>NC_071607.1:0-1243462 GCF_024509145.1 Vidua macroura
GTTCCTTCGTGTGCCTAGGGCAGCGACAGCACCTGCAAAGAAACAAAACAAAAAAACCCAGACTGAGATACTGTGAAAACAACACGACCCTGACCTGACAATTACATCCACCTATACCTTAAGCTTGCAGCCGCCTGGCCTCGGACATCTGGGACCAGAGACATATTGCAAGAGGACTGCCTAAAATAAAAGACACAATAGAGGATGCTTAGAGTTTCACCAGAAATTGAGACCGGAGCAAAAACAACTGCTTCTGTCTGTTACTCAATGCTCACCTTGCCTACTTCACCGTGGCTGTGGTTATCCCACATAACTTCATAAAAATAAGCACAAAAAACAGAGCCGTAACACTTGCGTTTGCTTCTCCTACAAAAACAAACAGCGACTGACCTTCTCAGGGAAACCTGCTGAATCGGGATGGAGCGGTCTGCCACAAATTGAAACCATCTGCATCTAAAAGGAAATTAGGACTAATGTCAAACAGCTGAAGGATAAATTAACAGCTCTAAACATCTTACGTCAAGCTACAAATACCATCTAGAGATGAACTACACCCTGCATTACAAATTTCCAGGCTCCAGGACCTGTCCTATTATACCTACACCAGGCTATACAGCAGGGCAGAGCAGATCCACACCAAATACACAGACAGCACCGGTGACACAGGACATGACAAACGGGGGGACGCAACAGGGAGAGGAAGCTCTCGGCAAGAAGGCGGCCCTCGAGGACCGAGAGAATGTGGAACAAGATTACCTAGGTGAGACTGACGGCGAGTCGACGGGGCTCAGAGAACCCTGCAGGAACGAGATGCTAAGAAACGTTTGTGCTGAGAACGGCACAAACGGATGCCTGAGAAGCCTACCGTAAGAATGATCTACCTAGCTTAGCAGTCTCACAAGTCCTAATCTGCTACAAGAGATCGTTGCGGTGTGTATCTGCCGATATCGCTCAGAACAAGACCTTAAAAGACATCTGACTGGATGCTTCCAAAAAGAGATGCGATTCCAATGTCTCTCAGGGCTCCCGAGTCAAAAGTCCTAAGGCATCGGTGCCGGGCCGAGGAATGCAAACATGACAGATGCCAAGAACAAGAACAGGGTCACCGATGGGCCCCTGAAAGGGCTATGGTAAAAAGGACCTGTGACATTAGAAACCCAAACAACACAGACTGCAAAATAGACAAGTGACACGACACACACCGGAACTGCTCTGCCCTGCGCATCCCGGCACTGAGAGCAAAAATGACACTTCCCCTTTAGGTGGCTTAAGCGAACACTTCTTGGGCATCCTCATCTCCAAAACGGACACAAAAACCCCTCCCGGGAGTCCCACTCCAGCACCCTGCTTCCATCCCCTCTGTGGGTCGTAAGATAAGCCCTCAACTTATCTTGCACACATCTGGGGATGCAAATCCCTGTCGGGTTCAAAAGGAAGCAGTCTTCCCATCTGGGAAGTTCCAGCTGTCACCAGGCTGTTATCTCTTAGTCTGCCAAAAGAAAACCAAACATCAGTGCACAATCTTAACAGCACATCGGCCAAAACCTGATAATTCTGCTACTCACCATCTCCTAAGAATGCCCGGGTGTGTGGCCTGCACGCTTCGGCCATGCTCAGAGGAAGACGCCTTCATCGCAGGGTATGCCTAGGTTAAGCGGAGACAAGGTGACTGGGCATTGCTGAAATTTGTGGAGCCTTGCTCCTCCCTCCCTACATTCCCGATTCACCACAACTCCTCGGCCATTCCTGAGGGCTACCCAGATGGGACCTTGAAATACAAAATTTGAAGGCTTCATCACAGAGGCCTGTAATACTTCCAGGGGGCTCACAACTGCAGGTAACCCAGACCATCAGCCAGTTTTTTGACAGGGGCTATGCATACTCTGAGTGGATTCCCTAAAGCACACAAACATGAAGGAAGGCTTAGAGTTGCACCAAAAGCAAACCTGAGCAAGAACAACTGCTTCTGTCCACTGCTCACCTGGCACACTTGACCTTTAGTGCTGCCATCTGCCTTGACTTCCTAAAATTAAAGGCAAAGAGGAGTGCTGGAACATAGTCACCATTTATGCTTCCCCTACAAATACAAACAGTGACTGACCTGCTCATGGAAGCACCCTCACCCAGGACTGGCCTGCTCTGCCACAGATGTAATCCATCTGCATCTGAAAGAAAGTTCGGACAAAACTCAAACGGCCGCAGGATAACTTAACAGCACCAAACATGTTATTTCAATCTACAAATACAATCTAGAGCCCAACTACACCCTACATTACAAATTGCGGGTCCCCGGGACTTGTGCTATTAAACCAGGCTATGCGGCAGGGCAGAACAGCTCCGGGACAATAATGTGCAGACACCCGTGACACAGGACATGACAAACGGGGGGATGCAACAGGGAGAGAACTTTCTTGGCGAAAAGAATGCCCGCAAGGACTGAGAGATAGCGGAACAAGATGACCTAGGTGAGACTGAGAGCGAGCAGATGAGGTTCAGATAACTCTGGAGGAAGAAGATGCTAAGAGAATGATGTTTTCCAAGAACTGCACAAACCGATGCCTGAGAAGCCTACGGTAAGAATGATCTACCTAGCTTGGCATTCTCACAAATCCTAACCCGCTATAATGCATCATTGCAGTGAGCATCTGTCGATACTGCTCAGAACAAGACCTTAAAAGACATCTGACTGGATGCCTCTAAAGAGAGATGCAATTCTGATGCCTGTCCAGACTTCCGAGTCAAAAGTCCTATGGCACTGGTGCCGGGCCAAGGAATGCAAAGGTCACAGATGCCAAGAATGAGGCCCCTTAGAGAGCTAAGGTAAAAAAGATATAGGACATTAGAGACCCAAACAACACAGAACGCACAATAGACAAGTGACACAACACACACCGGAACTGCTCTGCCCTGCGCACCTCAACACCGTGAGCAAAAGAGACACTTCCCCTTTAGGTGGCCTAAGGGGACACTTCTTGGACATCCCTGTCTCCATCTCTGACTCAAAAACCCCTCCTGGGAAGTCCCGACCTGGCACCCTGCTTCCAACCACTCTGTGGGTCATAGCCCTCGACTTATCTTGCACGCATCTGGGGATGCAAATCCCTGTCGGGTGCAGAGGAAGGCCGCCTCCCTGTCTGGGAAGTTCCAGCTGTCACCGGGCTGTTATCTCTTGGTCTGCCAAGTGAGAGAAAACCAAACATCAGGGCACAATCTTAACAGCACATCGGCCAAAACCTGACAATTCTGCTACTCACTGTCTCCTAAGAGTGCCCAGGCTGCACACTTCAGCCGTGCTTGGAGGCAGAGGCTGTCATCGCAAGGTATGCCTAGGTTAAGTGGAGACAAGGTGACTGGGCGTTGCTGAAACTTGAGTGGACCCTCGCTTCTCCTCCCTACCGCCCCGACTCAGCGCAACTCCTCGGCCGTTCCTGAGGGCTACCCAGATGGGACCTTGAAATACAAAATTTGAAGTAATACTTCAAATACTTGAGTCCTGTAATACTTCCAGAGGACTCACGAGTGCAGGAAACCCAGTCCAGCAGCCATTTGGTGACGGGGGCTACACATAGTCTGAGTGGATTCCCTAAAGCACACAAACAGAGACTTAGAGTTATACCAAAAACTTAGAGTTATACAAAACCTGAGCGAGAACAACTGCTTCTGTCCACTGCTCACCTTGCACACCTGGCCTTGACTGCTGCCATCTACCTTCCTAAAAATAAAGGCAAAGAGGAGTGCTGGAACATAGTCACCATTTATGCTTCCCCTGCAAATACAAACAATGACTGAACTGCTCATGGAAACACTCTCACCCAGGACTGGGCTGCTCTGCCACAGATGTAATCCATCTGCATCTGAAAGAAAGTTAGGACAAAACTCAAACGGCTGCAGGACACCTTAACAACTCCAAACATCTTGTGAGAAGCTAGGAATACCATCAAGAGCGCAACTATATCCCCCATTGCAAATTGCAGGTCCCCGGGACTAGTGCTATTAAACCAGGCTATGCAGCAGGGCAGAACAACTCCAGGACAATAATGTACAGACACCCATGACACAGGACAGGACATGACAAACGACGGGACGTGACAGGGAGAAAAATTTCTTGGCGAAAAGAATGCCCGCAAGGACTGAGAGATAGCGGAACAAGATGACCTAGGTGAGACTGAGAGCGAGCAGATGAGGTTCAGATAACTCTGGAGGAAGAAGATGCTAAGAGAATGATGTTTTCCAAGAACTGCACAAACCGATGCCTGAGAAGCCTACAGTAAGAATGATCTACCTAGCTTGGCATTCTCACAAATCCTAACCCGCTATAATGCATCATTGCAGTGAGCATCTGTCGATACCGCTCAGAACAAGACCTTAAAAGAAATCTGACTGGATGCTTCTAAGGAGAGATGCAATTCTGATGCCTGCCCAGACTTCCGAGTCAAAAGTCCTATGACACTGGTGCCGGGCCAAAGAACACAGAGATGACAGATGCCAAGAATGAGACCGGGGTCACTGATAGTCCCCTGAAAGACCTAAGGTAAAAGACATGTGACAGGAGAGACCCAAACAACACAGAACGCACAATAGACAAGTGACACAACACACACCGGAACTGCTCTGCCCTGCGCGCCTCAGCGCCGTGAGCAAAAGAGACACTTCCCCTTTAGGTGGCCTAAGGGGACACTTCTTGGACATCCCTGTCTCCATCTCTGACTCAAAAACCCCTCCTGGGAAGTCCCGACCTGGCACCCCGCTTCCATCCCCTCTGTGGGTCATAGCCCTCGACTTATCTTGCACGCATCTGGGGATGCAAATCCCTGTCGGGTGCAGAGGAAGGCCGCCTCCCTGTCTGGGAAGTTCCAGCTGTCACCGGGTTGTTATCTCTTGGTCTGCCAAGTGAGAGAAAACCAAACATCAGGGCACAATCTTAACAGCACATCGGCCAAAACCTGACAATTCTGCTACTCACCGTCTCCTAAGAATGCTGAGGCAACAGAGGAGTGCTGTAACATAGTCACCATTTATGCTTCTATCCACTGCTCACCTTGCACGCTTGGCCTTGACTGCTGCCATCTGCCTTCCTAAAAATAAAGGCAAAGAGGAGTGCTGGAACATAGTCACCATTTATGCTTCCCCTACAAATACAAACAGCGACTGACCTGCTCATGGAAGCACCCTCACCCAGGACTGGCCTGCTCTGCCACAGATGTAACCCATCTGCATCTGAAAGAAAGTTAGGACAAAACTCAAACGGCTGCAGGATAACTTAACAGCACCAAACATGTTATTTCAATCTACAAATACAATCTAGAGCCCAACTACACCCTGCATTACAAATTGCAGGTCCCCGGGACTTGTGCTATTACAGGTTATGCGGCAGGGCAGAACAGCTCCGGGACAATAATGTGCAGACACCCGTGACACAGGACAGGACGTGACAAACGAGGGGACGCGACAGGGAGAGAGAGCTCTCAGCAAGAAGAATGATGGTGAGTGCCGAGAGAATGCAGAACGAGATGACCTAGGTGAGACTGACGGCTCAGAGCCGATGAGGCTCCAAGAACCCTGCAGGAAGAAGATGCTAACAGAATGATTTCTTAAGAGAACCGCAGAGATGAATGGCCAACAATCTTACGGTCCGAAGGCTCTAGCTAGCTTCGCATTCTTCTCGGTCCTAATCGGCTAATAATGGATCATTGCGGTGTGTGGCTGTCGACACAGCTCAGAGCAAGACCTTAAAAGACATCTGACTGGGTGTTTCTAAAGGGAGATGCAATTCAGATGCCTGTCTGACCTCCAGAATCAAGAGTCCTTTTGCACTGGTGCCTGTCCAAGGAACGCGGAGATCGCAGATGCTGAAACTGAGGCCGGGGTTTCCGATAGGCCCCTCAAAGGGCTAAGGTAAAAAAGACATGTGACACGAAATACCCAAACATACAGAATGCACAATAGACAAGTGACACGACACACACCAGGACTGCTCTTCCCTGAGCACCTCAGCACTGTGATCAAAAGAAAAACTTTCCCTTTAGGTGGCCTAAGTGGATACTTCCTGCACATCCCTGCCACCAAAGCCAATTCAAAAAGCCCTCCCAGCGCCTCGCTTTCATCCCCTCTCGAGGCTGTAGCCCTCGACTTATCTCTCGGACGTCTGGGGACGAGAATCCGTGTCGCGTGCGAATGGAGGCCGCCTCGCCTGCTGGGGATTTTCTTACGATCACCGGGCTGTAGTCCCTTGCTCAACTACAATTGAGAACGCCGGACATCACTGCGTGATCTTAGCTGTACAACAGACAAAACCCAGCAATTCTGCTACTCACCGTTCTCCTCAGAATGCCCGGCTCCTTGGGCCGCACGCTTTCGCCATGCTCGGAGGAAGACGCTGTCATCGCAGGGTATGCCTGGGTTAAGAAGAGACAAAGTGACTCGGCATTGCTGAAACCTAAGTGGACCCTGGCTCCCCCTCCCTACCTCGGCAACTCACCGCAACTCCTCAGCCGTTGCCAAAGGCTACCCGGATGGGACCTTGAAATACAAAATTTCGTCACGGTCCTAAAATACTTCCAGAGGACCCGCAAGCATAGGAAACCCGGTCCGTCGGCTGGTTGGTGACGGGGGCTTGGCATACTCCGAGTGGATTGCCTAAAGCACACAAACGAGAATGGAGGCTTTAGAGTTGCGCCAGAAATTGAGACCTGAGTGAGAACAACTGTTTCTGCAACTGGTCACTGCTCACCTTGACTGCAGATACCCAGATTTAATGCCTAAAAATAAAGACAGAAAACAGTACTGTAACACACAGTCACCGTTTACACTTCCACTGCAGAGACAAACGGTGACTGACCTGCTCAGGGGAACCCCCTTTCCAGCAACTGGGGGGCTCTGCCACAGATTTAATCCACCTGCATCTGAAAGAGAGTTAGGACAAAAGTCAAATGGTTGCAAGATAACTTAACAGCTGCAAACACCTTATGTCAATCTAGGAATACCATCTAGAGTCCAACTACACCCTGCACTGCAAATTTCAAGTCCCCAAGACCTATCCTATTACACTAGGCTATGCAGCAGGGCAGAACGGCTCTGGGACAAATATGTGTAGACACCCGTGACACAGGACGGGACAAACGAGGGGACACTAAACACAAACAACACGTTATGAGACAAACGGCGTGACACAAGGATGATAAGTTCCTGGCAAGAAGAATAACGGCAAGGACTGAGAGGATGCCAAAAGAAATGACCGATGCTTTGGCGGCGGTGGATGGAGGAGGCTCTAAGTAGTGGAAGAGCTCCTGGAAAAGACTGGAATAGAGTGACCTGTTAAAAGAACTGCCGGTCACAATGATCAGGATGGCTGTGAGACAATGCTACGTTTAGAATGCTTTCCGTATCCATACAATCTTGTAAGCCCCAGGATGTTACAGCTCGTGGCTGGAAAGGATGGACGGTGATACAGCCGGGAAGGAGGCCTCAAAAGACGTCCCACTCGATGCTTCGGAGATGCGACCGAGAGAGACGGCCGAGCCAGCCGGTAAAAGAACCAATGATATCGGCATCGTGCCGAGAAGTGCAAGCGTTCGAGAACCCAGAGATGATGGCTGATGCTTGTGTTAAGGCCCTTGAGGGGAAAAGGCAGGGATATCTGATCCAAGGGACCCCAAAGACACACCAGATAACACAGTACACGGGACAACACAACACGGACCGGAACTATTCTGCACTGCACACCCTACAACTGCAATCAAAAGTAGAGCCTCTCCCTTTACCTGTCCTAAGAGGCCCCTTAGAAGATATCCCTTTATCCTCTGCTAGTTTTCAAATCTATCCCAGGAATTTCCAATCCACTACTCCCATCTCCAGGCTGTGGCCCCAACTTATCTTTTGGATGATCGATGATGTGAATCCAGGTTGGACCTGAAATGAGTCTACCTCGGAGGGCCGTGTGATCGCCTGTTAGCCTCTTAGTCGGCTACAATAAAGAACAGCAAAATCAACACATGAGTTTAGTGTTATGTGGGCCAAATCCCAGCAAGTCAGCTACTTATCCTCTTCTGAGTGTACCTGGATCCTCAAGTCTCCAGCTTCATCCTGAGTCTAAGGCTATCGCTTTTACTATGAGTGGCACCTGGATTAGAGAGAGGCAAAGTTACATGGCATTTCTGTGAGTGCAGTGGATGAGCTCGTGTGCTGTACAACACACGAATGCCTCTGCTATGCTTGTGAAAATCCTTGAGGGGGTCCTCAAATAGACACCATTTCTCACCCTGCTGCCTTCAAAACTCCCCACAATAACTCCTAATTAGAGGCACCCTGCTCACTCTCCCTCTCCTGGCCACAATTCTCAACTCATCTGAAGCCTCAATCTCAAACATCATCTTTGACACGGGGCAGATACCGTTTGTGACACGATGGATCTGCTGAAAAAATGTTGTACTTGACACAACCTGGAATTGCAGGAAGTTGGACTCCTCCTAAAAAAAAAATAAAACACAAAAAAACCAACAAAACAAAATCAGAAATTACAAAAACACCTTACCATCCCCAAATGCACAAACCCAAATTGTGAAATTAAATACTCCCTGTATTCAACGTTGTTTTCTTCACAGTCTCTTCAAAGCCTCTGTTGCTTTAGATGCCTAAAAGCACCTGCTGAAAACAACCTGAGACAAACTGAAAGAGCCTCTTCACCAAAATGAGAGGAGAACTCTTATTCCAGCAGATTCCAGAGAGGGAATGAAGCCCCTTGGCAAAGGCTGGGGTTAATATACCCCTGATTGGGCCCGCCTCTCATTCCCACAATGCCCGGAAAAGGGGAGGGGCAAATCCCACCGGGTATAAAAGCCCTCAGAGCAGCTGCAGCTGTTTGGCTCCTCTGACTTGAATTCGAGGGGAGTAAAGGGCTTGATACAGAAGAAAACTCTCCAGGGAAATGACAGTGCTTTCGTTTTTGCTACAACTACTTGGAACAAATGGACAGAAAGCTGGTAAGAAATAAACTTTGTTTATTTGAAAAAAAAAATAAATAAAACTGGGTTTTTAGGCAGCATAGCTAGATAAGTTGGTAATTTGCTGTTAACTTATATAATTATTCCTCAGTGACTACTAAGTAGTACTCCACTTGTGACTAAGTAGGGTGGAGAAGAATACGAATTATATGAACAGTCTGTCTCCTTGGGACTACTACTTAGGGCTATCTACATTATAAATAAAAATAAGAAAAATAATAGCCTCCTGGGCAGCATAAAGATTAAGTACATGCCAGGCTTGCCCTGATCTGAGATATTTAGTCCTAGGGTGCAGAAAGAATTGCCCTGAAAGGTAGTTTTAAACCCTTAAAATGCTGAAAAAGACAGAGCCTCCTTCAAGTGAAGCCTTTAAAAGGAGGAAATGGGGCAGTTACCTCCGCTGAAACTGATACAATGGCAAAAGAATGTCTTCTGCCCTTTAATTTAATCCCCGAGAATACAGGGAAAAGAGGGGTTTTCCTCACTTTAAATCTCTCCAGTGATGAAGAAAGAGGGATTTTCCCCTCAATCCAAACCCCTAAGAAGGAGGGACAGCTGGGCTTTCCCCTCAATTTAAGCCTTACGACAACACAAAGGGTTACCCTTAATTCAAATGCAGTTACCCTTAATTCAAACCCATAAACAACATTGTCAAGGTTTTCCCCTTCTATTTAAACTGGAAAATAATGGAAAATGGGGATTCCCTGTCAATTAATAACCCTAACAGCATAGAAAAGGCAGGGATTCTTTCCACTGAGACCATTAAAATTGCAGGGAAAGTGGATTCCCTCACGATTTGAACACAAGAAATAATGGGAAAAGGAAGCTTTTTCTCTCAATTTAAACCCCTTTTCTCCTACTAACCCCTCTCTTTTCTGGGAGTGCTGCGGAAGGTCTGGGGGTTCTAGGGAAGGGCTGACACAATAAAAGAGGAAAGATGAAAGCTCTCCCCTGGAACCCCACATGCTGCCTGGCCTGCTCAGGTGCTGCCCCTTGGCAAGAGGGCTCTTCCCTTGGCATTTTCTCAAAGGGATGCTCCGTGCCCAGGTGGGTCCGGCTGCTCCCCAGTCCCTGCTGGATGTTCCAACCATAGTTCCTGGAGGAACGCTTGGAATAGCCCTGTTAGGCCCTCTGGACTAGCAGCTCCCTGTGCAGGTGTGCCCAGGTAACCCTCTGAAAGCAGCTTGTCACACGGGGGGTTGCGACACTTTGGAGTGGGGGATGAGGTGAAGAAAGGTCCTGTGGGGAGTTCCCTTCCCTACACAGCCCTTTGTCTCCCCCTTAAACAATGGGGTGTCGGACTTTCCTTTCCAAGGAAATTAACAATCTTTCCTCTCTGTGTGCCCCTAGCCAAACAGGAATTGCATCCAAAATTGCAGACAGCGAATGATTTCTCACAGACCACAGATGCCAACACCAAGAACTCTTGCTGCCCTTGGAGTGAAGCACACCACCAGTGAACAGACATCAATACACGGCGACGGAGAGTTTGGTTTTACAGGGAAAAGGACCAGCGATTGAGTCCAGAGGTCAGTGGCCCCAAATGACATTATGCAACCTCAAGGTCCGAACGGCGCAGAATTTACAAGGGAGCAAAACTGCCCCCACCAAAAATTCAGGCTGCCCTAGCAGTGACAAGAACCTCCTGCAAACTAGCATCAAGAACCTAGAGTGGTGGGTTTCACAGGGGAAAGGGCTGGGGATCAAGTTCAAGGGACCTGTGGCCCTGAATGCGCAGTTGCCTCCAGAAATCTGAATGATGCAGGCTGTGTCCCACACCCAACCTGCCATCACCTAGAATTTCCGCTGCCCTGACAGTCCCAAGGGAACGCTACAAACTGACATCAGGGCTGGACACTTTTCTTTCCCAAGGAAAAAGGAAGATCTTTGCACCCAGGGGCCTGTGGCCCTGAGTGGCTGGACACCTCCAAAAATCCAAACGATCGAGGATGTGTCCCAGACCCAAGCTGCCCCCACCTCAAACCTGTGCTGCCCTGACGGTCCCAAGAGAACCCTACAAACTGACATCAGGAACCTGGGCTGCCCACTTTTCTTTCCCAGGGAAAATGACCGGTCTTTGTCTCCAGGGGCCTGTGGCCCTGAGCACTTCAGCACTCTGATGCTTTTCCTTTATGTGGCCTAAGGGGCCACCCCCATCTCCAAAGCTGCCTCTAAAAGCCCTCCCAGCGCCTCGCTTCCATCCCCTCTCAGGGTCCTAGCCCTCGACTTATCTCTCAGACGTCCGGGGACGAGAATCCACGTCCGGTGCCAAGGAAGGCCGCCTCACCCGCTGGCAGTTTTCTAGAGTCACCGACCTGTGGCTCCTTGCTCAGCTACAATCAAGAACACCAAACATCACTGCAGGATCTTAGCTGCACAGCAGCCAATAACCAGTAACAATTCTGCTACTCAGCATTCTCCAAAAAATGCCCGGCTTCTTGGGCCGCACCCAGAGGCCAATGCCCTCGTGGCAGGGTCTGCCTGGGTGAAGAGCAGACGAGGTGATGTGGCATTGCTGAAAGTCGAGTGGACCCTGGCTCCTTCTCCCTAGTTCCCCGACTTACAGCAACTCCTCAGCCACTCCTGAAGGCTCCCCGGGTGACACCTTCAAATGACAAAGATCAAGGCTTCATCACAGAGCCGTGCACTGCTTCCCGAATTCCCACGAGAGCGATGAAGCGGGTCTGCGGCCCAATTGCCAAGGGGGGTCTCGGCATAATACGAGCGGACCGCCTAGAGCACGCAAACAAGAACGGAGCCTAAGAGCTGCACCGGGAATTGAGACCGGAGCAATGACAACTGCTGCCTGCCACCGGTCACTGCTCACCTTGCCCACTTACCTTGACTGCTCGTATCTGGCTTTATTTCCTAAAAATAACAACAAAGAACAATGCTGTAACACAGAGGCACCATTTACGCTTCCCCTGCAAAGACAAACAGCGACTGACCTTCTCGGGGGACCCCCCCTCACCCGGGACGGGGCCCTCTGCCACGGATTCCATCTGGCTGCATCTGAAAGAACGTTAGGACAAAAGTCAGAGCACTGCAGGATAACTTAACAGCTCCAGGTATCCTTCATCAATCTACAGATCCCATCTAGAGTCCAAATACACCCCACATTACAAATTTCCAGGCCCCAGGACACGCCCCATTCTAGACCTACACCAGGCTATGCAGCAGGGCAGAGCAGCTCCAGGCCAAATACCCAGACACCCGTGACACAGAACAAGACAAACAAGGGGACACAACAGGGGGAGAAAGCTCTGGGCGAGAAGAATGCCCTCAGGGAGCCAGAAACTGCAGAATGAGATGACCTAGCTGAGACTGATGGTGAGCCTCTAAGGCTCAGAGAACCCTGCAGGAACAAGATGCTAACTGAATGACCTATTCCAAGCAAGGCAGAGAAGGATGCCCGAGAACCCTAGCGTCAGAATGCTCTACGGATCTCCGCCTTGGTACGAGTCCTAATCTGCTAGAACGGATCCTTGCTGTCACAATTGTCACAAATCACAGCTGTTGAGAACAGCCCAGAACAAGACCTCAAAAGACATCTGAGCGGATGCTAGGCCGATGCCTGTCTGGGCTCCCGAGCCAAAGGTAAGAAGGAATCAGCACGGGGCCGAGGAACACAGAGATGAGAGATGCAAAGATGGACACCTGGGCTTCCGATAAGCCCCTCAAAGGACTAAGGCAAAAGACACAGAAGGCACGACAGACAAGTGACACACCATGCACCAGCACTGCTCTGCCCTGAGCACTTCAGCACTGTGAGGCTTTTCCTTTATGTGGCCTAAAGGGCCAACCCCATCTCCAAAGCTGCCTCAAAAAGCCCTCCCAGCGCCTCGCTTCCACTCCCTCTCAGGGTCCTAGCCCTCGACTTATCTCTCACACATCCGGGTGTCGGAACCCAAGGTGTCCCTCAGACACTCTTGGATGTTCTGGGCCCAGGGCAGAAGCCTCTGAGACCCTGGCAGGCAGCCAGGGACCCCTGTGGTCTTGAGCTTGACCCATGGAACAATTTACCAACCTTGCAGGAAGAACAAGAAATCACAAAAGTTTAGATATTATAATAGAAGTAGTCACAAAGTGAAAGGTAGGATTTTTGAGTGCTGTACAGGGGGGTTTTAGGCCTTGTACAGGGGGGTCTGAGGTTTGTACATGGGGGTCAGAGGTTCTAAGATGGAGGGATTTGGGCGTGCCCTGTCCTCCTTCTCTCTTCTTCCTATTCTCCATGTTCTTGGTGGTGTTGGCACTCACAGATTGGTTTAGAGTAGAAAGTCACTGTTCAACATAGGTAGTAGGCATTGGGAAAAAACTATAAACACCTAATACGTAATGTGTGATATAAAAGATGGCACCCTCCCTTCGGGGAGGAGAGACGGGGACAGCCAGAGACGGGGACAGACAGAGTCAGGGACAATGTCAGGGAGTCTGTGTGCCTTGAGATAACATGCAATAAACTGCCTTGAGACCGGACGACTGAAGACTACTGAGTCTTTCTTTGAAGGCACGGGTTGGAGGAGAGACTTTACCACCATCCGGAGTCACCCAAATCCGGGGAAGACTCCGGCATCCGGGGATGAGGAAGGCTGCCTCGCCCGCTGGCAGTTTCCTAGAGTCACCGACCTGTGGCCCCTTGCTCAGCTACAATCAAGAACACCAAAGAAACATGTTACCATAAACAGTATTTCCCAGATTCTCTGCAACAACAAAACAAAACATACATGACAATCAAACAAACTGAATGAATAAAACCTCTCTAATTCAATAAACAATAATGCAATTCCCAATATTATAAATACCTCACTGATTAACTACAGGACAGTACCTAAGACCCGTCAAAATGAACACTACATACTCACACTTATAAAACCCACTACTGCAGAATTATAAACCTACCCTCTACTTCATGGTATGACCCATATAAACCTTTGTAAACCTTAAACAACAAACCCTGTTAAAATTTTACTGTTTTAATTATATTTTTAACATAAAAATATTACTAAATAATAAAAAAAAATCAACACAAAACAAAGCTAACAAATCCTCGAGGAAAAAAATATTCAACAATACTCAATCCCAAAAAACCCTTGTCATCAGCACCTGAGACAAGAACAATAACATTCAAGAAGTACACCACGTCCGTTATCATTCATCAGCTACGAAGAAAATAAAACGATACAACCAATTCCTAAAAACCACCTCAAAATCACTACATCAAGGAACTTTGGAAAATTAAAAGCCGCGCTCCCGGCACCGGGTGGAGCACGGCTCCCGGCAGGAAAGCGGCTCCTCTGGCGGCTCCTGAGGGCTGCAGGAGGCCCCGGCGGCGCCCGAGCCCCGCGCCCGGAGCAGACGGAGCGGCTGGCACCGGCCGGCACCGGCGCAGCGCCTGCGCCACCTCTCCCGCCCGCTGGCCTGGCAAAGCTCCCCTCGGCTCCGCATGCCTCGCTCCGGCGCGGCTCTGGCAGTCCCGCGGCAGCCCGGCCGCGCCCAATTCCCCTTCCACCTCAGCAGCTCCCCAGGCAACGCCAGCAGCTCCCGCGCCACAGCCTTGGCTGCCGGGCCAGGGGCAGAAGAAGCGCCCTCAAACGCAGCGGCACACCCCGATTTCAACCCTTCAAACGCTGCGAGAGCTGCAGCCTCCTTCAATTGAGCTCCCGAAACTGACGCCACACTCAGGTGCTCACCTCGCTTCAACGAGGGCAAATAAATGTATTCTCCCCTTCAACTTCATTCCCTATAAGAGCAGAAAAGAAGGTCTTGTCCTCAAATGAAATCCCGCAAATTGTGGTAACCTTTAAAATCAGAGGGTTTTGGGAAAGCTGCAAAAGGCAGGCCTCAGAAACAGCAGAAGTGAGATTCGAGCTAAGCAGTAGACATAAGATTTGTCAGCAGAAAAATTATATAAGAAGTAGAGGTTAACTACAAATAGAACAATGGGCTGTGTATTATCGATTGTCTGGAATAACTCCCTAAGCACAGGGAGTTTACACACAGAAAAGTGTACACACACTTTACACACAGAAAAGTGTATCTAGCGAGATATTAGGAAGATCTAAGCTTAAGAATGGAGCCCCGTGCATTTTGTTTTAAGGCTTACGAGCAGGCATTGCATTGGAAAGAAGCGAGCGTTGTTTTAACCAAAGGTACATGTGCTTGCAGTGGTGGGATAGAACGGGTGTCAATATGCTTTTGCTTCGTGTGATTGGTCAAAACTCTTAACCTTAGAATTTACGTTAAAGTTCTTTGTCTGCTGCCAGGGACGTGAGCTACTGGCATCTTCCCATCGCCGTAACCATGGCATGAGAGCGATGCGAGAAAATGAACCAGCTCGAGACGCCTTCCTCAGCAGTCCCGTCCCGTTCGTGATTTGTACATAGACCCCCGGCCGGCGACACAAACGATGGGGAAAGGGGGATTTTTACCGCAATCCAAACCCTTCACAAGGAGGGACAACAGGTCTGCCCCCTCCGTTTAAACCTTAGGGTGATGAAAATTGAGGGGGGGGTGGTGTTACCCTCAAATCAAACCCAGCATATGACAACAGCATTTTTCCCCTGCCATTTAAAATAGAACACAGGGATTCCCTGACACCCCTGGGATACCCCTAACACCCTGGAAAAGGCAGGTTTTCCTTCAGTCAAGACCCTCAAAACCACAAGAGAAGGGGGATCTCCCCAGCTCAAACACAGATAATAATGGAAGAGGAGTTGCTTCCCCCACTAGGAATTTCTTTGGTCCTCAAAATCCCCCTTTTTTTTTTTTTTTTTTTCTTGAGGCACCAGGGAGGGATTGGCAAGATGAAATTTAAAAGGGAAAGGAGAAATGTCCCCGCTACAAACGCACATGGGCTCACCTGTTTGGCTGCCGCTACCCGGCTCAAAGGTTTGTCCCTCGGCACCTCCTTTGAGCAATGCTCCAGGTATCCAAGTGCGTATCCAGGTGATCCCGCAGACCCTGTCCGAAGCTCTCACCGTGTTTCCAAGGACAGCCCCGGGAGCCCCCCATAAACTCCTCTTCTCCAGCAGCTCCATGCAAAAGTCAGCTGAGGCAAATCCCCTGAAACAGCCGCCAGCAGGAGACGGCCCCTCCTCATCCTCACAGCTCATACCTGGGGATGCTCTGGCTTTCTTCCCAAATGAATTTAGAGACAAATTCCTATTTTTACCAATACCTACAAGAACGAAGCACTTGACAGGATTTAGTATTCTACACACCCCCCTCCCTGTGCATTTTGGGGCAGCTTTGGGTCCCTCTGGGGGACGGCACCCAGCATGACCCCCCTCATTCACCACCCACCTGCTCCTCCGCCGCAGTGTGCCTCCCCCTCCTAGGGACCTTGGGGTGCCCCAAATGACACCAGAGCCCCGAGTCTTCACCCCTTTTTCCTGGCCCCCAAAGAAGGCACAGAACGAGTCTTAACTGCCCTGGACAGCAGCCCAGCACTTGCTTCCATCCCTTTCCACATGTACATCCCCCCCGAAAGGGACTCTGCCGCAACGAGAAAGGGGGGCAGCCGCCAGAAGGGTCGAAGCTTCTGCCCAGCCTCGCTGTCACGGGCGAGGGGCAGAGCGAGGGAGCGGCAGAGACGGCGGGGACGCGGCACGGACGGCACGGCACAGAGCGGGGGCCGCTCTCAGCGCGATGCCGGCAAAGCCGCAGGTCCGGCGGGGCTGGGTGGGGTTTGACCGGCACGGGGGGATCCGCCGAGAGCCTCCGGCCCCGTGCGGGGACTCCCGCAAGGGCCCGGGGGCGCCGGGCTCCGGCCCTCTGGGCTTCATTCTCCAGCGCCCCGAGCACCGCGGCTGCGGGGAAAGAAGGAACGGGGCGACGGGAAGAGAGGAGGGACAGCAGGGCGTGAGAAAGGGGAGGGAGGGAGGTCGGGCTGTGGAGGAAAGCGGGAGGGCAAGGGAAAGGCCGGGAGCGGGGAAGAGGGACGGTGCACAGAGGAGGGAGAGAAGAGGAATAGAACGGAGGAGCGGGATAGGGACAGGGCAGGAAGGAGTGAGGGCAGTGGGGGCTCGGGTTTGGGAGGGAGAGGAGGGGAGGGTCTGCGGACAAAGAACAAGAATACGGGGAGGAGGAAGGAAGGGTAGAGGGGGGCACGGGAGGGGAGGCCGAAAAGGGAGAGAAAGGGGTCGGCTTTGGGGAGAGCGGAAAATGGGGGAAAGAGAGAAAGAAGAGGAATACGGGGAGGAGGAAGGAGGGGTAGAGAGCGAGACAGGACAGGAAGCCCTCAGAGAGCGCCGGCTCCACCCCGAGCCCGCCCCGGCGGCCCGCCCTGCTCGGGATGCTGCGCTGGGCGGAGCTCGGCTCGGTTCGGCCCCGCTCGGCTCCTCGCCTACACTCGGGCTGTTCTCCGCTAGACTCGGCTGGATTCGCCTCTGCGGCGCAGCTCGGCTCGCCTCAACTCGGAGCCGCTCGCTCCGCTCGGCTCCGCTCGGCTCCGCTCGGCTCCCCGCGGGAGCGCGCCTCCCGCGCGGCGCGCACAGCTCGCCGCTCTCCTGCCGCCGAGCCCCGCGCCCGGCCCGGCCGGCGCACGGAAACCCCCACGCCACATTAGACCCAGCAGTTTCTGCGCTAAACCCTTTCTGTCCTAGAAGGAGATAAACTTCTCTACCTCCTTCGTCTCCCCAGTTTTCTTCTTTGATTTCAAAATCAGAGTTACAAAAACCTCTCAACTACAAGATTTAGTAAGTAGCCAATAATGTAGTCCCGTCAATTTCATAACCTAAAGAACACGTTATACTTATGTTTCCACAATTTAAAAAAAAAAAAAAATCACACAAGAGTCTTACTCACTGTGTCAAGCCTTATTTAAAACACACGCAAAAAAAAAAAAAAAAAAAAAAGAAAAAAACCGGAAAGAAATACCTCCTCACAACTAACCTTATCCTTTACAAACACTAAATTGCAAATCAAAAAACTTACACATAACATAAACTCTTCAAATAACATTTATACACTCATACCCCAAATGACAGGTAAACCACCAAAAGTAAAATGACTAAAATCATTACAAATAAATACTTGTAGAATATTTAGTTACAAAACAACCCCCAAACAACACAAAACCACAAAGAAGTTACCTCAAAACAGCAAACCTACCATTTAAAACAATTAACCCCACTAAGACCAAACATAACAATAATACATAAAAAAAAAACAAAAAAAAAAACAAAAATAAAATAACACCCACCCAAAAATACCCAATCACTCCAACACAAATTTACTTCTCAGTATCAAAATCGTATGCCCTTTTAACAACCTAATTCTATTATTTCTACATCTCTTTTAACACCTATAATAACTACAACTCACACTTGAACCACATCAAATGAACTTACTTATTAACTAACCAGATGAAACAATAACACATCTATAACTTTAAATAAATTACTGCCAAATATAAACATCTTTAAACATACTGCCTTACAAAATAAAACAACTGTTCATTTTTTATTATTCACACACAATCATATATATAAAACATTTTTTAAAATATATAAATGGATGAAATCACAAGAAATCAATTTACAAAAACTTTACTAAATATTTTTTTAAACATTAATCAATCACACATAAAAATAACTAAATAATATTTTCAAACATTAAAACATCACTGAATAACTTAAAAGTAATAATTATTAATAAGATGAGTATTTCAGTTTTTAATAATGATTTATCTCCCTTACCTACTTAAATTTTTACATAGAACTCTACAAAAATCCTTACCAAGTATATTTATAACTTAAATTTTAAAACATATATAGACAAACATACTTAACAAGAATAATCTACACACCAAACAACTAAACTAACCAAAAAACCCGAATAAAATACTAATATATTCATAACACAAAAACCCAAAATCATTAACATAAAAACCCATATAAACACATGAAAATACCTACAGTTAAAAAAGACGTACCTTAATGAACAATATTCACACCTTAATAATTCATTATGAACTCTTATTAACGATTAACATTAATTACTTGATACCAATCAAATACAAGAAACTGTTACTTTAGCCAATAAATAGAATAAACTATAATAATATAACTAATAACTTAAAATCACACTTTATTAAAAATATAAAACAGTAAAGCAACGTATCATAAAAACTCCCATTATTATCACTACGCAGATATACATATATATACACATATACCTACATACAGATAGGTAGATCATATATCCATCTCAACAGCAGCATCTGGGATCGATTCCTGTTTTCTCTCTTGTCTCTTAAATTTATTAGCCACAGAGGATGGAGTAAGGAAATCATTTTATTTATCACCTGGTTCTCCAGAAACCTGAAAAACAAAATAGAACAGAACAAAAAGAAAAAAAAGAAAAGAAAACCACATTTGAAAGGCAGATCCTCACCAGCAGCTGGTCCATCTCCTACGGGGGACCTTATTCTAGGGCACTTTTGGTGCACTTGCCTGAACCTGTCAGGGCACTCTGTCCTTGCAGGAGAGATTTTTTTTGTCAGGGAGAGGCAAGGGGAGGAGAAATAACGCTCTAAACAGCTCAAATCCATTACTGTGCCACTTCCTGTGTAGCAGGTCCTGTGACAGGATGGGAACTGAGGGTGCTTGAAACTTAAAAGCTAAAGACACCAGCACAAGGTGTCCTTTTGCTTTGTCAAGGAAGTGATTTCCAAATCACAAAGCCTTTCCACCATCATCGCTCCTACCACCACCTGAAAGCCCCTTGATTCTCTTCTCAAAAACACAAGGGACACCTCAGAGTTCAGCAAGTTCTGCCAGTGCAGCCCTCGGTGCCCCTGTCTCCAGGTCTGTCCCCCTTGCTTTCATCCTCAGCCATGTCATTCTTCTACTGTGGACAGGAAATTGTCCCCATGTCTCCTGTACTTCTCTGGTTACCTTTTCTCTAAGCCGTGCAGGACCCACGAGAGGAGGCTGTGATCCTCTATCAGCTCATGGGCAGCTCTAGAGGTGACAGGGGCAGCACTCTGTGATATCTCCAGAATACGACTCTGAAACAGAAAATGCAACTTGTTCTTTTACAGCCAAGATGGGATTATCTAAAATAAAATGAGCAATTTGGCTGGTATCTGATCAACTCTCAGCTAAAATGAACACGGCCTGTTCTCAGCAACTCCAGAAAGGAAAGACATTCTCCCTTCAAGGCTTCACACCACAGGTGCTGCTCTTACAAGAAGTATTCAGGTAGCAAGACAATTTTCTCTTTTTGTCTGAGGTTTTGATACCTGAAATCCTCAAGGTGCATGCTCCCAAACCTGAGAACTCCCGGCATGCGAGTTTCCCTCCTGCCGAAGCACTGTTCAGGTGACAAATGTGCTGGCTGGGGAAATAGAGACCCCAAAAAGAAAAGGCCCCGACTGCAGGAGCAAAACTACGGCACCCACGTGAGGCTCCACGATGGCAGGAACCTGTCCCAGTTTCAGGGGATAAGGATGGGCCTGGTTTAGACACAAGCTAAATTATTTCCCCCTCCACAGATACACAAAACCAACAAGGAACAGATTTTCAAGAGGAACAAGGCAGAATCAGCTGCTCTTTTCTGTTTTGTACTTGAGATCTCGAGGCTATATAAGCTTTTGTGGTTTGGGGTATTTGGGAACTGTTCTTTATAAATTCTTACCTGGGAGCCCTCGTCACACAAAGGACTGCTGAAAAAGGCAAGAATGACCCAGAAAATCCTCTGGTAGACATAAAGCTCACAGCAAAGTTTGTCACGCAGCCCTTCCCCAAGAAATCTGAGGATCCACTCGCACTCTGTTTTCTACGGGAATCCACAAAGAACAACACCACCATCAGACATTCAGACATTTCCAAAGGATGCCTGCTCCTAAGAGCACAAAACCCCGGTTCCCTCTTAGTGCCAGCTCAGGGCTTACCACAGCTTAGTCTGGACTTCTCCATTTCCATACCTATCAAATTTAATCACTAACATCCATTGGGAACAGTCAGTCTGCTGCCCAAACATGCAGAGGAAATGGAATTTTAGAAGTAGCTGTTTCTAAAATACTTCAGTTGAAATCAAAGTTACTAACCTAAACTCAAAGAGGAATTGCAGCTAGCCGGGGCAGAACATTCTTTTCTTGTGCTCACAGACCATATGCAGCACAACCCATTCCGCATTGGAATCAAGAAAACAACAAAAACCCCAAGGAAATAACATTTTGAATTCCTATATGAAACATAAGAAAGACAATTCTAATTAACTACCTGTGAGAGAATGAGGTTTCGTCGTATTTATACGTCTGTTTTTAATACATTCCTGAAGAATTGTAAGTGCCGCTTCCCGGCATCTTTTGGCAAAAGCGGCGCCCCGCAGCGCACCGCTGCCGCTCCAGTCATCTGTGCGCGAAGTTGCCGCTTCTTCGCCTCCGGCAGCCGGAGATCGCGGTAGCTTGCAAGAGGCGAAGAACGAAGCCGCGAAGAAGCCGGCTTGTGTGCGAAACTCGCAGACAGCTGCAGGACGGTGGCTGCCGCTCTCCTGCCTCTTGAATTCACTCTTGGCATGCCAATGGGAGGTGTTCCAGGGCAACCTTCCTGAGTTTTTATTTTGGTTTTCATGCATCCCACCTTGGAAATTCTTGTTGCTCCCCAGAGGCTCCGAGATGCAGAGAACACGGTGGCAGCTGCTGAAAAGAAGGGCAACTGTGAGTTGGTCAAGAAGCAAGAACACAGGCAGTTGACTGTGCTTGGCGAGGAGCAGCTGCTGGATTCTTGCAATTGCTTTCAGTGGGCACAGAAGCCCGCTGCTCTGCTGCTTGGTTTTTCGCCTTCAGTCAATTACACACTGCTGAAGTTGAGGCAGGCAGTTCAGCTTTGCTGCTTTTCAGCATCTCAGCTGCCCTTCTGCTCTGTGACAGCTCTCCAGGTTTCTTGCCTTCGCCAGGCTGCAACGTGCCCGCTACTACCAAGAACTGGGCAGGAGTGGGCAGAGAGCACGGCCATCTGCCAGCAGGTTGCAGCTTGCCCAGGAAAATGCAGTGTCCTTGGAATGTGCAGCAAATCTTATTTCCTGGCAAGGTCGGGCTAAGTGAGCACTGCTGGTACACTTTCTCCTTGAGAACTGGAGCGGAAAAGCTTTGCGCTAAGATGTAGGCGACTAGAGAGGCAGAATACGGAGCTCCGCAGCTGGCCGAAAGCAAGTGCCGCTTCCCGGCGTCTTTCGGCAAAAGCGGCGCTTCGGAGCGCACCGCTGCCGCTCCAGTCATCTGTGCGCGAAGTAGCCGCTTCTTCGCCTCCGGCAGCCGGAGATCGCGGTAGCTTGCAAGAGGCGAAGAACGAAGCCGCGAAGAAGCCGGCTTGTGTGCGAAGCTCGCAGACAGCTGCAGGACGGTGGCTGCCTCTCTCCTGCCTCTTGAATTCACTCTTGGCATGCCAATGGGAGGCGTTCCAGGGCAACCTTCCTGAGTTTTTATTTTGGTTTTCATGCATCCCACCTTGGAAATTCTTGTTGCTCCCCAGAGGCTCCGAGATGCAGAGAACACGGTGGCAGCTGCTGAAAAGAAGGGCAACTGTGAGTTGGTCAAGAAGCAAGAACACAGGCAGTTGACTGTGCTTGGCGAGGAGCAGCTGCTGGATTCTTGCAATTGCCTTCAGTGCGCACAGAAGCCCGCTGCTCTGCTGCTTGGTTTTTCGCCTTCAGTCAATTACACAGTGCTGAAGTTGAGGCAGGCAGTTCAGCTTTGCTGCTTTTCAGCATCTCAGCTGCCCTTCTGCTCTGTGACAGCTCTCCAGGTTTCTTGCCTTCGCCAGGCTGCAACGTGCCCGCTAGTACCAAGAACTGGGCAGGAGTGGGCAGAGAGCACGGCCATCTGCCAGCAGGTTGCAGCTTGCCCAGGAAAATGCATTGTCCTTGGAATGTGCAGCAAATCCTATTTCCTGGCAAGGTCGGGCTAAGTGAGCAGTGCTGGTACACTTTCTCCTTGAGAACTGGAGCGGAAAAGCTTTTCGCTAAGATGTAGGCGACTAGAGAGGCAGAATACGGAGCTCCGCAGCTGGCCGAAAGCAAGTGCCGCTTCCCGGCGTCTTTCGGCAAAAGCGGCGCTTCGGAGCGCACCGCTGCCGCTCCAGTCATCTGTGCGCGAAGTTGCCGCTTCTTCGCCTCCGGCAGCCGGAGATCGCGGTAGCTTGCAAGAGGCGAAGAACGAAGCCGCGAAGAAGCCGGCTTGTGTGCGAAACTCGCAGACAGCTGCAGGACGGTGGCTGCCGCTCTCCTGCCTCTTGAATTCACTCTTGGCATGCCAATGGGAGGTGTTCCAGGACAACCTTCCTGAGTTTTTGTTTTAGTTTTCATGCATCCCACCTTGGAAATTCTTGTTGCTCCCCAGAGGCTCCGAGATGCAGAGAACACGGTGGCAGCTGCTGAGAAGAAGGGCAACTGTGAGTTGGTCAAGAAGCAAGAACACAGGCAGTTGACTGTGCTTGGCTAGGAGCAGCTGCTGGATTCTTGCAATTGCCTTCAGTGCGCACAGAAGCCCGCTGCTCTGCTGCTTGGTTTTTCGCCTTCAGTCAATTACACACTGCTGAAGTTGAGGCAGGCAGTTCAGCTTTGCTGCTTTTCAGCATCTCAGCTGCCCTTCTGCTCTGTGACAGCTCTCCAGGTTTCTTGCCTTCGCCAGGCTGCAACGTGCCCGCTAGTACCAAGAACTGGGCAGGAGTGGGCAGAGAGCACGGCCATCTGCCAGCAGGTTGCAGCTTGCCCAGGAAAATGCAGTGTCCTTGGAATGTGCAGCAAATCCTATTTCCTGGCAAGGTCGGGCTAAGTGAGCAGTGCTGGTACACTTTCTCCTTGAGAACTGGAGCGGAAAAGCTTTGCGCTAAGATGTAGGCGACTCGAGAGGCAGAATACGGAGCTCGGCAGCTGGCCGAAAGCAAGTGCCGCTTCCCGGCGTCTTTCGGCAAAAGCGGCGCTTCGGAGCGCACCGCTGCCGCTCCAGTCATCTGTGCGCGAAGTTGCCGCTTCTTCGCCTCCGGCAGCCGGAGATCGCGGTAGCTTGCAAGAGGCGAAGAACGAAGCCGCGAAGAAGCCGGCTTGTGTGCGAAGCTCGCAGACAGCTGCAGGACGGTGGCTGCCGCTCTCCTGCCTCTTGAATTTACTCTTGGCATGCCAATGGGAGGTGTTCCAGGACAACCTTCCTGAGTTTTTATTTTGGTTTTCATGCATCCCACCTTGGAAATTCTTGTTGCTCCCCAGAGGCTCCGAGATGCAGAGAACACGGTGGCAGCTGCTGAGAAGAAGGGCAACTGTGAGTTGGTCAAGAAGCAAGAACACAGGCAGTTGACTGTGCTTGGCGAGGAGCAGCTGCTGGATTCTTGCAATTGCCTTCAGTGCGCACAGAAGCCCGCTGCTCTGCTGCTTGGTTTTTCGCCTTCAGTCAATTACACACTGCTGAAGTTGAGGCAGGCAGTTCAGCTTTGCTGCTTTTCAGCATCTCAGCTGCCCTTCTGCTCTGTGACAGCTCTCCAGGTTTCTTGCCTTCGCCAGGCTGCAACGTGCCCGCTAGTACCAAGAACTGGGCAGGAGTGGGCAGAGAGCACGGCCATCTGCCAGCAGGTTGCAGCTTGCCCAGGAAAATGCAGTGTCCTTGGAATGTGCAGCAAATCTTATTTCCTGGCAAGGTCGGGCTAAGTGAGCACTGCTGGTACACTTTCTCCTTGAGAACTGGAGCGGAAAAGCTTTGCGCTAAGATGTAGGCGACTAGAGAGGCAGAATACGGAGCTCCGCAGCTGGCCGAAAGCAAGTGCCGCTTCCCGGCGTCTTTCGGCAAAAGCGGCGCTTCGGAGCGCACCGCTGCCGCTCCAGTCATCTGTGCGCGAAGTAGCCGCTTCTTCGCCTCCGGCAGCCGGAGATCGCGGTAGCTTGCAAGAGGCGAAGAACGAAGCCGCGAAGAAGCCGGCTTGTGTGCGAAGCTCGCAGACAGCTGCAGGACGGTGGCTGCCGCTCTCCTGCCTCTTGAATTTACTCTTGGCATGCCAATGGGAGGCGTTCCAGGGCAACCTTCCTGAGTTTTTATTTTGGTTTTCATGGATCCCACCTTGGAAATTCTTGTTGCTCCCCAGAGGCTCCGAGATGCAGAGAACACGGTGGCAGCTGCTGAAAAGAAGGGCAACTGTGAGTTGGTCAAGAAGCAAGAACACAGGCAGTTGACTGTGCTTGGCGAGGAGCAGCTGCTGGATTCTTGCAATTGCCTTCAGTGCGCACAGAAGCCCGCTGCTCTGCTGCTTGGTTTTTCGCCTTCAGTCAATTACACACTGCTGAAGTTGAGGCAGGCAGTTCAGCTTTGCTGCTTTTCAGCATCTCAGCTGCCCTTCTGCTCTGTGACAGCTCTCCAGGTTTCTTGCCTTCGCCAGGCTGCAACGTGCCCGCTAGTACCAAGAACTGGGCAGGAGTGGGCAGAGAGCACGGCCATCTGCCAGCAGGTTGCAGCTTGCCCAGGAAAATGCATTGTCCTTGGAATGTGCAGCAAATCTTATTTCCTGGCAAGGTCGGGCTAAGTGAGCAGTGCTGGTACACTTTCTCCTTGAGAACTGGAGCGGAAAAGCTTTGCGCTAAGATGTAGGCGACTAGAGAGGCAGAATACGCAGCTCCGCAGCTGGCCGAAAGCAAGTGCCGCTTCCCGGCGTCTTTCGGCAAAAGCGGCGCTTCGGAGCGCACCGCTGCCGCTCCAGTCATCTGTGCGCGAAGTAGCCGCTTCTTCGCCTCCGGCAGCCGGAGATCGCGGTAGCTTGCAAGAGGCGAAGAACGAAGCCGCGAAGAAGCCGGCTTGTGTGCGAAGCTCGCAGACAGCTGCAGGACGGTGGCTGCTGCCCTCCAGCCTGTTGAATTCAAGCTTGGCATGCGAGTGGAAGGTGTTCCAGGACAATTTTCCTGTGTTTTGACGTAGTCCTACTACATCACTCCTTGGAAATTCTTGTTGCTCCCCTGAGGCTCCGAGATGCAGAGAACACGGTGGCAGCTGCTGAGAAGAAGGGCATCTGTGAGTTGGTCAAGAAGCAAGAACACAGGCAGTTGACTGTGCTTGGCGAGGAGCAGCTGCTGGATTCTTGCAATTGCCTTCAGTGCGCACAGAAGCCCGCTGCTCTGCTGCTTGGTTTTTCGCCTTCAGTCAATTACACACTGCTGAAGTTGAGGCAGGCAGTTCAGCTTTGCTGCTTTTCAGCATCTCAGCTGCCCTTCTGCTCTGTGACAGCTCTCCAGGTTTCTTGCCTTCGCCAGGCTGCAACGTGCCCGCTAGTACCAAGAACTGGGCAGGAGTGGGCAGAGAGCACGGCCATCTGCCAGCAGGTTGCAGCTTGCCCAGGAAAATGCAGTGTCCTTGGAATGTGCAGCAAATCCTATTTCCTGGCAAGGTCGGGCTAAGTGAGCAGTGCTGGGACACTTTCTCCTTGAGAACTGGAGCGGAAAAGCTTTTCGCTAAGATGTAGGCGACTCGAGAGGCAGAATACGGAGCTCCGCAGCTGGCCGAAAGCAAGTGCCGCTTCCCGGCGTCTTTCGGCAAAAGCGGCGCTTCGGAGCGCACCGCTGCCGCTCCAGTCATCTGTGCGCGAAGTTGCCGCTTCTTCGCCTCCGGCAGCCGGAGATCGCGGTAGCTTGCAAGAGGCGAAGAACGAAGCCGCGAAGAAGCCGGCTTGTGTGCGAAGCTCGCAGACAGCTGCAGGACGGTGGCTGCCGCTCTCCTGCCTCTTGAATTCACTCTTGGCATGCCAATGGGAGGTGTTCCAGGACAACCTTCCTGAGTTTTTATTTTAGTTTTCATGCATCCCACCTTGGAAATTCTTGTTGCTCCCCAGAGGCTCCGAGATGCAGAGAACACGGTGGCAGCTGCTGAGAAGAAGGGCATCTGTGAGTTGGTCAAGAAGCAAGAACACAGGCAGTTGACTGTGCTTGGCTAGGAGCAGCTGCTGGATTCTTGCAATTGCCTTCAGTGCGCACAGAAGCCCGCTGCTCTGCTGCTTCGTGTTTCGCCTTCAGTCAATTACACACTGCTGAAGTTGAGGCAGGCAGTTCAGCTTTGCTGCTTTTCAGCATCTCAGCTGCCCTTCTGCTCTGTGACAGCTCTCCAGGTTTCTTGCCTTCGCCAGGCTGCAACGTGCCCGCTACTACCAAGAACTGGGCAGGAGTGGGCAGAGAGCACGGCCATCTGCCAGCAGGTTGCAGCTTGCCCAGGAAAATGCAGTGTCCTTGGAATGTGCAGCAAATCCTATTTCCTGGCAAGGTCGGGCTAAGTGAGCAGTGCTGGTACACTTTCTCCTTGAGAACTGGAGCGGAAAAGCTTTTCGCTAAGATGTAGGCGACTAGAGAGGCAGAATACGGAGCTCCGCAGCTGGCCGAAAGCAAGTGCCGCTTCCCGGCGTCTTTCGGCAAAAGCGGCGCTTCGGAGCGCACCGCTGCCGCTCCAGTCATCTGTGCGCGAAGTTGCCGCTTCTTCGCCTCCGGCAGCCGGAGATCGCGGTAGCTTGCAAGAGGCGAAGAACGAAGCCGCGAAGAAGCCGGCTTGTGTGCGAAACTCGCAGACAGCTGCAGGACGGTGGCTGCCGCTCTCCTGCCTCTTGAATTCACTCTTGGCATGCCAATGGGAGGTGTTCCAGGACAACCTTCCTGAGTTTTTATTTTAGTTTTCATGCATCCCACCTTGGAAATTCTTGTTGCTCCCCAGAGGCTCCGAGATGCAGAGAACACGGTGGCAGCTGCTGAGAAGAAGGGCAACTGTGAGTTGGTCAAGAAGCAAGAACACAGGCAGTTGACTGTGCTTGGCTAGGAGCAGCTGCTGGATTCTTGCAATTGCCTTCAGTGCGCACAGAAGCCCGCTGCTCTGCTGCTTGGTTTTTCGCCTTCAGTCAATTACACACTGCTGAAGTTGAGGCAGGCAGTTCAGCTTTGCTGCTTTTCAGCATCTCAGCTGCCCTTCTGCTCTGTGACAGCTCTCCAGGTTTCTTGCCTTCGCCAGGCTGCAACGTGCCCGCTAGTACCAAGAACTGGGCAGGAGTGGGCAGAGAGCACGGCCATCTGCCAGCAGGTTGCAGCTTGCCCAGGAAAATGCAGTGTCCTTGGAATGTGCAGCAAATCCTATTTCCTGGCAAGGTCGGGCTAAGTGAGCAGTGCTGGTACACTTTCTCCTTGAGAACTGGAGCGGAAAAGCTTTGCGCTAAGATGTAGGCGACTCGAGAGGCAGAATACGGAGCTCGGCAGCTGGCCGAAAGCAAGTGCCGCTTCCCGGCGTCTTTCGGCAAAAGCGGCGCTTCGGAGCGCACCGCTGCCGCTCCAGTCATCTGTGCGCGAAGTTGCCGCTTCTTCGCCTCCGGCAGCCGGAGATCGCGGTAGCTTGCAAGAGGCGAAGAACGAAGCCGCGAAGAAGCCGGCTTGTGTGCGAAGCTCGCAGACAGCTGCAGGACGGTGGCTGCCGCTCTCCTGCCTCTTGAATTTACTCTTGGCATGCCAATGGGAGGTGTTCCAGGACAACCTTCCTGAGTTTTTATTTTGGTTTTCATGCATCCCACCTTGGAAATTCTTGTTGCTCCCCAGAGGCTCCGAGATGCAGAGAACACGGTGGCAGCTGCTGAAAAGAAGGGCAACTGTGAGTTGGTCAAGAAGCAAGAACACAGGCAGTTGACTGTGCTTGGCGAGGAGCAGCTGCTGGATTCTTGCAATTGCCTTCAGTGCGCACAGAAGCCCGCTGCTCTGCTGCTTGGTTTTTCGCCTTCAGTCAATTACACACTGCTGAAGTTGAGGCAGGCAGTTCAGCTTTGCTGCTTTTCAGCATCTCAGCTGCCCTTCTGCTCTGTGACAGCTCTCCAGGTTTCTTGCCTTCGCCAGGCTGCAACGTGCCCGCTAGTACCAAGAACTGGGCAGGAGTGGGCAGAGAGCACGGCCATCTGCCAGCAGGTTGCAGCTTGCCCAGGAAAATGCAGTGTCCTTGGAATGTGCAGCAAATCTTATTTCCTGGCAAGGTCGGGCTAAGTGAGCACTGCTGGTACACTTTCTCCTTGAGAACTGGAGCGGAAAAGCTTTGCGCTAAGATGTAGGCGACTAGAGAGGCAGAATACGGAGCTCCGCAGCTGGCCGAAAGCAAGTGCCGCTTCCCGGCGTCTTTCGGCAAAAGCGGCGCTTCGGAGCGCACCGCTGCCGCTCCAGTCATCTGTGCGCGAAGTTGCCGCTTCTTCGCCTCCGGCAGCCGGAGATCGCGGTAGCTTGCAAGAGGCGAAGAACGAAGCCGCGAAGAAGCCGGCTTGTGTGCGAAGCTCGCAGACAGCTGCAGGACGGTGGCTGCCGCTCTCCTGCCTGTTGAATTCACTCTTGGCATGCCAATGGGAGGTGTTCCAGGACAACCTTCCTGAGTTTTTATTTTAGTTTTCATGCATCCCACCTTGGAAATTCTTGTTGCTCCCCAGAGGCTCCGAGATGCAGAGAACACGGTGGCAGCTGCAGAAAAGAAAGGCAACTGTGAGTTGGTCAAGAAGCAAGAACACAGGCAGTTGACTGTGCTTGGCTAGGAGCAGCTGCTGGATTCTTGCAATTGCCTTCAGTGCGCACAGAAGCCCGCTGCTCTGCTGCTTCGTGTTTCGCCTTCAGTCAATTACACACTGCTGAAGTTGAGGCAGGCAGTTCAGCTTTGCTGCTTTTCAGCATCTCATCTGCCCTTCTGCTCTGTGACAGCTCTCGAGGTTTCTTGCCTTCGCCAGGCTGCAACGTGCCCGCTAGTACCAAGAACTGGGCAGGAGTGGGCAGAGAGCACGGCCATCTGCCAGCAGGTTGCAGCTTGCCCAGGAAAATGCAGTGTCCTTGGAATGTGCAGCAAATCTTATTTCCTGGCAAGGTCGGGCTAAGTGAGCACTGCTGGTACACTTTCTCCTTGAGAACTGGAGCGGAAAAGCTTTGCGCTAAGATGTAGGCGACTAGAGAGGCAGAATACGGAGCTCCGCAGCTGGCCGAAAGCAAGTGCCGCTTCCCGGCGTCTTTCGGCAAAAGCGGCGCTTCGGAGCGCACCGCTGCCGCTCCAGTCATCTGTGCGCGAAGTTGCCGCTTCTTCGCCTCCGGCAGCCGGAGATCGCGGTAGCTTGCAAGAGGCGAAGAACGAAGCCGCGAAGAAGCCGGCTTGTGTGCGAAACTCGCAGACAGCTGCAGGACGGTGGCTGCCGCTCTCCTGCCTCTTGAATTCACTCTTGGCATGCCAATGGGAGGTGTTCCAGGACAACCTTCCTGAGTTTTTATTTTAGTTTTCATGCATCCCACCTTGGAAATTCTTGTTGCTCCCCAGAGGCTCCGAGATGCAGAGAACACGGTGGCAGCTGCTGAGAAGAAGGGCAACTGTGAGTTGGTCAAGAAGCAAGAACACAGGCAGTTGACTGTGCTTGGCTAGGAGCAGCTGCTGGATTCTTGCAATTGCCTTCAGTGCGCACAGAAGCCCGCTGCTCTGCTGCTTGGTTTTTCGCCTTCAGTCAATTACACACTGCTGAAGTTGAGGCAGGCAGTTCAGCTTTGCTGCTTTTCAGCATCTCAGCTGCCCTTCTGCTCTGTGACAGCTCTCCAGGTTTCTTGCCTTCGCCAGGCTGCAACGTGCCCGCTAGTACCAAGAACTGGGCAGGAGTGGGCAGAGAGCACGGCCATCTGCCAGCAGGTTGCAGCTTGCCCAGGAAAATGCAGTGTCCTTGGAATGTGCAGCAAATCCTATTTCCTGGCAAGGTCGGGCTAAGTGAGCAGTGCTGGTACACTTTCTCCTTGAGAACTGGAGCGGAAAAGCTTTTCGCTAAGATGTAGGCGACTCGAGAGGCAGAATACGCAGCTCCGCAGCTGGCCGAAAGCAAGTGCCGCTTCCCGGCGTCTTTCGGCAAAAGCGGCGCTTCGGAGCGCACCGCTGCCGCTCCAGTCATCTGTGCGCGAAGTTGCCGCTTCTTCGCCTCCGGCAGCCGGAGATCGCGGTAGCTTGCAAGAGGCGAAGAACGAAGCCGCGAAGAAGCCGGCTTGTGTGCGAAGCTCGCAGACTGCTGCAGGACGGTGGCTGCCGCTCTCCAAGCCTGTTGAATTCACTCTTGGCATGCGAGTGGAAGGTGTTCCAGGACAATTTTCCTGGGTTTTGACGTAGTCCTACTACATCCCACCTTGGAAATTCTTGCTGCTCCCCTGAGGCTCCGAGATGCAGAGAACACGATGGCAGCTGCAGAAAAGAAGGGCAACTGTGAGTTGGTCAAGAAGCAAGAACACAGGCAGTTGACTGTGCTTGGCAAGGAGCAGCTGCTGGATTCTTGCAATTGCCTTCAGTGCGCACAGAAGCCCGCTGCTCTGCTGCTTCGTGTTTCGCCTTCAGTCAATTGCACATTGCTGAAGCTGAGGCAGGCAGTTCAGCTTTGCTGCTTTTCAGCATCTCAGCTGCTTTCTGCTCTGTGACAGCTCTCGAGGTGAAATAGAGATTTTTAGAGTTAGGTTAACAAAATGAATTAAGCATTTCTAATTTAGCTTGTAGAGTTATGTGTTGAATTTTCAACCTTTTGCTTAAGAAACCTCTGCCTAATACAAAGGGCAAAGGAAAATGCAAATTTCTGAAGCATCTTGCATGAAGAACAATACCAGAAGAAGGAAAGAACCCTTTCCTTCTGAATTAAAATAAAGAAGCTCCTCTGTCTCCAAGCCTATCAAGACTGACAGACGTACTCAGATAAGCACCAAAGGACCAAAAGCGCACGCGCAGAGAGGAAAAGTTCAAAAGTTCAATCATGAGGAAGACCACAATCTTCAGCCTCAGGACCACCAAGAGACCCCCGTACGACCACCACAGCAAACCACGCATGCCCAGAAGGGCGTGGACTTACTTCGCATGAGAAGCGAGGACAGGCGGGGCCAGGGGTGGAATATGCATGAAAAAGTTGTGCAATGTATTGCATATGGAACGTCTTTAAGAATAAAAGTGTGGGTCAGACTGAGGCTCGGGGCACAAGTTTTGGAGAGCTATCTCACTTGTGCCGGGCGCTGACATACGTACCCACTTCATAACTACCCCAGGTTATGGAGTCTATTGATTTCTTCCGCGTATCGTTTCAGTCGGGGCTTGCAAAGGTGCTTTAGGCGCGGCCCAGCTGATAGCGCAGCGGGCGCGCGGGCACAAGCCGCGGTTTGAGGAGCTGCTTTGAACGCCGCTAGCTGATAGCGCAGCTAGTGGGAGCGTGGTACAAGCTAGGAGTTACAAGCACCGCTTACAAGCATCGCTAGTTGGTAAAAAGCTTGCAAAAGTAGCCAGCGAGCCCGGCTGGGCTAAGAATTAAGTGTTTGTTATACAATAGCACTGCCCTTCAGTGTTAAAAGCTGTCACTGGTGCAGGGGGAGGGGTTGGGGAAGGCAGTCTAGGGTTGCCATGGGAAACAGCAGTTGTATGAGTTCTCCACCCCCTTTCGTAAGAGAATTGTACCCTCCCCCTGTCCTGTCAGTTGTTGTTCAAGTCTGCCCCTTAGCCTAGAATCTTCTCTGTTCCACGGTTCTTCCACCAAGAACACTCCTTTCCCTTTTCCCCACTGGTTAATGTTATATTTCCCCTCCCTTTAGCCTTCTCCCGATTGTACCCTCGAATGCTAAACCCTCCTACCCCTACGCAGTAAAAGAATCCTCAGCCCGCCCTTCGGGGCTCTAGGAATCTGCCTCTCTACTGCTTCGTTGTCTCCCTGTTTGCCCCTTCTGCGACCCTTCAATCAACGAGCAGGATTTCAGCAGCCCGAGTGTCCCTCCCGTTCTTCTGGTGGACCCTCAGATGTACCAGCTACCCGAGCTTCGTGCCGAGCGGCTAAAAGCCCCCACGGCTCGGCAACTGGGAGATCCTTTGCATTACAGGGCGAATAAAGGGGGGATGAATGTGTGTGAATGCGAGGCTGTAAGAGCCCGTCAGAAGCCCCTCATTTTCCATTCTGCCTTCCGATTGCCACAAGAAAGAATCCCTTCCCCCACTGTAGTTCCGGCTTAGAACAGGACACAGCACAGGTGGGACCACTGAACCGTCATGCTGGCTGTTCCCAACAAGGCCTGGTAAGAACTTGGCAAGGAGTTGGCAAGGACTTGGCAAAGACCTGACATGGAGCCAGCACGGGACAGCCTGATGCGCGGCCTGCTTCTAATCTCCGTTCTTAAGCCCAATGAACTTTTGGGGTGACTCTCGCGGTCCTTCACTGAAGACCCCTCATCTGCCTCGTTACCACTGTGACAAAGAAAGAATGAGAACCCTCCTCCCAAGGACTGAGACTGAGACCCCTGCTATAGGGAGGAGGGGAAATTGGTGGTCTGACCACTAATGACATGACCTGTTTCCCTTCAGTGATTCAAATGGACTTATTCTTCATTGGATTCGTCTTGCTTTGGTGGTTTCTGTGGACTCACCCGTTCCCTCGGGGCGATTACAATGGACTTTCATTATTACACTTGTTCCCCCCCTCTCTCCTCTGTGGACTATAATTGGAGCCCCGAGTCGGCCAGAACTTCGAAGACTCCCCCGACACGACAGACGGATCCCCATCGTCCGGAGCACTGAGGATCTCGCCTGTGTTGGTAGCTATTCCCATATCCCTCTTCTCTCTCTAACCTTTTATCTCCTTTCAGATCCCCACTATCGCGTTTACTGTTTTGGCCCCTACTAAAGGTGCATTTGTTGTGATTAACTGATAGTCCCTTGTTGTTTGCCTTTGTTGCACTTTTGGGATGGGTGAAAAGAACCATCACGACACCCCGCAAGAAACGGATCGTGACATTAAAATTGGCGTCACGGACAGGACAGGATTTCTGTCTAGACAGAAGGGTTGCAGCTGAAAAGGCACCCATACTGTCTTTGGCAATTCATAAAGGATCCCTTAGTGCAAAGGGCGGGACACTGTTGTTTTGTTGTTGTTGTGTGTATGTGGTCTGGGAAGGAAGGGACAACTTGAAGCAACTAAGCAGAGCCTCCCAGGCAGATTATTGTCCTTTCACCCAGCCAGGGAAGCGAAGGGCGACACAGCGAGGGCTGTGTAGTTTTGTGGAACTTAAGTTTGTAGCTCCCTGTCGTGGTTTTGGTCCCTTCACAAAATGAGTGACAATCTTAGCCTTGAAATTAAAGCTGAATTTTATGCACTACTAGCCAAACACAATGCCAAACCTTCTACAGAAGGAGAAAAATGGGCACAGAGTAATTGGTTGAACTTAGAAAATGTTATTGATAGAGTGTGTTCATTACAACATGAAACAAAATTCAAACTGGGCAAAAATAAAACTATCTTCTGCTCAGTTTTGGGAGCTTGTCTTATGGCAGCTATAGAAAATGGCTTCGAGCGAAGAAGTGAGGAACATGCTATAATAGACTCCCTTCAAAATCTAGTTGAAATTTTGCAAAAACAGTTCTATGAAGCAAAAAAATGTGATCTATGCATTGCGAGCTGCCTTAACAGAGGAACATATTAACAAATCACATCATGCTGATTCCTCTACAGAGCTTGAGGAGAAGGAAACTCCTCACATTAAACAAATCTATCCTCATCAAGAACTTGAAGCAGCAAGTAATTGTGGGGAACATTGCTGCCATCACTTGAGACCCTTGATTAAAACAGAGTAGAACTATCTCAGTGATGATGATCTGGAACCTCACATCACAACCAAACGCATACCATCACAACTAAACACGGCCACCGAGCTAGCTAAGCTTAAAAGGGAATACGGACAGCCTCCACATGAATCAGAAACAGAATATGTTTTCCGGGTGTCCCTCACTGGTGGTGATCAAATTCAATTCACTGAACAGGAAGCCAGTGGGTACTGGGGACATGGTGTCTTCTTAACAACAGGAGAGAAAGGTGACACATGGTCCCTGACACAGCGTGCAGCTTTTTGGGCCGGGGGAACAAGCCCCTTGGAAAGGGGAGATCCCATAGCTAGAATTAGTACCCCCGACCAGCTCTTGGAAAATGTGCACAAAGCTGCTTGCCTGCAAATGACTCACAAAAAGAAATGAATTCCTGGCTTTGAATCCCTGATGCAATTACCTGTGAAGCCCAAGATAATGACCCCTTGAATTTGTGGGCTTCCAGAATCACTCAAACCTACAGCAATTCTCCTTCCAAAAACGATAGCAGCTGTATCTCCTGTAGAAAGACCAGACAGATTTCCTAGTCACTGGAACGACCCATTTGTTCCCCTTTATGACTTGTTGAGGAAAGGGGTGAAATGGGATTGGAGTCTTTCTCAGGAGTCAGCATTGCAATTGCTGATTTTTGAAGCAACAGCTCATCAAGCACTGGGCCCTATCCATCCTACAGATCCTTTCCAGGTGGAATGGGCATTTGCCTCCTCAGGGCTGTCAGTACACATATGGCAGCGGGGTCCTGAGGCTCCGACAAGACCTGTTGGTTTTGATTCCCGTGGTTCCAAAGATGCTGAGAAAAGATACACTACCTGGGAAAAAGGATTGTTGATGGTTATCTTAGCTTTCCTAGAAGTAGAAAAAATTGCACAAAAACAACCAATTGTATTGAGAGGCCCCTTCAAGGTTATTAAGACAGTCACTAGTGGGAGTCCCCCTCCTGACGGGGTGGCCCAGAGGGCCTCAGTGAGAAAGTGGTATGCTCAGGTTGAACATTACTGTAACTTCTTCTCAATGACAGAAGGAGCTGTAAAAACTTTAGCAATCCAAGAAACGGAGAGCTTGGACAAACCTGCCTCTGTAATCAAAGTAACCCCTCCTTTCTGCCCCGAACAATCAGCAAACTCTTGGTTTACTGATGCTTTTGCTAAAGGGGAAGGAAAAGGATGGAAATCTAGGGCAGAAGCCCTCCACTTTTCCTCTGGTGAGCAAATGATTACAGAGGGAGAAGGTAGTACACACAGTGGGGAGCTGATAGCTGTCTGGAGTGTTTTTCAACGAGAAGCACAGAATTCCTCTTTGGTCTGCATCTACACTGACTCCTATGCTCTGTACCAAATGATCCTAATAATCCAGCTCATGACCCTGGCCAACCTGTTCTGGTGGACCTCTCTTACTATAGGACTAGTAGCACTTGTGCTAAAACCCCCTCTGAAGAAATATGCATGGGAATCCTCTGGTGCTCTAGGGAAAGAGCATTGGACAAATACATGCTGGATAATTCCATCATTCTAACTTTTCTGCCTCTCGGCGGCAGAATTCTGTTGTGTTTACTTTCTCAGAAGAACTCCGAGGGACATGAAGACCACCTAATCCATGATAAAACTGGTAATACTTTTCTGCATCCTACCGCAACCCCATGGCCAGAAAGCAGCTGAGTGACCGTGGTCTGAACTAATTGTGGTAGCATGCAGAAAAAGTGAAAGGATCTCTTGAAGCACAAAAAGGTTTGTACGCAGCCAAGCATACAGGATTGTTGGCACAATTTCACATGAACACAAACTGTAGAAGTAGTTTGGTTTTGGTCCAAAAATACTGAAGCACTTTTTTTTTGTTTTGTTTTGTTTTTGTTTTTGTTTTTGTTTTTTAAGTTGAAAGTATTGATTCAAATACTGGAGTAGGACTTGATGTTAATGTTGTGACACCTACCACCCAACCACTGGTTACACTTAGCCCGAAAATTTTTGAAATTGGACCATGTAGAATCAGGAAAACTGGCCAACAACAGATATTGTTTAATCTGTTATGGTCTCTTAAACAAGTCAAATTGCTGATGCAAAACAATATCTGAGAAATACAACCAGCTTGTTCACCCTTTTTGCAGACCTCTTTTCAGGCTTGGACAACCTGGCTGCGACAGTGGAAGCCTCCTAAAAACCGGCTGCCAAGAGACATAACTGGTCTTGTGGGAACAGGATTGGGAATCCTAAATAGTATTGATTCAGAAGTATGAATGAATAAATTGGCTTCCACAACTAAAGATTTAACCAAAATACAACAACCACTGCAATCGTCCTTATCAGCCTTGGGAACACATCAGTGGTTGCTATCAAACATTCTAGCAAATTGGGAAAAGATAAATGTAAATAATAGCAAATTGATCATTGATGCACTTAATGCCGCACAAAGCAACGTTTCCTTAGCTCTTAGCCGTATCCAGGCTCAATGATGGATGCAGTCAGTTGCTGCCTCAATTATAAGAGAAGGTGAAGAAGGCACTTTTCCCACTGAAATTAGGAAAATAGTCTGGGACAGTGCCACTGACTTTGAAAGAGATTTCCAATCCTGGTGGAATTTAGTGAATTTTACCTATGACCCTAACACAAACACAGCCACAGCATTTGCGTTGACCATAAGAAATGCCTGGGTGCATTTGATATTCCCTATCATTGCACTAGGATTAAATCATGATGGACCCACTTTCTATCCTTCTGAACATAGAGAATGGGCCCGTCAAATTGATGACAAATGGCAAACTGTCAATTTAGAGTCCTGTACCATCTGAGAACAACTAGGGTTTATCTGTGAAGGTAATGCAATTGTAGCTCAAGATATTTGTCTGGAGACAGAACAAAATAGCTGTCATTTTGATATTCATCCTAACGAGACTTCTGAAACAGTCCTTGTATCTACAGACAATGGGTGTGCCTGCTTCAGAACCGCTTGGGATACTGTGTTTATAGAAAGTACAGTAGTAGCTACTAAAAATCATTCCAATTTTTGTGCTTGCAACTTTACTAAAATTGCAGGATGTGATTTTTCTTTTGTAGCTCCAGTTACTTCACATGAACTTTTAGAATCCAATCTCACGTTGATTCACAAGCTACTGCCTACTCCCATTGGGATGAACCTTTCTCTGGTAAAGCAATTATTACTTCATCAAGATCTAATAGAGATCCTAGGAAAAATCAAGGGGAATGGACAGAAAACTCTGGTAACTGTTCATCATCATGTGCAAGAAATACATCGTGTTGTAGAAAGGGTGAAAAGTGATGCCGAGCACAAGTGGTGGGATACCCTTTTCGGGTGGTCACCCACCGCCACCGGTATCCTGAAGAAATTGTGTCATCCCATTGCTGTTCTTCTGATTTTAGTTATGATTGGTTTTGTTTTATCAGTAATCTTGCTTATTGTAAATTGGAGAATGATGAAACGATGAACAAAATTAACATCTATAATTAATGCACACCACTTGGCCGACATCCTTTACACTAGAGATGTTCCCAGGACAGTAGACACAAGAAGATGATAAGGTTAGAAGATATGTTTTACATCATTTTCTTTTATGATTTGTTCTAATCGCTGTTTTAATTATTTTTGTTTATTGTTTATAAAATTGTACTGAGTAATATCGATTATACTAGGTTTATTACTTTACTGTTTAATATTGATGATACTGGTTTATTATTTGATCAATTTATTGTTTAATTGATTCATATTGATTATTATTTAAATAACTATTATTGATTTACTAATTGTATTTTGCTTATTGTTTAATTATAATTTGTTGTGATTACTAATATGTTGTGATTGTTTTAGTTTTCCCGTTTTCTCTTTCTTTCCCTTTTCCTCTTCTCTTTTCCCTGGGACCTGCTGCCAACACTTGACGAGTCCTGAAGACTCCACGACGACACCATGGAATCCTGCTGATGAAGATCTTTCGAGGGCAATCGTCAGTCACGGGGTGGTGTAAGAGCCCGTCAGAAGCCCCTCATTTTCCATTCTGCCTTCCGATTGCCACAAGAAAGAATCCCTTCCCCCACTGTAGTTCCGGCTTAGAACAGGACACAGCACAGGTGGGACCACTGAACCGTCATGCTGGCTGTTCCCAACAAGGCCTGGTAAGAACTTGGCAAGGAGTTGGCAAGGACTTGGCAAAGACCTGACATGGAGCCAGCACGGGACAGCCTGATGCGCGGCCTGCTTCTAATCTCCGTTCTTAAGCCCAATGAACTTTTGGGGTGACTCTCACGGTCCTTCACTGAAGACCCCTCATCTGCCTCGTTACCACTGTGACAAAGAAAGAATGAGAACCCTCCTCCCAAGGACTGAGACTGAGACCCCTGCTATAGGGAGGAGGGGAAATTGGTGCTCTGACCACTAATGACATGACCTGTTTCCCTTCAGTGATTCAAATGGACTTATTCTTCATTGGATTCGTCTTGCTTTGGTGGTTTCTGTGGACTCACCCGTTCCCTCGGGGCGATTACAATGGACTTTCATTATTACACTTGTTCCCCCCCTCTCTCCTCTGTGGACTATAATTGGAGCCCCGAGTCGGCCAGAACTTCGAAGACTCCCCCGACACGACAGACGGATCCCCATCGTCCGGAGCACTGAGGATCTCGCCTGTGTTGGTAGCTATTCCCATATCCCTGTTCTCTCTCTAACCTTTTATCTCCTTTCAGATCCCCACTATCGCGTTTACTGTTTTGGCCCCTACTAAAGGTGCATTTGTTGTGATTAACTGATAGTCCCTTGTTGTTTGCCTTTGTTGCACTTTTGGGATGGGTGAAAAGAACCATCACGACACCCCGCAAGAAACGGATCGTGACATTAAAATTGGCGTCACGGACAGGATTTCTGTCTAGACAGAAGGGTTGCAGCTGAAAAGGCACCCATACTGTCTTTGGCAATTCATAAAGGATCCCTTAGTGCAAAGGGCGGGACACTGTTGTTTTGTTGTTGTTGTGTGTATGTGGTCTGGGAAGGAAGGGACAACTTGAAGCAACTAAGCAGAGCCTCCCAGGCAGATTATTGTCCTTTCACCCAGCCAGGGAAGCGAAGGGCGACACAGCGAGGGCTGTGTAGTTTTGTGGAACTTAAGTTTGTAGCTCCCTGTCGTGGTTTTCGTCCCTTCACAAAATGAGTGACAATCTTAGCCTTGAAATTAAAGCTGAATTTTATGCACTACTAGCCAAACACAATGCCAAACCTTCTACAGAAGGAGAAAAATGGGCACAGAGTAATTGGTTGAACTTAGAAAATGTTATTGATAGAGTGTGTTCATTACAACATGAAACAAAATTCAAACTGGGCAAAAATAAAACTATCTTCTGCTCAGTTTTGGGAGCTTGTCTTATGGCAGCTATAGAAAATGGCTTCGAGCGAAGAAGTGAGGAACATGCTATAATAGACTCCCTTCAAAATCTAGTTGAAATTTTGCAAAAACAGTTCTATGAAGCAAAAAAATGTGATCTATGCATTGCGAGCTGCCTTAACAGAGGAACATATTAACAAATCACATCATGCTGATTCCTCTACAGAGCTTGAGGAGAAGGAAACTCCTCACATTAAACAAATCTATCCTCATCAAGAACTTGAAGCAGCAAGTAATTGTGGGGAACATTGCTGCCATCACTTGAGACCCTTGATTAAAACAGAGTAGAACTATCTCAGTGATGATGATCTGGAACCTCACATCACAACCAAACGCATACCATCACAACTAAACACGGCCACCGAGCTAGCTAAGCTTAAAAGGGAATACGGACAGCCTCCACATGAATCAGAAACAGAATATGTTTTCCGGGTGTCCCTCACTGGTGGTGATCAAATTCAATTCACTGAACAGGAAGCCAGTGGGTATTGGGGACATGGTGTCTTCTTAACAACAGGAGAGAAAGGTGACACATGGTCCCTGACACAGCGTGCAGCTTTTTGGGCCGGGGGAACAAGCCCCTTGGAAAGGGGAGATCCCATAGCTAGAATTAGTACCCCCGACCAGCTCTTGGAAAATGTGCACAAAGCTGCTTGCCTGCAAATGACTCACAAAAAGAAATGAATTCCTGGCTTTGAATCCCTGATGCAATTACCTGTGAAGCCCAAGATAATGACCCCTTGAATTTGTGGGCTTCCAGAATCACTCAAACCTACAGCAATTCTCCTTCCAAAAACGATAGCAGCTGTATCTCCTGTAGAAAGACCAGACAGATTTCCTAGTCACTGGAACGACCCATTTGTTCCCCTTTATGACTTGTTGAGGAAAGGGGTGAAATGGGATTGGAGTCTTTCTCAGGAGTCAGCATTGCAATTGCTGATTTTTGAAGCAACAGCTCATCAAGCACTGGGCCCTATCCATCCTACAGATCCTTTCCAGGTGGAATGGGCATTTGCCTCCTCAGGGCTGTCAGTACACATATGGCAGCGGGGTCCTGAGGCTCCGACAAGACCTGTTGGTTTTGATTCCCGTGGTTCCAAAGATGCTGAGAAAAGATACACTACCTGGGAAAAAGGATTGTTGATGGTTATCTTAGCTTTCCTAGAAGTAGAAAAAATTGCACAAAAACAACCAATTGTATTGAGAGGCCCCTTCAAGGTTATTAAGACAGTCACTAGTGGGAGTCCCCCTCCTGACGGGGTGGCCCAGAGGGCCTCAGTGAGAAAGTGGTATGCTCAGGTTGAACATTACTGTAACTTCTTCTCAATGACAGAAGGAGCTGTAAAAACTTTAGCAATCCAAGAAACGGAGAGCTTGGACAAACCTGCCTCTGTAATCAAAGTAACCCCTCCTTTCTGCCCCGAACAATCAGCAAACTCTTGGTTTACTGATGCTTTTGCTAAAGGGGAAGGAAAAGGATGGAAATCTAGGGCAGAAGCCCTCCACTTTTCCTCTGGTGAGCAAATGATTACAGAGGGAGAAGGTAGTACACACAGTGGGGAGCTGATAGCTGTCTGGAGTGTTTTTCAACGAGAAGCACAGAATTCCTCTTTGGTCTGCATCTACACTGACTCCTATGCTCTGTACCAAATGATCCTAATAATCCAGCTCATGACCCTGGCCAACCTGTTCTGGTGGACCTCTCTTACTATAGGACTAGTAGCACTTGTGCTAAAACCCCCTCTGAAGAAATATGCATGGGAATCCTCTGGTGCTCTAGGGAAAGAGCATTGGACAAATACATGCTGGATAATTCCATCATTCTAACTTTTCTGCCTCTCGGCGGCAGAATTCTGTTGTGTTTACTTTCTCAGAAGAACTCCGAGGGACATGAAGACCACCTAATCCATGATCAAACTGGTAATACTTTTCTGCATCCTACCGCAACCCCATGGCCAGAAAGCAGCTGAGTGACCGTGGTCTGAACTAATTGTGGTAGCATGCAGAAAAAGTGAAAGGATCTCTTGAAGCACAAAAAGGTTTGTACGCAGCCAAGCATACAGGATTGTTGGCACAATTTCACATGAACACAAACTGTAGAAGTAGTTTGGTTTTGGTCCAAAAATACTGAAGCACTTTTTTTTTGTTTTGTTTTGTTTTTGTTTTTGTTTTTGTTTTTTAAGTTGAAAGTATTGATTCAAATACTGGAGTAGGACTTGATGTTAATGTTGTGACACCTACCACCCAACCACTGGTTACACTTAGCCCGAAAATTTTTGAAATTGGACCATGTAGAATCAGGAAAACTGGCCAACAACAGATATTGTTTAATCTGTTATGGTCTCTTAAACAAGTCAAATTGCTGATGCAAAACAATATCTGAGAAATACAACCAGCTTGTTCACCCTTTTTGCAGACCTCTTTTCAGGCTTGGACAACCTGGCTGCGACAGTGGAAGCCTCCTAAAAACCGGCTGCCAAGAGACATAACTGGTCTTGTGGGAACAGGATTGGGAATCCTAAATAGTATTGATTCAGAAGTATGAATGAATAAATTGGCTTCCACAACTAAAGATTTAACCAAAATACAACAACCACTGCAATCGTCCTTATCAGCCTTGGGAACACATCAGTGGTTGCTATCAAACATTCTAGCAAATTGGGAAAAGATAAATGTAAATAATAGCAAATTGATCATTGATGCACTTAATGCCGCACAAAGCAACGTTTCCTTAGCTCTTAGCCGTATCCAGGCTCAATGATGGATGCAGTCAGTTGCTGCCTCAATTATAAGAGAAGGTGAAGAAGGCACTTTTCCCACTGAAATGAGGAAAATAGTCTGGGACAGTGCCACTGACTTTGAAAGAGATTTCCAATCCTGGTGGAATTTAGTGAATTTTACCTATGACCCTAACACAAACACAGCCACAGCATTTGCGTTGACCATAAGAAATGCCTCGGTGCATTTGATATTCCCTATCATTGCACTAGGATTAAATCATGATGGACCCACTTTCTATCCTTCTGAACATAGAGAATGGGCCCGTCAAATTGATGACAAATGGCAAACTGTCAATTTAGAGTCCTGTACCATCTGAGAACAACTAGGGTTTATCTGTGAAGGTAATGCAATTGTAGCTCAAGATATTTGTCTGGAGACAGAACAAAATAGCTGTCATTTTGATATTCATCCTAACGAGACTTCTGAAACAGTCCTTGTATCTACAGACAATGGGTGTGCCTGCTTCAGAACCGCTTGGGATACTGTGTTTATAGAAAGTACAGTAGTAGATACTAAAAATCATTCCAATTTTTGTGCTTGCAACTTTACTAAAATTGCAGGATGTGATTTTTCTTTTGTAGCTCCAGTTACTTCACATGAACTTTTAGAATCCAATCTCACGTTGATTCACAAGCTACTGCCTACTCCCATTGGGATGAACCTTTCTCTGGTAAAGCAATTATTACTTCATCAAGATCTAATAGAGATCCTAGGAAAAATCAAGGGGAATGGACAGAAAACTCTGGTAACTGTTCATCATCATGTGCAAGAAATACATCGTGTTGTAGAAAGGGTGAAAAGTGATGCCGAGCACAAGTGGTGGGATACCCTTTTCGGGTGGTCACCCACCGCCACCGGTATCCTGAAGAAATTGTGTCATCCCATTGTTGTTCTTCTGATTTTAGTTATGATTGGTTTTGTTTTATCAGTAATCTTGCTTATTGTAAATTGGAGAATGATGAAACGATGAACAAAATTAACATCTATAATTAATGCACACCACTTGGCCGACATCCTTTACACTAGAGATGTTCCCAGGACAGTAGACACAAGAAGATGATAAGGTTAGAAGATATGTTTTACATCATTTTCTTTTATGATTTGTTCTAATCGCTGTTTTAATTATTTTTGTTTATTGTTTATAAAATTGTACTGAGTAATATCGATTATACTAGGTTTATTACTTTACTGTTTAATATTGATGATACTGGTTTATTATTTGATCAATTTATTGTTTAATTGATTCCTATTGATTATTATTTAAATAACTATTATTGATTTACTAATTGTATTTTGCTTATTGTTTAATTATAATTTGTTGTGATTACTAATATGTTGTGATTGTTTTAGTTTTCCCGTTTTCTCTTTCTTTCCCTTTTCCTCTTCTCTTTTCCCTGGGACCTGCTGCCAACACTTGACGAGTCCTGAAGACTCCACGACGACACCATGGAATCCTGCTGATGAAGATCTTTCGAGGGCAATCGTCAGTCACGGGGTGGTGTAAGAGCCCGTCAGAAGCCCCTCATTTTCCATTCTGCCTTCCGATTGCCACAAGAAAGAATCCCTTCCCCCACTGTAGTTCCGGCTTAGAACAGGACACAGCACAGGTGGGACCACTGAACCGTCATGCTGGCTGTTCCCAACAAGGCCTGGTAAGAACTTGGCAAGGAGTTGGTAAGAACTTGGCAAGGAGTTGGCAAGGACTTGGCAAAGACCTGACATGGAGCCAGCACGGGACAGCCTGATGCGCGGCCTGCTTCTAATCTCCGTTCTTAAGCCCAATGAACTTTTGGGGTGACTCTCACGGTCCTTCACTGAAGACCCCTCATCTGCCTCGTTACCACTGTGACAAAGAAAGAATGAGAACCCTCCTCCCAAGGACTGAGACTGAGACCCCTGCTATAGGGAGGAGGGGAAATTGGTGCTCTGACCACTAATGACATGACCTGTTTCCCTTCAGTGATTCAAATGGACTTATTCTTCATTGGATTCGTCTTGCTTTGGTGGTTTCTGTGGACTCACCCGTTCCCTCGGGGCGATTACAATGGACTTTCATTATTACACTTGTTCCCCCCCTCTCTCCTCTGTGGACTATAATTGGAGCCCCGAGTCGGCCAGAACTTCGAAGACTCCCCCGACACGACAGACGGATCCCCATCGTCCGGAGCACTGAGGATCTCGCCTGTGTTGGTAGCTATTCCCATAGCCCTGTTCTCTCTCTAACCTTTTATCTCCTTTCAGATCCCCACTATCGCGTTTACTGTTTTGGCCCCTACTAAAGGTGCATTTGTTGTGATTAACTGATAGTCCCTTGTTGTTTGCCTTTGTTGCACTTTTGGGATGGGTGAAAAGAACCATCACGACACCCCGCAAGAAACGGATCGTGACATTAAAATTGGCGTCACGGACAGGATTTCTGTCTAGACAGAAGGGTTGCAGCTGAAAAGGCACCCATACTGTCTTTGGCAATTCATAAAGGATCCCTTAGTGCAAAGGGCGGGACACTGTTGTTTTGTTGTTGTTGTGTGTATGTGGTCTGGGAAGGAAGGGACAACTTGAAGCAACTAAGCAGAGCCTCCCAGGCAGATTATTGTCCTTTCACCCAGCCAGGGAAGCGAAGGGCGACACAGCGAGGGCTGTGTAGTTTTGTGGAACTTAAGTTTGTAGCTCCCTGTCGTGGTTTTCGTCCCTTCACAAAATGAGTGACAATCTTAGCCTTGAAATTAAAGCTGAATTTTATGCACTACTAGCCAAACACAATGCCAAACCTTCTACAGAAGGAGAAAAATGGGCACAGAGTAATTGGTTGAACTTAGAAAATGTTATTGATAGAGTGTGTTCATTACAACATGAAACAAAATTCAAACTGGGCAAAAATAAAACTATCTTCTGCTCAGTTTTGGGAGCTTGTCTTATGGCAGCTATAGAAAATGGCTTCGAGCGAAGAAGTGAGGAACATGCTATAATAGACTCCCTTCAAAATCTAGTTGAAATTTTGCAAAAACAGTTCTATGAAGCAAAAAAATGTGATCTATGCATTGCGAGCTGCCTTAACAGAGGAACATATTAACAAATCACATCATGCTGATTCCTCTACAGAGCTTGAGGAGAAGGAAACTCCTCACATTAAACAAATCTATCCTCATCAAGAACTTGAAGCAGCAAGTAATTGTGGGGAACATTGCTGCCATCACTTGAGACCCTTGATTAAAACAGAGTAGAACTATCTCAGTGATGATGATCTGGAACCTCACATCACAACCAAACGCATACCATCACAACTAAACACGGCCACCGAGCTAGCTAAGCTTAAAAGGGAATACGGACAGCCTCCACATGAATCAGAAACAGAATATGTTTTCCGGGTGTCCCTCACTGGTGGTGATCAAATTCAATTCACTGAACAGGAAGCCAGTGGGTACTGGGGACATGGTGTCTTCTTAACAACAGGAGAGAAAGGTGACACATGGTCCCTGACACAGCGTGCAGCTTTTTGGGCCGGGGGAACAAGCCCCTTGGAAAGGGGAGATCCCATAGCTAGAATTAGTACCCCCGACCAGCTCTTGGAAAATGTGCACAAAGCTGCTTGCCTGCAAATGACTCACAAAAAGAAATGAATTCCTGGCTTTGAATCCCTGATGCAATTACCTGTGAAGCCCAAGATAATGACCCCTTGAATTTGTGGGCTTCCAGAATCACTCAAACCTACAGCAATTCTCCTTCCAAAAACGATAGCAGCTGTATCTCCTGTAGAAAGACCAGACAGATTTCCTAGTCACTGGAACGACCCATTTGTTCCCCTTTATGACTTGTTGAGGAAAGGGGTGAAATGGGATTGGAGTCTTTCTCAGGAGTCAGCATTGCAATTGCTGATTTTTGAAGCAACAGCTCATCAAGCACTGGGCCCTATCCATCCTACAGATCCTTTCCAGGTGGAATGGGCATTTGCCTCCTCAGGGCTGTCAGTACACATATGGCAGCGGGGTCCTGAGGCTCCGACAAGACCTGTTGGTTTTGATTCCCGTGGTTCCAAAGATGCTGAGAAAAGATACACTACCTGGGAAAAAGGATTGTTGATGGTTATCTTAGCTTTCCTAGAAGTAGAAAAAATTGCACAAAAACAACCAATTGTATTGAGAGGCCCCTTCAAGGTTATTAAGACAGTCACTAGTGGGAGTCCCCCTCCTGACGGGGTGGCCCAGAGGGCCTCAGTGAGAAAGTGGTATGCTCAGGTTGAACATTACTGTAACTTCTTCTCAATGACAGAAGGAGCTGTAAAAACTTTAGCAATCCAAGAAACGGAGAGCTTGGACAAACCTGCCTCTGTAATCAAAGTAACCCCTCCTTTCTGCCCCGAACAATCAGCAAACTCTTGGTTTACTGATGCTTTTGCTAAAGGGGAAGGAAAAGGATGGAAATCTAGGGCAGAAGCCCTCCACTTTTCCTCTGGTGAGCAAATGATTACAGAGGGAGAAGGTAGTACACACAGTGGGGAGCTGATAGCTGTCTGGAGTGTTTTTCAACGAGAAGCACAGAATTCCTCTTTGGTCTGCATCTACACTGACTCCTATGCTCTGTACCAAATGATCCTAATAATCCAGCTCATGACCCTGGCCAACCTGTTCTGGTGGACCTCTCTTACTATAGGACTAGTAGCACTTGTGCTAAAACCCCCTCTGAAGAAATATGCATGGGAATCCTCTGGTGCTCTAGGGAAAGAGCATTGGACAAATACATGCTGGATAATTCCATCATTCTAACTTTTCTGCCTCTCGGCGGCAGAATTCTGTTGTGTTTACTTTCTCAGAAGAACTCCGAGGGACATGAAGACCACCTAATCCATGATCAAACTGGTAATACTTTTCTGCATCCTACCGCAACCCCATGGCCAGAAAGCAGCTGAGTGACCGTGGTCTGAACTAATTGTGGTAGCATGCAGAAAAAGTGAAAGGATCTCTTGAAGCACAAAAAGGTTTGTACGCAGCCAAGCATACAGGATTGTTGGCACAATTTCACATGAACACAAACTGTAGAAGTAGTTTGGTTTTGGTCCAAAAATACTGAAGCACTTTTTTTTTGTTTTGTTTTGTTTTTGTTTTTGTTTTTGTTTTTTTAAGTTGAAAGTATTGATTCAAATACTGGAGTAGGACTTGATGTTAATGTTGTGACACCTACCACCCAACCACTGGTTACACTTAGCCCGAAAATTTTTGAAATTGGACCATGTAGAATCAGGAAAACTGGCCAACAACAGATATTGTTTAATCTGTTATGGTCTCTTAAACAAGTCAAATTGCTGATGCAAAACAATATCTGAGAAATACAACCAGCTTGTTCACCCTTTTTGCAGACCTCTTTTCAGGCTTGGACAACCTGGCTGCGACAGTGGAAGCCTCCTAAAAACCGGCTGCCAAGAGACATAACTGGTCTTGTGGGAACAGGATTGGGAATCCTAAATAGTATTGATTCAGAAGTATGAATGAATAAATTGGCTTCCACAACTAAAGATTTAACCAAAATACAACAACCACTGCAATCGTCCTTATCAGCCTTGGGAACACATCAGTGGTTGCTATCAAACATTCTAGCAAATTGGGAAAAGATAAATGTAAATAATAGCAAATTGATCATTGATGCACTTAATGCCGCACAAAGCAACGTTTCCTTAGCTCTTAGCCGTATCCAGGCTCAATGATGGATGCAGTCAGTTGCTGCCTCAATTATAAGAGAAGGTGAAGAAGGCACTTTTCCCACTGAAATTAGGAAAATAGTCTGGGACAGTGCCACTGACTTTGAAAGAGATTTCCAATCCTGGTGGAATTTAGTGAATTTTACCTATGACCCTAACACAAACACAGCCACAGCATTTGCGTTGACCATAAGAAATGCCTCGGTGCATTTGATATTCCCTATCATTGCACTAGGATTAAATCATGATGGACCCACTTTCTATCCTTCTGAACATAGAGAATGGGCCCGTCAAATTGATGACAAATGGCAAACTGTCAATTTAGAGTCCTGTACCATCTGAGAACAACTAGGGTTTATCTGTGAAGGTAATGCAATTGTAGCTCAAGATATTTGTCTGGAGACAGAACAAAATAGCTGTCATTTTGATATTCATCCTAACGAGACTTCTGAAACAGTCCTTGTATCTACAGACAATGGGTGTGCCTGCTTCAGAACCGCTTGGGATACTGTGTTTATAGAAAGTACAGTAGTAGCTACTAAAAATCATTCCAATTTTTGTGCTTGCAACTTTACTAAAATTGCAGGATGTGATTTTTCTTTTGTAGCTCCAGTTACTTCACATGAACTTTTAGAATCCAATCTCACGTTGATTCACAAGCTACTGCCTACTCCCATTGGGATGAACCTTTCTCTGGTAAAGCAATTATTACTTCATCAAGATCTAATAGAGATCCTAGGAAAAATCAAGGGGAATGGACAGAAAACTCTGGTAACTGTTCATCATCATGTGCAAGAAATACATCGTGTTGTAGAAAGGGTGAAAAGTGATGCCGAGCACAAGTGGTGGGATACCCTTTTCGGGTGGTCACCCACCGCCACCGGTATCCTGAAGAAATTGTGTCATCCCATTGTTGTTCTTCTGATTTTAGTTATGATTGGTTTTGTTTTATCAGTAATCTTGCTTATTGTAAATTGGAGAATGATGAAACGATGAACAAAATTAACATCTATAATTAATGCACACCACTTGGCCGACATCCTTTACACTAGAGATGTTCCCAGGACAGTAGACACAAGAAGATGATAAGGTTAGAAGATATGTTTTACATCATTTTCTTTTATGATTTGTTCTAATCGCTGTTTTAATTATTTTTGTTTATTGTTTATAAAATTGTACTGAGTAATATCGATTATACTAGGTTTATTACTTTACTGTTTAATATTGATGATACTGGTTTATTATTTGATCAATTTATTGTTTAATTGATTCATATTGATTATTATTTAAATAACTATTATTGATTTACTAATTGTATTTTGCTTATTGTTTAATTATAATTTGTTGTGATGACTAATATGTTGTGATTGTTTTAGTTTTCCCGTTTTCTCTTTCTTTCCCTTTTCCTCTTCTCTTTTCCCTGGGACCTGCTGCCAACACTTGACGAGTCCTGAAGACTCCACGACGACACCATGGAATCCTGCTGATGAAGATCTTTCGAGGGCAATCGTCAGTCACGGGGTGGTGTAAGAGCCCGTCAGAAGCCCCTCATTTTCCATTCTGCCTTCCGATTGCCACAAGAAAGAATCCCTTCCCCCACTGTAGTTCCGGCTTAGAACAGGACACAGCACAGGTGGGACCACTGAACCGTCATGCTGGCTGTTCCCAACAAGGCCTGGTAAGAACTTGGCAAGGAGTTGGCAAGGACTTGGCAAAGACCTGACATGGAGCCAGCACGGGACAGCCTGATGCGCGGCCTGCTTCTAATCTCCGTTCTTAAGCCCAATGAACTTTTGGGGTGACTCTCGCGGTCCTTCACTGAAGACCCCTCATCTGCCTCGTTACCACTGTGACAAAGAAAGAATGAGAACCCTCCTCCCAAGGACTGAGACTGAGACCCCTGCTATAGGGAGGAGGGGAAATTGGTGCTCTGACCACTAATGACATGACCTGTTTCCCTTCAGTGATTCAAATGGACTTATTCTTCATTGGATTCGTCTTGCTTTGGTGGTTTCTGTGGACTCACCCGTTCCCTCGGGGCGATTACAATGGACTTTCATTATTACACTTGTTCCCCCCCTCTCTCCTCTGTGGACTATAATTGGAGCCCCGAGTCGACCAGAACTTCGAAGACTCCCCCGACACGACAGACGGATCCCCATCGTCCGGAGCACTGAGGATCTCGCCTGTGTTGGTAGCTATTCCCATAGCCCTGTTCTCTCTCTAACCTTTTATCTCCTTTCAGATCCCCACTATCGCGTTTACTGTTTTGGCCCCTACTAAAGGTGCATTTGTTGTGATTAACTGATAGTCCCTTGTTGTTTGCCTTTGTTGCACTTTTGGGATGGGTGAAAAGAACCATCACGACACCCCGGAAGAAGCGGATCGTGACAGAGGCGGGCTGGTTACCCCAGACCTGCTAAGCGAGAGCGGCAGTCTCCCATGCTGCGTTTCCGTCTTTTTCGCGAGAAAAGCGGCCAGTAAAGAGACGAAGCGAGTAATAAAAAGAGTGAGAGGACCCCCCCTGGGACTGGGTCTCAGAGAAAGAGTGGGACCCCTTAGTGGGGGGGGGGGGGGGGGGGAAGTAAAAGGTAATTAATTAGAAAAAAAAATTAATGAAAAGGTAAAAAGAGGGTTTTCTTGGCATAATCTATTGGGGAAAAATAAAAGGTAAAATGTGTAGGAGGGGCCCCTAAAAATTCTGCTGGATTGAGGGATAAGAATGCCCGAGAACATCCAAGATCAAACCTGCTGGATTGAGGGATTAATATTCCAAGAGCATCCAGGGTTGATTCAAACCTGCTGGATTGAGGGATTAATGTTCCAAGAGCATCCAGGGTTGATTCAAACCTGCTGGATTGAGGGATTAATGTTCCAAGAGCATCCAGGGTTAAGTCAAACCTGCTGGGTTGAGGGATTAACATTCCAAGAGCACCCAGAATTAAGTTTGCTGGGTTGTTGAGAGCAGCCAAGATTGAGTAAAAATTTTGCCAGTTTGAAGAGAAGTCTGACAGGATCTAGAGTTGGGAACCACACAGCTAGATTGAGGGGTATCCAAGAACACTGGGACTAGCCAGGGACACCTACAAGTGTAATAGGTGTGTTGAAAAAGAAAAGGTACCTTGTTGTTGTGGTTGTTTTGTTATGTGTAAGAGTAAGTAAAATAAAGTTAAGTGAATGTAGACGAAGGAAAGTATATGTATGCATCCTGCCCTGTTAAGCAGCCTCACTGTGCTTCCCTGCTGTCACCGACAAACACAAGTTACGAACCCTCAGAACTGAAAAAGTTCCATCAAATATTGCTTCCATTGATGACCATGATATTGTCTATAATACCTTGTTCCAACTTATGTTATGTAAGTGTTAATACCCCTATCCTACCAGTTGGTAAACCTGATGGGTCATACCGGTTAGTACAGGATCTGCGGGCCATAAACAAGGTCACTGAGGATCTGTATCCTGTGGTGGCCAATCCCTACACGTTATTAACTTGCTTAACCCCCGAGCTAACTTGGTTTACCGTTTTAGATTTAAAAGATGCCTTCTTTTGCCTTCCTATCCACGAAGCCAGAAAATTTTTGCATTTGAATGGGAAAATCCTAAGAGCGGGCCAAGAACTCAACTGACATGGACCAGACTCCCACAAGGATTCAAAAACTCACCCACTTTGTTTGGAGAACAACTTGCAAAAGAATTAGAGACCTGAGAAGCCCCTCCAGAGGAAGGGAAGTTGCTAGAGTACGTAGATGACATCCTGATAGCCACACGGACAAGGGAAGCATGCACGGCCTGGACGATAAGCCTCTTGAACTTTTTGGGGCTCCAAGGGTACCGAGTATCAAAGAAAAAAGCCCAAGTAGTAAAACAGAAAGTAACTTATCTGGGTTACGAAGTCAGTGCTAGACAACGTACCTTGGGCCAAAGCCGGAAGGAGGCAATATGCCAGAGCCCAAAACCTCAGACGGTAAAGGAACTACGAACTTTCCTGAGGATGACAGGGTGGTGCAGGTTATGGATCTGTAACTATGGACTGTTTGTTAAGCCCTTCTATGAACTGATTGCAACTGAAAGCAGGAACATCCAAGAGACAAAGGAAGCTACGCAAGCTTTCAACCAGCTGAAAAAAGCCCTCATGTCAGCTCCAGCCCTGAGATTGCCGGACGTGAGTAAGCCTTTCCTTTTATTCTCCCATGAGAAGCAAGGAATCGCCTTAGGAATACTAGCACAGGACCTGGGCCCATATCGGAGAGCAGTGGCTTACTTCTCTAAGCAATTGGATACAGCAGCTAAAGGGTGGCCTGGGTGCCTCAGAGCTGTTGCAGCAGTCGTCCTGAACATCCAAGAGGCACACAAATTCACCCTAGGCCAGAAAAGAACTGTGCTAGTGTCTCACACAGTGTCTGCAGTGCTAGAGGTAAAAGGTGGGCATTGGCTTTCCCCACAACGGCTCCTGAGATACCAAGCTATCATAGCGGAGCAAGATGATGTAGAGATAGTAGTGGCTAACATTGTCAATCCAGCCTCCTTCCTCAGTAGAAACCAAGGGGAACCAGTGGAACATGACTGCCTGGAGACCATTGAAGCCACCTACTCCAGCTGCCCTGACTCGAAGGACACCCCTCTCGAGAATGCAGAAGTCTCGTTTACTGATGGAAGCAGTTATATCATCAGTGGAAAACGGCACGCCGGCTAGGCAGTTCCAACGTGCAAGGAAGTAATATCATCTGGGCCCCTGCCAACAAATACCTCTGCACAGAAGGCCGAGATAATTGCTCTAACTCGGGCCCTAGAATTGGCAAGAGGGAAAGAAATAAACATATACACGGACTCGAAGTATGCATTTGGAGTAGTGCATGCTCACAGAGCCATTTAGAAAGAGAGAGGACTGCTGAAGTCTCAAGGGAAAAATATTAAAGATGCATCAGAAGTACTGCGACTTCTAGCAGCAGTCCAGTTGCCAGAGAAAGTAGCGATCATGCACATTAAGGCACATCAGAAGATCAACTCCGAATTGGAAGAAGGAAACGAGCTGGCAGATAGGGAAGCAAAAGAAGCAGCAAGACGGGCAAATTTCCCCTAAAGGTAAGCCAAGATACAACAAACCAGAAAAAAAATTAATCTATGAGCAAAAAGGAGACTATAACCAAGAGGGATGGGCCACCATAGAAGGAAAATTAGTTCTACCCTCCTATTTATGATGGTCCCTAATAAAGGAAGAACACCAGAAAACCATTGGGGTATTGATGCTCTAGCATAACTAGACATTTACAACTCGACAATGTGACCTTTGCCTCCAGACCAACCCCAAAAATACTCCCAAACCAAAGCTTAGCCAGATTAGGAAGGGTCATGGGCCGGAGCAGCAATGGCAGATTGATTGTACAGAATTGCCAAGAAAAGGGGGGTATAAGTTTTTCCTGGTGCTAACAGATACCTTTTCAGGATGGCCAGAAGCATTCCCCACCAGGACTTCTAAAGCTCAAGAAGTAACTAAGGTATTGGTACAAGAAAACATACCACGCTTTAGAGTCCTGGCCACAATCTCCTCAAATAGAGGACCACATTTTATTGTAAAATTCGTGCAACAAGTTAGCCAATACTTGAACATAGACTGAGAACTTCGCACCCCATATAACCCACAATCAAGTGGTCAGGTAAAAAAAATGAATCATTTGATCAAACAACAAATTGTACAATTGGGACAAGAAGCTAATTTGTCATGGACTCAATCCCTCCCATTAGCACTACTGCAGATCCGAACCAAACCCAAGACTAAAGAAAAGCTAAACCACTTTGAATTGCTTTATGAAAAACCATATGGGGTGCGAAAGAGAATGTCTACCCAAGACATGTCACTAACCTCCTGTATGTTAAGTCTCTTAACTTGGTGTATCCAGCACCAATCACTAGCTAATAAACACAAGTCATAACTAGTGAAATACACTGTTTAGAAGACTTTATGTCACCCAATTATAATCCTATTAATTTTAGTTACTGTAAGTTTAATGATGTCTACTTTAACACTCATGTAGAATTCGAGGATGTTAAAACACATGGCCAGTCTGACATCACTCTCTACAACTCATAGAATCTTACTGAAAGAGGACGGTCATGATAGTAGATCAGAATTTAAATCAAGACCCCTGTAGTAAAAGAATTTAATCTATTTTAAGAAAAGGGGGGACTGAAGCAGAGATTTTTAGAGTTAGGTTAACAAAATGAATGAAGCATTTCTAATTTAGCTTGTAGAGTTATGTGTTGAATTTTCAACCTTTTGCTTAAGAAACCTCTGCCTAGTACAAAGGGCATAGGAAAATGCAAATTTCTGAAGCTTCTTGCATAGAGAACAATACCAGAAGAAGGAAAGAACCCTTTCCTTCTGAATTAAAATAAAGAAGCTCCTCTGTCTCCAAGCCTATCAAGACTGACAGACGTACTCAGATAAGCACCAAAGGACCAAAAGCGCACGCGCAGAGAGGAAAAGTTCAAAAGTTCAATCATGAGGAAGACCACAATCTTCAGCCTCAGGACCACCAAGAGACCCCCGTACGACCACCACAGCAAACCACGCATGCCCAGAAGGGCGTGGACTTACTTCGCGTGAGAAGCGAGGACAGGCGGGGCCAGGGGTGGAATATGCATGAAAAAGTTGTGCAATGTATTGCATATGGAACGTCTTTAAGAATAAAAGTGTGGGTCAAGCCCGCTGCTTTGCCGCTTGGTTTTTCGCCTTCAGTCAATTACACACTGCTGAAGTTGAGGCAGGCTGTTCAGCTTTGCTGCTTTTCAGCATCTCAGCTGCCCTTCTGCTCTGTGACAGCTCTCCAGGTTTCTTGCCTTCGCCAGGCTGCAACGTGCCCGCTAGTACCAAGAACTGGGCAGGAGTGGGCAGAGAGCACGGCCATCTGCCAGCAGGTTGCAGCTTGCCCAGGAAAATGCAGTGTCCTTGGAATGTGCAGCAAATCCTATTTCCTGGCAAGGTCGGGCTAAGTGAGCAGTGCTGGGACACTTTCTCCTTGAGAACTGGAGCGGAAAAGCTTTTCGCTAAGATGTAGGCGACTCGAGAGGCAGAATACGCAGCTCCGCAGCTGGCCGAAAGCAAGTGCCGCTTCCCGGTGTCTTTCGGCAAAAGCGGCGCTTCGGAGCGCACCGCTGCCGCTCCAGTCATCTGTGCGCGAAGTTGCCGCTTCTTCGCCTCCGGCAGCCGGAGATCGCGGTAGCTTGCATAGGCGAAGAACGAAGCCGCGAAGAAGCCGGCTTGTGTGCGAAGCTCGCAGACAGCTGCAGGACGGTGGCTGCCGCTCTCCTGCCTGTTGAATTCACTCTTGGCATGCCAATGGGAGGTGTTCCAGGACAACCTTCCTGAGTTTTTATTTTGGTTTTCATGCATCCCACCTTGGAAATTCTTGTTGCTCCCCAGAGGCTCCGAGATGCAGAGAACACGGTGGCAGCTGCTGAAAAGAAAGGCAACTGTGAGTTGGTCAAGAAGCAAGAACACAGGCAGCTGACGGTGCTTGGCAAGGAGCAGCTGCTGGATTCTTGCAATTGCCTTCAGTGCGCACAGAAGCCCGGTGCTCTGCTGCTTCGTGTTTCGCCTTCAGTCAACTGCACATTGCTGAAGCTGAGGCAGGCAGTTCAGCTTTGCTGCTTTTCAGCATCTCAGCTGCTTTCTGCTCTGTGACAGCTCTCGAGGTGAAATAGAGATTTTTAGAGTTAGGTTAACAAAATGAATTAAGCATTTCTAATTTAGCTTGTAGAGTTATGTGTTGAATTTTCAACCTTTTGCTTAAGAAACCTCTGCCTAATACAAAGGGCAAAGGAAAATGCAAATTTCTGAAGCTTCTTGCATGAAGAACAATACCAGAAGAAGGAAAGAACCCTTTCCTTCTGAATTAAAATAAAGAAGCTCCTCTGTCTCCAAGCCTATCAAGACTGACAGACGTACTCAGATAAGCACCAAAGGACCAAAAGCGCACGCGCAGAGAGGAAAAGTTCAAAAGTTCAATCATGAGGAAGACCACAATCTTCAGCCTCAGGACCACCAAGAGACCCCCGTACGACCACCACAGCAAACCACACATGCCCAGAAGGGCGTGGACTTACTTCGCATGAGAAGCGAGGACAGGCGGGGCCAGGGGTGGAATATGCATGAAAAAGTTGTGCAATGTATTGCATATGGAACGTCTTTAAGAATAAAAGTGTGGGTCAGACTGAGGCTCGGGGCACAAGTTTTGGAGAGCTATCTCACTTGTGCCGGGCGCTGACATACGTACCCACTTCATAACTACCCCAGGTTATGGAGTCTATTGATTTCTTCCGCGTATCGTTTCAGTCGGGGCTTGCAAAGGTGCTTTAGGCGCGGCCCAGCTGATAGCGCAGCGGGCGCGCGGGCACAAGCCGCGGTTTGAGGAGCTGCTTTGAACGCCGCTAGCTGATAGCGCAGCTAGTGGGAGCGTGGTACAAGCTAGGAGTTACAAGCACCGCTTACAAGCATCGCTAGTTGGTAAAAAGCTTGCAAAAGTAGCCAGCGAGCCCGGCTGGGCTAAGAATTAAGTGTTTGTTATACAATAGCACTGCCCTTCAGTGTTAAAAGCTGTCACTGGTGCAGGGGGAGGGGTTGGGGAAGGCAGTCTAGGGTTGCCATGGGAAACAGCAGTTGTATGAGTTCTCCACCCCCTTTCGGAAGAGAATTGTACCCTCCCCCTGTCCTGTCAGTTGTTGTTCAAGTCTGCCCCTTAGCCTAGAATCTTCTCTGTTCCACGGTTCTTCCACCAAGAACACTCCTTTCCCTTTTCCCCACTGGTTAATGTTATATTTCCCCTCCCTTTAGCCTTCTCCCGATTGTACCCTCGAATGCTAAACCCTCCTACCCCTACGCAGTAAAAGAATCCTCAGCCCGCCCTTCGGGGCTCTCGGAATCTGCCTCTCTACTGCTTCGTTGTCTCCCTGTTTGCCCCTTCTGCGACCCTTCAATCAACGAGCAGGATTTCAGCAGCCCGAGTGTCCCTCCCGTTCTTCTGGTGGACCCTCAGATGTACCAGCTACCCGAGCTTCGTGCCGAGCGGCTAAAAGCCCCCACGGCTCGGCAACTGGGAGATCCTTTGCATTACAGGGCGAATAAAGGGGGGATGAATGTGTGTGAATGCGAGGCTGTAAGAGCCCGTCAGAAGCCCCTCATTTTCCATTCTGCCTTCCGATTGCCACAAGAAAGAATCCCTTCCCCCACTGTAGTTCCGGCTTAGAACAGGACACAGCACAGGTGGGACCACTGAACCGTCATGCTGGCTGTTCCCAACAAGGCCTGGTAAGAACTTGGCAAGGAGTTGGCAAGGACTTGGCAAAGACCTGACATGGAGCCAGCACGGGACAGCCTGATGCGCGGCCTGCTTCTAATCTCCGTTCTTAAGCCCAATGAACTTTTGGGGTGACTCTCGCGGTCCTTCACTGAAGACCCCTCATCTGCCTCGTTACCACTGTGACAAAGAAAGAATGAGAACCCTCCTCCCAAGGACTGAGACTGAGACCCCTGCTATAGGGAGGAGGGGAAATTGGTGCTCTGACCACTAATGACATGACCTGTTTCCCTTCAGTGATTCAAATGGACTTATTCTTCATTGGATTCGTCTTGCTTTGGTGGTTTCTGTGGACTCACCCGTTCCCTCGGGGCGATTACAATGGACTTTCATTATTACACTTGTTCCCCCCCTCTCTCCTCTGTGGACTATAATTGGAGCCCCGAGTCGACCAGAACTTCGAAGACTCCCCCGACACGACAGACGGATCCCCATCGTCCGGAGCACTGAGGATCTCGCCTGTGTTGGTAGCTATTCCCATAGCCCTGTTCTCTCTCTAACCTTTTATCTCCTTTCAGATCCCCACTATCGCGTTTACTGTTTTGGCCCCTACTAAAGGTGCATTTGTTGTGATTAACTGATAGTCCCTTGTTGTTTGCCTTTGTTGCACTTTTGGGATGGGTGAAAAGAACCATCACGACACCCCGCAAGAAACGGATCGTGACATTAAAATTGGCGTCACGGACAGGATTTCTGTCTAGACAGAAGGGTTGCAGCTGAAAAGGCACCCATACTGTCTTTGGCAATTCATAAAGGATCCCTTAGTGCAAAGGGCGGGACACTGTTGTTTTGTTGTTGTTGTGTGTATGTGGTCTGGGAAGGAAGGGACAACTTGAAGCAACTAAGCAGAGCCTCCCAGGCAGATTATTGTCCTTTCACCCAGCCAGGGAAGCGAAGGGCGACACAGCGAGGGCTGTGTAGTTTTGTGGAACTTAAGTTTGTAGCTCCCTGTCGTGGTTTTGGTCCCTTCACAAAATGAGTGACAATCTTAGCCTTGAAATTAAAGCTGAATTTTATGCACTACTAGCCAAACACAATGCCAAACCTTCTACAGAAGGAGAAAAATGGGCACAGAGTAATTGGTTGAACTTAGAAAATGTTATTGATAGAGTGTGTTCATTACAACATGAAACAAAATTCAAACTGGGCAAAAATAAAACTATCTTCTGCTCAGTTTTGGGAGCTTGTCTTATGGCAGCTATAGAAAATGGCTTCGAGCGAAGAAGTGAGGAACATGCTATAATAGACTCCCTTCAAAATCTAGTTGAAATTTTGCAAAAACAGTTCTATGAAGCAAAAAAATGTGATCTATGCATTGCGAGCTGCCTTAACAGAGGAACATATTAACAAATCACATCATGCTGATTCCTCTACAGAGCTTGAGGAGAAGGAAACTCCTCACATTAAACAAATCTATCCTCATCAAGAACTTGAAGCAGCAAGTAATTGTGGGGAACATTGCTGCCATCACTTGAGACCCTTGATTAAAACAGAGTAGAACTATCTCAGTGATGATGATCTGGAACCTCACATCACAACCAAACGCATACCATCACAACTAAACACGGCCACCGAGCTAGCTAAGCTTAAAAGGGAATACGGACAGCCTCCACATGAATCAGAAACAGAATATGTTTTCCGGGTGTCCCTCACTGGTGGTGATCAAATTCAATTCACTGAACAGGAAGCCAGTGGGTACTGGGGACATGGTGTCTTCTTAACAACAGGAGAGAAAGGTGACACATGGTCCCTGACACAGCGTGCAGCTTTTTGGGCCGGGGGAACAAGCCCCTTGGAAAGGGGAGATCCCATAGCTAGAATTAGTACCCCCGACCAGCTCTTGGAAAATGTGCACAAAGCTGCTTGCCTGCAAATGACTCACAAAAAGAAATGAATTCCTGGCTTTGAATCCCTGATGCAATTACCTGTGAAGCCCAAGATAATGACCCCTTGAATTTGTGGGCTTCCAGAATCACTCAAACCTACAGCAATTCTCCTTCCAAAAACGATAGCAGCTGTATCTCCTGTAGAAAGACCAGACAGATTTCCTAGTCACTGGAACGACCCATTTGTTCCCCTTTATGACTTGTTGAGGAAAGGGGTGAAATGGGATTGGAGTCTTTCTCAGGAGTCAGCATTGCAATTGCTGATTTTTGAAGCAACAGCTCATCAAGCACTGGGCCCTATCCATCCTACAGGTCCTTTCCAGGTGGAATGGGCATTTGCCTCCTCAGGGCTGTCAGTACACATATGGCAGCGGGGTCCTGAGGCTCCGACAAGACCTGTTGGTTTTGATTCCCGTGGTTCCAAAGATGCTGAGAAAAGATACACTACCTGGGAAAAAGGATTGTTGATGGTTATCTTAGCTTTCCTAGAAGTAGAAAAAATTGCACAAAAACAACCAATTGTATTGAGAGGCCCCTTCAAGGTTATTAAGACGGTCACTAGTGGGAGTCCCCCTCCTGACGGGGTGGCCCAGAGGGCCTCAGTGAGAAAGTGGTATGCTCAGGTTGAACATTACTGTAACTTCTTCTCAATGACAGAAGGAGCTGTAAAAACTTTAGCAATCCAAGAAACGGAGAGCTTGGACAAACCTGCCTCTGTAATCAAAGTAACCCCTCCTTTCTGCCCCGAACAATCAGCAAACTCTTGGTTTACTGATGCTTTTGCTAAAGGGGAAGGAAAAGGATGGAAATCTAGGGCAGAAGCCCTCCACTTTTCCTCTGGTGAGCAAATGATTACAGAGGGAGAAGGTAGTACACACAGTGGGGAGCTGATAGCTGTCTGGAGTGTTTTTCAACGAGAAGCACAGAATTCCTCTTTGGTCTGCATCTACACTGACTCCTATGCTCTGTACCAAATGATCCTAATAATCCAGCTCATGACCCTGGCCAACCTGTTCTGGTGGACCTCTCTTACTATAGGACTAGTAGCACTTGTGCTAAAACCCCCTCTGAAGAAATATGCATGGGAATCCTCTGGTGCTCTAGGGAAAGAGCATTGGACAAATACATGCTGGATAATTCCATCATTCTAACTTTTCTGCCTCTCGGCGGCAGAATTCTGTTGTGTTTACTTTCTCAGAAGAACTCCGAGGGACATGAAGACCACCTAATCCATGATCAAACTGGTAATACTTTTCTGCATCCTACCGCAACCCCATGGCCAGAAAGCAGCTGAGTGACCGTGGTCTGAACTAATTGTGGTAGCATGCAGAAAAAGTGAAAGGATCTCTTGAAGCACAAAAAGGTTTGTACGCAGCCAAGCATACAGGATTGTTGGCACAATTTCACATGAACACAAACTGTAGAAGTAGTTTGGTTTTGGTCCAAAAATACTGAAGCACTTTTTTTTTGTTTTGTTTTGTTTTTGTTTTTGTTTTTGTTTTTTAAGTTGAAAGTATTGATTCAAATACTGGAGTAGGACTTGATGTTAATGTTGTGACACCTACCACCCAACCACTGGTTACACTTAGCCCGAAAATTTTTGAAATTGGACCATGTAGAATCAGGAAAACTGGCCAACAACAGATATTGTTTAATCTGTTATGGTCTCTTAAACAAGTCAAATTGCTGATGCAAAACAATATCTGAGAAATACAACCAGCTTGTTCACCCTTTTTGCAGACCTCTTTTCAGGCTTGGACAACCTGGCTGCGACAGTGGAAGCCTCCTAAAAACCGGCTGCCAAGAGACATAACTGGTCTTGTGGGAACAGGATTGGGAATCCTAAATAGTATTGATTCAGAAGTATGAATGAATAAATTGGCTTCCACAACTAAAGATTTAACCAAAATACGACAACCACTGCAATCGTCCTTATCAGCCTTGGGAACACATCAGTGGTTGCTATCAAACATTCTAGCAAATTGGGAAAAGATAAATGTAAATAATAGCAAATTGATCATTGATGCACTTAATGCCGCACAAAGCAACGTTTCCTTAGCTCTTAGCCGTATCCAGGCTCAATGATGGATGCAGTCAGTTGCTGCCTCAATTATAAGAGAAGGTGAAGAAGGCACTTTTCCCACTGAAATGAGGAAAATAGTCTGGGACAGTGCCACTGACTTTGAAAGAGATTTCCAATCCTGGTGGAATTTAGTGAATTTTACCTATGACCCTAACACAAACACAGCCACAGCATTTGCGTTGACCATAAGAAATGCCTCGGTGCATTTGATATTCCCTATCATTGCACTAGGATTAAATCATGATGGACCCACTTTCTATCCTTCTGAACATAGAGAATGGGCCCGTCAAATTGATGACAAATGGCAAACTGTCAATTTAGAGTCCTGTACCATCTGAGAACAACTAGGGTTTATCTGTGAAGGTAATGCAATTGTAGCTCAAGATATTTGTCTGGAGACAGAACAAAATAGCTGTCATTTTGATATTCATCCTAACGAGACTTCTGAAACAGTCCTTGTATCTACAGACAATGGGTGTGCCTGCTTCAGAACCGCTTGGGATACTGTGTTTATAGAAAGTACAGTAGTAGCTACTAAAAATCATTCCAATTTTTGTGCTTGCAACTTTACTAAAATTGCAGGATGTGATTTTTCTTTTGTAGCTCCAGTTACTTCACATGAACTTTTAGAATCCAATCTCACGTTGATTCACAAGCTACTGCCTACTCCCATTGGGATGAACCTTTCTCTGGTAAAGCAATTATTACTTCATCAAGATCTAATAGAGATCCTAGGAAAAATCAAGGGGAATGGACAGAAAACTCTGGTAACTGTTCATCATCATGTGCAAGAAATACATCGTGTTGTAGAAAGGGTGAAAAGTGATGCCGAGCACAAGTGGTGGGATACCCTTTTCGGGTGGTCACCCACCGCCACCGGTATCCTGAAGAAATTGTGTCATCCCATTGTTGTTCTTCTGATTTTAGTTATGATTGGTTTTGTTTTATCAGTAATCTTGCTTATTGTAAATTGGAGAATGATGAAACGATGAACAAAATTAACATCTATAATTAATGCACACCACTTGGCCGACATCCTTTACACTAGAGATGTTCCCAGGACAGTAGACACAAGAAGATGATAAGGTTAGAAGATATGTTTTACATCATTTTCTTTTATGATTTGTTCTAATCGCTGTTTTAATTATTTTTGTTTATTGTTTATAAAATTGTACTGAGTAATATCGATTATACTAGGTTTATTACTTTACTGTTTAATATTGATGATACTGGTTTATTATTTGATCAATTTATTGTTTAATTGATTCATATTGATTATTATTTAAATAACTATTATTGATTTACTAATTGTATTTTGCTTATTGTTTAATTATAATTTGTTGTGATGACTAATATGTTGTGATTGTTTTAGTTTTCCCGTTTTCTCTTTCTTTCCCTTTTCCTCTTCTCTTTTCCCTGGGACCTGCTGCCAACACTTGACGAGTCCTGAAGACTCCACGACGACACCATGGAATCCTGCTGATGAAGATCTTTCGAGGGCAATCGTCAGTCACGGGGTGGTGTAAGAGCCCCTCAGAAGCCCCTCATTTTCCATTCTGCCTTCCGATTGCCACAAGAAAGAATCCCTTCCCCCACTGTAGTTCCGGCTTAGAACAGGACACAGCACAGGTGGGACCACTGAACCGTCATGCTGGCTGTTCCCAACAAGGCCTGGTAAGAACTTGGCAAGGAGTTGGCAAGGACTTGGCAAAGACCTGACATGGAGCCAGCACGGGACAGCCTGATGCGCGGCCTGCTTCTAATCTCCGTTCTTAAGCCCAATGAACTTTTGGGGTGACTCTCGCGGTCCTTCACTGAAGACCCCTCATCTGCCTCGTTACCACTGTGACAAAGAAAGAATGAGAACCCTCCTCCCAAGGACTGAGACTGAGACCCCTGCTATAGGGAGGAGGGGAAATTGGTGCTCTGACCACTAATGACATGACCTGTTTCCCTTCAGTGATTCAAATGGACTTATTCTTCATTGGATTCGTCTTGCTTTGGTGGTTTCTGTGGACTCACCCGTTCCCTCGGGGCGATTACAATGGACTTTCATTATTACACTTGTTCCCCCCCTCTCTCCTCTGTGGACTATAATTGGAGCCCCGAGTCGACCAGAACTTCGAAGACTCCCCCGACACGACAGACGGATCCCCATCGTCCGGAGCACTGAGGATCTCGCCTGTGTTGGTAGCTATTCCCATAGCCCTGTTCTCTCTCTAACCTTTTATCTCCTTTCAGATCCCCACTATCGCGTTTACTGTTTTGGCCCCTACTAAAGGTGCATTTGTTGTGATTAACTGATAGTCCCTTGTTGTTTGCCTTTGTTGCACTTTTGGGATGGGTGAAAAGAACCATCACGACACCCCGGAAGAAGCGGATCGTGACAGAGGCGGGCTGGTTACCCCAGACCTGCTAAGCGAGAGCGGCAGTCTCCCATGCTGCGTTTCCGTCTTTTTCGCGAGAAAAGCGGCCAGTAAAGAGACGAAGCGAGTAATAAAAAGAGTGAGAGAACCCCCCCTGGGACTGGGTCTCAGAGAAAGAGTGGGACCCCTTAGTGGGGGGGGGGGGGGGGGAAGTAAAAGGTAATTAATTAGAAAAAAAAATTAATGAAAAGGTAAAAAGAGGGTTTTCTTGGCATAATCTATTGGGGAAAAATAAAAGGTAAAATGTGTAGGAGGGGCCCCTAAAAATTCTGCTGGATTGAGGGATAAGAATGCCCGAGAACATCCAAGATCAAACCTGCTGGATTGAGGGATTAATATTCCAAGAGCATCCAGGGTTGATTCAAACCTGCTGGATTGAGGGATTAATGTTCCAAGAGCATCCAGGGTTGATTCAAACCTGCTGGATTGAGGGATTAATGTTCCAAGAGCATCCAGGGTTAAGTCAAACCTGCTGGGTTGAGGGATTAACATTCCAAGAGCACCCAGAATTAAGTTTGCTGGGTTGTTGAGAGCAGCCAAGATTGAGTAAAAATTTTGCCAGTTTGAAGAGAAGTCTGACAGGATCTAGAGTTGGGAACCACACAGCTAGATTGAGGGGTATCCAAGAACACTGGGACTAGCCAGGGACACCTACAAGTGTAATAGGTGTGTTGAAAAAGAAAAGGTACCTTGTTGTTGTGGTTGTTTTGTTATGTGTAAGAGTAAGTAAAATAAAGTTAAGTGAATGTAGACGAAGGAAAGTATATGTATGCATCCTGCCCTGTTAAGCAGCCTCACTGTGCTTCCCTGCTGTCACCGACAAACACAAGTTACGAACCCTCAGAACTGAAAAAGTTCCATCAAATATTGCTTCCATTGATGACCATGATATTGTCTATAATACCTTGTTCCAACTTATGTTATGTAAGTGTTAATACCCCTATCCTACCAGTTGGTAAACCTGATGGGTCATACCGGTTAGTACAGGATCTGCGGGCCATAAACAAGGTCACTGAGGATCTGTATCCTGTGGTGGCCAATCCCTACACGTTATTAACTTGCTTAACCCCCGAGCTAACTTGGTTTACCGTTTTAGATTTAAAAGATGCCTTCTTTTGCCTTCCTATCCACGAAGCCAGAAAATTTTTGCATTTGAATGGGAAAATCCTAAGAGCGGGCCAAGAACTCAACTGACATGGACCAGACTCCCACAAGGATTCAAAAACTCACCCACTTTGTTTGGAGAACAACTTGCAAAAGAATTAGAGACCTGAGAAGCCCCTCCAGAGGAAGGGAAGTTGCTAGAGTACGTAGATGACATCCTGATAGCCACACGGACAAGGGAAGCATGCACGGCCTGGACGATAAGCCTCTTGAACTTTTTGGGGCTCCAAGGGTACCGAGTATCAAAGAAAAAAGCCCAAGTAGTAAAACAGAAAGTAACTTATCTGGGTTACGAAGTCAGTGCTAGACAACGTACCTTGGGCCAAAGCCGGAAGGAGGCAATATGCCAGAGCCCAAAACCTCAGACGGTAAAGGAACTACGAACTTTCCTGAGGATGACAGGGTGGTGCAGGTTATGGATCTGTAACTATGGACTGTTTGTTAAGCCCTTCTATGAACTGATTGCAACTGAAAGCAGGAACATCCAAGAGACAAAGGAAGCTACGCAAGCTTTCAACCAGCTGAAAAAAGCCCTCATGTCAGCTCCAGCCCTGAGATTGCCGGACGTGAGTAAGCCTTTCCTTTTATTCTCCCATGAGAAGCAAGGAATCGCCTTAGGAATACTAGCACAGGACCTGGGCCCATATCGGAGAGCAGTGGCTTACTTCTCTAAGCAATTGGATACAGCAGCTAAAGGGTGGCCTGGGTGCCTCAGAGCTGTTGCAGCAGTCGTCCTGAACATCCAAGAGGCACACAAATTCACCCTAGGCCAGAAAAGAACTGTGCTAGTGTCTCACACAGTGTCTGCAGTGCTAGAGGTAAAAGGTGGGCATTGGCTTTCCCCACAACGGCTCCTGAGATACCAAGCTATCATAGCGGAGCAAGATGATGTAGAGATAGTAGTGGCTAACATTGTCAATCCAGCCTCCTTCCTCAGTAGAAACCAAGGGGAACCAGTGGAACATGACTGCCTGGAGACCATTGAAGCCACCTACTCCAGCTGCCCTGACTCGAAGGACACCCCTCTCGAGAATGCAGAAGTCTCGTTTACTGATGGAAGCAGTTATATCATCAGTGGAAAACGGCACGCCGGCTAGGCAGTTCCAACGTGCAAGGAAGTAATATCATCTGGGCCCCTGCCAACAAATACCTCTGCACAGAAGGCCGAGATAATTGCTCTAACTCGGGCCCTAGAATTGGCAAGAGGGAAAGAAATAAACATATACACGGACTCGAAGTATGCATTTGGAGTAGTGCATGCTCACAGAGCCATTTAGAAAGAGAGAGGACTGCTGAAGTCTCAAGGGAAAAATATTAAAGATGCATCAGAAGTACTGCGACTTCTAGCAGCAGTCCAGTTGCCAGAGAAAGTAGCGATCATGCACATTAAGGCACATCAGAAGATCAACTCCGAATTGGAAGAAGGAAACGAGCTGGCAGATAGGGAAGCAAAAGAAGCAGCAAGACGGGCAAATTTCCCCTAAAGGTAAGCCAAGATACAACAAACCAGAAAAAAAATTAATCTATGAGCAAAAAGGAGACTATAACCAAGAGGGATGGGCCACCATAGAAGGAAAATTAGTTCTACCCTCCTATTTATGATGGTCCCTAATAAAGGAAGAACACCAGAAAACCATTGGGGTATTGATGCTCTAGCATAACTAGACATTTACAACTCGACAATGTGACCTTTGCCTCCAGACCAACCCCAAAAATACTCCCAAACCAAAGCTTAGCCAGATTAGGAAGGGTCATGGGCCGGAGCAGCAATGGCAGATTGATTGTACAGAATTGCCAAGAAAAGGGGGGTATAAGTTTTTCCTGGTGCTAACAGATACCTTTTCAGGATGGCCAGAAGCATTCCCCACCAGGACTTCTAAAGCTCAAGAAGTAACTAAGGTATTGGTACAAGAAAACATACCACGCTTTAGAGTCCTGGCCACAATCTCCTCAAATAGAGGACCACATTTTATTGTAAAATTCGTGCAACAAGTTAGCCAATACTTGAACATAGACTGAGAACTTCGCACCCCATATAACCCACAATCAAGTGGTCAGGTAAAAAAAAATGAATCATTTGATCAAACAACAAATTGTACAATTGGGACAAGAAGCTAATTTGTCATGGACTCAATCCCTCCCATTAGCACTACTGCAGATCCGAACCAAACCCAAGACTAAAGAAAAGCTAAACCACTTTGAATTGCTTTATGAAAAACCATATGGGGTGCGAAAGAGAATGTCTACCCAAGACATGTCACTAACCTCCTGTATGTTAAGTCTCTTAACTTGGTGTATCCAGCACCAATCACTAGCTAATAAACACAAGTCATAACTAGTGAAATACACTGTTTAGAAGACTTTATGTCACCCAATTATAATCCTATTAATTTTAGTTACTGTAAGTTTAATGATGTCTACTTTAACACTCATGTAGAATTCGAGGATGTTAAAACACATGGCCAGTCTGACATCACTCTCTAGAACTCATAGAATCTTACTGAAAGAGGACGGTCATGATAGTAGATCAGAATTTAAATCAAGACCCCTGTAGTAAAAGAATTTAATCTATTTTAAGAAAAGGGGGGACTGAAGCAGAGATTTTTAGAGTTAGGTTAACAAAATGAATGAAGCATTTCTAATTTAGCTTGTAGAGTTATGTGTTGAATTTTCAACCTTTTGCTTAAGAAACCTCTGCCTAGTACAAAGGGCATAGGAAAATGCAAATTTCTGAAGCTTCTTGCATAGAGAACAATACCAGAAGAAGGAAAGAACCCTTTCCTTCTGAATTAAAATAAAGAAGCTCCTCTGTCTCCAAGCCTATCAAGACTGACAGACGTACTCAGATAAGCACCAAAGGACCAAAAGCGCACGCGCAGAGAGGAAAAGTTCAAAAGTTCAATCATGAGGAAGACCACAATCTTCAGCCTCAGGACCACCAAGAGACCCCCGTACGACCACCACAGCAAACCACGCATGCCCAGAAGGGCGTGGACTTACTTCGCGTGAGAAGCGAGGACAGGCGGGGCCAGGGGTGGAATATGCATGAAAAAGTTGTGCAATGTATTGCATATGGAACGTCTTTAAGAATAAAAGTGTGGGTCAAGCCCGCTGCTTTGCCGCTTGGTTTTTCGCCTTCAGTCAATTACACACTGCTGAAGTTGAGGCAGGCTGTTCAGCTTTGCTGCTTTTCAGCATCTCAGCTGCCCTTCTGCTCTGTGACAGCTCTCCAGGTTTCTTGCCTTCGCCAGGCTGCAACGTGCCCGCTAGTACCAAGAACTGGGCAGGAGTGGGCAGAGAGCACGGCCATCTGCCAGCAGGTTGCAGCTTGCCCAGGAAAATGCAGTGTCCTTGGAATGTGCAGCAAATCCTATTTCCTGGCAAGGTCGGGCTAAGTGAGCAGTGCTGGGACACTTTCTCCTTGAGAACTGGAGCGGAAAAGCTTTTCGCTAAGATGTAGGCGACTCGAGAGGCAGAATACGCAGCTCCGCAGCTGGCCGAAAGCAAGTGCCGCTTCCCGGTGTCTTTCGGCAAAAGCGGCGCTTCGGAGCGCACCGCTGCCGCTCCAGTCATCTGTGCGCGAAGTTGCCGCTTCTTCGCCTCCGGCAGCCGGAGATCGCGGTAGCTTGCATAGGCGAAGAACGAAGCCGCGAAGAAGCCGGCTTGTGTGCGAAGCTCGCAGACAGCTGCAGGACGGTGGCTGCCGCTCTCCTGCCTCTTGAATTCACTCTTGGCATGCCAATGGGAGGTGTTCCAGGACAACCTTCCTGAGTTTTTATTTTGGTTTTCATGCATCCCACCTTGGAAATTCTTGTTGCTCCCCAGAGGCTCCGAGATGCAGAGAACACGGTGGCAGCTGCTGAAAAGAAAGGCAACTGTGAGTTGGTCAAGAAGCAAGAACACAGGCAGCTGACGGTGCTTGGCAAGGAGCAGCTGCTGGATTCTTGCAATTGCCTTCAGTGCGCACAGAAGCCCGGTGCTCTGCTGCTTCGTGTTTCGCCTTCAGTCAACTGCACATTGCTGAAGCTGAGGCAGGCAGTTCAGCTTTGCTGCTTTTCAGCATCTCAGCTGCTTTCTGCTCTGTGACAGCTCTCGAGGTGAAATAGAGATTTTTAGAGTTAGGTTAACAAAATGAATTAAGCATTTCTAATTTAGCTTGTAGAGTTATGTGTTGAATTTTCAACCTTTTGCTTAAGAAACCTCTGCCTAATACAAAGGGCAAAGGAAAATGCAAATTTCTGAAGCTTCTTGCATGAAGAACAATACCAGAAGAAGGAAAGAACCCTTTCCTTCTGAATTAAAATAAAGAAGCTCCTCTGTCTCCAAGCCTATCAAGACTGACAGACGTACTCAGATAAGCACCAAAGGACCAAAAGCGCACGCGCAGAGAGGAAAAGTTCAAAAGTTCAATCATGAGGAAGACCACAATCTTCAGCCTCAGGACCACCAAGAGACCCCCGTACGACCACCACAGCAAACCACACATGCCCAGAAGGGCGTGGACTTACTTCGCATGAGAAGCGAGGACAGGCGGGGCCAGGGGTGGAATATGCATGAAAAAGTTGTGCAATGTATTGCATATGGAACGTCTTTAAGAATAAAAGTGTGGGTCAGACTGAGGCTCGGGGCACAAGTTTTGGAGAGCTATCTCACTTGTGCCGGGCGCTGACATACGTACCCACTTCATAACTACCCCAGGTTATGGAGTCTATTGATTTCTTCCGCGTATCGTTTCAGTCGGGGCTTGCAAAGGTGCTTTAGGCGCGGCCCAGCTGATAGCGCAGCGGGCGCGCGGGCACAAGCCGCGGTTTGAGGAGCTGCTTTGAACGCCGCTAGCTGATAGCGCAGCTAGTGGGAGCGTGGTACAAGCTAGGAGTTACAAGCACCGCTTACAAGCATCGCTAGTTGGTAAAAAGCTTGCAAAAGTAGCCAGCGAGCCCGGCTGGGCTAAGAATTAAGTGTTTGTTATACAATAGCACTGCCCTTCAGTGTTAAAAGCTGTCACTGGTGCAGGGGGAGGGGTTGGGGAAGGCAGTCTAGGGTTGCCATGGGAAACAGCAGTTGTATGAGTTCTCCACCCCCTTTCGGAAGAGAATTGTACCCTCCCCCTGTCCTGTCAGTTGTTGTTCAAGTCTGCCCCTTAGCCTAGAATCTTCTCTGTTCCACGGTTCTTCCACCAAGAACACTCCTTTCCCTTTTCCCCACTGGTTAATGTTATATTTCCCCTCCCTTTAGCCTTCTCCCGATTGTACCCTCGAATGCTAAACCCTCCTACCCCTACGCAGTAAAAGAATCCTCAGCCCGCCCTTCGGGGCTCTCGGAATCTGCCTCTCTACTGCTTCGTTGTCTCCCTGTTTGCCCCTTCTGCGACCCTTCAATCAACGAGCAGGATTTCAGCAGCCCGAGTGTCCCTCCCGTTCTTCTGGTGGACCCTCAGATGTACCAGCTACCCGAGCTTCGTGCCGAGCGGCTAAAAGCCCCCACGGCTCGGCAACTGGGAGATCCTTTGCATTACAGGGCGAATAAAGGGGGGATGAATGTGTGTGAATGCGAGGCTGTAAGAGCCCGTCAGAAGCCCCTCATTTTCCATTCTGCCTTCCGATTGCCACAAGAAAGAATCCCTTCCCCCACTGTAGTTCCGGCTTAGAACAGGACACAGCACAGGTGGGACCACTGAACCGTCATGCTGGCTGTTCCCAACAAGGCCTGGTAAGAACTTGGCAAGGAGTTGGCAAGGACTTGGCAAAGACCTGACATGGAGCCAGCACGGGACAGCCTGATGCGCGGCCTGCTTCTAATCTCCGTTCTTAAGCCCAATGAACTTTTGGGGTGACTCTCGCGGTCCTTCACTGAAGACCCCTCATCTGCCTCGTTACCACTGTGACAAAGAAAGAATGAGAACCCTCCTCCCAAGGACTGAGACTGAGACCCCTGCTATAGGGAGGAGGGGAAATTGGTGCTCTGACCACTAATGACATGACCTGTTTCCCTTCAGTGATTCAAATGGACTTATTCTTCATTGGATTCGTCTTGCTTTGGTGGTTTCTGTGGACTCACCCGTTCCCTCGGGGCGATTACAATGGACTTTCATTATTACACTTGTTCCCCCCCTCTCTCCTCTGTGGACTATAATTGGAGCCCCGAGTCGACCAGAACTTCGAAGACTCCCCCGACACGACAGACGGATCCCCATCGTCCGGAGCACTGAGGATCTCGCCTGTGTTGGTAGCTATTCCCATAGCCCTGTTCTCTCTCTAACCTTTTATCTCCTTTCAGATCCCCACTATCGCGTTTACTGTTTTGGCCCCTACTAAAGGTGCATTTGTTGTGATTAACTGATAGTCCCTTGTTGTTTGCCTTTGTTGCACTTTTGGGATGGGTGAAAAGAACCATCACGACACCCCGCAAGAAACGGATCGTGACATTAAAATTGGCGTCACGGACAGGATTTCTGTCTAGACAGAAGGGTTGCAGCTGAAAAGGCACCCATACTGTCTTTGGCAATTCATAAAGGATCCCTTAGTGCAAAGGGCGGGACACTGTTGTTTTGTTGTTGTTGTGTGTATGTGGTCTGGGAAGGAAGGGACAACTTGAAGCAACTAAGCAGAGCCTCCCAGGCAGATTATTGTCCTTTCACCCAGCCAGGGAAGCGAAGGGCGACACAGCGAGGGCTGTGTAGTTTTGTGGAACTTAAGTTTGTAGCTCCCTGTCGTGGTTTTGGTCCCTTCCCAAAATGAGTGACAATCTTAGCCTTGAAATTAAAGCTGAATTTTATGCACTACTAGCCAAACACAATGCCAAACCTTCTACAGAAGGAGAAAAATGGGCACAGAGTAATTGGTTGAACTTAGAAAATGTTATTGATAGAGTGTGTTCATTACAACATGAAACAAAATTCAAACTGGGCAAAAATAAAACTATCTTCTGCTCAGTTTTGGGAGCTTGTCTTATGGCAGCTATAGAAAATGGCTTCGAGCGAAGAAGTGAGGAACATGCTATAATAGACTCCCTTCAAAATCTAGTTGCAATTTTGCAAAAACAGTTCTATGAAGCAAAAAAATGTGATCTATGCATTGCGAGCTGCCTTAACAGAGGAACATATTAACAAATCACATCATGCTGATTCCTCTACAGAGCTTGAGGAGAAGGAAACTCCTCACATTAAACAAATCTATCCTCATCAAGAACTTGAAGCAGCAAGTAATTGTGGGGAACATTGCTGCCATCACTTGAGACCCTTGATTAAAACAGAGTAGAACTATCTCAGTGATGATGATCTGGAACCTCACATCACAACCAAACGCATACCATCACAACTAAACACGGCCACCGAGCTAGCTAAGCTTAAAAGGGAATACGGACAGCCTCCACATGAATCAGAAACAGAATATGTTTTCCGGGTGTCCCTCACTGGTGGTGATCAAATTCAATTCACTGAACAGGAAGCCAGTGGGTACTGGGGACATGGTGTCTTCTTAACAACAGGAGAGAAAGGTGACACATGGTCCCTGACACAGCGTGCAGCTTTTTGGGCCGGGGGAACAAGCCCCTTGGAAAGGGGAGATCCCATAGCTAGAATTAGTACCCCCGACCAGCTCTTGGAAAATGTGCACAAAGCTGCTTGCCTGCAAATGACTCACAAAAAGAAATGAATTCCTGGCTTTGAATCCCTGATGCAATTACCTGTGAAGCCCAAGATAATGACCCCTTGAATTTGTGGGCTTCCAGAATCACTCAAACCTACAGCAATTCTCCTTCCAAAAACGATAGCAGCTGTATCTCCTGTAGAAAGACCAGACAGATTTCCTAGTCACTGGAACGACCCATTTGTTCCCCTTTATGACTTGTTGAGGAAAGGGGTGAAATGGGATTGGAGTCTTTCTCAGGAGTCAGCATTGCAATTGCTGATTTTTGAAGCAACAGCTCATCAAGCACTGGGCCCTATCCATCCTACAGATCCTTTCCAGGTGGAATGGGCATTTGCCTCCTCAGGGCTGTCAGTACACATATGGCAGCGGGGTCCTGAGGCTCCGACAAGACCTGTTGGTTTTGATTCCCGTGGTTCCAAAGATGCTGAGAAAAGATACACTACCTGGGAAAAAGGATTGTTGATGGTTATCTTAGCTTTCCTAGAAGTAGAAAAAATTGCACAAAAACAACCAATTGTATTGAGAGGCCCCTTCAAGGTTATTAAGACGGTCACTAGTGGGAGTCCCCCTCCTGACGGGGTGGCCCAGAGGGCCTCAGTGAGAAAGTGGTATGCTCAGGTTGAACATTACTGTAACTTCTTCTCAATGACAGAAGGAGCTGTAAAAACTTTAGCAATCCAAGAAACGGAGAGCTTGGACAAACCTGCCTCTGTAATCAAAGTAACCCCTCCTTTCTGCCCCGAACAATCAGCAAACTCTTGGTTTACTGATGCTTTTGCTAAAGGGGAAGGAAAAGGATGGAAATCTAGGGCAGAAGCCCTCCACTTTTCCTCTGGTGAGCAAATGATTACAGAGGGAGAAGGTAGTACACACAGTGGGGAGCTGATAGCTGTCTGGAGTGTTTTTCAACGAGAAGCACAGAATTCCTCTTTGGTCTGCATCTACACTGACTCCTATGCTCTGTACCAAATGATCCTAATAATCCAGCTCATGACCCTGGCCAACCTGTTCTGGTGGACCTCTCTTACTATAGGACTAGTAGCACTTGTGCTAAAACCCCCTCTGAAGAAATATGCATGGGAATCCTCTGGTGCTCTAGGGAAAGAGCATTGGACAAATACATGCTGGATAATTCCATCATTCTAACTTTTCTGCCTCTCGGCGGTAGAATTCTGTTGTGTTTACTTTCTCAGAAGAACTCCGAGGGACATGAAGACCACCTAATCCATGATAAAACTGGTAATACTTTTCTGCATCCTACCGCAACCCCATGGCCAGAAAGCAGCTGAGTGACCGTGGTCTGAACTAATTGTGGTAGCATGCAGAAAAAGTGAAAGGATCTCTTGAAGCACAAAAAGGTTTGTACGCAGCCAAGCATACAGGATTGTTGGCACAATTTCACATGAACACAAACTGTAGAAGTAGTTTGGTTTTGGTCCAAAAATACTGAAGCACTTTTTTTTTGTTTTGTTTTGTTTTTGTTTTTGTTTTTGTTTTTTAAGTTGAAAGTATTGATTCAAATACTGGAGTAGGACTTGATGTTAATGTTGTGACACCTACCACCCAACCACTGGTTACACTTAGCCCGAAAATTTTTGAAATTGGACCATGTAGAATCAGGAAAACTGGCCAACAACAGATATTGTTTAATCTGTTATGGTCTCTTAAACAAGTCAAATTGCTGATGCAAAACAATATCTGAGAAATACAACCAGCTTGTTCACCCTTTTTGCAGACCTCTTTTCAGGCTTGGACAACCTGGCTGCGACAGTGGAAGCCTCCTAAAAACCGGCTGCCAAGAGACATAACTGGTCTTGTGGGAACAGGATTGGGAATCCTAAATAGTATTGATTCAGAAGTATGAATGAATAAATTGGCTTCCACAACTAAAGATTTAACCAAAATACAACAACCACTGCAATCGTCCTTATCAGCCTTGGGAACACATCAGTGGTTGCTATCAAACATTCTAGCAAATTGGGAAAAGATAAATGTAAATAATAGCAAATTGATCATTGATGCACTTAATGCCGCACAAAGCAACGTTTCCTTAGCTCTTAGCCGTATCCAGGCTCAATGATGGATGCAGTCAGTTGCTGCCTCAATTATAAGAGAAGGTGAAGAAGGCACTTTTCCCACTGAAATGAGGAAAATAGTCTGGGACAGTGCCACTGACTTTGAAAGAGATTTCCAATCCTGGTGGAATTTAGTGAATTTTACCTATGACCCTAACACAAACACAGCCACAGCATTTGCGTTGACCATAAGAAATGCCTCGGTGCATTTGATATTCCCTATCATTGCACTAGGATTAAATCATGATGGACCCACTTTCTATCCTTCTGAACATAGAGAATGGGCCCGTCAAATTGATGACAAATGGCAAACTGTCAATTTAGAGTCCTGTACCATCTGAGAACAACTAGGGTTTATCTGTGAAGGTAATGCAATTGTAGCTCAAGATATTTGTCTGGAGACAGAACAAAATAGCTGTCATTTTGATATTCATCCTAACGAGACTTCTGAAACAGTCCTTGTATCTACAGACAATGGGTGTGCCTGCTTCAGAACCGCTTGGGATACTGTGTTTATAGAAAGTACAGTAGTAGCTACTAAAAATCATTCCAATTTTTGTGCTTGCAACTTTACTAAAATTGCAGGATGTGATTTTTCTTTTGTAGCTCCAGTTACTTCACATGAACTTTTAGAATCCAATCTCACGTTGATTCACAAGCTACTGCCTACTCCCATTGGGATGAACCTTTCTCTGGTAAAGCAATTATTACTTCATCAAGATCTAATAGAGATCCTAGGAAAAATCAAGGGGAATGGACAGAAAACTCTGGTAACTGTTCATCATCATGTGCAAGAAATACATCGTGTTGTAGAAAGGGTGAAAAGTGATGCCGAGCACAAGTGGTGGGATACCCTTTTCGGGTGGTCACCCACCGCCACCGGTATCCTGAAGAAATTGTGTCATCCCATTGTTGTTCTTCTGATTTTAGTTATGATTGGTTTTGTTTTATCAGTAATCTTGCTTATTGTAAATTGGAGAATGATGAAACGATGAACAAAATTAACATCTATAATTAATGCACACCACTTGGCCGACATCCTTTACACTAGAGATGTTCCCAGGACAGTAGACACAAGAAGATGATAAGGTTAGAAGATATGTTTTACATCATTTTCTTTTATGATTTGTTCTAATCGCTGTTTTAATTATTTTTGTTTATTGTTTATAAAATTGTACTGAGTAATATCGATTATACTAGGTTTATTACTTTACTGTTTAATATTGATGATACTGGTTTATTATTTGATCAATTTATTGTTTAATTGATTCATATTGATTATTATTTAAATAACTATTATTGATTTACTAATTGTATTTTGCTTATTGTTTAATTATAATTTGTTGTGATGACTAATATGTTGTGATTGTTTTAGTTTTCCCGTTTTCTCTTTCTTTCCCTTTTCCTCTTCTCTTTTCCCTGGGACCTGCTGCCAACACTTGACGAGTCCTGAAGACTCCACGACGACACCATGGAATCCTGCTGATGAAGATCTTTCGAGGGCAATCGTCAGTCACGGGGTGGTGTAAGAGCCCCTCAGAAGCCCCTCATTTTCCATTCTGCCTTCCGATTGCCACAAGAAAGAATCCCTTCCCCCACTGTAGTTCCGGCTTAGAACAGGACACAGCACAGGTGGGACCACTGAACCGTCATGCTGGCTGTTCCCAACAAGGCCTGGTAAGAACTTGGCAAGGAGTTGGCAAGGACTTGGCAAAGACCTGACATGGAGCCAGCACGGGACAGCCTGATGCGCGGCCTGCTTCTAATCTCCGTTCTTAAGCCCAATGAACTTTTGGGGTGACTCTCGCGGTCCTTCACTGAAGACCCCTCATCTGCCTCATTACCACTGTGACAAAGAAAGAATGAGAACCCTCCTCCCAAGGACTGAGACTGAGACCCCTGCTATAGGGAGGAGGGGAAATTGGTGCTCTGACCACTAATGACATGACCTGTTTCCCTTCAGTGATTCAAATGGACTTATTCTTCATTGGATTCGTCTTGCTTTGGTGGTTTCTGTGGACTCACCCGTTCCCTCGGGGCGATTACAATGGACTTTCATTATTACACTTGTTCCCCCCCTCTCTCCTCTGTGGACTATAATTGGAGCCCCGAGTCGACCAGAACTTCGAAGACTCCCCCGACACGACAGACGGATCCCCATCGTCCGGAGCACTGAGGATCTCGCCTGTGTTGGTAGCTATTCCCATAGCCCTGTTCTCTCTCTAACCTTTTATCTCCTTTCAGATCCCCACTATCGCGTTTACTGTTTTGGCCCCTACTAAAGGTGCATTTGTTGTGATTAACTGATAGTCCCTTGTTGTTTGCCTTTGTTGCACTTTTGGGATGGGTGAAAAGAACCATCACGACACCCCGGAAGAAGCGGATCGTGACAGAGGCGGGCTGGTTACCCCAGACCTGCTAAGCGAGAGCGGCAGTCTCCCATGCTGCGTTTCCGTCTTTTTCGCGAGAAAAGCGGCCAGTAAAGAGACGAAGCGAGTAATAAAAAGAGTGAGAGAACCCCCCCTGGGACTGGGTCTCAGAGAAAGAGTGGGACCCCTTAGTGGGGGGGGGGGGGGGGGGGAAGTAAAAGGTAATTAATTAGAAAAAAAAATTAATGAAAAGGTAAAAAGAGGGTTTTCTTGGCATAATCTATTGGGGAAAAATAAAAGGTAAAATGTGTAGGAGGGGCCCCTAAAAATTCTGCTGGATTGAGGGATAAGAATTCCCGAGAACATCCAAGATCAAACCTGCTGGATTGAGGGATTAATATTCCAAGAGCATCCAGGGTTGATTCAAACCTGCTGGATTGAGGGATTAATGTTCCAAGAGCATCCAGGGTTGATTCAAACCTGCTGGATTGAGGGATTAATGTTCCAAGAGCATCCAGGGTTAAGTCAAACCTGCTGGGTTGAGGGATTAACATTCCAAGAGCACCCAGAATTAAGTTTGCTGGGTTGTTGAGAGCAGCCAAGATTGAGTAAAAATTTTGCCAGTTTGAAGAGAAGTCTGACAGGATCTAGAGTTGGGAACCACACAGCTAGATTGAGGGGTATCCAAGAACACTGGGACTAGCCAGGGACACCTACAAGTGTAATAGGTGTGTTGAAAAAGAAAAGGTACCTTGTTGTTGTGGTTGTTTTGTTATGTGTAAGAGTAAGTAAAATAAAGTTAAGTGAATGTAGACGAAGGAAAGTATATGTATGCATCCTGCCCTGTTAAGCAGCCTCACTGTGCTTCCCTGCTGTCACCGACAAACACAAGTTACGAACCCTCAGAACTGAAAAAGTTCCATCAAATATTGCTTCCATTGATGACCATGATATTGTCTATAATACCTTGTTCCAACTTATGTTATGTAAGTGTTAATACCCCTATCCTACCAGTTGGTAAACCTGATGGGTCATACCGGTTAGTACAGGATCTGCGGGCCATAAACAAGGTCACTGAGGATCTGTATCCTGTGGTGGCCAATCCCTACACGTTATTAACTTGCTTAACCCCCGAGCTAACTTGGTTTACCGTTTTAGATTTAAAAGATGCCTTCTTTTGCCTTCCTATCCACGAAGCCAGAAAATTTTTGCATTTGAATGGGAAAATCCTAAGAGCGGGCCAAGAACTCAACTGACATGGACCAGACTCCCACAAGGATTCAAAAACTCACCCACTTTGTTTGGAGAACAACTTGCAAAAGAATTAGAGACCTGAGAAGCCCCTCCAGAGGAAGGGAAGTTGCTAGAGTACGTAGATGACATCCTGATAGCCACACGGACAAGGGAAGCATGCACGGCCTGGACGATAAGCCTCTTGAACTTTTTGGGGCTCCAAGGGTACCGAGTATCAAAGAAAAAAGCCCAAGTAGTAAAACAGAAAGTAACTTATCTGGGTTACGAAGTCAGTGCTAGACAACGTACCTTGGGCCAAAGCCGGAAGGAGGCAATATGCCAGAGCCCAAAACCTCAGACGGTAAAGGAACTACGAACTTTCCTGAGGATGACAGGGTGGTGCAGGTTATGGATCTGTAACTATGGACTGTTTGTTAAGCCCTTCTATGAACTGATTGCAACTGAAAGCAGGAACATCCAAGAGACAAAGGAAGCTACGCAAGCTTTCAACCAGCTGAAAAAAGCCCTCATGTCAGCTCCAGCCCTGAGATTGCCGGACGTGAGTAAGCCTTTCCTTTTATTCTCCCATGAGAAGCAAGGAATCGCCTTAGGAATACTAGCACAGGACCTGGGCCCATATCGGAGAGCAGTGGCTTACTTCTCTAAGCAATTGGATACAGCAGCTAAAGGGTGGCCTGGGTGCCTCAGAGCTGTTGCAGCAGTCGTCCTGAACATCCAAGAGGCACACAAATTCACCCTAGGCCAGAAAAGAACTGTGCTAGTGTCTCACACAGTGTCTGCAGTGCTAGAGGTAAAAGGTGGGCATTGGCTTTCCCCACAACGGCTCCTGAGATACCAAGCTATCATAGCGGAGCAAGATGATGTAGAGATAGTAGTGGCTAACATTGTCAATCCAGCCTCCTTCCTCAGTAGAAACCAAGGGGAACCAGTGGAACATGACTGCCTGGAGACCATTGAAGCCACCTACTCCAGCTGCCCTGACTCGAAGGACACCCCTCTCGAGAATGCAGAAGTCTCGTTTACTGATGGAAGCAGTTATATCATCAGTGGAAAACGGCACGCCGGCTAGGCAGTTCCAACGTGCAAGGAAGTAATATCATCTGGGCCCCTGCCAACAAATACCTCTGCACAGAAGGCCGAGATAATTGCTCTAACTCGGGCCCTAGAATTGGCAAGAGGGAAAGAAATAAACATATACACGGACTCGAAGTATGCATTTGGAGTAGTGCATGCTCACAGAGCCATTTAGAAAGAGAGAGGACTGCTGAAGTCTCAAGGGAAAAATATTAAAGATGCATCAGAAGTACTGCGACTTCTAGCAGCAGTCCAGTTGCCAGAGAAAGTAGCGATCATGCACATTAAGGCACATCAGAAGATCAACTCCGAATTGGAAGAAGGAAACGAGCTGGCAGATAGGGAAGCAAAAGAAGCAGCAAGACGGGCAAATTTCCCCTAAAGGTAAGCCAAGATACAACAAACCAGAAAAAAAATTAATCTATGAGCAAAAAGGAGACTATAACCAAGAGGGATGGGCCACCATAGAAGGAAAATTAGTTCTACCCTCCTATTTATGATGGTCCCTAATAAAGGAAGAACACCAGAAAACCATTGGGGTATTGATGCTCTAGCATAACTAGACATTTACAACTCGACAATGTGACCTTTGCCTCCAGACCAACCCCAAAAATACTCCCAAACCAAAGCTTAGCCAGATTAGGAAGGGTCATGGGCCGGAGCAGCAATGGCAGATTGATTGTACAGAATTGCCAAGAAAAGGGGGGTATAAGTTTTTCCTGGTGCTAACAGATACCTTTTCAGGATGGCCAGAAGCATTCCCCACCAGGACTTCTAAAGCTCAAGAAGTAACTAAGGTATTGGTACAAGAAAACATACCACGCTTTAGAGTCCTGGCCACAATCTCCTCAAATAGAGGACCACATTTTATTGTAAAATTCGTGCAACAAGTTAGCCAATACTTGAACATAGACTGAGAACTTCGCACCCCATATAACCCACAATCAAGTGGTCAGGTAAAAAAAATGAATCATTTGATCAAACAACAAATTGTACAATTGGGACAAGAAGCTAATTTGTCATGGACTCAATCCCTCCCATTAGCACTACTGCAGATCCGAACCAAACCCAAGACTAAAGAAAAGCTAAACCACTTTGAATTGCTTTATGAAAAACCATATGGGGTGCGAAAGAGAATGTCTACCCAAGACATGTCACTAACCTCCTGTATGTTAAGTCTCTTAACTTGGTGTATCCAGCACCAATCACTAGCTAATAAACACAAGTCATAACTAGTGAAATACACTGTTTAGAAGACTTTATGTCACCCAATTATAATCCTATTAATTTTAGTTACTGTAAGTTTAATGATGTCTACTTTAACACTCATGTAGAATTCGAGGATGTTAAAACACATGGCCAGTCTGACATCACTCTCTAGAACTCATAGAATCTTACTGAAAGAGGACGGTCATGATAGTAGATCAGAATTTAAATCAAGACCCCTGTAGTAAAAGAATTTAATCTATTTTAAGAAAAGGGGGGACTGAAGCAGAGATTTTTAGAGTTAGGTTAACAAAATGAATGAAGCATTTCTAATTTAGCTTGTAGAGTTATGTGTTGAATTTTCAACCTTTTGCTTAAGAAACCTCTGCCTAGTACAAAGGGCATAGGAAAATGCAAATTTCTGAAGCTTCTTGCATAGAGAACAATACCAGAAGAAGGAAAGAACCCTTTCCTTCTGAATTAAAATAAAGAAGCTCCTCTGTCTCCAAGCCTATCAAGACTGACAGACGTACTCAGATAAGCACCAAAGGACCAAAAGCGCACGCGCAGAGAGGAAAAGTTCAAAAGTTCAATCATGAGGAAGACCACAATCTTCAGCCTCAGGACCACCAAGAGACCCCCGTACGACCACCACAGCAAACCACGCATGCCCAGAAGGGCGTGGACTTACTTCGCGTGAGAAGCGAGGACAGGCGGGGCCAGGGGTGGAATATGCATGAAAAAGTTGTGCAATGTATTGCATATGGAACGTCTTTAAGAATAAAAGTGTGGGTCAAGCCCGCTGCTTTGCCGCTTGGTTTTTCGCCTTCAGTCAATTACACACTGCTGAAGTTGAGGCAGGCTGTTCAGCTTTGCTGCTTTTCAGCATCTCAGCTGCCCTTCTGCTCTGTGACAGCTCTCCAGGTTTCTTGCCTTCGCCAGGCTGCAACGTGCCCGCTAGTACCAAGAACTGGGCAGGAGTGGGCAGAGAGCACGGCCATCTGCCAGCAGGTTGCAGCTTGCCCAGGAAAATGCAGTGTCCTTGGAATGTGCAGCAAATCCTATTTCCTGGCAAGGTCGGGCTAAGTGAGCAGTGCTGGGACACTTTCTCCTTGAGAACTGGAGCGGAAAAGCTTTTCGCTAAGATGTAGGCGACTCGAGAGGCAGAATACGCAGCTCCGCAGCTGGCCGAAAGCAAGTGCCGCTTCCCGGTGTCTTTCGGCAAAAGCGGCGCTTCGGAGCGCACCGCTGCCGCTCCAGTCATCTGTGCGCGAAGTTGCCGCTTCTTCGCCTCCGGCAGCCGGAGATCGCGGTAGCTTGCATAGGCGAAGAACGAAGCCGCGAAGAAGCCGGCTTGTGTGCGAAGCTCGCAGACAGCTGCAGGACGGTGGCTGCCGCTCTCCTGCCTCTTGAATTCACTCTTGGCATGCCAATGGGAGGTGTTCCAGGACAACCTTCCTGAGTTTTTATTTTGGTTTTCATGCATCCCACCTTGGAAATTCTTGTTGCTCCCCAGAGGCTCCGAGATGCAGAGAACACGGTGGCAGCTGCTGAAAAGAAAGGCAACTGTGAGTTGGTCAAGAAGCAAGAACACAGGCAGCTGACGGTGCTTGGCAAGGAGCAGCTGCTGGATTCTTGCAATTGCCTTCAGTGCGCACAGAAGCCCGGTGCTCTGCTGCTTCGTGTTTCGCCTTCAGTCAACTGCACATTGCTGAAGCTGAGGCAGGCAGTTCAGCTTTGCTGCTTTTCAGCATCTCAGCTGCTTTCTGCTCTGTGACAGCTCTCGAGGTGAAATAGAGATTTTTAGAGTTAGGTTAACAAAATGAATTAAGCATTTCTAATTTAGCTTGTAGAGTTATGTGTTGAATTTTCAACCTTTTGCTTAAGAAACCTCTGCCTAATACAAAGGGCAAAGGAAAATGCAAATTTCTGAAGCTTCTTGCATGAAGAACAATACCAGAAGAAGGAAAGAACCCTTTCCTTCTGAATTAAAATAAAGAAGCTCCTCTGTCTCCAAGCCTATCAAGACTGACAGACGTACTCAGATAAGCACCAAAGGACCAAAAGCGCACGCGCAGAGAGGAAAAGTTCAAAAGTTCAATCATGAGGAAGACCACAATCTTCAGCCTCAGGACCACCAAGAGACCCCCGTACGACCACCACAGCAAACCACACATGCCCAGAAGGGCGTGGACTTACTTCGCATGAGAAGCGAGGACAGGCGGGGCCAGGGGTGGAATATGCATGAAAAAGTTGTGCAATGTATTGCATATGGAACGTCTTTAAGAATAAAAGTGTGGGTCAGACTGAGGCTCGGGGCACAAGTTTTGGAGAGCTATCTCACTTGTGCCGGGCGCTGACATACGTACCCACTTCATAACTACCCCAGGTTATGGAGTCTATTGATTTCTTCCGCGTATCGTTTCAGTCGGGGCTTGCAAAGGTGCTTTAGGCGCGGCCCAGCTGATAGCGCAGCGGGCGCGCGGGCACAAGCCGCGGTTTGAGGAGCTGCTTTGAACGCCGCTAGCTGATAGCGCAGCTAGTGGGAGCGTGGTACAAGCTAGGAGTTACAAGCACCGCTTACAAGCATCGCTAGTTGGTAAAAAGCTTGCAAAAGTAGCCAGCGAGCCCGGCTGGGCTAAGAATTAAGTGTTTGTTATACAATAGCACTGCCCTTCAGTGTTAAAAGCTGTCACTGGTGCAGGGGGAGGGGTTGGGGAAGGCAGTCTAGGGTTGCCATGGGAAACAGCAGTTGTATGAGTTCTCCACCCCCTTTCGGAAGAGAATTGTACCCTCCCCCTGTCCTGTCAGTTGTTGTTCAAGTCTGCCCCTTAGCCTAGAATCTTCTCTGTTCCACGGTTCTTCCACCAAGAACACTCCTTTCCCTTTTCCCCACTGGTTAATGTTATATTTCCCCTCCCTTTAGCCTTCTCCCGATTGTACCCTCGAATGCTAAACCCTCCTACCCCTACGCAGTAAAAGAATCCTCAGCCCGCCCTTCGGGGCTCTCGGAATCTGCCTCTCTACTGCTTCGTTGTCTCCCTGTTTGCCCCTTCTGCGACCCTTCAATCAACGAGCAGGATTTCAGCAGCCCGAGTGTCCCTCCCGTTCTTCTGGTGGACCCTCAGATGTACCAGCTACCCGAGCTTCGTGCCGAGCGGCTAAAAGCCCCCACGGCTCGGCAACTGGGAGATCCTTTGCATTACAGGGCGAATAAAGGGGGGATGAATGTGTGTGAATGCGAGGCTGTAAGAGCCCGTCAGAAGCCCCTCATTTTCCATTCTGCCTTCCGATTGCCACAAGAAAGAATCCCTTCCCCCACTGTAGTTCCGGCTTAGAACAGGACACAGCACAGGTGGGACCACTGAACCGTCATGCTGGCTGTTCCCAACAAGGCCTGGTAAGAACTTGGCAAGGAGTTGGCAAGGACTTGGCAAAGACCTGACATGGAGCCAGCACGGGACAGCCTGATGCGCGGCCTGCTTCTAATCTCCGTTCTTAAGCCCAATGAACTTTTGGGGTGACTCTCGCGGTCCTTCACTGAAGACCCCTCATCTGCCTCGTTACCACTGTGACAAAGAAAGAATGAGAACCCTCCTCCCAAGGACTGAGACTGAGACCCCTGCTATAGGGAGGAGGGGAAATTGGTGGTCTGACCACTAATGACATGACCTGTTTCCCTTCAGTGATTCAAATGGACTTATTCTTCATTGGATTCGTCTTGCTTTGGTGGTTTCTGTGGACTCACCCGTTCCCTCGGGGCGATTACAATGGACTTTCATTATTACACTTGTTCCCCCCCTCTCTCCTCTGTGGACTATAATTGGAGCCCCGAGTCGACCAGAACTTCGAAGACTCCCCCGACACGACAGACGGATCCCCATCGTCCGGAGCACTGAGGATCTCGCCTGTGTTGGTAGCTATTCCCATAGCCCTGTTCTCTCTCTAACCTTTTATCTCCTTTCAGATCCCCACTATCGCGTTTACTGTTTTGGCCCCTACTAAAGGTGCATTTGTTGTGATTAACTGATAGTCCCTTGTTGTTTGCCTTTGTTGCACTTTTGGGATGGGTGAAAAGAACCATCACGACACCCCGCAAGAAACGGATCGTGACATTAAAATTGGCGTCACGGACAGGATTTCTGTCTAGACAGAAGGGTTGCAGCTGAAAAGGCACCCATACTGTCTTTGGCAATTCATAAAGGATCCCTTAGTGCAAAGGGCGGGACACTGTTGTTTTGTTGTTGTTGTGTGTATGTGGTCTGGGAAGGAAGGGACAACTTGAAGCAACTAAGCAGAGCCTCCCAGGCAGATGATTGTCCTTTCACCCAGCCAGGGAAGCGAAGGGCGACACAGCGAGGGCTGTGTAGTTTTGTGGAACTTAAGTTTGTAGCTCCCTGTCGTGGTTTTGGTCCCTTCCCAAAATGAGTGACAATCTTAGCCTTGAAATTAAAGCTGAATTTTATGCACTACTAGCCAAACACAATGCCAAACCTTCTACAGAAGGAGAAAAATGGGCACAGAGTAATTGGTTGAACTTAGAAAATGTTATTGATAGAGTGTGTTCATTACAACATGAAACAAAATTCAAACTGGGCAAAAATAAAACTATCTTCTGCTCAGTTTTGGGAGCTTGTCTTATGGCAGCTATAGAAAATGGCTTCGAGCGAAGAAGTGAGGAACATGCTATAATAGACTCCCTTCAAAATCTAGTTGAAATTTTGCAAAAACAGTTCTATGAAGCAAAAAAATGTGATCTATGCATTGCGAGCTGCCTTAACAGAGGAACATATTAACAAATCACATCATGCTGATTCCTCTACAGAGCTTGAGGAGAAGGAAACTCCTCACATTAAACAAATCTATCCTCATCAAGAACTTGAAGCAGCAAGTAATTGTGGGGAACATTGCTGCCATCACTTGAGACCCTTGATTAAAACAGAGTAGAACTATCTCAGTGATGATGATCTGGAACCTCACATCACAACCAAACGCATACCATCACAACTAAACACGGCCACCGAGCTAGCTAAGCTTAAAAGGGAATACGGACAGCCTCCACATGAATCAGAAACAGAATATGTTTTCCGGGTGTCCCTCACTGGTGGTGATCAAATTCAATTCACTGAACAGGAAGCCAGTGGGTACTGGGGACATGGTGTCTTCTTAACAACAGGAGAGAAAGGTGACACATGGTCCCTGACACAGCGTGCAGCTTTTTGGGCCGGGGGAACAAGCCCCTTGGAAAGGGGAGATCCCATAGCTAGAATTAGTACCCCCGACCAGCTCTTGGAAAATGTGCACAAAGCTGCTTGCCTGCAAATGACTCACAAAAAGAAATGAATTCCTGGCTTTGAATCCCTGATGCAATTACCTGTGAAGCCCAAGATAATGACCCCTTGAATTTGTGGGCTTCCAGAATCACTCAAACCTACAGCAATTCTCCTTCCAAAAACGATAGCAGCTGTATCTCCTGTAGAAAGACCAGACAGATTTCCTAGTCACTGGAACGACCCATTTGTTCCCCTTTATGACTTGTTGAGGAAAGGGGTGAAATGGGATTGGAGTCTTTCTCAGGAGTCAGCATTGCAATTGCTGATTTTTGAAGCAACAGCTCATCAAGCACTGGGCCCTATCCATCCTACAGATCCTTTCCAGGTGGAATGGGCATTTGCCTCCTCAGGGCTGTCAGTACACATATGGCAGCGGGGTCCTGAGGCTCCGACAAGACCTGTTGGTTTTGATTCCCGTGGTTCCAAAGATGCTGAGAAAAGATACACTACCTGGGAAAAAGGATTGTTGATGGTTATCTTAGCTTTCCTAGAAGTAGAAAAAATTGCACAAAAACAACCAATTGTATTGAGAGGCCCCTTCAAGGTTATTAAGACGGTCACTAGTGGGAGTCCCCCTCCTGACGGGGTGGCCCAGAGGGCCTCAGTGAGAAAGTGGTATGCTCAGGTTGAACATTACTGTAACTTCTTCTCAATGACAGAAGGAGCTGTAAAAACTTTAGCAATCCAAGAAACGGAGAGCTTGGACAAACCTGCCTCTGTAATCAAAGTAACCCCTCCTTTCTGCCCCGAACAATCAGCAAACTCTTGGTTTACTGATGCTTTTGCTAAAGGGGAAGGAAAAGGATGGAAATCTAGGGCAGAAGCCCTCCACTTTTCCTCTGGTGAGCAAATGATTACAGAGGGAGAAGGTAGTACACACAGTGGGGAGCTGATAGCTGTCTGGAGTGTTTTTCAACGAGAAGCACAGAATTCCTCTTTGGTCTGCATCTACACTGACTCCTATGCTCTGTACCAAATGATCCTAATAATCCAGCTCATGACCCTGGCCAACCTGTTCTGGTGGACCTCTCTTACTATAGGACTAGTAGCACTTGTGCTAAAACCCCCTCTGAAGAAATATGCATGGGAATCCTCTGGTGCTCTAGGGAAAGAGCATTGGACAAATACATGCTGGATAATTCCATCATTCTAACTTTTCTGCCTCTCGGCGGCAGAATTCTGTTGTGTTTACTTTCTCAGAAGAACTCCGAGGGACATGAAGACCACCTAATCCATGATCAAACTGGTAATACTTTTCTGCATCCTACCGCAACCCCATGGCCAGAAAGCAGCTGAGTGACCGTGGTCTGAACTAATTGTGGTAGCATGCAGAAAAAGTGAAAGGATCTCTTGAAGCACAAAAAGGTTTGTACGCAGCCAAGCATACAGGATTGTTGGCACAATTTCACATGAACACAAACTGTAGAAGTAGTTTGGTTTTGGTCCAAAAATACTGAAGCACTTTTTTTTTTGTTTTGTTTTGTTTTTGTTTTTGTTTTTGTTTTTTAAGTTGAAAGTATTGATTCAAATACTGGAGTAGGACTTGATGTTAATGTTGTGACACCTACCACCCAACCACTGGTTACACTTAGCCCGAAAATTTTTGAAATTGGACCATGTAGAATCAGGAAAACTGGCCAACAACAGATATTGTTTAATCTGTTATGGTCTCTTAAACAAGTCAAATTGCTGATGCAAAACAATATCTGAGAAATACAACCAGCTTGTTCACCCTTTTTGCAGACCTCTTTTCAGGCTTGGACAACCTGGCTGCGACAGTGGAAGCCTCCTAAAAACCGGCTGCCAAGAGACATAACTGGTCTTGTGGGAACAGGATTGGGAATCCTAAATAGTATTGATTCAGAAGTATGAATGAATAAATTGGCTTCCACAACTAAAGATTTAACCAAAATACAACAACCACTGCAATCGTCCTTATCAGCCTTGGGAACACATCAGTGGTTGCTATCAAACATTCTAGCAAATTGGGAAAAGATAAATGTAAATAATAGCAAATTGATCATTGATGCACTTAATGCCGCACAAAGCAACGTTTCCTTAGCTCTTAGCCGTATCCAGGCTCAATGATGGATGCAGTCAGTTGCTGCCTCAATTATAAGAGAAGGTGAAGAAGGCACTTTTCCCACTGAAATTAGGAAAATAGTCTGGGACAGTGCCACTGACTTTGAAAGAGATTTCCAATCCTGGTGGAATTTAGTGAATTTTACCTATGACCCTAACACAAACACAGCCACAGCATTTGCGTTGACCATAAGAAATGCCTCGGTGCATTTGATATTCCCTATCATTGCACTAGGATTAAATCATGATGGACCCACTTTCTATCCTTCTGAACATAGAGAATGGGCCCGTCAAATTGATGACAAATGGCAAACTGTCAATTTAGAGTCCTGTACCATCTGAGAACAACTAGGGTTTATCTGTGAAGGTAATGCAATTGTAGCTCAAGATATTTGTCTGGAGACAGAACAAAATAGCTGTCATTTTGATATTCATCCTAACGAGACTTCTGAAACAGTCCTTGTATCTACAGACAATGGGTGTGCCTGCTTCAGAACCGCTTGGGATACTGTGTTTATAGAAAGTACAGTAGTAGCTACTAAAAATCATTCCAATTTTTGTGCTTGCAACTTTACTAAAATTGCAGGATGTGATTTTTCTTTTGTAGCTCCAGTTACTTCACATGAACTTTTAGAATCCAATCTCACGTTGATTCACAAGCTACTGCCTACTGCCATTGGGATGAACCTTTCTCTGGTAAAGCAATTATTACTTCATCAAGATCTAATAGAGATCCTAGGAAAAATCAAGGGGAATGGACAGAAAACTCTGGTAACTGTTCATCATCATGTGCAAGAAATACATCGTGTTGTAGAAAGGGTGAAAAGTGATGCCGAGCACAAGTGGTGGGATACCCTTTTCGGGTGGTCACCCACCGCCACCGGTATCCTGAAGAAATTGTGTCATCCCATTGTTGTTCTTCTGATTTTAGTTATGATTGGTTTTGTTTTATCAGTAATCTTGCTTATTGTAAATTGGAGAATGATGAAACGATGAACAAAATTAACATCTATAATTAATGCACACCACTTGGCCGACATCCTTTACACTAGAGATGTTCCCAGGACAGTAGACACAAGAAGATGATAAGGTTAGAAGATATGTTTTACATCATTTTCTTTTATGATTTGTTCTAATCGCTGTTTTAATTATTTTTGTTTATTGTTTATAAAATTGTACTGAGTAATATCGATTATACTAGGTTTATTACTTTACTGTTTAATATTGATGATACTGGTTTATTATTTGATCAATTTATTGTTTAATTGATTCATATTGATTATTATTTAAATAACTATTATTGATTTACTAATTGTATTTTGCTTATTGTTTAATTATAATTTGTTGTGATGACTAATATGTTGTGATTGTTTTAGTTTTCCCGTTTTCTCTTTCTTTCCCTTTTCCTCTTCTCTTTTCCCTGGGACCTGCTGCCAACACTTGACGAGTCCTGAAGACTCCACGACGACACCATGGAATCCTGCTGATGAAGATCTTTCGAGGGCAATCGTCAGTCACGGGGTGGTGTAAGAGCCCCTCAGAAGCCCCTCATTTTCCATTCTGCCTTCCGATTGCCACAAGAAAGAATCCCTTCCCCCACTGTAGTTCCGGCTTAGAACAGGACACAGCACAGGTGGGACCACTGAACCGTCATGCTGGCTGTTCCCAACAAGGCCTGGTAAGAACTTGGCAAGGAGTTGGCAAGGACTTGGCAAAGACCTGACATGGAGCCAGCACGGGACAGCCTGATGCGCGGCCTGCTTCTAATCTCCGTTCTTAAGCCCAATGAACTTTTGGGGTGACTCTCGCGGTCCTTCACTGAAGACCCCTCATCTGCCTCATTACCACTGTGACAAAGAAAGAATGAGAACCCTCCTCCCAAGGACTGAGACTGAGACCCCTGCTATAGGGAGGAGGGGAAATTGGTGCTCTGACCACTAATGACATGACCTGTTTCCCTTCAGTGATTCAAATGGACTTATTCTTCATTGGATTCGTCTTGCTTTGGTGGTTTCTGTGGACTCACCCGTTCCCTCGGGGCGATTACAATGGACTTTCATTATTACACTTGTTCCCCCCCTCTCTCCTCTGTGGACTATAATTGGAGCCCCGAGTCGACCAGAACTTCGAAGACTCCCCCGACACGACAGACGGATCCCCATCGTCCGGAGCACTGAGGATCTCGCCTGTGTTGGTAGCTATTCCCATAGCCCTGTTCTCTCTCTAACCTTTTATCTCCTTTCAGATCCCCACTATCGCGTTTACTGTTTTGGCCCCTACTAAAGGTGCATTTGTTGTGATTAACTGATAGTCCCTTGTTGTTTGCCTTTGTTGCACTTTTGGGATGGGTGAAAAGAACCATCACGACACCCCGGAAGAAGCGGATCGTGACAGAGGCGGGCTGGTTACCCCAGACCTGCTAAGCGAGAGCGGCAGTCTCCCATGCTGCGTTTCCGTCTTTTTCGCGAGAAAAGCGGCCAGTAAAGAGACGAAGCGAGTAATAAAAAGAGTGAGAGAACCCCCCCTGGGACTGGGTCTCAGAGAAAGAGTGGGACCCCTTAGTGGGGGGGGGGGGGGGGGGAAGTAAAAGGTAATTAATTAGAAAAAAAAATTAATGAAAAGGTAAAAAGAGGGTTTTCTTGGCATAATCTATTGGGGAAAAATAAAAGGTAAAATGTGTAGGAGGGGCCCCTAAAAATTCTGCTGGATTGAGGGATAAGAATGCCCGAGAACATCCAAGATCAAACCTGCTGGATTGAGGGATTAATATTCCAAGAGCATCCAGGGTTGATTCAAACCTGCTGGATTGAGGGATTAATGTTCCAAGAGCATCCAGGGTTGATTCAAACCTGCTGGATTGAGGGATTAATGTTCCAAGAGCATCCAGGGTTAAGTCAAACCTGCTGGGTTGAGGGATTAACATTCCAAGAGCACCCAGAATTAAGTTTGCTGGGTTGTTGAGAGCAGCCAAGATTGAGTAAAAATTTTGCCAGTTTGAAGAGAAGTCTGACAGGATCTAGAGTTGGGAACCACACAGCTAGATTGAGGGGTATCCAAGAACACTGGGACTAGCCAGGGACACCTACAAGTGTAATAGGTGTGTTGAAAAAGAAAAGGTACCTTGTTGTTGTGGTTGTTTTGTTATGTGTAAGAGTAAGTAAAATAAAGTTAAGTGAATGTAGACGAAGGAAAGTATATGTATGCATCCTGCCCTGTTAAGCAGCCTCACTGTGCTTCCCTGCTGTCACCGACAAACACAAGTTACGAACCCTCAGAACTGAAAAAGTTCCATCAAATATTGCTTCCATTGATGACCATGATATTGTCTATAATACCTTGTTCCAACTTATGTTATGTAAGTGTTAATACCCCTATCCTACCAGTTGGTAAACCTGATGGGTCATACCGGTTAGTACAGGATCTGCGGGCCATAAACAAGGTCACTGAGGATCTGTATCCTGTGGTGGCCAATCCCTACACGTTATTAACTTGCTTAACCCCCGAGCTAACTTGGTTTACCGTTTTAGATTTAAAAGATGCCTTCTTTTGCCTTCCTATCCACGAAGCCAGAAAATTTTTGCATTTGAATGGGAAAATCCTAAGAGCGGGCCAAGAACTCAACTGACATGGACCAGACTCCCACAAGGATTCAAAAACTCACCCACTTTGTTTGGAGAACAACTTGCAAAAGAATTAGAGACCTGAGAAGCCCCTCCAGAGGAAGGGAAGTTGCTAGAGTACGTAGATGACATCCTGATAGCCACACGGACAAGGGAAGCATGCACGGCCTGGACGATAAGCCTCTTGAACTTTTTGGGGCTCCAAGGGTACCGAGTATCAAAGAAAAAAGCCCAAGTAGTAAAACAGAAAGTAACTTATCTGGGTTACGAAGTCAGTGCTAGACAACGTACCTTGGGCCAAAGCCGGAAGGAGGCAATATGCCAGAGCCCAAAACCTCAGACGGTAAAGGAACTACGAACTTTCCTGAGGATGACAGGGTGGTGCAGGTTATGGATCTGTAACTATGGACTGTTTGTTAAGCCCTTCTATGAACTGATTGCAACTGAAAGCAGGAACATCCAAGAGACAAAGGAAGCTACGCAAGCTTTCAACCAGCTGAAAAAAGCCCTCATGTCAGCTCCAGCCCTGAGATTGCCGGACGTGAGTAAGCCTTTCCTTTTATTCTCCCATGAGAAGCAAGGAATCGCCTTAGGAATACTAGCACAGGACCTGGGCCCATATCGGAGAGCAGTGGCTTACTTCTCTAAGCAATTGGATACAGCAGCTAAAGGGTGGCCTGGGTGCCTCAGAGCTGTTGCAGCAGTCGTCCTGAACATCCAAGAGGCACACAAATTCACCCTAGGCCAGAAAAGAACTGTGCTAGTGTCTCACACAGTGTCTGCAGTGCTAGAGGTAAAAGGTGGGCATTGGCTTTCCCCACAACGGCTCCTGAGATACCAAGCTATCATAGCGGAGCAAGATGATGTAGAGATAGTAGTGGCTAACATTGTCAATCCAGCCTCCTTCCTCAGTAGAAACCAAGGGGAACCAGTGGAACATGACTGCCTGGAGACCATTGAAGCCACCTACTCCAGCTGCCCTGACTCGAAGGACACCCCTCTCGAGAATGCAGAAGTCTCGTTTACTGATGGAAGCAGTTATATCATCAGTGGAAAACGGCACGCCGGCTAGGCAGTTCCAACGTGCAAGGAAGTAATATCATCTGGGCCCCTGCCAACAAATACCTCTGCACAGAAGGCCGAGATAATTGCTCTAACTCGGGCCCTAGAATTGGCAAGAGGGAAAGAAATAAACATATACACGGACTCGAAGTATGCATTTGGAGTAGTGCATGCTCACAGAGCCATTTAGAAAGAGAGAGGACTGCTGAAGTCTCAAGGGAAAAATATTAAAGATGCATCAGAAGTACTGCGACTTCTAGCAGCAGTCCAGTTGCCAGAGAAAGTAGCGATCATGCACATTAAGGCACATCAGAAGATCAACTCCGAATTGGAAGAAGGAAACGAGCTGGCAGATAGGGAAGCAAAAGAAGCAGCAAGACGGGCAAATTTCCCCTAAAGGTAAGCCAAGATACAACAAACCAGAAAAAAAATTAATCTATGAGCAAAAAGGAGACTATAACCAAGAGGGATGGGCCACCATAGAAGGAAAATTAGTTCTACCCTCCTATTTATGATGGTCCCTAATAAAGGAAGAACACCAGAAAACCATTGGGGTATTGATGCTCTAGCATAACTAGACATTTACAACTCGACAATGTGACCTTTGCCTCCAGACCAACCCCAAAAATACTCCCAAACCAAAGCTTAGCCAGATTAGGAAGGGTCATGGGCCGGAGCAGCAATGGCAGATTGATTGTACAGAATTGCCAAGAAAAGGGGGGTATAAGTTTTTCCTGGTGCTAACAGATACCTTTTCAGGATGGCCAGAAGCATTCCCCACCAGGACTTCTAAAGCTCAAGAAGTAACTAAGGTATTGGTACAAGAAAACATACCACGCTTTAGAGTCCTGGCCACAATCTCCTCAAATAGAGGACCACATTTTATTGTAAAATTCGTGCAACAAGTTAGCCAATACTTGAACATAGACTGAGAACTTCGCACCCCATATAACCCACAATCAAGTGGTCAGGTAAAAAAAATGAATCATTTGATCAAACAACAAATTGTACAATTGGGACAAGAAGCTAATTTGTCATGGACTCAATCCCTCCCATTAGCACTACTGCAGATCCGAACCAAACCCAAGACTAAAGAAAAGCTAAACCACTTTGAATTGCTTTATGAAAAACCATATGGGGTGCGAAAGAGAATGTCTACCCAAGACATGTCACTAACCTCCTGTATGTTAAGTCTCTTAACTTGGTGTATCCAGCACCAATCACTAGCTAATAAACACAAGTCATAACTAGTGAAATACACTGTTTAGAAGACTTTATGTCACCCAATTATAATCCTATTAATTTTAGTTACTGTAAGTTTAATGATGTCTACTTTAACACTCATGTAGAATTCGAGGATGTTAAAACACATGGCCAGTCTGACATCACTCTCTAGAACTCATAGAATCTTACTGAAAGAGGACGGTCATGATAGTAGATCAGAATTTAAATCAAGACCCCTGTAGTAAAAGAATTTAATCTATTTTAAGAAAAGGGGGGACTGAAGCAGAGATTTTTAGAGTTAGGTTAACAAAATGAATGAAGCATTTCTAATTTAGCTTGTAGAGTTATGTGTTGAATTTTCAACCTTTTGCTTAAGAAACCTCTGCCTAGTACAAAGGGCATAGGAAAATGCAAATTTCTGAAGCTTCTTGCATAGAGAACAATACCAGAAGAAGGAAAGAACCCTTTCCTTCTGAATTAAAATAAAGAAGCTCCTCTGTCTCCAAGCCTATCAAGACTGACAGACGTACTCAGAGAAGCACCAAAGGACAAAAGCGCACGCGCAGAGAGGAAAAGTTCAAAAGTTCAATCATGAGGAAGACCACAATCTTCAGCCTCAGGACCACCAAGAGACCCCCGTACGACCACCACAGCAAACCACGCATGCCCAGAAGGGCGTGGACTTACTTCGCGTGAGAAGCGAGGACAGGCGGGGCCAGGGGTGGAATATGCATGAAAAAGTTGTGCAATGTATTGCATATGGAACGTCTTTAAGAATAAAAGTGTGGGTCAGACTGAGGCTCGGGGCACAAGTTTTGGAGAGCTATCTCACTTGTGCCGGGCGCTGACATACGTACCCACTTCATAACTACCCCAGGTTATGGAGTCTATTGATTTCTTCCGCGTATCGTTTCAGAGGTTTCTTGCCTTCGCCAGGCTGCAACGTGCCCGCTAGTACCAAGAACTGGGCAGGAGTGGGCAGAGAGCACGGCCATCTGCCAGCAGGTTGCAGCTTGCCCAGGAAAATGCAGTGTCCTTGGAATGTGCAGCAAATCCTATTTCCTGGCAAGGTCGGGCTAAGTGAGCAGTGCTGGGACACTTTCTCCTTGAGAACTGGAGCGGAAAAGCTTTTCGCTAAGATGTAGGCGACTAGAGAGGTAGAATACGGAGCTCCGCAGCTGGCCGAAAGCAAGTGCGGCTTCCCGGCGTCTTTCGGCAAAAGCGGCGCTTCGGAGCGCACCGCTGCCGCTCCAGTCATCTGTGCGCGAAGTTGCCGCTTCTTGGCCTCCGGCAGCCGGAGATCGCGGTAGCTTGCAAGAGGCGAAGAACGAAGCCGCGAAGAAGCCGGCTTGTGTGCGAAACTCGCAGACAGCTGCAGGACGGTGGCTGCCGCTCTCCTGCCTGTTGAATTCACTCTTGGCATGCCAATGGGAGGTGTTCCAGGACAACCTTCCTGAGTTTTTATTTTGGTTTTCATGCATCGCACCTTGGAAATTCTTGTTGCTCCCCAGAGGCTCCGAGATGCAGAGAACACGGTGGCAGCTGCTGAAAAGAAAGGCAACTGTGAGTTGGTCAAGAAGCAAGAACCTAGGCAGTTGACTGTGCTTGGCGAGGAGCAGCTGCTGGATTCTTGCAATTGCCTTCAGTGCGCACAGAAGCCCGCTGCTCTGCTTCTTGGTTTTTCGCCTTCAGTCAATTACACACTGCTGAAGTTGAGGCAGGCAGTTCAGCTTTGTTGCTTTTCAGCATCTCAGCTGCCCTTCTGCTCTGTGACAGCTCTCCAGGTTTCTTGCCTTCGCCAGGCTGCAACGTGCCCGCTACTACCCAGAGCTGGGCAGGAGTGGGCAGAGAGCACGGCCATTTGCCAGCAGGTTGCAGCTTGCCCAGGAAAATGCAGTGTCCTTGGAATGTGCAGCAAATCTCATTTCCTGGCAAGGTCGGGCTAAGTGAGCAGTGCTGGTACACTTTCTCCTTGAGAACTGGAGCGGAAAAGCTTTTCGCTAAGATGTAGGCGACTAGAGAGGCAGAATACGGAGCTCCGCAGCTGGCCGAAAGCAAGTGCCGCTTCCCGGCGTCTTTCGGCAAAAGCGGCGCTTCGGAGCGCACCGCTGCCGCTCCAGTGATCTGTGCGCGAAGTTGCCGCTTCTTCGCCTCAGGCAGCCGGAGATCGCGGTAGCTTGCAAGAGGCGAAGAACGAAGCCGCGAAGAAGCCGGCTTGTGTGCGAAGCTCGCAGACAGCTGCAGGACGGTGGCTGCCGCTCTCCAAGCCTCTTGAATTCACTCTTGGCATGCGAGTGGAAGGTGTTCCAGGACAATTTTCCTGGGTTTTGACGTAGTCCTACTACATCCCACCTTGGAAATTCTTGCTGCTCCCCAGAGGCTCCGAGATGCAGAGAACACGGTGGCAGCTGCTGAGAAGAAGGGCAACTGTGAGTTGGTCAAGAAGCAAGAACACAGGCAGTTGACTGTGCTTGGCGAGGAGCAGCTGCTGGATTCTAGCAATTGCCTTCAGTGCGCACAGAAGCCCGCTGCTCTGCTGCTTGGTTTTTCGCCTTCAGTCAATTACACACTGCTGAAGTTGAGGCAGGCAGTTCAGCTTTGCTGCTTTTCAGCATCTCAGCTGCCCTTCTGCTCTGTGACAGCTCTCCAGGTTTCTTGCCTTCGCCAGGCTGCAACGTGCCCGCTAGTACCAAGAACTGGGCAGGAGTGGGCAGAGAGCACGGCCATCTGCCAGCAGGTTGCAGCTTGCCCAGTAAAATGCAGTGTCCTTGGAATGTGCAGCAAATCTCATTTCCTGGCAAGGTCGGGCTAAGTGAGCAGTGCTGGGACACTTTCTCCTTGAGAACTGGAGCGGAAAAGCTTTGCGCTAAGATGTAGGCGACTAGAGAGGCAGAATACGGAGCTCCGCAGCTGGCCGAAAGCAAGTGCCGCTTCCCGGCGTCTTTCGGCAAAAGCGGCGCTTCGGAGCGCACCGCTGCCGCTCCAGTCATCTGTGCGCGAAGTTGCCGCTTCTTCGCCTCCGGCAGCCGGAGATCGCGGTAGCTTGCAAGAGGCGAAGAACGAAGCCGCGAAGAAGCCGGCTTGTGTGCGAAGCTCGCAGACAGCTGCAGGACGGTGGCTGCCGCTCTCCTGCCTGTTGAATTCACTCTTGGCATGCCAATGGGAGGTGTTCCAGGACAACCTTCCTGAGTTTTTATTTTAGTTTTCATGCTTCCCACCTTGGAAATTCTTGTTGCTCCCCAGAGGCTCCGAGATGCAGAGAACACGGTGGCAGCTGCTGAGAAGAAGGGCAACTGTGAGTTGGTCAAGAAGCAAGAACACAGGCAGTTGACTGTGCTTGGCGAGGAGCAGCTGCTCGATTCTAGCAATTGCCTTCAGTGCGCACAGAAGCCCGCTGCTCTGCTGCTTGGTTTTTCGCCTTCAGTCAATTACACACTGCTGAAGTTGAGGCAGGCAGTTCAGCTTTGCTGCTTTTCAGCATCTCAGCTGCCCTTCTGCTCTGTGACAGCTCTCGAGGTTTCTTGCCTTCGTCAGGCTGCAACGTGCCCGCTAGTACCAAGAACTGGGCAGGAGTGGGCAGAGAGCACGGCCATCTGCCAGCAGGTTGCAGCTTGCCCAGGAAAATGCAGTGTCCTTGGAATGTGCAGCAAATCTTATTTCCTGGCAAGGTCGGGCTAAGTGAGCAGTGCTGGGACACTTTCTCCTTGAGAACTGGAGCGGAAAAGCTTTTCGCTAAGATGTAGGCGACTCGAGAGGCAGAATACGGAGCTCCGCAGCTGGCCGAAAGCAAGTGCCGCTTCCCGGCGTCTTTCGGCAAAAGCGGCGCTTCGGAGCGCACCGCTGCCGCTCCAGTGATCTGTGCGCGAAGTTGCCGCTTCTTCGCCTCAGGCAGCCGGAGATCGCGGTAGCTTGCAAGAGGCGAAGAACGAAGCCGCGAAGAAGCCGGCTTGTGTGCGAAGCTCGCAGACAGCTGCAGGACGGTGGCTGCCGCTCTCCTGCCTGTTGAATTCACTCTTGGCATGCCAATAGAAGGTGTTCCAGGACAACCTTCCTGAGTTTTTATTTTAGTTTTCATGCATCCCACCTTGGAAATTCTTGCTGCTCCCCAGAGGCTCCGAGATGCAGAGAACACGGTGGCAGCTGCTGAGAAGAAGGGCAACTGTGAGTTGGTCAAGAAGCAAGAACACAGGCAGTTGACTGCTTGGCTAGGAGCAGCTGCTGGATTCTTGCAATTGCCTTCAGTGCGCACAGAAGCCCGCTGCTCTGCTGCTTGGTTTTTCGCCTTCAGTCAATTACACACTGCTGAAGTTGAGGCAGGCAGTTCAGCTTTGTTGCTTTTCAGCATCTCAGCTGCCCTTCTGCTCTGTGACAGCTCTCCAGGTTTCTTGCCTTCGCCAGGCTGCAACGTGCCCGCTAGTACCAAGAACTGGGCAGGAGTGGGCAGAGAGCACGGCCATCTGCCAGCAGGTTGCAGCTTGCCCAGGAAAATGCAGTGTCCTTGGAATGTGCAGCAAATCCTATTTCCTGGCAAGGTCGGGCTAAGTGAGCAGTGCTGGGACACTTTCTCCTTGAGAACTGGAGCGGAAAAGCTTTGCGCTAAGATGTAGGCGACTAGAGAGGCAGAATACGCAGCTCCGCAGCTGGCCGAAAGCAAGTGCCGCTTCCCGGCGTCTTTCGGCAAAAGCGGCGCTTCGGAGCGCACCGCTGCCGCTCCAGTGATCTGTGCGCGAAGTTGCCGCTTCTTCGCCTCCGGCAGCCGGAGATCGCGGTAGCTTGCAAGAGGCGAAGAACGAAGCCGCGAAGAAGCCGGCTTGTGTGCGAAGCTCGCAGACTGCTCCAGGACGGTGGCTGCCGCTCTCCTGCCTCTTGAATTCACTCTTGGCATGCCAATAGAAGGTGTTCCAGGACAAACTTCCTGAGTTTTTATTTTAGTTTTCATGCATCCCACCTTGGAAATTCTTGTTGCTCCCCTGAGGCTCCGAGATGCAGAGAACACGGTGGCAGCTGCTGAGAAGAAGGGCAACAATTGCCTTCAGTGCGCACAGAAGCCCGCTGCTCTGCTGCTTGGTTTTTCGCCTTCAGTCAATTACACACTGCTGAAGTTGAGGCAGGCAGTTCAGCTTTGCTGCTTTTCAGCATCTCAGCTGCCCTTCTGCTCTGTGACAGCTCTCCAGGTTTCTTGCCTTCGCCAGGCTGCAACGTGCCCGCTAGTACCAAGAACTGGGCAGGAGTGGGCAGAGAGCACGGCCATCTGCCAGCAGGTTGCAGCTTGCCCAGGAAAATGCAGTGTCCTTGGAATGTGCAGCAAATCCTATTTCCTGGCAAGGTCGGGCTAAGTGAGCAGTGCTGGGACACTTTCTCCTTGAGAACTGGAGCGGAAAAGCTTTTCGCTAAGATGTAGGCGACTCGAGAGGCAGAATACGCAGCTCCGCAGCTGGCCGAAAGCAAGTGCCGCTTCCCGGCGTCTTTCGGCAAAAGCGGCGCTTCGGAGCGCACCGCTGCCGCTCCAGTGATCTGTGCGCGAAGTTGCCGCTTCTTCGCCTCCGGCAGCCGGAGATCGCGGTAGCTTGCATAGGCGAAGAACGAAGCCGCGAAGAAGCCGGTTTGTGTGCGAAGCTCGCAGACAGCTGCAGGACGGTGGCTGCCGCTCTCCTGCCTCTTGAATTCACTCTTGGCATGCCAATGGGAGGTGTTCCAGGACAACCTTCCTGAGTTTTTATTTTGGTTTTCATGCATCCCACCTTGGAAATTCTTGTTGCTCCCCAGAGGCTCCGAGATGCAGAGAACACGGTGGCAGCTGCTGAAAAGAAAGGCAACTGTGAGTTGGTCAAGAAGCAAGAACACAGGCAGCTGACGGTGCTTGGCAAGGAGCAGCTGCTGGATTCTTGCAATTGCCTTCAGTGCGCACAGAAGCCCGGTGCTCTGCTGCTTCGTGTTTCGCCTTCAGTCAATTGCACATTGCTGAAGCTGAGGCAGGCAGTTCAGCTTTGCTGCTTTTCAGCATCTCAGCTGCTTTCTGCTCTGTGACAGCTCTCGAGGTGAAATAGAGATTTTTAGAGTTAGGTTAACAAAATGAATTAAGCATTTCTAATTTAGCTTGTAGAGTTATGTGTTGAATTTTCAACATTTTGCTTAAGAAACCTCTGCCTAATACAAAGGGCAAAGGAAAATGCAAATTTCTGAAGCTTCTTGCATGAAGAACAATACCAGAAGAAGGAAAGAACCCTTTCCTTCTGAATTAAAATAAAGAAGCTCCTCTGTCTCCAAGCCTATCAAGACTGACAGACGTACTCAGATAAGCACCAAAGGACCAAAAGCGCACGCGCAGAGAGGAAAAGTTCAAAAGTTCAATCATGAGGAAGACCACAATCTTCAGCCTCAGGACCACCAAGAGACCCCCGTACGACCACCACAGCAAACCACACATGCCCAGAAGGGCGTGGACTTACTTCGCATGAGAAGCGAGGACAGGCGGGGCCAGGGGTGGAATATGCATGAAAAAGTTGTGCAATGTATTGCATATGGAACGTCTTTAAGAATAAAAGTGTGGGTCAGACTGAGGCTCGGGGCACAAGTTTTGGAGAGCTATCTCACTTGTGCCGGGCGCTGACATACGTACCCACTTCATAACTACCCCAGGTTATGGAGTCTATTGATTTCTTCCGCGTATCGTTTCAGTCGGGGCTTGCAAAGGTGCTTTAGGCGCGGCCCAGCTGATAGCGCAGCGGGCGCGCGGGCACAAGCCGCGGTTTGAGGAGCTGCTTTGAACGCCGCTAGCTGATAGCGCAGCTAGTGGGAGCGTGGTACAAGCTAGGAGTTACAAGCACCGCTTACAAGCATCGCTAGTTGGTAAAAAGCTTGCAAAAGTAGCCAGCGAGCCCGGCTGGGCTAAGAATTAAGTGTTTGTTATACAATAGCACTGCCCTTCAGTGTTAAAAGCTGTCACTGGTGCAGGGGGAGGGGTTGGGGAAGGCAGTCTAGGGTTGCCATGGGAAACAGCAGTTGTATGAGTTCTCCACCCCCTTTCGTAAGAGAATTGTACCCTCCCCCTGTCCTGTCAGTTGTTGTTCAAGTCTGCCCCTTAGCCTAGAATCTTCTCTGTTCCACGGTTCTTCCACCAAGAACACTCCTTTCCCTTTTCCCCACTGGTTAATGTTATATTTCCCCTCCCTTTAGCCTTCTCCCGATTGTACCCTCGAATGCTAAACCCTCCTACCCCTACGCAGTAAAAGAATCCTCACCCCGCCCTTCGGGGCTCTCGGAATCTGCCTCTCTACTGCTTCGTTGTCTCCCTGTTTGCCCCTTCTGCGACCCTTCAATCAACGAGCAGGATTTCAGCAGCCCGAGTGTCCCTCCCGTTCTTCTGGTGGACCCTCAGATGTACCAGCTACCCGAGCTTCGTGCCGAGCGGCTAAAAGCCCCCACGGCTCGGCAACTGGGAGATCCTTTGCATTACAGGGCGAATAAAGGGGGGATGAATGTGTGTGAATGCGAGGCTGTAAGAGCCCGTCAGAAGCCCCTCATTTTCCATTCTGCCTTCCGATTGCCACAAGAAAGAATCCCTTCCCCCACTGTAGTTCCGGCTTAGAACAGGACACAGCACAGGTGGGACCACTGAACCGTCATGCTGGCTGTTCCCAACAAGGCCTGGTAAGAACTTGGCAAGGAGTTGGCAAGGACTTGGCAAAGACCTGACATGGAGCCAGCACGGGACAGCCTGATGCGCGGCCTGCTTCTAATCTCCGTTCTTAAGCCCAATGAACTTTTGGGGTGACTCTCGCGGTCCTTCACTGAAGACCCCTCATCTGCCTCGTTACCACTGTGACAAAGAAAGAATGAGAACCCTCCTCCCAAGGACTGAGACTGAGACCCCTGCTATAGGGAGGAGGGGAAATTGGTGGTCTGACCACTAATGACATGACCTGTTTCCCTTCAGTGATTCAAATGGACTTATTCTTCATTGGATTCGTCTTGCTTGGTGGTTTCTGTGGACTCACCCGTTCCCTCGGGGCGATTACAATGGACTTTCATTATTACACTTGTTCCCCCCCTCTCTCCTCTGTGGACTATAATTGGAGCCCCGAGTCGACCAGAACTTCGAAGACTCCCCCGACACGACAGACGGATCCCCATCGTCCGGAGCACTGAGGATCTCGCCTGTGTTGGTAGCTATTCCCATAGCCCTGTTCTCTCTCTAACCTTTTATCTCCTTTCAGATCCCCACTATCGCGTTTACTGTTTTGGCCCCTACTAAAGGTGCATTTGTTGTGATTAACTGATAGTCCCTTGTTGTTTGCCTTTGTTGCACTTTTGGGATGGGTGAAAAGAACCATCACGACACCCCGCAAGAAACGGATCGTGACATTAAAATTGGCGTCACGGACAGGATTTCTGTCTAGACAGAAGGGTTGCAGCTGAAAAGGCACCCATACTGTCTTTGGCAATTCATAAAGGATCCCTTAGTGCAAAGGGCGGGACACTGTTGTTTTGTTGTTGTTGTGTGTATGTGGTCTGGGAAGGAAGGGACAACTTGAAGCAACTAAGCAGAGCCTCCCAGGCAGATGATTGTCCTTTCACCCAGCCAGGGAAGCGAAGGGCGACACAGCGAGGGCTGTGTAGTTTTGTGGAACTTAAGTTTGTAGCTCCCTGTCGTGGTTTTGGTCCCTTCACAAAATGAGTGACAATCTTAGCCTTGAAATTAAAGCTGAATTTTATGCACTACTAGCCAAACACAATGCCAAACCTTCTACAGAAGGAGAAAAATGGGCACAGAGTAATTGGTTGAACTTAGAAAATGTTCTTGATAGAGTGTGTTCATTACAACATGAAACAAAATTCAAACTGGGCAAAAATAAAACTATCTTCTGCTCAGTTTTGGGAGCTTGTCTTATGGCAGCTATAGAAAATGGCTTCGAGCGAAGAAGTGAGGAACATGCTATAATAGACTCCCTTCAAAATCTAGTTGAAATTTTGCAAAAACAGTTCTATGAAGCAAAAAAATGTGATCTATGCATTGCGAGCTGCCTTAACAGAGGAACATATTAACAAATCACATCATGCTGATTCCTCTACAGAGCTTGAGGAGAAGGAAACTCCTCACATTAAACAAATCTATCCTCATCAAGAACTTGAAGCAGCAAGTAATTGTGGGGAACATTGCTGCCATCACTTGAGACCCTTGATTAAAACAGAGTAGAACTATCTCAGTGATGATGATCTGGAACCTCACATCACAACCAAACGCATACCATCACAACTAAACACGGCCACCGAGCTAGCTAAGCTTAAAAGGGAATACGGACAGCCTCCACATGAATCAGAAACAGAATATGTTTTCCGGGTGTCCCTCACTGGTGGTGATCAAATTCAATTCACTGAACAGGAAGCCAGTGGGTACTGGGGACATGGTGTCTTCTTAACAACAGGAGAGAAAGGTGACACATGGTCCCTGACACAGCGTGCAGCTTTTTGGGCCGGGGGAACAAGCCCCTTGGAAAGGGGAGATCCCATAGCTAGAATTAGTACCCCCGACCAGCTCTTGGAAAATGTGCACAAAGCTGCTTGCCTGCAAATGACTCACAAAAAGAAATGAATTCCTGGCTTTGAATCCCTGATGCAATTACCTGTGAAGCCCAAGATAATGACCCCTTGAATTTGTGGGCTTCCAGAATCACTCAAACCTACAGCAATTCTCCTTCCAAAAACGATAGCAGCTGTATCTCCTGTAGAAAGACCAGACAGATTTCCTAGTCACTGGAACGACCCATTTGTTCCCCTTTATGACTTGTTGAGGAAAGGGGTGAAATGGGATTGGAGTCTTTCTCAGGAGTCAGCATTGCAATTGCTGATTTTTGAAGCAACAGCTCATCAAGCACTGGGCCCTATCCATCCTACAGATCCTTTCCAGGTGGAATGGGCATTTGCCTCCTCAGGGCTGTCAGTACACATATGGCAGCGGGGTCCTGAGGCTCCGACAAGACCTGTTGGTTTTGATTCCCGTGGTTCCAAAGATGCTGAGAAAAGATACACTACCTGGGAAAAAGGATTGTTGATGGTTATCTTAGCTTTCCTAGAAGTAGAAAAAATTGCACAAAAACAACCAATTGTATTGAGAGGCCCCTTCAAGGTTATTAAGACGGTCACTAGTGGGAGTCCCCCTCCTGACGGGGTGGCCCAGAGGGCCTCAGTGAGAAAGTGGTATGCTCAGGTTGAACATTACTGTAACTTCTTCTCAATGACAGAAGGAGCTGTAAAAACTTTAGCAATCCAAGAAACTGAGAGCTTGGACAAACCTGCCTCTGTAATCAAAGTAACCCCTCCTTTCTGCCCCGAACAATCAGCAAACTCTTGGTTTACTGATGCTTTTGCTAAAGGGGAAGGAAAAGGATGGAAATCTAGGGCAGAAGCCCTCCACTTTTCCTCTGGTGAGCAAATGATTACAGAGGGAGAAGGTAGTACACACAGTGGGGAGCTGATAGCTGTCTGGAGTGTTTTTCAACGAGAAGCACAGAATTCCTCTTTGGTCTGCATCTACACTGACTCCTATGCTCTGTACCAAATGATCCTAATAATCCAGCTCATGACCCTGGCCAACCTGTTCTGGTGGACCTCTCTTACTATAGGACTAGTAGCACTTGTGCTAAAACCCCCTCTGAAGAAATATGCATGGGAATCCTCTGGTGCTCTAGGGAAAGAGCATTGGACAAATACATGCTGGATAATTCCATCATTCTAACTTTTCTGCCTCTCGGCGGCAGAATTCTGTTGTGTTGACTTTTTCAGAAGAACTCCGAGGGACATGAAGACCACCTAATCCATGATCAAACTGGTAATACTTTTCTGCATCCTACCGCAACCCCATGGCCAGAAAGCAGCTGAGTGACCGTGGTCTGAACTAATTGTGGTAGCATGCAGAAAAAGTGAAAGGATCTCTTGAAGCACAAAAAGGTTTGTACGCAGCCAAGCATACAGGATTGTTGGCACAATTTCACATGAACACAAACTGTAGAAGTAGTTTGGTTTTGGTCCAAAAATACTGAAGCACTTTTTTTTGTTTTGTTTTGTTTTTGTTTTTGTTTTTGTTTTTTAAGTTGAAAGTATTGATTCAAATACTGGAGTAGGACTTGATGTTAATGTTGTGACACCTACCACCCAACCACTGGTTACACTTAGCCCGAAAATTTTTGAAATTGGACCATATAGAATCAGGAAAACTGGCCAACAACAGATATTGTTTAATCTGTTATGGTCTCTTAAACAAGTCAAATTGCTGATGCAAAACAATATCTGAGAAATACAACCAGCTTGTTCACCCTTTTTGCAGACCTCTTTTCAGGCTTGGACAACCTGGCTGCGACAGTGGAAGCCTCCTAAAAACCGGCTGCCAAGAGACATAACTGGTCTTGTGGGAACAGGATTGGGAATCCTAAATAGTATTGATTCAGAAGTATGAATGAATAAATTGGCTTCCACAACTAAAGATTTAACCAAAATACAACAACCACTGCAATCGTCCTTATCAGCCTTGGGAACACATCAGTGGTTGCTATCAAACATTCTAGCAAATTGGGAAAAGATAAATGTAAATAATAGCAAATTGATCATTGATGCACTTAATGCCGCACAAAGCAACGTTTCCTTAGCTCTTAGCCGTATCCAGGCTCAATGATGGATGCAGTCAGTTGCTGCCTCAATTATAAGAGAAGGTGAAGAAGGCACTTTTCCCACTGAAATTAGGAAAATAGTCTGGGACAGTGCCACTGACTTTGAAAGAGATTTCCAATCCTGGTGGAATTTAGTGAATTTTACCTATGACCCTAACACAAACACAGCCACAGCATTTGCGTTGACCATAAGAAATGCCTCGGTGCATTTGATATTCCCTATCATTGCACTAGGATTAAATCATGATGGACCCACTTTCTATCCTTCTGAACATAGAGAATGGGACCGTCAAATTGATGACAAATGGCAAACTGTCAATTTAGAGTCCTGTACCATCTGAGAACAACTAGGGTTTATCTGTGAAGGTAATGCAATTGTAGCTCAAGATATTTGTCTGGAGACAGAACAAAATAGCTGTCATTTTGATATTCATCCTAACGAGACTTCTGAAACAGTCCTTGTATCTACAGACAATGGGTGTGCCTGCTTCAGAACCGCTTGGGATACTGTGTTTATAGAAAGTACAGTAGTAGCTACTAAAAATCATTCCAATTTTTGTGCTTGCAACTTTACTAAAATTGCAGGATGTGATTTTTCTTTTGTAGCTCCAGTTACTTCACATGAACTTTTAGAATCCAATCTCACGTTGATTCACAAGCTACTGCCTACTCCCATTGGGATGAACCTTTCTCTGGTAAAGCAATTATTACTTCATCAAGATCTAATAGAGATCCTAGGAAAAATCAAGGGGAATGGACAGAAAACTCTGGTAACTGTTCATCATCATGTGCAAGAAATACATCGTGTTGTAGAAAGGGTGAAAAGTGATGCCGAGCACAAGTGGTGGGATACCCTTTTCGGGTGGTCACCCACCGCCACCGGTATCCTGAAGAAATTGTGTCATCCCATTGTTGTTCTTCTGATTTTAGTTATGATTGGTTTTGTTTTATCAGTAATCTTGCTTATTGTAAATTGGAGAATGATGAAACGATGAACAAAATTAACATCTATAATTAATGCACACCACTTGGCCGACATCCTTTACACTAGAGATGTTCCCAGGACAGTAGACACAAGAAGATGATAAGGTTAGAAGATATGTTTTACATCATTTTCTTTTATGATTTGTTCTAATCGCTGTTTTAATTATTTTTGTTTATTGTTTATAAAATTGTACTGAGTAATATCGATTATACTAGGTTTATTACTTTACTGTTTAATATTGATGATACTGGTTTATTATTTGATCAATTTATTGTTTAATTGATTCATATTGATTATTATTTAAATAACTATTATTGATTTACTAATTGTATTTTGCTTATTGTTTAATTATAATTTGTTGTGATGACTAATATGTTGTGATTGTTTTAGTTTTCCCGTTTTCTCTTTCTTTCCCTTTTCCTCTTCTCTTTTCCCTGGGACCTGCTGCCAACACTTGACGAGTCCTGAAGACTCCACGACGACACCATGGAATCCTGCTGATGAAGATCTTTCGAGGGCAATCGTCAGTCACGGGGTGGTGTAAGAGCCCGTCAGAAGCCCCTCATTTTCCATTCTGCCTTCCGATTGCCACAAGAAAGAATCCCTTCCCCCACTGTAGTTCCGGCTTAGAACAGGACACAGCACAGGTGGGACCACTGAACCGTCATGCTGGCTGTTCCCAACAAGGCCTGGTAAGAACTTGGCAAGGAGTTGGCAAGGACTTGGCAAAGACCTGACATGGAGCCAGCACGGGACAGCCTGATGCGCGGCCTGCTTCTAATCTCCGTTCTTAAGCCCAATGAACTTTTGGGGTGACTCTCGCGGTCCTTCACTGAAGACCCCTCATCTGCCTCGTTACCACTGTGACAAAGAAAGAATGAGAACCCTCCTCCCAAGGACTGAGACTGAGACCCCTGCTATAGGGAGGAGGGGAAATTGGTGGTCTGACCACTAATGACATGACCTGTTTCCCTTCAGTGATTCAAATGGACTTATTCTTCATTGGATTCGTCTTGCTTTGGTGGTTTCTGTGGACTCACCCGTTCCCTCGGGGCGATTACAATGGACTTTCATTATTACACTTGTTCCCCCCCTCTCTCCTCTGTGGACTATAATTGGAGCCCCGAGTCGGCCAGAACTTCGAAGACTCCCCCGACACGACAGACGGATCCCCATCGTCCGGAGCACTGAGGATCTCGCCTGTGTTGGTAGCTATTCCCATAGCCCTGTTCTCTCTCTAACCTTTTATCTCCTTTCAGATCCCCACTATCGCGTTTACTGTTTTGGCCCCTACTAAAGGTGCATTTGTTGTGATTAACTGATAGTCCCTTGTTGTTTGCCTTTGTTGCACTTTTGGGATGGGTGAAAAGAACCATCACGACACCCCGCAAGAAACGGATCGTGACATTAAAATTGGCGTCACGGACAGGATTTCTGTCTAGACAGAAGGGTTGCAGCTGAAAAGGCACCCATACTGTCTTTGGCAATTCATAAAGGATCCCTTAGTGCAAAGGGCGGGACACTGTTGTTTTGTTGTTGTTGTGTGTATGTGGTCTGGGAAGGAAGGGACAACTTGAAGCAACTAAGCAGAGCCTCCCAGGCAGATGATTGTCCTTTCACCCAGCCAGGGAAGCGAAGGGCGACACAGCGAGGGCTGTGTAGTTTTGTGGAACTTAAGTTTGTAGCTCCCTGTCGTGGTTTTGGTCCCTTCACAAAATGAGTGACAATCTTAGCCTTGAAATTAAAGCTGAATTTTATGCACTACTAGCCAAACACAATGCCAAACCTTCTACAGAAGGAGAAAAATGGGCACAGAGTAATTGGTTGAACTTAGAAAATGTTATTGATAGAGTGTGTTCATTACAACATGAAACAAAATTCAAACTGGGCAAAAATAAAACTATCTTCTGCTCAGTTTTGGGAGCTTGTCTTATGGCAGCTATAGAAAATGGCTTCCAGCGAAGAAGTGAGGAACATGCTATAATAGACTCCCTTCAAAATCTAGTTGAAATTTTGCAAAAACAGTTCTATGAAGCAAAAAAATGTGATCTATGCATTGCGAGCTGCCTTAACAGAGGAACATATTAACAAATCACATCATGCTGATTCCTCTACAGAGCTTGAGGAGAAGGAAACTCCTCACATTAAACAAATCTATCCTCATCAAGAACTTGAAGCAGCAAGTAATTGTGGGGAACATTGCTGCCATCACTTGAGACCCTTGATTAAAACAGAGTAGAACTATCTCAGTGATGATGATCTGGAACCTCACATCACAACCAAACGCATACCATCACAACTAAACACGGCCACCGAGCTAGCTAAGCTTAAAAGGGAATACGGACAGCCTCCACATGAATCAGAAACAGAATATGTTTTCCGGGTGTCCCTCACTGGTGGTGATCAAATTCAATTCACTGAACAGGAAGCCAGTGGGTATTGGGGACATGGTGTCTTCTTAACAACAGGAGAGAAAGGTGACACATGGTCCCTGACACAGCGTGCAGCTTTTTGGGCCGGGGGAACAAGCCCCTTGGAAAGGGGAGATCCCATAGCTAGAATTAGTACCCCCGACCAGCTCTTGGAAAATGTGCACAAAGCTGCTTGCCTGCAAATGACTCACAAAAAGAAATGAATTCCTGGCTTTGAATCCCTGATGCAATTACCTGTGAAGCCCAAGATAATGACCCCTTGAATTTGTGGGCTTCCAGAATCACTCAAACCTACAGCAATTCTCCTTCCAAAAACGATAGCAGCTGTATCTCCTGTAGAAAGACCAGACAGATTTCCTAGTCACTGGAACGACCCATTTGTTCCCCTTTATGACTTGTTGAGGAAAGGGGTGAAATGGGATTGGAGTCTTTCTCAGGAGTCAGCATTGCAATTGCTGATTTTTGAAGCAACAGCTCATCAAGCACTGGGCCCTATCCATCCTACAGATCCTTTCCAGGTGGAATGGGCATTTGCCTCCTCAGGGCTGTCAGTACACATATGGCAGCGGGGTCCTGAGGCTCCGACAAGACCTGTTGGTTTTGATTCCCGTGGTTCCAAAGATGCTGAGAAAAGATACACTACCTGGGAAAAAGGATTGTTGATGGTTATCTTAGCTTTCCTAGAAGTAGAAAAAATTGCACAAAAACAACCAATTGTATTGAGAGGCCCCTTCAAGGTTATTAAGACGGTCACTAGTGGGAGTCCCCCTCCTGACGGGGTGGCCCAGAGGGCCTCAGTGAGAAAGTGGTATGCTCAGGTTGAACATTACTGTAACTTCTTCTCAATGACAGAAGGAGCTGTAAAAACTTTAGCAATCCAAGAAACTGAGAGCTTGGACAAACCTGCCTCTGTAATCAAAGTAACCCCTCCTTTCTGCCCCGAACAATCAGCAAACTCTTGGTTTACTGATGCTTTTGCTAAAGGGGAAGGAAAAGGATGGAAATCTAGGGCAGAAGCCCTCCACTTTTCCTCTGGTGAGCAAATGATTACAGAGGGAGAAGGTAGTACACACAGTGGGGAGCTGATAGCTGTCTGGAGTGTTTTTCAACGAGAAGCACAGAATTCCTCTTTGGTCTGCATCTACACTGACTCCTATGCTCTGTACCAAATGATCCTAATAATCCAGCTCATGACCCTGGCCAACCTGTTCTGGTGGACCTCTCTTACTATAGGACTAGTAGCACTTGTGCTAAAACCCCCTCTGAAGAAATATGCATGGGAATCCTCTGGTGCTCTAGGGAAAGAGCATTGGACAAATACATGCTGGATAATTCCATCATTCTAACTTTTCTGCCTCTCGGCGGCAGAATTCTGTTGTGTTGACTTTTTCAGAAGAACTCCGAGGGACATGAAGACCACCTAATCCATGATCAAACTGGTAATACTTTTCTGCATCCTACCGCAACCCCATGGCCAGAAAGCAGCTGAGTGACCGTGGTCTGAACTAATTGTGGTAGCATGCAGAAAAAGTGAAAGGATCTCTTGAAGCACAAAAAGGTTTGTACGCAGCCAAGCATACAGGATTGTTGGCACAATTTCACATGAACACAAACTGTAGAAGTAGTTTGGTTTTGGTCCAAAAATACTGAAGCACTTTTTTTTTGTTTTGTTTTGTTTTTGTTTTTGTTTTTGTTTTTTAAGTTGAAAGTATTGATTCAAATACTGGAGTAGGACTTGATGTTAATGTTGTGACACCTACCACCCAACCACTGGTTACACTTAGCCCGAAAATTTTTGAAATTGGACCATGTAGAATCAGGAAAACTGGCCAACAACAGATATTGTTTAATCTGTTATGGTCTCTTAAACAAGTCAAATTGCTGATGCAAAACAATATCTGAGAAATACAACCAGCTTGTTCACCCTTTTTGCAGACCTCTTTTCAGGCTTGGACAACCTGGCTGCGACAGTGGAAGCCTCCTAAAAACCGGCTGCCAAGAGACATAACTGGTCTTGTGGGAACAGGATTGGGAATCCTAAATAGTATTGATTCAGAAGTATGAATGAATAAATTGGCTTCCACAACTAAAGATTTAACCAAAATACAACAACCACTGCAATCGTCCTTATCAGCCTTGGGAACACATCAGTGGTTGCTATCAAACATTCTAGCAAATTGGGAAAAGATAAATGTAAATAATAGCAAATTGATCATTGATGCACTTAATGCCGCACAAAGCAACGTTTCCTTAGCTCTTAGCCGTATCCAGGCTCAATGATGGATGCAGTCAGTTGCTGCCTCAATTATAAGAGAAGGTGAAGAAGGCACTTTTCCCACTGAAATGAGGAAAATAGTCTGGGACAGTGCCACTGACTTTGAAAGAGATTTCCAATCCTGGTGGAATTTAGTGAATTTTACCTATGACCCTAACACAAACACAGCCACAGCATTTGCGTTGACCATAAGAAATGCCTCGGTGCATTTGATATTCCCTATCATTGCACTAGGATTAAATCATGATGGACCCACTTTCTATCCTTCTGAACATAGAGAATGGGCCCGTCAAATTGATGACAAATGGCAAACTGTCAATTTAGAGTCCTGTACCATCTGAGAACAACTAGGGTTTATCTGTGAAGGTAATGCAATTGTAGCTCAAGATATTTGTCTGGAGACAGAACAAAATAGCTGTCATTTTGATATTCATCCTAACGAGACTTCTGAAACAGTCCTTGTATCTACAGACAATGGGTGTGCCTGCTTCAGAACCGCTTGGGATACTGTGTTTATAGAAAGTACAGTAGTAGCTACTAAAAATCATTCCAATTTTTGTGCTTGCAACTTTACTAAAATTGCAGGATGTGATTTTTCTTTTGTAGCTCCAGTTACTTCACATGAACTTTTAGAATCCAATCTCACGTTGATTCACAAGCTACTGCCTACTGCCATTGGGATGAACCTTTCTCTGGTAAAGCAATTATTACTTCATCAAGATCTAATAGAGATCCTAGGAAAAATCAAGGGGAATGGACAGAAAACTCTGGTAACTGTTCATCATCATGTGCAAGAAATACATCGTGTTGTAGAAAGGGTGAAAAGTGATGCCGAGCACAAGTGGTGGGATACCCTTTTCGGGTGGTCACCCACCGCCACCGGTATCCTGAAGAAATTGTGTCATCCCATTGTTGTTCTTCTGATTTTAGTTATGATTGGTTTTGTTTTATCAGTAATCTTGCTTATTGTAAATTGGAGAATGATGAAACGATGAACAAAATTAACATCTATAATTAATGCACACCACTTGGCCGACATCCTTTACACTAGAGATGTTCCCAGGACAGTAGACACAAGAAGATGATAAGGTTAGAAGATATGTTTTACATCATTTTCTTTTATGATTTGTTCTAATCGCTGTTTTAATTATTTTTGTTTATTGTTTATAAAATTGTACTGAGTAATATCGATTATACTAGGTTTATTACTTTACTGTTTAATATTGATGATACTGGTTTATTATTTGATCAATTTATTGTTTAATTGATTCATATTGATTATTATTTAAATAACTATTATTGATTTACTAATTGTATTTTGCTTATTGTTTAATTATAATTTGTTGTGATGACTAATATGTTGTGATTGTTTTAGTTTTCCCGTTTTCTCTTTCTTTCCCTTTTCCTCTTCTCTTTTCCCTGGGACCTGCTGCCAACACTTGACGAGTCCTGAAGACTCCACGACGACACCATGGAATCCTGCTGATGAAGATCTTTCGAGGGCAATCGTCAGTCACGGGGTGGTGTAAGAGCCCCTCAGAAGCCCCTCATTTTCCATTCTGCCTTCCGATTGCCACAAGAAAGAATCCCTTCCCCCACTGTAGTTCCGGCTTAGAACAGGACACAGCACAGGTGGGACCACTGAACCGTCATGCTGGCTGTTCCCAACAAGGCCTGGTAAGAACTTGGCAAGGAGTTGGCAAGGACTTGGCAAAGACCTGACATGGAGCCAGCACGGGACAGCCTGATGCGCGGCCTGCTTCTAATCTCCGTTCTTAAGCCCAATGAACTTTTGGGGTGACTCTCGCGGTCCTTCACTGAAGACCCCTCATCTGCCTCGTTACCACTGTGACAAAGAAAGAATGAGAACCCTCCTCCCAAGGACTGAGACTGAGACCCCTGCTATAGGGAGGAGGGGAAATTGGTGCTCTGACCACTAATGACATGACCTGTTTCCCTTCAGTGATTCAAATGGACTTATTCTTCATTGGATTCGTCTTGCTTTGGTGGTTTCTGTGGACTCACCCGTTCCCTCGGGGCGATTACAATGGACTTTCATTATTACACTTGTTCCCCCCCTCTCTCCTCTGTGGACTATAATTGGAGCCCCGAGTCGACCAGAACTTCGAAGACTCCCCCGACAAGAGAGACGGATCCCCATCGTCCGGAGCACTGAGGATCTCGCCTGTGTTGGTAGCTATTCCCATATCCCTGTTCTCTCTCTAACCTTTTATCTCCTTTCAGATCCCCACTATCGCGTTTACTGTTTTGGCCCCTACTAAAGGTGCATTTGTTGTGATTAACTGATAGTCCCTTGTTGTTTGCCTTTGTTGCACTTTTGGGATGGGTGAAAAGAACCATCACGACACCCCGCAAGAAACGGATCGTGACATTAAAATTGGCGTCACGGACAGGATTTCTGTCTAGACAGAAGGGTTGCAGCTGAAAAGGCACCCATACTGTCTTTGGCAATTCATAAAGGATCCCTTAGTGCAAAGGGCGGGACACTGTTGTTTTGTTGTTGTTGTGTGTATGTGGTCTGGGAAGGAAGGGACAACTTGAAGCAACTAAGCAGAGCCTCCCAGGCAGATTATTGTCCTTTCACCCAGCCAGGGAAGCGAAGGGCGACACAGCGAGGGCTGTGTAGTTTTGTGGAACTTAAGTTTGTAGCTCCCTGTCGTGGTTTTGGTCCCTTCACAAAATGAGTGACAATCTTAGCCTTGAAATTAAAGCTGAATTTTATGCACTACTAGCCAAACACAATGCCAAACCTTCTACAGAAGGAGAAAAATGGGCACAGAGTAATTGGTTGAACTTAGAAAATGTTATTGATAGAGTGTGTTCATTACAACATGAAACAAAATTCAAACTGGGCAAAAATAAAACTATCTTCTGCTCAGTTTTGGGAGCTTGTCTTATGGCAGCTATAGAAAATGGCTTCCAGCGAAGAAGTGAGGAACATGCTATAATAGACTCCCTTCAAAATCTAGTTGAAATTTTGCAAAAACAGTTCTATGAAGCAAAAAAATGTGATCTATGCATTGCGAGCTGCCTTAACAGAGGAACATATTAACAAATCACATCATGCTGATTCCTCTACAGAGCTTGAGGAGAAGGAAACTCCTCACATTAAACAAATCTATCCTCATCAAGAACTTGAAGCAGCAAGTAATTGTGGGGAACATTGCTGCCATCACTTGAGACCCTTGATTAAAACAGAGTAGAACTATCTCAGTGATGATGATCTGGAACCTCACATCACAACCAAACGCATACCATCACAACTAAACACGGCCACCGAGCTAGCTAAGCTTAAAAGGGAATACGGACAGCCTCCACATGAATCAGAAACAGAATATGTTTTCCGGGTGTCCCTCACTGGTGGTGATCAAATTCAATTCACTGAACAGGAAGCCAGTGGGTACTGGGGACATGGTGTCTTCTTAACAACAGGAGAGAAAGGTGACACATGGTCCCTGACACAGCGTGCAGCTTTTTGGGCCGGGGGAACAAGCCCCTTGGAAAGGGGAGATCCCATAGCTAGAATTAGTACCCCCGACCAGCTCTTGGAAAATGTGCACAAAGCTGCTTGCCTGCAAATGACTCACAAAAAGAAATGAATTCCTGGCTTTGAATCCCTGATGCAATTACCTGTGAAGCCCAAGATAATGACCCCTTGAATTTGTGGGCTTCCAGAATCACTCAAACCTACAGCAATTCTCCTTCCAAAAACGATAGCAGCTGTATCTCCTGTAGAAAGACCAGACAGATTTCCTAGTCACTGGAACGACCCATTTGTTCCCCTTTATGACTTGTTGAGGAAAGGGGTGAAATGGGATTGGAGTCTTTCTCAGGAGTCAGCATTGCAATTGCTGATTTTTGAAGCAACAGCTCATCAAGCACTGGGCCCTATCCATCCTACAGATCCTTTCCAGGTGGAATGGGCATTTGCCTCCTCAGGGCTGTCAGTACACATATGGCAGCGGGGTCCTGAGGCTCCGACAAGACCTGTTGGTTTTGATTCCCGTGGTTCCAAAGATGCTGAGAAAAGATACACTACCTGGGAAAAAGGATTGTTGATGGTTATCTTAGCTTTCCTAGAAGTAGAAAAAATTGCACAAAAACAACCAATTGTATTGAGAGGCCCCTTCAAGGTTATTAAGACGGTCACTAGTGGGAGTCCCCCTCCTGACGGGGTGGCCCAGAGGGCCTCAGTGAGAAAGTGGTATGCTCAGGTTGAACATTACTGTAACTTCTTCTCAATGACAGAAGGAGCTGTAAAAACTTTAGCAATCCAAGAAACGGAGAGCTTGGACAAACCTGCCTCTGTAATCAAAGTAACCCCTCCTTTCTGCCCCGAACAATCAGCAAACTCTTGGTTTACTGATGCTTTTGCTAAAGGGGAAGGAAAAGGATGGAAATCTAGGGCAGAAGCCCTCCACTTTTCCTCTGGTGAGCAAATGATTACAGAGGGAGAAGGTAGTACACACAGTGGGGAGCTGATAGCTGTCTGGAGTGTTTTTCAACGAGAAGCACAGAATTCCTCTTTGGTCTGCATCTACACTGACTCCTATGCTCTGTACCAAATGATCCTAATAATCCAGCTCATGACCCTGGCCAACCTGTTCTGGTGGACCTCTCTTACTATAGGACTAGTAGCACTTGTGCTAAAACCCCCTCTGAAGAAATATGCATGGGAATCCTCTGGTGCTCTAGGGAAAGAGCATTGGACAAATACATGCTGGATAATTCCATCATTCTAACTTTTCTGCCTCTCGGCGGTAGAATTCTGTTGTGTTTACTTTCTCAGAAGAACTCCGAGGGACATGAAGACCACCTAATCCATGATAAAACTGGTAATACTTTTCTGCATCCTACCGCAACCCCATGGCCAGAAAGCAGCTGAGTGACCGTGGTCTGAACTAATTGTGGTAGCATGCAGAAAAAGTGAAAGGATCTCTTGAAGCACAAAAAGGTTTGTACGCAGCCAAGCATACAGGATTGTTGGCACAATTTCACATGAACACAAACTGTAGAAGTAGTTTGGTTTTGGTCCAAAAATACTGAAGCACTTTTTTTTTGTTTTGTTTTGTTTTTGTTTTTGTTTTTGTTTTTTAAGTTGAAAGTATTGATTCAAATACTGGAGTAGGACTTGATGTTAATGTTGTGACACCTACCACCCAACCACTGGTTACACTTAGCCCGAAAATTTTTGAAATTGGACCATGTAGAATCAGGAAAACTGGCCAACAACAGATATTGTTTAATCTGTTATGGTCTCTTAAACAAGTCAAATTGCTGATGCAAAACAATATCTGAGAAATACAACCAGCTTGTTCACCCTTTTTGCAGACCTCTTTTCAGGCTTGGACAACCTGGCTGCGACAGTGGAAGCCTCCTAAAAACCGGCTGCCAAGAGACATAACTGGTCTTGTGGGAACAGGATTGGGAATCCTAAATAGTATTGATTCAGAAGTATGAATGAATAAATTGGCTTCCACAACTAAAGATTTAACCAAAATACAACAACCACTGCAATCGTCCTTATCAGCCTTGGGAACACATCAGTGGTTGCTATCAAACATTCTAGCAAATTGGGAAAAGATAAATGTAAATAATAGCAAATTGATCATTGATGCACTTAATGCCGCAAAAAGCAACGTTTCCTTAGCTCTTAGCCGTATCCAGGCTCAATGATGGATGCAGTCAGTTGCTGCCTCAATTATAAGAGAAGGTGAAGAAGGCACTTTTCCCACTGAAATTAGGAAAATAGTCTGGGACAGTGCCACTGACTTTGAAAGAGATTTCCAATCCTGGTGGAATTTAGTGAATTTTACCTATGACCCTAACACAAACACAGCCACAGCATTTGCGTTGACCATAAGAAATGCCTCGGTGCATTTGATATTCCCTATCATTGCACTAGGATTAAATCATGATGGACCCACTTTCTATCCTTCTGAACATAGAGAATGGGCCCGTCAAATTGATGACAAATGGCAAACTGTCAATTTAGAGTCCTGTACCATCTGAGAACAACTAGGGTTTATCTGTGAAGGTAATGCAATTGTAGCTCAAGATATTTGTCTGGAGACAGAACAAAATAGCTGTCATTTTGATATTCATCCTAACGAGACTTCTGAAACAGTCCTTGTATCTACAGACAATGGGTGTGCCTGCTTCAGAACCGCTTGGGATACTGTGTTTATAGAAAGTACAGTAGTAGCTACTAAAAATCATTCCAATTTTTGTGCTTGCAACTTTACTAAAATTGCAGGATGTGATTTTTCTTTTGTAGCTCCAGTTACTTCACATGAACTTTTAGAATCCAATCTCACGTTGATTCACAAGCTACTGCCTACTCCCATTGGGATGAACCTTTCTCTGGTAAAGCAATTATTACTTCATCAAGATCTAATAGAGATCCTAGGAAAAATCAAGGGGAATGGACAGAAAACTCTGGTAACTGTTCATCATCATGTGCAAGAAATACATCGTGTTGTAGAAAGGGTGAAAAGTGATGCCGAGCACAAGTGGTGGGATACCCTTTTCGGGTGGTCACCCACCGCCACCGGTATCCTGAAGAAATTGTGTCATCCCATTGTTGTTCTTCTGATTTTAGTTATGATTGGTTTTGTTTTATCAGTAATCTTGCTTATTGTAAATTGGAGAATGATGAAACGATGAACAAAATTAACATCTATAATTAATGCACACCACTTGGCCGACATCCTTTACACTAGAGATGTTCCCAGGACAGTAGACACAAGAAGATGATAAGGTTAGAAGATATGTTTTACATCATTTTCTTTTATGATTTGTTCTAATCGCTGTTTTAATTATTTTTGTTTATTGTTTATAAAATTGTACTGAGTAATATCGATTATACTAGGTTTATTACTTTACTGTTTAATATTGATGATACTGGTTTATTATTTGATCAATTTATTGTTTAATTGATTCATATTGATTATTATTTAAATAACTATTATTGATTTACTAATTGTATTTTGCTTATTGTTTAATTATAATTTGTTGTGATGACTAATATGTTGTGATTGTTTTAGTTTTCCCGTTTTCTCTTTCTTTCCCTTTTCCTCTTCTCTTTTCCCTGGGACCTGCTGCCAACACTTGACGAGTCCTGAAGACTCCACGACGACACCATGGAATCCTGCTGATGAAGATCTTTCGAGGGCAATCGTCAGTCACGGGGTGGTGTAAGAGCCCCTCAGAAGCCCCTCATTTTCCATTCTGCCTTCCGATTGCCACAAGAAAGAATCCCTTCCCCCACTGTAGTTCCGGCTTAGAACAGGACACAGCACAGGTGGGACCACTGAACCGTCATGCTGGCTGTTCCCAACAAGGCCTGGTAAGAACTTGGCAAGGAGTTGGCAAGGACTTGGCAAAGACCTGACATGGAGCCAGCACGGGACAGCCTGATGCGCGGCCTGCTTCTAATCTCCGTTCTTAAGCCCAATGAACTTTTGGGGTGACTCTCGCGGTCCTTCACTGAAGACCCCTCATCTGCCTCGTTACCACTGTGACAAAGAAAGAATGAGAACCCTCCTCCCAAGGACTGAGACTGAGACCCCTGCTATAGGGAGGAGGGGAAATTGGTGGTCTGACCACTAATGACATGACCTGTTTCCCTTCAGTGATTCAAATGGACTTATTCTTCATTGGATTCGTCTTGCTTTGGTGGTTTCTGTGGACTCACCCGTTCCCTCGGGGCGATTACAATGGACTTTCATTATTACACTTGTTCCCCCCCTCTCTCCTCTGTGGACTATAATTGGAGCCCCGAGTCGGCCAGAACTTCGAAGACTCCCCCGACACGACAGACGGATCCCCATCGTCCGGAGCACTGAGGATCTCGCCTGTGTTGGTAGCTATTCCCATAGCCCTGTTCTCTCTCTAACCTTTTATCTCCTTTCAGATCCCCACTATCGCGTTTACTGTTTTGGCCCCTACTAAAGGTGCATTTGTTGTGATTAACTGATAGTCCCTTGTTGTTTGCCTTTGTTGCACTTTTGGGATGGGTGAAAAGAACCATCACGACACCCCGGAAGAAGCGGATCGTGACAGAGGCGGGCTGGTTACCCCAGACCTGCTAAGCGAGAGCGGCAGTCTCCCATGCTGCGTTTCCGTCTTTTTCGCGAGAAAAGCGGCCAGTAAAGAGACGAAGCGAGTAATAAAAAGAGTGAGAGGACCCCCCCTGGGACTGGGTCTCAGAGAAAGAGTGGGACCCCTTAGTGGGGGGGGGGGGGGGGGGAAGTAAAAGGTAATTAATTAGAAAAAAAAATTAATGAAAAGGTAAAAAGAGGGTTTTCTTGGCATAATCTATTGGGGAAAAATAAAAGGTAAAATGTGTAGGAGGGGCCCCTAAAAATTCTGCTGGATTGAGGGATAAGAATGCCCGAGAACATCCAAGATCAAACCTGCTGGATTGAGGGATTAATATTCCAAGAGCATCCAGGGTTGATTCAAACCTGCTGGATTGAGGGATTAATGTTCCAAGAGCATCCAGGGTTGATTCAAACCTGCTGGATTGAGGGATTAATGTTCCAAGAGCATCCAGGGTTAAGTCAAACCTGCTGGGTTGAGGGATTAACATTCCAAGAGCACCCAGAATTAAGTTTGCTGGGTTGTTGAGAGCAGCCAAGATTGAGTAAAAATTTTGCCAGTTTGAAGAGAAGTCTGACAGGATCTAGAGTTGGGAACCACACAGCTAGATTGAGGGGTATCCAAGAACACTGGGACTAGCCAGGGACACCTACAAGTGTAATAGGTGTGTTGAAAAAGAAAAGGTACCTTGTTGTTGTGGTTGTTTTGTTATGTGTAAGAGTAAGTAAAATAAAGTTAAGTGAATGTAGACGAAGGAAAGTATATGTATGCATCCTGCCCTGTTAAGCAGCCTCACTGTGCTTCCCTGCTGTCACCGACAAACACAAGTTACGAACCCTCAGAACTGAAAAAGTTCCATCAAATATTGCTTCCATTGATGACCATGATATTGTCTATAATACCTTGTTCCAACTTATGTTATGTAAGTGTTAATACCCCTATCCTACCAGTTGGTAAACCTGATGGGTCATACCGGTTAGTACAGGATCTGCGGGCCATAAACAAGGTCACTGAGGATCTGTATCCTGTGGTGGCCAATCCCTACACGTTATTAACTTGCTTAACCCCCGAGCTAACTTGGTTTACCGTTTTAGATTTAAAAGATGCCTTCTTTTGCCTTCCTATCCACGAAGCCAGAAAATTTTTGCATTTGAATGGGAAAATCCTAAGAGCGGGCCAAGAACTCAACTGACATGGACCAGACTCCCACAAGGATTCAAAAACTCACCCACTTTGTTTGGAGAACAACTTGCAAAAGAATTAGAGACCTGAGAAGCCCCTCCAGAGGAAGGGAAGTTGCTAGAGTACGTAGATGACATCCTGATAGCCACACGGACAAGGGAAGCATGCACGGCCTGGACGATAAGCCTCTTGAACTTTTTGGGGCTCCAAGGGTACCGAGTATCAAAGAAAAAAGCCCAAGTAGTAAAACAGAAAGTAACTTATCTGGGTTACGAAGTCAGTGCTAGACAACGTACCTTGGGCCAAAGCCGGAAGGAGGCAATATGCCAGAGCCCAAAACCTCAGACGGTAAAGGAACTACGAACTTTCCTGAGGATGACAGGGTGGTGCAGGTTATGGATCTGTAACTATGGACTGTTTGTTAAGCCCTTCTATGAACTGATTGCAACTGAAAGCAGGAACATCCAAGAGACAAAGGAAGCTACGCAAGCTTTCAACCAGCTGAAAAAAGCCCTCATGTCAGCTCCAGCCCTGAGATTGCCGGACGTGAGTAAGCCTTTCCTTTTATTCTCCCATGAGAAGCAAGGAATCGCCTTAGGAATACTAGCACAGGACCTGGGCCCATATCGGAGAGCAGTGGCTTACTTCTCTAAGCAATTGGATACAGCAGCTAAAGGGTGGCCTGGGTGCCTCAGAGCTGTTGCAGCAGTCGTCCTGAACATCCAAGAGGCACACAAATTCACCCTAGGCCAGAAAAGAACTGTGCTAGTGTCTCACACAGTGTCTGCAGTGCTAGAGGTAAAAGGTGGGCATTGGCTTTCCCCACAACGGCTCCTGAGATACCAAGCTATCATAGCGGAGCAAGATGATGTAGAGATAGTAGTGGCTAACATTGTCAATCCAGCCTCCTTCCTCAGTAGAAACCAAGGGGAACCAGTGGAACATGACTGCCTGGAGACCATTGAAGCCACCTACTCCAGCTGCCCTGACTCGAAGGACACCCCTCTCGAGAATGCAGAAGTCTCGTTTACTGATGGAAGCAGTTATATCATCAGTGGAAAACGGCACGCCGGCTAGGCAGTTCCAACGTGCAAGGAAGTAATATCATCTGGGCCCCTGCCAACAAATACCTCTGCACAGAAGGCCGAGATAATTGCTCTAACTCGGGCCCTAGAATTGGCAAGAGGGAAAGAAATAAACATATACACGGACTCGAAGTATGCATTTGGAGTAGTGCATGCTCACAGAGCCATTTAGAAAGAGAGAGGACTGCTGAAGTCTCAAGGGAAAAATATTAAAGATGCATCAGAAGTACTGCGACTTCTAGCAGCAGTCCAGTTGCCAGAGAAAGTAGCGATCATGCACATTAAGGCACATCAGAAGATCAACTCCGAATTGGAAGAAGGAAACGAGCTGGCAGATAGGGAAGCAAAAGAAGCAGCAAGACGGGCAAATTTCCCCTAAAGGTAAGCCAAGATACAACAAACCAGAAAAAAAATTAATCTATGAGCAAAAAGGAGACTATAACCAAGAGGGATGGGCCACCATAGAAGGAAAATTAGTTCTACCCTCCTATTTATGATGGTCCCTAATAAAGGAAGAACACCAGAAAACCATTGGGGTATTGATGCTCTAGCATAACTAGACATTTACAACTCGACAATGTGACCTTTGCCTCCAGACCAACCCCAAAAATACTCCCAAACCAAAGCTTAGCCAGATTAGGAAGGGTCATGGGCCGGAGCAGCAATGGCAGATTGATTGTACAGAATTGCCAAGAAAAGGGGGGTATAAGTTTTTCCTGGTGCTAACAGATACCTTTTCAGGATGGCCAGAAGCATTCCCCACCAGGACTTCTAAAGCTCAAGAAGTAACTAAGGTATTGGTACAAGAAAACATACCACGCTTTAGAGTCCTGGCCACAATCTCCTCAAATAGAGGACCACATTTTATTGTAAAATTCGTGCAACAAGTTAGCCAATACTTGAACATAGACTGAGAACTTCGCACCCCATATAACCCACAATCAAGTGGTCAGGTAAAAAAAATGAATCATTTGATCAAACAACAAATTGTACAATTGGGACAAGAAGCTAATTTGTCATGGACTCAATCCCTCCCATTAGCACTACTGCAGATCCGAACCAAACCCAAGACTAAAGAAAAGCTAAACCACTTTGAATTGCTTTATGAAAAACCATATGGGGTGCGAAAGAGAATGTCTACCCAAGACATGTCACTAACCTCCTGTATGTTAAGTCTCTTAACTTGGTGTATCCAGCACCAATCACTAGCTAATAAACACAAGTCATAACTAGTGAAATACACTGTTTAGAAGACTTTATGTCACCCAATTATAATCCTATTAATTTTAGTTACTGTAAGTTTAATGATGTCTACTTTAACACTCATGTAGAATTCGAGGATGTTAAAACACATGGCCAGTCTGACATCACTCTCTAGAACTCATAGAATCTTACTGAAAGAGGACGGTCATGATAGTAGATCAGAATTTAAATCAAGACCCCTGTAGTAAAAGAATTTAATCTATTTTAAGAAAAGGGGGGACTGAAGCAGAGATTTTTAGAGTTAGGTTAACAAAATGAATGAAGCATTTCTAATTTAGCTTGTAGAGTTATGTGTTGAATTTTCAACCTTTTGCTTAAGAAACCTCTGCCTAGTACAAAGGGCATAGGAAAATGCAAATTTCTGAAGCTTCTTGCATAGAGAACAATACCAGAAGAAGGAAAGAACCCTTTCCTTCTGAATTAAAATAAAGAAGCTCCTCTGTCTCCAAGCCTATCAAGACTGACAGACGTACTCAGATAAGCACCAAAGGACCAAAAGCGCACGCGCAGAGAGGAAAAGTTCAAAAGTTCAATCATGAGGAAGACCACAATCTTCAGCCTCAGGACCACCAAGAGACCCCCGTACGACCACCACAGCAAACCACGCATGCCCAGAAGGGCGTGGACTTACTTCGCGTGAGAAGCGAGGACAGGCGGGGCCAGGGGTGGAATATGCATGAAAAAGTTGTGCAATGTATTGCATATGGAACGTCTTTAAGAATAAAAGTGTGGGTCAAGCCCGCTGCTTTGCCGCTTGGTTTTTCGCCTTCAGTCAATTACACACTGCTGAAGTTGAGGCAGGCTGTTCAGCTTTGCTGCTTTTCAGCATCTCAGCTGCCCTTCTGCTCTGTGACAGCTCTCCAGGTTTCTTGCCTTCGCCAGGCTGCAACGTGCCCGCTAGTACCAAGAACTGGGCAGGAGTGGGCAGAGAGCACGGCCATCTGCCAGCAGGTTGCAGCTTGCCCAGGAAAATGCAGTGTCCTTGGAATGTGCAGCAAATCCTATTTCCTGGCAAGGTCGGGCTAAGTGAGCAGTGCTGGGACACTTTCTCCTTGAGAACTGGAGCGGAAAAGCTTTTCGCTAAGATGTAGGCGACTCGAGAGGCAGAATACGCAGCTCCGCAGCTGGCCGAAAGCAAGTGCCGCTTCCCGGTGTCTTTCGGCAAAAGCGGCGCTTCGGAGCGCACCGCTGCCGCTCCAGTCATCTGTGCGCGAAGTTGCCGCTTCTTCGCCTCCGGCAGCCGGAGATCGCGGTAGCTTGCATAGGCGAAGAACGAAGCCGCGAAGAAGCCGGCTTGTGTGCGAAGCTCGCAGACAGCTGCAGGACGGTGGCTGCCGCTCTCCTGCCTGTTGAATTCACTCTTGGCATGCCAATGGGAGGTGTTCCAGGACAACCTTCCTGAGTTTTTATTTTGGTTTTCATGCATCGCACCTTGGAAATTCTTGTTGCTCCCCAGAGGCTCCGAGATGCAGAGAACACGGTGGCAGCTGCTGAAAAGAAAGGCAACTGTGAGTTGGTCAAGAAGCAAGAACACAGGCAGCTGACGGTGCTTGGCAAGGAGCAGCTGCTGGATTCTTGCAATTGCCTTCAGTGCGCACAGAAGCCCGGTGCTCTGCTGCTTCGTGTTTCGCCTTCAGTCAACTGCACATTGCTGAAGCTGAGGCAGGCAGTTCAGCTTTGCTGCTTTTCAGCATCTCAGCTGCTTTCTGCTCTGTGACAGCTCTCGAGGTGAAATAGAGATTTTTAGAGTTAGGTTAACAAAATGAATTAAGCATTTCTAATTTAGCTTGTAGAGTTATGTGTTGAATTTTCAACCTTTTGCTTAAGAAACCTCTGCCTAATACAAAGGGCAAAGGAAAATGCAAATTTCTGAAGCTTCTTGCATGAAGAACAATACCAGAAGAAGGAAAGAACCCTTTCCTTCTGAATTAAAATAAAGAAGCTCCTCTGTCTCCAAGCCTATCAAGACTGACAGACGTACTCAGATAAGCACCAAAGGACCAAAAGCGCACGCGCAGAGAGGAAAAGTTCAAAAGTTCAATCATGAGGAAGACCACAATCTTCAGCCTCAGGACCACCAAGAGACCCCCGTACGACCACCACAGCAAACCACACATGCCCAGAAGGGCGTGGACTTACTTCGCATGAGAAGCGAGGACAGGCGGGGCCAGGGGTGGAATATGCATGAAAAAGTTGTGCAATGTATTGCATATGGAACGTCTTTAAGAATAAAAGTGTGGGTCAGACTGAGGCTCGGGGCACAAGTTTTGGAGAGCTATCTCACTTGTGCCGGGCGCTGACATACGTACCCACTTCATAACTACCCCAGGTTATGGAGTCTATTGATTTCTTCCGCGTATCGTTTCAGTCGGGGCTTGCAAAGGTGCTTTAGGCGCGGCCCAGCTGATAGCGCAGCGGGCGCGCGGGCACAAGCCGCGGTTTGAGGAGCTGCTTTGAACGCCGCTAGCTGATAGCGCAGCTAGTGGGAGCGTGGTACAAGCTAGGAGTTACAAGCACCGCTTACAAGCATCGCTAGTTGGTAAAAAGCTTGCAAAAGTAGCCAGCGAGCCCGGCTGGGCTAAGAATTAAGTGTTTGTTATACAATAGCACTGCCCTTCAGTGTTAAAAGCTGTCACTGGTGCAGGGGGAGGGGTTGGGGAAGGCAGTCTAGGGTTGCCATGGGAAACAGCAGTTGTATGAGTTCTCCACCCCCTTTCGGAAGAGAATTGTACCCTCCCCCTGTCCTGTCAGTTGTTGTTCAAGTCTGCCCCTTAGCCTAGAATCTTCTCTGTTCCACGGTTCTTCCACCAAGAACACTCCTTTCCCTTTTCCCCACTGGTTAATGTTATATTTCCCCTCCCTTTAGCCTTCTCCCGATTGTACCCTCGAATGCTAAACCCTCCTACCCCTACGCAGTAAAAGAATCCTCAGCCCGCCCTTCGGGGCTCTCGGAATCTGCCTCTCTACTGCTTCGTTGTCTCCCTGTTTGCCCCTTCTGCGACCCTTCAATCAACGAGCAGGATTTCAGCAGCCCGAGTGTCCCTCCCGTTCTTCTGGTGGACCCTCAGATGTACCAGCTACCCGAGCTTCGTGCCGAGCGGCTAAAAGCCCCCACGGCTCGGCAACTGGGAGATCCTTTGCATTACAGGGCGAATAAAGGGGGGATGAATGTGTGTGAATGCGAGGCTGTAAGAGCCCGTCAGAAGCCCCTCATTTTCCATTCTGCCTTCCGATTGCCACAAGAAAGAATCCCTTCCCCCACTGTAGTTCCGGCTTAGAACAGGACACAGCACAGGTGGGACCACTGAACCGTCATGCTGGCTGTTCCCAACAAGGCCTGGTAAGAACTTGGCAAGGAGTTGGCAAGGACTTGGCAAAGACCTGACATGGAGCCAGCACGGGACAGCCTGATGCGCGGCCTGCTTCTAATCTCCGTTCTTAAGCCCAATGAACTTTTGGGGTGACTCTCGCGGTCCTTCACTGAAGACCCCTCATCTGCCTCGTTACCACTGTGACAAAGAAAGAATGAGAACCCTCCTCCCAAGGACTGAGACTGAGACCCCTGCTATAGGGAGGAGGGGAAATTGGTGCTCTGACCACTAATGACATGACCTGTTTCCCTTCAGTGATTCAAATGGACTTATTCTTCATTGGATTCGTCTTGCTTTGGTGGTTTCTGTGGACTCACCCGTTCCCTCGGGGGGATTACAATGGACTTTCATTATTACACTTGTTCCCCCCCTCTCTCCTCTGTGGACTATAATTGGAGCCCCGAGTCGGCCAGAACTTCGAAGACTCCCCCGACACGACAGACGGATCCCCATCGTCCGGAGCACTGAGGATCTCGCCTGTGTTGGTAGCTATTCCCATAGCCCTGTTCTCTCTCTAACCTTTTATCTCCTTTCAGATCCCCACTATCGCGTTTACTGTTTTGGCCCCTACTAAAGGTGCATTTGTTGTGATTAACTGATAGTCCCTTGTTGTTTGCCTTTGTTGCACTTTTGGGATGGGTGAAAAGAACCATCACGACACCCCGGAAGAAGCGGATCGTGACAGAGGCGGGCTGGTTACCCCAGACCTGCTAAGCGAGAGCGGCAGTCTCCCATGCTGCGTTTCCGTCTTTTTCGCGAGAAAAGCGGCCAGTAAAGAGACGAAGCGAGTAATAAAAAGAGTGAGAGGACCCCCCCTGGGACTGGGTCTCAGAGAAAGAGTGGGACCCCTTAGTGGGGGGGGGGGGGGGGGAAGTAAAAGGTAATTAATTAGAAAAAAAAATTAATGAAAAGGTAAAAAGAGGGTTTTCTTGGCATAATCTATTGGGGAAAAATAAAAGGTAAAATGTGTAGGAGGGGCCCCTAAAAATTCTGCTGGATTGAGGGATAAGAATGCCCGAGAACATCCAAGATCAAACCTGCTGGATTGAGGGATTAATATTCCAAGAGCATCCAGGGTTGATTCAAACCTGCTGGATTGAGGGATTAATGTTCCAAGAGCATCCAGGGTTGATTCAAACCTGCTGGATTGAGGGATTAATGTTCCAAGAGCATCCAGGGTTAAGTCAAACCTGCTGGGTTGAGGGATTAACATTCCAAGAGCACCCAGAATTAAGTTTGCTGGGTTGTTGAGAGCAGCCAAGATTGAGTAAAAATTTTGCCAGTTTGAAGAGAAGTCTGACAGGATCTAGAGTTGGGAACCACACAGCTAGATTGAGGGGTATCCAAGAACACTGGGACTAGCCAGGGACACCTACAAGTGTAATAGGTGTGTTGAAAAAGAAAAGGTACCTTGTTGTTGTGGTTGTTTTGTTATGTGTAAGAGTAAGTAAAATAAAGTTAAGTGAATGTAGACGAAGGAAAGTATATGTATGCATCCTGCCCTGTTAAGCAGCCTCACTGTGCTTCCCTGCTGTCACCGACAAACACAAGTTACGAACCCTCAGAACTGAAAAAGTTCCATCAAATATTGCTTCCATTGATGACCATGATATTGTCTATAATACCTTGTTCCAACTTATGTTATGTAAGTGTTAATACCCCTATCCTACCAGTTGGTAAACCTGATGGGTCATACCGGTTAGTACAGGATCTGCGGGCCATAAACAAGGTCACTGAGGATCTGTATCCTGTGGTGGCCAATCCCTACACGTTATTAACTTGCTTAACCCCCGAGCTAACTTGGTTTACCGTTTTAGATTTAAAAGATGCCTTCTTTTGCCTTCCTATCCACGAAGCCAGAAAATTTTTGCATTTGAATGGGAAAATCCTAAGAGCGGGCCAAGAACTCAACTGACATGGACCAGACTCCCACAAGGATTCAAAAACTCACCCACTTTGTTTGGAGAACAACTTGCAAAAGAATTAGAGACCTGAGAAGCCCCTCCAGAGGAAGGGAAGTTGCTAGAGTACGTAGATGACATCCTGATAGCCACACGGACAAGGGAAGCATGCACGGCCTGGACGATAAGCCTCTTGAACTTTTTGGGGCTCCAAGGGTACCGAGTATCAAAGAAAAAAGCCCAAGTAGTAAAACAGAAAGTAACTTATCTGGGTTACGAAGTCAGTGCTAGACAACGTACCTTGGGCCAAAGCCGGAAGGAGGCAATATGCCAGAGCCCAAAACCTCAGACGGTAAAGGAACTACGAACTTTCCTGAGGATGACAGGGTGGTGCAGGTTATGGATCTGTAACTATGGACTGTTTGTTAAGCCCTTCTATGAACTGATTGCAACTGAAAGCAGGAACATCCAAGAGACAAAGGAAGCTACGCAAGCTTTCAACCAGCTGAAAAAAGCCCTCATGTCAGCTCCAGCCCTGAGATTGCCGGACGTGAGTAAGCCTTTCCTTTTATTCTCCCATGAGAAGCAAGGAATCGCCTTAGGAATACTAGCACAGGACCTGGGCCCATATCGGAGAGCAGTGGCTTACTTCTCTAAGCAATTGGATACAGCAGCTAAAGGGTGGCCTGGGTGCCTCAGAGCTGTTGCAGCAGTCGTCCTGAACATCCAAGAGGCACACAAATTCACCCTAGGCCAGAAAAGAACTGTGCTAGTGTCTCACACAGTGTCTGCAGTGCTAGAGGTAAAAGGTGGGCATTGGCTTTCCCCACAACGGCTCCTGAGATACCAAGCTATCATAGCGGAGCAAGATGATGTAGAGATAGTAGTGGCTAACATTGTCAATCCAGCCTCCTTCCTCAGTAGAAACCAAGGGGAACCAGTGGAACATGACTGCCTGGAGACCATTGAAGCCACCTACTCCAGCTGCCCTGACTCGAAGGACACCCCTCTCGAGAATGCAGAAGTCTCGTTTACTGATGGAAGCAGTTATATCATCAGTGGAAAACGGCACGCCGGCTAGGCAGTTCCAACGTGCAAGGAAGTAATATCATCTGGGCCCCTGCCAACAAATACCTCTGCACAGAAGGCCGAGATAATTGCTCTAACTCGGGCCCTAGAATTGGCAAGAGGGAAAGAAATAAACATATACACGGACTCGAAGTATGCATTTGGAGTAGTGCATGCTCACAGAGCCATTTAGAAAGAGAGAGGACTGCTGAAGTCTCAAGGGAAAAATATTAAAGATGCATCAGAAGTACTGCGACTTCTAGCAGCAGTCCAGTTGCCAGAGAAAGTAGCGATCATGCACATTAAGGCACATCAGAAGATCAACTCCGAATTGGAAGAAGGAAACGAGCTGGCAGATAGGGAAGCAAAAGAAGCAGCAAGACGGGCAAATTTCCCCTAAAGGTAAGCCAAGATACAACAAACCAGAAAAAAAATTAATCTATGAGCAAAAAGGAGACTATAACCAAGAGGGATGGGCCACCATAGAAGGAAAATTAGTTCTACCCTCCTATTTATGATGGTCCCTAATAAAGGAAGAACACCAGAAAACCATTGGGGTATTGATGCTCTAGCATAACTAGACATTTACAACTCGACAATGTGACCTTTGCCTCCAGACCAACCCCAAAAATACTCCCAAACCAAAGCTTAGCCAGATTAGGAAGGGTCATGGGCCGGAGCAGCAATGGCAGATTGATTGTACAGAATTGCCAAGAAAAGGGGGGTATAAGTTTTTCCTGGTGCTAACAGATACCTTTTCAGGATGGCCAGAAGCATTCCCCACCAGGACTTCTAAAGCTCAAGAAGTAACTAAGGTATTGGTACAAGAAAACATACCACGCTTTAGAGTCCTGGCCACAATCTCCTCAAATAGAGGACCACATTTTATTGTAAAATTCGTGCAACAAGTTAGCCAATACTTGAACATAGACTGAGAACTTCGCACCCCATATAACCCACAATCAAGTGGTCAGGTAAAAAAAATGAATCATTTGATCAAACAACAAATTGTACAATTGGGACAAGAAGCTAATTTGTCATGGACTCAATCCCTCCCATTAGCACTACTGCAGATCCGAACCAAACCCAAGACTAAAGAAAAGCTAAACCACTTTGAATTGCTTTATGAAAAACCATATGGGGTGCGAAAGAGAATGTCTACCCAAGACATGTCACTAACCTCCTGTATGTTAAGTCTCTTAACTTGGTGTATCCAGCACCAATCACTAGCTAATAAACACAAGTCATAACTAGTGAAATACACTGTTTAGAAGACTTTATGTCACCCAATTATAATCCTATTAATTTTAGTTACTGTAAGTTTAATGATGTCTACTTTAACACTCATGTAGAATTCGAGGATGTTAAAACACATGGCCAGTCTGACATCACTCTCTAGAACTCCTAGAATCTTACTGAAAGAGGACGGTCATGATAGTAGATCAGAATTTAAATCAAGACCCCTGTAGTAAAAGAATTTAATCTATTTTAAGAAAAGGGGGGACTGAAGCAGAGATTTTTAGAGTTAGGTTAACAAAATGAATGAAGCATTTCTAATTTAGCTTGTAGAGTTATGTGTTGAATTTTCAACCTTTTACTTAAGAAACCTCTGCCTAGTACAAAGGGCATAGGAAAATGCAAATTTCTGAAGCTTCTTGCATAGAGAACAATACCAGAAGAAGGAAAGAACCCAGATAAAGAAGCTCCTCTGTCTCCGAGCCTATCAAGACTGACAGACGTACTCAGATAAGCACCAAAGGACCAAAAGCGCACGCGCAGAGAGGAAAAGTTCAAAAGTTCAATCATGAGGAAGACCACAATCTTCAGCCTCAGGACCACCAAGAGACCCCCGTACGACCACCACAGCAAACCACGCATGCCCAGAAGGGCGTGGACTTACTTCGCATGAGAAGCGAGGACAGGCGGGGCCAGGGGTGGAATATGCATGAAAAAGTTGTGCAATGTATTGCATATGGAACGTCTTTAAGAATAAAAGTGTGGGTCAGACTGAGGCTCGGGGCACAAGTTTTGGAGAGCTATCTCACTTGTGCCGGGCGCTGACATACGTACCCACTTCATAACTACCCCAGGTTATGGAGTCTATTTATTTCTTCCGCGTATCGTTTCAGAGGTTTCTTGCCTTCGCCAGGCTGCAACGTGCCCGCTAGTACCAAGAACTGGGCAGGAGTGGGCAGAGAGCACGGCCATCTGCCAGCAGGTTGCAGCTTGCCCAGGAAAATGCAGTGTCCTTGGAATGTGCAGCAAATCCTATTTCCTGGCAAGGTCGGGCTAAGTGAGCAGTGCTGGTACACTTTCTCCTTGAGAACTGGAGCGGAAAAGCTTTGCGCTAAGATGTAGGCGACTCGAGAGGCAGAATACGGAGCTCCGCAGCTGGCCGAAAGCAAGTGCCGCTTCCCGGCGTCTTTCGGCAAAAGCGGCGCTTCGGAGCGCACCGCTGCCGCTCCAGTCATCTGTGCGCGAAGTTGCCGCTTCTTCGCCTCCGGCAGCCGGAGATCGCGGTAGCTTGCATAGGCGAAGAACGAAGCCGCGAAGAAGCCGGCTTGTGTGCGAAGCTCGCAGACAGCTGCAGGACGGTGGCTGCCGCTCTCCAAGCCTCTTGAATTCACTCTTGGCATGCGAGTGGAAGGTGTTCCAGGACAATTTTCCTGGGTTTTGACGTAGTCCTACTTCATCCCACCTTGGAAATTCTTGCTGCTCCCCAGAGGCTCCGAGATGCAGAGAACACGGTGGCAGCTGCTGAGAAGAAGGGCAACTGTGAGTTGGTCAAGAAGCAAGAACACAGGCAGTTGACTGTGCTTGGCGAGGAGCAGCTGCTCGATTCTAGCAATTGCCTTCAGTGCGCACAGAAGCCCGCTGCTCTGCTGCTTGGTTTTTCGCCTTCAGTCAATTACACACTGCTGAAGTTGAGGCAGGCAGTTCAGCTTTGCTGCTTTTCAGCATCTCAGCTGCCCTTCTGCTCTGTGACAGCTCTCGAGGTTTCTTGCCTTCGTCAGGCTGCAACGTGCCCGCTAGTACCAAGAACTGGGCAGGAGTGGGCAGAGAGCACGGCCATCTGCCAGCAGGTTGCAGCTTGCCCAGGAAAATGCAGTGTCCTTGGAATGTGCAGCAAATCTTATTTCCTGGCAAGGTCGGGCTAAGTGAGCAGTGCTGGGACACTTTCTCCTTGAGAACTGGAGCGGAAAAGCTTTTCGCTAAGATGTAGGCGACTCGAGAGGCAGAATACGGAGCTCCGCAGCTGGCCGAAAGCAAGTGCCGCTTCCCGGCGTCTTTCGGCAAAAGCGGCGCTTCGGAGCGCACCGCTGCCGCTCCAGTCATCTGTGCGCGAAGTTGCCGCTTCTTCGCCTCAGGCAGCCGGAGATCGCGGTAGCTTGCAAGAGGCGAAGAACGAAGCCGCGAAGAAGCCGGCTTGTGTGCGAAGCTCGCAGACAGCTGCAGGACGGTGGCTGCCGCTCTCCTGCCTGTTGAATTCACTCTTGGCATGCCAATAGAAGGTGTTCCAGGACAACCTTCCTGAGTTTTTATTTTAGTTTTCATGCATCCCACCTTGGAAATTCTTGCTGCTCCCCAGAGGCTCCGAGATGCAGAGAACACGGTGGCAGCTGCTGAGAAGAAGGGCAACTGTGAGTTGGTCAAGAAGCAAGAACACAGGCAGTTGACTGCTTGGCTAGGAGCAGCTGCTGGATTCTTGCAATTGCCTTCAGTGCGCACAGAAGCCCGCTGCTCTGCTGCTTGGTTTTTCGCCTTCAGTCAATTACACACTGCTGAAGTTGAGGCAGGCAGTTCAGCTTTGCTGCTTTTCAGCATCTCATCTGCCCTTCTGCTCTGTGACAGCTCTCGAGGTTTCTTGCCTTCGCCAGGCTGCAACGTGCCCGCTAGTACCAAGAACTGGGCAGGAGTGGGCAGAGAGCACGGCCATCTGCCAGCAGGTTGCAGCTTGCCCAGGAAAATGCAGTGTCCTTGGAATGTGCAGCAAATCCTATTTCCTGGCAAGGTCGGGCTAAGTGAGCAGTGCTGGGACACTTTCTCCTTGAGAACTGGAGCGGAAAAGCTTTTCGCTAAGATGTAGGCGACTCGAGAGGCAGAATACGGAGCTCCGCAGCTGGCCGAAAGCAAGTGCCGCTTGCCGGCGTCTTTCGGCAAAAGCGGCGCTTCGGAGCGCACCGCTGCCGCTCCAGTCATCTGTGCGCGAAGTTGCCGCTTCTTCGCCTCCGGCAGCCGGAGATCGCGGTAGCTTGCATAGGCGAAGAACGAAGCCGCGAAGAAGCCGGCTTGTGTGCGAAGCTCGCAGACAGCTGCAGGACGGTGGCTGCCGCTCTCCAAGCCTCTTGAATTCACTCTTGGCATGCGAGTGGAAGGTGTTCCAGGACAATTTTCCTGGGTTTTGACGTAGTCCTACTTCATCCCACCTTGGAAATTCTTGCTGCTCCCCAGAGGCTCCGAGATGCAGAGAACACGGTGGCAGCTGCTGAGAAGAAGGGCAACTGTGAGTTGGTCAAGAAGCAAGAACACAGGCAGTTGACTGTGCTTGGCGAGGAGCAGCTGCTCGATTCTAGCAATTGCCTTCAGTGCGCACAGAAGCCCGCTGCTCTGCTGCTTGGTTTTTCGCCTTCAGTCAATTACACACTGCTGAAGTTGAGGCAGGCAGTTCAGCTTTGCTGCTTTTCAGCATCTCATCTGCCCTTCTGCTCTGTGACAGCTCTCGAGGTTTCTTGCCTTCGCCAGGCTGCAACGTGCCCGCTAGTACCAAGAACTGGGCAGGAGTGGGCAGAGAGCACGGCCATCTGCCAGCAGGTTGCAGCTTGCCCAGGAAAATGCAGTGTCCTTGGAATGTGCAGCAAATCCTATTTCCTGGCAAGGTCGGGCTAAGTGAGCAGTGCTGGGACACTTTCTCCTTGAGAACTGGAGCGGAAAAGCTTTGCGCTAAGATGTAGGCGACTAGAGAGGCAGAATACGGAGCTCCGCAGCTGGCCGAAAGCAAGTGCCGCTTCCCGGCGTCTTTCGGCAAAAGCGGCGCTTCGGAGCGCACCGCTGCCGCTCCAGTCATCTGTGCGCGAAGTTGCCGCTTCTTCGCCTCCGGCAGCCGGAGATCGCGGTAGCTTGCAAGAGGCGAAGAACGAAGCCGCGAAGAAGCCGGCTTGTGTGCGAAGCTCGCAGACAGCTGCAGGACGGTGGCTGCCGCTCTCCAAGCCTCTTGAATTCACTCTTGGCATGCGAGTGGAAGGTGTTCCAGGACAATTTTCCTGGGTTTTGACGTAGTCCTACTTCATCCCACCTTGGAAATTCTTGCTGCTCCCCAGAGGCTCCGAGATGCAGAGAACACGGTGGCAGCTGCTGAGAAGAAGGGCATCTGTGAGGTGGTCAAGAAGCAAGAACACAGGCAGTTGACTGTGCTTGGCTAGGAGCAGCTGCTGGATTCTTGCAATTGCCTTCAGTGCGCACAGAAGCCCGCTGCTCTGCTGCTTGGTTTTTCGCCTTCAGTCAATTACACACTGCTGAAGTTGAGGCAGGCAGTTCAGCTTTGCTGCTTTTCAGCATCTCAGCTGCCCTTCTGCTCTGTGACAGCTCTCGAGGTTTCTTGCCTTCGCCAGGCTGCAACGTGCCCGCTAGTACCAAGAACTGGGCAGGAGTGGGCAGAGAGCACGGCCATCTGCCAGCAGGTTGCAGCTTGCCCAGGAAAATGCAGTGTCCTTGGAATGTGCAGCAAATCCTATTTCCTGGCAAGGTCGGGCTAAGTGAGCAGTGCTGGGACACTTTCTCCTTGAGAACTGGAGCGGAAAAGCTTTGCGCTAAGATGTAGGCGACTCGAGAGGCAGAATACGGAGCTCCGCAGCTGGCCGAAAGCAAGTGCCGCTTCCCGGCGTCTTTCGGCAAAAGCGGCGCTTCGGAGCGCACCGCTGCCGCTCCAGTCATCTGTGCGCGAAGTTGCCGCTTCTTCGCCTCCGGCAGCCGGAGATCGCGGTAGCTTGCATAGGCGAAGAACGAAGCCGCGAAGAAGCCGGCTTGTGTGCGAAGCTCGCAGACAGCTGCAGGACGGTGGCTGCCGCTCTCCAAGCCTCTTGAATTCACTCTTGGCATGCGAGTGGAAGGTGTTCCAGGACAATTTTCCTGGGTTTTGACGTAGTCCTACTTCATCCCACCTTGGAAATTCTTGCTGCTCCCCAGAGGCTCCGAGATGCAGAGAACACGGTGGCAGCTGCTGAGAAGAAGGGCAACTGTGAGTTGGTCAAGAAGCAAGAACACAGGCAGTTGACTGTGCTTGGCGAGGAGCAGCTGCTCGATTCTAGCAATTGCCTTCAGTGCGCACAGAAGCCCGCTGCTCTGCTGCTTGGTTTTTCGCCTTCAGTCAATTACACACTGCTGAAGTTGAGGCAGGCAGTTCAGCTTTGCTGCTTTTCAGCATCTCAGCTGCCCTTCTGCTCTGTGACAGCTCTCGAGGTTTCTTGCCTTCGCCAGGCTGCAACGTGCCCGCTAGTACCAAGAACTGGGCAGGAGTGGGCAGAGAGCACGGCCATCTGCCAGCAGGTTGCAGCTTGCCCAGGAAAATGCAGTGTCCTTGGAATGTGCAGCAAATCCTATTTCCTGGCAAGGTCGGGCTAAGTGAGCAGTGCTGGTACACTTTCTCCTTGAGAACTGGAGCGGAAAAGCTTTGCGCTAAGATGTAGGCGACTCGAGAGGCAGAATACGGAGCTCCGCAGCTGGCCGAAAGCAAGTGCCGCTTCCCGGCGTCTTTCGGCAAAAGCGGCGCTTCGGAGCGCACCGCTGCCGCTCCAGTCATCTGTGCGCGAAGTTGCCGCTTCTTCGCCTCCGGCAGCCGGAGATCGCGGTAGCTTGCATAGGCGAAGAACGAAGCCGCGAAGAAGCCGGCTTGTGTGCGAAGCTCGCAGACAGCTGCAGGACGGTGGCTGCCGCTCTCCAAGCCTCTTGAATTCACTCTTGGCATGCGAGTGGAAGGTGTTCCAGGACAATTTTCCTGGGTTTTGACGTAGTCCTACTTCATCCCACCTTGGAAATTCTTGCTGCTCCCCAGAGGCTCCGAGATGCAGAGAACACGGTGGCAGCTGCTGAGAAGAAGGGCAACTGTGAGTTGGTCAAGAAGCAAGAACACAGGCAGTTGACTGTGCTTGGCTAGGAGCAGCTGCTGGATTCTTGCAATTGCCTTCAGTGCGCACAGAAGCCCGCTGCTCTGCTGCTTGGTTTTTCGCCTTCAGTCAATTACACACTGCTGAAGTTGAGGCAGGCAGTTCAGCTTTGCTGCTTTTCAGCATCTCATCTGCCCTTCTGCTCTGTGACAGCTCTCGAGGTTTCTTGCCTTCGCCAGGCTGCAACGTGCCCGCTAGTACCAAGAACTGGGCAGGAGTGGGCAGAGAGCACGGCCATCTGCCAGCAGGTTGCAGCTTGCCCAGGAAAATGCAGTGTCCTTGGAATGTGCAGCAAATCCTATTTCCTGGCAAGGTCGGGCTAAGTGAGCAGTGCTGGGACACTTTCTCCTTGAGAACTGGAGCGGAAAAGCTTTTCGCTAAGATGTAGGCGACTCGAGAGGCAGAATACGGAGCTCCGCAGCTGGCCGAAAGCAAGTGCCGCTTGCCGGCGTCTTTCGGCAAAAGCGGCGCTTCGGAGCGCACCGCTGCCGCTCCAGTCATCTGTGCGCGAAGTTGCCGCTTCTTCGCCTCAGGCAGCCGGAGATCGCGGTAGCTTGCATAGGCGAAGAACGAAGCCGCGAAGAAGCCGGCTTGTGTGCGAAGCTCGCAGACAGCTGCAGGACGGTGGCTGCCGCTCTCCAAGCCTCTTGAATTCACTCTTGGCATGCGAGTGGAAGGTGTTCCAGGACAATTTTCCTGGGTTTTGACGTAGTCCTACTACATCCCACCTTGGAAATTCTTGCTGCTCCCCAGAGGCTCCGAGATGCAGAGAACACGGTGGCAGCTGCTGAGAAGAAGGGCAACTGTGAGTTGGTCAAGAAGCAAGAACACAGGCAGTTGACTGCTTGGCTAGGAGCAGCTGCTGGATTCTTGCAATTGCCTTCAGTGCGCACAGAAGCCCGCTGCTCTGCTGCTTGGTTTTTCGCCTTCAGTCAATTACACACTGCTGAAGTTGAGGCAGGCAGTTCAGCTTTGCTGCTTTTCAGCATCTCATCTGCCCTTCTGCTCTGTGACAGCTCTCGAGGTTTCTTGCCTTCGCCAGGCTGCAACGTGCCCGCTAGTACCAAGAACTGGGCAGGAGTGGGCAGAGAGCACGGCCATCTGCCAGGAGGTTGCAGCTTGCCCAGGAAAATGCAGGGTCCTTGGAATGTGCAGCAAATCCTATTTCCTGGCAAGGTCGGGCTAAGTGAGCAGTGCTGGGACACTTTCTCCTTGAGAACTGGAGCGGAAAAGCTTTGCGCTAAGATGTAGGCGACTCGAGAGGCAGAATACGGAGCTCCGCAGCTGGCCGAAAGCAAGTGCCGCTTCCCGGCGTCTTTCGGCAAAAGCGGCGCTTCGGAGCGCACCGCTGCCGCTCCAGTCATCTGTGCGCGAAGTTGCCGCTTCTTCGCCTCCGGCAGCCGGAGATCGCGGTAGCTTGCAAGAGGCGAAGAACGAAGCCGCGAAGAAGCCGGCTTGTTTGCGAAGCTCGCAGACAGCTGCAGGACGGTGGCTGCCGCTCTCCAAGCCTCTTGAATTCACTCTTGGCATGCGAGTGGAAGGTGTTCCAGGACAATTTTCCTGGGTTATGACGTAGTCCTACTTCATCCCACCTTGGAAATTCTTGTTGCTCCCCAGAGGCTCCGAGATGCAGAGAACACGGTGGCAGCTGCTGAGAAGAAGGGCAACTGTGAGTTGGTCAAGAAGCAAGAACACAGGCAGTTGACTGTGCTTGGCGAGGAGCAGCTGCTCGATTCTTGCAATTGCCTTCAGTGCGCACAGAAGCCCGCTGCTCTGCTGCTTGGTTTTTCGCCTTCAGTCAATTACACACTGCTGAAGTTGAGGCAGGCAGTTCAGCTTTGCTGCTTTTCAGCATCTCAGCTGCCCTTCTGCTCTGTGACAGCTCTCGAGGTTTCTTGCCTTCGCCAGGCTGCAACGTGCCCGCTAGTACCAAGAACTGGGCAGGAGTGGGCAGAGAGCACGGCCATCTGCCAGCAGGTTGCAGCTTGCCCAGGAAAATGCAGTGTCCTTGGAATGTGCAGCAAATCTTATATCCTGGCAAGGTCGGGCTAAGTGAGCAGTGCTGGGACACTTTCTCCTTGAGAACTGGAGCGGAAAAGCTTTGCGCTAAGATGTAGGCGACTCGAGAGGCAGAATACGCAGCTCCGCAGCTGGCCGAAAGCAAGTGCCGCTTCCCGGCGTCTTTCGGCAAAAGCGGCGCTTCGGAGCGCACCGCTGCCGCTCCAGTGATCTGTGCGCGAAGTTGCCGCTTCTTCGCCTCAGGCAGCCGGAGATCGCGGTAGCTTGCAAGAGGCGAAGAACGAAGCCGCGAAGAAGCCGGCTTGTGTGCGAAGCTCGCAGACAGCTGCAGGACGGTGGCTGCCGCTCTCCAAGCCTCTTGAATTCACTCTTGGCATGCGAGTGGAAGGTGTTCCAGGACAATTTTCCTGGGTTTTGACGTAGTCCTACTTCATCCCACCTTGGAAATTCTTGCTGCTCCCCAGAGGCTCCGAGATGCAGAGAACACGGTGGCAGCTGCTGAGAAGAAGGGCAACTGTGAGTTGGTCAAGAAGCAAGAACACAGGCAGTTGACTGTGCTTGGCGAGGAGCAGCTGCTCGATTCTAGCAATTGCCTTCAGTGCGCACAGAAGCCCGCTGCTCTGCTGCTTGGTTTTTCGCCTTCAGTCAATTACACACTGCTGAAGTTGAGGCAGGCAGTTCAGCTTTGCTGCTTTTCAGCATCTCAGCTGCCCTTCTGCTCTGTGACAGCTCTCGAGGTTTCTTGCCTTCGCCAGGCTGCAACGTGCCCGCTAGTACCAAGAACTGGGCAGGAGTGGGCAGAGAGCACGGCCATCTGCCAGCAGGTTGCAGCTTGCCCAGGAAAATGCAGTGTCCTTGGAATGTGCAGCAAATCCTATTTCCTGGCAAGGTCGGGCTAAGTGAGCAGTGCTGGGACACTTTCTCCTTGAGAACTGGAGCGGAAAAGCTTTTCGCTAAGATGTAGGCGACTCGAGAGGCAGAATACGGAGCTCCGCAGCTGGCCGAAAGCAAGTGCCGCTTCCCGGCGTCTTTCGGCAAAAGCGGCGCTTCGGAGCGCACCGCTGCCGCTCCAGTCATCTGTGCGCGAAGTTGCCGCTTCTTCGCCTCCGGCAGCCGGAGATCGCGGTAGCTTGCATAGGCGAAGAACGAAGCCGCGAAGAAGCCGGCTTGTGTGCGAAGCTCGCAGACAGCTGCAGGACGGTGGCTGCCGCTCTCCAAGCCTCTTGAATTCACTCTTGGCATGCGAGTGGAAGGTGTTCCAGGACAATTTTCCTGGGTTTTGACGTAGTCCTACTTCATCCCACCTTGGAAATTCTTGCTGCTCCCCAGAGGCTCCGAGATGCAGAGAACACGGTGGCAGCTGCTGAGAAGAAGGGCATCTGTGAGTTGGTCAAGAAGCAAGAACACAGGCAGTTGACTGTGCTTGGCGAGGAGCAGCTGCTCGATTCTAGCAATTGCCTTCAGTGCGCACAGAAGCCCGCTGCTCTGCTGCTTGGTTTTTCGCCTTCAGTCAATTACACACTGCTGAAGTTGAGGCAGGCAGTTCAGCTTTGCTGCTTTTCAGCATCTCAGCTGCCCTTCTGCTCTGTGACAGCTCTCGAGGTTTCTTGCCTTCGCCAGGCTGCAACGTGCCCGCTAGTACCAAGAACTGGGCAGGAGTGGGCAGAGAGCACGGCCATCTGCCAGCAGGTTGCAGCTTGCCCAGGAAAATGCAGTGTCCTTGGAATGTGCAGCAAATCCTATTTCCTGGCAAGGTCGGGCTAAGTGAGCAGTGCTGGTACACTTTCTCCTTGAGAACTGGAGCGGAAAAGCTTTGCGCTAAGATGTAGGCGACTCGAGAGGCAGAATACGGAGCTCCGCAGCTGGCCGAAAGCAAGTGCCGCTTCCCGGCGTCTTTCGGCAAAAGCGGCGCTTCGGAGCGCACCGCTGCCGCTCCAGTCATCTGTGCGCGAAGTTGCCGCTTCTTCGCCTCCGGCAGCCGGAGATCGCGGTAGCTTGCATAGGCGAAGAACGAAGCCGCGAAGAAGCCGGCTTGTGTGCGAAGCTCGCAGACAGCTGCAGGACGGTGGCTGCCGCTCTCCAAGCCTCTTGAATTCACTCTTGGCATGCGAGTGGAAGGTGTTCCAGGACAATTTTCCTGGGTTTTGACGTAGTCCTACTTCATCCCACCTTGGAAATTCTTGCTGCTCCCCAGAGGCTCCGAGATGCAGAGAACACGGTGGCAGCTGCTGAGAAGAAGGGCAACTGTGAGTTGGTCAAGAAGCAAGAACACAGGCAGTTGACTGTGCTTGGCGAGGAGCAGCTGCTCGATTCTAGCAATTGCCTTCAGTGCGCACAGAAGCCCGCTGCTCTGCTGCTTGGTTTTTCGCCTTCAGTCAATTACACACTGCTGAAGTTGAGGCAGGCAGTTCAGCTTTGCTGCTTTTCAGCATCTCAGCTGCCCTTCTGCTCTGTGACAGCTCTCGAGGTTTCTTGCCTTCGCCAGGCTGCAACGTGCCCGCTAGTACCAAGAACTGGGCAGGAGTGGGCAGAGAGCACGGCCATCTGCCAGCAGGTTGCAGCTTGCCCAGGAAAATGCAGTGTCCTTGGAATGTGCAGCAAATCCTATTTCCTGGCAAGGTCGGGCTAAGTGAGCAGTGCTGGGACACTTTCTCCTTGAGAACTGGAGCGGAAAAGCTTTGCGCTAAGATGTAGGCGACTAGAGAGGCAGAATACGGAGCTCCGCAGCTGGCCGAAAGCAAGTGCCGCTTCCCGGCGTCTTTCGGCAAAAGCGGCGCTTCGGAGCGCACCGCTGCCGCTCCAGTGATCTGTGCGCGAAGTTGCCGCTTCTTCGCCTCCGGCAGCCGGAGATCGCGGTAGCTTGCAAGAGGCGAAGAACGAAGCCGCGAAGAAGCCGGCTTGTGTGCGAAGCTCGCAGACAGCTGCAGGACGGTGGCTGCCGCTCTCCAAGCCTCTTGAATTCACTCTTGGCATGCGAGTGGAAGGTGTTCCAGGACAATTTTCCTGGGTTTTGACGTAGTCCTACTTCATCCCACCTTGGAAATTCTTGCTGCTCCCCAGAGGCTCCGAGATGCAGAGAACACGGTGGCAGCTGCTGAGAAGAAGGGCATCTGTGAGTTGGTCAAGAAGCAAGAACACAGGCAGTTGACTGTGCTTGGCTAGGAGCAGCTGCTGGATTCTTGCAATTGCCTTCAGTGCGCACAGAAGCCCGCTGCTCTGCTGCTTGGTTTTTCGCCTTCAGTCAATTACACACTGCTGAAGTTGAGGCAGGCAGTTCAGCTTTGCTGCTTTTCAGCATCTCAGCTGCCCTTCTGCTCTGTGACAGCTCTCGAGGTTTCTTGCCTTCGCCAGCCTGCAACGTGCCCGCTAGTACCAAGAACTGGGCAGGAGTGGGCAGAGAGCACGGCCATCTGCCAGCAGGTTGCAGCTTGCCCAGGAAAATGCAGTGTCCTTGGAATGTGCAGCAAATCCTATTTCCTGGCAAGGTCGGGCTAAGTGAGCAGTGCTGGGACACTTTCTCCTTGAGAACTGGAGCGGAAAAGCTTTGCGCTAAGATGTAGGCGACTCGAGAGGCAGAATACGGAGCTCCGCAGCTGGCCGAAAGCAAGTGCCGCTTCCCGGCGTCTTTCGGCAAAAGCGGCGCTTCGGAGCGCACCGCTGCCGCTCCAGTCATCTGTGCGCGAAGTTGCCGCTTCTTCGCCTCCGGCAGCCGGAGATCGCGGTAGCTTGCATAGGCGAAGAACGAAGCCGCGAAGAAGCCGGCTTGTGTGCGAAGCTCGCAGACAGCTGCAGGACGGTGGCTGCCGCTCTCCAAGCCTCTTGAATTCACTCTTGGCATGCGAGTGGAAGGTGTTCCAGGACAATTTTCCTGGGTTTTGACGTAGTCCTACTTCATCCCACCTTGGAAATTCTTGCTGCTCCCCAGAGGCTCCGAGATGCAGAGAACACGGTGGCAGCTGCTGAGAAGAAGGGCAACTGTGAGTTGGTCAAGAAGCAAGAACACAGGCAGTTGACTGTGCTTGGCGAGGAGCAGCTGCTCGATTCTAGCAATTGCCTTCAGTGCGCACAGAAGCCCGCTGCTCTGCTGCTTGGTTTTTCGCCTTCAGTCAATTACACACTGCTGAAGTTGAGGCAGGCAGTTCAGCTTTGCTGCTTTTCAGCATCTCAGCTGCCCTTCTGCTCTGTGACAGCTCTCCAGGTTTCTTGCCTTCGCCAGGCTGCAACGTGCCCGCTAGTACCAAGAACTGGGCAGGAGTGGGCAGAGAGCACGGCCATCTGCCAGCAGGTTGCAGCTTGCCCAGGAAAATGCAGTGTCCTTGGAATGTGCAGCAAATCTTATTTCCTGGCAAGGTCGGGCTAAGTGAGCAGTGCTGGGACACTTTCTCCTTGAGAACTGGAGCGGAAAAGCTTTGCGCTAAGATGTAGGCGACTAGAGAGGCAGAATACGGAGCTCCGCAGCTGGCCGAAAGCAAGTGCCGCTTGCCGGCGTCTTTCGGCAAAAGCGGCGCTTCGGAGCGCACCGCTGCCGCTCCAGTGATCTGTGCGCGAAGTTGCCGCTTCTTCGCCTCAGGCAGCCGGAGATCGCGGTAGCTTGCAAGAGGCGAAGAACGAAGCCGCGAAGAAGCCGGCTTGTGTGCGAAGCTCGCAGACAGCTGCAGGACGGTGGCTGCCGCTCTCCTGCCTGTTGAATTCACTCTTGGCATGCCAATAGAAGGTGTTCCAGGACAAACTTCCTGAGTTTTTATTTTAGTTTTCATGCATCCCACCTTGGAAATTCTTGTTGCTCCCCTGAGGCTCCGAGATGCAGAGAACACGATGGCAGCTGCTGAGAAGAAGGGCAACTGTGAGTTGGTCAAGAAGCAAGAACACAGGCAGCTGCCTGTGCTTGGCAAGGAGCAGCTGCTGGATTCTTGCAATTGCCTTCAGTGCGCACAGAAGCCCGCTGCTCTGCTGCTTCGTGTTTCGCCTTCAGTCAATTGCACATTGCTGAAGCTGAGGCAGGCAGTTCAGCTTTGCTGCTTTTCAGCATCTCAGCTGCTTTCTGCTCTGTGACAGCTCTCGAGGTGAAATAGAGATTTTTAGAGTTAGGTTAACAAAATGAATTAAGCATTTCTAATTTAGCTTGTAGAGTTATGTGTTGAATTTTCAACCTTTTGCTTAAGAAACCTCTGCCTAATACAAAGGGCAAAGGAAAATGCAAATTTCTGAAGCATCTTGCATGAAGAACAATACCAGAAGAAGGAAAGAACCCTTTCCTTCTGAATTAAAATAAAGAAGCTCCTCTGTCTCCAAGCCTATCAAGACTGACAGACGTACTCAGATAAGCACCAAAGGACCAAAAGCGCACGCGCAGAGAGGAAAAGTTCAAAAGTTCAATCATGAGGAAGACCACAATCTTCAGCCTCAGGACCACCAAGAGACCCCCGTACGACCACCACAGCAAACCACACATGCCCAGAAGGGCGTGGACTTACTTCGCATGAGAAGCGAGGACAGGCGGGGCCAGGGGTGGAATATGCATGAAAAAGTTGTGCAATGTATTGCATATGGAACGTCTTTAAGAATAAAAGTGTGGGTCAGACTGAGGCTCGGGGCACAAGTTTTGGAGAGCTATCTCACTTGTGCCGGGCGCTGACATACGTACCCACTTCATAACTACCCCAGGTTATGGAGTCTATTGATTTCTTCCGCGTATCGTTTCAGTCGGGGCTTGCAAAGGTGCTTTAGGCGCGGCCCAGCTGATAGCGCAGCGGGCGCGCGGGCACAAGCCGCGGTTTGAGGAGCTGCTTTGAACGCCGCTAGCTGATAGCGCAGCTAGTGGGAGCGTGGTACAAGCTAGGAGTTACAAGCACCGCTTACAAGCATCGCTAGTTGGTAAAAAGCTTGCAAAAGTAGCCAGCGAGCCCGGCTGGGCTAAGAATTAAGTGTTTGTTATACAATAGCACTGCCCTTCAGTGTTAAAAGCTGTCACTGGTGCAGGGGGAGGGGTTGGGGAAGGCAGTCTAGGGTTGCCATGGGAAACAGCAGTTGTATGAGTTCTCCACCCCCTTTCGGAAGAGAATTGTACCCTCCCCCTGTCCTGTCAGTTGTTGTTCAAGTCTGCCCCTTAGCCTAGAATCTTCTCTGTTCCACGGTTCTTCCACCAAGAACACTCCTTTCCCTTTTCCCCACTGGTTAATGTTATATTTCCCCTCCCTTTAGCCTTCTCCCGATTGTACCCTCGAATGCTAAACCCTCCTACCCCTACGCAGTAAAAGAATCCTCAGCCCGCCCTTCGGGGCTCTCGGAATCTGCCTCTCTACTGCTTCGTTGTCTCCCTGTTTGCCCCTTCTGCGACCCTTCAATCAACGAGCAGGATTTCAGCAGCCCGAGTGTCCCTCCCGTTCTTCTGGTGGACCCTCAGATGTACCAGCTACCCGAGCTTCGTGCCGAGCGGCTAAAAGCCCCCACGGCTCGGCAACTGGGAGATCCTTTGCATTACAGGGCGAATAAAGGGGGGATGAATGTGTGTGAATGCGAGGCTGTAAGAGCCCGTCAGAAGCCCCTCATTTTCCATTCTGCCTTCCGATTGCCACAAGAAAGAATCCCTTCCCCCACTGTAGTTCCGGCTTAGAACAGGACACAGCACAGGTGGGACCACTGAACCGTCATGCTGGCTGTTCCCAACAAGGCCTGGTAAGAACTTGGCAAGGAGTTGGCAAGGACTTGGCAAAGACCTGACATGGAGCCAGCACGGGACAGCCTGATGCACGGCCTGCTTCTAATCTCCGTTCTTAAGCCCAATGAACTTTTGGGGTGACTCTCGCGGTCCTTCACTGAAGACCCCTCATCTGCCTCGTTACCACTGTGACAAAGAAAGAATGAGAACCCTCCTCCCAAGGACTGAGACTGAGACCCCTGCTATAGGGAGGAGGGGAAATTGGTGGTCTGACCACTAATGACATGACCTGTTTCCCTTCAGTGATTCAAATGGACTTATTCTTCATTGGATTCGTCTTGCTTTGGTGGTTTCTGTGGACTCACCCGTTCCCTCGGGGCGATTACAATGGACTTTCATTATTACACTTGTTCCCCCCCTCTCTCCTCTGTGGACTATAATTGGAGCCCCGAGTCGACCAGAACTTCGAAGACTCCCCCGACACGACAGACGGATCCCCATCGTCCGGAGCACTGAGGATCTCGCCTGTGTTGGTAGCTATTCCCATAGCCCTCTTCTCTCTCTAACCTTTTATCTCCTTTCAGATCCCCACTATCGCGTTTACTGTTTTGGCCCCTACTAAAGGTGCATTTGTTGTGATTAACTGATAGTCCCTTGTTGTTTGCCTTTGTTGCACTTTTGGGATGGGTGAAAAGAACCATCACGACACCCCGCAAGAAACGGATCGTGACATTAAAATTGGCGTCACGGACAGGATTTCTGTCTAGACAGAAGGGTTGCAGCTGAAAAGGCACCCATACTGTCTTTGGCAATTCATAAAGGATCCCTTAGTGCAAAGGGCGGGACACTGTTGTTTTGTTGTTGTTGTGTGTATGTGGTCTGGGAAGGAAGGGACAACTTGAAGCAACTAAGCAGAGCCTCCCAGGCAGATTATTGTCCTTTCACCCAGCCAGGGAAGCGAAGGGCGACACAGCGAGGGCTGTGTAGTTTTGTGGAACTTAAGTTTGTAGCTCCCTGTCGTGGTTTTGGTCCCTTCCCAAAATGAGTGACAATCTTAGCCTTGAAATTAAAGCTGAATTTTATGCACTACTAGCCAAACACAATGCCAAACCTTCTACAGAAGGAGAAAAATGGGCACAGAGTAATTGGTTGAACTTAGAAAATGTTATTGATAGAGTGTGTTCATTACAACATGAAACAAAATTCAAACTGGGCAAAAATAAAACTATCTTCTGCTCAGTTTTGGGAGCTTGTCTTATGGCAGCTATAGAAAATGGCTTCGAGCGAAGAAGTGAGGAACATGCTATAATAGACTCCCTTCAAAATCTAGTTGAAATTTTGCAAAAACAGTTCTATGAAGCAAAAAAATGTGATCTATGCATTGCGAGCTGCCTTAACAGAGGAACATATTAACAAATCACATCATGCTGATTCCTCTACAGAGCTTGAGGAGAAGGAAACTCCTCACATTAAACAAATCTATCCTCATCAAGAACTTGAAGCAGCAAGTAATTGTGGGGAACATTGCTGCCATCACTTGAGACCCTTGATTAAAAGAGAGTAGAACTATCTCAGTGATGATGATCTGGAACCTCACATCACAACCAAACGCATACCATCACAACTAAACACGGCCACCGAGCTAGCTAAGCTTAAAAGGGAATACGGACAGCCTCCACATGAATCAGAAACAGAATATGTTTTCCGGGTGTCCCTCACTGGTGGTGATCAAATTCAATTCACTGAACAGGAAGCCAGTGGGTACTGGGGACATGGTGTCTTCTTAACAACAGGAGAGAAAGGTGACACATGGTCCCTGACACAGCGTGCAGCTTTTTGGGCCGGGGGAACAAGCCCCTTGGAAAGGGGAGATCCCATAGCTAGAATTAGTACCCCCGACCAGCTCTTGGAAAATGTGCACAAAGCTGCTTGCCTGCAAATGACTCACAAAAAGAAATGAATTCCTGGCTTTGAATCCCTGATGCAATTACCTGTGAAGCCCAAGATAATGACCCCTTGAATTTGTGGGCTTCCAGAATCACTCAAACCTACAGCAATTCTCCTTCCAAAAACGATAGCAGCTGTATCTCCTGTAGAAAGACCAGACAGATTTCCTAGTCACTGGAACGACCCATTTGTTCCCCTTTATGACTTGTTGAGGAAAGGGGTGAAATGGGATTGGAGTCTTTCTCAGGAGTCAGCATTGCAATTGCTGATTTTTGAAGCAACAGCTCATCAAGCACTGGGCCCTATCCATCCTACAGATCCTTTCCAGGTGGAATGGGCATTTGCCTCCTCAGGGCTGTCAGTACACATATGGCAGCGGGGTCCTGAGGCTCCGACAAGACCTGTTGGTTTTGATTCCCGTGGTTCCAAAGATGCTGAGAAAAGATACACTACCTGGGAAAAAGGATTGTTGATGGTTATCTTAGCTTTCCTAGAAGTAGAAAAAATTGCACAAAAACAACCAATTGTATTGAGAGGCCCCTTCAAGGTTATTAAGACGGTCACTAGTGGGAGTCCCCCTCCTGACGGGGTGGCCCAGAGGGCCTCAGTGAGAAAGTGGTATGCTCAGGTTGAACATTACTGTAACTTCTTCTCAATGACAGAAGGAGCTGTAAAAACTTTAGCAATCCAAGAAACTGAGAGCTTGGACAAACCTGCCTCTGTAATCAAAGTAACCCCTCCTTTCTGCCCCGAACAATCAGCAAACTCTTGGTTTACTGATGCTTTTGCTAAAGGGGAAGGAAAAGGATGGAAATCTAGGGCAGAAGCCCTCCACTTTTCCTCTGGTGAGCAAATGATTACAGAGGGAGAAGGTAGTACACACAGTGGGGAGCTGATAGCTGTCTGGAGTGTTTTTCAACGAGAAGCACAGAATTCCTCTTTGGTCTGCATCTACACTGACTCCTATGCTCTGTAACAAATGATCCTAATAATCCAGCTCATGACCCTGGCCAACCTGTTCTGGTGGACCTCTCTTACTATAGGACTAGTAGCACTTGTGCTAAAACCCCCTCTGAAGAAATATGCATGGGAATCCTCTGGTGCTCTAGGGAAAGAGCATTGGACAAATACATGCTGGATAATTCCATCATTCTAACTTTTCTGCCTCTCGGCGGCAGAATTCTGTTGTGTTTACTTTTTCAGAAGAACTCCGAGGGACATGAAGACCACCTAATCCATGATCAAACTGGTAATACTTTTCTGCATCCTACCGCAACCCCATGGCCAGAAAGCAGCTGAGTGACCGTGGTCTGAACTAATTGTGGTAGCATGCAGAAAAAGTGAAAGGATCTCTTGAAGCACAAAAAGGTTTGTACGCAGCCAAGCATACAGGATTGTTGGCACAATTTCACATGAACACAAACTGTAGAAGTAGTTTGGTTTTGGTCCAAAAATACTGAAGCACTTTTTTTTTTGTTTTGTTTTGTTTTTGTTTTTGTTTTTGTTTTTGTTTTTGTTTTTGTTTTTGTTTTTTAAGTTGAAAGTATTGATTCAAATACTGGAGTAGGACTTGATGTTAATGTTGTGACACCTACCACCCAACCACTGGTTACACTTAGCCCGAAAATTTTTGAAATTGGACCATATAGAATCAGGAAAACTGGCCAACAACAGATATTGTTTAATCTGTTATGGTCTCTTAAACAAGTCAAATTGCTGATGCAAAACAATATCTGAGAAATACAACCAGCTTGTTCACCCTTTTTGCAGACCTCTTTTCAGGCTTGGACAACCTGGCTGCGACAGTGGAAGCCTCCTAAAAACCGGCTGCCAAGAGACATAACTGGTCTTGTGGGAACAGGATTGGGAATCCTAAATAGTATTGATTCAGAAGTATGAATGAATAAATTGGCTTCCACAACTAAAGATTTAACCAAAATACAACAACCACTGCAATCGTCCTTATCAGCCTTGGGAACACATCAGTGGTTGCTATCAAACATTCTAGCAAATTGGGAAAAGATAAATGTAAATAATAGCAAATTGATCATTGATGCACTTAATGCCGCACAAAGCAACGTTTCCTTAGCTCTTAGCCGTATCCAGGCTCAATGATGGATGCAGTCAGTTGCTGCCTCAATTATAAGAGAAGGTGAAGAAGGCACTTTTCCCACTGAAATTAGGAAAATAGTCTGGGACAGTGCCACTGACTTTGAAAGAGATTTCCAATCCTGGTGGAATTTAGTGAATTTTACCTATGACCCTAACACAAACACAGCCACAGCATTTGCGTTGACCATAAGAAATGCCTCGGTGCATTTGATATTCCCTATCATTGCACTAGGATTAAATCATGATGGACCCACTTTCTATCCTTCTGAACATAGAGAATGGGCCCGTCAAATTGATGACAAATGGCAAACTGTCAATTTAGAGTCCTGTACCATCTGAGAACAACTAGGGTTTATCTGTGAAGGTAATGCAATTGTAGCTCAAGATATTTGTCTGGAGACAGAACAAAATAGCTGTCATTTTGATATTCATCCTAACGAGACTTCTGAAACAGTCCTTGTATCTACAGACAATGGGTGTGCCTGCTTCAGAACCGCTTGGGATACTGTGTTTATAGAAAGTACAGTAGTAGCTACTAAAAATCATTCCAATTTTTGTGCTTGCAACTTTACTAAAATTGCAGGATGTGATTTTTCTTTTGTAGCTCCAGTTACTTCACATGAACTTTTAGAATCCAATCTCACGTTGATTCACAAGCTACTGCCTACTGCCATTGGGATGAACCTTTCTCTGGTAAAGCAATTATTACTTCATCAAGATCTAATAGAGATCCTAGGAAAAATCAAGGGGAATGGACAGAAAACTCTGGTAACTGTTCATCATCATGTGCAAGAAATACATCGTGTTGTAGAAAGGGTGAAAAGTGATGCCGAGCACAAGTGGTGGGATACCCTTTTCGGGTGGTCACCCACCGCCACCGGTATCCTGAAGAAATTGTGTCATCCCATTGTTGTTCTTCTGATTTTAGTTATGATTGGTTTTGTTTTATCAGTAATCTTGCTTATTGTAAATTGGAGAATGATGAAACGATGAACAAAATTAACATCTATAATTAATGCACACCACTTGGCCGACATCCTTTACACTAGAGATGTTCCCAGGACAGTAGACACAAGAAGATGATAAGGTTAGAAGATATGTTTTACATCATTTTCTTTTATGATTTGTTCTAATCGCTGTTTTAATTATTTTTGTTTATTGTTTATAAAATTGTACTGAGTAATATCGATTATACTAGGTTTATTACTTTACTGTTTAATATTGATGATACTGGTTTATTATTTGATCAATTTATTGTTTAATTGATTCATATTGATTATTATTTAAATAACTATTATTGATTTACTAATTGTATTTTGCTTATTGTTTAATTATAATTTGTTGTGATTACTAATATGTTGTGATTGTTTTAGTTTTCCCGTTTTCTCTTTCTTTCCCTTTTCCTCTTCTCTTTTCCCTGGGACCTGCTGCCAACACTTGACGAGTCCTGAAGACTCCACGACGACACCATGGAATCCTGCTGATGAAGATCTTTCGAGGGCAATCGTCAGTCACGGGGTGGTGTAAGAGCCCCTCAGAAGCCCCTCATTTTCCATTCTGCCTTCCGATTGCCACAAGAAAGAATCCCTTCCCCCACTGTAGTTCCGGCTTAGAACAGGACACAGCACAGGTGGGACCACTGAACCGTCATGCTGGCTGTTCCCAACAAGGCCTGGTAAGAACTTGGCAAGGAGTTGGCAAGGACTTGGCAAAGACCTGACATGGAGCCAGCACGGGACAGCCTGATGCGCGGCCTGCTTCTAATCTCCGTTCTTAAGCCCAATGAACTTTTGGGGTGACTCTCGCGGTCCTTCACTGAAGACCCCTCATCTGCCTCGTTACCACTGTGACAAAGAAAGAATGAGAACCCTCCTCCCAAGGACTGAGACTGAGACCCCTGCTATAGGGAGGAGGGGAAATTGGTGGTCTGACCACTAATGACATGACCTGTTTCCCTTCAGTGATTCAAATGGACTTATTCTTCATTGGATTCGTCTTGCTTTGGTGGTTTCTGTGGACTCACCCGTTCCCTCGGGGCGATTACAATGGACTTTCATTATTACACTTGTTCCCCCCCTCTCTCCTCTGTGGACTATAATTGGAGCCCCGAGTCGACCAGAACTTCGAAGACTCCCCCGACACGACAGACGGATCCCCATCGTCCGGAGCACTGAGGATCTCGCCTGTGTTGGTAGCTATTCCCATAGCCCTGTTCTCTCTCTAACCTTTTATCTCCTTTCAGATCCCCACTATCGCGTTTACTGTTTTGGCCCCTACTAAAGGTGCATTTGTTGTGATTAACTGATAGTCCCTTGTTGTTTGCCTTTGTTGCACTTTTGGGATGGGTGAAAAGAACCATCACGACACCCCGGAAGAAGCGGATCGTGACAGAGGCGGGCTGGTTACCCCAGACCTGCTAAGCGAGAGCGGCAGTCTCCCATGCTGCGTTTCCGTCTTTTTCGCGAGAAAAGCGGCCAGTAAAGAGACGAAGCGAGTAATAAAAAGAGTGAGAGAACCCCCCCTGGGACTGGGTCTCAGAGAAAGAGTGGGACCCCTTAGTGGGGGGGGGGGGGGGAAGTAAAAGGTAATTAATTAGAAAAAAAAATTAATGAAAAGGTAAAAAGAGGGTTTTCTTGGCATAATCTATTGGGGAAAAATAAAAGGTAAAATGTGTAGGAGGGGCCCCTAAAAATTCTGCTGGATTGAGGGATAAGAATGCCCGAGAACATCCAAGATCAAACCTGCTGGATTGAGGGATTAATATTCCAAGAGCATCCAGGGTTGATTCAAACCTGCTGGATTGAGGGATTAATGTTCCAAGAGCATCCAGGGTTGATTCAAACCTGCTGGATTGAGGGATTAATGTTCCAAGAGCATCCAGGGTTAAGTCAAACCTGCTGGGTTGAGGGATTAACATTCCAAGAGCACCCAGAATTAAGTTTGCTGGGTTGTTGAGAGCAGCCAAGATTGAGTAAAAATTTTGCCAGTTTGAAGAGAAGTCTGACAGGATCTAGAGTTGGGAACCACACAGCTAGATTGAGGGGTATCCAAGAACACTGGGACTAGCCAGGGACACCTACAAGTGTAATAGGTGTGTTGAAAAAGAAAAGGTACCTTGTTGTTGTGGTTGTTTTGTTATGTGTAAGAGTAAGTAAAATAAAGTTAAGTGAATGTAGACGAAGGAAAGTATATGTATGCATCCTGCCCTGTTAAGCAGCCTCACTGTGCTTCCCTGCTGTCACCGACAAACACAAGTTACGAACCCTCAGAACTGAAAAAGTTCCATCAAATATTGCTTCCATTGATGACCATGATATTGTCTATAATACCTTGTTCCAACTTATGTTATGTAAGTGTTAATACCCCTATCCTACCAGTTGGTAAACCTGATGGGTCATACCGGTTAGTACAGGATCTGCGGGCCATAAACAAGGTCACTGAGGATCTGTATCCTGTGGTGGCCAATCCCTACACGTTATTAACTTGCTTAACCCCCGAGCTAACTTGGTTTACCGTTTTAGATTTAAAAGATGCCTTCTTTTGCCTTCCTATCCACGAAGCCAGAAAATTTTTGCATTTGAATGGGAAAATCCTAAGAGCGGGCCAAGAACTCAACTGACATGGACCAGACTCCCACAAGGATTCAAAAACTCACCCACTTTGTTTGGAGAACAACTTGCAAAAGAATTAGAGACCTGAGAAGCCCCTCCAGAGGAAGGGAAGTTGCTAGAGTACGTAGATGACATCCTGATAGCCACACGGACAAGGGAAGCATGCACGGCCTGGACGATAAGCCTCTTGAACTTTTTGGGGCTCCAAGGGTACCGAGTATCAAAGAAAAAAGCCCAAGTAGTAAAACAGAAAGTAACTTATCTGGGTTACGAAGTCAGTGCTAGACAACGTACCTTGGGCCAAAGCCGGAAGGAGGCAATATGCCAGAGCCCAAAACCTCAGACGGTAAAGGAACTACGAACTTTCCTGAGGATGACAGGGTGGTGCAGGTTATGGATCTGTAACTATGGACTGTTTGTTAAGCCCTTCTATGAACTGATTGCAACTGAAAGCAGGAACATCCAAGAGACAAAGGAAGCTACGCAAGCTTTCAACCAGCTGAAAAAAGCCCTCATGTCAGCTCCAGCCCTGAGATTGCCGGACGTGAGTAAGCCTTTCCTTTTATTCTCCCATGAGAAGCAAGGAATCGCCTTAGGAATACTAGCACAGGACCTGGGCCCATATCGGAGAGCAGTGGCTTACTTCTCTAAGCAATTGGATACAGCAGCTAAAGGGTGGCCTGGGTGCCTCAGAGCTGTTGCAGCAGTCGTCCTGAACATCCAAGAGGCACACAAATTCACCCTAGGCCAGAAAAGAACTGTGCTAGTGTCTCACACAGTGTCTGCAGTGCTAGAGGTAAAAGGTGGGCATTGGCTTTCCCCACAACGGCTCCTGAGATACCAAGCTATCATAGCGGAGCAAGATGATGTAGAGATAGTAGTGGCTAACATTGTCAATCCAGCCTCCTTCCTCAGTAGAAACCAAGGGGAACCAGTGGAACATGACTGCCTGGAGACCATTGAAGCCACCTACTCCAGCTGCCCTGACTCGAAGGACACCCCTCTCGAGAATGCAGAAGTCTCGTTTACTGATGGAAGCAGTTATATCATCAGTGGAAAACGGCACGCCGGCTAGGCAGTTCCAACGTGCAAGGAAGTAATATCATCTGGGCCCCTGCCAACAAATACCTCTGCACAGAAGGCCGAGATAATTGCTCTAACTCGGGCCCTAGAATTGGCAAGAGGGAAAGAAATAAACATATACACGGACTCGAAGTATGCATTTGGAGTAGTGCATGCTCACAGAGCCATTTAGAAAGAGAGAGGACTGCTGAAGTCTCAAGGGAAAAATATTAAAGATGCATCAGAAGTACTGCGACTTCTAGCAGCAGTCCAGTTGCCAGAGAAAGTAGCGATCATGCACATTAAGGCACATCAGAAGATCAACTCCGAATTGGAAGAAGGAAACGAGCTGGCAGATAGGGAAGCAAAAGAAGCAGCAAGACGGGCAAATTTCCCCTAAAGGTAAGCCAAGATACAACAAACCAGAAAAAAAATTAATCTATGAGCAAAAAGGAGACTATAACCAAGAGGGATGGGCCACCATAGAAGGAAAATTAGTTCTACCCTCCTATTTATGATGGTCCCTAATAAAGGAAGAACACCAGAAAACCATTGGGGTATTGATGCTCTAGCATAACTAGACATTTACAACTCGACAATGTGACCTTTGCCTCCAGACCAACCCCAAAAATACTCCCAAACCAAAGCTTAGCCAGATTAGGAAGGGTCATGGGCCGGAGCAGCAATGGCAGATTGATTGTACAGAATTGCCAAGAAAAGGGGGGTATAAGTTTTTCCTGGTGCTAACAGATACCTTTTCAGGATGGCCAGAAGCATTCCCCACCAGGACTTCTAAAGCTCAAGAAGTAACTAAGGTATTGGTACAAGAAAACATACCACGCTTTAGAGTCCTGGCCACAATCTCCTCAAATAGAGGACCACATTTTATTGTAAAATTCGTGCAACAAGTTAGCCAATACTTGAACATAGACTGAGAACTTCGCACCCCATATAACCCACAATCAAGTGGTCAGGTAAAAAAAATGAATCATTTGATCAAACAACAAATTGTACAATTGGGACAAGAAGCTAATTTGTCATGGACTCAATCCCTCCCATTAGCACTACTGCAGATCCGAACCAAACCCAAGACTAAAGAAAAGCTAAACCACTTTGAATTGCTTTATGAAAAACCATATGGGGTGCGAAAGAGAATGTCTACCCAAGACATGTCACTAACCTCCTGTATGTTAAGTCTCTTAACTTGGTGTATCCAGCACCAATCACTAGCTAATAAACACAAGTCATAACTAGTGAAATACACTGTTTAGAAGACTTTATGTCACCCAATTATAATCCTATTAATTTTAGTTACTGTAAGTTTAATGATGTCTACTTTAACACTCATGTAGAATTCGAGGATGTTAAAACACATGGCCAGTCTGACATCACTCTCTAGAACTCCTAGAATCTTACTGAAAGAGGACGGTCATGATAGTAGATCAGAATTTAAATCAAGACCCCTGTAGTAAAAGAATTTAATCTATTTTAAGAAAAGGGGGGACTGAAGCAGAGATTTTTAGAGTTAGGTTAACAAAATGAATGAAGCATTTCTAATTTAGCTTGTAGAGTTATGTGTTGAATTTTCAACCTTTTGCTTAAGAAACCTCTGCCTAGTACAAAGGGCATAGGAAAATGCAAATTTCTGAAGCTTCTTGCATAGAGAACAATACCAGAAGAAGGAAAGAACCCTTTCCTTCTGAATTAAAATAAAGAAGCTCCTCTGTCTCCAAGCCTATCAAGACTGACAGACGTACTCAGATAAGCACCAAAGGACCAAAAGCGCACGCGCAGAGAGGAAAAGTTCAAAAGTTCAATCATGAGGAAGACCACAATCTTCAGCCTCAGGACCACCAAGAGACCCCCGTACGACCACCACAGCAAACCACGCATGCCCAGAAGGGCGTGGACTTACTTCGCGTGAGAAGCGAGGACAGGCGGGGCCAGGGGTGGAATATGCATGAAAAAGTTGTGCAATGTATTGCATATGGAACGTCTTTAAGAATAAAAGTGTGGGTCAAGCCCGCTGCTTTGCCGCTTGGTTTTTCGCCTTCAGTCAATTACACACTGCTGAAGTTGAGGCAGGCTGTTCAGCTTTGCTGCTTTTCAGCATCTCAGCTGCCCTTCTGCTCTGTGACAGCTCTCCAGGTTTCTTGCCTTCGCCAGGCTGCAACGTGCCCGCTAGTACCAAGAACTGGGCAGGAGTGGGCAGAGAGCACGGCCATCTGCCAGCAGGTTGCAGCTTGCCCAGGAAAATGCAGTGTCCTTGGAATGTGCAGCAAATCCTATTTCCTGGCAAGGTCGGGCTAAGTGAGCAGTGCTGGGACACTTTCTCCTTGAGAACTGGAGCGGAAAAGCTTTTCGCTAAGATGTAGGCGACTAGAGAGGCAGAATACGGAGCTCCGCAGCTGGCCGAAAGCAAGTGCCGCTTCCCGGCGTCTTTCGGCAAAAGCGGCGCTTCGGAGCGCACCGCTGCCGCTCCAGTCAGCTGTGCGCCAAGTTGCCGCTTCTTCGCCTCCGGCAGCCGGAGATCGCGGTAGCTTGCATAGGCGAAGAACGAAGCCGCGAAGAAGCCGGCTTGTGTGCGAAGCTCGCAGACAGCTGCAGGACGGTGGCTGCCGCTCTCCTGCCTGTTGAATTCACTCTTGGCATGCCAATGGGAGGTGTTCCAGGACAACCTTCCTGAGTTTTTATTTTGGTTTTCATGCATCCCACCTTGGAAATTCTTGTTGCTCCCCAGAGGCTCCGAGATGCAGAGAACACGGTGGCAGCTGCTGAAAAGAAAGGCAACTGTGAGTTGGTCAAGAAGCAAGAACACAGGCAGCTGACGGTGCTTGGCAAGGAGCAGCTGCTGGATTCTTGCAATTGCCTTCAGTGCGCACAGAAGCCCGCTGCTCTGCTGCTTCGTGTTTCGCCTTCAGTCAACTGCACATTGCTGAAGCTGAGGCAGGCAGTTCAGCTTTGCTGCTTTTCAGCATCTCAGCTGCTTTCTGCTCTGTGACAGCTCTCGAGGTGAAATAGAGATTTTTAGAGTTAGGTTAACAAAATGAATTAAGCATTTCTAATTTAGCTTGTAGAGTTATGTGTTGAATTTTCAACCTTTTGCTTAAGAAACCTCTGCCTAATACAAAGGGCAAAGGAAAATGCAAATTTCTGAAGCTTCTTGCATGAAGAACAATACCAGAAGAAGGAAAGAACCCTTTCCTTCTGAATTAAAATAAAGAAGCTCCTCTGTCTCCAAGCCTATCAAGACTGACAGACGTACTCAGATAAGCACCAAAGGACCAAAAGCGCACGCGCAGAGAGGAAAAGTTCAAAAGTTCAATCATGAGGAAGACCACAATCTTCAGCCTCAGGACCACCAAGAGACCCCCGTACGACCACCACAGCAAACCACACATGCCCAGAAGGGCGTGGACTTACTTCGCATGAGAAGCGAGGACAGGCGGGGCCAGGGGTGGAATATGCATGAAAAAGTTGTGCAATGTATTGCATATGGAACGTCTTTAAGAATAAAAGTGTGGGTCAGACTGAGGCTCGGGGCACAAGTTTTGGAGAGCTATCTCACTTGTGCCGGGCGCTGACATACGTACCCACTTCATAACTACCCCAGGTTATGGAGTCTATTGATTTCTTCCGCGTATCGTTTCAGTCGGGGCTTGCAAAGGTGCTTTAGGCGCGGCCCAGCTGATAGCGCAGCGGGCGCGCGGGCACAAGCCGCGGTTTGAGGAGCTGCTTTGAACGCCGCTAGCTGATAGCGCAGCTAGTGGGAGCGTGGTACAAGCTAGGAGTTACAAGCACCGCTTACAAGCATCGCTAGTTGGTAAAAAGCTTGCAAAAGTAGCCAGCGAGCCCGGCTGGGCTAAGAATTAAGTGTTTGTTATACAATAGCACTGCCCTTCAGTGTTAAAAGCTGTCACTGGTGCAGGGGGAGGGGTTGGGGAAGGCAGTCTAGGGTTGCCATGGGAAACAGCAGTTGTATGAGTTCTCCACCCCCTTTCGGAAGAGAATTGTACCCTCCCCCTGTCCTGTCAGTTGTTGTTCAAGTCTGCCCCTTAGCCTAGAATCTTCTCTGTTCCACGGTTCTTCCACCAAGAACACTCCTTTCCCTTTTCCCCACTGGTTAATGTTATATTTCCCCTCCCTTTAGCCTTCTCCCGATTGTACCCTCGAATGCTAAACCCTCCTACCCCTACGCAGTAAAAGAATCCTCACCCCGCCCTTCGGGGCTCTCGGAATCTGCCTCTCTACTGCTTCGTTGTCTCCCTGTTTGCCCCTTCTGCGACCCTTCAATCAACGAGCAGGATTTCAGCAGCCCGAGTGTCCCTCCCGTTCTTCTGGTGGACCCTCAGATGTACCAGCTACCCGAGCTTCGTGCCGAGCGGCTAAAAGCCCCCACGGCTCGGCAACTGGGAGATCCTTTGCATTACAGGGCGAATAAAGGGGGGATGAATGTGTGTGAATGCGAGGCTGTAAGAGCCCGTCAGAAGCCCCTCATTTTCCATTCTGCCTTCCGATTGCCACAAGAAAGAATCCCTTCCCCCACTGTAGTTCCGGCTTAGAACAGGACACAGCACAGGTGGGACCACTGAACCGTCATGCTGGCTGTTCCCAACAAGGCCTGGTAAGAACTTGGCAAGGAGTTGGCAAGGACTTGGCAAAGACCTGACATGGAGCCAGCACGGGACAGCCTGATGCGCGGCCTGCTTCTAATCTCCGTTCTTAAGCCCAATGAACTTTTGGGGTGACTCTCGCGGTCCTTCACTGAAGACCCCTCATCTGCCTCGTTACCACTGTGACAAAGAAAGAATGAGAACCCTCCTCCCAAGGACTGAGACTGAGACCCCTGCTATAGGGAGGAGGGGAAATTGGTGGTCTGACCACTAATGACATGACCTGTTTCCCTTCAGTGATTCAAATGGACTTATTCTTCATTGGATTCGTCTTGCTTTGGTGGTTTCTGTGGACTCACCCGTTCCCTCGGGGCGATTACAATGGACTTTCATTATTACACTTGTTCCCCCCCTCTCTCCTCTGTGGACTATAATTGGAGCCCCGAGTCGACCAGAACTTCGAAGACTCCCCCGACACGACAGACGGATCCCCATCGTCCGGAGCACTGAGGATCTCGCCTGTGTTGGTAGCTATTCCCATAGCCCTCTTCTCTCTCTAACCTTTTATCTCCTTTCAGATCCCCACTATCGCGTTTACTGTTTTGGCCCCTACTAAAGGTGCATTTGTTGTGATTAACTGATAGTCCCTTGTTGTTTGCCTTTGTTGCACTTTTGGGATGGGTGAAAAGAACCATCACGACACCCCGCAAGAAACGGATCGTGACATTAAAATTGGCGTCACGGACAGGATTTCTGTCTAGACAGAAGGGTTGCAGCTGAAAAGGCACCCATACTGTCTTTGGCAATTCATAAAGGATCCCTTAGTGCAAAGGGCGGGACACTGTTGTTTTGTTGTTGTTGTGTGTATGTGGTCTGGGAAGGAAGGGACAACTTGAAGCAACTAAGCAGAGCCTCCCAGGCAGATTATTGTCCTTTCACCCAGCCAGGGAAGCGAAGGGCGACACAGCGAGGGCTGTGTAGTTTTGTGGAACTTAAGTTTGTAGCTCCCTGTCGTGGTTTTGGTCCCTTCCCAAAATGAGTGACAATCTTAGCCTTGAAATTAAAGCTGAATTTTATGCACTACTAGCCAAACACAATGCCAAACCTTCTACAGAAGGAGAAAAATGGGCACAGAGTAATTGGTTGAACTTAGAAAATGTTATTGATAGAGTGTGTTCATTACAACATGAAACAAAATTCAAACTGGGCAAAAATAAAACTATCTTCTGCTCAGTTTTGGGAGCTTGTCTTATGGCAGCTATAGAAAATGGCTTCGAGCAAAGAAGTGAGGAACATGCTATAATAGACTCCCTTCAAAATCTAGTTGAAATTTTGCAAAAACAGTTCTATGAAGCAAAAAAATGTGATCTATGCATTGCGAGCTGCCTTAACAGAGGAACATATTAACAAATCACATCATGCTGATTCCTCTACAGAGCTTGAGGAGAAGGAAACTCCTCACATTAAACAAATCTATCCTCATCAAGAACTTGAAGCAGCAAGTAATTGTGGGGAACATTGCTGCCATCACTTGAGACCCTTGATTAAAACAGAGTAGAACTATCTCAGTGATGATGATCTGGAACCTCACATCACAACCAAACGCATACCATCACAACTAAACACGGCCACCGAGCTAGCTAAGCTTAAAAGGGAATACGGACAGCCTCCACATGAATCAGAAACAGAATATGTTTTCCGGGTGTCCCTCACTGGTGGTGATCAAATTCAATTCACTGAACAGGAAGCCAGTGGGTACTGGGGACATGGTGTCTTCTTAACAACAGGAGAGAAAGGTGACACATGGTCCCTGACACAGCGTGCAGCTTTTTGGGCCGGGGGAACAAGCCCCTTGGAAAGGGGAGATCCCATAGCTAGAATTAGTACCCCCGACCAGCTCTTGGAAAATGTGCACAAAGCTGCTTGCCTGCAAATGACTCACAAAAAGAAATGAATTCCTGGCTTTGAATCCCTGATGCAATTACCTGTGAAGCCCAAGATAATGACCCCTTGAATTTGTGGGCTTCCAGAATCACTCAAACCTACAGCAATTCTCCTTCCAAAAACGATAGCAGCTGTATCTCCTGTAGAAAGACCAGACAGATTTCCTAGTCACTGGAACGACCCATTTGTTCCCCTTTATGACTTGTTGAGGAAAGGGGTGAAATGGGATTGGAGTCTTTCTCAGGAGTCAGCATTGCAATTGCTGATTTTTGAAGCAACAGCTCATCAAGCACTGGGCCCTATCCATCCTACAGATCCTTTCCAGGTGGAATGGGCATTTGCCTCCTCAGGGCTGTCAGTACACATATGGCAGCGGGGTCCTGAGGCTCCGACAAGACCTGTTGGTTTTGATTCCCGTGGTTCCAAAGATGCTGAGAAAAGATACACTACCTGGGAAAAAGGATTGTTGATGGTTATCTTAGCTTTCCTAGAAGTAGAAAAAATTGCACAAAAACAACCAATTGTATTGAGAGGCCCCTTCAAGGTTATTAAGACGGTCACTAGTGGGAGTCCCCCTCCTGACGGGGTGGCCCAGAGGGCCTCAGTGAGAAAGTGGTATGCTCAGGTTGAACATTACTGTAACTTCTTCTCAATGACAGAAGGAGCTGTAAAAACTTTAGCAATCCAAGAAACGGAGAGCTTGGACAAACCTGCCTCTGTAATCAAAGTAACCCCTCCTTTCTGCCCCGAACAATCAGCAAACTCTTGGTTTACTGATGCTTTTGCTAAAGGGGAAGGAAAAGGATGGAAATCTAGGGCAGAAGCCCTCCACTTTTCCTCTGGTGAGCAAATGATTACAGAGGGAGAAGGTAGTACACACAGTGGGGAGCTGATAGCTGTCTGGAGTGTTTTTCAACGAGAAGCACAGAATTCCTCTTTGGTCTGCATCTACACTGACTCCTATGCTCTGTACCAAATGATCCTAATAATCCAGCTCATGACCCTGGCCAACCTGTTCTGGTGGACCTCTCTTACTATAGGACTAGTAGCACTTGTGCTAAAACCCCCTCTGAAGAAATATGCATGGGAATCCTCTGGTGCTCTAGGGAAAGAGCATTGGACAAATACATGCTGGATAATTCCATCATTCTAACTTTTCTGCCTCTCGGCGGCAGAATTCTGTTGTGTTGACTTTCTCAGAAGAACTCTGAGGGACATGAAGACCACCTAATCCATGATCAAACTGGTAATACTTTTCTGCATCCTACCGCAACCCCATGGCCAGAAAGCAGCTGAGTGACCGTGGTCTGAACTAATTGTGGTAGCATGCAGAAAAAGTGAAAGGATCTCTTGAAGCACAAAAAGGTTTGTACGCAGCCAAGCATACAGGATTGTTGGCACAATTTCACATGAACACAAACTGTAGAAGTAGTTTGGTTTTGGTCCAAAAATACTGAAGCACTTTTTTTTTGTTTTGTTTTGTTTTTGTTTTTGTTTTTGTTTTTTAAGTTGAAAGTATTGATTCAAATACTGGAGTAGGACTTGATGTTAATGTTGTGACACCTACCACCCAACCACTGGTTACACTTAGCCCGAAAATTTTTGAAATTGGACCATGTAGAATCAGGAAAACTGGCCAACAACAGATATTGTTTAATCTGTTATGGTCTCTTAAACAAGTCAAATTGCTGATGCAAAACAATATCTGAGAAATACAACCAGCTTGTTCACCCTTTTTGCAGACCTCTTTTCAGGCTTGGACAACCTGGCTGCGACAGTGGAAGCCTCCTAAAAACCGGCTGCCAAGAGACATAACTGGTCTTGTGGGAACAGGATTGGGAATCCTAAATAGTATTGATTCAGAAGTATGAATGAATAAATTGGCTTCCACAACTAAAGATTTAACCAAAATACAACAACCACTGCAATCGTCCTTATCAGCCTTGGGAACACATCAGTGGTTGCTATCAAACATTCTAGCAAATTGGGAAAAGATAAATGTAAATAATAGCAAATTGATCATTGATGCACTTAATGCCGCACAAAGCAACGTTTCCTTAGCTCTTAGCCGTATCCAGGCTCAATGATGGATGCAGTCAGTTGCTGCCTCAATTATAAGAGAAGGTGAAGAAGGCACTTTTCCCACTGAAATGAGGAAAATAGTCTGGGACAGTGCCACTGACTTTGAAAGAGATTTCCAATCCTGGTGGAATTTAGTGAATTTTACCTATGACCCTAACACAAACACAGCCACAGCATTTGCGTTGACCATAAGAAATGCCTGGGTGCATTTGATATTCCCTATCATTGCACTAGGATTAAATCATGATGGACCCACTTTCTATCCTTCTGAACATAGAGAATGGGCCCGTCAAATTGATGACAAATGGCAAACTGTCAATTTAGAGTCCTGTACCATCTGAGAACAACTAGGGTTTATCTGTGAAGGTAATGCAATTGTAGCTCAAGATATTTGTCTGGAGACAGAACAAAATAGCTGTCATTTTGATATTCATCCTAACGAGACTTCTGAAACAGTCCTTGTATCTACAGACAATGGGTGTGCCTGCTTCAGAACCGCTTGGGATACTGTGTTTATAGAAAGTACAGTAGTAGCTACTAAAAATCATTCCAATTTTTGTGCTTGCAACTTTACTAAAATTGCAGGATGTGATTTTTCTTTTGTAGCTCCAGTTACTTCACATGAACTTTTAGAATCCAATCTCACGTTGATTCACAAGCTACTGCCTACTCCCATTGGGATGAACCTTTCTCTGGTAAAGCAATTATTACTTCATCAAGATCTAATAGAGATCCTAGGAAAAATCAAGGGGAATGGACAGAAAACTCTGGTAACTGTTCATCATCATGTGCAAGAAATACATCGTGTTGTAGAAAGGGTGAAAAGTGATGCCGAGCACAAGTGGTGGGATACCCTTTTCGGGTGGTCACCCACCGCCACCGGTATCCTGAAGAAATTGTGTCATCCCATTGTTGTTCTTCTGATTTTAGTTATGATTGGTTTTGTTTTATCAGTAATCTTGCTTATTGTAAATTGGAGAATGATGAAACGATGAACAAAATTAACATCTATAATTAATGCACACCACTTGGCCGACATCCTTTACACTAGAGATGTTCCCAGGACAGTAGACACAAGAAGATGATAAGGTTAGAAGATATGTTTTACATCATTTTCTTTTATGATTTGTTCTAATCGCTGTTTTAATTATTTTTGTTTATTGTTTATAAAATTGTACTGAGTAATATCGATTATACTAGGTTTATTACTTTACTGTTTAATATTGATGATACTGGTTTATTATTTGATCAATTTATTGTTTAATTGATTCATATTGATTATTATTTAAATAACTATTATTGATTTACTAATTGTATTTTGCTTATTGTTTAATTATAATTTGTTGTGATTACTAATATGTTGTGATTGTTTTAGTTTTCCCGTTTTCTCTTTCTTTCCCTTTTCCTCTTCTCTTTTCCCTGGGACCTGCTGCCAACACTTGACGAGTCCTGAAGACTCCACGACGACACCATGGAATCCTGCTGATGAAGATCTTTCGAGGGCAATCGTCAGTCACGGGGTGGTGTAAGAGCCCCTCAGAAGCCCCTCATTTTCCATTCTGCCTTCCGATTGCCACAAGAAAGAATCCCTTCCCCCACTGTAGTTCCGGCTTAGAACAGGACACAGCACAGGTGGGACCACTGAACCGTCATGCTGGCTGTTCCCAACAAGGCCTGGTAAGAACTTGGCAAGGAGTTGGCAAGGACTTGGCAAAGACCTGACATGGAGCCAGCACGGGACAGCCTGATGCGCGGCCTGCTTCTAATCTCCGTTCTTAAGCCCAATGAACTTTTGGGGTGACTCTCGCGGTCCTTCACTGAAGACCCCTCATCTGCCTCGTTACCACTGTGACAAAGAAAGAATGAGAACCCTCCTCCCAAGGACTGAGACTGAGACCCCTGCTATAGGGAGGAGGGGAAATTGGTGGTCTGACCACTAATGACATGACCTGTTTCCCTTCAGTGATTCAAATGGACTTATTCTTCATTGGATTCGTCTTGCTTTGGTGGTTTCTGTGGACTCACCCGTTCCCTCGGGGCGATTACAATGGACTTTCATTATTACACTTGTTCCCCCCCTCTCTCCTCTGTGGACTATAATTGGAGCCCCGAGTCGACCAGAACTTCGAAGACTCCCCCGACACGACAGACGGATCCCCATCGTCCGGAGCACTGAGGATCTCGCCTGTGTTGGTAGCTATTCCCATAGCCCTGTTCTCTCTCTAACCTTTTATCTCCTTTCAGATCCCCACTATCGCGTTTACTGTTTTGGCCCCTACTAAAGGTGCATTTGTTGTGATTAACTGATAGTCCCTTGTTGTTTGCCTTTGTTGCACTTTTGGGATGGGTGAAAAGAACCATCACGACACCCCGGAAGAAGCGGATCGTGACAGAGGCGGGCTGGTTACCCCAGACCTGCTAAGCGAGAGCGGCAGTCTCCCATGCTGCGTTTCCGTCTTTTTCGCGAGAAAAGCGGCCAGTAAAGAGACGAAGCGAGTAATAAAAAGAGTGAGAGAACCCCCCCTGGGACTGGGTCTCAGAGAAAGAGTGGGACCCCTTAGTGGGGGGGGGGGGGGGGAAGTAAAAGGTAATTAATTAGAAAAAAAAATTAATGAAAAGGTAAAAAGAGGGTTTTCTTGGCATAATCTATTGGGGAAAAATAAAAGGTAAAATGTGTAGGAGGGGCCCCTAAAAATTCTGCTGGATTGAGGGATAAGAATGCCCGAGAACATCCAAGATCAAACCTGCTGGATTGAGGGATTAATATTCCAAGAGCATCCAGGGTTGATTCAAACCTGCTGGATTGAGGGATTAATGTTCCAAGAGCATCCAGGGTTGATTCAAACCTGCTGGATTGAGGGATTAATGTTCCAAGAGCATCCAGGGTTAAGTCAAACCTGCTGGGTTGAGGGATTAACATTCCAAGAGCACCCAGAATTAAGTTTGCTGGGTTGTTGAGAGCAGCCAAGATTGAGTAAAAATTTTGCCAGTTTGAAGAGAAGTCTGACAGGATCTAGAGTTGGGAACCACACAGCTAGATTGAGGGGTATCCAAGAACACTGGGACTAGCCAGGGACACCTACAAGTGTAATAGGTGTGTTGAAAAAGAAAAGGTACCTTGTTGTTGTGGTTGTTTTGTTATGTGTAAGAGTAAGTAAAATAAAGTTAAGTGAATGTAGACGAAGGAAAGTATATGTATGCATCCTGCCCTGTTAAGCAGCCTCACTGTGCTTCCCTGCTGTCACCGACAAACACAAGTTACGAACCCTCAGAACTGAAAAAGTTCCATCAAATATTGCTTCCATTGATGACCATGATATTGTCTATAATACCTTGTTCCAACTTATGTTATGTAAGTGTTAATACCCCTATCCTACCAGTTGGTAAACCTGATGGGTCATACCGGTTAGTACAGGATCTGCGGGCCATAAACAAGGTCACTGAGGATCTGTATCCTGTGGTGGCCAATCCCTACACGTTATTAACTTGCTTAACCCCCGAGCTAACTTGGTTTACCGTTTTAGATTTAAAAGATGCCTTCTTTTGCCTTCCTATCCACGAAGCCAGAAAATTTTTGCATTTGAATGGGAAAATCCTAAGAGCGGGCCAAGAACTCAACTGACATGGACCAGACTCCCACAAGGATTCAAAAACTCACCCACTTTGTTTGGAGAACAACTTGCAAAAGAATTAGAGACCTGAGAAGCCCCTCCAGAGGAAGGGAAGTTGCTAGAGTACGTAGATGACATCCTGATAGCCACACGGACAAGGGAAGCATGCACGGCCTGGACGATAAGCCTCTTGAACTTTTTGGGGCTCCAAGGGTACCGAGTATCAAAGAAAAAAGCCCAAGTAGTAAAACAGAAAGTAACTTATCTGGGTTACGAAGTCAGTGCTAGACAACGTACCTTGGGCCAAAGCCGGAAGGAGGCAATATGCCAGAGCCCAAAACCTCAGACGGTAAAGGAACTACGAACTTTCCTGAGGATGACAGGGTGGTGCAGGTTATGGATCTGTAACTATGGACTGTTTGTTAAGCCCTTCTATGAACTGATTGCAACTGAAAGCAGGAACATCCAAGAGACAAAGGAAGCTACGCAAGCTTTCAACCAGCTGAAAAAAGCCCTCATGTCAGCTCCAGCCCTGAGATTGCCGGACGTGAGTAAGCCTTTCCTTTTATTCTCCCATGAGAAGCAAGGAATCGCCTTAGGAATACTAGCACAGGACCTGGGCCCATATCGGAGAGCAGTGGCTTACTTCTCTAAGCAATTGGATACAGCAGCTAAAGGGTGGCCTGGGTGCCTCAGAGCTGTTGCAGCAGTCGTCCTGAACATCCAAGAGGCACACAAATTCACCCTAGGCCAGAAAAGAACTGTGCTAGTGTCTCACACAGTGTCTGCAGTGCTAGAGGTAAAAGGTGGGCATTGGCTTTCCCCACAACGGCTCCTGAGATACCAAGCTATCATAGCGGAGCAAGATGATGTAGAGATAGTAGTGGCTAACATTGTCAATCCAGCCTCCTTCCTCAGTAGAAACCAAGGGGAACCAGTGGAACATGACTGCCTGGAGACCATTGAAGCCACCTACTCCAGCTGCCCTGACTCGAAGGACACCCCTCTCGAGAATGCAGAAGTCTCGTTTACTGATGGAAGCAGTTATATCATCAGTGGAAAACGGCACGCCGGCTAGGCAGTTCCAACGTGCAAGGAAGTAATATCATCTGGGCCCCTGCCAACAAATACCTCTGCACAGAAGGCCGAGATAATTGCTCTAACTCGGGCCCTAGAATTGGCAAGAGGGAAAGAAATAAACATATACACGGACTCGAAGTATGCATTTGGAGTAGTGCATGCTCACAGAGCCATTTAGAAAGAGAGAGGACTGCTGAAGTCTCAAGGGAAAAATATTAAAGATGCATCAGAAGTACTGCGACTTCTAGCAGCAGTCCAGTTGCCAGAGAAAGTAGCGATCATGCACATTAAGGCACATCAGAAGATCAACTCCGAATTGGAAGAAGGAAACGAGCTGGCAGATAGGGAAGCAAAAGAAGCAGCAAGACGGGCAAATTTCCCCTAAAGGTAAGCCAAGATACAACAAACCAGAAAAAAAATTAATCTATGAGCAAAAAGGAGACTATAACCAAGAGGGATGGGCCACCATAGAAGGAAAATTAGTTCTACCCTCCTATTTATGATGGTCCCTAATAAAGGAAGAACACCAGAAAACCATTGGGGTATTGATGCTCTAGCATAACTAGACATTTACAACTCGACAATGTGACCTTTGCCTCCAGACCAACCCCAAAAATACTCCCAAACCAAAGCTTAGCCAGATTAGGAAGGGTCATGGGCCGGAGCAGCAATGGCAGATTGATTGTACAGAATTGCCAAGAAAAGGGGGGTATAAGTTTTTCCTGGTGCTAACAGATACCTTTTCAGGATGGCCAGAAGCATTCCCCACCAGGACTTCTAAAGCTCAAGAAGTAACTAAGGTATTGGTACAAGAAAACATACCACGCTTTAGAGTCCTGGCCACAATCTCCTCAAATAGAGGACCACATTTTATTGTAAAATTCGTGCAACAAGTTAGCCAATACTTGAACATAGACTGAGAACTTCGCACCCCATATAACCCACAATCAAGTGGTCAGGTAAAAAAAATGAATCATTTGATCAAACAACAAATTGTACAATTGGGACAAGAAGCTAATTTGTCATGGACTCAATCCCTCCCATTAGCACTACTGCAGATCCGAACCAAACCCAAGACTAAAGAAAAGCTAAACCACTTTGAATTGCTTTATGAAAAACCATATGGGGTGCGAAAGAGAATGTCTACCCAAGACATGTCACTAACCTCCTGTATGTTAAGTCTCTTAACTTGGTGTATCCAGCACCAATCACTAGCTAATAAACACAAGTCATAACTAGTGAAATACACTGTTTAGAAGACTTTATGTCACCCAATTATAATCCTATTAATTTTAGTTACTGTAAGTTTAATGATGTCTACTTTAACACTCATGTAGAATTCGAGGATGTTAAAACACATGGCCAGTCTGACATCACTCTCTAGAACTCATAGAATCTTACTGAAAGAGGACGGTCATGATAGTAGATCAGAATTTAAATCAAGACCCCTGTAGTAAAAGAATTTAATCTATTTTAAGAAAAGGGGGGACTGAAGCAGAGATTTTTAGAGTTAGGTTAACAAAATGAATGAAGCATTTCTAATTTAGCTTGTAGAGTTATGTGTTGAATTTTCAACCTTTTGCTTAAGAAACCTCTGCCTAGTACAAAGGGCATAGGAAAATGCAAATTTCTGAAGCTTCTTGCATAGAGAACAATACCAGAAGAAGGAAAGAACCCTTTCCTTCTGAATTAAAATAAAGAAGCTCCTCTGTCTCCAAGCCTATCAAGACTGACAGACGTACTCAGATAAGCACCAAAGGACCAAAAGCGCACGCGCAGAGAGGAAAAGTTCAAAAGTTCAATCATGAGGAAGACCACAATCTTCAGCCTCAGGACCACCAAGAGACCCCCGTACGACCACCACAGCAAACCACGCATGCCCAGAAGGGCGTGGACTTACTTCGCGTGAGAAGCGAGGACAGGCGGGGCCAGGGGTGGAATATGCATGAAAAAGTTGTGCAATGTATTGCATATGGAACGTCTTTAAGAATAAAAGTGTGGGTCAAGCCCGCTGCTTTGCCGCTTGGTTTTTCGCCTTCAGTCAATTACACACTGCTGAAGTTGAGGCAGGCTGTTCAGCTTTGCTGCTTTTCAGCATCTCAGCTGCCCTTCTGCTCTGTGACAGCTCTCCAGGTTTCTTGCCTTCGCCAGGCTGCAACGTGCCCGCTAGTACCAAGAACTGGGCAGGAGTGGGCAGAGAGCACGGCCATCTGCCAGCAGGTTGCAGCTTGCCCAGGAAAATGCAGTGTCCTTGGAATGTGCAGCAAATCCTATTTCCTGGCAAGGTCGGGCTAAGTGAGCAGTGCTGGGACACTTTCTCCTTGAGAACTGGAGCGGAAAAGCTTTTCGCTAAGATGTAGGCGACTCGAGAGGCAGAATACGCAGCTCCGCAGCTGGCCGAAAGCAAGTGCCGCTTCCCGGTGTCTTTCGGCAAAAGCGGCGCTTCGGAGCGCACCGCTGCCGCTCCAGTCAGCTGTGCGCCAAGTTGCCGCTTCTTCGCCTCCGGCAGCCGGAGATCGCGGTAGCTTGCATAGGCGAAGAACGAAGCCGCGAAGAAGCCGGCTTGTGTGCGAAGCTCGCAGACAGCTGCAGGACGGTGGCTGCCGCTCTCCTGCCTGTTGAATTCACTCTTGGCATGCCAATGGGAGGTGTTCCAGGACAACCTTCCTGAGTTTTTATTTTGGTTTTCATGCATCCCACCTTGGAAATTCTTGTTGCTCCCCAGAGGCTCCGAGATGCAGAGAACACGGTGGCAGCTGCTGAAAAGAAAGGCAACTGTGAGTTGGTCAAGAAGCAAGAACACAGGCAGCTGACGGTGCTTGGCAAGGAGCAGCTGCTGGATTCTTGCAATTGCCTTCAGTGCGCACAGAAGCCCGCTGCTCTGCTGCTTCGTGTTTCGCCTTCAGTCAATTGCACATTGCTGAAGCTGAGGCAGGCAGTTCAGCTTTGCTGCTTTTCAGCATCTCAGCTGCTTTCTGCTCTGTGACAGCTCTCGAGGTGAAATAGAGATTTTTAGAGTTAGGTTAACAAAATGAATTAAGCATTTCTAATTTAGCTTGTAGAGTTATGTGTTGAATTTTCAACCTTTTGCTTAAGAAACCTCTGCCTAATACAAAGGGCAAAGGAAAATGCAAATTTCTGAAGCATCTTGCATGAAGAACAATACCAGAAGAAGGAAAGAACCCTTTCCTTCTGAATTAAAATAAAGAAGCTCCTCTGTCTCCAAGCCTATCAAGACTGACAGACGTACTCAGATAAGCACCAAAGGACCAAAAGCGCACGCGCAGAGAGGAAAAGTTCAAAAGTTCAATCATGAGGAAGACCACAATCTTCAGCCTCAGGACCACCAAGAGACCCCCGTACGACCACCACAGCAAACCACACATGCCCAGAAGGGCGTGGACTTACTTCGCATGAGAAGCGAGGACAGGCGGGGCCAGGGGTGGAATATGCATGAAAAAGTTGTGCAATGTATTGCATATGGAACGTCTTTAAGAATAAAAGTGTGGGTCAGACTGAGGCTCGGGGCACAAGTTTTGGAGAGCTATCTCACTTGTGCCGGGCGCTGACATACGTACCCACTTCATAACTACCCCAGGTTATGGAGTCTATTGATTTCTTCCGCGTATCGTTTCAGTCGGGGCTTGCAAAGGTGCTTTAGGCGCGGCCCAGCTGATAGCGCAGCGGGCGCGCGGGCACAAGCCGCGGTTTGAGGAGCTGCTTTGAACGCCGCTAGCTGATAGCGCAGCTAGTGGGAGCGTGGTACAAGCTAGGAGTTACAAGCACCGCTTACAAGCATCGCTAGTTGGTAAAAAGCTTGCAAAAGTAGCCAGCGAGCCCGGCTGGGCTAAGAATTAAGTGTTTGTTATACAATAGCACTGCCCTTCAGTGTTAAAAGCTGTCACTGGTGCAGGGGGAGGGGTTGGGGAAGGCAGTCTAGGGTTGCCATGGGAAACAGCAGTTGTATGAGTTCTCCACCCCCTTTCGGAAGAGAATTGTACCCTCCCCCTGTCCTGTCAGTTGTTGTTCAAGTCTGCCCCTTAGCCTAGAATCTTCTCTGTTCCACGGTTCTTCCACCAAGAACACTCCTTTCCCTTTTCCCCACTGGTTAATGTTATATTTCCCCTCCCTTTAGCCTTCTCCCGATTGTACCCTCGAATGCTAAACCCTCCTACCCCTACGCAGTAAAAGAATCCTCACCCCGCCCTTCGGGGCTCTCGGAATCTGCCTCTCTACTGCTTCGTTGTCTCCCTGTTTGCCCCTTCTGCGACCCTTCAATCAACGAGCAGGATTTCAGCAGCCCGAGTGTCCCTCCCGTTCTTCTGGTGGACCCTCAGATGTACCAGCTACCCGAGCTTCGTGCCGAGCGGCTAAAAGCCCCCACGGCTCGGCAACTGGGAGATCCTTTGCATTACAGGGCGAATAAAGGGGGGATGAATGTGTGTGAATGCGAGGCTGTAAGAGCCCGTCAGAAGCCCCTCATTTTCCATTCTGCCTTCCGATTGCCACAAGAAAGAATCCCTTCCCCCACTGTAGTTCCGGCTTAGAACAGGACACAGCACAGGTGGGACCACTGAACCGTCATGCTGGCTGTTCCCAACAAGGCCTGGTAAGAACTTGGCAAGGAGTTGGCAAGGACTTGGCAAAGACCTGACATGGAGCCAGCACGGGACAGCCTGATGCGCGGCCTGCTTCTAATCTCCGTTCTTAAGCCCAATGAACTTTTGGGGTGACTCTCGCGGTCCTTCACTGAAGACCCCTCATCTGCCTCGTTACCACTGTGACAAAGAAAGAATGAGAACCCTCCTCCCAAGGACTGAGACTGAGACCCCTGCTATAGGGAGGAGGGGAAATTGGTGCTCTGACCACTAATGACATGACCTGTTTCCCTTCAGTGATTCAAATGGACTTATTCTTCATTGGATTCGTCTTGCTTTGGTGGTTTCTGTGGACTCACCCGTTCCCTCGGGGCGATTACAATGGACTTTCATTATTACACTTGTTCCCCCCCTCTCTCCTCTGTGGACTATAATTGGAGCCCCGAGTCGACCAGAACTTCGAAGACTCCCCCGACACGACAGACGGATCCCCATCGTCCGGAACACTGAGGATCTCGCCTGTGTTGGTAGCTATTCCCATAGCCCTGTTCTCTCTCTAACCTTTTATCTCCTTTCAGATCCCCACTATCGCGTTTACTGTTTTGGCCCCTACTAAAGGTGCATTTGTTGTGATTAACTGATAGTCCCTTGTTGTTTGCCTTTGTTGCACTTTTGGGATGGGTGAAAAGAACCATCACGACACCCCGCAAGAAACGGATCGTGACATTAAAATTGGCGTCACGGACAGGATTTCTGTCTAGACAGAAGGGTTGCAGCTGAAAAGGCACCCATACTGTCTTTGGCAATTCATAAAGGATCCCTTAGTGCAAAGGGCGGGACACTGTTGTTTTGTTGTTGTTGTGTGTATGTGGTCTGGGAAGGAAGGGACAACTTGAAGCAACTAAGCAGAGCCTCCCAGGCAGATTATTGTCCTTTCACCCAGCCAGGGAAGCGAAGGGCGACACAGCGAGGGCTGTGTAGTTTTGTGGAACTTAAGTTTGTAGCTCCCTGTCGTGGTTTTGGTCCCTTCCCAAAATGAGTGACAATCTTAGCCTTGAAATTAAAGCTGAATTTTATGCACTACTAGCCAAACACAATGCCAAACCTTCTACAGAAGGAGAAAAATGGGCACAGAGTAATTGGTTGAACTTAGAAAATGTTATTGATAGAGTGTGTTCATTACAACATGAAACAAAATTCAAACTGGGCAAAAATAAAACTATCTTCTGCTCAGTTTTGGGAGCTTGTCTTATGGCAGCTATAGAAAATGGCTTCGAGCGAAGAAGTGAGGAACATGCTATAATAGACTCCCTTCAAAATCTAGTTGAAATTTTGCAAAAACAGTTCTATGAAGCAAAAAAATGTGATCTATGCATTGCGAGCTGCCTTAACAGAGGAACATATTAACAAATCACATCATGCTGATTCCTCTACAGAGCTTGAGGAGAAGGAAACTCCTCACATTAAACAAATCTATCCTCATCAAGAACTTGAAGCAGCAAGTAATTGTGGGGAACATTGCTGCCATCACTTGAGACCCTTGATTAAAACAGAGTAGAACTATCTCAGTGATGATGATCTGGAACCTCACATCACAACCAAACGCATACCATCACAACTAAACACGGCCACCGAGCTAGCTAAGCTTAAAAGGGAATACGGACAGCCTCCACATGAATCAGAAACAGAATATGTTTTCCGGGTGTCCCTCACTGGTGGTGATCAAATTCAATTCACTGAACAGGAAGCCAGTGGGTACTGGGGACATGGTGTCTTCTTAACAACAGGAGAGAAAGGTGACACATGGTCCCTGACACAGCGTGCAGCTTTTTGGGCCGGGGGAACAAGCCCCTTGGAAAGGGGAGATCCCATAGCTAGAATTAGTACCCCCGACCAGCTCTTGGAAAATGTGCACAAAGCTGCTTGCCTGCAAATGACTCACAAAAAGAAATGAATTCCTGGCTTTGAATCCCTGATGCAATTACCTGTGAAGCCCAAGATAATGACCCCTTGAATTTGTGGGCTTCCAGAATCACTCAAACCTACAGCAATTCTCCTTCCAAAAACGATAGCAGCTGTATCTCCTGTAGAAAGACCAGACAGATTTCCTAGTCACTGGAACGACCCATTTGTTCCCCTTTATGACTTGTTGAGGAAAGGGGTGAAATGGGATTGGAGTCTTTCTCAGGAGTCAGCATTGCAATTGCTGATTTTTGAAGCAACAGCTCATCAAGCACTGGGCCCTATCCATCCTACAGATCCTTTCCAGGTGGAATGGGCATTTGCCTCCTCAGGGCTGTCAGTACACATATGGCAGCGGGGTCCTGAGGCTCCGACAAGACCTGTTGGTTTTGATTCCCGTGGTTCCAAAGATGCTGAGAAAAGATACACTACCTGGGAAAAAGGATTGTTGATGGTTATCTTAGCTTTCCTAGAAGTAGAAAAAATTGCACAAAAACAACCAATTGTATTGAGAGGCCCCTTCAAGGTTATTAAGACGGTCACTAGTGGGAGTCCCCCTCCTGACGGGGTGGCCCAGAGGGCCTCAGTGAGAAAGTGGTATGCTCAGGTTGAACATTACTGTAACTTCTTCTCAATGACAGAAGGAGCTGTAAAAACTTTAGCAATCCAAGAAACTGAGAGCTTGGACAAACCTGCCTCTGTAATCAAAGTAACCCCTCCTTTCTGCCCCGAACAATCAGCAAACTCTTGGTTTACTGATGCTTTTGCTAAAGGGGAAGGAAAAGGATGGAAATCTAGGGCAGAAGCCCTCCACTTTTCCTCTGGTGAGCAAATGATTACAGAGGGAGAAGGTAGTACACACAGTGGGGAGCTGATAGCTGTCTGGAGTGTTTTTCAACGAGAAGCACAGAATTCCTCTTTGGTCTGCATCTACACTGACTCCTATGCTCTGTACCAAATGATCCTAATAATCCAGCTCATGACCCTGGCCAACCTGTTCTGGTGGACCTCTCTTACTATAGGACTAGTAGCACTTGTGCTAAAACCCCCTCTGAAGAAATATGCATGGGAATCCTCTGGTGCTCTAGGCAAAGAGCATTGGACAAATACATGCTGGATAATTCCATCATTCTAACTTTTCTGCCTCTCGGCGGCAGAATTCTGTTGTGTTGACTTTCTCAGAAGAACTCTGAGGGACATGAAGACCACCTAATCCATGATCAAACTGGTAATACTTTTCTGCATCCTACCGCAACCCCATGGCCAGAAAGCAGCTGAGTGACCGTGGTCTGAACTAATTGTGGTAGCATGCAGAAAAAGTGAAAGGATCTCTTGAAGCACAAAAAGGTTTGTACGCAGCCAAGCATACAGGATTGTTGGCACAATTTCACATGAACACAAACTGTAGAAGTAGTTTGGTTTTGGTCCAAAAATACTGAAGCACTTTTTTTTTGTTTTGTTTTGTTTTTGTTTTTGTTTTTGTTTTTTAAGTTGAAAGTATTGATTCAAATACTGGAGTAGGACTTGATGTTAATGTTGTGACACCTACCACCCAACCACTGGTTACACTTAGCCCGAAAATTTTTGAAATTGGACCATGTAGAATCAGGAAAACTGGCCAACAACAGATATTGTTTAATCTGTTATGGTCTCTTAAACAAGTCAAATTGCTGATGCAAAACAATATCTGAGAAATACAACCAGCTTGTTCACCCTTTTTGCAGACCTCTTTTCAGGCTTGGACAACCTGGCTGCGACAGTGGAAGCCTCCTAAAAACCGGCTGCCAAGAGACATAACTGGTCTTGTGGGAACAGGATTGGGAATCCTAAATAGTATTGATTCAGAAGTATGAATGAATAAATTGGCTTCCACAACTAAAGATTTAACCAAAATACAACAACCACTGCAATCGTCCTTATCAGCCTTGGGAACACATCAGTGGTTGCTATCAAACATTCTAGCAAATTGGGAAAAGATAAATGTAAATAATAGCAAATTGATCATTGATGCACTTAATGCCGCACAAAGCAACGTTTCCTTAGCTCTTAGCCGTATCCAGGCTCAATGATGGATGCAGTCAGTTGCTGCCTCAATTATAAGAGAAGGTGAAGAAGGCACTTTTCCCACTGAAATGAGGAAAATAGTCTGGGACAGTGCCACTGACTTTGAAAGAGATTTCCAATCCTGGTGGAATTTAGTGAATTTTACCTATGACCCTAACACAAACACAGCCACAGCATTTGCGTTGACCATAAGAAATGCCTCGGTGCATTTGATATTCCCTATCATTGCACTAGGATTAAATCATGATGGACCCACTTTCTATCCTTCTGAACATAGAGAATGGGCCCGTCAAATTGATGACAAATGGCAAACTGTCAATTTAGAGTCCTGTACCATCTGAGAACAACTAGGGTTTATCTGTGAAGGTAATGCAATTGTAGCTCAAGATATTTGTCTGGAGACAGAACAAAATAGCTGTCATTTTGATATTCATCCTAACGAGACTTCTGAAACAGTCCTTGTATCTACAGACAATGGGTGTGCCTGCTTCAGAACCGCTTGGGATACTGTGTTTATAGAAAGTACAGTAGTAGCTACTAAAAATCATTCCAATTTTTGTGCTTGCAACTTTACTAAAATTGCAGGATGTGATTTTTCTTTTGTAGCTCCAGTTACTTCACATGAACTTTTAGAATCCAATCTCACGTTGATTCACAAGCTACTGCCTACTCCCATTGGGATGAACCTTTCTCTGGTAAAGCAATTATTACTTCATCAAGATCTAATAGAGATCCTAGGAAAAATCAAGGGGAATGGACAGAAAACTCTGGTAACTGTTCATCATCATGTGCAAGAAATACATCGTGTTGTAGAAAGGGTGAAAAGTGATGCCGAGCACAAGTGGTGGGATACCCTTTTCGGGTGGTCACCCACCGCCACCGGTATCCTGAAGAAATTGTGTCATCCCATTGTTGTTCTTCTGATTTTAGTTATGATTGGTTTTGTTTTATCAGTAATCTTGCTTATTGTAAATTGGAGAATGATGAAACGATGAACAAAATTAACATCTATAATTAATGCACACCACTTGGCCGACATCCTTTACACTAGAGATGTTCCCAGGACAGTAGACACAAGAAGATGATAAGGTTAGAAGATATGTTTTACATCATTTTCTTTTATGATTTGTTCTAATCGCTGTTTTAATTATTTTTGTTTATTGTTTATAAAATTGTACTGAGTAATATCGATTATACTAGGTTTATTACTTTACTGTTTAATATTGATGATACTGGTTTATTATTTGATCAATTTATTGTTTAATTGATTCCTATTGATTATTATTTAAATAACTATTATTGATTTACTAATTGTATTTTGCTTATTGTTTAATTATAATTTGTTGTGATTACTAATATGTTGTGATTGTTTTAGTTTTCCCGTTTTCTCTTTCTTTCCCTTTTCCTCTTCTCTTTTCCCTGGGACCTGCTGCCAACACTTGACGAGTCCTGAAGACTCCACGACGACACCATGGAATCCTGCTGATGAAGATCTTTCGAGGGCAATCGTCAGTCACGGGGTGGTGTAAGAGCCCCTCAGAAGCCCCTCATTTTCCATTCTGCCTTCCGATTGCCACAAGAAAGAATCCCTTCCCCCACTGTAGTTCCGGCTTAGAACAGGACACAGCACAGGTGGGACCACTGAACCGTCATGCTGGCTGTTCCCAACAAGGCCTGGTAAGAACTTGGCAAGGAGTTGGCAAGGACTTGGCAAAGACCTGACATGGAGCCAGCACGGGACAGCCTGATGCGCGGCCTGCTTCTAATCTCCGTTCTTAAGCCCAATGAACTTTTGGGGTGACTCTCGCGGTCCTTCACTGAAGACCCCTCATCTGCCTCGTTACCACTGTGACAAAGAAAGAATGAGAACCCTCCTCCCAAGGACTGAGACTGAGACCCCTGCTATAGGGAGGAGGGGAAATTGGTGCTCTGACCACTAATGACATGACCTGTTTCCCTTCAGTGATTCAAATGGACTTATTCTTCATTGGATTCGTCTTGCTTTGGTGGTTTCTGTGGACTCACCCGTTCCCTCGGGGCGATTACAATGGACTTTCATTATTACACTTGTTCCCCCCCTCTCTCCTCTGTGGACTATAATTGGAGCCCCGAGTCGACCAGAACTTCGAAGACTCCCCCGACACGACAGACGGATCCCCATCGTCCGGAGCACTGAGGATCTCGCCTGTGTTGGTAGCTATTCCCATAGCCCTGTTCTCTCTCTAACCTTTTATCTCCTTTCAGATCCCCACTATCGCGTTTACTGTTTTGGCCCCTACTAAAGGTGCATTTGTTGTGATTAACTGATAGTCCCTTGTTGTTTGCCTTTGTTGCACTTTTGGGATGGGTGAAAAGAACCATCACGACACCCCGGAAGAAGCGGATCGTGACAGAGGCGGGCTGGTTACCCCAGACCTGCTAAGCGAGAGCGGCAGTCTCCCATGCTGCGTTTCCGTCTTTTTCGCGAGAAAAGCGGCCAGTAAAGAGACGAAGCGAGTAATAAAAAGAGTGAGAGAACCCCCCCTGGGACTGGGTCTCAGAGAAAGAGTGGGACCCCTTAGTGGGGGGGGGGGGGGGGAAGTAAAAGGTAATTAATTAGAAAAAAAAATTAATGAAAAGGTAAAAAGAGGGTTTTCTTGGCATAATCTATTGGGGAAAAATAAAAGGTAAAATGTGTAGGAGGGGCCCCTAAAAATTCTGCTGGATTGAGGGATAAGAATGCCCGAGAACATCCAAGATCAAACCTGCTGGATTGAGGGATTAATATTCCAAGAGCATCCAGGGTTGATTCAAACCTGCTGGATTGAGGGATTAATGTTCCAAGAGCATCCAGGGTTGATTCAAACCTGCTGGATTGAGGGATTAATGTTCCAAGAGCATCCAGGGTTAAGTCAAACCTGCTGGGTTGAGGGATTAACATTCCAAGAGCACCCAGAATTAAGTTTGCTGGGTTGTTGAGAGCAGCCAAGATTGAGTAAAAATTTTGCCAGTTTGAAGAGAAGTCTGACAGGATCTAGAGTTGGGAACCACACAGCTAGATTGAGGGGTATCCAAGAACACTGGGACTAGCCAGGGACACCTACAAGTGTAATAGGTGTGTTGAAAAAGAAAAGGTACCTTGTTGTTGTGGTTGTTTTGTTATGTGTAAGAGTAAGTAAAATAAAGTTAAGTGAATGTAGACGAAGGAAAGTATATGTATGCATCCTGCCCTGTTAAGCAGCCTCACTGTGCTTCCCTGCTGTCACCGACAAACACAAGTTACGAACCCTCAGAACTGAAAAAGTTCCATCAAATATTGCTTCCATTGATGACCATGATATTGTCTATAATACCTTGTTCCAACTTATGTTATGTAAGTGTTAATACCCCTATCCTACCAGTTGGTAAACCTGATGGGTCATACCGGTTAGTACAGGATCTGCGGGCCATAAACAAGGTCACTGAGGATCTGTATCCTGTGGTGGCCAATCCCTACACGTTATTAACTTGCTTAACCCCCGAGCTAACTTGGTTTACCGTTTTAGATTTAAAAGATGCCTTCTTTTGCCTTCCTATCCACGAAGCCAGAAAATTTTTGCATTTGAATGGGAAAATCCTAAGAGCGGGCCAAGAACTCAACTGACATGGACCAGACTCCCACAAGGATTCAAAAACTCACCCACTTTGTTTGGAGAACAACTTGCAAAAGAATTAGAGACCTGAGAAGCCCCTCCAGAGGAAGGGAAGTTGCTAGAGTACGTAGATGACATCCTGATAGCCACACGGACAAGGGAAGCATGCACGGCCTGGACGATAAGCCTCTTGAACTTTTTGGGGCTCCAAGGGTACCGAGTATCAAAGAAAAAAGCCCAAGTAGTAAAACAGAAAGTAACTTATCTGGGTTACGAAGTCAGTGCTAGACAACGTACCTTGGGCCAAAGCCGGAAGGAGGCAATATGCCAGACCCCAAAACCTCAGACGGTAAAGGAACTACGAACTTTCCTGAGGATGACAGGGTGGTGCAGGTTATGGATCTGTAACTATGGACTGTTTGTTAAGCCCTTCTATGAACTGATTGCAACTGAAAGCAGGAACATCCAAGAGACAAAGGAAGCTACGCAAGCTTTCAACCAGCTGAAAAAAGCCCTCATGTCAGCTCCAGCCCTGAGATTGCCGGACGTGAGTAAGCCTTTCCTTTTATTCTCCCATGAGAAGCAAGGAATCGCCTTAGGAATACTAGCACAGGACCTGGGCCCATATCGGAGAGCAGTGGCTTACTTCTCTAAGCAATTGGATACAGCAGCTAAAGGGTGGCCTGGGTGCCTCAGAGCTGTTGCAGCAGTCGTCCTGAACATCCAAGAGGCACACAAATTCACCCTAGGCCAGAAAAGAACTGTGCTAGTGTCTCACACAGTGTCTGCAGTGCTAGAGGTAAAAGGTGGGCATTGGCTTTCCCCACAACGGCTCCTGAGATACCAAGCTATCATAGCGGAGCAAGATGATGTAGAGATAGTAGTGGCTAACATTGTCAATCCAGCCTCCTTCCTCAGTAGAAACCAAGGGGAACCAGTGGAACATGACTGCCTGGAGACCATTGAAGCCACCTACTCCAGCTGCCCTGACTCGAAGGACACCCCTCTCGAGAATGCAGAAGTCTCGTTTACTGATGGAAGCAGTTATATCATCAGTGGAAAACGGCACGCCGGCTAGGCAGTTCCAACGTGCAAGGAAGTAATATCATCTGGGCCCCTGCCAACAAATACCTCTGCACAGAAGGCCGAGATAATTGCTCTAACTCGGGCCCTAGAATTGGCAAGAGGGAAAGAAATAAACATATACACGGACTCGAAGTATGCATTTGGAGTAGTGCATGCTCACAGAGCCATTTAGAAAGAGAGAGGACTGCTGAAGTCTCAAGGGAAAAATATTAAAGATGCATCAGAAGTACTGCGACTTCTAGCAGCAGTCCAGTTGCCAGAGAAAGTAGCGATCATGCACATTAAGGCACATCAGAAGATCAACTCCGAATTGGAAGAAGGAAACGAGCTGGCAGATAGGGAAGCAAAAGAAGCAGCAAGACGGGCAAATTTCCCCTAAAGGTAAGCCAAGATACAACAAACCAGAAAAAAAATTAATCTATGAGCAAAAAGGAGACTATAACCAAGAGGGATGGGCCACCATAGAAGGAAAATTAGTTCTACCCTCCTATTTATGATGGTCCCTAATAAAGGAAGAACACCAGAAAACCATTGGGGTATTGATGCTCTAGCATAACTAGACATTTACAACTCGACAATGTGACCTTTGCCTCCAGACCAACCCCAAAAATACTCCCAAACCAAAGCTTAGCCAGATTAGGAAGGGTCATGGGCCGGAGCAGCAATGGCAGATTGATTGTACAGAATTGCCAAGAAAAGGGGGGTATAAGTTTTTCCTGGTGCTAACAGATACCTTTTCAGGATGGCCAGAAGCATTCCCCACCAGGACTTCTAAAGCTCAAGAAGTAACTAAGGTATTGGTACAAGAAAACATACCACGCTTTAGAGTCCTGGCCACAATCTCCTCAAATAGAGGACCACATTTTATTGTAAAATTCGTGCAACAAGTTAGCCAATACTTGAACATAGACTGAGAACTTCGCACCCCATATAACCCACAATCAAGTGGTCAGGTAAAAAAAATGAATCATTTGATCAAACAACAAATTGTACAATTGGGACAAGAAGCTAATTTGTCATGGACTCAATCCCTCCCATTAGCACTACTGCAGATCCGAACCAAACCCAAGACTAAAGAAAAGCTAAACCACTTTGAATTGCTTTATGAAAAACCATATGGGGTGCGAAAGAGAATGTCTACCCAAGACATGTCACTAACCTCCTGTATGTTAAGTCTCTTAACTTGGTGTATCCAGCACCAATCACTAGCTAATAAACACAAGTCATAACTAGTGAAATACACTGTTTAGAAGACTTTATGTCACCCAATTATAATCCTATTAATTTTAGTTACTGTAAGTTTAATGATGTCTACTTTAACACTCATGTAGAATTCGAGGATGTTAAAACACATGGCCAGTCTGACATCACTCTCTAGAACTCATAGAATCTTACTGAAAGAGGACGGTCATGATAGTAGATCAGAATTTAAATCAAGACCCCTGTAGTAAAAGAATTTAATCTATTTTAAGAAAAGGGGGGACTGAAGCAGAGATTTTTAGAGTTAGGTTAACAAAATGAATGAAGCATTTCTAATTTAGCTTGTAGAGTTATGTGTTGAATTTTCAACCTTTTACTTAAGAAACCTCTGCCTAGTACAAAGGGCATAGGAAAATGCAAATTTCTGAAGCTTCTTGCATAGAGAACAATACCAGAAGAAGGAAAGAACCCAGATAAAGAAGCTCCTCTGTCTCCGAGCCTATCAAGACTGACAGACGTACTCAGATAAGCACCAAAGGACCAAAAGCGCACGCGCAGAGAGGAAAAGTTCAAAAGTTCAATCATGAGGAAGACCACAATCTTCAGCCTCAGGACCACCAAGAGACCCCCGTACGACCACCACAGCAAACCACGCATGCCCAGAAGGGCGTGGACTTACTTCGCATGAGAAGCGAGGACAGGCGGGGCCAGGGGTGGAATATGCATGAAAAAGTTGTGCAATGTATTGCATATGGAACGTCTTTAAGAATAAAAGTGTGGGTCAGACTGAGGCTCGGGGCACAAGTTTTGGAGAGCTATCTCACTTGTGCCGGGCGCTGACATACGTACCCACTTCATAACTACCCCAGGTTATGGAGTCTATTTATTTCTTCCGCGTATCGTTTCAGAGGTTTCTTGCCTTCGCCAGGCTGCAACGTGCCCGCTAGTACCAAGAACTGGGCAGGAGTGGGCAGAGAGCACGGCCATCTGCCAGCAGGTTGCAGCTTGCCCAGGAAAATGCAGTGTCCTTGGAATGTGCAGCAAATCCTATTTCCTGGCAAGGTCGGGCTAAGTGAGCAGTGCTGGTACACTTTCTCCTTGAGAACTGGAGCGGAAAAGCTTTGCGCTAAGATGTAGGCGACTCGAGAGGCAGAATACGGAGCTCCGCAGCTGGCCGAAAGCAAGTGCCGCTTCCCGGCGTCTTTCGGCAAAAGCGGCGCTTCGGAGCGCACCGCTGCCGCTCCAGTCATCTGTGCGCGAAGTTGCCGCTTCTTCGCCTCCGGCAGCCGGAGATCGCGGTAGCTTGCATAGGCGAAGAACGAAGCCGCGAAGAAGCCGGCTTGTGTGCGAAGCTCGCAGACAGCTGCAGGACGGTGGCTGCCGCTCTCCAAGCCTCTTGAATTCACTCTTGGCATGCGAGTGGAAGGTGTTCCAGGACAATTTTCCTGGGTTTTGACGTAGTCCTACTTCATCCCACCTTGGAAATTCTTGCTGCTCCCCAGAGGCTCCGAGATGCAGAGAACACGGTGGCAGCTGCTGAGAAGAAGGGCAACTGTGAGTTGGTCAAGAAGCAAGAACACAGGCAGTTGACTGTGCTTGGCGAGGAGCAGCTGCTCGATTCTAGCAATTGCCTTCAGTGCGCACAGAAGCCCGCTGCTCTGCTGCTTGGTTTTTCGCCTTCAGTCAATTACACACTGCTGAAGTTGAGGCAGGCAGTTCAGCTTTGCTGCTTTTCAGCATCTCAGCTGCCCTTCTGCTCTGTGACAGCTCTCGAGGTTTCTTGCCTTCGTCAGGCTGCAACGTGCCCGCTAGTACCAAGAACTGGGCAGGAGTGGGCAGAGAGCACGGCCATCTGCCAGCAGGTTGCAGCTTGCCCAGGAAAATGCAGTGTCCTTGGAATGTGCAGCAAATCTTATTTCCTGGCAAGGTCGGGCTAAGTGAGCAGTGCTGGGACACTTTCTCCTTGAGAACTGGAGCGGAAAAGCTTTTCGCTAAGATGTAGGCGACTCGAGAGGCAGAATACGGAGCTCCGCAGCTGGCCGAAAGCAAGTGCCGCTTCCCGGCGTCTTTCGGCAAAAGCGGCGCTTCGGAGCGCACCGCTGCCGCTCCAGTCATCTGTGCGCGAAGTTGCCGCTTCTTCGCCTCAGGCAGCCGGAGATCGCGGTAGCTTGCAAGAGGCGAAGAACGAAGCCGCGAAGAAGCCGGCTTGTGTGCGAAGCTCGCAGACAGCTGCAGGACGGTGGCTGCCGCTCTCCTGCCTGTTGAATTCACTCTTGGCATGCCAATAGAAGGTGTTCCAGGACAACCTTCCTGAGTTTTTATTTTAGTTTTCATGCATCCCACCTTGGAAATTCTTGCTGCTCCCCAGAGGCTCCGAGATGCAGAGAACACGGTGGCAGCTGCTGAGAAGAAGGGCAACTGTGAGTTGGTCAAGAAGCAAGAACACAGGCAGTTGACTGTGCTTGGCGAGGAGCAGCTGCTCGATTCTAGCAATTGCCTTCAGTGCGCACAGAAGCCCGCTGCTCTGCTGCTTGGTTTTTCGCCTTCAGTCAATTACACACTGCTGAAGTTGAGGCAGGCAGTTCAGCTTTGCTGCTTTTCAGCATCTCAGCTGCCCTTCTGCTCTGTGACAGCTCTCCAGGTTTCTTGCCTTCGCCAGGCTGCAACGTGCCCGCTAGTACCAAGAACTGGGCAGGAGTGGGCAGAGAGCACGGCCATCTGCCAGCAGGTTGCAGCTTGCCCAGGAAAATGCAGTGTCCTTGGAATGTGCAGCAAATCCTATTTCCTGGCAAGGTCGGGCTAAGTGAGCAGTGCTGGGACACTTTCTCCTTGAGAACTGGAGCGGAAAAGCTTTGCGCTAAGATGTAGGCGACTCGAGAGGCAGAATACGGAGCTCCGCAGCTGGCCGAAAGCAAGTGCCGCTTCCCGGCGTCTTTCGGCAAAAGCGGCGCTTCGGAGCGCACCGCTGCCGCTCCAGTCATCTGTGCGCGAAGTTGCCGCTTCTTCGCCTCCGGCAGCCGGAGATCGCGGTAGCTTGCATAGGCGAAGAACGAAGCCGCGAAGAAGCCGGCTTGTGTGCGAAGCTCGCAGACAGCTGCAGGACGGTGGCTGCCGCTCTCCAAGCCTCTTGAATTCACTCTTGGCATGCGAGTGGAAGGTGTTCCAGGACAATTTTCCTGGGTTTTGACGTAGTCCTACTTCATCCCACCTTGGAAATTCTTGCTGCTCCCCAGAGGCTCCGAGATGCAGAGAACACGGTGGCAGCTGCTGAGAAGAAGGGCATCTGTGAGTTGGTCAAGAAGCAAGAACACAGGCAGTTGACTGTGCTTGGCGAGGAGCAGCTGCTCGATTCTAGCAATTGCCTTCAGTGCGCACAGAAGCCCGCTGCTCTGCTGCTTGGTTTTTCGCCTTCAGTCAATTACACACTGCTGAAGTTGAGGCAGGCAGTTCAGCTTTGCTGCTTTTCAGCATCTCAGCTGCCCTTCTGCTCTGTGACAGCTCTCGAGGTTTCTTGCCTTCGCCAGGCTGCAACGTGCCCGCTAGTACCAAGAACTGGGCAGGAGTGGGCAGAGAGCACGGCCATCTGCCAGCAGGTTGCAGCTTGCCCAGGAAAATGCAGTGTCCTTGGAATGTGCAGCAAATCCTATTTCCTGGCAAGGTCGGGCTAAGTGAGCAGTGCTGGTACACTTTCTCCTTGAGAACTGGAGCGGAAAAGCTTTGCGCTAAGATGTAGGCGACTCGAGAGGCAGAATACGGAGCTCCGCAGCTGGCCGAAAGCAAGTGCCGCTTCCCGGCGTCTTTCGGCAAAAGCGGCGCTTCGGAGCGCACCGCTGCCGCTCCAGTCATCTGTGCGCGAAGTTGCCGCTTCTTCGCCTCCGGCAGCCGGAGATCGCGGTAGCTTGCATAGGCGAAGAACGAAGCCGCGAAGAAGCCGGCTTGTGTGCGAAGCTCGCAGACAGCTGCAGGACGGTGGCTGCCGCTCTCCAAGCCTCTTGAATTCACTCTTGGCATGCGAGTGGAAGGTGTTCCAGGACAATTTTCCTGGGTTTTGACGTAGTCCTACTTCATCCCACCTTGGAAATTCTTGCTGCTCCCCAGAGGCTCCGAGATGCAGAGAACACGGTGGCAGCTGCTGAGAAGAAGGGCAACTGTGAGTTGGTCAAGAAGCAAGAACACAGGCAGTTGACTGTGCTTGGCGAGGAGCAGCTGCTCGATTCTAGCAATTGCCTTCAGTGCGCACAGAAGCCCGCTGCTCTGCTGCTTGGTTTTTCGCCTTCAGTCAATTACACACTGCTGAAGTTGAGGCAGGCAGTTCAGCTTTGCTGCTTTTCAGCATCTCAGCTGCCCTTCTGCTCTGTGACAGCTCTCGAGGTTTCTTGCCTTCGCCAGGCTGCAACGTGCCCGCTAGTACCAAGAACTGGGCAGGAGTGGGCAGAGAGCACGGCCATCTGCCAGCAGGTTGCAGCTTGCCCAGGAAAATGCAGTGTCCTTGGAATGTGCAGCAAATCCTATTTCCTGGCAAGGTCGGGCTAAGTGAGCAGTGCTGGGACACTTTCTCCTTGAGAACTGGAGCGGAAAAGCTTTGCGCTAAGATGTAGGCGACTAGAGAGGCAGAATACGGAGCTCCGCAGCTGGCCGAAAGCAAGTGCCGCTTCCCGGCGTCTTTCGGCAAAAGCGGCGCTTCGGAGCGCACCGCTGCCGCTCCAGTGATCTGTGCGCGAAGTTGCCGCTTCTTCGCCTCCGGCAGCCGGAGATCGCGGTAGCTTGCAAGAGGCGAAGAACGAAGCCGCGAAGAAGCCGGCTTGTGTGCGAAGCTCGCAGACAGCTGCAGGACGGTGGCTGCCGCTCTCCAAGCCTCTTGAATTCACTCTTGGCATGCGAGTGGAAGGTGTTCCAGGACAATTTTCCTGGGTTTTGACGTAGTCCTACTTCATCCCACCTTGGAAATTCTTGCTGCTCCCCAGAGGCTCCGAGATGCAGAGAACACGGTGGCAGCTGCTGAGAAGAAGGGCATCTGTGAGTTGGTCAAGAAGCAAGAACACAGGCAGTTGACTGTGCTTGGCTAGGAGCAGCTGCTGGATTCTTGCAATTGCCTTCAGTGCGCACAGAAGCCCGCTGCTCTGCTGCTTGGTTTTTCGCCTTCAGTCAATTACACACTGCTGAAGTTGAGGCAGGCAGTTCAGCTTTGCTGCTTTTCAGCATCTCAGCTGCCCTTCTGCTCTGTGACAGCTCTCGAGGTTTCTTGCCTTCGCCAGGCTGCAACGTGCCCGCTAGTACCAAGAACTGGGCAGGAGTGGGCAGAGAGCACGGCCATCTGCCAGCAGGTTGCAGCTTGCCCAGGAAAATGCAGTGTCCTTGGAATGTGCAGCAAATCCTATTTCCTGGCAAGGTCGGGCTAAGTGAGCAGTGCTGGGACACTTTCTCCTTGAGAACTGGAGCGGAAAAGCTTTGCGCTAAGATGTAGGCGACTCGAGAGGCAGAATACGGAGCTCCGCAGCTGGCCGAAAGCAAGTGCCGCTTCCCGGCGTCTTTCGGCAAAAGCGGCGCTTCGGAGCGCACCGCTGCCGCTCCAGTCATCTGTGCGCGAAGTTGCCGCTTCTTCGCCTCCGGCAGCCGGAGATCGCGGTAGCTTGCATAGGCGAAGAACGAAGCCGCGAAGAAGCCGGCTTGTGTGCGAAGCTCGCAGACAGCTGCAGGACGGTGGCTGCCGCTCTCCAAGCCTCTTGAATTCACTCTTGGCATGCGAGTGGAAGGTGTTCCAGGACAATTTTCCTGGGTTTTGACGTAGTCCTACTTCATCCCACCTTGGAAATTCTTGCTGCTCCCCAGAGGCTCCGAGATGCAGAGAACACGGTGGCAGCTGCTGAGAAGAAGGGCAACTGTGAGTTGGTCAAGAAGCAAGAACACAGGCAGTTGACTGTGCTTGGCGAGGAGCAGCTGCTCGATTCTAGCAATTGCCTTCAGTGCGCACAGAAGCCCGCTGCTCTGCTGCTTGGTTTTTCGCCTTCAGTCAATTACACACTGCTGAAGTTGAGGCAGGCAGTTCAGCTTTGCTGCTTTTCAGCATCTCAGCTGCCCTTCTGCTCTGTGACAGCTCTCCAGGTTTCTTGCCTTCGCCAGGCTGCAACGTGCCCGCTAGTACCAAGAACTGGGCAGGAGTGGGCAGAGAGCACGGCCATCTGCCAGCAGGTTGCAGCTTGCCCAGGAAAATGCAGTGTCCTTGGAATGTGCAGCAAATCCTATTTCCTGGCAAGGTCGGGCTAAGTGAGCAGTGCTGGGACACTTTCTCCTTGAGAACTGGAGCGGAAAAGCTTTTCGCTAAGATGTAGGCGACTCGAGAGGCAGAATACGCAGCTCCGCAGCTGGCCGAAAGCAAGTGCCGCTTCCCGGCGTCTTTCGGCAAAAGCGGCGCTTCGGAGCGCACCGCTGCCGCTCCAGTCAGCTGTGCGCCAAGTTGCCGCTTCTTCGCCTCCGGCAGCCGGAGATCGCGGTAGCTTGCATAGGCGAAGAACGAAGCCGCGAAGAAGCCGGCTTGTGTGCGAAGCTCGCAGACAGCTGCAGGACGGTGGCTGCCGCTCTCCTGCCTGTTGAATTCACTCTTGGCATGCCAATGGGAGGTGTTCCAGGACAACCTTCCTGAGTTTTTATTTTGGTTTTCATGCATCCCACCTTGGAAATTCTTGTTGCTCCCCAGAGGCTCCGAGATGCAGAGAACACGGTGGCAGCTGCTGAAAAGAAAGGCAACTGTGAGTTGGTCAAGAAGCAAGAACACAGGCAGCTGCCTGTGCTTGGCAAGGAGCAGCTGCTGGATTCTTGCAATTGCCTTCAGTGCGCACAGAAGCCCGCTGCTCTGCTGCTTGGTGTTTCGCCTTCAGTCAATTGCACATTGCTGAAGCTGAGGCAGGCAGTTCAGCTTTGCTGCTTTTCAGCATCTCAGCTGCTTTCTGCTCTGTGACAGCTCTCGAGGTGAAATAGAGATTTTTAGAGTTAGGTTAACAAAATGAATTAAGCATTTCTAATTTAGCTTGTAGAGTTATGTGTTGAATTTTCAACCTTTTGCTTAAGAAACCTCTGCCTAATACAAAGGGCAAAGGAAAATGCAAATTTCTGAAGCTTCTTGCATGAAGAACAATACCAGAAGAAGGAAAGAACCCTTTCCTTCTGAATTAAAATAAAGAAGCTCCTCTGTCTCCAAGCCTATCAAGACTGACAGACGTACTCAGATAAGCACCAAAGGACCAAAAGCGCACGCGCAGAGAGGAAAAGTTCAAAAGTTCAATCATGAGGAAGACCACAATCTTCAGCCTCAGGACCACCAAGAGACCCCCGTACGACCACCACAGCAAACCACACATGCCCAGAAGGGCGTGGACTTACTTCGCATGAGAAGCGAGGACAGGCGGGGCCAGGGGTGGAATATGCATGAAAAAGTTGTGCAATGTATTGCATATGGAACGTCTTTAAGAATAAAAGTGTGGGTCAGACTGAGGCTCGGGGCACAAGTTTTGGAGAGCTATCTCACTTGTGCCGGGCGCTGACATACGTACCCACTTCATAACTACCCCAGGTTATGGAGTCTATTGATTTCTTCCGCGTATCGTTTCAGTCGGGGCTTGCAAAGGTGCTTTAGGCGCGGCCCAGCTGATAGCGCAGCGGGCGCGCGGGCACAAGCCGCGGTTTGAGGAGCTGCTTTGAACGCCGCTAGCTGATAGCGCAGCTAGTGGGAGCGTGGTACAAGCTAGGAGTTACAAGCACCGCTTACAAGCATCGCTAGTTGGTAAAAAGCTTGCAAAAGTAGCCAGCGAGCCCGGCTGGGCTAAGAGTTAAGTGTTTGTTATACAATAGCACTGCCCTTCAGTGTTAAAAGCTGTCACTGGTGCAGGGGGAGGGGTTGGGGAAGGCAGTCTAGGGTTGCCATGGGAAACAGCAGTTGTATGAGTTCTCCACCCCCTTTCGTAAGAGAATTGTACCCTCCCCCTGTCCTGTCAGTTGTTGTTCAAGTCTGCCCCTTAGCCTAGAATCTTCTCTGTTCCACGGTTCTTCCACCAAGAACACTCCTTTCCCTTTTCCCCACTGGTTAATGTTATATTTCCCCTCCCTTTAGCCTTCTCCCGATTGTACCCTCGAATGCTAAACCCTCCTACCCCTACGCAGTAAAAGAATCCTCACCCCGCCCTTCGGGGCTCTCGGAATCTGCCTCTCTACTGCTTCGTTGTCTCCCTGTTTGCCCCTTCTGCGACCCTTCAATCAACGAGCAGGATTTCAGCAGCCCGAGTGTCCCTCCCGTTCTTCTGGTGGACCCTCAGATGTACCAGCTACCCGAGCTTCGTGCCGAGCGGCTAAAAGCCCCCACGGCTCGGCAACTGGGAGATCCTTTGCATTACAGGGCGAATAAAGGGGGGATGAATGTGTGTGAATGCGAGGCTGTAAGAGCCCGTCAGAAGCCCCTCATTTTCCATTCTGCCTTCCGATTGCCACAAGAAAGAATCCCTTCCCCCACTGTAGTTCCGGCTTAGAACAGGACACAGCACAGGTGGGACCACTGAACCGTCATGCTGGCTGTTCCCAACAAGGCCTGGTAAGAACTTGGCAAGGAGTTGGCAAGGACTTGGCAAAGACCTGACATGGAGCCAGCACGGGACAGCCTGATGCGCGGCCTGCTTCTAATCTCCGTTCTTAAGCCCAATGAACTTTTGGGGTGACTCTCGCGGTCCTTCACTGAAGACCCCTCATCTGCCTCGTTACCACTGTGACAAAGAAAGAATGAGAACCCTCCTCCCAAGGACTGAGACTGAGACCCCTGCTATAGGGAGGAGGGGAAATTGGTGCTCTGACCACTAATGACATGACCTGTTTCCCTTCAGTGATTCAAATGGACTTATTCTTCATTGGATTCGTCTTGCTTTGGTGGTTTCTGTGGACTCACCCGTTCCCTCGGGGCGATTACAATGGACTTTCATTATTACACTTGTTCCCCCCCTCTCTCCTCTGTGGACTATAATTGGAGCCCCGAGTCGACCAGAACTTCGAAGACTCCCCCGACACGACAGACGGATCCCCATCGTCCGGAGCACTGAGGATCTCGCCTGTGTTGGTAGCTATTCCCATATCCCTGTTCTCTCTCTAACCTTTTATCTCCTTTCAGATCCCCACTATCGCGTTTACTGTTTTGGCCCCTACTAAAGGTGCATTTGTTGTGATTAACTGATAGTCCCTTGTTGTTTGCCTTTGTTGCACTTTTGGGATGGGTGAAAAGAACCATCACGACACCCCGCAAGAAACGGATCGTGACATTAAAATTGGCGTCACGGACAGGATTTCTGTCTAGACAGAAGGGTTGCAGCTGAAAAGGCACCCATACTGTCTTTGGCAATTCATAAAGGATCCCTTAGTGCAAAGGGCGGGACACTGTTGTTTTGTTGTTGTTGTGTGTATGTGGTCTGGGAAGGAAGGGACAACTTGAAGCAACTAAGCAGAGCCTCCCAGGCAGATTATTGTCCTTTCACCCAGCCAGGGAAGCGAAGGGCGACACAGCGAGGGCTGTGTAGTTTTGTGGAACTTAAGTTTGTAGCTCCCTGTCGTGGTTTTGGTCCCTTCCCAAAATGAGTGACAATCTTAGCCTTGAAATTAAAGCTGAATTTTATGCACTACTAGCCAAACACAATGCCAAACCTTCTACAGAAGGAGAAAAATGGGCACAGAGTAATTGGTTGAACTTAGAAAATGTTATTGATAGAGTGTGTTCATTACAACATGAAACAAAATTCAAACTGGGCAAAAATAAAACTATCTTCTGCTCAGTTTTGGGAGCTTGTCTTATGGCAGCTATAGAAAATGGCTTCGAGCGAAGAAGTGAGGAACATGCTATAATAGACTCCCTTCAAAATCTAGTTGAAATTTTGCAAAAACAGTTCTATGAAGCAAAAAAATGTGATCTATGCATTGCGAGCTGCCTTAACAGAGGAACATATTAACAAATCACATCATGCTGATTCCTCTACAGAGCTTGAGGAGAAGGAAACTCCTCACATTAAACAAATCTATCCTCATCAAGAACTTGAAGCAGCAAGTAATTGTGGGGAACATTGCTGCCATCACTTGAGACCCTTGATTAAAACAGAGTAGAACTATCTCAGTGATGATGATCTGGAACCTCACATCACAACCAAACGCATACCATCACAACTAAACACGGCCACCGAGCTAGCTAAGCTTAAAAGGGAATACGGACAGCCTCCACATGAATCAGAAACAGAATATGTTTTCCGGGTGTCCCTCACTGGTGGTGATCAAATTCAATTCACTGAACAGGAAGCCAGTGGGTACTGGGGACATGGTGTCTTCTTAACAACAGGAGAGAAAGGTGACACATGGTCCCTGACACAGCGTGCAGCTTTTTCGGCCGGGGGAACAAGCCCCTTGGAAAGGGGAGATCCCATAGCTAGAATTAGTACCCCCGACCAGCTCTTGGAAAATGTGCACAAAGCTGCTTGCCTGCAAATGACTCACAAAAAGAAATGAATTCCTGGCTTTGAATCCCTGATGCAATTACCTGTGAAGCCCAAGATAATGACCCCTTGAATTTGTGGGCTTCCAGAATCACTCAAACCTACAGCAATTCTCCTTCCAAAAACGATAGCAGCTGTATCTCCTGTAGAAAGACCAGACAGATTTCCTAGTCACTGGAACGACCCATTTGTTCCCCTTTATGACTTGTTGAGGAAAGGGGTGAAATGGGATTGGAGTCTTTCTCAGGAGTCAGCATTGCAATTGCTGATTTTTGAAGCAACAGCTCATCAAGCACTGGGCCCTATCCATCCTACAGATCCTTTCCAGGTGGAATGGGCATTTGCCTCCTCAGGGCTGTCAGTACACATATGGCAGCGGGGTCCTGAGGCTCCGACAAGACCTGTTGGTTTTGATTCCCGTGGTTCCAAAGATGCTGAGAAAAGATACACTACCTGGGAAAAAGGATTGTTGATGGTTATCTTAGCTTTCCTAGAAGTAGAAAAAATTGCACAAAAACAACCAATTGTATTGAGAGGCCCCTTCAAGGTTATTAAGACGGTCACTAGTGGGAGTCCCCCTCCTGACGGGGTGGCCCAGAGGGCCTCAGTGAGAAAGTGGTATGCTCAGGTTGAACATTACTGTAACTTCTTCTCAATGACAGAAGGAGCTGTAAAAACTTTAGCAATCCAAGAAACGGAGAGCTTGGACAAACCTGCCTCTGTAATCAAAGTAACCCCTCCTTTCTGCCCCGAACAATCAGCAAACTCTTGGTTTACTGATGCTTTTGCTAAAGGGGAAGGAAAAGGATGGAAATCTAGGGCAGAAGCCCTCCACTTTTCCTCTGGTGAGCAAATGATTACAGAGGGAGAAGGTAGTACACACAGTGGGGAGCTGATAGCTGTCTGGAGTGTTTTTCAACGAGAAGCACAGAATTCCTCTTTGGTCTGCATCTACACTGACTCCTATGCTCTGTACCAAATGATCCTAATAATCCAGCTCATGACCCTGGCCAACCTGTTCTGGTGGACCTCTCTTACTATAGGACTAGTAGCACTTGTGCTAAAACCCCCTCTGAAGAAATATGCATGGGAATCCTCTGGTGCTCTAGGGAAAGAGCATTGGACAAATACATGCTGGATAATTCCATCATTCTAACTTTTCTGCCTCTCGGCGGCAGAATTCTGTTGTGTTGACTTTCTCAGAAGAACTCTGAGGGACATGAAGACCACCTAATCCATGATCAAACTGGTAATACTTTTCTGCATCCTACCGCAACCCCATGGCCAGAAAGCAGCTGAGTGACCGTGGTCTGAACTAATTGTGGTAGCATGCAGAAAAAGTGAAAGGATCTCTTGAAGCACAAAAAGGTTTGTACGCAGCCAAGCATACAGGATTGTTGGCACAATTTCACATGAACACAAACTGTAGAAGTAGTTTGGTTTTGGTCCAAAAATACTGAAGCACTTTTTTTTTGTTTTGTTTTGTTTTTGTTTTTGTTTTTGTTTTTTAAGTTGAAAGTATTGATTCAAATACTGGAGTAGGACTTGATGTTAATGTTGTGACACCTACCACCCAACCACTGGTTACACTTAGCCCGAAAATTTTTGAAATTGGACCATGTAGAATCAGGAAAACTGGCCAACAACAGATATTGTTTAATCTGTTATGGTCTCTTAAACAAGTCAAATTGCTGATGCAAAACAATATCTGAGAAATACAACCAGCTTGTTCACCCTTTTTGCAGACCTCTTTTCAGGCTTGGACAACCTGGCTGCGACAGTGGAAGCCTCCTAAAAACCGGCTGCCAAGAGACATAACTGGTCTTGTGGGAACAGGATTGGGAATCCTAAATAGTATTGATTCAGAAGTATGAATGAATAAATTGGCTTCCACAACTAAAGATTTAACCAAAATACAACAACCACTGCAATCGTCCTTATCAGCCTTGGGAACACATCAGTGGTTGCTATCAAACATTCTAGCAAATTGGGAAAAGATAAATGTAAATAATAGCAAATTGATCATTGATGCACTTAATGCCGCACAAAGCAACGTTTCCTTAGCTCTTAGCCGTATCCAGGCTCAATGATGGATGCAGTCAGTTGCTGCCTCAATTATAAGAGAAGGTGAAGAAGGCACTTTTCCCACTGAAATGAGGAAAATAGTCTGGGACAGTGCCACTGACTTTGAAAGAGATTTCCAATCCTGGTGGAATTTAGTGAATTTTACCTATGACCCTAACACAAACACAGCCACAGCATTTGCGTTGACCATAAGAAATGCCTGGGTGCATTTGATATTCCCTATCATTGCACTAGGATTAAATCATGATGGACCCACTTTCTATCCTTCTGAACATAGAGAATGGGCCCGTCAAATTGATGACAAATGGCAAACTGTCAATTTAGAGTCCTGTACCATCTGAGAACAACTAGGGTTTATCTGTGAAGGTAATGCAATTGTAGCTCAAGATATTTGTCTGGAGACAGAACAAAATAGCTGTCATTTTGATATTCATCCTAACGAGACTTCTGAAACAGTCCTTGTATCTACAGACAATGGGTGTGCCTGCTTCAGAACCGCTTGGGATACTGTGTTTATAGAAAGTACAGTAGTAGCTACTAAAAATCATTCCAATTTTTGTGCTTGCAACTTTACTAAAATTGCAGGATGTGATTTTTCTTTTGTAGCTCCAGTTACTTCACATGAACTTTTAGAATCCAATCTCACGTTGATTCACAAGCTACTGCCTACTCCCATTGGGATGAACCTTTCTCTGGTAAAGCAATTATTACTTCATCAAGATCTAATAGAGATCCTAGGAAAAATCAAGGGGAATGGACAGAAAACTCTGGTAACTGTTCATCATCATGTGCAAGAAATACATCGTGTTGTAGAAAGGGTGAAAAGTGATGCCGAGCACAAGTGGTGGGATACCCTTTTCGGGTGGTCACCCACCGCCACCGGTATCCTGAAGAAATTGTGTCATCCCATTGTTGTTCTTCTGATTTTAGTTATGATTGGTTTTGTTTTATCAGTAATCTTGCTTATTGTAAATTGGAGAATGATGAAACGATGAACAAAATTAACATCTATAATTAATGCACACCACTTGGCCGACATCCTTTACACTAGAGATGTTCCCAGGACAGTAGACACAAGAAGATGATAAGGTTAGAAGATATGTTTTACATCATTTTCTTTTATGATTTGTTCTAATCGCTGTTTTAATTATTTTTGTTTATTGTTTATAAAATTGTACTGAGTAATATCGATTATACTAGGTTTATTACTTTACTGTTTAATATTGATGATACTGGTTTATTATTTGATCAATTTATTGTTTAATTGATTCATATTGATTATTATTTAAATAACTATTATTGATTTACTAATTGTATTTTGCTTATTGTTTAATTATAATTTGTTGTGATTACTAATATGTTGTGATTGTTTTAGTTTTCCCGTTTTCTCTTTCTTTCCCTTTTCCTCTTCTCTTTTCCCTGGGACCTGCTGCCAACACTTGACGAGTCCTGAAGACTCCACGACGACACCATGGAATCCTGCTGATGAAGATCTTTCGAGGGCAATCGTCAGTCACGGGGTGGTGTAAGAGCCCCTCAGAAGCCCCTCATTTTCCATTCTGCCTTCCGATTGCCACAAGAAAGAATCCCTTCCCCCACTGTAGTTCCGGCTTAGAACAGGACACAGCACAGGTGGGACCACTGAACCGTCATGCTGGCTGTTCCCAACAAGGCCTGGTAAGAACTTGGCAAGGAGTTGGCAAGGACTTGGCAAAGACCTGACATGGAGCCAGCACGGGACAGCCTGATGCGCGGCCTGCTTCTAATCTCCGTTCTTAAGCCCAATGAACTTTTGGGGTGACTCTCGCGGTCCTTCACTGAAGACCCCTCATCTGCCTCGTTACCACTGTGACAAAGAAAGAATGAGAACCCTCCTCCCAAGGACTGAGACTGAGACCCCTGCTATAGGGAGGAGGGGAAATTGGTGGTCTGACCACTAATGACATGACCTGTTTCCCTTCAGTGATTCAAATGGACTTATTCTTCATTGGATTCGTCTTGCTTTGGTGGTTTCTGTGGACTCACCCGTTCCCTCGGGGCGATTACAATGGACTTTCATTATTACACTTGTTCCCCCCCTCTCTCCTCTGTGGACTATAATTGGAGCCCCGAGTCGACCAGAACTTCGAAGACTCCCCCGACACGACAGACGGATCCCCATCGTCCGGAGCACTGAGGATCTCGCCTGTGTTGGTAGCTATTCCCATAGCCCTGTTCTCTCTCTAACCTTTTATCTCCTTTCAGATCCCCACTATCGCGTTTACTGTTTTGGCCCCTACTAAAGGTGCATTTGTTGTGATTAACTGATAGTCCCTTGTTGTTTGCCTTTGTTGCACTTTTGGGATGGGTGAAAAGAACCATCACGACACCCCGGAAGAAGCGGATCGTGACAGAGGCGGGCTGGTTACCCCAGACCTGCTAAGCGAGAGCGGCAGTCTCCCATGCTGCGTTTCCGTCTTTTTCGCGAGAAAAGCGGCCAGTAAAGAGACGAAGCGAGTAGTAAAAAGAGTGAGAGAACCCCCCCTGGGACTGGGTCTCAGAGAAAGAGTGGGACCCCTTAGTGGGGGGGGGGGGGGAAGTAAAAGGTAATTAATTAGAAAAAAAAATTAATGAAAAGGTAAAAAGAGGGTTTTCTTGGCATAATCTATTGGGGAAAAATAAAAGGTAAAATGTGTAGGAGGGGCCCCTAAAAATTCTGCTGGATTGAGGGATAAGAATGCCCGAGAACATCCAAGATCAAACCTGCTGGATTGAGGGATTAATATTCCAAGAGCATCCAGGGTTGATTCAAACCTGCTGGATTGAGGGATTAATGTTCCAAGAGCATCCAGGGTTGATTCAAACCTGCTGGATTGAGGGATTAATGTTCCAAGAGCATCCAGGGTTAAGTCAAACCTGCTGGGTTGAGGGATTAACATTCCAAGAGCACCCAGAATTAAGTTTGCTGGGTTGTTGAGAGCAGCCAAGATTGAGTAAAAATTTTGCCAGTTTGAAGAGAAGTCTGACAGGATCTAGAGTTGGGAACCACACAGCTAGATTGAGGGGTATCCAAGAACACTGGGACTAGCCAGGGACACCTACAAGTGTAATAGGTGTGTTGAAAAAGAAAAGGTACCTTGTTGTTGTGGTTGTTTTGTTATGTGTAAGAGTAAGTAAAATAAAGTTAAGTGAATGTAGACGAAGGAAAGTATATGTATGCATCCTGCCCTGTTAAGCAGCCTCACTGTGCTTCCCTGCTGTCACCGACAAACACAAGTTACGAACCCTCAGAACTGAAAAAGTTCCATCAAATATTGCTTCCATTGATGACCATGATATTGTCTATAATACCTTGTTCCAACTTATGTTATGTAAGTGTTAATACCCCTATCCTACCAGTTGGTAAACCTGATGGGTCATACCGGTTAGTACAGGATCTGCGGGCCATAAACAAGGTCACTGAGGATCTGTATCCTGTGGTGGCCAATCCCTACACGTTATTAACTTGCTTAACCCCCGAGCTAACTTGGTTTACCGTTTTAGATTTAAAAGATGCCTTCTTTTGCCTTCCTATCCACGAAGCCAGAAAATTTTTGCATTTGAATGGGAAAATCCTAAGAGCGGGCCAAGAACTCAACTGACATGGACCAGACTCCCACAAGGATTCAAAAACTCACCCACTTTGTTTGGAGAACAACTTGCAAAAGAATTAGAGACCTGAGAAGCCCCTCCAGAGGAAGGGAAGTTGCTAGAGTACGTAGATGACATCCTGATAGCCACACGGACAAGGGAAGCATGCACGGCCTGGACGATAAGCCTCTTGAACTTTTTGGGGCTCCAAGGGTACCGAGTATCAAAGAAAAAAGCCCAAGTAGTAAAACAGAAAGTAACTTATCTGGGTTACGAAGTCAGTGCTAGACAACGTACCTTGGGCCAAAGCCGGAAGGAGGCAATATGCCAGAGCCCAAAACCTCAGACGGTAAAGGAACTACGAACTTTCCTGAGGATGACAGGGTGGTGCAGGTTATGGATCTGTAACTATGGACTGTTTGTTAAGCCCTTCTATGAACTGATTGCAACTGAAAGCAGGAACATCCAAGAGACAAAGGAAGCTACGCAAGCTTTCAACCAGCTGAAAAAAGCCCTCATGTCAGCTCCAGCCCTGAGATTGCCGGACGTGAGTAAGCCTTTCCTTTTATTCTCCCATGAGAAGCAAGGAATCGCCTTAGGAATACTAGCACAGGACCTGGGCCCATATCGGAGAGCAGTGGCTTACTTCTCTAAGCAATTGGATACAGCAGCTAAAGGGTGGCCTGGGTGCCTCAGAGCTGTTGCAGCAGTCGTCCTGAACATCCAAGAGGCACACAAATTCACCCTAGGCCAGAAAAGAACTGTGCTAGTGTCTCACACAGTGTCTGCAGTGCTAGAGGTAAAAGGTGGGCATTGGCTTTCCCCACAACGGCTCCTGAGATACCAAGCTATCATAGCGGAGCAAGATGATGTAGAGATAGTAGTGGCTAACATTGTCAATCCAGCCTCCTTCCTCAGTAGAAACCAAGGGGAACCAGTGGAACATGACTGCCTGGAGACCATTGAAGCCACCTACTCCAGCTGCCCTGACTCGAAGGACACCCCTCTCGAGAATGCAGAAGTCTCGTTTACTGATGGAAGCAGTTATATCATCAGTGGAAAACGGCACGCCGGCTAGGCAGTTCCAACGTGCAAGGAAGTAATATCATCTGGGCCCCTGCCAACAAATACCTCTGCACAGAAGGCCGAGATAATTGCTCTAACTCGGGCCCTAGAATTGGCAAGAGGGAAAGAAATAAACATATACACGGACTCGAAGTATGCATTTGGAGTAGTGCATGCTCACAGAGCCATTTAGAAAGAGAGAGGACTGCTGAAGTCTCAAGGGAAAAATATTAAAGATGCATCAGAAGTACTGCGACTTCTAGCAGCAGTCCAGTTGCCAGAGAAAGTAGCGATCATGCACATTAAGGCACATCAGAAGATCAACTCCGAATTGGAAGAAGGAAACGAGCTGGCAGATAGGGAAGCAAAAGAAGCAGCAAGACGGGCAAATTTCCCCTAAAGGTAAGCCAAGATACAACAAACCAGAAAAAAAATTAATCTATGAGCAAAAAGGAGACTATAACCAAGAGGGATGGGCCACCATAGAAGGAAAATTAGTTCTACCCTCCTATTTATGATGGTCCCTAATAAAGGAAGAACACCAGAAAACCATTGGGGTATTGATGCTCTAGCATAACTAGACATTTACAACTCGACAATGTGACCTTTGCCTCCAGACCAACCCCAAAAATACTCCCAAACCAAAGCTTAGCCAGATTAGGAAGGGTCATGGGCCGGAGCAGCAATGGCAGATTGATTGTACAGAATTGCCAAGAAAAGGGGGGTATAAGTTTTTCCTGGTGCTAACAGATACCTTTTCAGGATGGCCAGAAGCATTCCCCACCAGGACTTCTAAAGCTCAAGAAGTAACTAAGGTATTGGTACAAGAAAACATACCACGCTTTAGAGTCCTGGCCACAATCTCCTCAAATAGAGGACCACATTTTATTGTAAAATTCGTGCAACAAGTTAGCCAATACTTGAACATAGACTGAGAACTTCGCACCCCATATAACCCACAATCAAGTGGTCAGGTAAAAAAAATGAATCATTTGATCAAACAACAAATTGTACAATTGGGACAAGAAGCTAATTTGTCATGGACTCAATCCCTCCCATTAGCACTACTGCAGATCCGAACCAAACCCAAGACTAAAGAAAAGCTAAACCACTTTGAATTGCTTTATGAAAAACCATATGGGGTGCGAAAGAGAATGTCTACCCAAGACATGTCACTAACCTCCTGTATGTTAAGTCTCTTAACTTGGTGTATCCAGCACCAATCACTAGCTAATAAACACAAGTCATAACTAGTGAAATACACTGTTTAGAAGACTTTATGTCACCCAATTATAATCCTATTAATTTTAGTTACTGTAAGTTTAATGATGTCTACTTTAACACTCATGTAGAATTCGAGGATGTTAAAACACATGGCCAGTCTGACATCACTCTCTAGAACTCATAGAATCTTACTGAAAGAGGACGGTCATGATAGTAGATCAGAATTTAAATCAAGACCCCTGTAGTAAAAGAATTTAATCTATTTTAAGAAAAGGGGGGACTGAAGCAGAGATTTTTAGAGTTAGGTTAACAAAATGAATGAAGCATTTCTAATTTAGCTTGTAGAGTTATGTGTTGAATTTTCAACCTTTTGCTTAAGAAACCTCTGCCTAGTACAAAGGGCATAGGAAAATGCAAATTTCTGAAGCTTCTTGCATAGAGAACAATACCAGAAGAAGGAAAGAACCCTTTCCTTCTGAATTAAAATAAAGAAGCTCCTCTGTCTCCAAGCCTATCAAGACTGACAGACGTACTCAGATAAGCACCAAAGGACCAAAAGCGCACGCGCAGAGAGGAAAAGTTCAAAAGTTCAATCATGAGGAAGACCACAATCTTCAGCCTCAGGACCACCAAGAGACCCCCGTACGACCACCACAGCAAACCACGCATGCCCAGAAGGGCGTGGACTTACTTCGCGTGAGAAGCGAGGACAGGCGGGGCCAGGGGTGGAATATGCATGAAAAAGTTGTGCAATGTATTGCATATGGAACGTCTTTAAGAATAAAAGTGTGGGTCAAGCCCGCTGCTTTGCCGCTTGGTTTTTCGCCTTCAGTCAATTACACACTGCTGAAGTTGAGGCAGGCTGTTCAGCTTTGCTGCTTTTCAGCATCTCAGCTGCCCTTCTGCTCTGTGACAGCTCTCCAGGTTTCTTGCCTTCGCCAGGCTGCAACGTGCCCGCTAGTACCAAGAACTGGGCAGGAGTGGGCAGAGAGCACGGCCATCTGCCAGCAGGTTGCAGCTTGCCCAGGAAAATGCAGTGTCCTTGGAATGTGCAGCAAATCCTATTTCCTGGCAAGGTCGGGCTAAGTGAGCAGTGCTGGGACACTTTCTCCTTGAGAACTGGAGCGGAAAAGCTTTTCGCTAAGATGTAGGCGACTCGAGAGGCAGAATACGCAGCTCCGCAGCTGGCCGAAAGCAAGTGCCGCTTCCCGGTGTCTTTCGGCAAAAGCGGCGCTTCGGAGCGCACCGCTGCCGCTCCAGTCAGCTGTGCGCCAAGTTGCCGCTTCTTCGCCTCCGGCAGCCGGAGATCGCGGTAGCTTGCATAGGCGAAGAACGAAGCCGCGAAGAAGCCGGCTTGTGTGCGAAGCTCGCAGACAGCTGCAGGACGGTGGCTGCCGCTCTCCTGCCTGTTGAATTCACTCTTGGCATGCCAATGGGAGGTGTTCCAGGACAACCTTCCTGAGTTTTTATTTTGGTTTTCATGCATCCCACCTTGGAAATTCTTGTTGCTCCCCAGAGGCTCCGAGATGCAGAGAACACGGTGGCAGCTGCTGAAAAGAAAGGCAACTGTGAGTTGGTCAAGAAGCAAGAACACAGGCAGCTGACGGTGCTTGGCAAGGAGCAGCTGCTGGATTCTTGCAATTGCCTTCAGTGCGCACAGAAGCCCGCTGCTCTGCTGCTTCGTGTTTCGCCTTCAGTCAACTGCACATTGCTGAAGCTGAGGCAGGCAGTTCAGCTTTGCTGCTTTTCAGCATCTCAGCTGCTTTCTGCTCTGTGACAGCTCTCGAGGTGAAATAGAGATTTTTAGAGTTAGGTTAACAAAATGAATTAAGCATTTCTAATTTAGCTTGTAGAGTTATGTGTTGAATTTTCAACCTTTTGCTTAAGAAACCTCTGCCTAATACAAAGGGCAAAGGAAAATGCAAATTTCTGAAGCTTCTTGCATGAAGAACAATACCAGAAGAAGGAAAGAACCCTTTCCTTCTGAATTAAAATAAAGAAGCTCCTCTGTCTCCAAGCCTATCAAGACTGACAGACGTACTCAGATAAGCACCAAAGGACCAAAAGCGCACGCGCAGAGAGGAAAAGTTCAAAAGTTCAATCATGAGGAAGACCACAATCTTCAGCCTCAGGACCACCAAGAGACCCCCGTACGACCACCACAGCAAACCACACATGCCCAGAAGGGCGTGGACTTACTTCGCATGAGAAGCGAGGACAGGCGGGGCCAGGGGTGGAATATGCATGAAAAAGTTGTGCAATGTATTGCATATGGAACGTCTTTAAGAATAAAAGTGTGGGTCAGACTGAGGCTCGGGGCACAAGTTTTGGAGAGCTATCTCACTTGTGCCGGGCGCTGACATACGTACCCACTTCATAACTACCCCAGGTTATGGAGTCTATTGATTTCTTCCGCGTATCGTTTCAGTCGGGGCTTGCAAAGGTGCTTTAGGCGCGGCCCAGCTGATAGCGCAGCGGGCGCGCGGGCACAAGCCGCGGTTTGAGGAGCTGCTTTGAACGCCGCTAGCTGATAGCGCAGCTAGTGGGAGCGTGGTACAAGCTAGGAGTTACAAGCACCGCTTACAAGCATCGCTAGTTGGTAAAAAGCTTGCAAAAGTAGCCAGCGAGCCCGGCTGGGCTAAGAATTAAGTGTTTGTTATACAATAGCACTGCCCTTCAGTGTTAAAAGCTGTCACTGGTGCAGGGGGAGGGGTTGGGGAAGGCAGTCTAGGGTTGCCATGGGAAACAGCAGTTGTATGAGTTCTCCACCCCCTTTCGGAAGAGAATTGTACCCTCCCCCTGTCCTGTCAGTTGTTGTTCAAGTCTGCCCCTTAGCCTAGAATCTTCTCTGTTCCACGGTTCTTCCACCAAGAACACTCCTTTCCCTTTTCCCCACTGGTTAATGTTATATTTCCCCTCCCTTTAGCCTTCTCCCGATTGTACCCTCGAATGCTAAACCCTCCTACCCCTACGCAGTAAAAGAATCCTCACCCCGCCCTTCGGGGCTCTCGGAATCTGCCTCTCTACTGCTTCGTTGTCTCCCTGTTTGCCCCTTCTGCGACCCTTCAATCAACGAGCAGGATTTCAGCAGCCCGAGTGTCCCTCCCGTTCTTCTGGTGGACCCTCAGATGTACCAGCTACCCGAGCTTCGTGCCGAGCGGCTAAAAGCCCCCACGGCTCGGCAACTGGGAGATCCTTTGCATTACAGGGCGAATAAAGGGGGGATGAATGTGTGTGAATGCGAGGCTGTAAGAGCCCGTCAGAAGCCCCTCATTTTCCATTCTGCCTTCCGATTGCCACAAGAAAGAATCCCTTCCCCCACTGTAGTTCCGGCTTAGAACAGGACACAGCACAGGTGGGACCACTGAACCGTCATGCTGGCTGTTCCCAACAAGGCCTGGTAAGAACTTGGCAAGGAGTTGGCAAGGACTTGGCAAAGACCTGACATGGAGCCAGCACGGGACAGCCTGATGCGCGGCCTGCTTCTAATCTCCGTTCTTAAGCCCAATGAACTTTTGGGGTGACTCTCGCGGTCCTTCACTGAAGACCCCTCATCTGCCTCGTTACCACTGTGACAAAGAAAGAATGAGAACCCTCCTCCCAAGGACTGAGACTGAGACCCCTGCTATAGGGAGGAGGGGAAATTGGTGCTCTGACCACTAATGACATGACCTGTTTCCCTTCAGTGATTCAAATGGACTTATTCTTCATTGGATTCGTCTTGCTTTGGTGGTTTCTGTGGACTCACCCGTTCCCTCGGGGCGATTACAATGGACTTTCATTATTACACTTGTTCCCCCCCTCTCTCCTCTGTGGACTATAATTGGAGCCCCGAGTCGACCAGAACTTCGAAGACTCCCCCGACACGACAGACGGATCCCCATCGTCCGGAACACTGAGGATCTCGCCTGTGTTGGTAGCTATTCCCATAGCCCTGTTCTCTCTCTAACCTTTTATCTCCTTTCAGATCCCCACTATCGCGTTTACTGTTTTGGCCCCTACTAAAGGTGCATTTGTTGTGATTAACTGATAGTCCCTTGTTGTTTGCCTTTGTTGCACTTTTGGGATGGGTGAAAAGAACCATCACGACACCCCGCAAGAAACGGATCGTGACATTAAAATTGGCGTCACGGACAGGATTTCTGTCTAGACAGAAGGGTTGCAGCTGAAAAGGCACCCATACTGTCTTTGGCAATTCATAAAGGATCCCTTAGTGCAAAGGGCGGGACACTGTTGTTTTGTTGTTGTTGTGTGTATGTGGTCTGGGAAGGAAGGGACAACTTGAAGCAACTAAGCAGAGCCTCCCAGGCAGATTATTGTCCTTTCACCCAGCCAGGGAAGCGAAGGGCGACACAGCGAGGGCTGTGTAGTTTTGTGGAACTTAAGTTTGTAGCTCCCTGTCGTGGTTTTGGTCCCTTCCCAAAATGAGTGACAATCTTAGCCTTGAAATTAAAGCTGAATTTTATGCACTACTAGCCAAACACAATGCCAAACCTTCTACAGAAGGAGAAAAATGGGCACAGAGTAATTGGTTGAACTTAGAAAATGTTATTGATAGAGTGTGTTCATTACAACATGAAACAAAATTCAAACTGGGCAAAAATAAAACTATCTTCTGCTCAGTTTTGGGAGCTTGTCTTATGGCAGCTATAGAAAATGGCTTCGAGCGAAGAAGTGAGGAACATGCTATAATAGACTCCCTTCAAAATCTAGTTGAAATTTTGCAAAAACAGTTCTATGAAGCAAAAAAATGTGATCTATGCATTGCGAGCTGCCTTAACAGAGGAACATATTAACAAATCACATCATGCTGATTCCTCTACAGAGCTTGAGGAGAAGGAAACTCCTCACATTAAACAAATCTATCCTCATCAAGAACTTGAAGCAGCAAGTAATTGTGGGGAACATTGCTGCCATCACTTGAGACCCTTGATTAAAACAGAGTAGAACTATCTCAGTGATGATGATCTGGAACCTCACATCACAACCAAACGCATACCATCACAACTAAACACGGCCACCGAGCTAGCTAAGCTTAAAAGGGAATACGGACAGCCTCCACATGAATCAGAAACAGAATATGTTTTCCGGGTGTCCCTCACTGGTGGTGATCAAATTCAATTCACTGAACAGGAAGCCAGTGGGTACTGGGGACATGGTGTCTTCTTAACAACAGGAGAGAAAGGTGACACATGGTCCCTGACACAGCGTGCAGCTTTTTGGGCCGGGGGAACAAGCCCCTTGGAAAGGGGAGATCCCATAGCTAGAATTAGTACCCCCGACCAGCTCTTGGAAAATGTGCACAAAGCTGCTTGCCTGCAAATGACTCACAAAAAGAAATGAATTCCTGGCTTTGAATCCCTGATGCAATTACCTGTGAAGCCCAAGATAATGACCCCTTGAATTTGTGGGCTTCCAGAATCACTCAAACCTACAGCAATTCTCCTTCCAAAAACGATAGCAGCTGTATCTCCTGTAGAAAGACCAGACAGATTTCCTAGTCACTGGAACGACCCATTTGTTCCCCTTTATGACTTGTTGAGGAAAGGGGTGAAATGGGATTGGAGTCTTTCTCAGGAGTCAGCATTGCAATTGCTGATTTTTGAAGCAACAGCTCATCAAGCACTGGGCCCTATCCATCCTACAGATCCTTTCCAGGTGGAATGGGCATTTGCCTCCTCAGGGCTGTCAGTACACATATGGCAGCGGGGTCCTGAGGCTCCGACAAGACCTGTTGGTTTTGATTCCCGTGGTTCCAAAGATGCTGAGAAAAGATACACTACCTGGGAAAAAGGATTGTTGATGGTTATCTTAGCTTTCCTAGAAGTAGAAAAAATTGCACAAAAACAACCAATTGTATTGAGAGGCCCCTTCAAGGTTATTAAGACGGTCACTAGTGGGAGTCCCCCTCCTGACGGGGTGGCCCAGAGGGCCTCAGTGAGAAAGTGGTATGCTCAGGTTGAACATTACTGTAACTTCTTCTCAATGACAGAAGGAGCTGTAAAAACTTTAGCAATCCAAGAAACTGAGAGCTTGGACAAACCTGCCTCTGTAATCAAAGTAACCCCTCCTTTCTGCCCCGAACAATCAGCAAACTCTTGGTTTACTGATGCTTTTGCTAAAGGGGAAGGAAAAGGATGGAAATCTAGGGCAGAAGCCCTCCACTTTTCCTCTGGTGAGCAAATGATTACAGAGGGAGAAGGTAGTACACACAGTGGGGAGCTGATAGCTGTCTGGAGTGTTTTTCAACGAGAAGCACAGAATTCCTCTTTGGTCTGCATCTACACTGACTCCTATGCTCTGTACCAAATGATCCTAATAATCCAGCTCATGACCCTGGCCAACCTGTTCTGGTGGACCTCTCTTACTATAGGACTAGTAGCACTTGTGCTAAAACCCCCTCTGAAGAAATATGCATGGGAATCCTCTGGTGCTCTAGGCAAAGAGCATTGGACAAATACATGCTGGATAATTCCATCATTCTAACTTTTCTGCCTCTCGGCGGCAGAATTCTGTTGTGTTGACTTTCTCAGAAGAACTCTGAGGGACATGAAGACCACCTAATCCATGATCAAACTGGTAATACTTTTCTGCATCCTACCGCAACCCCATGGCCAGAAAGCAGCTGAGTGACCGTGGTCTGAACTAATTGTGGTAGCATGCAGAAAAAGTGAAAGGATCTCTTGAAGCACAAAAAGGTTTGTACGCAGCCAAGCATACAGGATTGTTGGCACAATTTCACATGAACACAAACTGTAGAAGTAGTTTGGTTTTGGTCCAAAAATACTGAAGCACTTTTTTTTTGTTTTGTTTTGTTTTTGTTTTTGTTTTTGTTTTTTAAGTTGAAAGTATTGATTCAAATACTGGAGTAGGACTTGATGTTAATGTTGTGACACCTACCACCCAACCACTGGTTACACTTAGCCCGAAAATTTTTGAAATTGGACCATGTAGAATCAGGAAAACTGGCCAACAACAGATATTGTTTAATCTGTTATGGTCTCTTAAACAAGTCAAATTGCTGATGCAAAACAATATCTGAGAAATACAACCAGCTTGTTCACCCTTTTTGCAGACCTCTTTTCAGGCTTGGACAACCTGGCTGCGACAGTGGAAGCCTCCTAAAAACCGGCTGCCAAGAGACATAACTGGTCTTGTGGGAACAGGATTGGGAATCCTAAATAGTATTGATTCAGAAGTATGAATGAATAAATTGGCTTCCACAACTAAAGATTTAACCAAAATACAACAACCACTGCAATCGTCCTTATCAGCCTTGGGAACACATCAGTGGTTGCTATCAAACATTCTAGCAAATTGGGAAAAGATAAATGTAAATAATAGCAAATTGATCATTGATGCACTTAATGCCGCACAAAGCAACGTTTCCTTAGCTCTTAGCCGTATCCAGGCTCAATGATGGATGCAGTCAGTTGCTGCCTCAATTATAAGAGAAGGTGAAGAAGGCACTTTTCCCACTGAAATGAGGAAAATAGTCTGGGACAGTGCCACTGACTTTGAAAGAGATTTCCAATCCTGGTGGAATTTAGTGAATTTTACCTATGACCCTAACACAAACACAGCCACAGCATTTGCGTTGACCATAAGAAATGCCTCGGTGCATTTGATATTCCCTATCATTGCACTAGGATTAAATCATGATGGACCCACTTTCTATCCTTCTGAACATAGAGAATGGGCCCGTCAAATTGATGACAAATGGCAAACTGTCAATTTAGAGTCCTGTACCATCTGAGAACAACTAGGGTTTATCTGTGAAGGTAATGCAATTGTAGCTCAAGATATTTGTCTGGAGACAGAACAAAATAGCTGTCATTTTGATATTCATCCTAAGGAGACTTCTGAAACAGTCCTTGTATCTACAGACAATGGGTGTGCCTGCTTCAGAACCGCTTGGGATACTGTGTTTATAGAAAGTACAGTAGTAGCTACTAAAAATCATTCCAATTTTTGTGCTTGCAACTTTACTAAAATTGCAGGATGTGATTTTTCTTTTGTAGCTCCAGTTACTTCACATGAACTTTTAGAATCCAATCTCACGTTGATTCACAAGCTACTGCCTACTCCCATTGGGATGAACCTTTCTCTGGTAAAGCAATTATTACTTCATCAAGATCTAATAGAGATCCTAGGAAAAATCAAGGGGAATGGACAGAAAACTCTGGTAACTGTTCATCATCATGTGCAAGAAATACATCGTGTTGTAGAAAGGGTGAAAAGTGATGCCGAGCACAAGTGGTGGGATACCCTTTTCGGGTGGTCACCCACCGCCACCGGTATCCTGAAGAAATTGTGTCATCCCATTGTTGTTCTTCTGATTTTAGTTATGATTGGTTTTGTTTTATCAGTAATCTTGCTTATTGTAAATTGGAGAATGATGAAACGATGAACAAAATTAACATCTATAATTAATGCACACCACTTGGCCGACATCCTTTACACTAGAGATGTTCCCAGGACAGTAGACACAAGAAGATGATAAGGTTAGAAGATATGTTTTACATCATTTTCTTTTATGATTTGTTCTAATCGCTGTTTTAATTATTTTTGTTTATTGTTTATAAAATTGTACTGAGTAATATCGATTATACTAGGTTTATTACTTTACTGTTTAATATTGATGATACTGGTTTATTATTTGATCAATTTATTGTTTAATTGATTCCTATTGATTATTATTTAAATAACTATTATTGATTTACTAATTGTATTTTGCTTATTGTTTAATTATAATTTGTTGTGATGACTAATATGTTGTGATTGTTTTAGTTTTCCCGTTTTCTCTTTCTTTCCCTTTTCCTCTTCTCTTTTCCCTGGGACCTGCTGCCAACACTTGACGAGTCCTGAAGACTCCACGACGACACCATGGAATCCTGCTGATGAAGATCTTTCGAGGGCAATCGTCAGTCACGGGGTGGTGTAAGAGCCCCTCAGAAGCCCCTCATTTTCCATTCTGCCTTCCGATTGCCACAAGAAAGAATCCCTTCCCCCACTGTAGTTCCGGCTTAGAACAGGACACAGCACAGGTGGGACCACTGAACCGTCATGCTGGCTGTTCCCAACAAGGCCTGGTAAGAACTTGGCAAGGAGTTGGCAAGGACTTGGCAAAGACCTGACATGGAGCCAGCACGGGACAGCCTGATGCGCGGCCTGCTTCTAATCTCCGTTCTTAAGCCCAATGAACTTTTGGGGTGACTCTCGCGGTCCTTCACTGAAGACCCCTCATCTGCCTCATTACCACTGTGACAAAGAAAGAATGAGAACCCTCCTCCCAAGGACTGAGACTGAGACCCCTGCTATAGGGAGGAGGGGAAATTGGTGGTCTGACCACTAATGACATGACCTGTTTCCCTTCAGTGATTCAAATGGACTTATTCTTCATTGGATTCGTCTTGCTTTGGTGGTTTCTGTGGACTCACCCGTTCCCTCGGGGCGATTACAATGGACTTTCATTATTACACTTGTTCCCCCCCTCTCTCCTCTGTGGACTATAATTGGAGCCCCGAGTCGACCAGAACTTCGAAGACTCCCCCGACACGACAGACGGATCCCCATCGTCCGGAGCACTGAGGATCTCGCCTGTGTTGGTAGCTATTCCCATAGCCCTGTTCTCTCTCTAACCTTTTATCTCCTTTCAGATCCCCACTATCGCGTTTACTGTTTTGGCCCCTACTAAAGGTGCATTTGTTGTGATTAACTGATAGTCCCTTGTTGTTTGCCTTTGTTGCACTTTTGGGATGGGTGAAAAGAACCATCACGACACCCCGGAAGAAGCGGATCGTGACAGAGGCGGGCTGGTTACCCCAGACCTGCTAAGCGAGAGCGGCAGTCTCCCATGCTGCGTTTCCGTCTTTTTCGCGAGAAAAGCGGCCAGTAAAGAGACGAAGCGAGTAATAAAAAGAGTGAGAGAACCCCCCCTGGGACTGGGTCTCAGAGAAAGAGTGGGACCCCTTAGTGGGGGGGGGGGGGGGAAGTAAAAGGTAATTAATTAGAAAAAAAAATTAATGAAAAGGTAAAAAGAGGGTTTTCTTGGCATAATCTATTGGGGAAAAATAAAAGGTAAAATGTGTAGGAGGGGCCCCTAAAAATTCTGCTGGATTGAGGGATAAGAATGCCCGAGAACATCCAAGATCAAACCTGCTGGATTGAGGGATTAATATTCCAAGAGCATCCAGGGTTGATTCAAACCTGCTGGATTGAGGGATTAATGTTCCAAGAGCATCCAGGGTTGATTCAAACCTGCTGGATTGAGGGATTAATGTTCCAAGAGCATCCAGGGTTAAGTCAAACCTGCTGGGTTGAGGGATTAACATTCCAAGAGCACCCAGAATTAAGTTTGCTGGGTTGTTGAGAGCAGCCAAGATTGAGTAAAAATTTTGCCAGTTTGAAGAGAAGTCTGACAGGATCTAGAGTTGGGAACCACACAGCTAGATTGAGGGGTATCCAAGAACACTGGGACTAGCCAGGGACACCTACAAGTGTAATAGGTGTGTTGAAAAAGAAAAGGTACCTTGTTGTTGTGGTTGTTTTGTTATGTGTAAGAGTAAGTAAAATAAAGTTAAGTGAATGTAGACGAAGGAAAGTATATGTATGCATCCTGCCCTGTTAAGCAGCCTCACTGTGCTTCCCTGCTGTCACCGACAAACACAAGTTACGAACCCTCAGAACTGAAAAAGTTCCATCAAATATTGCTTCCATTGATGACCATGATATTGTCTATAATACCTTGTTCCAACTTATGTTATGTAAGTGTTAATACCCCTATCCTACCAGTTGGTAAACCTGATGGGTCATACCGGTTAGTACAGGATCTGCGGGCCATAAACAAGGTCACTGAGGATCTGTATCCTGTGGTGGCCAATCCCTACACGTTATTAACTTGCTTAACCCCCGAGCTAACTTGGTTTACCGTTTTAGATTTAAAAGATGCCTTCTTTTGCCTTCCTATCCACGAAGCCAGAAAATTTTTGCATTTGAATGGGAAAATCCTAAGAGCGGGCCAAGAACTCAACTGACATGGACCAGACTCCCACAAGGATTCAAAAACTCACCCACTTTGTTTGGAGAACAACTTGCAAAAGAATTAGAGACCTGAGAAGCCCCTCCAGAGGAAGGGAAGTTGCTAGAGTACGTAGATGACATCCTGATAGCCACACGGACAAGGGAAGCATGCACGGCCTGGACGATAAGCCTCTTGAACTTTTTGGGGCTCCAAGGGTACCGAGTATCAAAGAAAAAAGCCCAAGTAGTAAAACAGAAAGTAACTTATCTGGGTTACGAAGTCAGTGCTAGACAACGTACCTTGGGCCAAAGCCGGAAGGAGGCAATATGCCAGACCCCAAAACCTCAGACGGTAAAGGAACTACGAACTTTCCTGAGGATGACAGGGTGGTGCAGGTTATGGATCTGTAACTATGGACTGTTTGTTAAGCCCTTCTATGAACTGATTGCAACTGAAAGCAGGAACATCCAAGAGACAAAGGAAGCTACGCAAGCTTTCAACCAGCTGAAAAAAGCCCTCATGTCAGCTCCAGCCCTGAGATTGCCGGACGTGAGTAAGCCTTTCCTTTTATTCTCCCATGAGAAGCAAGGAATCGCCTTAGGAATACTAGCACAGGACCTGGGCCCATATCGGAGAGCAGTGGCTTACTTCTCTAAGCAATTGGATACAGCAGCTAAAGGGTGGCCTGGGTGCCTCAGAGCTGTTGCAGCAGTCGTCCTGAACATCCAAGAGGCACACAAATTCACCCTAGGCCAGAAAAGAACTGTGCTAGTGTCTCACACAGTGTCTGCAGTGCTAGAGGTAAAAGGTGGGCATTGGCTTTCCCCACAACGGCTCCTGAGATACCAAGCTATCATAGCGGAGCAAGATGATGTAGAGATAGTAGTGGCTAACATTGTCAATCCAGCCTCCTTCCTCAGTAGAAACCAAGGGGAACCAGTGGAACATGACTGCCTGGAGACCATTGAAGCCACCTACTCCAGCTGCCCTGACTCGAAGGACACCCCTCTCGAGAATGCAGAAGTCTCGTTTACTGATGGAAGCAGTTATATCATCAGTGGAAAACGGCACGCCGGCTAGGCAGTTCCAACGTGCAAGGAAGTAATATCATCTGGGCCCCTGCCAACAAATACCTCTGCACAGAAGGCCGAGATAATTGCTCTAACTCGGGCCCTAGAATTGGCAAGAGGGAAAGAAATAAACATATACACGGACTCGAAGTATGCATTTGGAGTAGTGCATGCTCACAGAGCCATTTAGAAAGAGAGAGGACTGCTGAAGTCTCAAGGGAAAAATATTAAAGATGCATCAGAAGTACTGCGACTTCTAGCAGCAGTCCAGTTGCCAGAGAAAGTAGCGATCATGCACATTAAGGCACATCAGAAGATCAACTCCGAATTGGAAGAAGGAAACGAGCTGGCAGATAGGGAAGCAAAAGAAGCAGCAAGACGGGCAAATTTCCCCTAAAGGTAAGCCAAGATACAACAAACCAGAAAAAAAATTAATCTATGAGCAAAAAGGAGACTATAACCAAGAGGGATGGGCCACCATAGAAGGAAAATTAGTTCTACCCTCCTATTTATGATGGTCCCTAATAAAGGAAGAACACCAGAAAACCATTGGGGTATTGATGCTCTAGCATAACTAGACATTTACAACTCGACAATGTGACCTTTGCCTCCAGACCAACCCCAAAAATACTCCCAAACCAAAGCTTAGCCAGATGAGGAAGGGTCATGGGCCGGAGCAGCAATGGCAGATTGATTGTACAGAATTGCCAAGAAAAGGGGGGTATAAGTTTTTCCTGGTGCTAACAGATACCTTTTCAGGATGGCCAGAAGCATTCCCCACCAGGACTTCTAAAGCTCAAGAAGTAACTAAGGTATTGGTACAAGAAAACATACCACGCTTTAGAGTCCTGGCCACAATCTCCTCAAATAGAGGACCACATTTTATTGTAAAATTCGTGCAACAAGTTAGCCAATACTTGAACATAGACTGAGAACTTCGCACCCCATATAACCCACAATCAAGTGGTCAGGTAAAAAAAATGAATCATTTGATCAAACAACAAATTGTACAATTGGGACAAGAAGCTAATTTGTCATGGACTCAATCCCTCCCATTAGCACTACTGCAGATCCGAACCAAACCCAAGACTAAAGAAAAGCTAAACCACTTTGAATTGCTTTATGAAAAACCATATGGGGTGCGAAAGAGAATGTCTACCCAAGACATGTCACTAACCTCCTGTATGTTAAGTCTCTTAACTTGGTGTATCCAGCACCAATCACTAGCTAATAAACACAAGTCATAACTAGTGAAATACACTGTTTAGAAGACTTTATGTCACCCAATTATAATCCTATTAATTTTAGTTACTGTAAGTTTAATGATGTCTACTTTAACACTCATGTAGAATTCGAGGATGTTAAAACACATGGCCAGTCTGACATCACTCTCTAGAACTCATAGAATCTTACTGAAAGAGGACGGTCATGATAGTAGATCAGAATTTAAATCAAGACCCCTGTAGTAAAAGAATTTAATCTATTTTAAGAAAAGGGAGGACTGAAGCAGAGATTTTTAGAGTTAGGTTAACAAAATGAATGAAGCATTTCTAATTTAGCTTGTAGAGTTATGTGTTGAATTTTCAACCTTTTACTTAAGAAACCTCTGCCTAGTACAAAGGGCATAGGAAAATGCAAATTTCTGAAGCTTCTTGCATAGAGAACAATACCAGAAGAAGGAAAGAACCCAGATAAAGAAGCTCCTCTGTCTCCGAGCCTATCAAGACTGACAGACGTACTCAGATAAGCACCAAAGGACCAAAAGCGCACGCGCAGAGAGGAAAAGTTCAAAAGTTCAATCATGAGGAAGACCACAATCTTCAGCCTCAGGACCACCAAGAGACCCCCGTACGACCACCACAGCAAACCACGCATGCCCAGAAGGGCGTGGACTTACTTCGCATGAGAAGCGAGGACAGGCGGGGCCAGGGGTGGAATATGCATGAAAAAGTTGTGCAATGTATTGCATATGGAACGTCTTTAAGAATAAAAGTGTGGGTCAGACTGAGGCTCGGGGCACAAGTTTTGGAGAGCTATCTCACTTGTGCCGGGCGCTGACATACGTACCCACTTCATAACTACCCCAGGTTATGGAGTCTATTTATTTCTTCCGCGTATCGTTTCAGAGGTTTCTTGCCTTCGCCAGGCTGCAACGTGCCCGCTAGTACCAAGAACTGGGCAGGAGTGGGCAGAGAGCACGGCCATCTGCCAGCAGGTTGCAGCTTGCCCAGGAAAATGCAGTGTCCTTGGAATGTGCAGCAAATCCTATTTCCTGGCAAGGTCGGGCTAAGTGAGCAGTGCTGGGACACTTTCTCCTTGAGAACTGGAGCGGAAAAGCTTTGCGCTAAGATGTAGGCGACTCGAGAGGCAGAATACGGAGCTCCGCAGCTGGCCGAAAGCAAGTGCCGCTTCCCGGCGTCTTTCGGCAAAAGCGGCGCTTCGGAGCGCACCGCTGCCGCTCCAGTCATCTGTGCGCGAAGTTGCCGCTTCTTCGCCTCCGGCAGCCGGAGATCGCGGTAGCTTGCAAGAGGCGAAGAACGAAGCCGCGAAGAAGCCGGCTTGTTTGCGAAGCTCGCAGACAGCTGCAGGACGGTGGCTGCCGCTCTCCAAGCCTCTTGAATTCACTCTTGGCATGCGAGTGGAAGGTGTTCCAGGACAATTTTCCTGGGTTATGACGTAGTCCTACTTCATCCCACCTTGGAAATTCTTGTTGCTCCCCAGAGGCTCCGAGATGCAGAGAACACGGTGGCAGCTGCTGAGAAGAAGGGCAACTGTGAGTTGGTCAAGAAGCAAGAACACAGGCAGTTGACTGTGCTTGGCGAGGAGCAGCTGCTCGATTCTTGCAATTGCCTTCAGTGCGCACAGAAGCCCGCTGCTCTGCTGCTTGGTTTTTCGCCTTCAGTCAATTACACACTGCTGAAGTTGAGGCAGGCAGTTCAGCTTTGCTGCTTTTCAGCATCTCAGCTGCCCTTCTGCTCTGTGACAGCTCTCCAGGTTTCTTGCCTTCGCCAGGCTGCAACGTGCCCGCTAGTACCAAGAACTGGGCAGGAGTGGGCAGAGAGCACGGCCATCTGCCAGCAGGTTGCAGCTTGCCCAGGAAAATGCAGTGTCCTTGGAATGTGCAGCAAATCTTATATCCTGGCAAGGTCGGGCTAAGTGAGCAGTGCTGGGACACTTTCTCCTTGAGAACTGGAGCGGAAAAGCTTTTCGCTAAGATGTAGGCGACTCGAGAGGCAGAATACGGAGCTCCGCAGCTGGCCGAAAGCAAGTGCCGCTTCCCGGCGTCTTTCGGCAAAAGCGGCGCTTCGGAGCGCACCGCTGCCGCTCCAGTGATCTGTGCGCGAAGTTGCCGCTTCTTCGCCTCAGGCAGCCGGAGATCGCGGTAGCTTGCAAGAGGCGAAGAACGAAGCCGCGAAGAAGCCGGCTTGTGTGCGAAGCTCGCAGACAGCTGCAGGACGGTGGCTGCCGCTCTCCTGCCTCTTGAATTCACTCTTGGCATGCCAATAGAAGGTGTTCCAGGACAACCTTCCTGAGTTTTTATTTTAGTTTTCATGCATCCCACCTTGGAAATTCTTGTTGCTCCCCTGAGGCTCCGAGATGCAGAGAACACGGTGGCAGCTGCTGAGAAGAAGGGCAACTGTGAGTTGGTCAAGAAGCAAGAACACAGGCAGTTGACTGTGCTTGGCTAGGAGCAGCTGCTGGATTCTTGCAATTGCCTTCAGTGCGCACAGAAGCCCGCTGCTCTGCTGCTTGGTTTTTCGCCTTCAGTCAATTACACACTGCTGAAGTTGAGGCAGGCAGTTCAGCTTTGCTGCTTTTCAGCATCTCATCTGCCCTTCTGCTCTGTGACAGCTCTCGAGGTTTCTTGCCTTCGCCAGGCTGCAACGTGCCCGCTAGTACCAAGAACTGGGCAGGAGTGGGCAGAGAGCACGGCCATCTGCCAGCAGGTTGCAGCTTGCCCAGGAAAATGCAGTGTCCTTGGAATGTGCAGCAAATCCTATTTCCTGGCAAGGTCGGGCTAAGTGAGCAGTGCTGGGACACTTTCTCCTTGAGAACTGGAGCGGAAAAGCTTTGCGCTAAGATGTAGGCGACTCGAGAGGCAGAATACGGAGCTCCGCAGCTGGCCGAAAGCAAGTGCCGCTTCCCGGCGTCTTTCGGCAAAAGCGGCGCTTCGGAGCGCACCGCTGCCGCTCCAGTCATCTGTGCGCGAAGTTGCCGCTTCTTCGCCTCCGGCAGCCGGAGATCGCGGTAGCTTGCATAGGCGAAGAACGAAGCCGCGAAGAAGCCGGCTTGTGTGCGAAGCTCGCAGACAGCTGCAGGACGGTGGCTGCCGCTCTCCAAGCCTCTTGAATTCACTCTTGGCATGCGAGTGGAAGGTGTTCCAGGACAATTTTCCTGGGTTTTGACGTAGTCCTACTTCATCCCACCTTGGAAATTCTTGCTGCTCCCCAGAGGCTCCGAGATGCAGAGAACACGGTGGCAGCTGCTGAGAAGAAGGGCAACTGTGAGTTGGTCAAGAAGCAAGAAAACAGGCAGTTGACTGTGCTTGGCTAGGAGCAGCTGCTGGATTCTTGCAATTGCCATCAGTGCGCACAGAAGCCCGCTGCTCTGCTGCTTGGTTTTTCGCCTTCAGTCAATTACACACTGCTGAAGTTGAGGCAGGCAGTTCAGCTTTGCTGCTTTTCAGCATCTCATCTGCCCTTCTGCTCTGTGACAGCTCTCGAGGTTTCTTGCCTTCGCCAGGCTGCAACGTGCCCGCTAGTACCAAGAACTGGGCAGGAGTGGGCAGAGAGCACGGCCATCTGCCAGCAGGTTGCAGCTTGCCCAGGAAAATGCAGTGTCCTTGGAATGTGCAGCAAATCCTATTTCCTGGCAAGGTCGGGCTAAGTGAGCAGTGCTGGGACACTTTCTCCTTGAGAACTGGAGCGTAAAAGTTTTGCGCTAAGATGTAGGCGACTCGAGAGGCAGAATACGGAGCTCCGCAGCTGGCCGAAAGCAAGTGCCGCTTCCCGGCGTCTTTCGGCAAAAGCGGCGCTTCGGAGCGCACCGCTGCCGCTCCAGTGATCTGTGCGCGAAGTTGCCGCTTCTTCGCCTCCGGCAGCCGGAGATCGCGGTAGCTTGCAAGAGGCGAAGAACGAAGCCGCGAAGAAGCCGGCTTGTGTGCGAAGCTCGCAGACAGCTGCAGGACGGTGGCTGCCGCTCTCCTGCCTGTTGAATTCACTCTTGGCATGCCAATAGAAGGTGTTCCAGGACAACCTTCCTGAGTTTTTATTTTAGATTTCATGCATCCCACCTTGGAAATTCTTGTTGCTCCCCTGAGGCTCCGAGATGCAGAGAACACGGTGGCAGCTGCTGAGAAGAAGGGCAACTGTGAGTTGGTCAAGAAGCAAGAACACAGGCAGTTGACTGTGCTTGGCGAGGAGCAGCTGCTCGATTCTAGCAATTGCCTTCAGTGCGCACAGAAGCCCGCTGCTCTGCTGCTTGGTTTTTCGCCTTCAGTCAATTACACACTGCTGAAGTTGAGGCAGGCAGTTCAGCTTTGCTGCTTTTCAGCATCTCAGCTGCCCTTCTGCTCTGTGACAGCTCTCGAGGTTTCTTGCCTTCGCCAGGCTGCAACGTGCCCGCTAGTACCAAGAACTGGGCAGGAGTGGGCAGAGAGCACGGCCATCTGCCAGCAGGTTGCAGCTTGCCCAGGAAAATGCAGTGTCCTTGGAATGTGCAGCAAATCCTATTTCCTGGCAAGGTCGGGCTAAGTGAGCAGTGCTGGGACACTTTCTCCTTGAGAACTGGAGCGGAAAAGCTTTGCGCTAAGATGTAGGCGACTCGAGAGGCAGAATACGGAGCTCCGCAGCTGGCCGAAAGCAAGTGCCGCTTCCCGGCGTCTTTCGGCAAAAGCGGCGCTTCGGAGCGCACCGCTGCCGCTCCAGTCATCTGTGCGCGAAGTTGCCGCTTCTTCGCCTCCGGCAGCCGGAGATCGCGGTAGCTTGCATAGGCGAAGAACGAAGCCGCGAAGAAGCCGGCTTGTGTGCGAAGCTCGCAGACAGCTGCAGGACGGTGGCTGCCGCTCTCCAAGCCTCTTGAATTCACTCTTGGCATGCGAGTGGAAGGTGTTCCAGGACAATTTTCCTGGGTTTTGACGTAGTCCTACTTCATCCCACCTTGGAAATTCTTGCTGCTCCCCAGAGGCTCCGAGATGCAGAGAACACGGTGGCAGCTGCTGAGAAGAAGGGCAACTGTGAGTTGGTCAAGAAGCAAGAACACAGGCAGTTGACTGTGCTTGGCGAGGAGCAGCTGCTCGATTCTAGCAATTGCCTTCAGTGCGCACAGAAGCCCGCTGCTCTGCTGCTTGGTTTTTCGCCTTCAGTCAATTACACACTGCTGAAGTTGAGGCAGGCAGTTCAGCTTTGCTGCTTTTCAGCATCTCAGCTGCCCTTCTGCTCTGTGACAGCTCTCCAGGTTTCTTGCCTTCGCCAGGCTGCAACGTGCCCGCTAGTACCAAGAACTGGGCAGGAGTGGGCAGAGAGCACGGCCATCTGCCAGCAGGTTGCAGCTTGCCCAGGAAAATGCAGTGTCCTTGGAATGTGCAGCAAATCTTATATCCTGGCAAGGTCGGGCTAAGTGAGCAGTGCTGGGACACTTTCTCCTTGAGAACTGGAGCGGAAAAGCTTTTCGCTAAGATGTAGGCGACTCGAGAGGCAGAATACGGAGCTCCGCAGCTGGCCGAAAGCAAGTGCCGCTTCCCGGCGTCTTTCGGCAAAAGCGGCGCTTCGGAGCGCACCGCTGCCGCTCCAGTGATCTGTGCGCGAAGTTGCCGCTTCTTCGCCTCAGGCAGCCGGAGATCGCGGTAGCTTGCAAGAGGCGAAGAACGAAGCCGCGAAGAAGCCGGCTTGTGTGCGAAGCTCGCAGACAGCTGCAGGACGGTGGCTGCCGCTCTCCTGCCTCTTGAATTCACTCTTGGCATGCCAATAGAAGGTGTTCCAGGACAACCTTCCTGAGTTTTTATTTTAGTTTTCATGCATCCCACCTTGGAAATTCTTGTTGCTCCCCTGAGGCTCCGAGATGCAGAGAACACGGTGGCAGCTGCTGAGAAGAAGGGCAACTGTGAGTTGGTCAAGAAGCAAGAACACAGGCAGTTGACTGTGCTTGGCTAGGAGCAGCTGCTGGATTCTTGCAATTGCCTTCAGTGCGCACAGAAGCCCGCTGCTCTGCTGCTTGGTTTTTCGCCTTCAGTCAATTACACACTGCTGAAGTTGAGGCAGGCAGTTCAGCTTTGCTGCTTTTCAGCATCTCATCTGCCCTTCTGCTCTGTGACAGCTCTCGAGGTTTCTTGCCTTCGCCAGGCTGCAACGTGCCCGCTAGTACCAAGAACTGGGCAGGAGTGGGCAGAGAGCACGGCCATCTGCCAGCAGGTTGCAGCTTGCCCAGGAAAATGCAGTGTCCTTGGAATGTGCAGCAAATCCTATTTCCTGGCAAGGTCGGGCTAAGTGAGCAGTGCTGGGACACTTTCTCCTTGAGAACTGGAGCGGAAAAGCTTTGCGCTAAGATGTAGGCGACTCGAGAGGCAGAATACGGAGCTCCGCAGCTGGCCGAAAGCAAGTGCCGCTTCCCGGCGTCTTTCGGCAAAAGCGGCGCTTCGGAGCGCACCGCTGCCGCTCCAGTCATCTGTGCGCGAAGTTGCCGCTTCTTCGCCTCCGGCAGCCGGAGATCGCGGTAGCTTGCATAGGCGAAGAACGAAGCCGCGAAGAAGCCGGCTTGTGTGCGAAGCTCGCAGACAGCTGCAGGACGGTGTCTGCCGCTCTCCAAGCCTCTTGAATTCACTCTTGGCATGCGAGTGGAAGGTGTTCCAGGACAATTTTCCTGGGTTTTGACGTAGTCCTACTTCATCCCACCTTGGAAATTCTTGCTGCTCCCCAGAGGCTCCGAGATGCAGAGAACACGGTGGCAGCTGCTGAGAAGAAGGGCAACTGTGAGTTGGTCAAGAAGCAAGAAAACAGGCAGTTGACTGTGCTTGGCTAGGAGCAGCTGCTGGATTCTTGCAATTGCCATCAGTGCGCACAGAAGCCCGCTGCTCTGCTGCTTGGTTTTTCGCCTTCAGTCAATTACACACTGCTGAAGTTGAGGCAGGCAGTTCAGCTTTGCTGCTTTTCAGCATCTCATCTGCCCTTCTGCTCTGTGACAGCTCTCGAGGTTTCTTGCCTTCGCCAGGCTGCAACGTGCCCGCTAGTACCAAGAACTGGGCAGGAGTGGGCAGAGAGCACGGCCATCTGCCAGCAGGTTGCAGCTTGCCCAGGAAAATGCAGTGTCCTTGGAATGTGCAGCAAATCCTATTTCCTGGCAAGGTCGGGCTAAGTGAGCAGTGCTGGGACACTTTCTCCTTGAGAACTGGAGCGTAAAAGTTTTGCGCTAAGATGTAGGCGACTCGAGAGGCAGAATACGGAGCTCCGCAGCTGGCCGAAAGCAAGTGCCGCTTCCCGGCGTCTTTCGGCAAAAGCGGCGCTTCGGAGCGCACCGCTGCCGCTCCAGTGATCTGTGCGCGAAGTTGCCGCTTCTTCGCCTCCGGCAGCCGGAGATCGCGGTAGCTTGCAAGAGGCGAAGAACGAAGCCGCGAAGAAGCCGGCTTGTGTGCGAAGCTCGCAGACAGCTGCAGGACGGTGGCTGCCGCTCTCCTGCCTGTTGAATTCACTCTTGGCATGCCAATAGAAGGTGTTCCAGGACAACCTTCCTGAGTTTTTATTTTAGATTTCATGCATCCCACCTTGGAAATTCTTGTTGCTCCCCTGAGGCTCCGAGATGCAGAGAACACGGTGGCAGCTGCTGAGAAGAAGGGCAACTGTGAGTTGGTCAAGAAGCAAGAACACAGGCAGTTGACTGTGCTTGGCGAGGAGCAGCTGCTCGATTCTAGCAATTGCCTTCAGTGCGCACAGAAGCCCGCTGCTCTGCTGCTTGGTTTTTCGCCTTCAGTCAATTACACACTGCTGAAGTTGAGGCAGGCAGTTCAGCTTTGCTGCTTTTCAGCATCTCAGCTGCCCTTCTGCTCTGTGACAGCTCTCGAGGTTTCTTGCCTTCGCCAGGCTGCAACGTGCCCGCTAGTACCAAGAACTGGGCAGGAGTGGGCAGAGAGCACGGCCATCTGCCAGCAGGTTGCAGCTTGCCCAGGAAAATGCAGTGTCCTTGGAATGTGCAGCAAATCCTATTTCCTGGCAAGGTCGGGCTAAGTGAGCAGTGCTGGGACACTTTCTCCTTGAGAACTGGAGCGGAAAAGCTTTGCGCTAAGATGTAGGCGACTCGAGAGGCAGAATACGGAGCTCCGCAGCTGGCCGAAAGCAAGTGCCGCTTCCCGGCGTCTTTCGGCAAAAGCGGCGCTTCGGAGCGCACCGCTGCCGCTCCAGTCATCTGTGCGCGAAGTTGCCGCTTCTTCGCCTCCGGCAGCCGGAGATCGCGGTAGCTTGCATAGGCGAAGAACGAAGCCGCGAAGAAGCCGGCTTGTGTGCGAAGCTCGCAGACAGCTGCAGGACGGTGGCTGCCGCTCTCCAAGCCTCTTGAATTCACTCTTGGCATGCGAGTGGAAGGTGTTCCAGGACAATTTTCCTGGGTTTTGACGTAGTCCTACTTCATCCCACCTTGGAAATTCTTGCTGCTCCCCAGAGGCTCCGAGATGCAGAGAACACGGTGGCAGCTGCTGAGAAGAAGGGCAACTGTGAGTTGGTCAAGAAGCAAGAACACAGGCAGTTGACTGTGCTTGGCGAGGAGCAGCTGCTCGATTCTAGCAATTGCCTTCAGTGCGCACAGAAGCCCGCTGCTCTGCTGCTTGGTTTTTCGCCTTCAGTCAATTACACACTGCTGAAGTTGAGGCAGGCAGTTCAGCTTTGCTGCTTTTCAGCATCTCAGCTGCCCTTCTGCTCTGTGACAGCTCTCGAGGTTTCTTGCCTTCGCCAGGCTGCAACGTGCCCGCTAGTACCAAGAACTGGGCAGGAGTGGGCAGAGAGCACGGCCATCTGCCAGCAGGTTGCAGCTTGCCCAGGAAAATGCAGTGTCCTTGGAATGTGCAGCAAATCCTATTTCCTGGCAAGGTCGGGCTAAGTGAGCAGTGCTGGGACACTTTCTCCTTGAGAACTGGAGCGGAAAAGCTTTGCGCTAAGATGTAGGCGACTCGAGAGGCAGAATACGGAGCTCCGCAGCTGGCCGAAAGCAAGTGCCGCTTCCCGGCGTCTTTCGGCAAAAGCGGCGCTTCGGAGCGCACCGCTGCCGCTCCAGTCATCTGTGCGCGAAGTTGCCGCTTCTTCGCCTCCGGCAGCCGGAGATCGCGGTAGCTTGCATAGGCGAAGAACGAAGCCGCGAAGAAGCCGGCTTGTGTGCGAAGCTCGCAGACAGCTGCAGGACGGTGGCTGCCGCTCTCCAAGCCTCTTGAATTCACTCTTGGCATGCGAGTGGAAGGTGTTCCAGGACAATTTTCCTGGGTTTTGACGTAGTCCTACTTCATCCCACCTTGGAAATTCTTGCTGCTCCCCAGAGGCTCCGAGATGCAGAGAACACGGTGGCAGCTGCTGAGAAGAAGGGCAACTGTGAGTTGGTCAAGAAGCAAGAACACAGGCAGTTGACTGTGCTTGGCGAGGAGCAGCTGCTCGATTCTAGCAATTGCCTTCAGTGCGCACAGAAGCCCGCTGCTCTGCTGCTTGGTTTTTCGCCTTCAGTCAATTACACGCTGCTGAAGTTGAGGCAGGCAGTTCAGCTTTGCTGCTTTTCAGCATCTCAGCTGCCCTTCTGCTCTGTGACAGCTCTCCAGGTTTCTTGCCTTCGCCAGGCTGCAACGTGCCCGCTAGTACCAAGAACTGGGCAGGAGTGGGCAGAGAGCACGGCCATCTGCCAGCAGGTTGCAGCTTGCCCAGGAAAATGCAGTGTCCTTGGAATGTGCAGCAAATCTTATTTCCTGGCAAGGTCGGGCTAAGTGAGCAGTGCTGGGACACTTTCTCCTTGAGAACTGGAGCGGAAAAGCTTTGCGCTAAGATGTAGGCGACTAGAGAGGCAGAATACGGAGCTCCGCAGCTGGCCGAAAGCAAGTGCCGCTTCCCGGCGTCTTTCGGCAAAAGCGGCGCTTCGGAGCGCACCGCTGCCGCTCCAGTGATCTGTGCGCGAAGTTGCCGCTTCTTCGCCTCCGGCAGCCGGAGATCGCGGTAGCTTGCAAGAGGCGAAGAACGAAGCCGCGAAGAAGCCGGCTTGTGTGCGAAGCTCGCAGACAGCTGCAGGACGGTGGCTGCCGCTCTCCAAGCCTCTTGAATTCACTCTTGGCATGCGAGTGGAAGGTGTTCCAGGACAATTTTCCTGGGTTTTGACGTAGTCCTACTTCATCCCACCTTGGAAATTCTTGCTGCTCCCCAGAGGCTCCGAGATGCAGAGAACACGGTGGCAGCTGCTGAGAAGAAGGGCAACTGTGAGTTGGTCAAGAAGCAAGAACACAGGCAGTTGACTGTGCTTGGCGAGGAGCAGCTGCTCGATTCTAGCAATTGCCTTCAGTGCGCACAGAAGCCCGCTGCTCTGCTGCTTGGTTTTTCGCCTTCAGTCAATTACACACTGCTGAAGTTGAGGCAGGCAGTTCAGCTTTGCTGCTTTTCAGCATCTCAGCTGCCCTTCTGCTCTGTGACAGCTCTCGAGGTTTCTTGCCTTCGCCAGGCTGCAACGTGCCCGCTAGTACCAAGAACTGGGCAGGAGTGGGCAGAGAGCACGGCCATCTGCCAGCAGGTTGCAGCTTGCCCAGGAAAATGCAGTGTCCTTGGAATGTGCAGCAAATCCTATTTCCTGGCAAGGTCGGGCTAAGTGAGCAGTGCTGGGACACTTTCTCCTTGAGAACTGGAGCGGAAAAGCTTTGCGCTAAGATGTAGGCGACTAGAGAGGCAGAATACGGAGCTCCGCAGCTGGCCGAAAGCAAGTGCCGCTTCCCGGCGTCTTTCGGCAAAAGCGGCGCTTCGGAGCGCACCGCTGCCGCTCCAGTGATCTGTGCGCGAAGTTGCCGCTTCTTCGCCTCCGGCAGCCGGAGATCGCGGTAGCTTGCAAGAGGCGAAGAACGAAGCCGCGAAGAAGCCGGCTTGTGTGCGAAGCTCGCAGACAGCTGCAGGACGGTGGCTGCCGCTCTCCAAGCCTCTTGAATTCACTCTTGGCATGCGAGTGGAAGGTGTTCCAGGACAATTTTCCTGGGTTTTGACGTAGTCCTACTTCATCCCACCTTGGAAATTCTTGCTGCTCCCCAGAGGCTCCGAGATGCAGAGAACACGGTGGCAGCTGCTGAGAAGAAGGGCATCTGTGAGTTGGTCAAGAAGCAAGAACACAGGCAGTTGACTGTGCTTGGCTAGGAGCAGCTGCTGGATTCTTGCAATTGCCTTCAGTGCGCACAGAAGCCCGCTGCTCTGCTGCTTGGTTTTTCGCCTTCAGTCAATTACACACTGCTGAAGTTGAGGCAGGCAGTTCAGCTTTGCTGCTTTTCAGCATCTCAGCTGCCCTTCTGCTCTGTGACAGCTCTCGAGGTTTCTTGCCTTCGCCAGGCTGCAACGTGCCCGCTAGTACCAAGAACTGGGCAGGAGTGGGCAGAGAGCACGGCCATCTGCCAGCAGGTTGCAGCTTGCCCAGGAAAATGCAGTGTCCTTGGAATGTGCAGCAAATCCTATTTCCTGGCAAGGTCGGGCTAAGTGAGCAGTGCTGGGACACTTTCTCCTTGAGAACTGGAGCGGAAAAGCTTTGCGCTAAGATGTAGGCGACTCGAGAGGCAGAATACGGAGCTCCGCAGCTGGCCGAAAGCAAGTGCCGCTTCCCGGCGTCTTTCGGCAAAAGCGGCGCTTCGGAGCGCACCGCTGCCGCTCCAGTCATCTGTGCGCGAAGTTGCCGCTTCTTGGCCTCCGGCAGCCGGAGATCGCGGTAGCTTGCATAGGCGAAGAACGAAGCCGCGAAGAAGCCGGCTTGTGTGCGAAGCTCGCAGACAGCTGCAGGACGGTGGCTGCCGCTCTCCAAGCCTCTTGAATTCACTCTTGGCATGCGAGTGGAAGGTGTTCCAGGACAATTTTCCTGGGTTTTGACGTAGTCCTACTTCATCCCACCTTGGAAATTCTTGCTGCTCCCCAGAGGCTCCGAGATGCAGAGAACACGGTGGCAGCTGCTGAGAAGAAGGGCAACTGTGAGTTGGTCAAGAAGCAAGAACACAGGCAGTTGACTGTGCTTGGCGAGGAGCAGCTGCTCGATTCTAGCAATTGCCTTCAGTGCGCACAGAAGCCCGCTGCTCTGCTGCTTGGTTTTTCGCCTTCAGTCAATTACACGCTGCTGAAGTTGAGGCAGGCAGTTCAGCTTTGCTGCTTTTCAGCATCTCAGCTGCCCTTCTGCTCTGTGACAGCTCTCCAGGTTTCTTGCCTTCGCCAGGCTGCAACGTGCCCGCTAGTACCAAGAACTGGGCAGGAGTGGGCAGAGAGCACGGCCATCTGCCAGCAGGTTGCAGCTTGCCCAGGAAAATGCAGTGTCCTTGGAATGTGCAGCAAATCTTATTTCCTGGCAAGGTCGGGCTAAGTGAGCAGTGCTGGGACACTTTCTCCTTGAGAACTGGAGCGGAAAAGCTTTGCGCTAAGATGTAGGCGACTAGAGAGGCAGAATACGGAGCTCCGCAGCTGGCCGAAAGCAAGTGCCGCTTCCCGGCGTCTTTCGGCAAAAGCGGCGCTTCGGAGCGCACCGCTGCCGCTCCAGTGATCTGTGCGCGAAGTTGCCGCTTCTTCGCCTCAGGCAGCCGGAGATCGCGGTAGCTTGCAAGAGGCGAAGAACGAAGCCGCGAAGAAGCCGGCTTGTGTGCGAAGCTCGCAGACAGCTGCAGGACGGTGGCTGCCGCTCTCCTGCCTGTTGAATTCACTCTTGGCATGCCAATACAAGGTGTTCCAGGACAAACTTCCTGAGTTTTTATTTTAGTTTTCATGCATCCCACCTTGGAAATTCTTGTTGCTCCCCTGAGGCTCCGAGATGCAGAGAACACGATGGCAGCTGCTGAGAAGAAGGGCAACTGTGAGTTGGTCAAGAAGCAAGAACACAGGCAGCTGCCTGTGCTTGGCAAGGAGCAGCTGCTGGATTCTTGCAATTGCCTTCAGTGCGCACAGAAGCCCGCTGCTCTGCTGCTTCGTGTTTCGCCTTCAGTCAATTGCACATTGCTGAAGCTGAGGCAGGCAGTTCAGCTTTGCTGCTTTTCAGCATCTCAGCTGCTTTCTGCTCTGTGACAGCTCTCGAGGTGAAATAGAGATTTTTAGAGTTAGGTTAACAAAATGAATTAAGCATTTCTAATTTAGCTTGTAGAGTTATGTGTTGAATTTTCAACCTTTTGCTTAAGAAACCTCTGCCTAATACAAAGGGCAAAGGAAAATGCAAATTTCTGAAGCATCTTGCATGAAGAACAATACCAGAAGAAGGAAAGAACCCTTTCCTTCTGAATTAAAATAAAGAAGCTCCTCTGTCTCCAAGCCTCTCAAGACTGACAGACGTACTCAGATAAGCACCAAAGGACCAAAAGCGCACGCGCAGAGAGGAAAAGTTCAAAAGTTCAATCATGAGGAAGACCACAATCTTCAGCCTCAGGACCACCAAGAGACCCCCGTACGACCACCACAGCAAACCACGCATGCCCAGAAGGGCGTGGACTTACTTCGCATGAGAAGCGAGGACAGGCGGGGCCAGGGGTGGAATATGCATGAAAAAGTTGTGCAATGTATTGCATATGGAACGTCTTTAAGAATAAAAGTGTGGGTCAGACTGAGGCTCGGGGCACAAGTTTTGGAGAGCTATCTCACTTGTGCCGGGCGCTGACATACGTACCCACTTCATAACTACCCCAGGTTATGGAGTCTATTGATTTCTTCCGCGTATCGTTTCAGTCGGGGCTTGCAAAGGTGCTTTAGGCGCGGCCCAGCTGATAGCGCAGCGGGCGCGCGGGCACAAGCCGCGGTTTGAGGAGCTGATTTGAACGCCGCTAGCTGATAGCGCAGCTAGTGGGAGCGTGGTACAAGCTAGGAGTTACAAGCACCGCTTACAAGCATCGCTAGTTGGTAAAAAGCTTGCAAAAGTAGCCAGCGAGCCCGGCTGGGCTAAGAGTTAAGTGTTTGTTATACAATAGCACTGCCCTTCAGTGTTAAAAGCTGTCACTGGTGCAGGGGGAGGGGTTGGGGAAGGCAGTCTAGGGTTGCCATGGGAAACAGCAGTTGTATGAGTTCTCCACCCCCTTTCGTAAGAGAATTGTACCCTCCCCCTGTCCTGTCAGTTGTTGTTCAAGTCTGCCCCTTAGCCTAGAATCTTCTCTGTTCCACGGTTCTTCCACCAAGAACACTCCTTTCCCTTTTCCCCACTGGTTAATGTTATATTTCCCCTCCCTTTAGCCTTCTCCCGATTGTACCCTCGAATGCTAAACCCTCCTACCCCTACGCAGTAAAAGAATCCCCACCCCGCCCTTCGGGGCTCTCGGAATCTGCCTCTCTACTGCTTCGTTGTCTCCCTGTTTGCCCCTTCTGCGACCCTTCAATCAACGAGCAGGATTTCAGCAGCCCGAGTGTCCCTCCCGTTCTTCTGGTGGACCCTCAGATGTACCAGCTACCCGAGCTTCGTGCCGAGCGGCTAAAAGCCCCCACGGCTCGGCAACTGGGAGATCCTTTGCATTACAGGGCGAATAAAGGGGGGATGAATGTGTGTGAATGCGAGGCTGTAAGAGCCCGTCAGAAGCCCCTCATTTTCCATTCTGCCTTCCGATTGCCACAAGAAAGAATCCCTTCCCCCACTGTAGTTCCGGCTTAGAACAGGACACAGCACAGGTGGGACCACTGAACCGTCATGCTGGCTGTTCCCAACAAGGCCTGGTAAGAACTTGGCAAGGAGTTGGCAAGGACTTGGCAAAGACCTGACATGGAGCCAGCACGGGACAGCCTGATGCGCGGCCTGCTTCTAATCTCCGTTCTTAAGCCCAATGAACTTTTGGGGTGACTCTCGCGGTCCTTCACTGAAGACCCCTCATCTGCCTCGTTACCACTGTGACAAAGAAAGAATGAGAACCCTCCTCCCAAGGACTGAGACTGAGACCCCTGCTATAGGGAGGAGGGGAAATTGGTGGTCTGACCACTAATGACATGACCTGTTTCCCTTCAGTGATTCAAATGGACTTATTCTTCATTGGATTCGTCTTGCTTTGGTGGTTTCTGTGGACTCACCCGTTCCCTCGGGGCGATTACAATGGACTTTCATTATTACACTTGTTCCCCCCCTCTCTCCTCTGTGGACTATAATTGGAGCCCCGAGTCGGCCAGAACTTCGAAGACTCCCCCGACACGACAGACGGATCCCCATCGTCCGGAGCACTGAGGATCTCGCCTGTGTTGGTAGCTATTCCCATAGCCCTGTTCTCTCTCTAACCTTTTATCTCCTTTCAGATCCCCACTATCGCGTTTACTGTTTTGGCCCCTACTAAAGGTGCATTTGTTGTGATTAACTGATAGTCCCTTGTTGTTTGCCTTTGTTGCACTTTTGGGATGGGTGAAAAGAACCATCACGACACCCCGCAAGAAACGGATCGTGACATTAAAATTGGCGTCACGGACAGGACAGGATTTCTGTCTAGACAGAAGGGTTGCAGCTGAAAAGGCACCCATACTGTCTTTGGCAATTCATAAAGGATCCCTTAGTGCAAAGGGCGGGACACTGTTGTTTTGTTGTTGTTGTGTGTATGTGGTCTGGGAAGGAAGGGACAACTTGAAGCAACTAAGCAGAGCCTCCCAGGCAGATTATTGTCCTTTCACCCAGCCAGGGAAGCGAAGGGCGACACAGCGAGGGCTGTGTAGTTTTGTGGAACTTAAGTTTGTAGCTCCCTGTCGTGGTTTTGGTCCCTTCCCAAAATGAGTGACAATCTTAGCCTTGAAATTAAAGCTGAATTTTATGCACTACTAGCCAAACACAATGCCAAACCTTCTACAGAAGGAGAAAAATGGGCACAGAGTAATTGGTTGAACTTAGAAAATGTTATTGATAGAGTGTGTTCATTACAACATGAAACAAAATTCAAACTGGGCAAAAATAAAACTATCTTCTGCTCAGTTTTGGGAGCTTGTCTTATGGCAGCTATAGAAAATGGCTTCGAGCGAAGAAGTGAGGAACATGCTATAATAGACTCCCTTCAAAATCTAGTTGAAATTTTGCAAAAACAGTTCTATGAAGCAAAAAAATGTGATCTATGCATTGCGAGCTGCCTTAACAGAGGAACATATTAACAAATCACATCATGCTGATTCCTCTACAGAGCTTGAGGAGAAGGAAACTCCTCACATTAAACAAATCTATCCTCATCAAGAACTTGAAGCAGCAAGTAATTGTGGGGAACATTGCTGCCATCACTTGAGACCCTTGATTAAAACAGAGTAGAACTATCTCAGTGATGATGATCTGGAACCTCACATCACAACCAAACGCATACCATCACAACTAAACACGGCCACCGAGCTAGCTAAGCTTAAAAGGGAATACGGACAGCCTCCACATGAATCAGAAACAGAATATGTTTTCCGGGTGTCCCTCACTGGTGGTGATCAAATTCAATTCACTGAACAGGAAGCCAGTGGGTACTGGGGACATGGTGTCTTCTTAACAACAGGAGAGAAAGGTGACACATGGTCCCTGACACAGCGTGCAGCTTTTTGGGCCGGGGGAACAAGCCCCTTGGAAAGGGGAGATCCCATAGCTAGAATTAGTACCCCCGACCAGCTCTTGGAAAATGTGCACAAAGCTGCTTGCCTGCAAATGACTCACAAAAAGAAATGAATTCCTGGCTTTGAATCCCTGATGCAATTACCTGTGAAGCCCAAGATAATGACCCCTTGAATTTGTGGGCTTCCAGAATCACTCAAACCTACAGCAATTCTCCTTCCAAAAACGATAGCAGCTGTATCTCCTGTAGAAAGACCAGACAGATTTCCTAGTCACTGGAACGACCCATTTGTTCCCCTTTATGACTTGTTGAGGAAAGGGGTGAAATGGGATTGGAGTCTTTCTCAGGAGTCAGCATTGCAATTGCTGATTTTTGAAGCAACAGCTCATCAAGCACTGGGCCCTATCCATCCTACAGATCCTTTCCAGGTGGAATGGGCATTTGCCTCCTCAGGGCTGTCAGTACACATATGGCAGCGGGGTCCTGAGGCTCCGACAAGACCTGTTGGTTTTGATTCCCGTGGTTCCAAAGATGCTGAGAAAAGATACACTACCTGGGAAAAAGGATTGTTGATGGTTATCTTAGCTTTCCTAGAAGTAGAAAAAATTGCACAAAAACAACCAATTGTATTGAGAGGCCCCTTCAAGGTTATTAAGACGGTCACTAGTGGGAGTCCCCCTCCTGACGGGGTGGCCCAGAGGGCCTCAGTGAGAAAGTGGTATGCTCAGGTTGAACATTACTGTAACTTCTTCTCAATGACAGAAGGAGCTGTAAAAACTTTAGCAATCCAAGAAACTGAGAGCTTGGACAAACCTGCCTCTGTAATCAAAGTAACCCCTCCTTTCTGCCCCGAACAATCAGCAAACTCTTGGTTTACTGATGCTTTTGCTAAAGGGGAAGGAAAAGGATGGAAATCTAGGGCAGAAGCCCTCCACTTTTCCTCTGGTGAGCAAATGATTACAGAGGGAGAAGGTAGTACACACAGTGGGGAGCTGATAGCTGTCTGGAGTGTTTTTCAACGAGAAGCACAGAATTCCTCTTTGGTCTGCATCTACACTGACTCCTATGCTCTGTACCAAATGATCCTAATAATCCAGCTCATGACCCTGGCCAACCTGTTCTGGTGGACCTCTCTTACTATAGGACTAGTAGCACTTGTGCTAAAACCCCCTCTGAAGAAATATGCATGGGAATCCTCTGGTGCTCTAGGGAAAGAGCATTGGACAAATACATGCTGGATAATTCCATCATTCTAACTTTTCTGCCTCTCGGTGGCAGAATTCTGTTGTGTTTACTTTCTCAGAAGAACTCCGAGGGACATGAAGACCACCTAATCCATGATAAAACTGGTAATACTTTTCTGCATCCTACCGCAACCCCATGGCCAGAAAGCAGCTGAGTGACCGTGGTCTGAACTAATTGTGGTAGCATGCAGAAAAAGTGAAAGGATCTCTTGAAGCACAAAAAGGTTTGTACGCAGCCAAGCATACAGGATTGTTGGCACAATTTCACATGAACACAAACTGTAGAAGTAGTTTGGTTTTGGTCCAAAAATACTGAAGCACTTTTTTTTTGTTTTGTTTTGTTTTTGTTTTTGTTTTTGTTTTTTAAGTTGAAAGTATTGATTCAAATACTGGAGTAGGACTTGATGTTAATGTTGTGACACCTACCACCCAACCACTGGTTACACTTAGCCCGAAAATTTTTGAAATTGGACCATATAGAATCAGGAAAACTGGCCAACAACAGATATTGTTTAATCTGTTATGGTCTCTTAAACAAGTCAAATTGCTGATGCAAAACAATATCTGAGAAATACAACCAGCTTGTTCACCCTTTTTGCAGACCTCTTTTCAGGCTTGGACAACCTGGCTGCGACAGTGGAAGCCTCCTAAAAACCGGCTGCCAAGAGACATAACTGGTCTTGTGGGAACAGGATTGGGAATCCTAAATAGTATTGATTCAGAAGTATGAATGAATAAATTGGCTTCCACAACTAAAGATTTAACCAAAATACAACAACCACTGCAATCGTCCTTATCAGCCTTGGGAACACATCAGTGGTTGCTATCAAACATTCTAGCAAATTGGGAAAAGATAAATGTAAATAATAGCAAATTGATCATTGATGCACTTAATGCCGCACAAAGCAACGTTTCCTTAGCTCTTAGCCGTATCCAGGCTCAATGATGGATGCAGTCAGTTGCTGCCTCAATTATAAGAGAAGGTGAAGAAGGCACTTTTCCCACTGAAATTAGGAAAATAGTCTGGGACAGTGCCACTGACTTTGAAAGAGATTTCCAATCCTGGTGGAATTTAGTGAATTTTACCTATGACCCTAACACAAACACAGCCACAGCATTTGCGTTGACCATAAGAAATGCCTCGGTGCATTTGATATTCCCTATCATTGCACTAGGATTAAATCATGATGGACCCACTTTCTATCCTTCTGAACATAGAGAATGGGCCCGTCAAATTGATGACAAATGGCAAACTGTCAATTTAGAGTCCTGTACCATCTGAGAACAACTAGGGTTTATCTGTGAAGGTAATGCAATTGTAGCTCAAGATATTTGTCTGGAGACAGAACAAAATAGCTGTCATTTTGATATTCATCCTAACGAGACTTCTGAAACAGTCCTTGTATCTACAGACAATGGGTGTGCCTGCTTCAGAACCGCTTGGGATACTGTGTTTATAGAAAGTACAGTAGTAGCTACTAAAAATCATTCCAATTTTTGTGCTTGCAACTTTACTAAAATTGCAGGATGTGATTTTTCTTTTGTAGCTCCAGTTACTTCACATGAACTTTTAGAATCCAATCTCACGTTGATTCACAAGCTACTGCCTACTCCCATTGGGATGAACCTTTCTCTGGTAAAGCAATTATTACTTCATCAAGATCTAATAGAGATCCTAGGAAAAATCAAGGGGAATGGACAGAAAACTCTGGTAACTGTTCATCATCATGTGCAAGAAATACATCGTGTTGTAGAAAGGGTGAAAAGTGATGCCGAGCACAAGTGGTGGGATACCCTTTTCGGGTGGTCACCCACCGCCACCGGTATCCTGAAGAAATTGTGTCATCCCATTGTTGTTCTTCTGATTTTAGTTATGATTGGTTTTGTTTTATCAGTAATCTTGCTTATTGTAAATTGGAGAATGATGAAACGATGAACAAAATTAACATCTATAATTAATGCACACCACTTGGCCGACATCCTTTACACTAGAGATGTTCCCAGGACAGTAGACACAAGAAGATGATAAGGTTAGAAGATATGTTTTACATCATTTTCTTTTATGATTTGTTCTAATCGCTGTTTTAATTATTTTTGTTTATTGTTTATAAAATTGTACTGAGTAATATCGATTATACTAGGTTTATTACTTTACTGTTTAATATTGATGATACTGGTTTATTATTTGATCAATTTATTGTTTAATTGATTCCTATTGATTATTATTTAAATAACTATTATTGATTTACTAATTGTATTTTGCTTATTGTTTAATTATAATTTGTTGTGATTACTAATATGTTGTGATTGTTTTAGTTTTCCCGTTTTCTCTTTCTTTCCCTTTTCCTCTTCTCTTTTCCCTGGGACCTGCTGCCAACACTTGACGAGTCCTGAAGACTCCACGACGACACCATGGAATCCTGCTGATGAAGATCTTTCGAGGGCAATCGTCAGTCACGGGGTGGTGTAAGAGCCCGTCAGAAGCCCCTCATTTTCCATTCTGCCTTCCGATTGCCACAAGAAAGAATCCCTTCCCCCACTGTAGTTCCGGCTTAGAACAGGACACAGCACAGGTGGGACCACTGAACCGTCATGCTGGCTGTTCCCAACAAGGCCTGGTAAGAACTTGGCAAGGAGTTGGTAAGAACTTGGCAAGGAGTTGGCAAGGACTTGGCAAAGACCTGACATGGAGCCAGCACGGGACAGCCTGATGCGCGGCCTGCTTCTAATCTCCGTTCTTAAGCCCAATGAACTTTTGGGGTGACTCTCACGGTCCTTCACTGAAGACCCCTCATCTGCCTCGTTACCACTGTGACAAAGAAAGAATGAGAACCCTCCTCCCAAGGACTGAGACTGAGACCCCTGCTATAGGGAGGAGGGGAAATTGGTGGTCTGACCACTAATGACATGACCTGTTTCCCTTCAGTGATTCAAATGGACTTATTCTTCATTGGATTCGTCTTGCTTTGGTGGTTTCTGTGGACTCACCCGTTCCCTCGGGGCGATTACAATGGACTTTCATTATTACACTTGTTCCCCCCCTCTCTCCTCTGTGGACTATAATTGGAGCCCCGAGTCGGCCAGAACTTCGAAGACTCCCCCGACACGACAGACGGATCCCCATCGTCCGGAGCACTGAGGATCTCGCCTGTGTTGGTAGCTATTCCCATAGCCCTGTTCTCTCTCTAACCTTTTATCTCCTTTCAGATCCCCACTATCGCGTTTACTGTTTTGGCCCCTACTAAAGGTGCATTTGTTGTGATTAACTGATAGTCCCTTGTTGTTTGCCTTTGTTGCACTTTTGGGATGGGTGAAAAGAACCATCACGACACCCCGCAAGAAACGGATCGTGACATTAAAATTGGCGTCACGGACAGGATTTCTGTCTAGACAGAAGGGTTGCAGCTGAAAAGGCACCCATACTGTCTTTGGCAATTCATAAAGGATCCCTTAGTGCAAAGGGCGGGACACTGTTGTTTTGTTGTTGTTGTGTGTATGTGGTCTGGGAAGGAAGGGACAACTTGAAGCAACTAAGCAGAGCCTCCCAGGCAGATTATTGTCCTTTCACCCAGCCAGGGAAGCGAAGGGCGACACAGCGAGGGCTGTGTAGTTTTGTGGAACTTAAGTTTGTAGCTCCCTGTCGTGGTTTTGGTCCCTTCACAAAATGAGTGACAATCTTAGCCTTGAAATTAAAGCTGAATTTTATGCACTACTAGCCAAACACAATGCCAAACCTTCTACAGAAGGAGAAAAATGGGCACAGAGTAATTGGTTGAACTTAGAAAATGTTATTGATAGAGTGTGTTCATTACAACATGAAACAAAATTCAAACTGGGCAAAAATAAAACTATCTTCTGCTCAGTTTTGGGAGCTTGTCTTATGGCAGCTATAGAAAATGGCTTCGAGCGAAGAAGTGAGGAACATGCTATAATAGACTCCCTTCAAAATCTAGTTGAAATTTTGCAAAAACAGTTCTATGAAGCAAAAAAATGTGATCTATGCATTGCGAGCTGCCTTAACAGAGGAACATATTAACAAATCACATCATGCTGATTCCTCTACAGAGCTTGAGGAGAAGGAAACTCCTCACATTAAACAAATCTATCCTCATCAAGAACTTGAAGCAGCAAGTAATTGTGGGGAACATTGCTGCCATCACTTGAGACCCTTGATTAAAACAGAGTAGAACTATCTCAGTGATGATGATCTGGAACCTCACATCACAACCAAACGCATACCATCACAACTAAACACGGCCACCGAGCTAGCTAAGCTTAAAAGGGAATACGGACAGCCTCCACATGAATCAGAAACAGAATATGTTTTCCGGGTGTCCCTCACTGGTGGTGATCAAATTCAATTCACTGAACAGGAAGCCAGTGGGTATTGGGGACATGGTGTCTTCTTAACAACAGGAGAGAAAGGTGACACATGGTCCCTGACACAGCGTGCAGCTTTTTGGGCCGGGGGAACAAGCCCCTTGGAAAGGGGAGATCCCATAGCTAGAATTAGTACCCCCGACCAGCTCTTGGAAAATGTGCACAAAGCTGCTTGCCTGCAAATGACTCACAAAAAGAAATGAATTCCTGGCTTTGAATCCCTGATGCAATTACCTGTGAAGCCCAAGATAATGACCCCTTGAATTTGTGGGCTTCCAGAATCACTCAAACCTACAGCAATTCTCCTTCCAAAAACGATAGCAGCTGTATCTCCTGTAGAAAGACCAGACAGATTTCCTAGTCACTGGAACGACCCATTTGTTCCCCTTTATGACTTGTTGAGGAAAGGGGTGAAATGGGATTGGAGTCTTTCTCAGGAGTCAGCATTGCAATTGCTGATTTTTGAAGCAACAGCTCATCAAGCACTGGGCCCTATCCATCCTACAGATCCTTTCCAGGTGGAATGGGCATTTGCCTCCTCAGGGCTGTCAGTACACATATGGCAGCGGGGTCCTGAGGCTCCGACAAGACCTGTTGGTTTTGATTCCCGTGGTTCCAAAGATGCTGAGAAAAGATACACTACCTGGGAAAAAGGATTGTTGATGGTTATCTTAGCTTTCCTAGAAGTAGAAAAAATTGCACAAAAACAACCAATTGTATTGAGAGGCCCCTTCAAGGTTATTAAGACAGTCACTAGTGGGAGTCCCCCTCCTGACGGGGTGGCCCAGAGGGCCTCAGTGAGAAAGTGGTATGCTCAGGTTGAACATTACTGTAACTTCTTCTCAATGACAGAAGGAGCTGTAAAAACTTTAGCAATCCAAGAAACGGAGAGCTTGGACAAACCTGCCTCTGTAATCAAAGTAACCCCTCCTTTCTGCCCCGAACAATCAGCAAACTCTTGGTTTACTGATGCTTTTGCTAAAGGGGAAGGAAAAGGATGGAAATCTAGGGCAGAAGCCCTCCACTTTTCCTCTGGTGAGCAAATGATTACAGAGGGAGAAGGTAGTACACACAGTGGGGAGCTGATAGCTGTCTGGAGTGTTTTTCAACGAGAAGCACAGAATTCCTCTTTGGTCTGCATCTACACTGACTCCTATGCTCTGTACCAAATGATCCTAATAATCCAGCTCATGACCCTGGCCAACCTGTTCTGGTGGACCTCTCTTACTATAGGACTAGTAGCACTTGTGCTAAAACCCCCTCTGAAGAAATATGCATGGGAATCCTCTGGTGCTCTAGGGAAAGAGCATTGGACAAATACATGCTGGATAATTCCATCATTCTAACTTTTCTGCCTCTCGGCGGCAGAATTCTGTTGTGTTTACTTTCTCAGAAGAACTCCGAGGGACATGAAGACCACCTAATCCATGATAAAACTGGTAATACTTTTCTGCATCCTACCGCAACCCCATGGCCAGAAAGCAGCTGAGTGACCGTGGTCTGAACTAATTGTGGTAGCATGCAGAAAAAGTGAAAGGATCTCTTGAAGCACAAAAAGGTTTGTACGCAGCCAAGCATACAGGATTGTTGGCACAATTTCACATGAACACAAACTGTAGAAGTAGTTTGGTTTTGGTCCAAAAATACTGAAGCACTTTTTTTTTGTTTTGTTTTGTTTTTGTTTTTGTTTTTGTTTTTTAAGTTGAAAGTATTGATTCAAATACTGGAGTAGGACTTGATGTTAATGTTGTGACACCTACCACCCAACCACTGGTTACACTTAGCCCGAAAATTTTTGAAATTGGACCATGTAGAATCAGGAAAACTGGCCAACAACAGATATTGTTTAATCTGTTATGGTCTCTTAAACAAGTCAAATTGCTGATGCAAAACAATATCTGAGAAATACAACCAGCTTGTTCACCCTTTTTGCAGACCTCTTTTCAGGCTTGGACAACCTGGCTGCGACAGTGGAAGCCTCCTAAAAACCGGCTGCCAAGAGACATAACTGGTCTTGTGGGAACAGGATTGGGAATCCTAAATAGTATTGATTCAGAAGTATGAATGAATAAATTGGCTTCCACAACTAAAGATTTAACCAAAATACAACAACCACTGCAATCGTCCTTATCAGCCTTGGGAACACATCAGTGGTTGCTATCAAACATTCTAGCAAATTGGGAAAAGATAAATGTAAATAATAGCAAATTGATCATTGATGCACTTAATGCCGCACAAAGCAACGTTTCCTTAGCTCTTAGCCGTATCCAGGCTCAATGATGGATGCAGTCAGTTGCTGCCTCAATTATAAGAGAAGGTGAAGAAGGCACTTTTCCCACTGAAATTAGGAAAATAGTCTGGGACAGTGCCACTGACTTTGAAAGAGATTTCCAATCCTGGTGGAATTTAGTGAATTTTACCTATGACCCTAACACAAACACAGCCACAGCATTTGCGTTGACCATAAGAAATGCCTCGGTGCATTTGATATTCCCTATCATTGCACTAGGATTAAATCATGATGGACCCACTTTCTATCCTTCTGAACATAGAGAATGGGCCCGTCAAATTGATGACAAATGGCAAACTGTCAATTTAGAGTCCTGTACCATCTGAGAACAACTAGGGTTTATCTGTGAAGGTAATGCAATTGTAGCTCAAGATATTTGTCTGGAGACAGAACAAAATAGCTGTCATTTTGATATTCATCCTAAGGAGACTTCTGAAACAGTCCTTGTATCTACAGACAATGGGTGTGCCTGCTTCAGAACCGCTTGGGATACTGTGTTTATAGAAAGTACAGTAGTAGCTACTAAAAATCATTCCAATTTTTGTGCTTGCAACTTTAGTAAAATTGCAGGATGTGATTTTTCTTTTGTAGCTCCAGTTACTTCACATGAACTTTTAGAATCCAATCTCACGTTGATTCACAAGCTACTGCCTACTCCCATTGGGATGAACCTTTCTCTGGTAAAGCAATTATTACTTCATCAAGATCTAATAGAGATCCTAGGAAAAATCAAGGGGAATGGACAGAAAACTCTGGTAACTGTTCATCATCATGTGCAAGAAATACATCGTGTTGTAGAAAGGGTGAAAAGTGATGCCGAGCACAAGTGGTGGGATACCCTTTTCGGGTGGTCACCCACCGCCACCGGTATCCTGAAGAAATTGTGTCATCCCATTGTTGTTCTTCTGATTTTAGTTATGATTGGTTTTGTTTTATCAGTAATCTTGCTTATTGTAAATTGGAGAATGATGAAACGATGAACAAAATTAACATCTATAATTAATGCACACCACTTGGCCGACATCCTTTACACTAGAGATGTTCCCAGGACAGTAGACACAAGAAGATGATAAGGTTAGAAGATATGTTTTACATCATTTTCTTTTATGATTTGTTCTAATCGCTGTTTTAATTATTTTTGTTTATTGTTTATAAAATTGTACTGAGTAATATCGATTATACTAGGTTTATTACTTTACTGTTTAATATTGATGATACTGGTTTATTATTTGATCAATTTATTGTTTAATTGATTCATATTGATTATTATTTAAATAACTATTATTGATTTACTAATTGTATTTTGCTTATTGTTTAATTATAATTTGTTGTGATGACTAATATGTTGTGATTGTTTTAGTTTTCCCGTTTTCTCTTTCTTTCCCTTTTCCTCTTCTCTTTTCCCTGGGACCTGCTGCCAACACTTGACGAGTCCTGAAGACTCCACGACGACACCATGGAATCCTGCTGATGAAGATCTTTCGAGGGCAATCGTCAGTCACGGGGTGGTGTAAGAGCCCGTCAGAAGCCCCTCATTTTCCATTCTGCCTTCCGATTGCCACAAGAAAGAATCCCTTCCCCCACTGTAGTTCCGGCTTAGAACAGGACACAGCACAGGTGGGACCACTGAACCGTCATGCTGGCTGTTCCCAACAAGGCCTGGTAAGAACTTGGCAAGGAGTTGGCAAGGACTTGGCAAAGACCTGACATGGAGCCAGCACGGGACAGCCTGATGCACGGCCTGCTTCTAATCTCCGTTCTTAAGCCCAATGAACTTTTGGGGTGACTCTCGCGGTCCTTCACTGAAGACCCCTCATCTGCCTCGTTACCACTGTGACAAAGAAAGAATGAGAACCCTCCTCCCAAGGACTGAGACTGAGACCCCTGCTATAGGGAGGAGGGGAAATTGGTGGTCTGACCACTAATGACATGACCTGTTTCCCTTCAGTGATTCAAATGGACTTATTCTTCATTGGATTCGTCTTGCTTTGGTGGTTTCTGTGGACTCACCCGTTCCCTCGGGGCGATTACAATGGACTTTCATTATTACACTTGTTCCCCCCCTCTCTCCTCTGTGGACTATAATTGGAGCCCCGAGTCGACCAGAACTTCGAAGACTCCCCCGACACGACAGACGGATCCCCATCGTCCGGAGCACTGAGGATCTCGCCTGTGTTGGTAGCTATTCCCATAGCCCTGTTCTCTCTCTAACCTTTTATCTCCTTTCAGATCCCCACTATCGCGTTTACTGTTTTGGCCCCTACTAAAGGTGCATTTGTTGTGATTAACTGATAGTCCCTTGTTGTTTGCCTTTGTTGCACTTTTGGGATGGGTGAAAAGAACCATCACGACACCCCGCAAGAAACGGATCGTGACATTAAAATTGGCGTCACGGACAGGATTTCTGTCTAGACAGAAGGGTTGCAGCTGAAAAGGCACCCATACTGTCTTTGGCAATTCATAAAGGATCCCTTAGTGCAAAGGGCGGGACACTGTTGTTTTGTTGTTGTTGTGTGTATGTGGTCTGGGAAGGAAGGGACAACTTGAAGCAACTAAGCAGAGCCTCCCAGGCAGATGATTGTCCTTTCACCCAGCCAGGGAAGCGAAGGGCGACACAGCGAGGGCTGTGTAGTTTTGTGGAACTTAAGTTTGTAGCTCCCTGTCGTGGTTTTGGTCCCTTCACAAAATGAGTGACAATCTTAGCCTTGAAATTAAAGCTGAATTTTATGCACTACTAGCCAAACACAATGCCAAACCTTCTACAGAAGGAGAAAAATGGGCACAGAGTAATTGGTTGAACTTAGAAAATGTTATTGATAGAGTGTGTTCATTACAACATGAAACAAAATTCAAACTGGGCAAAAATAAAACTATCTTCTGCTCAGTTTTGGGAGCTTGTCTTATGGCAGCTATAGAAAATGGCTTCGAGCGAAGAAGTGAGGAACATGCTATAATAGACTCCCTTCAAAATCTAGTTGCAATTTTGCAAAAACAGTTCTATGAAGCAAAAAAATGTGATCTATGCATTGCGAGCTGCCTTAACAGAGGAACATATTAACAAATCACATCATGCTGATTCCTCTACAGAGCTTGAGGAGAAGGAAACTCCTCACATTAAACAAATCTATCCTCATCAAGAACTTGAAGCAGCAAGTAATTGTGGGGAACATTGCTGCCATCACTTGAGACCCTTGATTAAAACAGAGTAGAACTATCTCAGTGATGATGATCTGGAACCTCACATCACAACCAAACGCATACCATCACAACTAAACACGGCCACCGAGCTAGCTAAGCTTAAAAGGGAATACGGACAGCCTCCACATGAATCAGAAACAGAATATGTTTTCCGGGTGTCCCTCACTGGTGGTGATCAAATTCAATTCACTGAACAGGAAGCCAGTGGGTACTGGGGACATGGTGTCTTCTTAACAACAGGAGAGAAAGGTGACACATGGTCCCTGACACAGCGTGCAGCTTTTTGGGCCGGGGGAACAAGCCCCTTGGAAAGGGGAGATCCCATAGCTAGAATTAGTACCCCCGACCAGCTCTTGGAAAATGTGCACAAAGCTGCTTGCCTGCAAATGACTCACAAAAAGAAATGAATTCCTGGCTTTGAATCCCTGATGCAATTACCTGTGAAGCCCAAGATAATGACCCCTTGAATTTGTGGGCTTCCAGAATCACTCAAACCTACAGCAATTCTCCTTCCAAAAACGATAGCAGCTGTATCTCCTGTAGAAAGACCAGACAGATTTCCTAGTCACTGGAACGACCCATTTGTTCCCCTTTATGACTTGTTGAGGAAAGGGGTGAAATGGGATTGGAGTCTTTCTCAGGAGTCAGCATTGCAATTGCTGATTTTTGAAGCAACAGCTCATCAAGCACTGGGCCCTATCCATCCTACAGATCCTTTCCAGGTGGAATGGGCATTTGCCTCCTCAGGGCTGTCAGTACACATATGGCAGCGGGGTCCTGAGGCTCCGACAAGACCTGTTGGTTTTGATTCCCGTGGTTCCAAAGATGCTGAGAAAAGATACACTACCTGGGAAAAAGGATTGTTGATGGTTATCTTAGCTTTCCTAGAAGTAGAAAAAATTGCACAAAACCAACCAATTGTATTGAGAGGCCCCTTCAAGGTTATTAAGACAGTCACTAGTGGGAGTCCCCCTCCTGACGGGGTGGCCCAGAGGGCCTCAGTGAGAAAGTGGTATGCTCAGGTTGAACATTACTGTAACTTCTTCTCAATGACAGAAGGAGCTGTAAAAACTTTAGCAATCCAAGAAACGGAGAGCTTGGACAAACCTGCCTCTGTAATCAAAGTAACCCCTCCTTTCTGCCCCGAACAATCAGCAAACTCTTGGTTTACTGATGCTTTTGCTAAAGGGGAAGGAAAAGGATGGAAATCTAGGGCAGAAGCCCTCCACTTTTCCTCTGGTGAGCAAATGATTACAGAGGGAGAAGGTAGTACACACAGTGGGGAGCTGATAGCTGTCTGGAGTGTTTTTCAACGAGAAGCACAGAATTCCTCTTTGGTCTGCATCTACACTGACTCCTATGCTCTGTACCAAATGATCCTAATAATCCAGCTCATGACCCTGGCCAACCTGTTCTGGTGGACCTCTCTTACTATAGGACTAGTAGCACTTGTGCTAAAACCCCCTCTGAAGAAATATGCATGGGAATCCTCTGGTGCTCTAGGGAAAGAGCATTGGACAAATACATGCTGGATAATTCCATCATTCTAACTTTTCTGCCTCTCGGCGGTAGAATTCTGTTGTGTTTACTTTCTCAGAAGAACTCCGAGGGACATGAAGACCACCTAATCCATGATAAAACTGGTAATACTTTTCTGCATCCTACCGCAACCCCATGGCCAGAAAGCAGCTGAGTGACCGTGGTCTGAACTAATTGTGGTAGCATGCAGAAAAAGTGAAAGGATCTCTTGAAGCACAAAAAGGTTTGTACGCAGCCAAGCATACAGGATTGTTGGCACAATTTCACATGAACACAAACTGTAGAAGTAGTTTGGTTTTGGTCCAAAAATACTGAAGCACTTTTTTTTTGTTTTGTTTTGTTTTTGTTTTTGTTTTTGTTTTTTAAGTTGAAAGTATTGATTCAAATACTGGAGTAGGACTTGATGTTAATGTTGTGACACCTACCACCCAACCACTGGTTACACTTAGCCCGAAAATTTTTGAAATTGGACCATGTAGAATCAGGAAAACTGGCCAACAACAGATATTGTTTAATCTGTTATGGTCTCTTAAACAAGTCAAATTGCTGATGCAAAACAATATCTGAGAAATACAACCAGCTTGTTCACCCTTTTTGCAGACCTCTTTTCAGGCTTGGACAACCTGGCTGCGACAGTGGAAGCCTCCTAAAAACCGCGTGCCAAGAGACATAACTGGTCTTGTGGGAACAGGATTGGGAATCCTAAATAGTATTGATTCAGAAGTATGAATGAATAAATTGGCTTCCACAACTAAAGATTTAACCAAAATACAACAACCACTGCAATCGTCCTTATCAGCCTTGGGAACACATCAGTGGTTGCTATCAAACATTCTAGCAAATTGGGAAAAGATAAATGTAAATAATAGCAAATTGATCATTGATGCACTTAATGCCGCACAAAGCAACGTTTCCTTAGCTCTTAGCCGTATCCAGGCTCAATGATGGATGCAGTCAGTTGCTGCCTCAATTATAAGAGAAGGTGAAGAAGGCACTTTTCCCACTGAAATGAGGAAAATAGTCTGGGACAGTGCCACTGACTTTGAAAGAGATTTCCAATCCTGGTGGAATTTAGTGAATTTTACCTATGACCCTAACACAAACACAGCCACAGCATTTGCGTTGACCATAAGAAATGCCTGGGTGCATTTGATATTCCCTATCATTGCACTAGGATTAAATCATGATGGACCCACTTTCTATCCTTCTGAACATAGAGAATGGGCCCGTCAAATTGATGACAAATGGCAAACTGTCAATTTAGAGTCCTGTACCATCTGAGAACAACTAGGGTTTATCTGTGAAGGTAATGCAATTGTAGCTCAAGATATTTGTCTGGAGACAGAACAAAATAGCTGTCATTTTGATATTCATCCTAAGGAGACTTCTGAAACAGTCCTTGTATCTACAGACAATGGGTGTGCCTGCTTCAGAACCGCTTGGGATACTGTGTTTATAGAAAGTACAGTAGTAGCTACTAAAAATCATTCCAATTTTTGTGCTTGCAACTTTACTAAAATTGCAGGATGTGATTTTTCTTTTGTAGCTCCAGTTACTTCACATGAACTTTTAGAATCCAATCTCACGTTGATTCACAAGCTACTGCCTACTCCCATTGGGATGAACCTTTCTCTGGTAAAGCAATTATTACTTCATCAAGATCTAATAGAGATCCTAGGAAAAATCAAGGGGAATGGACAGAAAACTCTGGTAACTGTTCATCATCATGTGCAAGAAATACATCGTGTTGTAGAAAGGGTGAAAAGTGATGCCGAGCACAAGTGGTGGGATACCCTTTTCGGGTGGTCACCCACCGCCACCGGTATCCTGAAGAAATTGTGTCATCCCATTGTTGTTCTTCTGATTTTAGTTATGATTGGTTTTGTTTTATCAGTAATCTTGCTTATTGTAAATTGGAGAATGATGAAACGATGAACAAAATTAACATCTATAATTAATGCACACCACTTGGCCGACATCCTTTACACTAGAGATGTTCCCAGGACAGTAGACACAAGAAGATGATAAGGTTAGAAGATATGTTTTACATCATTTTCTTTTATGATTTGTTCTAATCGCTGTTTTAATTATTTTTGTTTATTGTTTATAAAATTGTACTGAGTAATATCGATTATACTAGGTTTATTACTTTACTGTTTAATATTGATGATACTGGTTTATTATTTGATCAATTTATTGTTTAATTGATTCCTATTGATTATTATTTAAATAACTATTATTGATTTACTAATTGTATTTTGCTTATTGTTTAATTATAATTTGTTGTGATTACTAATATGTTGTGATTGTTTTAGTTTTCCCGTTTTCTCTTTCTTTCCCTTTTCCTCTTCTCTTTTCCCTGGGACCTGCTGCCAACACTTGACGAGTCCTGAAGACTCCACGACGACACCATGGAATCCTGCTGATGAAGATCTTTCGAGGGCAATCGTCAGTCACGGGGTGGTGTAAGAGCCCCTCAGAAGCCCCTCATTTTCCATTCTGCCTTCCGATTGCCACAAGAAAGAATCCCTTCCCCCACTGTAGTTCTGGCTTAGAACAGGACACAGCACAGGTGGGACCACTGAACCGTCATGCTGGCTGTTCCCAACAAGGCCTGGTAAGAACTTGGCAAGGAGTTGGCAAGGACTTGGCAAAGACCTGACATGGAGCCAGCACGGGACAGCCTGATGCGCGGCCTGCTTCTAATCTCCGTTCTTAAGCCCAATGAACTTTTGGGGTGACTCTCGCGGTCCTTCACTGAAGACCCCTCATCTGCCTCGTTACCACTGTGACAAAGAAAGAATGAGAACCCTCCTCCCAAGGACTGAGACTGAGACCCCTGCTATAGGGAGGAGGGGAAATTGGTGGTCTGACCACTAATGACATGACCTGTTTCCCTTCAGTGATTCAAATGGACTTATTCTTCATTGGATTCGTCTTGCTTTGGTGGTTTCTGTGGACTCACCCGTTCCCTCGGGGCGATTACAATGGACTTTCATTATTACACTTGTTCCCCCCCTCTCTCCTCTGTGGACTATAATTGGAGCCCCGAGTCGACCAGAACTTCGAAGACTCCCCCGACACGACAGACGGATCCCCATCGTCCGGAGCACTGAGGATCTCGCCTGTGTTGGTAGCTATTCCCATAGCCCTGTTCTCTCTCTAACCTTTTATCTCCTTTCAGATCCCCACTATCGCGTTTACTGTTTTGGCCCCTACTAAAGGTGCATTTGTTGTGATTAACTGATAGTCCCTTGTTGTTTGCCTTTGTTGCACTTTTGGGATGGGTGAAAAGAACCATCACGACACCCCGCAAGAAACGGATCGTGACATTAAAATTGGCGTCACGGACAGGATTTCTGTCTAGACAGAAGGGTTGCAGCTGAAAAGGCACCCATACTGTCTTTGGCAATTCATAAAGGATCCCTTAGTGCAAAGGGCGGGACACTGTTGTTTTGTTGTTGTTGTGTGTATGTGGTCTGGGAAGGAAGGGACAACTTGAAGCAACTAAGCAGAGCCTCCCAGGCAGATGATTGTCCTTTCACCCAGCCAGGGAAGCGAAGGGCGACACAGCGAGGGCTGTGTAGTTTTGTGGAACTTAAGTTTGTAGCTCCCTGTCGTGGTTTTGGTCCCTTCACAAAATGAGTGACAATCTTAGCCTTGAAATTAAAGCTGAATTTTATGCACTACTAGCCAAACACAATGCCAAACCTTCTACAGAAGGAGAAAAATGGGCACAGAGTAATTGGTTGAACTTAGAAAATGTTATTGATAGAGTGTGTTCATTACAACATGAAACAAAATTCAAACTGGGCAAAAATAAAACTATCTTCTGCTCAGTTTTGGGAGCTTGTCTTATGGCAGCTATAGAAAATGGCTTCGAGCGAAGAAGTGAGGAACATGCTATAATAGACTCCCTTCAAAATCTAGTTGCAATTTTGCAAAAACAGTTCTATGAAGCAAAAAAATGTGATCTATGCATTGCGAGCTGCCTTAACAGAGGAACATATTAACAAATCACATCATGCTGATTCCTCTACAGAGCTTGAGGAGAAGGAAACTCCTCACATTAAACAAATCTATCCTCATCAAGAACTTGAAGCAGCAAGTAATTGTGGGGAACATTGCTGCCATCACTTGAGACCCTTGATTAAAACAGAGTAGAACTATCTCAGTGATGATGATCTGGAACCTCACATCACAACCAAACGCATACCATCACAACTAAACACGGCCACCGAGCTAGCTAAGCTTAAAAGGGAATACGGACAGCCTCCACATGAATCAGAAACAGAATATGTTTTCCGGGTGTCCCTCACTGGTGGTGATCAAATTCAATTCACTGAACAGGAAGCCAGTGGGTACTGGGGACATGGTGTCTTCTTAACAACAGGAGAGAAAGGTGACACATGGTCCCTGACACAGCGTGCAGCTTTTTGGGCCGGGGGAACAAGCCCCTTGGAAAGGGGAGATCCCATAGCTAGAATTAGTACCCCCGACCAGCTCTTGGAAAATGTGCACAAAGCTGCTTGCCTGCAAATGACTCACAAAAAGAAATGAATTCCTGGCTTTGAATCCCTGATGCAATTACCTGTGAAGCCCAAGATAATGACCCCTTGAATTTGTGGGCTTCCAGAATCACTCAAACCTACAGCAATTCTCCTTCCAAAAACGATAGCAGCTGTATCTCCTGTAGAAAGACCAGACAGATTTCCTAGTCACTGGAACGACCCATTTGTTCCCCTTTATGACTTGTTGAGGAAAGGGGTGAAATGGGATTGGAGTCTTTCTCAGGAGTCAGCATTGCAATTGCTGATTTTTGAAGCAACAGCTCATCAAGCACTGGGCCCTATCCATCCTACAGATCCTTTCCAGGTGGAATGGGCATTTGCCTCCTCAGGGCTGTCAGTACACATATGGCAGCGGGGTCCTGAGGCTCCGACAAGACCTGTTGGTTTTGATTCCCGTGGTTCCAAAGATGCTGAGAAAAGATACACTACCTGGGAAAAAGGATTGTTGATGGTTATCTTAGCTTTCCTAGAAGTAGAAAAAATTGCACAAAAACAACCAATTGTATTGAGAGGCCCCTTCAAGGTTATTAAGACAGTCACTAGTGGGAGTCCCCCTCCTGACGGGGTGGCCCAGAGGGCCTCAGTGAGAAAGTGGTATGCTCAGGTTGAACATTACTGTAACTTCTTCTCAATGACAGAAGGAGCTGTAAAAACTTTAGCAATCCAAGAAACGGAGAGCTTGGACAAACCTGCCTCTGTAATCAAAGTAACCCCTCCTTTCTGCCCCGAACAATCAGCAAACTCTTGGTTTACTGATGCTTTTGCTAAAGGGGAAGGAAAAGGATGGAAATCTAGGGCAGAAGCCCTCCACTTTTCCTCTGGTGAGCAAATGATTACAGAGGGAGAAGGTAGTACACACAGTGGGGAGCTGATAGCTGTCTGGAGTGTTTTTCAACGAGAAGCACAGAATTCCTCTTTGGTCTGCATCTACACTGACTCCTATGCTCTGTACCAAATGATCCTAATAATCCAGCTCATGACCCTGGCCAACCTGTTCTGGTGGACCTCTCTTACTATAGGACTAGTAGCACTTGTGCTAAAACCCCCTCTGAAGAAATATGCATGGGAATCCTCTGGTGCTCTAGGGAAAGAGCATTGGACAAATACATGCTGGATAATTCCATCATTCTAACTTTTCTGCCTCTCGGCGGTAGAATTCTGTTGTGTTTACTTTCTCAGAAGAACTCCGAGGGACATGAAGACCACCTAATCCATGATAAAACTGGTAATACTTTTCTGCATCCTACCGCAACCCCATGGCCAGAAAGCAGCTGAGTGACCGTGGTCTGAACTAATTGTGGTAGCATGCAGAAAAAGTGAAAGGATCTCTTGAAGCACAAAAAGGTTTGTACGCAGCCAAGCATACAGGATTGTTGGCACAATTTCACATGAACACAAACTGTAGAAGTAGTTTGGTTTTGGTCCAAAAATACTGAAGCACTTTTTTTTTGTTTTGTTTTGTTTTTGTTTTTGTTTTTGTTTTTTAAGTTGAAAGTATTGATTCAAATACTGGAGTAGGACTTGATGTTAATGTTGTGACACCTACCACCCAACCACTGGTTACACTTAGCCCGAAAATTTTTGAAATTGGACCATGTAGAATCAGGAAAACTGGCCAACAACAGATATTGTTTAATCTGTTATGGTCTCTTAAACAAGTCAAATTGCTGATGCAAAACAATATCTGAGAAATACAACCAGCTTGTTCACCCTTTTTGCAGACCTCTTTTCAGGCTTGGACAACCTGGCTGCGACAGTGGAAGCCTCCTAAAAACCGCGTGCCAAGAGACATAACTGGTCTTGTGGGAACAGGATTGGGAATCCTAAATAGTATTGATTCAGAAGTATGAATGAATAAATTGGCTTCCACAACTAAAGATTTAACCAAAATACAACAACCACTGCAATCGTCCTTATCAGCCTTGGGAACACATCAGTGGTTGCTATCAAACATTCTAGCAAATTGGGAAAAGATAAATGTAAATAATAGCAAATTGATCATTGATGCACTTAATGCCGCACAAAGCAACGTTTCCTTAGCTCTTAGCCGTATCCAGGCTCAATGATGGATGCAGTCAGTTGCTGCCTCAATTATAAGAGAAGGTGAAGAAGGCACTTTTCCCACTGAAATTAGGAAAATAGTCTGGGACAGTGCCACTGACTTTGAAAGAGATTTCCAATCCTGGTGGAATTTAGTGAATTTTACCTATGACCCTAACACAAACACAGCCACAGCATTTGCGTTGACCATAAGAAATGCCTGGGTGCATTTGATATTCCCTATCATTGCACTAGGATTAAATCATGATGGACCCACTTTCTATCCTTCTGAACATAGAGAATGGGCCCGTCAAATTGATGACAAATGGCAAACTGTCAATTTAGAGTCCTGTACCATCTGAGAACAACTAGGGTTTATCTGTGAAGGTAATGCAATTGTAGCTCAAGATATTTGTCTGGAGACAGAACAAAATAGCTGTCATTTTGATATTCATCCTAAGGAGACTTCTGAAACAGTCCTTGTATCTACAGACAATGGGTGTGCCTGCTTCAGAACCGCTTGGGATACTGTGTTTATAGAAAGTACAGTAGTAGCTACTAAAAATCATTCCAATTTTTGTGCTTGCAACTTTACTAAAATTGCAGGATGTGATTTTTCTTTTGTAGCTCCAGTTACTTCACATGAACTTTTAGAATCCAATCTCACGTTGATTCACAAGCTACTGCCTACTCCCATTGGGATGAACCTTTCTCTGGTAAAGCAATTATTACTTCATCAAGATCTAATAGAGATCCTAGGAAAAATCAAGGGGAATGGACAGAAAACTCTGGTAACTGTTCATCATCATGTGCAAGAAATACATCGTGTTGTAGAAAGGGTGAAAAGTGATGCCGAGCACAAGTGGTGGGATACCCTTTTCGGGTGGTCACCCACCGCCACCGGTATCCTGAAGAAATTGTGTCATCCCATTGTTGTTCTTCTGATTTTAGTTATGATTGGTTTTGTTTTATCAGTAATCTTGCTTATTGTAAATTGGAGAATGATGAAACGATGAACAAAATTAACATCTATAATTAATGCACACCACTTGGCCGACATCCTTTACACTAGAGATGTTCCCAGGACAGTAGACACAAGAAGATGATAAGGTTAGAAGATATGTTTTACATCATTTTCTTTTATGATTTGTTCTAATCGCTGTTTTAATTATTTTTGTTTATTGTTTATAAAATTGTACTGAGTAATATCGATTATACTAGGTTTATTACTTTACTGTTTAATATTGATGATACTGGTTTATTATTTGATCAATTTATTGTTTAATTGATTCCTATTGATTATTATTTAAATAACTATTATTGATTTACTAATTGTATTTTGCTTATTGTTTAATTATAATTTGTTGTGATTACTAATATGTTGTGATTGTTTTAGTTTTCCCGTTTTCTCTTTCTTTCCCTTTTCCTCTTCTCTTTTCCCTGGGACCTGCTGCCAACACTTGACGAGTCCTGAAGACTCCACGACGACACCATGGAATCCTGCTGATGAAGATCTTTCGAGGGCAATCGTCAGTCACGGGGTGGTGTAAGAGCCCCTCAGAAGCCCCTCATTTTCCATTCTGCCTTCCGATTGCCACAAGAAAGAATCCCTTCCCCCACTGTAGTTCTGGCTTAGAACAGGACACAGCACAGGTGGGACCACTGAACCGTCATGCTGGCTGTTCCCAACAAGGCCTGGTAAGAACTTGGCAAGGAGTTGGCAAGGACTTGGCAAAGACCTGACATGGAGCCAGCACGGGACAGCCTGATGCGCGGCCTGCTTCTAATCTCCGTTCTTAAGCCCAATGAACTTTTGGGGTGACTCTCGCGGTCCTTCACTGAAGACCCCTCATCTGCCTCGTTACCACTGTGACAAAGAAAGAATGAGAACCCTCCTCCCAAGGACTGAGACTGAGACCCCTGCTATAGGGAGGAGGGGAAATTGGTGGTCTGACCACTAATGACATGACCTGTTTCCCTTCAGTGATTCAAATGGACTTATTCTTCATTGGATTCGTCTTGCTTTGGTGGTTTCTGTGGACTCACCCGTTCCCTCGGGGCGATTACAATGGACTTTCATTATTACACTTGTTCCCCCCCTCTCTCCTCTGTGGACTATAATTGGAGCCCCGAGTCGACCAGAACTTCGAAGACTCCCCCGACACGACAGACGGATCCCCATCGTCCGGAGCACTGAGGATCTCGCCTGTGTTGGTAGCTATTCCCATAGCCCTGTTCTCTCTCTAACCTTTTATCTCCTTTCAGATCCCCACTATCGCGTTTACTGTTTTGGCCCCTACTAAAGGTGCATTTGTTGTGATTAACTGATAGTCCCTTGTTGTTTGCCTTTGTTGCACTTTTGGGATGGGTGAAAAGAACCATCACGACACCCCGCAAGAAACGGATCGTGACATTAAAATTGGCGTCACGGACAGGATTTCTGTTTAGACAGAAGGGTTGCAGCTGAAAAGGCACCCATACTGTCTTTGGCAATTCATAAAGGATCCCTTAGTGCAAAGGGCGGGACACTGTTGTTTTGTTGTTGTTGTGTGTATGTGGTCTGGGAAGGAAGGGACAACTTGAAGCAACTAAGCAGAGCCTCCCAGGCAGATGATTGTCCTTTCACCCAGCCAGGGAAGCGAAGGGCGACACAGCGAGGGCTGTGTAGTTTTGTGGAACTTAAGTTTGTAGCTCCCTGTCGTGGTTTTGGTCCCTTCACAAAATGAGTGACAATCTTAGCCTTGAAATTAAAGCTGAATTTTATGCACTACTAGCCAAACACAATGCCAAACCTTCTACAGAAGGAGAAAAATGGGCACAGAGTAATTGGTTGAACTTAGAAAATGTTATTGATAGAGTGTGTTCATTACAACATGAAACAAAATTCAAACTGGGCAAAAATAAAACTATCTTCTGCTCAGTTTTGGGAGCTTGTCTTATGGCAGCTATAGAAAATGGCTTCGAGCGAAGAAGTGAGGAACATGCTATAATAGACTCCCTTCAAAATCTAGTTGAAATTTTGCAAAAACAGTTCTATGAAGCAAAAAAATGTGATCTATGCATTGCGAGCTGCCTTAACAGAGGAACATATTAACAAATCACATCATGCTGATTCCTCTACAGAGCTTGAGGAGAAGGAAACTCCTCACATTAAACAAATCTATCCTCATCAAGAACTTGAAGCAGCAAGTAATTGTGGGGAACATTGCTGCCATCACTTGAGACCCTTGATTAAAACAGAGTAGAACTATCTCAGTGATGATGATCTGGAACCTCACATCACAACCAAACGCATACCATCACAACTAAACACGGCCACCGAGCTAGCTAAGCTTAAAAGGGAATACGGACAGCCTCCACATGAATCAGAAACAGAATATGTTTTCCGGGTGTCCCTCACTGGTGGTGATCAAATTCAATTCACTGAACAGGAAGCCAGTGGGTACTGGGGACATGGTGTCTTCTTAACAACAGGAGAGAAAGGTGACACATGGTCCCTGACACAGCGTGCAGCTTTTTGGGCCGGGGGAACAAGCCCCTTGGAAAGGGGAGATCCCATAGCTAGAATTAGTACCCCCGACCAGCTCTTGGAAAATGTGCACAAAGCTGCTTGCCTGCAAATGACTCACAAAAAGAAATGAATTCCTGGCTTTGAATCCCTGATGCAATTACCTGTGAAGCCCAAGATAATGACCCCTTGAATTTGTGGGCTTCCAGAATCACTCAAACCTACAGCAATTCTCCTTCCAAAAACGATAGCAGCTGTATCTCCTGTAGAAAGACCAGACAGATTTCCTAGTCACTGGAACGACCCATTTGTTCCCCTTTATGACTTGTTGAGGAAAGGGGTGAAATGGGATTGGAGTCTTTCTCAGGAGTCAGCATTGCAATTGCTGATTTTTGAAGCAACAGCTCATCAAGCACTGGGCCCTATCCATCCTACAGATCCTTTCCAGGTGGAATGGGCATTTGCCTCCTCAGGGCTGTCAGTACACATATGGCAGCGGGGTCCTGAGGCTCCGACAAGACCTGTTGGTTTTGATTCCCGTGGTTCCAAAGATGCTGAGAAAAGATACACTACCTGGGAAAAAGGATTGTTGATGGTTATCTTAGCTTTCCTAGAAGTAGAAAAAATTGCACAAAAACAACCAATTGTATTGAGAGGCCCCTTCAAGGTTATTAAGACAGTCACTAGTGGGAGTCCCCCTCCTGACGGGGTGGCCCAGAGGGCCTCAGTGAGAAAGTGGTATGCTCAGGTTGAACATTACTGTAACTTCTTCTCAATGACAGAAGGAGCTGTAAAAACTTTAGCAATCCAAGAAACGGAGAGCTTGGACAAACCTGCCTCTGTAATCAAAGTAACCCCTCCTTTCTGCCCCGAACAATCAGCAAACTCTTGGTTTACTGATGCTTTTGCTAAAGGGGAAGGAAAAGGATGGAAATCTAGGGCAGAAGCCCTCCACTTTTCCTCTGGTGAGCAAATGATTACAGAGGGAGAAGGTAGTACACACAGTGGGGAGCTGATAGCTGTCTGGAGTGTTTTTCAACGAGAAGCACAGAATTCCTCTTTGGTCTGCATCTACACTGACTCCTATGCTCTGTACCAAATGATCCTAATAATCCAGCTCATGACCCTGGCCAACCTGTTCTGGTGGACCTCTCTTACTATAGGACTAGTAGCACTTGTGCTAAAACCCCCTCTGAAGAAATATGCATGGGAATCCTCTGGTGCTCTAGGGAAAGAGCATTGGACAAATACATGCTGGATAATTCCATCATTCTAACTTTTCTGCCTCTCGGCGGCAGAATTCTGTTGTGTTTACTTTCTCAGAAGAACTCCGAGGGACATGAAGACCACCTAATCCATGATAAAACTGGTAATACTTTTCTGCATCCTACCGCAACCCCATGGCCAGAAAGCAGCTGAGTGACCGTGGTCTGAACTAATTGTGGTAGCATGCAGAAAAAGTGAAAGGATCTCTTGAAGCACAAAAAGGTTTGTACGCAGCCAAGCATACAGGATTGTTGGCACAATTTCACATGAACACAAACTGTAGAAGTAGTTTGGTTTTGGTCCAAAAATACTGAAGCACTTTTTTTTTGTTTTGTTTTGTTTTTGTTTTTGTTTTTGTTTTTTAAGTTGAAAGTATTGATTCAAATACTGGAGTAGGACTTGATGTTAATGTTGTGACACCTACCACCCAACCACTGGTTACACTTAGCCCGAAAATTTTTGAAATTGGACCATGTAGAATCAGGAAAACTGGCCAACAACAGATATTGTTTAATCTGTTATGGTCTCTTAAACAAGTCAAATTGCTGATGCAAAACAATATCTGAGAAATACAACCAGCTTGTTCACCCTTTTTGCAGACCTCTTTTCAGGCTTGGACAACCTGGCTGCGACAGTGGAAGCCTCCTAAAAACCGGCTGCCAAGAGACATAACTGGTCTTGTGGGAACAGGATTGGGAATCCTAAATAGTATTGATTCAGAAGTATGAATGAATAAATTGGCTTCCACAACTAAAGATTTAACCAAAATACAACAACCACTGCAATCGTCCTTATCAGCCTTGGGAACACATCAGTGGTTGCTATCAAACATTCTAGCAAATTGGGAAAAGATAAATGTAAATAATAGCAAATTGATCATTGATGCACTTAATGCCGCACAAAGCAACGTTTCCTTAGCTCTTAGCCGTATCCAGGCTCAATGATGGATGCAGTCAGTTGCTGCCTCAATTATAAGAGAAGGTGAAGAAGGCACTTTTCCCACTGAAATTAGGAAAATAGTCTGGGACAGTGCCACTGACTTTGAAAGAGATTTCCAATCCTGGTGGAATTTAGTGAATTTTACCTATGACCCTAACACAAACACAGCCACAGCATTTGCGTTGACCATAAGAAATGCCTGGGTGCATTTGATATTCCCTATCATTGCACTAGGATTAAATCATGATGGACCCACTTTCTATCCTTCTGAACATAGAGAATGGGCCCGTCAAATTGATGACAAATGGCAAACTGTCAATTTAGAGTCCTGTACCATCTGAGAACAACTAGGGTTTATCTGTGAAGGTAATGCAATTGTAGCTCAAGATATTTGTCTGGAGACAGAACAAAATAGCTGTCATTTTGATATTCATCCTAACGAGACTTCTGAAACAGTCCTTGTATCTACAGACAATGGGTGTGCCTGCTTCAGAACCGCTTGGGATACTGTGTTTATAGAAAGTACAGTAGTAGCTACTAAAAATCATTCCAATTTTTGTGCTTGCAACTTTACTAAAATTGCAGGATGTGATTTTTCTTTTGTAGCTCCAGTTACTTCACATGAACTTTTAGAATCCAATCTCACGTTGATTCACAAGCTACTGCCTACTCCCATTGGGATGAACCTTTCTCTGGTAAAGCAATTATTACTTCATCAAGATCTAATAGAGATCCTAGGAAAAATCAAGGGGAATGGACAGAAAACTCTGGTAACTGTTCATCATCATGTGCAAGAAATACATCGTGTTGTAGAAAGGGTGAAAAGTGATGCCGAGCACAAGTGGTGGGATACCCTTTTCGGGTGGTCACCCACCGCCACCGGTATCCTGAAGAAATTGTGTCATCCCATTGTTGTTCTTCTGATTTTAGTTATGATTGGTTTTGTTTTATCAGTAATCTTGCTTATTGTAAATTGGAGAATGATGAAACGATGAACAAAATTAACATCTATAATTAATGCACACCACTTGGCCGACATCCTTTACACTAGAGATGTTCCCAGGACAGTAGACACAAGAAGATGATAAGGTTAGAAGATATGTTTTACATCATTTTCTTTTATGATTTGTTCTAATCGCTGTTTTAATTATTTTTGTTTATTGTTTATAAAATTGTACTGAGTAATATCGATTATACTAGGTTTATTACTTTACTGTTTAATATTGATGATACTGGTTTATTATTTGATCAATTTATTGTTTAATTGATTCATATTGATTATTATTTAAATAACTATTATTGATTTACTAATTGTATTTTGCTTATTGTTTAATTATAATTTGTTGTGATTACTAATATGTTGTGATTGTTTTAGTTTTCCCGTTTTCTCTTTCTTTCCCTTTTCCTCTTCTCTTTTCCCTGGGACCTGCTGCCAACACTTGACGAGTCCTGAAGACTCCACGACGACACCATGGAATCCTGCTGATGAAGATCTTTCGAGGGCAATCGTCAGTCACGGGGTGGTGTAAGAGCCCCTCAGAAGCCCCTCATTTTCCATTCTGCCTTCCGATTGCCACAAGAAAGAATCCCTTCCCCCACTGTAGTTCCGGCTTAGAACAGGACACAGCACAGGTGGGACCACTGAACCGTCATGCTGGCTGTTCCCAACAAGGCCTGGTAAGAACTTGGCAAGGAGTTGGCAAGGACTTGGCAAAGACCTGACATGGAGCCAGCACGGGACAGCCTGATGCGCGGCCTGCTTCTAATCTCCGTTCTTAAGCCCAATGAACTTTTGGGGTGACTCTCGCGGTCCTTCACTGAAGACCCCTCATCTGCCTCGTTACCACTGTGACAAAGAAAGAATGAGAACCCTCCTCCCAAGGACTGAGACTGAGACCCCTGCTATAGGGAGGAGGGGAAATTGGTGGTCTGACCACTAATGACATGACCTGTTTCCCTTCAGTGATTCAAATGGACTTATTCTTCATTGGATTCGTCTTGCTTTGGTGGTTTCTGTGGACTCACCCGTTCCCTCGGGGCGATTACAATGGACTTTCATTATTACACTTGTTCCCCCCCTCTCTCCTCTGTGGACTATAATTGGAGCCCCGAGTCGACCAGAACTTCGAAGACTCCCCCGACACGACAGACGGATCCCCATCGTCCGGAGCACTGAGGATCTCGCCTGTGTTGGTAGCTATTCCCATAGCCCTGTTCTCTCTCTAACCTTTTATCTCCTTTCAGATCCCCACTATCGCGTTTACTGTTTTGGCCCCTACTAAAGGTGCATTTGTTGTGATTAACTGATAGTCCCTTGTTGTTTGCCTTTGTTGCACTTTTGGGATGGGTGAAAAGAACCATCACGACACCCCGGAAGAAGCGGATCGTGACAGAGGCGGGCTGGTTACCCCAGACCTGCTAAGCGAGAGCGGCAGTCTCCCATGCTGCGTTTCCGTCTTTTTCGCGAGAAAAGCGGCCAGTAAAGAGACGAAGCGAGTAATAAAAAGAGTGAGAGAACCCCCCCTGGGACTGGGTCTCAGAGAAAGAGTGGGACCCCTTAGTGGGGGGGGGGGGGGGGGAAGTAAAAGGTAATTAATTAGAAAAAAAAATTAATGAAAAGGTAAAAAGAGGGTTTTCTTGGCATAATCTATTGGGGAAAAATAAAAGGTAAAATGTGTAGGAGGGGCCCCTAAAAATTCTGCTGGATTGAGGGATAAGAATGCCCGAGAACATCCAAGATCAAACCTGCTGGATTGAGGGATTAATATTCCAAGAGCATCCAGGGTTGATTCAAACCTGCTGGATTGAGGGATTAATGTTCCAAGAGCATCCAGGGTTGATTCAAACCTGCTGGATTGAGGGATTAATGTTCCAAGAGCATCCAGGGTTAAGTCAAACCTGCTGGGTTGAGGGATTAACATTCCAAGAGCACCCAGAATTAAGTTTGCTGGGTTGTTGAGAGCAGCCAAGATTGAGTAAAAATTTTGCCAGTTTGAAGAGAAGTCTGACAGGATCTAGAGTTGGGAACCACACAGCTAGATTGAGGGGTATCCAAGAACACTGGGACTAGCCAGGGACACCTACAAGTGTAATAGGTGTGTTGAAAAAGAAAAGGTACCTTGTTGTTGTGGTTGTTTTGTTATGTGTAAGAGTAAGTAAAATAAAGTTAAGTGAATGTAGACGAAGGAAAGTATATGTATGCATCCTGCCCTGTTAAGCAGCCTCACTGTGCTTCCCTGCTGTCACCGACAAACACAAGTTACGAACCCTCAGAACTGAAAAAGTTCCATCAAATATTGCTTCCATTGATGACCATGATATTGTCTATAATACCTTGTTCCAACTTATGTTATGTAAGTGTTAATACCCCTATCCTACCAGTTGGTAAACCTGATGGGTCATACCGGTTAGTACAGGATCTGCGGGCCATAAACAAGGTCACTGAGGATCTGTATCCTGTGGTGGCCAATCCCTACACGTTATTAACTTGCTTAACCCCCGAGCTAACTTGGTTTACCGTTTTAGATTTAAAAGATGCCTTCTTTTGCCTTCCTATCCACGAAGCCAGAAAATTTTTGCATTTGAATGGGAAAATCCTAAGAGCGGGCCAAGAACTCAACTGACATGGACCAGACTCCCACAAGGATTCAAAAACTCACCCACTTTGTTTGGAGAACAACTTGCAAAAGAATTAGAGACCTGAGAAGCCCCTCCAGAGGAAGGGAAGTTGCTAGAGTACGTAGATGACATCCTGATAGCCACACGGACAAGGGAAGCATGCACGGCCTGGACGATAAGCCTCTTGAACTTTTTGGGGCTCCAAGGGTACCGAGTATCAAAGAAAAAAGCCCAAGTAGTAAAACAGAAAGTAACTTATCTGGGTTACGAAGTCAGTGCTAGACAACGTACCTTGGGCCAAAGCCGGAAGGAGGCAATATGCCAGAGCCCAAAACCTCAGACGGTAAAGGAACTACGAACTTTCCTGAGGATGACAGGGTGGTGCAGGTTATGGATCTGTAACTATGGACTGTTTGTTAAGCCCTTCTATGAACTGATTGCAACTGAAAGCAGGAACATCCAAGAGACAAAGGAAGCTACGCAAGCTTTCAACCAGCTGAAAAAAGCCCTCATGTCAGCTCCAGCCCTGAGATTGCCGGACGTGAGTAAGCCTTTCCTTTTATTCTCCCATGAGAAGCAAGGAATCGCCTTAGGAATACTAGCACAGGACCTGGGCCCATATCGGAGAGCAGTGGCTTACTTCTCTAAGCAATTGGATACAGCAGCTAAAGGGTGGCCTGGGTGCCTCAGAGCTGTTGCAGCAGTCGTCCTGAACATCCAAGAGGCACACAAATTCACCCTAGGCCAGAAAAGAACTGTGCTAGTGTCTCACACAGTGTCTGCAGTGCTAGAGGTAAAAGGTGGGCATTGGCTTTCCCCACAACGGCTCCTGAGATACCAAGCTATCATAGCGGAGCAAGATGATGTAGAGATAGTAGTGGCTAACATTGTCAATCCAGCCTCCTTCCTCAGTAGAAACCAAGGGGAACCAGTGGAACATGACTGCCTGGAGACCATTGAAGCCACCTACTCCAGCTGCCCTGACTCGAAGGACACCCCTCTCGAGAATGCAGAAGTCTCGTTTACTGATGGAAGCAGTTATATCATCAGTGGAAAACGGCACGCCGGCTAGGCAGTTCCAACGTGCAAGGAAGTAATATCATCTGGGCCCCTGCCAACAAATACCTCTGCACAGAAGGCCGAGATAATTGCTCTAACTCGGGCCCTAGAATTGGCAAGAGGGAAAGAAATAAACATATACACGGACTCGAAGTATGCATTTGGAGTAGTGCATGCTCACAGAGCCATTTAGAAAGAGAGAGGACTGCTGAAGTCTCAAGGGAAAAATATTAAAGATGCATCAGAAGTACTGCGACTTCTAGCAGCAGTCCAGTTGCCAGAGAAAGTAGCGATCATGCACATTAAGGCACATCAGAAGATCAACTCCGAATTGGAAGAAGGAAACGAGCTGGCAGATAGGGAAGCAAAAGAAGCAGCAAGACGGGCAAATTTCCCCTAAAGGTAAGCCAAGATACAACAAACCAGAAAAAAAATTAATCTATGAGCAAAAAGGAGACTATAACCAAGAGGGATGGGCCACCATAGAAGGAAAATTAGTTCTACCCTCCTATTTATGATGGTCCCTAATAAAGGAAGAACACCAGAAAACCATTGGGGTATTGATGCTCTAGCATAACTAGACATTTACAACTCGACAATGTGACCTTTGCCTCCAGACCAACCCCAAAAATACTCCCAAACCAAAGCTTAGCCAGATTAGGAAGGGTCATGGGCCGGAGCAGCAATGGCAGATTGATTGTACAGAATTGCCAAGAAAAGGGGGGTATAAGTTTTTCCTGGTGCTAACAGATACCTTTTCAGGATGGCCAGAAGCATTCCCCACCAGGACTTCTAAAGCTCAAGAAGTAACTAAGGTATTGGTACAAGAAAACATACCACGCTTTAGAGTCCTGGCCACAATCTCCTCAAATAGAGGACCACATTTTATTGTAAAATTCGTGCAACAAGTTAGCCAATACTTGAACATAGACTGAGAACTTCGCACCCCATATAACCCACAATCAAGTGGTCAGGTAAAAAAAATGAATCATTTGATCAAACAACAAATTGTACAATTGGGACAAGAAGCTAATTTGTCATGGACTCAATCCCTCCCATTAGCACTACTGCAGATCCGAACCAAACCCAAGACTAAAGAAAAGCTAAACCACTTTGAATTGCTTTATGAAAAACCATATGGGGTGCGAAAGAGAATGTCTACCCAAGACATGTCACTAACCTCCTGTATGTTAAGTCTCTTAACTTGGTGTATCCAGCACCAATCACTAGCTAATAAACACAAGTCATAACTAGTGAAATACACTGTTTAGAAGACTTTATGTCACCCAATTATAATCCTATTAATTTTAGTTACTGTAAGTTTAATGATGTCTACTTTAACACTCATGTAGAATTCGAGGATGTTAAAACACATGGCCAGTCTGACATCACTCTCTACAACTCATAGAATCTTACTGAAAGAGGACGGTCATGATAGTAGATCAGAATTTAAATCAAGACCCCTGTAGTAAAAGAATTTAATCTATTTTAAGAAAAGGGGGGACTGAAGCAGAGATTTTTAGAGTTAGGTTAACAAAATGAATGAAGCATTTCTAATTTAGCTTGTAGAGTTATGTGTTGAATTTTCAACCTTTTGCTTAAGAAACCTCTGCCTAGTACAAAGGGCATAGGAAAATGCAAATTTCTGAAGCTTCTTGCATAGAGAACAATACCAGAAGAAGGAAAGAACCCTTTCCTTCTGAATTAAAATAAAGAAGCTCCTCTGTCTCCAAGCCTATCAAGACTGACAGACGTACTCAGATAAGCACCAAAGGACCAAAAGCGCACGCGCAGAGAGGAAAAGTTCAAAAGTTCAATCATGAGGAAGACCACAATCTTCAGCCTCAGGACCACCAAGAGACCCCCGTACGACCACCACAGCAAACCACGCATGCCCAGAAGGGCGTGGACTTACTTCGCGTGAGAAGCGAGGACAGGCGGGGCCAGGGGTGGAATATGCATGAAAAAGTTGTGCAATGTATTGCATATGGAACGTCTTTAAGAATAAAAGTGTGGGTCAAGCCCGCTGCTTTGCCGCTTGGTTTTTCGCCTTCAGTCAATTACACACTGCTGAAGTTGAGGCAGGCTGTTCAGCTTTGCTGCTTTTCAGCATCTCAGCTGCCCTTCTGCTCTGTGACGCTCTCGAGGTTTCTTGCCTTCGCCAGGCTGCAACGTGCCCGCTAGTACCAAGAACTGGGCAGGAGTGGGCAGAGAGCACGGCCATCTGCCAGCAGGTTGCAGCTTGCCCAGGAAAATGCAGTGTCCTTGGAATGTGCAGCAAATCCTATTTCCTGGCAAGGTCGGGCTAAGTGAGCAGTGCTGGGACACTTTCTCCTTGAGAACTGGAGCGGAAAAGCTTTTCGCTAAGATGTAGGCGACTCGAGAGGCAGAATACGGAGCTCCGCAGCTGGCCGAAAGCAAGTGCCGCTTGCCGGCGTCTTTCGGCAAAAGCGGCGCTTCGGAGCGCACCGCTGCCGCTCCAGTCATCTGTGCGCGAAGTTGCCGCTTCTTGGCCTCCGGCAGCCGGAGATCGCGGTAGCTTGCATAGGCGAAGAACGAAGCCGCGAAGAAGCCGGCTTGTGTGCGAAGCTCGCAGACAGCTGCAGGACGGTGGCTGCCGCTCTCCTGCCTCTTGAATTCACTCTTGGCATGCCAATGGGAGGTGTTCCAGGACAACCTTCCTGAGTTTTTATTTTGGTTTTCATGCATCCCACCTTGGAAATTCTTGTTGCTCCCCAGAGGCTCCAAGATGCAGAGAACACGGTGGCAGCTGCTGAAAAGAAAGGCAACTGTGAGTTGGTCAAGAAGCAAGAACACCGGCAGCTGACTGTGCTTGGCAAGGAGCAGCTGCTGGATTCTTGCAATTGCCTTCAGTGCGCACAGAAGCCCGCTGCTCTGCTGCTTCGTGTTTCGCCTTCAGTCAATTGCACATTGCTGAAGCTGAGGCAGGCAGTTCAGCTTTGCTGCTTTTCAGCATCTCAGCTGCTTTCTGCTCTGTGACAGCTCTCGAGGTGAAATAGAGATTTTTAGAGTTAGGTTAACAAAATGAATTAAGCATTTCTAATTTAGCTTGTAGAGTTATGTGTTGAATTTTCAACCTTTTGCTTAAGAAACCTCTGCCTAATACAAAGGGCAAAGGAAAATGCAAATTTCTGAAGCATCTTGCATGAAGAACAATACCAGAAGAAGGAAAGAACCCTTTCCTTCTGAATTAAAATAAAGAAGCTCCTCTGTCTCCAAGCCTATCAAGACTGACAGACGTACTCAGATAAGCACCAAAGGACCAAAAGCGCACGCGCAGAGAGGAAAAGTTCAAAAGTTCAATCATGAGGAAGACCACAATCTTCAGCCTCAGGACCACCAAGAGACCCCCGTACGACCACCACAGCAAACCACGCATGCCCAGAAGGGCGTGGACTTACTTCGCGTGAGAAGCGAGGACAGGCGGGGCCAGGGGTGGAATATGCATGAAAAAGTTGTGCAATGTATTGCATATGGAACGTCTTTAAGAATAAAAGTGTGGGTCAGACTGAGGCTCGGGGCACAAGTTTTGGAGAGCTATCTCACTTGTGCCGGGCGCTGACATACGTACCCACTTCATAACTACCCCAGGTTATGGAGTCTATTGATTTCTTCCGCGTATCGTTTCAGTCGGGGCTTGCAAAGGTGCTTTAGGCGCGGCCCAGCTGATAGCGCAGCGGGCGCGCGGGCACAAGCCGCGGTTTGAGGAGCTGCTTTGAACGCCGCTAGCTGATAGCGCAGCTAGTGGGAGCGTGGTACAAGCTAGGAGTTACAAGCACCGCTTACAAGCATCGCTAGTTGGTAAAAAGCTTGCAAAAGTAGCCAGCGAGCCCGGCTGGGCTAAGAATTAAGTGTTTGTTATACAATAGCACTGCCCTTCAGTGTTAAAAGCTGTCACTGGTGCAGGGGGAGGGGTTGGGGAAGGCAGTCTAGGGTTGCCATGGGAAACAGCAGTTGTATGAGTTCTCCACCCCCTTTCGGAAGAGAATTGTACCCTCCCCCTGTCCTGTCAGTTGTTGTTCAAGTCTGCCCCTTAGCCTAGAATCTTCTCTGTTCCACGGTTCTTCCACCAAGAACACTCCTTTCCCTTTTCCCCACTGGTTAATGTTATATTTCCCCTCCCTTTAGCCTTCTCCCGATTGTACCCTCGAATGCTAAACCCTCCTACCCCTACGCAGTAAAAGAATCCTCAGCCCGCCCTTCGGGGCTCTCGGAATCTGCCTCTCTACTGCTTCGTTGTCTCCCTGTTTGCCCCTTCTGCGACCCTTCAATCAACGAGCAGGATTTCAGCAGCCCGAGTGTCCCTCCCGTTCTTCTGGTGGACCCTCAGATGTACCAGCTACCCGAGCTTCGTGCCGAGCGGCTAAAAGCCCCCACGGCTCGGCAACTGGGAGATCCTTTGCATTACAGGGCGAATAAAGGGGGGATGAATGTGTGTGAATGCGAGGCTGTAAGAGCCCGTCAGAAGCCCCTCATTTTCCATTCTGCCTTCCGATTGCCACAAGAAAGAATCCCTTCCCCCACTGTAGTTCCGGCTTAGAACAGGACACAGCACAGGTGGGACCACTGAACCGTCATGCTGGCTGTTCCCAACAAGGCCTGGTAAGAACTTGGCAAGGAGTTGGCAAGGACTTGGCAAAGACCTGACATGGAGCCAGCACGGGACAGCCTGATGCACGGCCTGCTTCTAATCTCCGTTCTTAAGCCCAATGAACTTTTGGGGTGACTCTCGCGGTCCTTCACTGAAGACCCCTCATCTGCCTCGTTACCACTGTGACAAAGAAAGAATGAGAACCCTCCTCCCAAGGACTGAGACTGAGACCCCTGCTATAGGGAGGAGGGGAAATTGGTGGTCTGACCACTAATGACATGACCTGTTTCCCTTCAGTGATTCAAATGGACTTATTCTTCATTGGATTCGTCTTGCTTTGGTGGTTTCTGTGGACTCACCCGTTCCCTCGGGGCGATTACAATGGACTTTCATTATTACACTTGTTCCCCCCCTCTCTCCTCTGTGGACTATAATTGGAGCCCCGAGTCGGCCAGAACTTCGAAGACTCCCCCGACACGACAGACGGATCCCCATCGTCCGGAGCACTGAGGATCTCGCCTGTGTTGGTAGCTATTCCCATAGCCCTGTTCTCTCTCTAACCTTTTATCTCCTTTCAGATCCCCACTATCGCGTTTACTGTTTTGGCCCCTACTAAAGGTGCATTTGTTGTGATTAACTGATAGTCCCTTGTTGTTTGCCTTTGTTGCACTTTTGGGATGGGTGAAAAGAACCATCACGACACCCCGCAAGAAACGGATCGTGACATTAAAATTGGCGTCACGGACAGGATTTCTGTCTAGACAGAAGGGTTGCAGCTGAAAAGGCACCCATACTGTCTTTGGCAATTCATAAAGGATCCCTTAGTGCAAAGGGCGGGACACTGTTGTTTTGTTGTTGTTGTGTGTATGTGGTCTGGGAAGGAAGGGACAACTTGAAGCAACTAAGCAGAGCCTCCCAGGCAGATTATTGTCCTTTCACCCAGCCAGGGAAGCGAAGGGCGACACAGCGAGGGCTGTGTAGTTTTGTGGAACTTAAGTTTGTAGCTCCCTGTCGTGGTTTTGGTCCCTTCACAAAATGAGTGACAATCTTAGCCTTGAAATTAAAGCTGAATTTTATGCACTACTAGCCAAACACAATGCCAAACCTTCTACAGAAGGAGAAAAATGGGCACAGAGTAATTGGTTGAACTTAGAAAATGTTATTGATAGAGTGTGTTCATTACAACATGAAACAAAATTCAAACTGGGCAAAAATAAAACTATCTTCTGCTCAGTTTTGGGAGCTTGTCTTATGGCAGCTATAGAAAATGGCTTCGAGCGAAGAAGTGAGGAACATGCTATAATAGACTCCCTTCAAAATCTAGTTGAAATTTTGCAAAAACAGTTCTATGAAGCAAAAAAATGTGATCTATGCATTGCGAGCTGCCTTAACAGAGGAACATATTAACAAATCACATCATGCTGATTCCTCTACAGAGCTTGAGGAGAAGGAAACTCCTCACATTAAACAAATCTATCCTCATCAAGAACTTGAAGCAGCAAGTAATTGTGGGGAACATTGCTGCCATCACTTGAGACCCTTGATTAAAACAGAGTAGAACTATCTCAGTGATGATGATCTGGAACCTCACATCACAACCAAACGCATACCATCACAACTAAACACGGCCACCGAGCTAGCTAAGCTTAAAAGGGAATACGGACAGCCTCCACATGAATCAGAAACAGAATATGTTTTCCGGGTGTCCCTCACTGGTGGTGATCAAATTCAATTCACTGAACAGGAAGCCAGTGGGTATTGGGGACATGGTGTCTTCTTAACAACAGGAGAGAAAGGTGACACATGGTCCCTGACACAGCGTGCAGCTTTTTGGGCCGGGGGAACAAGCCCCTTGGAAAGGGGAGATCCCATAGCTAGAATTAGTACCCCCGACCAGCTCTTGGAAAATGTGCACAAAGCTGCTTGCCTGCAAATGACTCACAAAAAGAAATGAATTCCTGGCTTTGAATCCCTGATGCAATTACCTGTGAAGCCCAAGATAATGACCCCTTGAATTTGTGGGCTTCCAGAATCACTCAAACCTACAGCAATTCTCCTTCCAAAAACGATAGCAGCTGTATCTCCTGTAGAAAGACCAGACAGATTTCCTAGTCACTGGAACGACCCATTTGTTCCCCTTTATGACTTGTTGAGGAAAGGGGTGAAATGGGATTGGAGTCTTTCTCAGGAGTCAGCATTGCAATTGCTGATTTTTGAAGCAACAGCTCATCAAGCACTGGGCCCTATCCATCCTACAGATCCTTTCCAGGTGGAATGGGCATTTGCCTCCTCAGGGCTGTCAGTACACATATGGCAGCGGGGTCCTGAGGCTCCGACAAGACCTGTTGGTTTTGATTCCCGTGGTTCCAAAGATGCTGAGAAAAGATACACTACCTGGGAAAAAGGATTGTTGATGGTTATCTTAGCTTTCCTAGAAGTAGAAAAAATTGCACAAAAACAACCAATTGTATTGAGAGGCCCCTTCAAGGTTATTAAGACGGTCACTAGTGGGAGTCCCCCTCCTGACGGGGTGGCCCAGAGGGCCTCAGTGAGAAAGTGGTATGCTCAGGTTGAACATTACTGTAACTTCTTCTCAATGACAGAAGGAGCTGTAAAAACTTTAGCAATCCAAGAAACGGAGAGCTTGGACAAACCTGCCTCTGTAATCAAAGTAACCCCTCCTTTCTGCCCCGAACAATCAGCAAACTCTTGGTTTACTGATGCTTTTGCTAAAGGGGAAGGAAAAGGATGGAAATCTAGGGCAGAAGCCCTCCACTTTTCCTCTGGTGAGCAAATGATTACAGAGGGAGAAGGTAGTACACACAGTGGGGAGCTGATAGCTGTCTGGAGTGTTTTTCAACGAGAAGCACAGAATTCCTCTTTGGTCTGCATCTACACTGACTCCTATGCTCTGTACCAAATGATCCTAATAATCCAGCTCATGACCCTGGCCAACCTGTTCTGGTGGACCTCTCTTACTATAGGACTAGTAGCACTTGTGCTAAAACCCCCTCTGAAGAAATATGCATGGGAATCCTCTGGTGCTCTAGGGAAAGAGCATTGGACAAATACATGCTGGATAATTCCATCATTCTAACTTTTCTGCCTCTCGGCGGCAGAATTCTGTTGTGTTGACTTTCTCAGAAGAACTCCGAGGGACATGAAGACCACCTAATCCATGATAAAACTGGTAATACTTTTCTGCATCCTACCGCAACCCCATGGCCAGAAAGCAGCTGAGTGACCGTGGTCTGAACTAATTGTGGTAGCATGCAGAAAAAGTGAAAGGATCTCTTGAAGCACAAAAAGGTTTGTACGCAGCCAAGCATACAGGATTGTTGGCACAATTTCACATGAACACAAACTGTAGAAGTAGTTTGGTTTTGGTCCAAAAATACTGAAGCACTTTTTTTTTGTTTTGTTTTGTTTTTGTTTTTGTTTTTGTTTTTTAAGTTGAAAGTATTGATTCAAATACTGGAGTAGGACTTGATGTTAATGTTGTGACACCTACCACCCAACCACTGGTTACACTTAGCCCGAAAATTTTTGAAATTGGACCATGTAGAATCAGGAAAACTGGCCAACAACAGATATTGTTTAATCTGTTATGGTCTCTTAAACAAGTCAAATTGCTGATGCAAAACAATATCTGAGAAATACAACCAGCTTGTTCACCCTTTTTGCAGACCTCTTTTCAGGCTTGGACAACCTGGCTGCGACAGTGGAAGCCTCCTAAAAACCGGCTGCCAAGAGACATAACTGGTCTTGTGGGAACAGGATTGGGAATCCTAAATAGTATTGATTCAGAAGTATGAATGAATAAATTGGCTTCCACAACTAAAGATTTAACCAAAATACAACAACCACTGCAATCGTCCTTATCAGCCTTGGGAACACATCAGTGGTTGCTAGCAAACATTCTAGCAAATTGGGAAAAGATAAATGTAAATAATAGCAAATTGATCATTGATGCACTTAATGCCGCACAAAGCAACGTTTCCTTAGCTCTTAGCCGTATCCAGGCTCAATGATGGATGCAGTCAGTTGCTGCCTCAATTATAAGAGAAGGTGAAGAAGGCACTTTTCCCACTGAAATTAGGAAAATAGTCTGGGACAGTGCCACTGACTTTGAAAGAGATTTCCAATCCTGGTGGAATTTAGTGAATTTTACCTATGACCCTAACACAAACACAGCCACAGCATTTGCGTTGACCATAAGAAATGCCTCGGTGCATTTGATATTCCCTATCATTGCACTAGGATTAAATCATGATGGACCCACTTTCTATCCTTCTGAACATAGAGAATGGGCCCGTCAAATTGATGACAAATGGCAAACTGTCAATTTAGAGTCCTGTACCATCTGAGAACAACTAGGGTTTATCTGTGAAGGTAATGCAATTGTAGCTCAAGATATTTGTCTGGAGACAGAACAAAATAGCTGTCATTTTGATATTCATCCTAAGGAGACTTCTGAAACAGTCCTTGTATCTACAGACAATGGGTGTGCCTGCTTCAGAACCGCTTGGGATACTGTGTTTATAGAAAGTACAGTAGTAGCTACTAAAAATCATTCCAATTTTTGTGCTTGCAACTTTACTAAAATTGCAGGATGTGATTTTTCTTTTGTAGCTCCAGTTACTTCACATGAACTTTTAGAATCCAATCTCACGTTGATTCACAAGCTACTGCCTACTCCCATTGGGATGAACCTTTCTCTGGTAAAGCAATTATTACTTCATCAAGATCTAATAGAGATCCTAGGAAAAATCAAGGGGAATGGACAGAAAACTCTGGTAACTGTTCATCATCATGTGCAAGAAATACATCGTGTTGTAGAAAGGGTGAAAAGTGATGCCGAGCACAAGTGGTGGGATACCCTTTTCGGGTGGTCACCCACCGCCACCGGTATCCTGAAGAAATTGTGTCATCCCATTGTTGTTCTTCTGATTTTAGTTATGATTGGTTTTGTTTTATCAGTAATCTTGCTTATTGTAAATTGGAGAATGATGAAACGATGAACAAAATTAACATCTATAATTAATGCACACCACTTGGCCGACATCCTTTACACTAGAGATGTTCCCAGGACAGTAGACACAAGAAGATGATAAGGTTAGAAGATATGTTTTACATCATTTTCTTTTATGATTTGTTCTAATCGCTGTTTTAATTATTTTTGTTTATTGTTTATAAAATTGTACTGAGTAATATCGATTATACTAGGTTTATTACTTTACTGTTTAATATTGATGATACTGGTTTATTATTTGATCAATTTATTGTTTAATTGATTCATATTGATTATTATTTAAATAACTATTATTGATTTACTAATTGTATTTTGCTTATTGTTTAATTATAATTTGTTGTGATGACTAATATGTTGTGATTGTTTTAGTTTTCCCGTTTTCTCTTTCTTTCCCTTTTCCTCTTCTCTTTTCCCTGGGACCTGCTGCCAACACTTGACGAGTCCTGAAGACTCCACGACGACACCATGGAATCCTGCTGATGAAGATCTTTCGAGGGCAATCGTCAGTCACGGGGTGGTGTAAGAGCCCCTCAGAAGCCCCTCATTTTCCATTCTGCCTTCCGATTGCCACAAGAAAGAATCCCTTCCCCCACTGTAGTTCCGGCTTAGAACAGGACACAGCACAGGTGGGACCACTGAACCGTCATGCTGGCTGTTCCCAACAAGGCCTGGTAAGAACTTGGCAAGGAGTTGGCAAGGACTTGGCAAAGACCTGACATGGAGCCAGCACGGGACAGCCTGATGCGCGGCCTGCTTCTAATCTCCGTTCTTAAGCCCAATGAACTTTTGGGGTGACTCTCGCGGTCCTTCACTGAAGACCCCTCATCTGCCTCGTTACCACTGTGACAAAGAAAGAATGAGAACCCTCCTCCCAAGGACTGAGACTGAGACCCCTGCTATAGGGAGGAGGGGAAATTGGTGGTCTGACCACTAATGACATGACCTGTTTCCCTTCAGTGATTCAAATGGACTTATTCTTCATTGGATTCGTCTTGCTTTGGTGGTTTCTGTGGACTCACCCGTTCCCTCGGGGCGATTACAATGGACTTTCATTATTACACTTGTTCCCCCCCTCTCTCCTCTGTGGACTATAATTGGAGCCCCGAGTCGGCCAGAACTTCGAAGACTCCCCCGACACGACAGACGGATCCCCATCGTCCGGAGCACTGAGGATCTCGCCTGTGTTGGTAGCTATTCCCATAGCCCTGTTCTCTCTCTAACCTTTTATCTCCTTTCAGATCCCCACTATCGCGTTTACTGTTTTGGCCCCTACTAAAGGTGCATTTGTTGTGATTAACTGATAGTCCCTTGTTGTTTGCCTTTGTTGCACTTTTGGGATGGGTGAAAAGAACCATCACGACACCCCGCAAGAAACGGATCGTGACATTAAAATTGGCGTCACGGACAGGACAGGATTTCTGTCTAGACAGAAGGGTTGCAGCTGAAAAGGCACCCATACTGTCTTTGGCAATTCATAAAGGATCCCTTAGTGCAAAGGGCGGGACACTGTTGTTTTGTTGTTGTTGTGTGTATGTGGTCTGGGAAGGAAGGGACAACTTGAAGCAACTAAGCAGAGCCTCCCAGGCAGATTATTGTCCTTTCACCCAGCCAGGGAAGCGAAGGGCGACACAGCGAGGGCTGTGTAGTTTTGTGGAACTTAAGTTTGTAGCTCCCTGTCGTGGTTTTGGTCCCTTCACAAAATGAGTGACAATCTTAGCCTTGAAATTAAAGCTGAATTTTATGCACTACTAGCCAAACACAATGCCAAACCTTCTACAGAAGGAGAAAAATGGGCACAGAGTAATTGGTTGAACTTAGAAAATGTTATTGATAGAGTGTGTTCATTACAACATGAAACAAAATTCAAACTGGGCAAAAATAAAACTATCTTCTGCTCAGTTTTGGGAGCTTGTCTTATGGCAGCTATAGAAAATGGCTTCCAGCGAAGAAGTGAGGAACATGCTATAATAGACTCCCTTCAAAATCTAGTTGAAATTTTGCAAAAACAGTTCTATGAAGCAAAAAAATGTGATCTATGCATTGCGAGCTGCCTTAACAGAGGAACATATTAACAAATCACATCATGCTGATTCCTCTACAGAGCTTGAGGAGAAGGAAACTCCTCACATTAAACAAATCTATCCTCATCAAGAACTTGAAGCAGCAAGTAATTGTGGGGAACATTGCTGCCATCACTTGAGACCCTTGATTAAAACAGAGTAGAACTATCTCAGTGATGATGATCTGGAACCTCACATCACAACCAAACGCATACCATCACAACTAAACACGGCCACCGAGCTAGCTAAGCTTAAAAGGGAATACGGACAGCCTCCACATGAATCAGAAACAGAATATGTTTTCCGGGTGTCCCTCACTGGTGGTGATCAAATTCAATTCACTGAACAGGAAGCCAGTGGGTATTGGGGACATGGTGTCTTCTTAACAACAGGAGAGAAAGGTGACACATGGTCCCTGACACAGCGTGCAGCTTTTTGGGCCGGGGGAACAAGCCCCTTGGAAAGGGGAGATCCCATAGCTAGAATTAGTACCCCCGACCAGCTCTTGGAAAATGTGCACAAAGCTGCTTGCCTGCAAATGACTCACAAAAAGAAATGAATTCCTGGCTTTGAATCCCTGATGCAATTACCTGTGAAGCCCAAGATAATGACCCCTTGAATTTGTGGGCTTCCAGAATCACTCAAACCTACAGCAATTCTCCTTCCAAAAACGATAGCAGCTGTATCTCCTGTAGAAAGACCAGACAGATTTCCTAGTCACTGGAACGACCCATTTGTTCCCCTTTATGACTTGTTGAGGAAAGGGGTGAAATGGGATTGGAGTCTTTCTCAGGAGTCAGCATTGCAATTGCTGATTTTTGAAGCAACAGCTCATCAAGCACTGGGCCCTATCCATCCTACAGATCCTTTCCAGGTGGAATGGGCATTTGCCTCCTCAGGGCTGTCAGTACACATATGGCAGCGGGGTCCTGAGGCTCCGACAAGACCTGTTGGTTTTGATTCCCGTGGTTCCAAAGATGCTGAGAAAAGATACACTACCTGGGAAAAAGGATTGTTGATGGTTATCTTAGCTTTCCTAGAAGTAGAAAAAATTGCACAAAACCAACCAATTGTATTGAGAGGCCCCTTCAAGGTTATTAAGACAGTCACTAGTGGGAGTCCCCCTCCTGACGGGGTGGCCCAGAGGGCCTCAGTGAGAAAGTGGTATGCTCAGGTTGAACATTACTGTAACTTCTTCTCAATGACAGAAGGAGCTGTAAAAACTTTAGCAATCCAAGAAACGGAGAGCTTGGACAAACCTGCCTCTGTAATCAAAGTAACCCCTCCTTTCTGCCCCGAACAATCAGCAAACTCTTGGTTTACTGATGCTTTTGCTAAAGGGGAAGGAAAAGGATGGAAATCTAGGGCAGAAGCCCTCCACTTTTCCTCTGGTGAGCAAATGATTACAGAGGGAGAAGGTAGTACACACAGTGGGGAGCTGATAGCTGTCTGGAGTGTTTTTCAACGAGAAGCACAGAATTCCTCTTTGGTCTGCATCTACACTGACTCCTATGCTCTGTACCAAATGATCCTAATAATCCAGCTCATGACCCTGGCCAACCTGTTCTGGTGGACCTCTCTTACTATAGGACTAGTAGCACTTGTGCTAAAACCCCCTCTGAAGAAATATGCATGGGAATCCTCTGGTGCTCTAGGGAAAGAGCATTGGACAAATACATGCTGGATAATTCCATCATTCTAACTTTTCTGCCTCTCGGCGGCAGAATTCTGTTGTGTTGACTTTCTCAGAAGAACTCCGAGGGACATGAAGACCACCTAATCCATGATAAAACTGGTAATACTTTTCTGCATCCTACCGCAACCCCATGGCCAGAAAGCAGCTGAGTGACCGTGGTCTGAACTAATTGTGGTAGCATGCAGAAAAAGTGAAAGGATCTCTTGAAGCACAAAAAGGTTTGTACGCAGCCAAGCATACAGGATTGTTGGCACAATTTCACATGAACACAAACTGTAGAAGTAGTTTGGTTTTGGTCCAAAAATACTGAAGCACTTTTTTTTTGTTTTGTTTTGTTTTTGTTTTTGTTTTTGTTTTTTAAGTTGAAAGTATTGATTCAAATACTGGAGTAGGACTTGATGTTAATGTTGTGACACCTACCACCCAACCACTGGTTACACTTAGCCCGAAAATTTTTGAAATTGGACCATATAGAATCAGGAAAACTGGCCAACAACAGATATTGTTTAATCTGTTATGGTCTCTTAAACAAGTCAAATTGCTGATGCAAAACAATATCTGAGAAATACAACCAGCTTGTTCACCCTTTTTGCAGACCTCTTTTCAGGCTTGGACAACCTGGCTGCGACAGTGGAAGCCTCCTAAAAACCGGCTGCCAAGAGACATAACTGGTCTTGTGGGAACAGGATTGGGAATCCTAAATAGTATTGATTCAGAAGTATGAATGAATAAATTGGCTTCCACAACTAAAGATTTAACCAAAATACAACAACCACTGCAATCGTCCTTATCAGCCTTGGGAACACATCAGTGGTTGCTAGCAAACATTCTAGCAAATTGGGAAAAGATAAATGTAAATAATAGCAAATTGATCATTGATGCACTTAATGCCGCACAAAGCAACGTTTCCTTAGCTCTTAGCCGTATCCAGGCTCAATGATGGATGCAGTCAGTTGCTGCCTCAATTATAAGAGAAGGTGAAGAAGGCACTTTTCCCACTGAAATGAGGAAAATAGTCTGGGACAGTGCCACTGACTTTGAAAGAGATTTCCAATCCTGGTGGAATTTAGTGAATTTTACCTATGACCCTAACACAAACACAGCCACAGCATTTGCGTTGACCATAAGAAATGCCTGGGTGCATTTGATATTCCCTATCATTGCACTAGGATTAAATCATGATGGACCCACTTTCTATCCTTCTGAACATAGAGAATGGGCCCGTCAAATTGATGACAAATGGCAAACTGTCAATTTAGAGTCCTGTACCATCTGAGAACAACTAGGGTTTATCTGTGAAGGTAATGCAATTGTAGCTCAAGATATTTGTCTGGAGACAGAACAAAATAGCTGTCATTTTGATATTCATCCTAACGAGACTTCTGAAACAGTCCTTGTATCTACAGACAATGGGTGTGCCTGCTTCAGAACCGCTTGGGATACTGTGTTTATAGAAAGTACAGTAGTAGCTACTAAAAATCATTCCAATTTTTGTGCTTGCAACTTTACTAAAATTGCAGGATGTGATTTTTCTTTTGTAGCTCCAGTTACTTCACATGAACTTTTAGAATCCAATCTCACGTTGATTCACAAGCTACTGCCTACTCCCATTGGGATGAACCTTTCTCTGGTAAAGCAATTATTACTTCATCAAGATCTAATAGAGATCCTAGGAAAAATCAAGGGGAATGGACAGAAAACTCTGGTAACTGTTCATCATCATGTGCAAGAAATACATCGTGTTGTAGAAAGGGTGAAAAGTGATGCCGAGCACAAGTGGTGGGATACCCTTTTCGGGTGGTCACCCACCGCCACCGGTATCCTGAAGAAATTGTGTCATCCCATTGTTGTTCTTCTGATTTTAGTTATGATTGGTTTTGTTTTATCAGTAATCTTGCTTATTGTAAATTGGAGAATGATGAAACGATGAACAAAATTAACATCTATAATTAATGCACACCACTTGGCCGACATCCTTTACACTAGAGATGTTCCCAGGACAGTAGACACAGAAGATGATAAGGTTAGAAGATATGTTTTACATCATTTTCTTTTATGATTTGTTCTAATCGCTGTTTTAATTATTTTTGTTTATTGTTTATAAAATTGTACTGAGTAATATCGATTATACTAGGTTTATTACTTTACTGTTTAATATTGATGATACTGGTTTATTATTTGATCAATTTATTGTTTAATTGATTCATATTGATTATTATTTAAATAACTATTATTGATTTACTAATTGTATTTTGCTTATTGTTTAATTATAATTTGTTGTGATTACTAATATGTTGTGATTGTTTTAGTTTTCCCGTTTTCTCTTTCTTTCCCTTTTCCTCTTCTCTTTTCCCTGGGACCTGCTGCCAACACTTGACGAGTCCTGAAGACTCCACGACGACACCATGGAATCCTGCTGATGAAGATCTTTCGAGGGCAATCGTCAGTCACGGGGTGGTGTAAGAGCCCGTCAGAAGCCCCTCATTTTCCATTCTGCCTTCCGATTGCCACAAGAAAGAATCCCTTCCCCCACTGTAGTTCCGGCTTAGAACAGGACACAGCACAGGTGGGACCACTGAACCGTCATGCTGGCTGTTCCCAACAAGGCCTGGTAAGAACTTGGCAAGGAGTTGGCAAGGACTTGGCAAAGACCTGACATGGAGCCAGCACGGGACAGCCTGATGCGCGGCCTGCTTCTAATCTCCGTTCTTAAGCCCAATGAACTTTTGGGGTGACTCTCGCGGTCCTTCACTGAAGACCCCTCATCTGCCTCGTTACCACTGTGACAAAGAAAGAATGAGAACCCTCCTCCCAAGGACTGAGACTGAGACCCCTGCTATAGGGAGGAGGGGAAATTGGTGGTCTGACCACTAATGACATGACCTGTTTCCCTTCAGTGATTCAAATGGACTTATTCTTCATTGGATTCGTCTTGCTTTGGTGGTTTCTGTGGACTCACCCGTTCCCTCGGGGCGATTACAATGGACTTTCATTATTACACTTGTTCCCCCCCTCTCTCCTCTGTGGACTATAATTGGAGCCCCGAGTCGGCCAGAACTTCGAAGACTCCCCCGACACGACAGACGGATCCCCATCGTCCGGAGCACTGAGGATCTCGCCTGTGTTGGTAGCTATTCCCATAGCCCTGTTCTCTCTCTAACCTTTTATCTCCTTTCAGATCCCCACTATCGCGTTTACTGTTTTGGCCCCTACTAAAGGTGCATTTGTTGTGATTAACTGATAGTCCCTTGTTGTTTGCCTTTGTTGCACTTTTGGGATGGGTGAAAAGAACCATCACGACACCCCGCAAGAAACGGATCGTGACATTAAAATTGGCGTCACGGACAGGATTTCTGTCTAGACAGAAGGGTTGCAGCTGAAAAGGCACCCATACTGTCTTTGGCAATTCATAAAGGATCCCTTAGTGCAAAGGGCGGGACACTGTTGTTTTGTTGTTGTTGTGTGTATGTGGTCTGGGAAGGAAGGGACAACTTGAAGCAACTAAGCAGAGCCTCCCAGGCAGATTATTGTCCTTTCACCCAGCCAGGGAAGCGAAGGGCGACACAGCGAGGGCTGTGTAGTTTTGTGGAACTTAAGTTTGTAGCTCCCTGTCGTGGTTTTGGTCCCTTCACAAAATGAGTGACAATCTTAGCCTTGAAATTAAAGCTGAATTTTATGCACTACTAGCCAAACACAATGCCAAACCTTCTACAGAAGGAGAAAAATGGGCACAGAGTAATTGGTTGAACTTAGAAAATGTTATTGATAGAGTGTGTTCATTACAACATGAAACAAAATTCAAACTGGGCAAAAATAAAACTATCTTCTGCTCAGTTTTGGGAGCTTGTCTTATGGCAGCTATAGAAAATGGCTTCCAGCGAAGAAGTGAGGAACATGCTATAATAGACTCCCTTCAAAATCTAGTTGAAATTTTGCAAAAACAAGTTCTATGAAGCAAAAAAATGTGATCTATGCATTGCGAGCTGCCTTAACAGAGGAACATATTAACAAATCACATCATGCTGATTCCTCTACAGAGCTTGAGGAGAAGGAAACTCCTCACATTAAACAAATCTATCCTCATCAAGAACTTGAAGCAGCAAGTAATTGTGGGGAACATTGCTGCCATCACTTGAGACCCTTGATTAAAACAGAGTAGAACTATCTCAGTGATGATGATCTGGAACCTCACATCACAACCAAACGCATACCATCACAACTAAACACGGCCACCGAGCTAGCTAAGCTTAAAAGGGAATACGGACAGCCTCCACATGAATCAGAAACAGAATATGTTTTCCGGGTGTCCCTCACTGGTGGTGATCAAATTCAATTCACTGAACAGGAAGCCAGTGGGTATTGGGGACATGGTGTCTTCTTAACAACAGGAGAGAAAGGTGACACATGGTCCCTGACACAGCGTGCAGCTTTTTGGGCCGGGGGAACAAGCCCCTTGGAAAGGGGAGATCCCATAGCTAGAATTAGTACCCCCGACCAGCTCTTGGAAAATGTGCACAAAGCTGCTTGCCTGCAAATGACTCACAAAAAGAAATGAATTCCTGGCTTTGAATCCCTGATGCAATTACCTGTGAAGCCCAAGATAATGACCCCTTGAATTTGTGGGCTTCCAGAATCACTCAAACCTACAGCAATTCTCCTTCCAAAAACGATAGCAGCTGTATCTCCTGTAGAAAGACCAGACAGATTTCCTAGTCACTGGAACGACCCATTTGTTCCCCTTTATGACTTGTTGAGGAAAGGGGTGAAATGGGATTGGAGTCTTTCTCAGGAGTCAGCATTGCAATTGCTGATTTTTGAAGCAACAGCTCATCAAGCACTGGGCCCTATCCATCCTACAGATCCTTTCCAGGTGGAATGGGCATTTGCCTCCTCAGGGCTGTCAGTACACATATGGCAGCGGGGTCCTGAGGCTCCGACAAGACCTGTTGGTTTTGATTCCCGTGGTTCCAAAGATGCTGAGAAAAGATACACTACCTGGGAAAAAGGATTGTTGATGGTTATCTTAGCTTTCCTAGAAGTAGAAAAAATTGCACAAAACCAACCAATTGTATTGAGAGGCCCCTTCAAGGTTATCAAGACAGTCACTAGTGGGAGTCCCCCTCCTGACGGGGTGGCCCAGAGGGCCTCAGTGAGAAAGTGGTATGCTCAGGTTGAACATTACTGTAACTTCTTCTCAATGACAGAAGGAGCTGTAAAAACTTTAGCAATCCAAGAAACGGAGAGCTTGGACAAACCTGCCTCTGTAATCAAAGTAACCCCTCCTTTCTGCCCCGAACAATCAGCAAACTCTTGGTTTACTGATGCTTTTGCTAAAGGGGAAGGAAAAGGATGGAAATCTAGGGCAGAAGCCCTCCACTTTTCCTCTGGTGAGCAAATGATTACAGAGGGAGAAGGTAGTACACACAGTGGGGAGCTGATAGCTGTCTGGAGTGTTTTTCAACGAGAAGCACAGAATTCCTCTTTGGTCTGCATCTACACTGACTCCTATGCTCTGTACCAAATGATCCTAATAATCCAGCTCATGACCCTGGCCAACCTGTTCTGGTGGACCTCTCTTACTATAGGACTAGTAGCACTTGTGCTAAAACCCCCTCTGAAGAAATATGCATGGGAATCCTCTGGTGCTCTAGGGAAAGAGCATTGGACAAATACATGCTGGATAATTCCATCATTCTAACTTTTCTGCCTCTCGGCGGCAGAATTCTGTTGTGTTTACTTTCTCAGAAGAACTCCGAGGGACATGAAGACCACCTAATCCATGATAAAACTGGTAATACTTTTCTGCATCCTACCGCAACCCCATGGCCAGAAAGCAGCTGAGTGACCGTGGTCTGAACTAATTGTGGTAGCATGCAGAAAAAGTGAAAGGATCTCTTGAAGCACAAAAAGGTTTGTACGCAGCCAAGCATACAGGATTGTTGGCACAATTTCACATGAACACAAACTGTAGAAGTAGTTTGGTTTTGGTCCAAAAATACTGAAGCACTTTTTTTTTGTTTTGTTTTGTTTTGTTTTTGTTTTTGTTTTTGTTTTTTAAGTTGAAAGTATTGATTCAAATACTGGAGTAGGACTTGATGTTAATGTTGTGACACCTACCACCCAACCACTGGTTACACTTAGCCCGAAAATTTTTGAAATTGGACCATGTAGAATCAGGAAAACTGGCCAACAACAGATATTGTTTAATCTGTTATGGTCTCTTAAACAAGTCAAATTGCTGATGCAAAACAATATCTGAGAAATACAACCAGCTTGTTCACCCTTTTTGCAGACCTCTTTTCAGGCTTGGACAACCTGGCTGCGACAGTGGAAGCCTCCTAAAAACCGGCTGCCAAGAGACATAACTGGTCTTGTGGGAACAGGATTGGGAATCCTAAATAGTATTGATTCAGAAGTATGAATGAATAAATTGGCTTCCACAACTAAAGATTTAACCAAAATACAACAACCACTGCAATCGTCCTTATCAGCCTTGGGAACACATCAGTGGTTGCTAGCAAACATTCTAGCAAATTGGGAAAAGATAAATGTAAATAATAGCAAATTGATCATTGATGCACTTAATGCCGCACAAAGCAACGTTTCCTTAGCTCTTAGCCGTATCCAGGCTCAATGATGGATGCAGTCAGTTGCTGCCTCAATTATAAGAGAAGGTGAAGAAGTCACTTTTCCCACTGAAATTAGGAAAATAGTCTGGGACAGTGCCACTGACTTTGAAAGAGATTTCCAATCCTGGTGGAATTTAGTGAATTTTACCTATGACCCTAACACAAACACAGCCACAGCATTTGCGTTGACCATAAGAAATGCCTCGGTGCATTTGATATTCCCTATCATTGCACTAGGATTAAATCATGATGGACCCACTTTCTATCCTTCTGAACATAGAGAATGGGCCCGTCAAATTGATGACAAATGGCAAACTGTCAATTTAGAGTCCTGTACCATCTGAGAACAACTAGGGTTTATCTGTGAAGGTAATGCAATTGTAGCTCAAGATATTTGTCTGGAGACAGAACAAAATAGCTGTCATTTTGATATTCATCCTAAGGAGACTTCTGAAACAGTCCTTGTATCTACAGACAATGGGTGTGCCTGCTTCAGAACCGCTTGGGATACTGTGTTTATAGAAAGTACAGTAGTAGCTACTAAAAATCATTCCAATTTTTGTGCTTGCAACTTTACTAAAATTGCAGGATGTGATTTTTCTTTTGTAGCTCCAGTTACTTCACATGAACTTTTAGAATCCAATCTCACGTTGATTCACAAGCTACTGCCTACTCCCATTGGGATGAACCTTTCTCTGGTAAAGCAATTATTACTTCATCAAGATCTAATAGAGATCCTAGGAAAAATCAAGGGGAATGGACAGAAAACTCTGGTAACTGTTCATCATCATGTGCAAGAAATACATCGTGTTGTAGAAAGGGTGAAAAGTGATGCCGAGCACAAGTGGTGGGATACCCTTTTCGGGTGGTCACCCACCGCCACCGGTATCCTGAAGAAATTGTGTCATCCCATTGTTGTTCTTCTGATTTTAGTTATGATTGGTTTTGTTTTATCAGTAATCTTGCTTATTGTAAATTGGAGAATGATGAAACGATGAACAAAATTAACATCTATAATTAATGCACACCACTTGGCCGACATCCTTTACACTAGAGATGTTCCCAGGACAGTAGACACAAGAAGATGATAAGGTTAGAAGATATGTTTTACATCATTTTCTTTTATGATTTGTTCTAATCGCTGTTTTAATTATTTTTGTTTATTGTTTATAAAATTGTACTGAGTAATATCGATTATACTAGGTTTATTACTTTACTGTTTAATATTGATGATACTGGTTTATTATTTGATCAATTTATTGTTTAATTGATTCATATTGATTATTATTTAAATAACTATTATTGATTTACTAATTGTATTTTGCTTATTGTTTAATTATAATTTGTTGTGATGACTAATATGTTGTGATTGTTTTAGTTTTCCCGTTTTCTCTTTCTTTCCCTTTTCCTCTTCTCTTTTCCCTGGGACCTGCTGCCAACACTTGACGAGTCCTGAAGACTCCACGACGACACCATGGAATCCTGCTGATGAAGATCTTTCGAGGGCAATCGTCAGTCACGGGGTGGTGTAAGAGCCCCTCAGAAGCCCCTCATTTTCCATTCTGCCTTCCGATTGCCACAAGAAAGAATCCCTTCCCCCACTGTAGTTCCGGCTTAGAACAGGACACAGCACAGGTGGGACCACTGAACCGTCATGCTGGCTGTTCCCAACAAGGCCTGGTAAGAACTTGGCAAGGAGTTGGCAAGGACTTGGCAAAGACCTGACATGGAGCCAGCACGGGACAGCCTGATGCGCGGCCTGCTTCTAATCTCCGTTCTTAAGCCCAATGAACTTTTGGGGTGACTCTCGCGGTCCTTCACTGAAGACCCCTCATCTGCCTCGTTACCACTGTGACAAAGAAAGAATGAGAACCCTCCTCCCAAGGACTGAGACTGAGACCCCTGCTATAGGGAGGAGGGGAAATTGGTGGTCTGACCACTAATGACATGACCTGTTTCCCTTCAGTGATTCAAATGGACTTATTCTTCATTGGATTCGTCTTGCTTTGGTGGTTTCTGTGGACTCACCCGTTCCCTCGGGGCGATTACAATGGACTTTCATTATTACACTTGTTCCCCCCCTCTCTCCTCTGTGGACTATAATTGGAGCCCCGAGTCGACCAGAACTTCGAAGACTCCCCCGACACGACAGACGGATCCCCATCGTCCGGAGCACTGAGGATCTCGCCTGTGTTGGTAGCTATTCCCATAGCCCTGTTCTCTCTCTAACCTTTTATCTCCTTTCAGATCCCCACTATCGCGTTTACTGTTTTGGCCCCTACTAAAGGTGCATTTGTTGTGATTAACTGATAGTCCCTTGTTGTTTGCCTTTGTTGCACTTTTGGGATGGGTGAAAAGAACCATCACGACACCCCGGAAGAAGCGGATCGTGACAGAGGCGGGCTGGTTACCCCAGACCTGCTAAGCGAGAGCGGCAGTCTCCCATGCTGCGTTTCCGTCTTTTTCGCGAGAAAAGCGGCCAGTAAAGAGACGAAGCGAGTAATAAAAAGAGTGAGAGAACCCCCCCTGGGACTGGGTCTCAGAGAAAGAGTGGGACCCCTTAGTGGGGGGGGGGGGGGGGGAAGTAAAAGGTAATTAATTAGAAAAAAAAATTAATGAAAAGGTAAAAAGAGGGTTTTCTTGGCATAATCTATTGGGGAAAAATAAAAGGTAAAATGTGTAGGAGGGGCCCCTAAAAATTCTGCTGGATTGAGGGATAAGAATGCCCGAGAACATCCAAGATCAAACCTGCTGGATTGAGGGATTAATATTCCAAGAGCATCCAGGGTTGATTCAAACCTGCTGGATTGAGGGATTAATGTTCCAAGAGCATCCAGGGTTGATTCAAACCTGCTGGATTGAGGGATTAATGTTCCAAGAGCATCCAGGGTTAAGTCAAACCTGCTGGGTTGAGGGATTAACATTCCAAGAGCACCCAGAATTAAGTTTGCTGGGTTGTTGAGAGCAGCCAAGATTGAGTAAAAATTTTGCCAGTTTGAAGAGAAGTCTGACAGGATCTAGAGTTGGGAACCACACAGCTAGATTGAGGGGTATCCAAGAACACTGGGACTAGCCAGGGACACCTACAAGTGTAATAGGTGTGTTGAAAAAGAAAAGGTACCTTGTTGTTGTGGTTGTTTTGTTATGTGTAAGAGTAAGTAAAATAAAGTTAAGTGAATGTAGACGAAGGAAAGTATATGTATGCATCCTGCCCTGTTAAGCAGCCTCACTGTGCTTCCCTGCTGTCACCGACAAACACAAGTTACGAACCCTCAGAACTGAAAAAGTTCCATCAAATATTGCTTCCATTGATGACCATGATATTGTCTATAATACCTTGTTCCAACTTATGTTATGTAAGTGTTAATACCCCTATCCTACCAGTTGGTAAACCTGATGGGTCATACCGGTTAGTACAGGATCTGCGGGCCATAAACAAGGTCACTGAGGATCTGTATCCTGTGGTGGCCAATCCCTACACGTTATTAACTTGCTTAACCCCCGAGCTAACTTGGTTTACCGTTTTAGATTTAAAAGATGCCTTCTTTTGCCTTCCTATCCACGAAGCCAGAAAATTTTTGCATTTGAATGGGAAAATCCTAAGAGCGGGCCAAGAACTCAACTGACATGGACCAGACTCCCACAAGGATTCAAAAACTCACCCACTTTGTTTGGAGAACAACTTGCAAAAGAATTAGAGACCTGAGAAGCCCCTCCAGAGGAAGGGAAGTTGCTAGAGTACGTAGATGACATCCTGATAGCCACACGGACAAGGGAAGCATGCACGGCCTGGACGATAAGCCTCTTGAACTTTTTGGGGCTCCAAGGGTACCGAGTATCAAAGAAAAAAGCCCAAGTAGTAAAACAGAAAGTAACTTATCTGGGTTACGAAGTCAGTGCTAGACAACGTACCTTGGGCCAAAGCCGGAAGGAGGCAATATGCCAGAGCCCAAAACCTCAGACGGTAAAGGAACTACGAACTTTCCTGAGGATGACAGGGTGGTGCAGGTTATGGATCTGTAACTATGGACTGTTTGTTAAGCCCTTCTATGAACTGATTGCAACTGAAAGCAGGAACATCCAAGAGACAAAGGAAGCTACGCAAGCTTTCAACCAGCTGAAAAAAGCCCTCATGTCAGCTCCAGCCCTGAGATTGCCGGACGTGAGTAAGCCTTTCCTTTTATTCTCCCATGAGAAGCAAGGAATCGCCTTAGGAATACTAGCACAGGACCTGGGCCCATATCGGAGAGCAGTGGCTTACTTCTCTAAGCAATTGGATACAGCAGCTAAAGGGTGGCCTGGGTGCCTCAGAGCTGTTGCAGCAGTCGTCCTGAACATCCAAGAGGCACACAAATTCACCCTAGGCCAGAAAAGAACTGTGCTAGTGTCTCACACAGTGTCTGCAGTGCTAGAGGTAAAAGGTGGGCATTGGCTTTCCCCACAACGGCTCCTGAGATACCAAGCTATCATAGCGGAGCAAGATGATGTAGAGATAGTAGTGGCTAACATTGTCAATCCAGCCTCCTTCCTCAGTAGAAACCAAGGGGAACCAGTGGAACATGACTGCCTGGAGACCATTGAAGCCACCTACTCCAGCTGCCCTGACTCGAAGGACACCCCTCTCGAGAATGCAGAAGTCTCGTTTACTGATGGAAGCAGTTATATCATCAGTGGAAAACGGCACGCCGGCTAGGCAGTTCCAACGTGCAAGGAAGTAATATCATCTGGGCCCCTGCCAACAAATACCTCTGCACAGAAGGCCGAGATAATTGCTCTAACTCGGGCCCTAGAATTGGCAAGAGGGAAAGAAATAAACATATACACGGACTCGAAGTATGCATTTGGAGTAGTGCATGCTCACAGAGCCATTTAGAAAGAGAGAGGACTGCTGAAGTCTCAAGGGAAAAATATTAAAGATGCATCAGAAGTACTGCGACTTCTAGCAGCAGTCCAGTTGCCAGAGAAAGTAGCGATCATGCACATTAAGGCACATCAGAAGATCAACTCCGAATTGGAAGAAGGAAACGAGCTGGCAGATAGGGAAGCAAAAGAAGCAGCAAGACGGGCAAATTTCCCCTAAAGGTAAGCCAAGATACAACAAACCAGAAAAAAAATTAATCTATGAGCAAAAAGGAGACTATAACCAAGAGGGATGGGCCACCATAGAAGGAAAATTAGTTCTACCCTCCTATTTATGATGGTCCCTAATAAAGGAAGAACACCAGAAAACCATTGGGGTATTGATGCTCTAGCATAACTAGACATTTACAACTCGACAATGTGACCTTTGCCTCCAGACCAACCCCAAAAATACTCCCAAACCAAAGCTTAGCCAGATTAGGAAGGGTCATGGGCCGGAGCAGCAATGGCAGATTGATTGTACAGAATTGCCAAGAAAAGGGGGGTATAAGTTTTTCCTGGTGCTAACAGATACCTTTTCAGGATGGCCAGAAGCATTCCCCACCAGGACTTCTAAAGCTCAAGAAGTAACTAAGGTATTGGTACAAGAAAACATACCACGCTTTAGAGTCCTGGCCACAATCTCCTCAAATAGAGGACCACATTTTATTGTAAAATTCGTGCAACAAGTTAGCCAATACTTGAACATAGACTGAGAACTTCGCACCCCATATAACCCACAATCAAGTGGTCAGGTAAAAAAAATGAATCATTTGATCAAACAACAAATTGTACAATTGGGACAAGAAGCTAATTTGTCATGGACTCAATCCCTCCCATTAGCACTACTGCAGATCCGAACCAAACCCAAGACTAAAGAAAAGCTAAACCACTTTGAATTGCTTTATGAAAAACCATATGGGGTGCGAAAGAGAATGTCTACCCAAGACATGTCACTAACCTCCTGTATGTTAAGTCTCTTAACTTGGTGTATCCAGCACCAATCACTAGCTAATAAACACAAGTCATAACTAGTGAAATACACTGTTTAGAAGACTTTATGTCACCCAATTATAATCCTATTAATTTTAGTTACTGTAAGTTTAATGATGTCTACTTTAACACTCATGTAGAATTCGAGGATGTTAAAACACATGGCCAGTCTGACATCACTCTCTAGAACTCCTAGAATCTTACTGAAAGAGGACGGTCATGATAGTAGATCAGAATTTAAATCAAGACCCCTGTAGTAAAAGAATTTAATCTATTTTAAGAAAAGGGGGGACTGAAGCAGAGATTTTTAGAGTTAGGTTAACAAAATGAATGAAGCATTTCTAATTTAGCTTGTAGAGTTATGTGTTGAATTTTCAACCTTTTGCTTAAGAAACCTCTGCCTAGTACAAAGGGCATAGGAAAATGCAAATTTCTGAAGCTTCTTGCATAGAGAACAATACCAGAAGAAGGAAAGAACCCTTTCCTTCTGAATTAAAATAAAGAAGCTCCTCTGTCTCCAAGCCTATCAAGACTGACAGACGTACTCAGATAAGCACCAAAGGACCAAAAGCGCACGCGCAGAGAGGAAAAGTTCAAAAGTTCAATCATGAGGAAGACCACAATCTTCAGCCTCAGGACCACCAAGAGACCCCCGTACGACCACCACAGCAAACCACGCATGCCCAGAAGGGCGTGGACTTACTTCGCGTGAGAAGCGAGGACAGGCGGGGCCAGGGGTGGAATATGCATGAAAAAGTTGTGCAATGTATTGCATATGGAACGTCTTTAAGAATAAAAGTGTGGGTCAAGCCCGCTGCTTTGCCGCTTGGTTTTTCGCCTTCAGTCAATTACACACTGCTGAAGTTGAGGCAGGCTGTTCAGCTTTGCTGCTTTTCAGCATCTCAGCTGCCCTTCTGCTCTGTGACGCTCTCGAGGTTTCTTGCCTTCGCCAGGCTGCAACGTGCCCGCTAGTACCAAGAACTGGGCAGGAGTGGGCAGAGAGCACGGCCATCTGCCAGCAGGTTGCAGCTTGCCCAGGAAAATGCAGTGTCCTTGGAATGTGCAGCAAATCCTATTTCCTGGCAAGGTCGGGCTAAGTGAGCAGTGCTGGGACACTTTCTCCTTGAGAACTGGAGCGGAAAAGCTTTTCGCTAAGATGTAGGCGACTCGAGAGGCAGAATACGCAGCTCCGCAGCTGGCCGAAAGCAAGTGCCGCTTGCCGGCGTCTTTCGGCAAAAGCGGCGCTTCGGAGCGCACCGCTGCCGCTCCAGTCATCTGTGCGCGAAGTTGCCGCTTCTTCGCCTCCGGCAGCCGGAGATCGCGGTAGCTTGCATAGGCGAAGAACGAAGCCGCGAAGAAGCCGGCTTGTGTGCGAAGCTCGCAGACAGCTGCAGGACGGTGGCTGCCGCTCTCCTGCCTCTTGAATTCACTCTTGGCATGCCAATGGGAGGTGTTCCAGGACAACCTTCCTGAGTTTTTATTTTGGTTTTCATGCATCCCACCTTGGAAATTCTTGTTGCTCCCCAGAGGCTCCAAGATGCAGAGAACACGGTGGCAGCTGCTGAAAAGAAAGGCAACTGTGAGTTGGTCAAGAAGCAAGAACACCGGCAGCTGACTGTGCTTGGCAAGGAGCAGCTGCTGGATTCTTGCAATTGCCTTCAGTGCGCACAGAAGCCCGCTGCTCTGCTGCTTCGTGTTTCGCCTTCAGTCAATTGCACATTGCTGAAGCTGAGGCAGGCAGTTCAGCTTTGCTGCTTTTCAGCATCTCAGCTGCTTTCTGCTCTGTGACAGCTCTCGAGGTGAAATAGAGATTTTTAGAGTTAGGTTAACAAAATGAATTAAGCATTTCTAATTTAGCTTGTAGAGTTATGTGTTGAATTTTCAACCTTTTGCTTAAGAAACCTCTGCCTAATACAAAGGGCAAAGGAAAATGCAAATTTCTGAAGCATCTTGCATGAAGAACAATACCAGAAGAAGGAAAGAACCCTTTCCTTCTGAATTAAAATAAAGAAGCTCCTCTGTCTCCAAGCCTATCAAGACTGACAGACGTACTCAGATAAGCACCAAAGGACCAAAAGCGCACGCGCAGAGAGGAAAAGTTCAAAAGTTCAATCATGAGGAAGACCACAATCTTCAGCCTCAGGACCACCAAGAGACCCCCGTACGACCACCACAGCAAACCACGCATGCCCAGAAGGGCGTGGACTTACTTCGCGTGAGAAGCGAGGACAGGCGGGGCCAGGGGTGGAATATGCATGAAAAAGTTGTGCAATGTATTGCATATGGAACGTCTTTAAGAATAAAAGTGTGGGTCAGACTGAGGCTCGGGGCACAAGTTTTGGAGAGCTATCTCACTTGTGCCGGGCGCTGACATACGTACCCACTTCATAACTACCCCAGGTTATGGAGTCTATTGATTTCTTCCGCGTATCGTTTCAGTCGGGGCTTGCAAAGGTGCTTTAGGCGCGGCCCAGCTGATAGCGCAGCGGGCGCGCGGGCACAAGCCGCGGTTTGAGGAGCTGCTTTGAACGCCGCTAGCTGATAGCGCAGCTAGTGGGAGCGTGGTACAAGCTAGGAGTTACAAGCACCGCTTACAAGCATCGCTAGTTGGTAAAAAGCTTGCAAAAGTAGCCAGCGAGCCCGGCTGGGCTAAGAATTAAGTGTTTGTTATACAATAGCACTGCCCTTCAGTGTTAAAAGCTGTCACTGGTGCAGGGGGAGGGGTTGGGGAAGGCAGTCTAGGGTTGCCATGGGAAACAGCAGTTGTATGAGTTCTCCACCCCCTTTCGGAAGAGAATTGTACCCTCCCCCTGTCCTGTCAGTTGTTGTTCAAGTCTGCCCCTTAGCCTAGAATCTTCTCTGTTCCACGGTTCTTCCACCAAGAACACTCCTTTCCCTTTTCCCCACTGGTTAATGTTATATTTCCCCTCCCTTTAGCCTTCTCCCGATTGTACCCTCGAATGCTAAACCCTCCTACCCCTACGCAGTAAAAGAATCCTCAGCCCGCCCTTCGGGGCTCTCGGAATCTGCCTCTCTACTGCTTCGTTGTCTCCCTGTTTGCCCCTTCTGCGACCCTTCAATCAACGAGCAGGATTTCAGCAGCCCGAGTGTCCCTCCCGTTCTTCTGGTGGACCCTCAGATGTACCAGCTACCCGAGCTTCGTGCCGAGCGGCTAAAAGCCCCCACGGCTCGGCAACTGGGAGATCCTTTGCATTACAGGGCGAATAAAGGGGGGATGAATGTGTGTGAATGCGAGGCTGTAAGAGCCCGTCAGAAGCCCCTCATTTTCCATTCTGCCTTCCGATTGCCACAAGAAAGAATCCCTTCCCCCACTGTAGTTCCGGCTTAGAACAGGACACAGCACAGGTGGGACCACTGAACCGTCATGCTGGCTGTTCCCAACAAGGCCTGGTAAGAACTTGGCAAGGAGTTGGCAAGGACTTGGCAAAGACCTGACATGGAGCCAGCACGGGACAGCCTGATGCACGGCCTGCTTCTAATCTCCGTTCTTAAGCCCAATGAACTTTTGGGGTGACTCTCGCGGTCCTTCACTGAAGACCCCTCATCTGCCTCGTTACCACTGTGACAAAGAAAGAATGAGAACCCTCCTCCCAAGGACTGAGACTGAGACCCCTGCTATAGGGAGGAGGGGAAATTGGTGGTCTGACCACTAATGACATGACCTGTTTCCCTTCAGTGATTCAAATGGACTTATTCTTCATTGGATTCGTCTTGCTTTGGTGGTTTCTGTGGACTCACCCGTTCCCTCGGGGCGATTACAATGGACTTTCATTATTACACTTGTTCCCCCCCTCTCTCCTCTGTGGACTATAATTGGAGCCCCGAGTCGGCCAGAACTTCGAAGACTCCCCCGACACGACAGACGGATCCCCATCGTCCGGAGCACTGAGGATCTCGCCTGTGTTGGTAGCTATTCCCATAGCCCTGTTCTCTCTCTAACCTTTTATCTCCTTTCAGATCCCCACTATCGCGTTTACTGTTTTGGCCCCTACTAAAGGTGCATTTGTTGTGATTAACTGATAGTCCCTTGTTGTTTGCCTTTGTTGCACTTTTGGGATGGGTGAAAAGAACCATCACGACACCCCGCAAGAAACGGATCGTGACATTAAAATTGGCGTCACGGACAGGATTTCTGTCTAGACAGAAGGGTTGCAGCTGAAAAGGCACCCATACTGTCTTTGGCAATTCATAAAGGATCCCTTAGTGCAAAGGGCGGGACACTGTTGTTTTGTTGTTGTTGTGTGTATGTGGTCTGGGAAGGAAGGGACAACTTGAAGCAACTAAGCAGAGCCTCCCAGGCAGATTATTGTCCTTTCACCCAGCCAGGGAAGCGAAGGGCGACACAGCGAGGGCTGTGTAGTTTTGTGGAACTTAAGTTTGTAGCTCCCTGTCGTGGTTTTGGTCCCTTCACAAAATGAGTGACAATCTTAGCCTTGAAATTAAAGCTGAATTTTATGCACTACTAGCCAAACACAATGCCAAACCTTCTACAGAAGGAGAAAAATGGGCACAGAGTAATTGGTTGAACTTAGAAAATGTTATTGATAGAGTGTGTTCATTACAACATGAAACAAAATTCAAACTGGGCAAAAATAAAACTATCTTCTGCTCAGTTTTGGGAGCTTGTCTTATGGCAGCTATAGAAAATGGCTTCGAGCGAAGAAGTGAGGAACATGCTATAATAGACTCCCTTCAAAATCTAGTTGAAATTTTGCAAAAACAGTTCTATGAAGCAAAAAAATGTGATCTATGCATTGCGAGCTGCCTTAACAGAGGAACATATTAACAAATCACATCATGCTGATTCCTCTACAGAGCTTGAGGAGAAGGAAACTCCTCACATTAAACAAATCTATCCTCATCAAGAACTTGAAGCAGCAAGTAATTGTGGGGAACATTGCTGCCATCACTTGAGACCCTTGATTAAAACAGAGTAGAACTATCTCAGTGATGATGATCTGGAACCTCACATCACAACCAAACGCATACCATCACAACTAAACACGGCCACCGAGCTAGCTAAGCTTAAAAGGGAATACGGACAGCCTCCACATGAATCAGAAACAGAATATGTTTTCCGGGTGTCCCTCACTGGTGGTGATCAAATTCAATTCACTGAACAGGAAGCCAGTGGGTATTGGGGACATGGTGTCTTCTTAACAACAGGAGAGAAAGGTGACACATGGTCCCTGACACAGCGTGCAGCTTTTTGGGCCGGGGGAACAAGCCCCTTGGAAAGGGGAGATCCCATAGCTAGAATTAGTACCCCCGACCAGCTCTTGGAAAATGTGCACAAAGCTGCTTGCCTGCAAATGACTCACAAAAAGAAATGAATTCCTGGCTTTGAATCCCTGATGCAATTACCTGTGAAGCCCAAGATAATGACCCCTTGAATTTGTGGGCTTCCAGAATCACTCAAACCTACAGCAATTCTCCTTCCAAAAACGATAGCAGCTGTATCTCCTGTAGAAAGACCAGACAGATTTCCTAGTCACTGGAACGACCCATTTGTTCCCCTTTATGACTTGTTGAGGAAAGGGGTGAAATGGGATTGGAGTCTTTCTCAGGAGTCAGCATTGCAATTGCTGATTTTTGAAGCAACAGCTCATCAAGCACTGGGCCCTATCCATCCTACAGATCCTTTCCAGGTGGAATGGGCATTTGCCTCCTCAGGGCTGTCAGTACACATATGGCAGCGGGGTCCTGAGGCTCCGACAAGACCTGTTGGTTTTGATTCCCGTGGTTCCAAAGATGCTGAGAAAAGATACACTACCTGGGAAAAAGGATTGTTGATGGTTATCTTAGCTTTCCTAGAAGTAGAAAAAATTGCACAAAAACAACCAATTGTATTGAGAGGCCCCTTCAAGGTTATTAAGACGGTCACTAGTGGGAGTCCCCCTCCTGACGGGGTGGCCCAGAGGGCCTCAGTGAGAAAGTGGTATGCTCAGGTTGAACATTACTGTAACTTCTTCTCAATGACAGAAGGAGCTGTAAAAACTTTAGCAATCCAAGAAACGGAGAGCTTGGACAAACCTGCCTCTGTAATCAAAGTAACCCCTCCTTTCTGCCCCGAACAATCAGCAAACTCTTGGTTTACTGATGCTTTTGCTAAAGGGGAAGGAAAAGGATGGAAATCTAGGGCAGAAGCCCTCCACTTTTCCTCTGGTGAGCAAATGATTACAGAGGGAGAAGGTAGTACACACAGTGGGGAGCTGATAGCTGTCTGGAGTGTTTTTCAACGAGAAGCACAGAATTCCTCTTTGGTCTGCATCTACACTGACTCCTATGCTCTGTACCAAATGATCCTAATAATCCAGCTCATGACCCTGGCCAACCTGTTCTGGTGGACCTCTCTTACTATAGGACTAGTAGCACTTGTGCTAAAACCCCCTCTGAAGAAATATGCATGGGAATCCTCTGGTGCTCTAGGGAAAGAGCATTGGACAAATACATGCTGGATAATTCCATCATTCTAACTTTTCTGCCTCTCGGCGGCAGAATTCTGTTGTGTTGACTTTCTCAGAAGAACTCCGAGGGACATGAAGACCACCTAATCCATGATAAAACTGGTAATACTTTTCTGCATCCTACCGCAACCCCATGGCCAGAAAGCAGCTGAGTGACCGTGGTCTGAACTAATTGTGGTAGCATGCAGAAAAAGTGAAAGGATCTCTTGAAGCACAAAAAGGTTTGTACGCAGCCAAGCATACAGGATTGTTGGCACAATTTCACATGAACACAAACTGTAGAAGTAGTTTGGTTTTGGTCCAAAAATACTGAAGCACTTTTTTTTTGTTTTGTTTTGTTTTTGTTTTTGTTTTTGTTTTTTAAGTTGAAAGTATTGATTCAAATACTGGAGTAGGACTTGATGTTAATGTTGTGACACCTACCACCCAACCACTGGTTACACTTAGCCCGAAAATTTTTGAAATTGGACCATGTAGAATCAGGAAAACTGGCCAACAACAGATATTGTTTAATCTGTTATGGTCTCTTAAACAAGTCAAATTGCTGATGCAAAACAATATCTGAGAAATACAACCAGCTTGTTCACCCTTTTTGCAGACCTCTTTTCAGGCTTGGACAACCTGGCTGCGACAGTGGAAGCCTCCTAAAAACCGGCTGCCAAGAGACATAACTGGTCTTGTGGGAACAGGATTGGGAATCCTAAATAGTATTGATTCAGAAGTATGAATGAATAAATTGGCTTCCACAACTAAAGATTTAACCAAAATACAACAACCACTGCAATCGTCCTTATCAGCCTTGGGAACACATCAGTGGTTGCTAGCAAACATTCTAGCAAATTGGGAAAAGATAAATGTAAATAATAGCAAATTGATCATTGATGCACTTAATGCCGCACAAAGCAACGTTTCCTTAGCTCTTAGCCGTATCCAGGCTCAATGATGGATGCAGTCAGTTGCTGCCTCAATTATAAGAGAAGGTGAAGAAGGCACTTTTCCCACTGAAATGAGGAAAATAGTCTGGGACAGTGCCACTGACTTTGAAAGAGATTTCCAATCCTGGTGGAATTTAGTGAATTTTACCTATGACCCTAACACAAACACAGCCACAGCATTTGCGTTGACCATAAGAAATGCCTCGGTGCATTTGATATTCCCTATCATTGCACTAGGATTAAATCATGATGGACCCACTTTCTATCCTTCTGAACATAGAGAATGGGCCCGTCAAATTGATGACAAATGGCAAACTGTCAATTTAGAGTCCTGTACCATCTGAGAACAACTAGGGTTTATCTGTGAAGGTAATGCAATTGTAGCTCAAGATATTTGTCTGGAGACAGAACAAAATAGCTGTCATTTTGATATTCATCCTAAGGAGACTTCTGAAACAGTCCTTGTATCTACAGACAATGGGTGTGCCTGCTTCAGAACCGCTTGGGATACTGTGTTTATAGAAAGTACAGTAGTAGCTACTAAAAATCATTCCAATTTTTGTGCTTGCAACTTTACTAAAATTGCAGGATGTGATTTTTCTTTTGTAGCTCCAGTTACTTCACATGAACTTTTAGAATCCAATCTCACGTTGATTCACAAGCTACTGCCTACTCCCATTGGGATGAACCTTTCTCTGGTAAAGCAATTATTACTTCATCAAGATCTAATAGAGATCCTAGGAAAAATCAAGGGGAATGGACAGAAAACTCTGGTAACTGTTCATCATCATGTGCAAGAAATACATCGTGTTGTAGAAAGGGTGAAAAGTGATGCCGAGCACAAGTGGTGGGATACCCTTTTCGGGTGGTCACCCACCGCCACCGGTATCCTGAAGAAATTGTGTCATCCCATTGTTGTTCTTCTGATTTTAGTTATGATTGGTTTTGTTTTATCAGTAATCTTGCTTATTGTAAATTGGAGAATGATGAAACGATGAACAAAATTAACATCTATAATTAATGCACACCACTTGGCCGACATCCTTTACACTAGAGATGTTCCCAGGACAGTAGACACAAGAAGATGATAAGGTTAGAAGATATGTTTTACATCATTTTCTTTTATGATTTGTTCTAATCGCTGTTTTAATTATTTTTGTTTATTGTTTATAAAATTGTACTGAGTAATATCGATTATACTAGGTTTATTACTTTACTGTTTAATATTGATGATACTGGTTTATTATTTGATCAATTTATTGTTTAATTGATTCATATTGATTATTATTTAAATAACTATTATTGATTTACTAATTGTATTTTGCTTATTGTTTAATTATAATTTGTTGTGATGACTAATATGTTGTGATTGTTTTAGTTTTCCCGTTTTCTCTTTCTTTCCCTTTTCCTCTTCTCTTTTCCCTGGGACCTGCTGCCAACACTTGACGAGTCCTGAAGACTCCACGACGACACCATGGAATCCTGCTGATGAAGATCTTTCGAGGGCAATCGTCAGTCACGGGGTGGTGTAAGAGCCCCTCAGAAGCCCCTCATTTTCCATTCTGCCTTCCGATTGCCACAAGAAAGAATCCCTTCCCCCACTGTAGTTCCGGCTTAGAACAGGACACAGCACAGGTGGGACCACTGAACCGTCATGCTGGCTGTTCCCAACAAGGCCTGGTAAGAACTTGGCAAGGAGTTGGCAAGGACTTGGCAAAGACCTGACATGGAGCCAGCACGGGACAGCCTGATGCGCGGCCTGCTTCTAATCTCCGTTCTTAAGCCCAATGAACTTTTGGGGTGACTCTCGCGGTCCTTCACTGAAGACCCCTCATCTGCCTCGTTACCACTGTGACAAAGAAAGAATGAGAACCCTCCTCCCAAGGACTGAGACTGAGACCCCTGCTATAGGGAGGAGGGGAAATTGGTGGTCTGACCACTAATGACATGACCTGTTTCCCTTCAGTGATTCAAATGGACTTATTCTTCATTGGATTCGTCTTGCTTTGGTGGTTTCTGTGGACTCACCCGTTCCCTCGGGGCGATTACAATGGACTTTCATTATTACACTTGTTCCCCCCCTCTCTCCTCTGTGGACTATAATTGGAGCCCCGAGTCGGCCAGAACTTCGAAGACTCCCCCGACACGACAGACGGATCCCCATCGTCCGGAGCACTGAGGATCTCGCCTGTGTTGGTAGCTATTCCCATAGCCCTGTTCTCTCTCTAACCTTTTATCTCCTTTCAGATCCCCACTATCGCGTTTACTGTTTTGGCCCCTACTAAAGGTGCATTTGTTGTGATTAACTGATAGTCCCTTGTTGTTTGCCTTTGTTGCACTTTTGGGATGGGTGAAAAGAACCATCACGACACCCCGCAAGAAACGGATCGTGACATTAAAATTGGCGTCACGGACAGGACAGGATTTCTGTCTAGACAGAAGGGTTGCAGCTGAAAAGGCACCCATACTGTCTTTGGCAATTCATAAAGGATCCCTTAGTGCAAAGGGCGGGACACTGTTGTTTTGTTGTTGTTGTGTGTATGTGGTCTGGGAAGGAAGGGACAACTTGAAGCAACTAAGCAGAGCCTCCCAGGCAGATTATTGTCCTTTCACCCAGCCAGGGAAGCGAAGGGCGACACAGCGAGGGCTGTGTAGTTTTGTGGAACTTAAGTTTGTAGCTCCCTGTCGTGGTTTTGGTCCCTTCACAAAATGAGTGACAATCTTAGCCTTGAAATTAAAGCTGAATTTTATGCACTACTAGCCAAACACAATGCCAAACCTTCTACAGAAGGAGAAAAATGGGCACAGAGTAATTGGTTGAACTTAGAAAATGTTATTGATAGAGTGTGTTCATTACAACATGAAACAAAATTCAAACTGGGCAAAAATAAAACTATCTTCTGCTCAGTTTTGGGAGCTTGTCTTATGGCAGCTATAGAAAATGGCTTCCAGCGAAGAAGTGAGGAACATGCTATAATAGACTCCCTTCAAAATCTAGTTGAAATTTTGCAAAAACAGTTCTATGAAGCAAAAAAATGTGATCTATGCATTGCGAGCTGCCTTAACAGAGGAACATATTAACAAATCACATCATGCTGATTCCTCTACAGAGCTTGAGGAGAAGGAAACTCCTCACATTAAACAAATCTATCCTCATCAAGAACTTGAAGCAGCAAGTAATTGTGGGGAACATTGCTGCCATCACTTGAGACCCTTGATTAAAACAGAGTAGAACTATCTCAGTGATGATGATCTGGAACCTCACATCACAACCAAACGCATACCATCACAACTAAACACGGCCACCGAGCTAGCTAAGCTTAAAAGGGAATACGGACAGCCTCCACATGAATCAGAAACAGAATATGTTTTCCGGGTGTCCCTCACTGGTGGTGATCAAATTCAATTCACTGAACAGGAAGCCAGTGGGTATTGGGGACATGGTGTCTTCTTAACAACAGGAGAGAAAGGTGACACATGGTCCCTGACACAGCGTGCAGCTTTTTGGGCCGGGGGAACAAGCCCCTTGGAAAGGGGAGATCCCATAGCTAGAATTAGTACCCCCGACCAGCTCTTGGAAAATGTGCACAAAGCTGCTTGCCTGCAAATGACTCACAAAAAGAAATGAATTCCTGGCTTTGAATCCCTGATGCAATTACCTGTGAAGCCCAAGATAATGACCCCTTGAATTTGTGGGCTTCCAGAATCACTCAAACCTACAGCAATTCTCCTTCCAAAAACGATAGCAGCTGTATCTCCTGTAGAAAGACCAGACAGATTTCCTAGTCACTGGAACGACCCATTTGTTCCCCTTTATGACTTGTTGAGGAAAGGGGTGAAATGGGATTGGAGTCTTTCTCAGGAGTCAGCATTGCAATTGCTGATTTTTGAAGCAACAGCTCATCAAGCACTGGGCCCTATCCATCCTACAGATCCTTTCCAGGTGGAATGGGCATTTGCCTCCTCAGGGCTGTCAGTACACATATGGCAGCGGGGTCCTGAGGCTCCGACAAGACCTGTTGGTTTTGATTCCCGTGGTTCCAAAGATGCTGAGAAAAGATACACTACCTGGGAAAAAGGATTGTTGATGGTTATCTTAGCTTTCCTAGAAGTAGAAAAAATTGCACAAAACCAACCAATTGTATTGAGAGGCCCCTTCAAGGTTATTAAGACAGTCACTAGTGGGAGTCCCCCTCCTGACGGGGTGGCCCAGAGGGCCTCAGTGAGAAAGTGGTATGCTCAGGTTGAACATTACTGTAACTTCTTCTCAATGACAGAAGGAGCTGTAAAAACTTTAGCAATCCAAGAAACGGAGAGCTTGGACAAACCTGCCTCTGTAATCAAAGTAACCCCTCCTTTCTGCCCCGAACAATCAGCAAACTCTTGGTTTACTGATGCTTTTGCTAAAGGGGAAGGAAAAGGATGGAAATCTAGGGCAGAAGCCCTCCACTTTTCCTCTGGTGAGCAAATGATTACAGAGGGAGAAGGTAGTACACACAGTGGGGAGCTGATAGCTGTCTGGAGTGTTTTTCAACGAGAAGCACAGAATTCCTCTTTGGTCTGCATCTACACTGACTCCTATGCTCTGTACCAAATGATCCTAATAATCCAGCTCATGACCCTGGCCAACCTGTTCTGGTGGACCTCTCTTACTATAGGACTAGTAGCACTTGTGCTAAAACCCCCTCTGAAGAAATATGCATGGGAATCCTCTGGTGCTCTAGGGAAAGAGCATTGGACAAATACATGCTGGATAATTCCATCATTCTAACTTTTCTGCCTCTCGGCGGCAGAATTCTGTTGTGTTTACTTTCTCAGAAGAACTCCGAGGGACATGAAGACCACCTAATCCATGATAAAACTGGTAATACTTTTCTGCATCCTACCGCAACCCCATGGCCAGAAAGCAGCTGAGTGACCGTGGTCTGAACTAATTGTGGTAGCATGCAGAAAAAGTGAAAGGATCTCTTGAAGCACAAAAAGGTTTGTACGCAGCCAAGCATACAGGATTGTTGGCACAATTTCACATGAACACAAACTGTAGAAGTAGTTTGGTTTTGGTCCAAAAATACTGAAGCACTTTTTTTTTGTTTTGTTTTGTTTTTGTTTTTGTTTTTGTTTTTTAAGTTGAAAGTATTGATTCAAATACTGGAGTAGGACTTGATGTTAATGTTGTGACACCTACCACCCAACCACTGGTTACACTTAGCCCGAAAATTTTTGAAATTGGACCATATAGAATCAGGAAAACTGGCCAACAACAGATATTGTTTAATCTGTTATGGTCTCTTAAACAAGTCAAATTGCTGATGCAAAACAATATCTGAGAAATACAACCAGCTTGTTCACCCTTTTTGCAGACCTCTTTTCAGGCTTGGACAACCTGGCTGCGACAGTGGAAGCCTCCTAAAAACCGGCTGCCAAGAGACATAACTGGTCTTGTGGGAACAGGATTGGGAATCCTAAATAGTATTGATTCAGAAGTATGAATGAATAAATTGGCTTCCACAACTAAAGATTTAACCAAAATACAACAACCACTGCAATCGTCCTTATCAGCCTTGGGAACACATCAGTGGTTGCTAGCAAACATTCTAGCAAATTGGGAAAAGATAAATGTAAATAATAGCAAATTGATCATTGATGCACTTAATGCCGCACAAAGCAACGTTTCCTTAGCTCTTAGCCGTATCCAGGCTCAATGATGGATGCAGTCAGTTGCTGCCTCAATTATAAGAGAAGGTGAAGAAGGCACTTTTCCCACTGAAATGAGGAAAATAGTCTGGGACAGTGCCACTGACTTTGAAAGAGATTTCCAATCCTGGTGGAATTTAGTGAATTTTACCTATGACCCTAACACAAACACAGCCACAGCATTTGCGTTGACCATAAGAAATGCCTGGGTGCATTTGATATTCCCTATCATTGCACTAGGATTAAATCATGATGGACCCACTTTCTATCCTTCTGAACATAGAGAATGGGCCCGTCAAATTGATGACAAATGGCAAACTGTCAATTTAGAGTCCTGTACCATCTGAGAACAACTAGGGTTTATCTGTGAAGGTAATGCAATTGTAGCTCAAGATATTTGTCTGGAGACAGAACAAAATAGCTGTCATTTTGATATTCATCCTAACGAGACTTCTGAAACAGTCCTTGTATCTACAGACAATGGGTGTGCCTGCTTCAGAACCGCTTGGGATACTGTGTTTATAGAAAGTACAGTAGTAGCTACTAAAAATCATTCCAATTTTTGTGCTTGCAACTTTACTAAAATTGCAGGATGTGATTTTTCTTTTGTAGCTCCAGTTACTTCACATGAACTTTTAGAATCCAATCTCACGTTGATTCACAAGCTACTGCCTACTCCCATTGGGATGAACCTTTCTCTGGTAAAGCAATTATTACTTCATCAAGATCTAATAGAGATCCTAGGAAAAATCAAGGGGAATGGACAGAAAACTCTGGTAACTGTTCATCATCATGTGCAAGAAATACATCGTGTTGTAGAAAGGGTGAAAAGTGATGCCGAGCACAAGTGGTGGGATACCCTTTTCGGGTGGTCACCCACCGCCACCGGTATCCTGAAGAAATTGTGTCATCCCATTGTTGTTCTTCTGATTTTAGTTATGATTGGTTTTGTTTTATCAGTAATCTTGCTTATTGTAAATTGGAGAATGATGAAACGATGAACAAAATTAACATCTATAATTAATGCACACCACTTGGCCGACATCCTTTACACTAGAGATGTTCCCAGGACAGTAGACACAGAAGATGATAAGGTTAGAAGATATGTTTTACATCATTTTCTTTTATGATTTGTTCTAATCGCTGTTTTAATTATTTTTGTTTATTGTTTATAAAATTGTACTGAGTAATATCGATTATACTAGGTTTATTACTTTACTGTTTAATATTGATGATACTGGTTTATTATTTGATCAATTTATTGTTTAATTGATTCATATTGATTATTATTTAAATAACTATTATTGATTTACTAATTGTATTTTGCTTATTGTTTAATTATAATTTGTTGTGATTACTAATATGTTGTGATTGTTTTAGTTTTCCCGTTTTCTCTTTCTTTCCCTTTTCCTCTTCTCTTTTCCCTGGGACCTGCTGCCAACACTTGACGAGTCCTGAAGACTCCACGACGACACCATGGAATCCTGCTGATGAAGATCTTTCGAGGGCAATCGTCAGTCACGGGGTGGTGTAAGAGCCCGTCAGAAGCCCCTCATTTTCCATTCTGCCTTCCGATTGCCACAAGAAAGAATCCCTTCCCCCACTGTAGTTCCGGCTTAGAACAGGACACAGCACAGGTGGGACCACTGAACCGTCATGCTGGCTGTTCCCAACAAGGCCTGGTAAGAACTTGGCAAGGAGTTGGCAAGGACTTGGCAAAGACCTGACATGGAGCCAGCACGGGACAGCCTGATGCGCGGCCTGCTTCTAATCTCCGTTCTTAAGCCCAATGAACTTTTGGGGTGACTCTCGCGGTCCTTCACTGAAGACCCCTCATCTGCCTCGTTACCACTGTGACAAAGAAAGAATGAGAACCCTCCTCCCAAGGACTGAGACTGAGACCCCTGCTATAGGGAGGAGGGGAAATTGGTGGTCTGACCACTAATGACATGACCTGTTTCCCTTCAGTGATTCAAATGGACTTATTCTTCATTGGATTCGTCTTGCTTTGGTGGTTTCTGTGGACTCACCCGTTCCCTCGGGGCGATTACAATGGACTTTCATTATTACACTTGTTCCCCCCCTCTCTCCTCTGTGGACTATAATTGGAGCCCCGAGTCGGCCAGAACTTCGAAGACTCCCCCGACACGACAGACGGATCCCCATCGTCCGGAGCACTGAGGATCTCGCCTGTGTTGGTAGCTATTCCCATAGCCCTGTTCTCTCTCTAACCTTTTATCTCCTTTCAGATCCCCACTATCGCGTTTACTGTTTTGGCCCCTACTAAAGGTGCATTTGTTGTGATTAACTGATAGTCCCTTGTTGTTTGCCTTTGTTGCACTTTTGGGATGGGTGAAAAGAACCATCACGACACCCCGCAAGAAACGGATCGTGACATTAAAATTGGCGTCACGGACAGGATTTCTGTCTAGACAGAAGGGTTGCAGCTGAAAAGGCACCCATACTGTCTTTGGCAATTCATAAAGGATCCCTTAGTGCAAAGGGCGGGACACTGTTGTTTTGTTGTTGTTGTGTGTATGTGGTCTGGGAAGGAAGGGACAACTTGAAGCAACTAAGCAGAGCCTCCCAGGCAGATTATTGTCCTTTCACCCAGCCAGGGAAGCGAAGGGCGACACAGCGAGGGCTGTGTAGTTTTGTGGAACTTAAGTTTGTAGCTCCCTGTCGTGGTTTTGGTCCCTTCACAAAATGAGTGACAATCTTAGCCTTGAAATTAAAGCTGAATTTTATGCACTACTAGCCAAACACAATGCCAAACCTTCTACAGAAGGAGAAAAATGGGCACAGAGTAATTGGTTGAACTTAGAAAATGTTATTGATAGAGTGTGTTCATTACAACATGAAACAAAATTCAAACTGGGCAAAAATAAAACTATCTTCTGCTCAGTTTTGGGAGCTTGTCTTATGGCAGCTATAGAAAATGGCTTCCAGCGAAGAAGTGAGGAACATGCTATAATAGACTCCCTTCAAAATCTAGTTGAAATTTTGCAAAAACAAGTTCTATGAAGCAAAAAAATGTGATCTATGCATTGCGAGCTGCCTTAACAGAGGAACATATTAACAAATCACATCATGCTGATTCCTCTACAGAGCTTGAGGAGAAGGAAACTCCTCACATTAAACAAATCTATCCTCATCAAGAACTTGAAGCAGCAAGTAATTGTGGGGAACATTGCTGCCATCACTTGAGACCCTTGATTAAAACAGAGTAGAACTATCTCAGTGATGATGATCTGGAACCTCACATCACAACCAAACGCATACCATCACAACTAAACACGGCCACCGAGCTAGCTAAGCTTAAAAGGGAATACGGACAGCCTCCACATGAATCAGAAACAGAATATGTTTTCCGGGTGTCCCTCACTGGTGGTGATCAAATTCAATTCACTGAACAGGAAGCCAGTGGGTATTGGGGACATGGTGTCTTCTTAACAACAGGAGAGAAAGGTGACACATGGTCCCTGACACAGCGTGCAGCTTTTTGGGCCGGGGGAACAAGCCCCTTGGAAAGGGGAGATCCCATAGCTAGAATTAGTACCCCCGACCAGCTCTTGGAAAATGTGCACAAAGCTGCTTGCCTGCAAATGACTCACAAAAAGAAATGAATTCCTGGCTTTGAATCCCTGATGCAATTACCTGTGAAGCCCAAGATAATGACCCCTTGAATTTGTGGGCTTCCAGAATCACTCAAACCTACAGCAATTCTCCTTCCAAAAACGATAGCAGCTGTATCTCCTGTAGAAAGACCAGACAGATTTCCTAGTCACTGGAACGACCCATTTGTTCCCCTTTATGACTTGTTGAGGAAAGGGGTGAAATGGGATTGGAGTCTTTCTCAGGAGTCAGCATTGCAATTGCTGATTTTTGAAGCAACAGCTCATCAAGCACTGGGCCCTATCCATCCTACAGATCCTTTCCAGGTGGAATGGGCATTTGCCTCCTCAGGGCTGTCAGTACACATATGGCAGCGGGGTCCTGAGGCTCCGACAAGACCTGTTGGTTTTGATTCCCGTGGTTCCAAAGATGCTGAGAAAAGATACACTACCTGGGAAAAAGGATTGTTGATGGTTATCTTAGCTTTCCTAGAAGTAGAAAAAATTGCACAAAACCAACCAATTGTATTGAGAGGCCCCTTCAAGGTTATCAAGACAGTCACTAGTGGGAGTCCCCCTCCTGACGGGGTGGCCCAGAGGGCCTCAGTGAGAAAGTGGTATGCTCAGGTTGAACATTACTGTAACTTCTTCTCAATGACAGAAGGAGCTGTAAAAACTTTAGCAATCCAAGAAACGGAGAGCTTGGACAAACCTGCCTCTGTAATCAAAGTAACCCCTCCTTTCTGCCCCGAACAATCAGCAAACTCTTGGTTTACTGATGCTTTTGCTAAAGGGGAAGGAAAAGGATGGAAATCTAGGGCAGAAGCCCTCCACTTTTCCTCTGGTGAGCAAATGATTACAGAGGGAGAAGGTAGTACACACAGTGGGGAGCTGATAGCTGTCTGGAGTGTTTTTCAACGAGAAGCACAGAATTCCTCTTTGGTCTGCATCTACACTGACTCCTATGCTCTGTACCAAATGATCCTAATAATCCAGCTCATGACCCTGGCCAACCTGTTCTGGTGGACCTCTCTTACTATAGGACTAGTAGCACTTGTGCTAAAACCCCCTCTGAAGAAATATGCATGGGAATCCTCTGGTGCTCTAGGGAAAGAGCATTGGACAAATACATGCTGGATAATTCCATCATTCTAACTTTTCTGCCTCTCGGCGGCAGAATTCTGTTGTGTTTACTTTCTCAGAAGAACTCCGAGGGACATGAAGACCACCTAATCCATGATAAAACTGGTAATACTTTTCTGCATCCTACCGCAACCCCATGGCCAGAAAGCAGCTGAGTGACCGTGGTCTGAACTAATTGTGGTAGCATGCAGAAAAAGTGAAAGGATCTCTTGAAGCACAAAAAGGTTTGTACGCAGCCAAGCATACAGGATTGTTGGCACAATTTCACATGAACACAAACTGTAGAAGTAGTTTGGTTTTGGTCCAAAAATACTGAAGCACTTTTTTTTTGTTTTGTTTTGTTTTGTTTTTGTTTTTGTTTTTGTTTTTTAAGTTGAAAGTATTGATTCAAATACTGGAGTAGGACTTGATGTTAATGTTGTGACACCTACCACCCAACCACTGGTTACACTTAGCCCGAAAATTTTTGAAATTGGACCATATAGAATCAGGAAAACTGGCCAACAACAGATATTGTTTAATCTGTTATGGTCTCTTAAACAAGTCAAATTGCTGATGCAAAACAATATCTGAGAAATACAACCAGCTTGTTCACCCTTTTTGCAGACCTCTTTTCAGGCTTGGACAACCTGGCTGCGACAGTGGAAGCCTCCTAAAAACCGGCTGCCAAGAGACATAACTGGTCTTGTGGGAACAGGATTGGGAATCCTAAATAGTATTGATTCAGAAGTATGAATGAATAAATTGGCTTCCACAACTAAAGATTTAACCAAAATACAACAACCACTGCAATCGTCCTTATCAGCCTTGGGAACACATCAGTGGTTGCTAGCAAACATTCTAGCAAATTGGGAAAAGATAAATGTAAATAATAGCAAATTGATCATTGATGCACTTAATGCCGCACAAAGCAACGTTTCCTTAGCTCTTAGCCGTATCCAGGCTCAATGATGGATGCAGTCAGTTGCTGCCTCAATTATAAGAGAAGGTGAAGAAGTCACTTTTCCCACTGAAATTAGGAAAATAGTCTGGGACAGTGCCACTGACTTTGAAAGAGATTTCCAATCCTGGTGGAATTTAGTGAATTTTACCTATGACCCTAACACAAACACAGCCACAGCATTTGCGTTGACCATAAGAAATGCCTCGGTGCATTTGATATTCCCTATCATTGCACTAGGATTAAATCATGATGGACCCACTTTCTATCCTTCTGAACATAGAGAATGGGCCCGTCAAATTGATGACAAATGGCAAACTGTCAATTTAGAGTCCTGTACCATCTGAGAACAACTAGGGTTTATCTGTGAAGGTAATGCAATTGTAGCTCAAGATATTTGTCTGGAGACAGAACAAAATAGCTGTCATTTTGATATTCATCCTAAGGAGACTTCTGAAACAGTCCTTGTATCTACAGACAATGGGTGTGCCTGCTTCAGAACCGCTTGGGATACTGTGTTTATAGAAAGTACAGTAGTAGCTACTAAAAATCATTCCAATTTTTGTGCTTGCAACTTTACTAAAATTGCAGGATGTGATTTTTCTTTTGTAGCTCCAGTTACTTCACATGAACTTTTAGAATCCAATCTCACGTTGATTCACAAGCTACTGCCTACTCCCATTGGGATGAACCTTTCTCTGGTAAAGCAATTATTACTTCATCAAGATCTAATAGAGATCCTAGGAAAAATCAAGGGGAATGGACAGAAAACTCTGGTAACTGTTCATCATCATGTGCAAGAAATACATCGTGTTGTAGAAAGGGTGAAAAGTGATGCCGAGCACAAGTGGTGGGATACCCTTTTCGGGTGGTCACCCACCGCCACCGGTATCCTGAAGAAATTGTGTCATCCCATTGTTGTTCTTCTGATTTTAGTTATGATTGGTTTTGTTTTATCAGTAATCTTGCTTATTGTAAATTGGAGAATGATGAAACGATGAACAAAATTAACATCTATAATTAATGCACACCACTTGGCCGACATCCTTTACACTAGAGATGTTCCCAGGACAGTAGACACAAGAAGATGATAAGGTTAGAAGATATGTTTTACATCATTTTCTTTTATGATTTGTTCTAATCGCTGTTTTAATTATTTTTGTTTATTGTTTATAAAATTGTACTGAGTAATATCGATTATACTAGGTTTATTACTTTACTGTTTAATATTGATGATACTGGTTTATTATTTGATCAATTTATTGTTTAATTGATTCATATTGATTATTATTTAAATAACTATTATTGATTTACTAATTGTATTTTGCTTATTGTTTAATTATAATTTGTTGTGATTACTAATATGTTGTGATTGTTTTAGTTTTCCCGTTTTCTCTTTCTTTCCCTTTTCCTCTTCTCTTTTCCCTGGGACCTGCTGCCAACACTTGACGAGTCCTGAAGACTCCACGACGACACCATGGAATCCTGCTGATGAAGATCTTTCGAGGGCAATCGTCAGTCACGGGGTGGTGTAAGAGCCCCTCAGAAGCCCCTCATTTTCCATTCTGCCTTCCGATTGCCACAAGAAAGAATCCCTTCCCCCACTGTAGTTCCGGCTTAGAACAGGACACAGCACAGGTGGGACCACTGAACCGTCATGCTGGCTGTTCCCAACAAGGCCTGGTAAGAACTTGGCAAGGAGTTGGCAAGGACTTGGCAAAGACCTGACATGGAGCCAGCACGGGACAGCCTGATGCGCGGCCTGCTTCTAATCTCCGTTCTTAAGCCCAATGAACTTTTGGGGTGACTCTCGCGGTCCTTCACTGAAGACCCCTCATCTGCCTCGTTACCACTGTGACAAAGAAAGAATGAGAACCCTCCTCCCAAGGACTGAGACTGAGACCCCTGCTATAGGGAGGAGGGGAAATTGGTGGTCTGACCACTAATGACATGACCTGTTTCCCTTCAGTGATTCAAATGGACTTATTCTTCATTGGATTCGTCTTGCTTTGGTGGTTTCTGTGGACTCACCCGTTCCCTCGGGGCGATTACAATGGACTTTCATTATTACACTTGTTCCCCCCCTCTCTCCTCTGTGGACTATAATTGGAGCCCCGAGTCGACCAGAACTTCGAAGACTCCCCCGACACGACAGACGGATCCCCATCGTCCGGAGCACTGAGGATCTCGCCTGTGTTGGTAGCTATTCCCATAGCCCTGTTCTCTCTCTAACCTTTTATCTCCTTTCAGATCCCCACTATCGCGTTTACTGTTTTGGCCCCTACTAAAGGTGCATTTGTTGTGATTAACTGATAGTCCCTTGTTGTTTGCCTTTGTTGCACTTTTGGGATGGGTGAAAAGAACCATCACGACACCCCGGAAGAAGCGGATCGTGACAGAGGCGGGCTGGTTACCCCAGACCTGCTAAGCGAGAGCGGCAGTCTCCCATGCTGCGTTTCCGTCTTTTTCGCGAGAAAAGCGGCCAGTAAAGAGACGAAGCGAGTAATAAAAAGAGTGAGAGAACCCCCCCTGGGACTGGGTCTCAGAGAAAGAGTGGGACCCCTTAGTGGGGGGGGGGGGGGGGGAAGTAAAAGGTAATTAATTAGAAAAAAAAATTAATGAAAAGGTAAAAAGAGGGTTTTCTTGGCATAATCTATTGGGGAAAAATAAAAGGTAAAATGTGTAGGAGGGGCCCCTAAAAATTCTGCTGGATTGAGGGATAAGAATGCCCGAGAACATCCAAGATCAAACCTGCTGGATTGAGGGATTAATATTCCAAGAGCATCCAGGGTTGATTCAAACCTGCTGGATTGAGGGATTAATGTTCCAAGAGCATCCAGGGTTGATTCAAACCTGCTGGATTGAGGGATTAATGTTCCAAGAGCATCCAGGGTTAAGTCAAACCTGCTGGGTTGAGGGATTAACATTCCAAGAGCACCCAGAATTAAGTTTGCTGGGTTGTTGAGAGCAGCCAAGATTGAGTAAAAATTTTGCCAGTTTGAAGAGAAGTCTGACAGGATCTAGAGTTGGGAACCACACAGCTAGATTGAGGGGTATCCAAGAACACTGGGACTAGCCAGGGACACCTACAAGTGTAATAGGTGTGTTGAAAAAGAAAAGGTACCTTGTTGTTGTGGTTGTTTTGTTATGTGTAAGAGTAAGTAAAATAAAGTTAAGTGAATGTAGACGAAGGAAAGTATATGTATGCATCCTGCCCTGTTAAGCAGCCTCACTGTGCTTCCCTGCTGTCACCGACAAACACAAGTTACGAACCCTCAGAACTGAAAAAGTTCCATCAAATATTGCTTCCATTGATGACCATGATATTGTCTATAATACCTTGTTCCAACTTATGTTATGTAAGTGTTAATACCCCTATCCTACCAGTTGGTAAACCTGATGGGTCATACCGGTTAGTACAGGATCTGCGGGCCATAAACAAGGTCACTGAGGATCTGTATCCTGTGGTGGCCAATCCCTACACGTTATTAACTTGCTTAACCCCCGAGCTAACTTGGTTTACCGTTTTAGATTTAAAAGATGCCTTCTTTTGCCTTCCTATCCACGAAGCCAGAAAATTTTTGCATTTGAATGGGAAAATCCTAAGAGCGGGCCAAGAACTCAACTGACATGGACCAGACTCCCACAAGGATTCAAAAACTCACCCACTTTGTTTGGAGAACAACTTGCAAAAGAATTAGAGACCTGAGAAGCCCCTCCAGAGGAAGGGAAGTTGCTAGAGTACGTAGATGACATCCTGATAGCCACACGGACAAGGGAAGCATGCACGGCCTGGACGATAAGCCTCTTGAACTTTTTGGGGCTCCAAGGGTACCGAGTATCAAAGAAAAAAGCCCAAGTAGTAAAACAGAAAGTAACTTATCTGGGTTACGAAGTCAGTGCTAGACAACGTACCTTGGGCCAAAGCCGGAAGGAGGCAATATGCCAGAGCCCAAAACCTCAGACGGTAAAGGAACTACGAACTTTCCTGAGGATGACAGGGTGGTGCAGGTTATGGATCTGTAACTATGGACTGTTTGTTAAGCCCTTCTATGAACTGATTGCAACTGAAAGCAGGAACATCCAAGAGACAAAGGAAGCTACGCAAGCTTTCAACCAGCTGAAAAAAGCCCTCATGTCAGCTCCAGCCCTGAGATTGCCGGACGTGAGTAAGCCTTTCCTTTTATTCTCCCATGAGAAGCAAGGAATCGCCTTAGGAATACTAGCACAGGACCTGGGCCCATATCGGAGAGCAGTGGCTTACTTCTCTAAGCAATTGGATACAGCAGCTAAAGGGTGGCCTGGGTGCCTCAGAGCTGTTGCAGCAGTCGTCCTGAACATCCAAGAGGCACACAAATTCACCCTAGGCCAGAAAAGAACTGTGCTAGTGTCTCACACAGTGTCTGCAGTGCTAGAGGTAAAAGGTGGGCATTGGCTTTCCCCACAACGGCTCCTGAGATACCAAGCTATCATAGCGGAGCAAGATGATGTAGAGATAGTAGTGGCTAACATTGTCAATCCAGCCTCCTTCCTCAGTAGAAACCAAGGGGAACCAGTGGAACATGACTGCCTGGAGACCATTGAAGCCACCTACTCCAGCTGCCCTGACTCGAAGGACACCCCTCTCGAGAATGCAGAAGTCTCGTTTACTGATGGAAGCAGTTATATCATCAGTGGAAAACGGCACGCCGGCTAGGCAGTTCCAACGTGCAAGGAAGTAATATCATCTGGGCCCCTGCCAACAAATACCTCTGCACAGAAGGCCGAGATAATTGCTCTAACTCGGGCCCTAGAATTGGCAAGAGGGAAAGAAATAAACATATACACGGACTCGAAGTATGCATTTGGAGTAGTGCATGCTCACAGAGCCATTTAGAAAGAGAGAGGACTGCTGAAGTCTCAAGGGAAAAATATTAAAGATGCATCAGAAGTACTGCGACTTCTAGCAGCAGTCCAGTTGCCAGAGAAAGTAGCGATCATGCACATTAAGGCACATCAGAAGATCAACTCCGAATTGGAAGAAGGAAACGAGCTGGCAGATAGGGAAGCAAAAGAAGCAGCAAGACGGGCAAATTTCCCCTAAAGGTAAGCCAAGATACAACAAACCAGAAAAAAAATTAATCTATGAGCAAAAAGGAGACTATAACCAAGAGGGATGGGCCACCATAGAAGGAAAATTAGTTCTACCCTCCTATTTATGATGGTCCCTAATAAAGGAAGAACACCAGAAAACCATTGGGGTATTGATGCTCTAGCATAACTAGACATTTACAACTCGACAATGTGACCTTTGCCTCCAGACCAACCCCAAAAATACTCCCAAACCAAAGCTTAGCCAGATTAGGAAGGGTCATGGGCCGGAGCAGCAATGGCAGATTGATTGTACAGAATTGCCAAGAAAAGGGGGGTATAAGTTTTTCCTGGTGCTAACAGATACCTTTTCAGGATGGCCAGAAGCATTCCCCACCAGGACTTCTAAAGCTCAAGAAGTAACTAAGGTATTGGTACAAGAAAACATACCACGCTTTAGAGTCCTGGCCACAATCTCCTCAAATAGAGGACCACATTTTATTGTAAAATTCGTGCAACAAGTTAGCCAATACTTGAACATAGACTGAGAACTTCGCACCCCATATAACCCACAATCAAGTGGTCAGGTAAAAAAAATGAATCATTTGATCAAACAACAAATTGTACAATTGGGACAAGAAGCTAATTTGTCATGGACTCAATCCCTCCCATTAGCACTACTGCAGATCCGAACCAAACCCAAGACTAAAGAAAAGCTAAACCACTTTGAATTGCTTTATGAAAAACCATATGGGGTGCGAAAGAGAATGTCTACCCAAGACATGTCACTAACCTCCTGTATGTTAAGTCTCTTAACTTGGTGTATCCAGCACCAATCACTAGCTAATAAACACAAGTCATAACTAGTGAAATACACTGTTTAGAAGACTTTATGTCACCCAATTATAATCCTATTAATTTTAGTTACTGTAAGTTTAATGATGTCTACTTTAACACTCATGTAGAATTCGAGGATGTTAAAACACATGGCCAGTCTGACATCACTCTCTAGAACTCCTAGAATCTTACTGAAAGAGGACGGTCATGATAGTAGATCAGAATTTAAATCAAGACCCCTGTAGTAAAAGAATTTAATCTATTTTAAGAAAAGGGGGGACTGAAGCAGAGATTTTTAGAGTTAGGTTAACAAAATGAATGAAGCATTTCTAATTTAGCTTGTAGAGTTATGTGTTGAATTTTCAACCTTTTGCTTAAGAAACCTCTGCCTAGTACAAAGGGCATAGGAAAATGCAAATTTCTGAAGCTTCTTGCATAGAGAACAATACCAGAAGAAGGAAAGAACCCTTTCCTTCTGAATTAAAATAAAGAAGCTCCTCTGTCTCCAAGCCTATCAAGACTGACAGACGTACTCAGATAAGCACCAAAGGACCAAAAGCGCACGCGCAGAGAGGAAAAGTTCAAAAGTTCAATCATGAGGAAGACCACAATCTTCAGCCTCAGGACCACCAAGAGACCCCCGTACGACCACCACAGCAAACCACGCATGCCCAGAAGGGCGTGGACTTACTTCGCGTGAGAAGCGAGGACAGGCGGGGCCAGGGGTGGAATATGCATGAAAAAGTTGTGCAATGTATTGCATATGGAACGTCTTTAAGAATAAAAGTGTGGGTCAAGCCCGCTGCTTTGCCGCTTGGTTTTTCGCCTTCAGTCAATTACACACTGCTGAAGTTGAGGCAGGCTGTTCAGCTTTGCTGCTTTTCAGCATCTCAGCTGCCCTTCTGCTCTGTGACGCTCTCGAGGTTTCTTGCCTTCGCCAGGCTGCAACGTGCCCGCTAGTACCAAGAACTGGGCAGGAGTGGGCAGAGAGCACGGCCATCTGCCAGCAGGTTGCAGCTTGCCCAGGAAAATGCAGTGTCCTTGGAATGTGCAGCAAATCCTATTTCCTGGCAAGGTCGGGCTAAGTGAGCAGTGCTGGGACACTTTCTCCTTGAGAACTGGAGCGGAAAAGCTTTTCGCTAAGATGTAGGCGACTCGAGAGGCAGAATACGCAGCTCCGCAGCTGGCCGAAAGCAAGTGCCGCTTGCCGGCGTCTTTCGGCAAAAGCGGCGCTTCGGAGCGCACCGCTGCCGCTCCAGTCATCTGTGCGCGAAGTTGCCGCTTCTTGGCCTCCGGCAGCCGGAGATCGCGGTAGCTTGCATAGGCGAAGAACGAAGCCGCGAAGAAGCCGGCTTGTGTGCGAAGCTCGCAGACAGCTGCAGGACGGTGGCTGCCGCTCTCCTGCCTCTTGAATTCACTCTTGGCATGCCAATGGGAGGTGTTCCAGGACAACCTTCCTGAGTTTTTATTTTGGTTTTCATGCATCCCACCTTGGAAATTCTTGTTGCTCCCCAGAGGCTCCAAGATGCAGAGAACACGGTGGCAGCTGCTGAAAAGAAAGGCAACTGTGAGTTGGTCAAGAAGCAAGAACACCGGCAGCTGACTGTGCTTGGCAAGGAGCAGCTGCTGGATTCTTGCAATTGCCTTCAGTGCGCACAGAAGCCCGCTGCTCTGCTGCTTCGTGTTTCGCCTTCAGTCAATTGCACATTGCTGAAGCTGAGGCAGGCAGTTCAGCTTTGCTGCTTTTCAGCATCTCAGCTGCTTTCTGCTCTGTGACAGCTCTCGAGGTGAAATAGAGATTTTTAGAGTTAGGTTAACAAAATGAATTAAGCATTTCTAATTTAGCTTGTAGAGTTATGTGTTGAATTTTCAACCTTTTGCTTAAGAAACCTCTGCCTAATACAAAGGGCAAAGGAAAATGCAAATTTCTGAAGCATCTTGCATGAAGAACAATACCAGAAGAAGGAAAGAACCCTTTCCTTCTGAATTAAAATAAAGAAGCTCCTCTGTCTCCAAGCCTATCAAGACTGACAGACGTACTCAGATAAGCACCAAAGGACCAAAAGCGCACGCGCAGAGAGGAAAAGTTCAAAAGTTCAATCATGAGGAAGACCACAATCTTCAGCCTCAGGACCACCAAGAGACCCCCGTACGACCACCACAGCAAACCACGCATGCCCAGAAGGGCGTGGACTTACTTCGCGTGAGAAGCGAGGACAGGCGGGGCCAGGGGTGGAATATGCATGAAAAAGTTGTGCAATGTATTGCATATGGAACGTCTTTAAGAATAAAAGTGTGGGTCAGACTGAGGCTCGGGGCACAAGTTTTGGAGAGCTATCTCACTTGTGCCGGGCGCTGACATACGTACCCACTTCATAACTACCCCAGGTTATGGAGTCTATTGATTTCTTCCGCGTATCGTTTCAGTCGGGGCTTGCAAAGGTGCTTTAGGCGCGGCCCAGCTGATAGCGCAGCGGGCGCGCGGGCACAAGCCGCGGTTTGAGGAGCTGCTTTGAACGCCGCTAGCTGATAGCGCAGCTAGTGGGAGCGTGGTACAAGCTAGGAGTTACAAGCACCGCTTACAAGCATCGCTAGTTGGTAAAAAGCTTGCAAAAGTAGCCAGCGAGCCCGGCTGGGCTAAGAATTAAGTGTTTGTTATACAATAGCACTGCCCTTCAGTGTTAAAAGCTGTCACTGGTGCAGGGGGAGGGGTTGGGGAAGGCAGTCTAGGGTTGCCATGGGAAACAGCAGTTGTATGAGTTCTCCACCCCCTTTCGGAAGAGAATTGTACCCTCCCCCTGTCCTGTCAGTTGTTGTTCAAGTCTGCCCCTTAGCCTAGAATCTTCTCTGTTCCACGGTTCTTCCACCAAGAACACTCCTTTCCCTTTTCCCCACTGGTTAATGTTATATTTCCCCTCCCTTTAGCCTTCTCCCGATTGTACCCTCGAATGCTAAACCCTCCTACCCCTACGCAGTAAAAGAATCCTCAGCCCGCCCTTCGGGGCTCTCGGAATCTGCCTCTCTACTGCTTCGTTGTCTCCCTGTTTGCCCCTTCTGCGACCCTTCAATCAACGAGCAGGATTTCAGCAGCCCGAGTGTCCCTCCCGTTCTTCTGGTGGACCCTCAGATGTACCAGCTACCCGAGCTTCGTGCCGAGCGGCTAAAAGCCCCCACGGCTCGGCAACTGGGAGATCCTTTGCATTACAGGGCGAATAAAGGGGGGATGAATGTGTGTGAATGCGAGGCTGTAAGAGCCCGTCAGAAGCCCCTCATTTTCCATTCTGCCTTCCGATTGCCACAAGAAAGAATCCCTTCCCCCACTGTAGTTCCGGCTTAGAACAGGACACAGCACAGGTGGGACCACTGAACCGTCATGCTGGCTGTTCCCAACAAGGCCTGGTAAGAACTTGGCAAGGAGTTGGCAAGGACTTGGCAAAGACCTGACATGGAGCCAGCACGGGACAGCCTGATGCACGGCCTGCTTCTAATCTCCGTTCTTAAGCCCAATGAACTTTTGGGGTGACTCTCGCGGTCCTTCACTGAAGACCCCTCATCTGCCTCGTTACCACTGTGACAAAGAAAGAATGAGAACCCTCCTCCCAAGGACTGAGACTGAGACCCCTGCTATAGGGAGGAGGGGAAATTGGTGGTCTGACCACTAATGACATGACCTGTTTCCCTTCAGTGATTCAAATGGACTTATTCTTCATTGGATTCGTCTTGCTTTGGTGGTTTCTGTGGACTCACCCGTTCCCTCGGGGCGATTACAATGGACTTTCATTATTACACTTGTTCCCCCCCTCTCTCCTCTGTGGACTATAATTGGAGCCCCGAGTCGGCCAGAACTTCGAAGACTCCCCCGACACGACAGACGGATCCCCATCGTCCGGAGCACTGAGGATCTCGCCTGTGTTGGTAGCTATTCCCATAGCCCTGTTCTCTCTCTAACCTTTTATCTCCTTTCAGATCCCCACTATCGCGTTTACTGTTTTGGCCCCTACTAAAGGTGCATTTGTTGTGATTAACTGATAGTCCCTTGTTGTTTGCCTTTGTTGCACTTTTGGGATGGGTGAAAAGAACCATCACGACACCCCGCAAGAAACGGATCGTGACATTAAAATTGGCGTCACGGACAGGATTTCTGTCTAGACAGAAGGGTTGCAGCTGAAAAGGCACCCATACTGTCTTTGGCAATTCATAAAGGATCCCTTAGTGCAAAGGGCGGGACACTGTTGTTTTGTTGTTGTTGTGTGTATGTGGTCTGGGAAGGAAGGGACAACTTGAAGCAACTAAGCAGAGCCTCCCAGGCAGATTATTGTCCTTTCACCCAGCCAGGGAAGCGAAGGGCGACACAGCGAGGGCTGTGTAGTTTTGTGGAACTTAAGTTTGTAGCTCCCTGTCGTGGTTTTGGTCCCTTCACAAAATGAGTGACAATCTTAGCCTTGAAATTAAAGCTGAATTTTATGCACTACTAGCCAAACACAATGCCAAACCTTCTACAGAAGGAGAAAAATGGGCACAGAGTAATTGGTTGAACTTAGAAAATGTTCTTGATAGAGTGTGTTCATTACAACATGAAACAAAATTCAAACTGGGCAAAAATAAAACTATCTTCTGCTCAGTTTTGGGAGCTTGTCTTATGGCAGCTATAGAAAATGGCTTCGAGCGAAGAAGTGAGGAACATGCTATAATAGACTCCCTTCAAAATCTAGTTGAAATTTTGCAAAAACAGTTCTATGAAGCAAAAAAATGTGATCTATGCATTGCGAGCTGCCTTAACAGAGGAACATATTAACAAATCACATCATGCTGATTCCTCTACAGAGCTTGAGGAGAAGGAAACTCCTCACATTAAACAAATCTATCCTCATCAAGAACTTGAAGCAGCAAGTAATTGTGGGGAACATTGCTGCCATCACTTGAGACCCTTGATTAAAACAGAGTAGAACTATCTCAGTGATGATGATCTGGAACCTCACATCACAACCAAACGCATACCATCACAACTAAACACGGCCACCGAGCTAGCTAAGCTTAAAAGGGAATACGGACAGCCTCCACATGAATCAGAAACAGAATATGTTTTCCGGGTGTCCCTCACTGGTGGTGATCAAATTCAATTCACTGAACAGGAAGCCAGTGGGTATTGGGGACATGGTGTCTTCTTAACAACAGGAGAGAAAGGTGACACATGGTCCCTGACACAGCGTGCAGCTTTTTGGGCCGGGGGAACAAGCCCCTTGGAAAGGGGAGATCCCATAGCTAGAATTAGTACCCCCGACCAGCTCTTGGAAAATGTGCACAAAGCTGCTTGCCTGCAAATGACTCACAAAAAGAAATGAATTCCTGGCTTTGAATCCCTGATGCAATTACCTGTGAAGCCCAAGATAATGACCCCTTGAATTTGTGGGCTTCCAGAATCACTCAAACCTACAGCAATTCTCCTTCCAAAAACGATAGCAGCTGTATCTCCTGTAGAAAGACCAGACAGATTTCCTAGTCACTGGAACGACCCATTTGTTCCCCTTTATGACTTGTTGAGGAAAGGGGTGAAATGGGATTGGAGTCTTTCTCAGGAGTCAGCATTGCAATTGCTGATTTTTGAAGCAACAGCTCATCAAGCACTGGGCCCTATCCATCCTACAGATCCTTTCCAGGTGGAATGGGCATTTGCCTCCTCAGGGCTGTCAGTACACATATGGCAGCGGGGTCCTGAGGCTCCGACAAGACCTGTTGGTTTTGATTCCCGTGGTTCCAAAGATGCTGAGAAAAGATACACTACCTGGGAAAAAGGATTGTTGATGGTTATCTTAGCTTTCCTAGAAGTAGAAAAAATTGCACAAAACCAACCAATTGTATTGAGAGGCCCCTTCAAGGTTATTAAGACGGTCACTAGTGGGAGTCCCCCTCCTGACGGGGTGGCCCAGAGGGCCTCAGTGAGAAAGTGGTATGCTCAGGTTGAACATTACTGTAACTTCTTCTCAATGACAGAAGGAGCTGTAAAAACTTTAGCAATCCAAGAAACGGAGAGCTTGGACAAACCTGCCTCTGTAATCAAAGTAACCCCTCCTTTCTGCCCCGAACAATCAGCAAACTCTTGGTTTACTGATGCTTTTGCTAAAGGGGAAGGAAAAGGATGGAAATCTAGGGCAGAAGCCCTCCACTTTTCCTCTGGTGAGCAAATGATTACAGAGGGAGAAGGTAGTACACACAGTGGGGAGCTGATAGCTGTCTGGAGTGTTTTTCAACGAGAAGCACAGAATTCCTCTTTGGTCTGCATCTACACTGACTCCTATGCTCTGTACCAAATGATCCTAATAATCCAGCTCATGACCCTGGCCAACCTGTTCTGGTGGACCTCTCTTACTATAGGACTAGTAGCACTTGTGCTAAAACCCCCTCTGAAGAAATATGCATGGGAATCCTCTGGTGCTCTAGGGAAAGAGCATTGGACAAATACATGCTGGATAATTCCATCATTCTAACTTTTCTGCCTCTCGGCGGCAGAATTCTGTTGTGTTGACTTTCTCAGAAGAACTCCGAGGGACATGAAGACCACCTAATCCATGATAAAACTGGTAATACTTTTCTGCATCCTACCGCAACCCCATGGCCAGAAAGCAGCTGAGTGACCGTGGTCTGAACTAATTGTGGTAGCATGCAGAAAAAGTGAAAGGATCTCTTGAAGCACAAAAAGGTTTGTACGCAGCCAAGCATACAGGATTGTTGGCACAATTTCACATGAACACAAACTGTAGAAGTAGTTTGGTTTTGGTCCAAAAATACTGAAGCACTTTTTTTTTGTTTTGTTTTGTTTTTGTTTTTGTTTTTGTTTTTTAAGTTGAAAGTATTGATTCAAATACTGGAGTAGGACTTGATGTTAATGTTGTGACACCTACCACCCAACCACTGGTTACACTTAGCCCGAAAATTTTTGAAATTGGACCATGTAGAATCAGGAAAACTGGCCAACAACAGATATTGTTTAATCTGTTATGGTCTCTTAAACAAGTCAAATTGCTGATGCAAAACAATATCTGAGAAATACAACCAGCTTGTTCACCCTTTTTGCAGACCTCTTTTCAGGCTTGGACAACCTGGCTGCGACAGTGGAAGCCTCCTAAAAACCGGCTGCCAAGAGACATAACTGGTCTTGTGGGAACAGGATTGGGAATCCTAAATAGTATTGATTCAGAAGTATGAATGAATAAATTGGCTTCCACAACTAAAGATTTAACCAAAATACAACAACCACTGCAATCGTCCTTATCAGCCTTGGGAACACATCAGTGGTTGCTAGCAAACATTCTAGCAAATTGGGAAAAGATAAATGTAAATAATAGCAAATTGATCATTGATGCACTTAATGCCGCACAAAGCAACGTTTCCTTAGCTCTTAGCCGTATCCAGGCTCAATGATGGATGCAGTCAGTTGCTGCCTCAATTATAAGAGAAGGTGAAGAAGGCACTTTTCCCACTGAAATTAGGAAAATAGTCTGGGACAGTGCCACTGACTTTGAAAGAGATTTCCAATCCTGGTGGAATTTAGTGAATTTTACCTATGACCCTAACACAAACACAGCCACAGCATTTGCGTTGACCATAAGAAATGCCTGGGTGCATTTGATATTCCCTATCATTGCACTAGGATTAAATCATGATGGACCCACTTTCTATCCTTCTGAACATAGAGAATGGGCCCGTCAAATTGATGACAAATGGCAAACTGTCAATTTAGAGTCCTGTACCATCTGAGAACAACTAGGGTTTATCTGTGAAGGTAATGCAATTGTAGCTCAAGATATTTGTCTGGAGACAGAACAAAATAGCTGTCATTTTGATATTCATCCTAACGAGACTTCTGAAACAGTCCTTGTATCTACAGACAATGGGTGTGCCTGCTTCAGAACCGCTTGGGATACTGTGTTTATAGAAAGTACAGTAGTAGCTACTAAAAATCATTCCAATTTTTGTGCTTGCAACTTTACTAAAATTGCAGGATGTGATTTTTCTTTTGTAGCTCCAGTTACTTCACATGAACTTTTAGAATCCAATCTCACGTTGATTCACAAGCTACTGCCTACTCCCATTGGGATGAACCTTTCTCTGGTAAAGCAATTATTACTTCATCAAGATCTAATAGAGATCCTAGGAAAAATCAAGGGGAATGGACAGAAAACTCTGGTAACTGTTCATCATCATGTGCAAGAAATACATCGTGTTGTAGAAAGGGTGAAAAGTGATGCCGAGCACAAGTGGTGGGATACCCTTTTCGGGTGGTCACCCACCGCCACCGGTATCCTGAAGAAATTGTGTCATCCCATTGTTGTTCTTCTGATTTTAGTTATGATTGGTTTTGTTTTATCAGTAATCTTGCTTATTGTAAATTGGAGAATGATGAAACGATGAACAAAATTAACATCTATAATTAATGCACACCACTTGGCCGACATCCTTTACACTAGAGATGTTCCCAGGACAGTAGACACAAGAAGATGATAAGGTTAGAAGATATGTTTTACATCATTTTCTTTTATGATTTGTTCTAATCGCTGTTTTAATTATTTTTGTTTATTGTTTATAAAATTGTACTGAGTAATATCGATTATACTAGGTTTATTACTTTACTGTTTAATATTGATGATACTGGTTTATTATTTGATCAATTTATTGTTTAATTGATTCATATTGATTATTATTTAAATAACTATTATTGATTTACTAATTGTATTTTGCTTATTGTTTAATTATAATTTGTTGTGATGACTAATATGTTGTGATTGTTTTAGTTTTCCCGTTTTCTCTTTCTTTCCCTTTTCCTCTTCTCTTTTCCCTGGGACCTGCTGCCAACACTTGACGAGTCCTGAAGACTCCACGACGACACCATGGAATCCTGCTGATGAAGATCTTTCGAGGGCAATCGTCAGTCACGGGGTGGTGTAAGAGCCCCTCAGAAGCCCCTCATTTTCCATTCTGCCTTCCGATTGCCACAAGAAAGAATCCCTTCCCCCACTGTAGTTCCGGCTTAGAACAGGACACAGCACAGGTGGGACCACTGAACCGTCATGCTGGCTGTTCCCAACAAGGCCTGGTAAGAACTTGGCAAGGAGTTGGCAAGGACTTGGCAAAGACCTGACATGGAGCCAGCACGGGACAGCCTGATGCGCGGCCTGCTTCTAATCTCCGTTCTTAAGCCCAATGAACTTTTGGGGTGACTCTCGCGGTCCTTCACTGAAGACCCCTCATCTGCCTCGTTACCACTGTGACAAAGAAAGAATGAGAACCCTCCTCCCAAGGACTGAGACTGAGACCCCTGCTATAGGGAGGAGGGGAAATTGGTGGTCTGACCACTAATGACATGACCTGTTTCCCTTCAGTGATTCAAATGGACTTATTCTTCATTGGATTCGTCTTGCTTTGGTGGTTTCTGTGGACTCACCCGTTCCCTCGGGGCGATTACAATGGACTTTCATTATTACACTTGTTCCCCCCCTCTCTCCTCTGTGGACTATAATTGGAGCCCCGAGTCGGCCAGAACTTCGAAGACTCCCCCGACACGACAGACGGATCCCCATCGTCCGGAGCACTGAGGATCTCGCCTGTGTTGGTAGCTATTCCCATAGCCCTGTTCTCTCTCTAACCTTTTATCTCCTTTCAGATCCCCACTATCGCGTTTACTGTTTTGGCCCCTACTAAAGGTGCATTTGTTGTGATTAACTGATAGTCCCTTGTTGTTTGCCTTTGTTGCACTTTTGGGATGGGTGAAAAGAACCATCACGACACCCCGCAAGAAACGGATCGTGACATTAAAATTGGCGTCACGGACAGGACAGGATTTCTGTCTAGACAGAAGGGTTGCAGCTGAAAAGGCACCCATACTGTCTTTGGCAATTCATAAAGGATCCCTTAGTGCAAAGGGCGGGACACTGTTGTTTTGTTGTTGTTGTGTGTATGTGGTCTGGGAAGGAAGGGACAACTTGAAGCAACTAAGCAGAGCCTCCCAGGCAGATTATTGTCCTTTCACCCAGCCAGGGAAGCGAAGGGCGACACAGCGAGGGCTGTGTAGTTTTGTGGAACTTAAGTTTGTAGCTCCCTGTCGTGGTTTTGGTCCCTTCACAAAATGAGTGACAATCTTAGCCTTGAAATTAAAGCTGAATTTTATGCACTACTAGCCAAACACAATGCCAAACCTTCTACAGAAGGAGAAAAATGGGCACAGAGTAATTGGTTGAACTTAGAAAATGTTATTGATAGAGTGTGTTCATTACAACATGAAACAAAATTCAAACTGGGCAAAAATAAAACTATCTTCTGCTCAGTTTTGGGAGCTTGTCTTATGGCAGCTATAGAAAATGGCTTCCAGCGAAGAAGTGAGGAACATGCTATAATAGACTCCCTTCAAAATCTAGTTGAAATTTTGCAAAAACAGTTCTATGAAGCAAAAAAATGTGATCTATGCATTGCGAGCTGCCTTAACAGAGGAACATATTAACAAATCACATCATGCTGATTCCTCTACAGAGCTTGAGGAGAAGGAAACTCCTCACATTAAACAAATCTATCCTCATCAAGAACTTGAAGCAGCAAGTAATTGTGGGGAACATTGCTGCCATCACTTGAGACCCTTGATTAAAACAGAGTAGAACTATCTCAGTGATGATGATCTGGAACCTCACATCACAACCAAACGCATACCATCACAACTAAACACGGCCACCGAGCTAGCTAAGCTTAAAAGGGAATACGGACAGCCTCCACATGAATCAGAAACAGAATATGTTTTCCGGGTGTCCCTCACTGGTGGTGATCAAATTCAATTCACTGAACAGGAAGCCAGTGGGTATTGGGGACATGGTGTCTTCTTAACAACAGGAGAGAAAGGTGACACATGGTCCCTGACACAGCGTGCAGCTTTTTGGGCCGGGGGAACAAGCCCCTTGGAAAGGGGAGATCCCATAGCTAGAATTAGTACCCCCGACCAGCTCTTGGAAAATGTGCACAAAGCTGCTTGCCTGCAAATGACTCACAAAAAGAAATGAATTCCTGGCTTTGAATCCCTGATGCAATTACCTGTGAAGCCCAAGATAATGACCCCTTGAATTTGTGGGCTTCCAGAATCACTCAAACCTACAGCAATTCTCCTTCCAAAAACGATAGCAGCTGTATCTCCTGTAGAAAGACCAGACAGATTTCCTAGTCACTGGAACGACCCATTTGTTCCCCTTTATGACTTGTTGAGGAAAGGGGTGAAATGGGATTGGAGTCTTTCTCAGGAGTCAGCATTGCAATTGCTGATTTTTGAAGCAACAGCTCATCAAGCACTGGGCCCTATCCATCCTACAGATCCTTTCCAGGTGGAATGGGCATTTGCCTCCTCAGGGCTGTCAGTACACATATGGCAGCGGGGTCCTGAGGCTCCGACAAGACCTGTTGGTTTTGATTCCCGTGGTTCCAAAGATGCTGAGAAAAGATACACTACCTGGGAAAAAGGATTGTTGATGGTTATCTTAGCTTTCCTAGAAGTAGAAAAAATTGCACAAAACCAACCAATTGTATTGAGAGGCCCCTTCAAGGTTATTAAGACAGTCACTAGTGGGAGTCCCCCTCCTGACGGGGTGGCCCAGAGGGCCTCAGTGAGAAAGTGGTATGCTCAGGTTGAACATTACTGTAACTTCTTCTCAATGACAGAAGGAGCTGTAAAAACTTTAGCAATCCAAGAAACGGAGAGCTTGGACAAACCTGCCTCTGTAATCAAAGTAACCCCTCCTTTCTGCCCCGAACAATCAGCAAACTCTTGGTTTACTGATGCTTTTGCTAAAGGGGAAGGAAAAGGATGGAAATCTAGGGCAGAAGCCCTCCACTTTTCCTCTGGTGAGCAAATGATTACAGAGGGAGAAGGTAGTACACACAGTGGGGAGCTGATAGCTGTCTGGAGTGTTTTTCAACGAGAAGCACAGAATTCCTCTTTGGTCTGCATCTACACTGACTCCTATGCTCTGTACCAAATGATCCTAATAATCCAGCTCATGACCCTGGCCAACCTGTTCTGGTGGACCTCTCTTACTATAGGACTAGTAGCACTTGTGCTAAAACCCCCTCTGAAGAAATATGCATGGGAATCCTCTGGTGCTCTAGGGAAAGAGCATTGGACAAATACATGCTGGATAATTCCATCATTCTAACTTTTCTGCCTCTCGGCGGCAGAATTCTGTTGTGTTTACTTTCTCAGAAGAACTCCGAGGGACATGAAGACCACCTAATCCATGATAAAACTGGTAATACTTTTCTGCATCCTACCGCAACCCCATGGCCAGAAAGCAGCTGAGTGACCGTGGTCTGAACTAATTGTGGTAGCATGCAGAAAAAGTGAAAGGATCTCTTGAAGCACAAAAAGGTTTGTACGCAGCCAAGCATACAGGATTGTTGGCACAATTTCACATGAACACAAACTGTAGAAGTAGTTTGGTTTTGGTCCAAAAATACTGAAGCACTTTTTTTTTGTTTTGTTTTGTTTTTGTTTTTGTTTTTGTTTTTTAAGTTGAAAGTATTGATTCAAATACTGGAGTAGGACTTGATGTTAATGTTGTGACACCTACCACCCAACCACTGGTTACACTTAGCCCGAAAATTTTTGAAATTGGACCATATAGAATCAGGAAAACTGGCCAACAACAGATATTGTTTAATCTGTTATGGTCTCTTAAACAAGTCAAATTGCTGATGCAAAACAATATCTGAGAAATACAACCAGCTTGTTCACCCTTTTTGCAGACCTCTTTTCAGGCTTGGACAACCTGGCTGCGACAGTGGAAGCCTCCTAAAAACCGGCTGCCAAGAGACATAACTGGTCTTGTGGGAACAGGATTGGGAATCCTAAATAGTATTGATTCAGAAGTATGAATGAATAAATTGGCTTCCACAACTAAAGATTTAACCAAAATACAACAACCACTGCAATCGTCCTTATCAGCCTTGGGAACACATCAGTGGTTGCTAGCAAACATTCTAGCAAATTGGGAAAAGATAAATGTAAATAATAGCAAATTGATCATTGATGCACTTAATGCCGCACAAAGCAACGTTTCCTTAGCTCTTAGCCGTATCCAGGCTCAATGATGGATGCAGTCAGTTGCTGCCTCAATTATAAGAGAAGGTGAAGAAGGCACTTTTCCCACTGAAATTAGGAAAATAGTCTGGGACAGTGCCACTGACTTTGAAAGAGATTTCCAATCCTGGTGGAATTTAGTGAATTTTACCTATGACCCTAACACAAACACAGCCACAGCATTTGCGTTGACCATAAGAAATGCCTCGGTGCATTTGATATTCCCTATCATTGCACTAGGATTAAATCATGATGGACCCACTTTCTATCCTTCTGAACATAGAGAATGGGCCCGTCAAATTGATGACAAATGGCAAACTGTCAATTTAGAGTCCTGTACCATCTGAGAACAACTAGGGTTTATCTGTGAAGGTAATGCAATTGTAGCTCAAGATATTTGTCTGGAGACAGAACAAAATAGCTGTCATTTTGATATTCATCCTAACGAGACTTCTGAAACAGTCCTTGTATCTACAGACAATGGGTGTGCCTGCTTCAGAACCGCTTGGGATACTGTGTTTATAGAAAGTACAGTAGTAGCTACTAAAAATCATTCCAATTTTTGTGCTTGCAACTTTACTAAAATTGCAGGATGTGATTTTTCTTTTGTAGCTCCAGTTACTTCACATGAACTTTTAGAATCCAATCTCACGTTGATTCACAAGCTACTGCCTACTCCCATTGGGATGAACCTTTCTCTGGTAAAGCAATTATTACTTCATCAAGATCTAATAGAGATCCTAGGAAAAATCAAGGGGAATGGACAGAAAACTCTGGTAACTGTTCATCATCATGTGCAAGAAATACATCGTGTTGTAGAAAGGGTGAAAAGTGATGCCGAGCACAAGTGGTGGGATACCCTTTTCGGGTGGTCACCCACCGCCACCGGTATCCTGAAGAAATTGTGTCATCCCATTGTTGTTCTTCTGATTTTAGTTATGATTGGTTTTGTTTTATCAGTAATCTTGCTTATTGTAAATTGGAGAATGATGAAACGATGAACAAAATTAACATCTATAATTAATGCACACCACTTGGCCGACATCCTTTACACTAGAGATGTTCCCAGGACAGTAGACACAAGAAGATGATAAGGTTAGAAGATATGTTTTACATCATTTTCTTTTATGATTTGTTCTAATCGCTGTTTTAATTATTTTTGTTTATTGTTTATAAAATTGTACTGAGTAATATCGATTATACTAGGTTTATTACTTTACTGTTTAATATTGATGATACTGGTTTATTATTTGATCAATTTATTGTTTAATTGATTCATATTGATTATTATTTAAATAACTATTATTGATTTACTAATTGTATTTTGCTTATTGTTTAATTATAATTTGTTGTGATTACTAATATGTTGTGATTGTTTTAGTTTTCCCGTTTTCTCTTTCTTTCCCTTTTCCTCTTCTCTTTTCCCTGGGACCTGCTGCCAACACTTGACGAGTCCTGAAGACTCCACGACGACACCATGGAATCCTGCTGATGAAGATCTTTCGAGGGCAATCGTCAGTCACGGGGTGGTGTAAGAGCCCGTCAGAAGCCCCTCATTTTCCATTCTGCCTTCCGATTGCCACAAGAAAGAATCCCTTCCCCCACTGTAGTTCCGGCTTAGAACAGGACACAGCACAGGTGGGACCACTGAACCGTCATGCTGGCTGTTCCCAACAAGGCCTGGTAAGAACTTGGCAAGGAGTTGGCAAGGACTTGGCAAAGACCTGACATGGAGCCAGCACGGGACAGCCTGATGCGCGGCCTGCTTCTAATCTCCGTTCTTAAGCCCAATGAACTTTTGGGGTGACTCTCGCGGTCCTTCACTGAAGACCCCTCATCTGCCTCGTTACCACTGTGACAAAGAAAGAATGAGAACCCTCCTCCCAAGGACTGAGACTGAGACCCCTGCTATAGGGAGGAGGGGAAATTGGTGGTCTGACCACTAATGACATGACCTGTTTCCCTTCAGTGATTCAAATGGACTTATTCTTCATTGGATTCGTCTTGCTTTGGTGGTTTCTGTGGACTCACCCGTTCCCTCGGGGCGATTACAATGGACTTTCATTATTACACTTGTTCCCCCCCTCTCTCCTCTGTGGACTATAATTGGAGCCCCGAGTCGGCCAGAACTTCGAAGACTCCCCCGACACGACAGACGGATCCCCATCGTCCGGAGCACTGAGGATCTCGCTTGTGTTGGTAGCTATTCCCATAGCCCTGTTCTCTCTCTAACCTTTTATCTCCTTTCAGATCCCCACTATCGCGTTTACTGTTTTGGCCCCTACTAAAGGTGCATTTGTTGTGATTAACTGATAGTCCCTTGTTGTTTGCCTTTGTTGCACTTTTGGGATGGGTGAAAAGAACCATCACGACACCCCGCAAGAAACGGATCGTGACATTAAAATTGGCGTCACGGACAGGATTTCTGTCTAGACAGAAGGGTTGCAGCTGAAAAGGCACCCATACTGTCTTTGGCAATTCATAAAGGATCCCTTAGTGCAAAGGGCGGGACACTGTTGTTTTGTTGTTGTTGTGTGTATGTGGTCTGGGAAGGAAGGGACAACTTGAAGCAACTAAGCAGAGCCTCCCAGGCAGATTATTGTCCTTTCACCCAGCCAGGGAAGCGAAGGGCGACACAGCGAGGGCTGTGTAGTTTTGTGGAACTTAAGTTTGTAGCTCCCTGTCGTGGTTTTGGTCCCTTCACAAAATGAGTGACAATCTTAGCCTTGAAATTAAAGCTGAATTTTATGCACTACTAGCCAAACACAATGCCAAACCTTCTACAGAAGGAGAAAAATGGGCACAGAGTAATTGGTTGAACTTAGAAAATGTTATTGATAGAGTGTGTTCATTACAACATGAAACAAAATTCAAACTGGGCAAAAATAAAACTATCTTCTGCTCAGTTTTGGGAGCTTGTCTTATGGCAGCTATAGAAAATGGCTTCCAGCGAAGAAGTGAGGAACATGCTATAATAGACTCCCTTCAAAATCTAGTTGAAATTTTGCAAAAACAGTTCTATGAAGCAAAAAAATGTGATCTATGCATTGCGAGCTGCCTTAACAGAGGAACATATTAACAAATCACATCATGCTGATTCCTCTACAGAGCTTGAGGAGAAGGAAACTCCTCACATTAAACAAATCTATCCTCATCAAGAACTTGAAGCAGCAAGTAATTGTGGGGAACATTGCTGCCATCACTTGAGACCCTTGATTAAAACAGAGTAGAACTATCTCAGTGATGATGATCTGGAACCTCACATCACAACCAAACGCATACCATCACAACTAAACACGGCCACCGAGCTAGCTAAGCTTAAAAGGGAATACGGACAGCCTCCACATGAATCAGAAACAGAATATGTTTTCCGGGTGTCCCTCACTGGTGGTGATCAAATTCAATTCACTGAACAGGAAGCCAGTGGGTATTGGGGACATGGTGTCTTCTTAACAACAGGAGAGAAAGGTGACACATGGTCCCTGACACAGCGTGCAGCTTTTTGGGCCGGGGGAACAAGCCCCTTGGAAAGGGGAGATCCCATAGCTAGAATTAGTACCCCCGACCAGCTCTTGGAAAATGTGCACAAAGCTGCTTGCCTGCAAATGACTCACAAAAAGAAATGAATTCCTGGCTTTGAATCCCTGATGCAATTACCTGTGAAGCCCAAGATAATGACCCCTTGAATTTGTGGGCTTCCAGAATCACTCAAACCTACAGCAATTCTCCTTCCAAAAACGATAGCAGCTGTATCTCCTGTAGAAAGACCAGACAGATTTCCTAGTCACTGGAACGACCCATTTGTTCCCCTTTATGACTTGTTGAGGAAAGGGGTGAAATGGGATTGGAGTCTTTCTCAGGAGTCAGCATTGCAATTGCTGATTTTTGAAGCAACAGCTCATCAAGCACTGGGCCCTATCCATCCTACAGATCCTTTCCAGGTGGAATGGGCATTTGCCTCCTCAGGGCTGTCAGTACACATATGGCAGCGGGGTCCTGAGGCTCCGACAAGACCTGTTGGTTTTGATTCCCGTGGTTCCAAAGATGCTGAGAAAAGATACACTACCTGGGAAAAAGGATTGTTGATGGTTATCTTAGCTTTCCTAGAAGTAGAAAAAATTGCACAAAAACAACCAATTGTATTGAGAGGCCCCTTCAAGGTTATCAAGACAGTCACTAGTGGGAGTCCCCCTCCTGACGGGGTGGCCCAGAGGGCCTCAGTGAGAAAGTGGTATGCTCAGGTTGAACATTACTGTAACTTCTTCTCAATGACAGAAGGAGCTGTAAAAACTTTAGCAATCCAAGAAACGGAGAGCTTGGACAAACCTGCCTCTGTAATCAAAGTAACCCCTCCTTTCTGCCCCGAACAATCAGCAAACTCTTGGTTTACTGATGCTTTTGCTAAAGGGGAAGGAAAAGGATGGAAATCTAGGGCAGAAGCCCTCCACTTTTCCTCTGGTGAGCAAATGATTACAGAGGGAGAAGGTAGTACACACAGTGGGGAGCTGATAGCTGTCTGGAGTGTTTTTCAACGAGAAGCACAGAATTCCTCTTTGGTCTGCATCTACACTGACTCCTATGCTCTGTACCAAATGATCCTAATAATCCAGCTCATGACCCTGGCCAACCTGTTCTGGTGGACCTCTCTTACTATAGGACTAGTAGCACTTGTGCTAAAACCCCCTCTGAAGAAATATGCATGGGAATCCTCTGGTGCTCTAGGGAAAGAGCATTGGACAAATACATGCTGGATAATTCCATCATTCTAACTTTTCTGCCTCTCGGCGGCAGAATTCTGTTGTGTTTACTTTCTCAGAAGAACTCCGAGGGACATGAAGACCACCTAATCCATGATAAAACTGGTAATACTTTTCTGCATCCTACCGCAACCCCATGGCCAGAAAGCAGCTGAGTGACCGTGGTCTGAACTAATTGTGGTAGCATGCAGAAAAAGTGAAAGGATCTCTTGAAGCACAAAAAGGTTTGTACGCAGCCAAGCATACAGGATTGTTGGCACAATTTCACATGAACACAAACTGTAGAAGTAGTTTGGTTTTGGTCCAAAAATACTGAAGCACTTTTTTTTTGTTTTGTTTTGTTTTGTTTTTGTTTTTGTTTTTGTTTTTTAAGTTGAAAGTATTGATTCAAATACTGGAGTAGGACTTGATGTTAATGTTGTGACACCTACCACCCAACCACTGGTTACACTTAGCCCGAAAATTTTTGAAATTGGACCATATAGAATCAGGAAAACTGGCCAACAACAGATATTGTTTAATCTGTTATGGTCTCTTAAACAAGTCAAATTGCTGATGCAAAACAATATCTGAGAAATACAACCAGCTTGTTCACCCTTTTTGCAGACCTCTTTTCAGGCTTGGACAACCTGGCTGCGACAGTGGAAGCCTCCTAAAAACCGGCTGCCAAGAGACATAACTGGTCTTGTGGGAACAGGATTGGGAATCCTAAATAGTATTGATTCAGAAGTATGAATGAATAAATTGGCTTCCACAACTAAAGATTTAACCAAAATACAACAACCACTGCAATCGTCCTTATCAGCCTTGGGAACACATCAGTGGTTGCTAGCAAACATTCTAGCAAATTGGGAAAAGATAAATGTAAATAATAGCAAATTGATCATTGATGCACTTAATGCCGCACAAAGCAACGTTTCCTTAGCTCTTAGCCGTATCCAGGCTCAATGATGGATGCAGTCAGTTGCTGCCTCAATTATAAGAGAAGGTGAAGAAGTCACTTTTCCCACTGAAATTAGGAAAATAGTCTGGGACAGTGCCACTGACTTTGAAAGAGATTTCCAATCCTGGTGGAATTTAGTGAATTTTACCTATGACCCTAACACAAACACAGCCACAGCATTTGCGTTGACCATAAGAAATGCCTCGGTGCATTTGATATTCCCTATCATTGCACTAGGATTAAATCATGATGGACCCACTTTCTATCCTTCTGAACATAGAGAATGGGCCCGTCAAATTGATGACAAATGGCAAACTGTCAATTTAGAGTCCTGTACCATCTGAGAACAACTAGGGTTTATCTGTGAAGGTAATGCAATTGTAGCTCAAGATATTTGTCTGGAGACAGAACAAAATAGCTGTCATTTTGATATTCATCCTAAGGAGACTTCTGAAACAGTCCTTGTATCTACAGACAATGGGTGTGCCTGCTTCAGAACCGCTTGGGATACTGTGTTTATAGAAAGTACAGTAGTAGCTACTAAAAATCATTCCAATTTTTGTGCTTGCAACTTTACTAAAATTGCAGGATGTGATTTTTCTTTTGTAGCTCCAGTTACTTCACATGAACTTTTAGAATCCAATCTCACGTTGATTCACAAGCTACTGCCTACTCCCATTGGGATGAACCTTTCTCTGGTAAAGCAATTATTACTTCATCAAGATCTAATAGAGATCCTAGGAAAAATCAAGGGGAATGGACAGAAAACTCTGGTAACTGTTCATCATCATGTGCAAGAAATACATCGTGTTGTAGAAAGGGTGAAAAGTGATGCCGAGCACAAGTGGTGGGATACCCTTTTCGGGTGGTCACCCACCGCCACCGGTATCCTGAAGAAATTGTGTCATCCCATTGTTGTTCTTCTGATTTTAGTTATGATTGGTTTTGTTTTATCAGTAATCTTGCTTATTGTAAATTGGAGAATGATGAAACGATGAACAAAATTAACATCTATAATTAATGCACACCACTTGGCCGACATCCTTTACACTAGAGATGTTCCCAGGACAGTAGACACAAGAAGATGATAAGGTTAGAAGATATGTTTTACATCATTTTCTTTTATGATTTGTTCTAATCGCTGTTTTAATTATTTTTGTTTATTGTTTATAAAATTGTACTGAGTAATATCGATTATACTAGGTTTATTACTTTACTGTTTAATATTGATGATACTGGTTTATTATTTGATCAATTTATTGTTTAATTGATTCATATTGATTATTATTTAAATAACTATTATTGATTTACTAATTGTATTTTGCTTATTGTTTAATTATAATTTGTTGTGATTACTAATATGTTGTGATTGTTTTAGTTTTCCCGTTTTCTCTTTCTTTCCCTTTTCCTCTTCTCTTTTCCCTGGGACCTGCTGCCAACACTTGACGAGTCCTGAAGACTCCACGACGACACCATGGAATCCTGCTGATGAAGATCTTTCGAGGGCAATCGTCAGTCACGGGGTGGTGTAAGAGCCCCTCAGAAGCCCCTCATTTTCCATTCTGCCTTCCGATTGCCACAAGAAAGAATCCCTTCCCCCACTGTAGTTCCGGCTTAGAACAGGACACAGCACAGGTGGGACCACTGAACCGTCATGCTGGCTGTTCCCAACAAGGCCTGGTAAGAACTTGGCAAGGAGTTGGCAAGGACTTGGCAAAGACCTGACATGGAGCCAGCACGGGACAGCCTGATGCGCGGCCTGCTTCTAATCTCCGTTCTTAAGCCCAATGAACTTTTGGGGTGACTCTCGCGGTCCTTCACTGAAGACCCCTCATCTGCCTCGTTACCACTGTGACAAAGAAAGAATGAGAACCCTCCTCCCAAGGACTGAGACTGAGACCCCTGCTATAGGGAGGAGGGGAAATTGGTGGTCTGACCACTAATGACATGACCTGTTTCCCTTCAGTGATTCAAATGGACTTATTCTTCATTGGATTCGTCTTGCTTTGGTGGTTTCTGTGGACTCACCCGTTCCCTCGGGGCGATTACAATGGACTTTCATTATTACACTTGTTCCCCCCCTCTCTCCTCTGTGGACTATAATTGGAGCCCCGAGTCGACCAGAACTTCGAAGACTCCCCCGACACGACAGACGGATCCCCATCGTCCGGAGCACTGAGGATCTCGCCTGTGTTGGTAGCTATTCCCATAGCCCTGTTCTCTCTCTAACCTTTTATCTCCTTTCAGATCCCCACTATCGCGTTTACTGTTTTGGCCCCTACTAAAGGTGCATTTGTTGTGATTAACTGATAGTCCCTTGTTGTTTGCCTTTGTTGCACTTTTGGGATGGGTGAAAAGAACCATCACGACACCCCGGAAGAAGCGGATCGTGACAGAGGCGGGCTGGTTACCCCAGACCTGCTAAGCGAGAGCGGCAGTCTCCCATGCTGCGTTTCCGTCTTTTTCGCGAGAAAAGCGGCCAGTAAAGAGACGAAGCGAGTAATAAAAAGAGTGAGAGAACCCCCCCTGGGACTGGGTCTCAGAGAAAGAGTGGGACCCCTTAGTGGGGGGGGGGGGGGGGAAGTAAAAGGTAATTAATTAGAAAAAAAAATTAATGAAAAGGTAAAAAGAGGGTTTTCTTGGCATAATCTATTGGGGAAAAATAAAAGGTAAAATGTGTAGGAGGGGCCCCTAAAAATTCTGCTGGATTGAGGGATAAGAATGCCCGAGAACATCCAAGATCAAACCTGCTGGATTGAGGGATTAATATTCCAAGAGCATCCAGGGTTGATTCAAACCTGCTGGATTGAGGGATTAATGTTCCAAGAGCATCCAGGGTTGATTCAAACCTGCTGGATTGAGGGATTAATGTTCCAAGAGCATCCAGGGTTAAGTCAAACCTGCTGGGTTGAGGGATTAACATTCCAAGAGCACCCAGAATTAAGTTTGCTGGGTTGTTGAGAGCAGCCAAGATTGAGTAAAAATTTTGCCAGTTTGAAGAGAAGTCTGACAGGATCTAGAGTTGGGAACCACACAGCTAGATTGAGGGGTATCCAAGAACACTGGGACTAGCCAGGGACACCTACAAGTGTAATAGGTGTGTTGAAAAAGAAAAGGTACCTTGTTGTTGTGGTTGTTTTGTTATGTGTAAGAGTAAGTAAAATAAAGTTAAGTGAATGTAGACGAAGGAAAGTATATGTATGCATCCTGCCCTGTTAAGCAGCCTCACTGTGCTTCCCTGCTGTCACCGACAAACACAAGTTACGAACCCTCAGAACTGAAAAAGTTCCATCAAATATTGCTTCCATTGATGACCATGATATTGTCTATAATACCTTGTTCCAACTTATGTTATGTAAGTGTTAATACCCCTATCCTACCAGTTGGTAAACCTGATGGGTCATACCGGTTAGTACAGGATCTGCGGGCCATAAACAAGGTCACTGAGGATCTGTATCCTGTGGTGGCCAATCCCTACACGTTATTAACTTGCTTAACCCCCGAGCTAACTTGGTTTACCGTTTTAGATTTAAAAGATGCCTTCTTTTGCCTTCCTATCCACGAAGCCAGAAAATTTTTGCATTTGAATGGGAAAATCCTAAGAGCGGGCCAAGAACTCAACTGACATGGACCAGACTCCCACAAGGATTCAAAAACTCACCCACTTTGTTTGGAGAACAACTTGCAAAAGAATTAGAGACCTGAGAAGCCCCTCCAGAGGAAGGGAAGTTGCTAGAGTACGTAGATGACATCCTGATAGCCACACGGACAAGGGAAGCATGCACGGCCTGGACGATAAGCCTCTTGAACTTTTTGGGGCTCCAAGGGTACCGAGTATCAAAGAAAAAAGCCCAAGTAGTAAAACAGAAAGTAACTTATCTGGGTTACGAAGTCAGTGCTAGACAACGTACCTTGGGCCAAAGCCGGAAGGAGGCAATATGCCAGAGCCCAAAACCTCAGACGGTAAAGGAACTACGAACTTTCCTGAGGATGACAGGGTGGTGCAGGTTATGGATCTGTAACTATGGACTGTTTGTTAAGCCCTTCTATGAACTGATTGCAACTGAAAGCAGGAACATCCAAGAGACAAAGGAAGCTACGCAAGCTTTCAACCAGCTGAAAAAAGCCCTCATGTCAGCTCCAGCCCTGAGATTGCCGGACGTGAGTAAGCCTTTCCTTTTATTCTCCCATGAGAAGCAAGGAATCGCCTTAGGAATACTAGCACAGGACCTGGGCCCATATCGGAGAGCAGTGGCTTACTTCTCTAAGCAATTGGATACAGCAGCTAAAGGGTGGCCTGGGTGCCTCAGAGCTGTTGCAGCAGTCGTCCTGAACATCCAAGAGGCACACAAATTCACCCTAGGCCAGAAAAGAACTGTGCTAGTGTCTCACACAGTGTCTGCAGTGCTAGAGGTAAAAGGTGGGCATTGGCTTTCCCCACAACGGCTCCTGAGATACCAAGCTATCATAGCGGAGCAAGATGATGTAGAGATAGTAGTGGCTAACATTGTCAATCCAGCCTCCTTCCTCAGTAGAAACCAAGGGGAACCAGTGGAACATGACTGCCTGGAGACCATTGAAGCCACCTACTCCAGCTGCCCTGACTCGAAGGACACCCCTCTCGAGAATGCAGAAGTCTCGTTTACTGATGGAAGCAGTTATATCATCAGTGGAAAACGGCACGCCGGCTAGGCAGTTCCAACGTGCAAGGAAGTAATATCATCTGGGCCCCTGCCAACAAATACCTCTGCACAGAAGGCCGAGATAATTGCTCTAACTCGGGCCCTAGAATTGGCAAGAGGGAAAGAAATAAACATATACACGGACTCGAAGTATGCATTTGGAGTAGTGCATGCTCACAGAGCCATTTAGAAAGAGAGAGGACTGCTGAAGTCTCAAGGGAAAAATATTAAAGATGCATCAGAAGTACTGCGACTTCTAGCAGCAGTCCAGTTGCCAGAGAAAGTAGCGATCATGCACATTAAGGCACATCAGAAGATCAACTCCGAATTGGAAGAAGGAAACGAGCTGGCAGATAGGGAAGCAAAAGAAGCAGCAAGACGGGCAAATTTCCCCTAAAGGTAAGCCAAGATACAACAAACCAGAAAAAAAATTAATCTATGAGCAAAAAGGAGACTATAACCAAGAGGGATGGGCCACCATAGAAGGAAAATTAGTTCTACCCTCCTATTTATGATGGTCCCTAATAAAGGAAGAACACCAGAAAACCATTGGGGTATTGATGCTCTAGCATAACTAGACATTTACAACTCGACAATGTGACCTTTGCCTCCAGACCAACCCCAAAAATACTCCCAAACCAAAGCTTAGCCAGATTAGGAAGGGTCATGGGCCGGAGCAGCAATGGCAGATTGATTGTACAGAATTGCCAAGAAAAGGGGGGTATAAGTTTTTCCTGGTGCTAACAGATACCTTTTCAGGATGGCCAGAAGCATTCCCCACCAGGACTTCTAAAGCTCAAGAAGTAACTAAGGTATTGGTACAAGAAAACATACCACGCTTTAGAGTCCTGGCCACAATCTCCTCAAATAGAGGACCACATTTTATTGTAAAATTCGTGCAACAAGTTAGCCAATACTTGAACATAGACTGAGAACTTCGCACCCCATATAACCCACAATCAAGTGGTCAGGTAAAAAAAATGAATCATTTGATCAAACAACAAATTGTACAATTGGGACAAGAAGCTAATTTGTCATGGACTCAATCCCTCCCATTAGCACTACTGCAGATCCGAACCAAACCCAAGACTAAAGAAAAGCTAAACCACTTTGAATTGCTTTATGAAAAACCATATGGGGTGCGAAAGAGAATGTCTACCCAAGACATGTCACTAACCTCCTGTATGTTAAGTCTCTTAACTTGGTGTATCCAGCACCAATCACTAGCTAATAAACACAAGTCATAACTAGTGAAATACACTGTTTAGAAGACTTTATGTCACCCAATTATAATCCTATTAATTTTAGTTACTGTAAGTTTAATGATGTCTACTTTAACACTCATGTAGAATTCGAGGATGTTAAAACACATGGCCAGTCTGACATCACTCTCTAGAACTCATAGAATCTTACTGAAAGAGGACGGTCATGATAGTAGATCAGAATTTAAATCAAGACCCCTGTAGTAAAAGAATTTAATCTATTTTAAGAAAAGGGGGGACTGAAGCAGAGATTTTTAGAGTTAGGTTAACAAAATGAATGAAGCATTTCTAATTTAGCTTGTAGAGTTATGTGTTGAATTTTCAACCTTTTGCTTAAGAAACCTCTGCCTAGTACAAAGGGCATAGGAAAATGCAAATTTCTGAAGCTTCTTGCATAGAGAACAATACCAGAAGAAGGAAAGAACCCTTTCCTTCTGAATTAAAATAAAGAAGCTCCTCTGTCTCCAAGCCTATCAAGACTGACAGACGTACTCAGATAAGCACCAAAGGACCAAAAGCGCACGCGCAGAGAGGAAAAGTTCAAAAGTTCAATCATGAGGAAGACCACAATCTTCAGCCTCAGGACCACCAAGAGACCCCCGTACGACCACCACAGCAAACCACGCATGCCCAGAAGGGCGTGGACTTACTTCGCGTGAGAAGCGAGGACAGGCGGGGCCAGGGGTGGAATATGCATGAAAAAGTTGTGCAATGTATTGCATATGGAACGTCTTTAAGAATAAAAGTGTGGGTCAAGCCCGCTGCTTTGCCGCTTGGTTTTTCGCCTTCAGTCAATTACACACTGCTGAAGTTGAGGCAGGCTGTTCAGCTTTGCTGCTTTTCAGCATCTCAGCTGCCCTTCTGCTCTGTGACAGCTCTCGAGGTTTCTTGCCTTCGCCAGGCTGCAACGTGCCCGCTAGTACCAAGAACTGGGCAGGAGTGGGCAGAGAGCACGGCCATCTGCCAGCAGGTTGCAGCTTGCCCAGGAAAATGCAGTGTCCTTGGAATGTGCAGCAAATCCTATTTCCTGGCAAGGTCGGGCTAAGTGAGCAGTGCTGGGACACTTTCTCCTTGAGAACTGGAGCGGAAAAGCTTTTCGCTAAGATGTAGGCGACTCGAGAGGCAGAATACGCAGCTCCGCAGCTGGCCGAAAGCAAGTGCCGCTTCCCGGCGTCTTTCGGCAAAAGCGGCGCTTCGGAGCGCACCGCTGCCGCTCCAGTGATCTGTGCGCGAAGTTGCCGCTTCTTGGCCTCCGGCAGCCGGAGATCGCGGTAGCTTGCATAGGCGAAGAACGAAGCCGCGAAGAAGCCGGCTTGTGTGCGAAGCTCGCAGACAGCTGCAGGACGGTGGCTGCCGCTCTCCTGCCTCTTGAATTCACTCTTGGCATGCCAATGGGAGGTGTTCCAGGACAACCTTCCTGAGTTTTTATTTTGGTTTTCATGCATCCCACCTTGGAAATTCTTGTTGCTCCCCAGAGGCTCCGAGATGCAGAGAACACGGTGGCAGCTGCTGAAAAGAAAGGCAACTGTGAGTTGGTCAAGAAGCAAGAACACAGGCAGCTGGCTGTGCTTGGCAAGGAGCAGCTGCTGGATTCTTGCAATTGCCTTCAGTGCGCACAGAAGCCCGGTGCTCTGCTGCTTCGTGTTTCGCCTTCAGTCAATTGCACATTGCTGAAGCTGAGGCAGGCAGTTCAGCTTTGCTGCTTTTCAGCATCTCAGCTGCCCTTCTGCTCTGTGACAGCTCTCCAGGTTTCTTGCCTTCGCCAGGCTGCAACGTGCCCGCTACTACCCAGAGCTGGGCAGGAGTGGGCAGAGAGCACGGCCATTTGCCAGCAGGTTGCAGCTTGCCCAGGAAAATGCAGTGTCCTTGGAATGTGCAGCAAATCTCATTTCCTGGCAAGGTCGGGCTAAGTGAGCAGTGCTGGTACACTTTCTCCTTGAGAACTGGAGCGGAAAAGCTTTTCGCTAAGATGTAGGCGACTAGAGAGGCAGAATACGCAGCTCCGCAGCTGGCCGAAAGCAAGTGCCGCTTCCCGGCGTCTTTCGGCAAAAGCGGCGCTTCGGAGCGCACCGCTGCCGCTCCAGTCATCTGTGCGCGAAGTTGCCGCTTCTTGGCCTCCGGCAGCCGGAGATCGCGGTAGCTAGCAAGAGGCGAAGAACGAAGCCGCGAAGAAGCCGGCTTGTGTGCGAAGCTCGCAGACTGCTGCAGGACGGTGGCTGCTGCTCTCCAGCCTGTTGAATTCAATCTTGGCATGCGAGTGGAAGGTGTTCCAGGACAATTTTCCTGGGTTTTGACATAGTCGTCATGCATGCCACCTTGGAGAGTCCTGCTGCTCCCCAGAGGCTCCGAGATGCAGCGAACACGGTGGCAGCTGCTGAGAAGAAGGGCAACTGTGAATTGGTCAAGAAGCAAGAACACAGGCAGTTGACTGTGCTTGGCGAGGAGCAGCTGCTGGATTCTTGCAATTGCCTTCAGTGCGCACAGAAGCCCGCTGCTCTGCTGCTTGGTTTTTCGCCTTCAGTCAATTACACACTGCTGAAGTTGAGGCAGGCAGTTCAGCTTTGCTGCTTTTCAGCATCTCAGCTGCCCTTCTGCTCTGTGACAGCTCTCCAGGTTTCTTGCCTTCGCCAGGCTGCAACGTGCCCGCTACTACCCAGAGCTGGGCAGGAGTGGGCAGAGAGCACGGCCATTTGCCAGCAGGTTGCAGCTTGCCCAGGAAAATGCAGTGTCCTTGGAATGTGCAGCAAATCTCATTTCCTGGCAAGGTCGGGCTAAGTGAGCAGTGCTGGTACACTTTCTCCTTGAGAACTGGAGCGGAAAAGCTTTTCGCTAAGATGTAGGCGACTAGAGAGGCAGAATACGCAGCTCCGCAGCTGGCCGAAAGCAAGTGCCGCTTCCCGGCGTCTTTCGGCAAAAGCGGCGCTTCGGAGCGCACCGCTGCCGCTCCAGTGATCTGTGCGCGAAGTTGCCGCTTCTTCGCCTCCGGCAGCCGGAGATCGCGGTAGCTTGCAAGAGGCGAAGAACGAAGCCGCGAAGAAGCCGGCTTGTGTGCGAAGCTCGCAGACTGCTGCAGGACGGTGGCTGCTGCTCTCCAGCCTGTTGAATTCAATCTTGGCATGCGAGTGGAAGGTGTTCCAGGACAATTTTCCTGGGTTTTGACATAGTCGTCATGCATGCCACCTTGGAAAGTCCTGCTGCTCCCCAGAGGCTCCGAGATGCAGCGAACACGGTGGCAGCTGCTGAGAAGAAGGGCAACTGTGAGTTGGTCAAGAAGCAAGAACACAGGCAGTTGACAGTGCTTGGCGAGGAGCAGCTGCTGGATTCTTGCAATTGCCTTCAGTGCGCACAGAAGCCCGCTGCTCTGCTGCTTGGTTTTTCGCCTTCAGTCAATTACACACTGCTGAAGCTGAGGCAAGCAATTCAGCTTTGCTGCTTTTCAGCATCTCAGTTGCCCTTCTGCTCTGTGACAGCACTCCAGGTTTCTCGCCTTCGCCAGGCTGCAACGTGCCCGCTAGTACCAAGAACTGGGCAGGAGTGGGCAGAGAGCACGGCCATTTGCCAGCAGGTTGCAGCTTGCCCAGGAAAATGCAGTGTCCTTGGAATGTGCAGCAAATCCTATTTCCTGGCAAGGTCGGGCTAAGTGAGCAGTGCTGGTACACTTTCTCCTTGAGAACTGGAGCGGAAAAGCTTTTCGCTAAGATGTAGGCGACTAGAGAGGCAGAATACGGAGCTCCGCAGCTGGCCGAAAGCAAGTGCCGCTTCCCGGCGTCTTTCGGCAAAAGCGGCGCTTCGGAGCGCACCGCTGCCGCTCCAGTCATCTGTGCGCGAAGTTGCCGCTTCTTGGCCTCCGGCAGCCGGAGATCGCGGTAGCTTGCATAGGCGAAGAACGAATCCGCGAAGAAGCCGGCTTGTGTGCGAAGCTCGCAGACTGCTGCAGGACGGTGGCTGCCGCTCTCCTGCCTCTTGAATTCACTCTTGGCATGCCAATGGGAGGTGTTCCAGGACAACCTTCCTGAGTTTTTATTTTAGTTTTCATGCATCCCACCTTGGAAATTCTTGTTGCTCCCCAGAGGCTCCGAGATGCAGCGAACACGGTGGCAGCTGCTGAGAAGAAGGGCAACTGTGAGTTGGTCAAGAAGCAAGAACCTAGGCAGTTGACTGTGCTTGGCAAGGAGCAGCTGCTGGATTCTTGCAATTGCCTTCAGTGCGCACAGAAGCCCGCTGCTCTGCTGCTTGGTTTTTCGCCTTCAGTCAATTACACACTGCTGAAGTTGAGGCAGGCAGTTCAGCTTTGCTGCTTTTCAGCATCTCATCTGCCCTTCTGCTCTGTGACAGCTCTCCAGGTTTCTTGCCTTCGCCAGGCTGCAACGTGCCCGCTACTACCCAGAGCTGGGCAGGAGTGGGCAGAGAGCACGGCCATTTGCCAGCAGGTTGCAGCTTGCCCAGGAAAATGCAGTGTCCTTGGAATGTGCAGCAAATCTCATTTCCTGGCAAGGTCGGGCTAAGTGAGCAGTGCTGGTACACTTTCTCCTTGAGAACTGGAGCGGAAAAGCTTTTCGCTAAGATGTAGGCGACTAGAGAGGCAGAATACGCAGCTCCGCAGCTGGCCGAAAGCAAGTGCCGCTTCCCGGCGTCTTTCGGCAAAAGCGGCGCTTCGGAGCGCACCGCTGCCGCTCCAGTCATCTGTGCGCGAAGTTGCCGCTTCTTGGCCTCCGGCAGCCGGAGATCGCGGTAGCTTGCAAGAGGCGAAGAACGAAGCCGCGAAGAAGCCGGCTTGTGTGCGAAGCTCGCAGACTGCTGCAGGACGGTGGCTGCTGCTCTCCAGCCTGTTGAATTCAATCTTGGCATGCGAGTGGAAGGTGTTCCAGGACAATTTTCCTGGGTTTTGACATAGTCGTCATGCATGCCACCTTGGAAAGTCCTGCTGCTCCCCAGAGGCTCCGAGATGCAGCGAACACGGTGGCAGCTGCTGAGAAGAAGGGCAACTGTGAATTGGTCAAGAAGCAAGAACCTAGGCAGTTGACTGTGCTTGGCGAGGAGCAGCTGCTGGATTCTTGCAATTGCCTTCAGTGCGCACAGAAGCCCGCTGCTCTGCTGCTTGGTTTTTCGCCTTCAGTCAATTACACACTGCTGAAGTTGAGGCAGGCAGTTCAGCTTTGCTGCTTTTCAGCATCTCATCTGCCCTTCTGCTCTGTGACAGCTCTCCAGGTTTCTTGCCTTCGCCAGGCTGCAACGTGCCCGCTACTACCCAGAGCTGGGCAGGAGTGGGCAGAGAGCACGGCCATTTGCCAGCAGGTTGCAGCTTGCCCAGGAAAATGCAGTGTCCTTGGAATGTGCAGCAAATCCTATTTCCTGGCAAGGTCGGGCTAAGTGAGCAGTGCTGGGACACTTTCTCCTTGAGAACTGGAGCGGAAAAGCTTTTCGCTAAGATGTAGGCGACTCGAGAGGCAGAATACGCAGCTCCGCAGCTGGCCGAAAGCAAGTGCCGCTTGCCGGCGTCTTGCTGCAAAAGCGGCGCTTCGGAGCGCACCGCTGCCGCTCCAGTCATCTGTGCGCGAAGTTGCCGCTTCTTGGCCTCAGGCAGCCGGAGATCGCGGTAGCTTGCATAGGCGAAGAACGAAGCCGCGAAGAAGCCGGCTTGTGTGCGAAGCTCGCAGACTGCTGCAGGACGGTGGCTGCCGCTCTCCTGCCTCTTGAATTCACTCTTGGCATGCCAATGGGAGGTGTTCCAGGACAACCTTCCTGAGTTTTTATTTTAGTTTTAATGCATCCCACCTTGGAAATTCTTGTTGCTCCCCAGAGGCTCCGAAATGCAGAGAACACGGTGGCAGCTGCTGAGAAGAAGGGCAACTGTGAGTTGGTCAAGAAGCAAGAACACAGGCAGTTGACTGTGCTTGGCGAGGAGCAGCTGCTGGATTTTTGCAATTGCCTTCAGTGCGCACAGAAGCCCGCTGCTCTGCTGCTTGGTTTTTCGCCTTCAGTCAATTACACACTGCTGAAGTTGAGGCAGGCAGTTCAGCTTTGCTGCTTTTCAGCATCTCATCTGCCCTTCTGCTCTGTGACAGCTCTCCAGGTTTCTTGCCTTCGCCAGGCTGCAACGTGCCCGCTACTACCCAGAGCTGGGCAGGAGTGGGCAGAGAGCACGGCCATTTGCCAGCAGGTTGCAGCTTGCCCAGGAAAATGCAGTGTCCTTGGAATGTGCAGCAAATCCTATTTCCTGGCAAGGTCGGGCTAAGTGAGCAGTGCTGGGACACTTTCTCCTTGAGAAGTGGAGCGGAAAAGCTTTTCGCTAAGATGTAGGCGACTAGAGAGGCAGAATACGCAGCTCCGCAGCTGGCCGAAAGCAAGTGCCGCTTCCCGGCGTCTTTCGGCAAAAGCGGCGCTTCGGAGCGCACCGCTGCCGCTCCAGTCAGCTGTGCGCCAAGTTGCCGCTTCTTCGCCTCCGGCAGCCGGAGATCGCGGTAGCTTGCAAGAGGCGAAGAACGAAGCCGCGAAGAAGCCGGCTTGTGTGCGAAGCTCGCAGACTGCTGCAGGACGGTGGCTGCTGCTCTCCAGCCTGTTGAATTCAATCTTGGCATGCGAGTGGAAGGTGTTCCAGGACAATTTTCCTGGGTTTTGACATAGTCGTCATGCATGCCACCTTGGAAAGTCCTGCTGCTCCCCAGAGGCTCCGAGATGCAGCGAACACGGTGGCAGCTGCTGAGAAGAAGGGCAACTGTGAGTTGGTCAAGAAGCAAGAACACAGGCAGTTGACAGTGCTTGGCGAGGAGCAGCTGCTGGATTCTTGCAATTGCCTTCAGTGCGCACAGAAGCCCGCTGCTCTGCTGCTTGGTTTTTCGCCTTCAGTCAATTACACACTGCTGAAGTTGAGGCAGGCAGTTCAGCTTTGCTGCTTTTCAGCATCTCAGCTGCCCTTCTGCTCTGTGACAGCTCTCCAGGTTTCTTGCCTTCACCAGGCTGCAACGTGCCCGCTACTACCCAGAGCTGGGCAGGAGTGGGCAGAGAGCACGGCCATTTGCCAGCAGGTTGCAGCTTGCCCAGGAAAATGCAGTGTCCTTGGAATGTGCAGCAAATCTCATTTCCTGGCAAGGTCGGGCTAAGTGAGCAGTGCTGGTACACTTTCTCCTTGAGAACTGGAGCGGAAAAGCTTTTCGCTAAGATGTAGGCGACTAGAGAGGCAGAATACGCAGCTCCGCAGCTGGCCGAAAGCAAGTGCCGCTTCCCGGCGTCTTTCGGCAAAAGCGGCGCTTCGGAGCGCACCGCTGCCGCTCCAGTGATCTGTGCGCGAAGTTGCCGCTTCTTCGCCTCCGGCAGCCGGAGATCGCGGTAGCTTGCAAGAGGCGAAGAACGAAGCCGCGAAGAAGCCGGCTTGTGTGCGAAGCTCGCAGACTGCTGCAGGACGGTGGCTGCTGCTCTCCAGCCTGTTGAATTCAATCTTGGCATGCGAGTGGAAGGTGTTCCAGGACAATTTTCCTGGGTTTTGACATAGTCGTCATGCATGCCACCTTGGAAAGTCCTGCTGCTCCCCAGAGGCTCCGAGATGCAGCGAACACGGTGGCAGCTGCTGAGAAGAAGGGCAACTGTGAGTTGGTCAAGAAGCAAGAACACAGGCAGTTGACAGTGCTTGGCGAGGAGCAGCTGCTGGATTCTTGCAATTGCCTTCAGTGCGCACAGAAGCCCGCTGCTCTGCTGCTTGGTTTTTCGCCTTCAGTCAATTACACACTGCTGAAGCTGAGGCAAGCAATTCAGCTTTGCTGCTTTTCAGCATCTCAGTTGCCCTTCTGCTCTGTGACAGCACTCCAGGTTTCTCGCCTTCGCCAGGCTGCAACGTGCCCGCTAGTACCAAGAACTGGGCAGGAGTGGGCAGAGAGCACGGCCATTTGCCAGCAGGTTGCAGCTTGCCCAGGAAAATGCAGTGTCCTTGGAATGTGCAGCAAATCCTATTTCCTGGCAAGGTCGGGCTAAGTGAGCAGTGCTGGGACACTTTCTCCTTGAGAACTGGAGCGGAAAAGCTTTTCGCTAAGATGTAGGCGACTAGAGAGGCAGAATACGGAGCTCCGCAGCTGGCCGAAAGCAAGTGCCGCTTCCCGGCGTCTTTCGGCAAAAGCGGCGCTTCGGAGCGCACCGCTGCCGCTCCAGTCATCTGTGCGCGAAGTTGCCGCTTCTTGGCCTCCGGCAGCCGGAGATCGCGGTAGCTTGCATAGGCGAAGAACGAATCCGCGAAGAAGCCGGCTTGTGTGCGAAGCTCGCAGACTGCTGCAGGACGGTGGCTGCCGCTCTCCTGCCTCTTGAATTCACTCTTGGCATGCCAATGGGAGGTGTTCCAGGACAACCTTCCTGAGTTTTTATTTTAGTTTTCATGCATCCCACCTTGGAAATTCTTGTTGCTCCCCAGAGGCTCCGAGATGCAGCGAACACGGTGGCAGCTGCTGAGAAGAAGGGCAACTGTGAGTTGGTCAAGAAGCAAGAACCTAGGCAGTTGACTGTGCTTGGCAAGGAGCAGCTGCTGGATTCTTGCAATTGCCTTCAGTGCGCACAGAAGCCCGCTGCTCTGCTGCTTGGTTTTTCGCCTTCAGTCAATTACACACTGCTGAAGTTGAGGCAGGCAGTTCAGCTTTGCTGCTTTTCAGCATCTCAGCTGCCCTTCTGCTCTGTGACAGCTCTCCAGGTTTCTTGCCTTCGCCAGGCTGCAACGTGCCCGCTACTACCCAGAGCTGGGCAGGAGTGGGCAGAGAGCACGGCCATTTGCCAGCAGGTTGCAGCTTGCCCAGGAAAATGCAGTGTCCTTGGAATGTGCAGCAAATCTCATTTCCTGGCAAGGTCGGGCTAAGTGAGCAGTGCTGGTACACTTTCTCCTTGAGAACTGGAGCGGAAAAGCTTTTCGCTAAGATGTAGGCGACTAGAGAGGCAGAATACGCAGCTCCGCAGCTGGCCGAAAGCAAGTGCCGCTTCCCGGCGTCTTTCGGCAAAAGCGGCGCTTCGGAGCGCACCGCTGCCGCTCCAGTCATCTGTGCGCGAAGTTGCCGCTTCTTGGCCTCCGGCAGCCGGAGATCGCGGTAGCTTGCAAGAGGCGAAGAACGAAGCCGCGAAGAAGCCGGCTTGTGTGCGAAGCTCGCAGACTGCTGCAGGACGGTGGCTGCTGCTCTCCAGCCTGTTGAATTCAATCTTGGCATGCGAGTGGAAGGTGTTCCAGGACAATTTTCCTGGGTTTTGACATAGTCGTCATGCATGCCACCTTGGAAAGTCCTGCTGCTCCCCAGAGGCTCCGAGATGCAGCGAACACGGTGGCAGCTGCTGAGAAGAAGGGCAACTGTGAATTGGTCAAGAAGCAAGAACCTAGGCAGTTGACAGTGCTTGGCGAGGAGCAGCTGCTGGATTCTTGCAATTGCCTTCAGTGCGCACAGAAGCCCGCTGCTCTGCTGCTTGGTTTTTCGCCTTCAGTCAATTACACACTGCTGAAGTTGAGGCAGGCAGTTCAGCTTTGCTGCTTTTCAGCATCTCATCTGCCCTTCTGCTCTGTGACAGCTCTCCAGGTTTCTTGCCTTCGCCAGGCTGCAACGTGCCCGCTACTACCCAGAGCTGGGCAGGAGTGGGCAGAGAGCACGGCCATTTGCCAGCAGGTTGCAGCTTGCCCAGGAAAATGCAGTGTCCTTGGAATGTGCAGCAAATCCTATTTCCTGGCAAGGTCGGGCTAAGTGAGCAGTGCTGGGACACTTTCTCCTTGAGAACTGGAGCGGAAAAGCTTTTCGCTAAGATGTAGGCGACTAGAGAGGCAGAATACCCAGCTCCGCAGCTGGCCGAAAGCAAGTGCCGCTTGCCGGCGTCTTGCTGCAAAAGCGGCGCTTCGGAGCGCACCGCTGCCGCTCCAGTCATCTGTGCGCGAAGTTGCCGCTTCTTGGCCTCAGGCAGCCGGAGATCGCGGTAGCTTGCATAGGCGAAGAACGAAGCCGCGAAGAAGCCGGCTTGTGTGCGAAGCTCGCAGACTGCTGCAGGACGGTGGCTGCCGCTCTCCTGCCTCTTGAATTCACTCTTGGCATGCCAATGGGAGGTGTTCCAGGACAACCTTCCTGAGTTTTTATTTTAGTTTTCATGCATCCCACCTTGGAAATTCTTGTTGCTCCCCAGAGGCTCCGAGATGCAGAGAACACGGTGGCAGCTGCTGAGAAGAAGGGCAACTGTGAGTTGGTCAAGAAGCAAGAACACAGGCAGTTGACTGTGCTTGGCGAGGAGCAGCTGCTGGATTCTTGCAATTGCCTTCAGTGCGCACAGAAGCCCGCTGCTCTGCTGCTTGGTTTTTCGCCTTCAGTCAATTACACACTGCTGAAGTTGAGGCAGGCTGTTCAGCTTTGCTGCTTTTCAGCATCTCATCTGCCCTTCTGCTCTGTGACAGCTCTCCAGGTTTCTTGCCTTCGCCAGGCTGCAACGTGCCCGCTACTACCCAGAGCTGGGCAGGAGTGGGCAGAGAGCACGGCCATTTGCCAGCAGGTTGCAGCTTGCCCAGGAAAATGCAGTGTCCTTGGAATGTGCAGCAAATCCTATTTCCTGGCAAGGTCGGGCTAAGTGAGCAGTGCTGGGACACTTTCTCCTTGAGAAGTGGAGCGGAAAAGCTTTTCGCTAAGATGTAGGCGACTAGAGAGGCAGAATACGCAGCTCCGCAGCTGGCCGAAAGCAAGTGCCGCTTCCCGGCGTCTTTCGGCAAAAGCGGCGCTTCGGAGCGCACCGCTGCCGCTCCAGTCAGCTGTGCGCCAAGTTGCCGCTTCTTCGCCTCCGGCAGCCGGAGATCGCGGTAGCTTGCAAGAGGCGAAGAACGAAGCCGCGAAGAAGCCGGCTTGTGTGCGAAGCTCGCAGACTGCTGCAGGACGGTGGCTGCTGCTCTCCAGCCTGTTGAATTCAATCTTGGCATGCGAGTGGAAGGTGTTCCAGGACAATTTTCCTGGGTTTTGACATAGTCGTCATGCATGCCACCTTGGAAAGTCCTGCTGCTCCCCAGAGGCTCCGAGATGCAGCGAACACGGTGGCAGCTGCTGAGAAGAAGGGCAACTGTGAGTTGGTCAAGAAGCAAGAACACAGGCAGTTGACAGTGCTTGGCGAGGAGCAGCTGCTGGATTCTTGCAATTGCCTTCAGTGCGCACAGAAGCCCGCTGCTCTGCTGCTGCGTTTTTCGCCTTCAGTCAATTACACACTGCTGAAGTTGAGGCAGGCAGTTCAGCTTTGCTGCTTTTCAGCATCTCAGCTGCCCTTCTGCTCTGTGACAGCTCTCCAGGTTTCTCGCCTTCGCCAGGCTGCAACGTGCCCGCTAGTACCAAGAACTGGGCAGGAGTGGGCAGAGAGCACGGCCATCTGCCAGCAGGTTGCAGCTTGCCCAGGAAAATGCAGTGTCCTTGGAATGTGCAGCAAATCCTATTTCCTGGCAAGGTCGGGCTAAGTGAGCAGTGCTGGGACACTTTCTCCTTGAGAACTGGAGCGGAAAAGCTTTTCGCTAAGATGTAGGCGACTAGAGAGGCAGAATACGCAGCTCCGCAGCTGGCCGAAAGCAAGTGCCGCTTCCCGGCGTCTTTCGGCAAAAGCGGCGCTTCGGAGCGCACCGCTGCCGCTCCAGTCAGCTGTGCGCCAAGTTGCCGCTTCTTGGCCTCCGGCAGCCGGAGATCGCGGTAGCTTGCATAGGCGAAGAACGCAGCCGCGAAGAAGCCGGCTTGTGTGCGAAGCTCGCAGACTGCTGCAGGACGGTGGCTGCCGCTCTCCTGCCTCATGAATTCACTCTTGGCATGCCAATGGGAGGTGTTCCAGGACAACCTTCCTGAGTTTTTATTTTAGTTTTCATGCATCCCACCTTGGAAATTCTTGTTGCTCCCCAGAGGCTCCGAAATGCAGAGAACACGGTGGCAGCTGCTGAGAAGAAGGGCAACTGTGAGTTGGTCAAGAAACAAGAACACAGGCAGTTGACTGTGCTTGGCTAGGAGCAGCTGCTGGATTCTTGCAATTGCCTTCAGTGCGCACAGAAGCCCGCTGCTCTGCTGCTTGGTTTTTCGCCTTCAGTCAATTACACGCTGCTGAAGTTGAGGCAGGCAGTTCAGCTTTGCTGCTTTTCAGCATCTCATCTGCCCTTCTGCTCTGTGACAGCTCTCCAGGTTTCTTGCCTTCGCCAGGCTGCAACGTGCCCGCTACTACCCAGAGCTGGGCAGGAGTGGGCAGAGAGCACGGCCATTTGCCAGCAGGTTGCAGCTTGCCCAGGAAAATGCAGTGTCCTTGGAATGTGCAGCAAATCCTATTTCCTGGCAAGGTCGGGCTAAGTGAGCAGTGCTGGTACACTTTCTCCTTGAGAACTGGAGCGGAAAAGCTTTTCGCTAAGATGTAGGCGACTAGAGAGGCAGAATACGGAGCTCCGCAGCTGGCCGAAAGCAAGTGCCGCTTCCCGGCGTCTTTCGGCAAAAGCGGCGCTTCGGAGCGCACCGCTGCCGCTCCAGTCATCTGTGCGCGAAGTTGCCGCTTCTTGGCCTCCGGCAGCCGGAGATCGCGGTAGCTTGCATAGGCGACGAACGAAGCCGCGAAGAAGCCGGCTTGTGTGCGAAGCTCGCAGACTGCTGCAGGACGGTGGCTGCCGCTCTCCTGCCTCTTGAATTCACTCTTGGCATGCCAAAGGGAGGTGTTCCAGGACAACCTTCCTGAGTTTTTATTTTAGTTTTCATGCATCCCACCTTGGAAATTCTTGTTGCTCCCCAGAGGCTCCGAAATGCAGAGAACACGGTGGCAGCTGCTGAGAAGAAGGGCAACTGTGAGTTGGTCAAGAAGCAAGAACACAGGCAGTTGACTGTGCTTGGCGAGGATCAGCTGCTGCATTCTTGCAATTGCCTTCAGTGCGCACAGAAGCCCGCTGCTCTGCTGCTTGGTTTTTCGCCTTCAGTCAATTACACACTGCTGAAGTTGAGGCAGGCAGTTCAGCTTTGCTGCTTTTCAGCATCTCAGCTGCCCTTCTGCTCTGTGACAGCTCTCCAGGTTTCTTGCCTTCGCCAGGCTGCAACGTGCCCGCTACTACCCAGAGCTGGGCAGGAGTGGGCAGAGAGCACGGCCATTTGCCAGCAGGTTGCAGCTTGCCCAGGAAAATGCAGTGTCCTTGGAATGTGCAGCAAATCCTATTTCCTGGCAAGGTCGGGCTAAGTGAGCAGTGCTGGGACACTTTCTCCTTGAGAAGTGGAGCGGAAAAGCTTTTCGCTAAGATGTAGGCGACTAGAGAGGCAGAATACGCAGCTCCGCAGCTGGCCGAAAGCAAGTGCCGCTTGCCGGCGTCTTGCTGCAAAAGCGGCGCTTCGGAGCGCACCGCTGCCGCTCCAGTCATCTGTGCGCGAAGTTGCCGCTTCTTGGCCTCAGGCAGCCGGAGATCGCGGTAGCTTACAAGAGGCGAAGAACGAAGCCGCGAAGAAGACGGCTTGTGTGCGAAACTCGCAGACAGCTGCAGGACGGTGGCTGCCGCTCTCCTGCCTCTTGAATTCACTCTTGGCATGCCAATGGGAGGTGTTCCAGGACAACCTTCCTGAGTTTTTATTTTAGTTTTCATGCATCCCACCTTGGAAATTCTTGTTGCTCCCCAGAGGCTCCGAGATGCAGAGAACACGGTGGCAGCTGCTGAAAAGAAGGGCAACTGTGAGTTGGTCAAGAAGCAAGAACACAGGCAGTTGACTGTGCTTGGCGAGGATCAGCTGCTGCATTCTTGCAATTGCCTTCAGTGCGCACAGAAGCCCGCTGCTCTGCTGCTTGGTTTTTCGCCTTCAGTCAATTACACACTGCTGAAGCTGAGGCAGGCAGTTCAGCTTTGCTGCTTTTCAGCATCTCAGCTGCCCTTCTGCTCTGTGACAGCTCTCGAGGTTTCTTGCCTTCGCCAGGCTGCAACGTGCCCGCCAGTACCAAGAACTGGGCAGGAGTGGGCAGAGAGCACGGCCATTTGCCAGCAGGTTGCAGCTTGCCCAGGAAAATGCAGTGTCCTTGGAATGTGCAGCAAATCCTATTTCCTGGCAAGGTCGGGCTAAGTGAGCAGTGCTGGGACACTTTCTCCTTGAGAACTGGAGCGGAAAAGCTTTTCGCTAAGATGTAGGCGACTAGAGAGGCAGAATACGGAGCTCCGCAGCTGGCCGAAAGCAAGTGCCGCTTCCCGGCGTCTTTCGGCAAAAGCGGCGCTTCGGAGCGCACCGCTGCCGCTCCAGTCATCTGTGCGCGAAGTTGCCGCTTCTTCGCCTCCGGCAGCCGGAGATCGCGGTAGCTTGCAAGAGGCGAAGAACGAAGCCGCGAAGAAGCCGGCTTGTGTGCGAAGCTCGCAGACTGCTGCAGGACGGTGGCTGCTGCTCTCCAGCCTGTTGAATTCAATCTTGGCATGCGAGTGGAAGGTGTTCCAGGACAATTTTCCTGGGTTTTGACATAGTCGTCATGCATGCCACCTTGGAAATTCTTGTTGCTCCCCAGAGGCTCCGAGATGCAGAGAACACGGTGGCAGCTGCTGAAAAGAAGGGCAACTGTGAGTTGGTCAAGAAGCAAGAACACAGGCAGTTGACTGTGCTTGGCGAGGAGCAGCTGCTGGATTCTTGCAATTGCCTTCAGTGCGCACAGAAGCCCGGTGCTCTGCTGCTTCGTGTTTCGCCTTCAGTCAATTACACACTGCTGAAGCTGAGGCAAGCAATTCAGCTTTGCTGCTTTTCAGCATCTCAGCTGCCCTTCTGCTCTGTGACAGCACTCCAGGTTTCTCGCCTTCGCCAGGCTGCAACGTGCCCGCTAGTACCAAGAACTGGGCAGGAGTGGGCAGAGAGCACGGCCATCTGCCAGCAGGTTGCAGCTTGCCCAGGAAAATGCAGTGTCCTTGGAATGTGCAGCAAATCCTATTTCCTGGCAAGGTCGGGCTAAGTGAGCAGTGCTGGTACACTTTCTCCTTGAGAACTGGAGCGGAAAATCTTTTCGCTAAGATGTAGGCGACTAGAGAGGCAGAATACGGAGCTCCGCAGCTGGCCGAAAGCAAGTGCCGCTTCCCGGCGTCTTTCGGCAAAAGCGGCGCTTCGGAGCGCACCGCTGCCGCTCCGGTCATCTGTGCGCGAAGTTGCCGCTTCTTGGCCTCCGGCAGCCGGAGATCGCGGTAGCTTGCAAGAGGCGAAGAACGAAGCCGCGAAGAAGCCGGCTTGTGTGCGAAGCTCGCAGACTGCTGCAGGACGGTGGCTGCCGCTCTCCTGCCTCTTGAATTCACTCTTGGCATGCCAATGGGAGGTGTTCCAGGACAACCTTCCTGAGTTTTTATTTTAGTTTTCATGCATCCCACCTTGGAAATTCTTGTTGCTCCCCAGAGGCTCCGAGATGCAGAGAACACGGTGGCAGCTGCTGAAAAGAAGGGCAACTGTGAGTTGGTCAAGAAGCAAGAACACAGGCAGTTGACTGTGCTTGGCGAGGATCAGCTGCTGGATTCTTGCAATTGCCTTCAGTGCGCACAGAAGCCCGCTGCTCTGCTGCTTGGTTTTTCGCCTTCAGTCAATTACACACTGCTGAAGCTGAGGCAGGCAGTTCAGCTTTGCTGCTTTTCAGCATCTCAGCTGCCCTTCTGCTCTGTGACAGCTCTCGAGGTTTCTTGCCTTCGCCAGGCTGCAACGTGCCCGCCAGTACCAAGAACTGGGCAGGAGTGGGCAGAGAGCACGGCCATTTGCCAGCAGGTTGCAGCTTGCCCAGGAAAATGCAGTGTCCTTGGAATGTGCAGCAAATCCTATTTCCTGGCAAGGTCGGGCTAAGTGAGCAGTGCTGGTACACTTTCTCCTTGAGAACTGGAGCGGAAAATCTTTTCGCTAAGATGTAGGCGACTAGAGAGGCAGAATACGGAGCTCCGCAGCTGGCCGAAAGCAAGTGCCGCTTCCCGGCGTCTTTCGGCAAAAGCGGCGCTTCGGAGCGCACCGCTGCCGCTCCAGTCATCTGTGCGCGAAGTTGCCGCTTCTTGGCCTCCGGCAGCCGGAGATCGCGGTAGCTTGCAAGAGGCGAAGAACGAAGCCGCGAAGAAGCCGGCTTGTGTGCGAAGCTCGCAGACAGCTGCAGGACGGTGGCTGCCGCTCTCCTGCCTCTTGAATTCACTCTTGGCATGCCAATGGGAGGTGTTCCAGGACAACTTTCCTGGGTTTTGACATAGTCGTCATGCATGCCACCATGGAAAGTCCTGCTGCTCCCCAGAGGCTCCGAGATGCAGAGAACACGGTGGCAGCTGCTGAAAAGAAGGGCAACTGTGAGTTGGTCAAGAAGCAAGAACACAGGCAGTTGACTGTGCTTGGCGAGGATCAGCTGCTGCATTCTTGCAATTGCCTTCAGTGCGCACAGAAGCCCGCTGCTCTGCTGCTTGGTTTTTCGCCTTCAGTCAATTACACACTGCTGAAGCTGAGGCAGGCAGTTCAGCTTTGCTGCTTTTCAGCATCTCAGCTGCCCTTCTGCTCTGTGACAGCTCTCCAGGTTTCTTGCCTTCGCCAGGCTGCAACGTGCCCGCCAGTACCAAGAACTGGGCAGGAGTGGGCAGAGAGCACGGCCATTTGCCAGCAGGTTGCAGCTTGCCTAAGAAAATGCAGTGTCCTTGGAATGTGCAGCAAATCTTATTTCCTGGCAAGGTCGGGCTAAGTGAGCAGTGCTGGGACACTTTCTCCTTGAGAAGTGGAGCGGAAAAGCTTTTCGCTAAGATGTAGGCGACTCGAGAGGCAGAATACGGAGCTCCGCAGCTGGCCGAAAGCAAGTGCGGCTTCCCGGCGTCTTTCGGCAAAAGCGGCGCTTCGGAGCGCACCGCTGCCGCTCCAGTCAGCTGTGCGCCAAGTAGCCGCTTCGCCTCCGGCAGCCGGAGATCGCGGTAGCTTGCAAGAGGCGAAGAATAAAGCTGCGAAGAAGAGGGCTTGTGTGCGATGCTTGCAGACAGCTGCAGGACGGTGGCTGCCTCTCTCCTGCCTGTTGAATTCACTCTTGGTATGCAAGTGGAAGGTGTTCCAAAACAACTTTCCTGGGTTTTGACGTAGTCCTGATTCATCCTTCCTTGGATATTCTTGCTGCTCCCCGGAGGCTCTGAGATGCAGAGAACACGGTGGCTGCTTTTCGTGGGGACAGGACATTTTCATGCTTATTATCCCAATCGTTGTTTCTGTTCCCTGGTCTCAGTTTGTTTTGTCTTCCCCCCCTCGCCTCCCCCGGCTTGCTGCTGGCTTGGTGCTTTGCTTTGGCTTGCTGCTTTTGCTCGCTGCTGGCTGCCTGCTTTGTTCGCTCTGTTCTCCTTTCTTTTTTCTTTGCTTTTCGCTTTCTTGCTTTTTCGCCATTTTTTTTTTTCCTTTTTCCCCGGTTTCTGTTGTTCCCTTCTCCCCCCGCGCCCCCCCCCCGAAGATATCGGACCTACTCCGGGCAGGAGCTCCCCCGGGGTCTGCGAGAGAAGCTTCGTACCCTCTGCGGCAAAGAGAGATACAGCTCAACCCCCTTGGACTGGTGAAAACATCTGTGGTCATCTTGGGCTATTTCTCTTGTGCTGGGGAGTGTTTTTTGTTGTTCCTTAATAAACAAGTTTTTTCCACTTCCCCTCTGAAGAAATTCCTCCCGAACCCGGGGGTGGGGGAAGTTGCGGAGGGTTTTGTTTCCTATAAGGGGCTCATTTGGAGATGTTTTCCCCTAATTTGTCCTAAACCAGGACAAATAATTTGGTGGCCTGTACAGGGAAGGCCAGACAAAGTGGAAAAAACTTTATTCTAATAATATTTTGTCTTTAACTGTGTTGTGGGAATATTGGTATGTCTCTTTTTAAAGTTATAATGTCATTTGGAGTGAAAGCCTGCCTCTATTTGTGGTCATTAGGGTTCTTTGACGTTTTGATAGCTTTATGGTCCCTGGAGTTATTTTCTTATCCAGAAGTAGCTCCGGTATTGTCCCTAATACGTAGCTTTTGTAGCAGAGGGGCACTAACTAGAATATTTATCGGGCTGGGCTTGGCTGTGATACTTTGCAAGGGGCTTATAAAAATGTTGTTATCGGCTCCAGGAATGTATAATTCGTGGTTGTGGCTGTGTGCTAAATTTGTTATGGGGGAGGAGGTTTTTCAGCCTTTGCTTTCCTTTTCCTCCTCCAAATTGTTTACATCTCTATTAGAAAATGTCCTGTCCTCCCTGACTGCCAAGGACACCATCTTTCTGTTATTTAATTTAATAACCTTTCTCTATACTGTCTGCAGTTTATATAAGATGAAGGCTGAGATTTCTAGAGGGGCTGGTGAGACCTCTGATTGAGGAGTACAACCAAGGGTGAAAAATCCTGAGTGGTGTGGGAAATGGGAGGATATGGGCCAAATTTTAAGGAGTTTTCTGATCCTGTAGTTTGGGACTTTCCATCTGAACACATCCAGAACCCAGCTGAGGTGGCGAAGTACCTGAAAGGGAAATGCCAGGATAACACTAAGGAGAAAAAGATCATTGCAGTGAGCTGGGCCCTGGCATATGCTTATCGCACTCTGCTTGATACTGTAGGGCAGCAGACAGAGGAAGGGGGGCAGGGAGATAAACCAGCAGCAATCCCAGTCACTCAGGCTGCAGCCAACAGCCCAGGCTCGAAGCCAGCAGCTAAACCAGACTGTAAGCCTCAACCAATGGCTGTTGCTACTAGCACATGAAGTGGAAAGTGCACAGAGAAGACGGATCGACCAGTGGATGACAATGATGAGTATGATGCAGGAGAAGGACCCTCAACGCCTCCTGACATAAAATCAGGAGTCAAAGCAACTGGCACAAGATCAGAGGCTAATATTGATTCCTTCTCCCTGAAGGACCTTTGAGGCCTAAGGAAGGATTATCGGCGACAGCCCGACAAATCTATAATTAGTTGGCTGGTCCGCCTTTGGGATGCGGCAGGGGAGGCTACCATTCTGGATGGCACTGAAGCGAGGCATTTGGGGTCCCTGTCACATGATCCTGTCATCGACCAAGGCATCATGAGGGGGGCTAGCCCTCACAGCCTCTGGGAACAGGTCCTGGACAGCGTAGCACAAAGATATCTGTGTGCCGATGACCTCTATGTTCAGCAGACACGATGGAAGACCACAGAACAGGGGATCCAACACCTGAGGGAGATGGCAGTGGTGGAGATCATTTTTTCAGATGACATAACAACTAGGAATCCGGACCTTGTACCATGCACACCTGTAATGTGGAGGAAACTGGTGCGACTTGGGCCACCTGAATACGCTTCTGCTCTAGCAATAATGAAGCGGGAGGAGGTATATGAGACTGTACTCGATATGGCAAAGAAGCTTCGGGCATATGCGGATGCTGTACATGGCCCGACTCATGCCAGAATTGCAGCTGTGGAAACACGACTGCAGGAATTAGAAGACAAAATAGAGGAAAGCCGCAAGAAACTCAGGGAACAGATTAAGGACGACCTCCTCCAAATCTCAGCTGTACAAATTAGAGGCCCTGGCACCCAACGCAGACGTTCCCTTGTTGGGGAGAGAAGGTACACCCCACGAGCTGAGTTGTGGTTCTTCTTGCGTGAGTCTGGAGAAAACATGAGGAAATGGGATAGGAAGCCTACTGCTGCTCTGGCACAACGGGTGCGTGAATTGAAGGAAGGTAAGAAAAGGAAAGCAGCCCCAGTTGCCCGTAGCCGAACAGCCAGGTATGATGATGATGATGACATGTCTGATCCCCTTGAGGGAACCTCCAAGACATATGCCCAAGGAAAGAAGGCTAACCAGGCATAGAGAGGCCCTGCCTCTAGCCAAGTAGAGGCATGGGAAAACCGTATCTTCTGGACGGTGTGGATCCGATGGCCTGGCGCATCAGAGCCACAAGAATATGACGCTTTAGTGGATACTGGTGCACAGTGTACGCTAATACCATCGGGATATGTGGGGGCAGAGCCTGTTTTCATTGCTGGTGTGACAGGGGGATCACAACAACTGACCCTGGTGGAAGCTGAGGTGAGCCTGACTGGGAAGGAGTGGAAGAAACATCCCATTGTGACCGGCCCAGGTGCTCTGTGTATTCTGGGCATAGACTTCCTCCGGAGCGGCTATTACAAAGACCCGAAGGGACTCAGGTGGGCCTTTGGAATTGCCGCTGTAGAGGCAGAGAACATTAAGCAATTAAACACCCTGCCTGGACTGACAGAAAACCCATCTGCAGTAGGGCTCCTAAGGGTGGAAGAGCAACGAGTGCCAATTGCGACCTCGACAGTGCATCGCCGGCAGTATAGAACGAATCGAGATGCCGTGATCCCCATCCACAAACTGATTCGTGAGCTGGAGAGCCAAGGGGTGGTTAGCAAAACCCACTCACCCTTCAACAGCCCCATCTGGCCTGTGCGTAAATCTGAAGGAGAATGGAGATTGACTGTGGACTACCAAGCATTGAATGAAGTGACTCCACCACTGAGCGCTGCTGTGCCGGACATGCTGGAACTCCAGTACGAGCTGGAGTCCAAGGCAGCACAGTGGTACGCCACTATTGACATTGCTCATGCGTTTTTCTCCATTCCTCTGGCAGCAGAATGCAGGCCTCAGTTTGCCTTTACGTGGAAGGGAGTGCAATACACCTGGAATCGATTGCCCCAGGGGTGGAAGCACAGTCCTACCATCTGCCATGGACTGATCCAGGCTGCACTAGAAAAGGGTGAGGCTCCAGAACATTTACAGTATATCGATGATATTATTGTGTGGGGGAAAACGGCAGCAGAAGTGTTTGAGAAAAGAGAGAAAATAATCCAGATTCTCCTGAAAGCCGGTTTTGCCATCAAGAGGAGCAAAGTCAAGGGACCTGCTCGAGAGATCCAGTTCCTGGGAGTGAAGTGGCAAGATGGGCGGTGTCAGATTCCTACAGATGTCATCAACAAGATCACAGCTATGTCCCCCCCAACCAACAAGAGGGAGATGCAAGCTTTCTTAGGCGCCATAGGCTTTTGGAGAATTCACATTCCTGAGTACAGTCAGATCGTGAGCCCTCTTTACCTGGTCACCCGCAAGAAGAACAATTTCCATTGGGGCCCTGAGCAGCAACAAGCTTTTGCCCAGATTAAGCAGGAAATTGCTCATGCAGTAGCCCTTGGCCCAGTCAGGACGGGACCAGAGGTCAAGAATGTGCTCTACTCTGCAGCCGGGAACCATGGTCTGTCCTGGAGCCTTTGGCAGAAAGTGCCTGATGAGACTCGAGGCCGACCGCTAGGATTTTGGAGTCGGAGCTACAGAGGGTCTGAAGCCAACTACACCCCAACAGACAAGGAAATTTTGGCTGCCTACGAAGGAGTCCAAGCTGCCTCAGAGGTGATTGGTACGGAAGCGCAACTCCTCCTGGCACCCCGACTACCGGTGCTGGGGTGGATGTTCAGAGGAAAGGTTCCTACTACCCACCATGCCACCAGTGCTACATGGAGCAAGTGGATTGCCCTCATCACGCAGCGCGCCCGTATTGGAAACCTGAATCGCCCTGGGATTCTGGAAGTAATTACAAACTGGCCTGAAGGTGAGAATTTTGGTCTCGCTGATGAAGAAGAACAAGAAGTGACACGTGCGGAAGAAGCACCACCATACAACCAACTGCCAGCAGAAGAAACACGTTATGCTCTTTTTACTGATGGTTCTTGCCGCATTGTGGGAATGAAATGAAAGTGGAAAGCAGCCGTATGGAGCCCCACACGACAGGTCGCAGAAGTCACTGAAGGAGAGGGTGGATCAAGTCAACTTGCTGAACTCAAAGCCGTTCAACTGGCCCTAGACATTGCTGAAAGAGAGAAGTGGCCAAAGCTCTACCTCTACACTGATTCGTGGATGGTAGCCAATGCGCTGTGGGGCTGGGTGGAGAGATGGAAAGGGGCTAACTGGCAGTGTAGAGGAAAACCAATTTGGGCTGCTGAAGAATGGAAAGATATTGCCACCAGGTTAGAGAAACTACCTGTGAAGGTTCGCCACATAGATGCCCATGTCCCCAGAAGCAGAGCTAATGAAGAGCAGCAAAACAATCAGCAGGTAGATCAGGCTGCAAGGATAGGGGTGTCAAAGATAGATTTAGATTGGCAACACAAGGGGAGTTGTTCCTAGCGCGATGGGCCCATGATGCCTCAGGCCATCAGGGTAGAGATGCCACCTATAAGTGGGCACGAGACCGAGGGGTGGATTTAACCATGGACAGTGTTTCTCAGGTTATCCATGACTGTGAGATGTGTGCTGCCATCAAACAGGCCAAGCGAGTGAAGTATCTATGGTATGGTGGGTGGTGGTCCAAATACAAGTATGGGGAGGCCTGGCAGATTGACTACATCACACTGCCTCAAACTCGCCAAGGCAAGCGCTACGTGCTCACAATGGTAGGAGCCACCACAGGCTCCTACCATTGTCAATTGCACAGGATTGAATTCAGTTAATTGCACAGGATTGAAGCTGAGCCAGGCTGTTCAGCTTTGCTGCTTTTCAGCATCTCAGCTGCCCTTCTGCTCTGCGACAGCTCTCGAGGTTTCTTGCCTTCGCCAGGCTGCAACGTGCCCGCTAGTACCACGAACTGGGCAGGAGTGGGCAGCGAGCACGGCCATCTGCCGGCAGTTTGTGGCTTGTCCAGGAAAGTGCCGTGTCCTCGGAATGTGCAGCAAATCCAAGTTCTTGGCAAGTCCGGGGGAAGTGAGCAGTGCTGGTACACTTTCTCCTTGAGAAACGGAGTGGGAAAGCTTTTCGCTAAGATGTAGGCGACTAGAGAGGCAGAATACGCAGTTCCGGTGCTGACCGAAAAGAATTGCCGGTTCCCGGCGTCTTTCGGCAAAAGCGGCGCTCTGCAGAGCACCGCTGCCGCTCCAGTCAGCTGTATGCCAAGTAGCTGCTTCTTCGCCTCCGGCAGACAGAGATCGCGGTAGCTTGCAAGAGGCGAAGAACAAAGCTGTGAAGAAGCCGGCTTGTGTGCGAAGCTTGCAGACTGCTCCAGGACGGTGGCTGCCGCTCTCCTGCCTGTTGAATTCACTCTGGGCATGCGAGTGGAAGGTGTTCCAGGACAATTTTCCTGGCTTTTACGTAGTCCTGATGCATCCCTCCTTGGAAATTCTTGCTGCTCCCCAGAGGCTCCGAGATGCAGAGAACACGGTGGCAGCTGCTGAAAAGAAGGGCAACTGTGAGTTGGTCAAGAAGCAAGAACTTAGGCAGCTGCCTGTGCTTGGCAAGGAGCAGCTGCTGGATTCTTGCAATTGCCTTCAGTGCGCACAGAAGCCCGCTGCTCTGCTGCTTCGTTTTCCGCATAAAGTCAATTACACACTGCTGAAGCTGAGGCAGGCAGTTCAGCTTTGCTGCTTTTCAGCATCTCATCTGCCCTTCTGCTCTGTGACAGCTCTCGAGGTTTCTTGCCTTCGCCAGGCTGCAACGTGCCCGCTACTACCGAGAGCTGGGCAAGAGTGGGCAGCGAGTACGCTCATCTGCCAGCAGTTTGCGGCTTGCACAGGAAAATGCAGTGTCTTTTGGATGTGCACCAAATCCAATTTCTTGGCAAGTCCGGGCGAAGTGAGCAGTGCTGGTAGACTTTCTCCTCGAGAACTGGAGTGGAAAAGCTTTTCGCTAAGATGTAGGTGACTAGAGAGGCAGAATACGGAGCTCCGGAGCTGGCCGAAAGCAAGTGCGGCTTCCCGGCGTCTTTCGGCAGAAGCGGCGCTCCGGAGCGCACCGCTACCGCCCCAGTCATCCGTGTGCGGAGTAGCCGCTTCTTGGCCTCCGGCAGCCGGAGATCGCGGTAGCTTGCAAGAGGCGAAGAACGAAGCCGCGAAGAAGCCGGCTTGTGTGCGAAGCTTGCAGACTGCTGCAGGACAGCGATTGCCGCTCTCCTGCCTGTTTTATTTGCTCTGGGCATGCGAGTGGAAGGTGTTCCAGGACAATTTTCCTGGCTTTTGCGTAGTCCTGATGCATCCCTCCTTGGAAATTCTTGCCGCTCCCCAGAGGCTCCGAGATGCAGAGAACACGGTGGCAGCTGCTGAAAAGAAGGGCAGCGGTGAGTTTTTCAAGAGACAAGGAGCTAGACAGCGGACAGGGCTTGTGAAGGTGTCTCTGCTGGATTTTTGCACTTGCCTTCAATGCGCACAGGACCCCTCTGCTCTGATACTTCGTTTGTCTCCTTCTGTGGAGTGCGCAATACTGAAGGCGAGGCAGGCTATTCAGCATTGCTGTTTTTCACCTTCTTTGCTCCACTTATGCACTTCAACCTCTTTCAAGGCTTGTTGCCTTCTCCAGGGTGCAAAGAGACATTATATGCGAAATTGAGTTGAAAAGTTAGTAGCTTAGATGTAGCCAGCAGAGGTCTTGTATCAGTGACTGCGACCTTATCATGCAAATAGAAGATTTTCCAGGACAATTTTTCTCGGTTTTCACATAGAATTGCCAAGTGCTGCCTTGGAAATACTTTCTCCCCCCAAATTCCGCCCTGTGGAGACTGCCTAGTGCCACCTGAAGCCTAGTGGCATTCATTTGACGTCATCAGAGGCCCTGACCGGGGTCGCCTGACGTCAATTGGGGTCACTTGAGAGTGAGGCAATGGCCGGTGTTTTTTGGGGCAGTTTAGGACATTTAAGGTAATTTGAGGACATCAGAATTCCTGACAGCTGTCACTTGAGCTGACCTACTGCCCTGATTGGAGTCACTTAAGGTCATCTGAGGCCCTGACTTGGGTCACTTGAGGTCATTTGGGGTCATTTGGGGTCACCTGATGCCCTGACAAGGGTCACTTCAAGTCATTTGGGGTCATTTACGGTCATCTAAGCCCCTGACTTGAGCAACTTGAGGTCATTTGCGGTGACTTGAGGTCACCTGACTCCTTGGCCGGGGTCACATGAGGTCATTTGGGGTTACTTGCAGTCATCTGAGGCCCTGACCGGTGCTTTTAGGGGGTCACTTGAGGTCATTTAGGGAGGACCTCGGTGGAGGGCTGCAGTACCACACTCTAGCCACAAGGCAGCAGCACTGCCGGATGCCTCAGCCAGGCGCTGCCACCCTCCATGGGGTGTAGGCAGGGAAGGCGGGAAAAGAAAAACAGGTCACATGAGGTCATTTGGGATGACTTGAGGTCATCTGAAGACCTGTCTGTGGTCACTTGAGGTCACCAGAGGTCCTTAGCAGGGTCATCTGTGGTCATTTCGGGTCACTTCAGGCCATCAGAGGCGCTGATTGCGGTCACTTGAGGTTATTTGGTGTCACATGAGATCATCTGAGGCCTTGACCGGGGTCACTTGAGGTCATTTGAGGTCATCTGAGGCGAATTCCCCACCTCTTTTTTTTTTTGCCGCCATTTTGAGAAGGTCAAAAGCGTCCCAGCCGAGGCACTCTGAAGATGGCGGCTGCAGGAAAATCTCGGTGGAGCTCTGCAGTACCGCACTCTGGCCACAAGGCGGCAGCACTGTTGCCCGCCTCAGCCAGACGCTACTACCCGCCATGGGGCTGCAGGCAGGGAAGGCGGGTAAAGAAAAACAGGTCACTTGAGATCATTTGGGGGGCACTGGAGGTCACCAGAGGTCCTTAGCAAGGTCATTTGTGGTCATTTGGGGTCACTTGAGGTCATCTGAGGCCCGGACTGTGGTCACTTGAGGTCAACTGAGGCCCTGACTGTGGTCACTTGAGGTCATTTGAGGTCCTGTCCAGAATAATTTGTGGTCATTTAAGGTAACTTGAGGTAATTCAAGGCCAAGACCGGGGTCACTTGAGGTCATTTTAGGTCACTTGAAGTTCTCTGAAACCCTGACCGAGGTCACTTGAGGTCATTTAGGGTCATTTGGGGTCATTTGAGGCCCTTCCTGGGGTCACAAGAGGTCATTTGGGGTCACTTGATTGCACCTGAGGCAAATATCTGGCCTTTTTTTTTTTTTTTTTCTGCCATTTTGAGAAGGTCAAATGCTTCCCAGCCGAGAGACTCCCAAGATGGCGGCCGCGGGAGGACCTCGGTGGAGGGTTGCAGTACCGCACTCTGGCCACAAGGCAGCAGCAATGTGGCCCGCCTCAGCCAGACGCTACCACTTCCAATGGGGCTGCAGGCAGGGAAGGCAGGCAAAGAAGAATAGGTCAATGGAGGTCATTTGGGGTCACTTGAGGTCACCTGAAGCCCTGACCGGGGTCACTTGAGGACATTTTGGGCCATTTTACGTCATCTGAGGCCCCGACCGGCATTTTTTGGGGTCACTTGAGGTCATCTGAGGCCCTGACCGGCCTTTTCTAGGGTCACGTGAGATCCTTTAGGGTCATTTGTGGACATTTAAGGTCCTGACTGCGGTCACTTGAGCTGACCTGAGGCCCTGACCGGGGTCACAAGAGGTCATGTGGGGTCACTTGAGGTCAGCCGAGGCCCTGAGTAGGGTCGCTTAAGGTCATTTGGGGTCACTTGAGGGCACCTGATGCCCTGAGTGGGGTCACTTGAGGTCATTTAGGATCATTTGAGGTCATTTGAGGCCCTGACAGCGGTCACTAGAGGTCATTTTGTGTCACTTGAGGTCTTCTGAGGCTAGGGCCGGTATTACTTGAGGTTATTTGGGGTCACTTGACATCATCTAAGGCCCTGACCGGAGTAACTTCAGATCATTTGGAATCCCTTCAGGTCACTTGAGGGCCTGAGCAGGGTAATTTGTGGTCATTTGGGGTTACTTGAGGTCATCTGAGGCTCAGACAGGGAGCACTTGAGGTCATTTGGGGTCACTTGGAGTCATCTGGGGACCTGACCTGGATCACTTGAGGTCATATGGAGTCACATGAGGTCATCTGAGGCCCTGACTGGCATTTTCTGTGGTCACATGAGGTCATTTAGGGTCATGTGAGGACATCTTAGGTCCTGGCTGCGGTCACTTGAGCTGACCTGAGGCCCTGACCAGGGTCACTGGAGGTCATGTGGGGTCACTTGAGGTCATCTGATGCCCTTAGTGGGGTCACTTGAGGTCATTTAGGGTGCCCACTACTACCAAGAACTGAGCAGGAGTGGGCAGAGAGCACGCTCATCTGCCAGCAGTTTGCAGCTCGCCCAGGAAAGTGCAGTGTCCTTGGAATGTGCAGCAAATCTTATTTCTTGGCAAGTTCGGGGTACGTGAGCAGTGCTGGTACACTTTCTCCTTGAGAAATGGAGTGGCAAAGCTTTTCACTAAGATGTAGGCAACTAGAGAGGCAGAATAGGGCGCTCCGGACCTGGACGAAGGGAAGCGCCTCTTCCCGGCGTCTTTCGGCAGAAGTGGCGCTCCGGAGCGCACCGCTGCCACTCCAGTCAGCTGTGCTCCAAGTAGCCGCTTCTTCGCCTCCTGCAGCCAGAGATCGCGGTAGCTTGCAAGAGGTGAAGAACAAAGCTGCGAAGAAGAGGGATTGTGTGCGAAGCTTGCAGACTGATGCAGAACGGCGGCTGCCGCTCGCCTGCCTGTTGAATTCACTTTTGGCATGCGAATGGAAGTTGTTCCAGGCAAGATAATTTTCCTGGGTTTTCACTTAGTCCGGATACATCCCTCCTTGGAAATTCTTGCTGCTCCCCTGAGGCTCCGAGATGGAGAGAACATGATGGCAGCTGTTGAAAAGAAAGGCAACAGTGAGTTTGTCAAAAAACAAGAACATAGGCAGCTGACTGTGCTTGGCAAGGAGCAGCTGCTGGATTTTTGCAATTGCTTTCACTGCGCAAAGAAGCCCGCTACTCTGTCACTATGTTCTTTGTATTCAGTCATTGCACACTACTGAAGCTTAGCCAGGCTATTCAGCTTTGGTGCTTTTCAGCATCTCACCTGCCCTCCTTGGAATTGTTGATGTGTCAGGCAGAAAAAAGGGCAGTAGAAGGGGTACGAACAGCTCAGGAGAAAAATAAGGAATATGAACCCTCACTTCTCTCCAGTGAGCCAAACCCTCCGGTTCTCACAAACTTTCCCGTCCCCATCTCTGCTTCTGCAATGCCTGTACCTCCCACAGACACTAGTGGCATTGAGGTGCTACCGTCAGCTCCCCCTTTACCCCCACCGCCGCGTCCCCCTCCAGGCATACAAAACGTTACTGTAGCACCTGCCCTGCAACATCCTCTGTCTCCCGGCCAGGAGCCTGTCCCTGGGGCAGAATCTGACCTCGGGGAGGCCATGGCTAAAGAAAGACGTGAGGTATGGGCTGCTATTGCACAGGAGGGTATGCAGACGGGGGACACTGAGCTCTTCACGACAGCACAGGAAACCCTTGCTTTTCCAGTGATATTTATGCCAAATGCTCAAGGGGGGTACACTGCGCAGGTCCAGAGCCTTGACTGGAAAATTGTAACACAGCTGCGTGCCACTGTGGGGAGCTATGGTATTACCAGTGAGCCCGCTAGGCAAATGCTTGATTTTATTTTTAATGCTCATACCTTATTACCGTCCGATATTAGGGGAATGGCCAAATTGATTTTCACCCCGCATCAACGCTTACTTTTTGAGGCACGCTGGAGAGAAGAAGCGGTAAGAAGCGCCAATTTACCTAGGGCTCAGGGCGACCCTTTAGCAGGGCTTACTGTAGCCAAGCTTCTGGGAGAGGGTGCCCATGTACGTCTGGAACAACAGGCCGCCCTAGGACCTGACAAATTAAGGGAAGCCACAATAGTAGCAAGAAGAGCGATAGACAAGGTCAAAACCCCGGGTGGAGTCCCAATGTATATGGGGATTAAACAGGTAGAGAGGAGCCTCTTGGCACCTTCGTAGATAAGATAATGGAAGCATTGTCCAAAGCAGGGGTGGCCGATCATATGCAGGATGCCCTACTCAAACAGTGTATACTGCAGAATAGCAATTCTACAACCAGAAATTTGATTACTTCCTTTCCTGGGGATTGGACCGTCCAAGCATTGTTAGAGAAGGCTGCTTCAGTGCCAGTTGGGTCTCAGGCGTTAATAGTTAATGCTTTACAAGAAATAGGACAGGGGTTACGGGAACAAGCAATAAGCTCTCAAAATCAGGTTTTAGCAGCCCTTGCTCCCCTTCAAGCTGCAGCTGCGCGCCCCTGTTCTAACACTACTGGAGAGGCATGAACAAGATGCTACCACTGTGGAAACTTAGGTCACATTCGAAAAGAATGCGGAGCGACAGGAGTTTGGTGCCGCAGATGCCAATCAAATACCCACAACTCCAATGCATGCCGAAAGAAGCAGGGAAACTCCCAGAGCAGCGCGAACAGCGGCCGCGCCGGGACACAAATGGCAGCTGCAGGAGCGAAACCTCCCAGCAACTCCAACCTGCCACCTGCGGGAGCCTCGGCTTGGACTTGGCAGCCGCAGTAGAGACTGATCTCTTGACCTCAAAACCATATAAGATTCCAACGGGAATCCATGGCCCCCTACAAATACACGGACAAACTATGGGAGGACTCATTATTGGCCGCTCTTCAGCCGCTATATTAGGCCTCTTTATGGAACCAGGAATCATCGATGCCGATTGTTGCGGCGAAATTATGATCATCGCTCATACGTCATATCCCCCAGTGACAGTACCAAAAGGTCAAAGAATTGCTCAGCTAATCCCACTCCCACAAATGACCAAGGGATTGGAACCTATGTCCCGGGTCCCTAGAACTCCGGAAGGATTTGGTTCGACAGGAGGTCTTGCATTGCTTACCCTAGACCTTAACACCCGCCCCAAAAAATCTTGCCGCCTGATTCATCAAGGACATAGCATTGTGCTTAAAGGACTTTTAGACATGGGTGCAGATACTAGCGTCATCGATCCAGGTCATTGGCCTGCGTCTTGGCCCACTCAGCCTGCAGCAACCACGGTGAGCGGTATTGGTGGGATGACACTTGCGAGCTGTACCCCGGTGCTGACTGTTGAGATTGAAGGGAGACAGGCGTCTGCAACACTTTCTATAACAACTTTACCACCTGCTGTCCAATGTCTAATTGGTCGTGATGTCCTAAGCATTATTGTGATACTTTTACTTGTTTTGCCCTGTGTGTTTACTTGCTTGCAAGGCTTGATACAACAACTTTTGCAGAAAATGCTGAATGCACACCTTGTTGTGCAAAAAGAAAACAGGGGAAGTGTAGAGATCTTGGCAGAAGAATGGTTAAACAGCAAGGGACATGAAACTGTAAAATTGGTGAAAGTATGAGGGGCTACGTGACTGCTGCAACGGTCAGCATGACCCTGGGTATAGAAATCAGGATATGTAGAAATCAGAGTTTGCAAGAATCAGAATGCTGAAAACTGCTTGGTATGTAGAAATAGATAGAGAAGAACCAAAAAGTATCAATCACAAGAACAGCAAGAGCAACCGAACAAGACAGATGCGCAAATCACACAGCAACCAATCATGAGTTTGGCTTTTGCAATATGCATGAACTAATTAACAGGTATATATAAACTTTGTAATTTGTTGCAATAAACTGAGACTTGATGATCATGATATCATGAGTCTTGTCTCCCGCGGCGCTTCTCCGACACTGCTGCTTGGTTTTCCGCATTCAGTCAATTGCACAGGATTGAAGCTGAGGCAGGCTGTTCAGCTTTGCTGCTTTTCAGCATCTCAGCTGCCCTTCTGCTCTGTGACAGCTCTCGAGGTTTCTTGCCTTCGCCAGGCTGCAACGTGCCCGCTAGTACCAAGAACTGGGCAGGAGTGGGCAGAGAGCACGGCCATCTGCCAGCACTTTGCGGCTTGCACAGGAAAGTGCAGTGTCCTTGGAATGTGCAGCAAATCCAATTTCTTGGCAAGTCCGGGGGAAGTGAGCAGTGCTGGTAGACTTTCTCCTTGAGAAAAGGCGTGGCAAAGCTTTTGGCTAAGATGTAGGCGACTAGAGAGGCAGAATACGGAGCTCCGGTGCTGGCCGAAAGCAAGTGCCTCTTCCCGGCGTCTTTCAGCAGAAGCGGCGCTCCGCAGAGGGGTCACTTGAGGTCAGCCAAGGCCCTGACTTGGGTCACTTGAGGTCATTTGGGGTCACTTGAGGGCACCTGATGCCCTGAGTGGGGTCACTTGAGGTCATTTAGGGTCATTTGAGGTCATCTGAGGCCCAGACAGCGGTCTCTAGAGGTCATTTTGTGTCACTTGAGGTCCTCTGAGCCTCGGGCCGGTATCACTTGAGGTTATTTGGGGTCACTTGACATCATCTGAGGCCCTGATCGGAGTCACGTGAGGTCTTTTGGAATCACTTCAGGTCACCTGAGGGCCTGAGCGGGGTAATTTGTGGTCATTTGGGGTTACTTCAGGTCATCTGAGGCTCGGACCGGGAGCACTTTAGGTCATTTGGGGTCACTTGGAGTCATCTGGGGACCTGACCAGACTCACTTGAGGTCATTAGAGGAAACATGAGGTCATCGGAGGCCCTGACTGGGGTCACTTGAGGTCATTTGGGATCACTTGAGGCGGCCTGAGGCCCTGACCAGGGTAATTTGTGGTCATTTAGCGTCACTTGAGCTCATTTGCGGCCCTGACCAGGGTCAGTCGAGTACATTTGGGGTCACCTGAGGTCATCTGAGGCCCTGACCGGCGTTTTATGGGGTCACTTGAGGTCATTTGGGATCACTTGAGGTCATTTGAGGCCCTGGCTTGGGTCACTTGGGGTGACCTGAAGCCCTGACAAGGGTCACTTCAAGTCATTTGGGGTCATTTGAGGTCATCTAAGCCCCTGACTTGAGTCACTTGAGGTCATTTGGAGTGACTTGAGGTCACCTGACCCCTTGTCTGGGGTCACACGAGGTCATTTGGGGTTACTTGAGGTCATCTTAGGCCCTGACCGGTGCTTTTAGGGGTCACTTGAGGTCATTTAGGGAGGACCTCGGTGGAGGGCTGTTGTACCACACTCTGGCCACAAGGCGGCAGCACTGTTGCCCGCCTCAGCCAGGCGCTGCCACCCGCCATGGGGCTGCAGGCAGGGAAGGCGGGTAAAGAAAAACAGGTCACTTGAGATCATTTGGGGGTCACTTGAGCTCACCTGAGGCCCTGATTGTGGTCACTTGAGGTCACCAGAGGTCCTTAGCAGGGTCATTTGTGGTCATTTCGGGTCACTTGAGGTCATCTGAGGCCCTGTCCAGGATAATTTGTGGTCATTTGGGGTCACTTGAGGTCCTCTGAGGCCAAGACCAGGGTCACTTGAGGTCATCTGGAGTCACATGAGGTCATCTGAGGCCCTGACCGGCATTTTCTGGGGTCACGTGAAGTCTTTTAGCGTCATTTGAGGACATCTGAGGTCCTGACCACGGTCACTTGAGCTGACCTGGGGCCCTGACCAGGGTCACTTGAGGTTATTTGGGGGCACTTGAGGTCACCTGAAGCCCTGACCGGGGTCACTTGAGGACATTTTGGGCCATTTTACGCCATCTGAGGCCCCAACTGGCATTTTTTGGGGTCACTTGAGGTCATCTGAGGCCCTGACTGGGGTCAATTGAGGACATTTGGGGTCACTTGAGGTCATCTGAGGCCCTGACTGGGGTCATTGAGGTCATTTGTGGTCACTTGAGGTCATCTGAGGCCCTGCCTGGGGTCACTAGAGGTCATTTTGGGCCACCTGATGTCATGTGAGGCTCTGACTGGGGTCACAAGAGGTTATTTGGGGTCACTGGATGTCATCTGAGGCCCTGACCGGCATTTTCTGTGGTCACATGAGGTCATTTAGGGTCATTTGAGGACATCTTAGGTCCTGGCCACGGTCACTTGAGCTGACCTGAGGCCCTGACCAGGGTCACTGGAGGTCGTTTGGGGTCACTTGAGGCCATCCAAGGGCCTGACCTGGGTCCCCTGAGGTCATTTGGGGTCAATTGAGGGCAGCTGATGCCCTGAGTGGGGTTATTTGAGGTCATTTAGGGTCATTTGAGGTCATCTGAGTCCCTGACCAGCATTTTCTGGGGTCACGCAAAGACTTTTAGGGTCATTTGAGGACATCTGAGGTCCTGACCATGGTCACTTGAGCTGACCTGGGGCCATGACCAGGGTCACTTGAGGTTATTTGGGGTCACTTGACATCATCTGAGGCCCTGACCGGAGTCACTTGACGTCATTTGGAATCACTTTAGGTCACATGAGGCCCTGATGGGGGTGACTTGACGTCATTTGAGGTCGCTTGAGGTCACCTGAGGCCCTGACTGGGGTCACCACAGGTCATTTGGGGTCTGTTTAAGTCACGTGAGACACTGACTGTGGTCACTTGAGGTCACCTGAGGCTCTGATGTGGGTCACTTGAGGTCATTTGGGGTAATTTGAGGTCATGTGAGGCTCTGACTGGGGTCACTTGAGGTAAGTTGGGGTCACTTGAGGTCATTTTGGGTCACTTGAGGTCACGTGAGTCCCTGACTGTGGCCACTTGAGGTCAATTTGGGTCTCTTGAGGTCACCGGAGGCCTTGACTGGGGTCACTTGATGTCATTTTGGGTTGCTTGAGGTGATCTGAGGCCCTGACTGGTGTCTCTTGAGGTCATTTGGGGTCCCTTGACGTCATCTGAGGTCATGACCTGGGTCACTTGAGGTCATCTGAGGCACTGACCGGGGTCACTTGAGGTCATTTGGGGTCACTTGAAGTCATCTGAGGCCCTTACTGGGATCACTTGAGGTCACTTGGGGTCAGTTGAAGTCACCTGAGGCCCCGAGTGGGGTCACTTGAGGTCATTTTGCATCACTTTATGTTACTGACGCCTTGACCGGGGTCACTGGAGGTAATTTTGAGTCACTTGAGGTTGTCTCTGGTCCGGACCAGGGTCACTTGAGGTCATTTGGGGTCGCTTGAAGTCACCTGAGGTCCTGACTGTGGTCACTTGCGGTCACTTCAGGCCCTGAGCAGGATCATTTGTGTTCATTTGGGGTAATTTGAGGTCATGTGAGGCTCTGACTGGGGTCACTTGAGGACATTTGGGGTCACTTGAGGTCATTTTGGGTCACTTGAGGTCATTTGAGTCCCTGACTGTGGTCACTTGCGGTCATTTTGGGTCTGTTGAGGTCACCTGAGGCCTTTACCGGGGTCACTTGATGTCTTTTGGGGTCACTTGAGCTCAACTGAATCCCTGACTGAGGTCACTTGAGGTCATTTAGTGTCTTTTTCAGTCATCTGAGGCTCTGACTGGGGTCATTAGAGGTCATTTGAGGTCACTTGATTTCACCTGAGGTGAATTTCCCAACCTTTTTTTTTTGCCGCCATTTTGAGAAAGTCAAAAGCTTCCCAGACGAAGCACTCCCAAGATGGCAGCTGCGGGAGGATTTCGGTGGAGGGCTGCAGTACCGCACTCCGGCTAAAAGGCAGCAGCACTGCTGGCCGCCTCAGCCAGGCGCTGCCGCCCACCTGCGGCTGCAGGCAGGGAAGGCAGGCAAAGAAGAACAGGTTACTTGAGGTCATTTGGGATCACTTGAGGTCCCCTGAGGCCCTGTCTGGGGTCACTTGAGGTCATTTGGGGTCACTTGAGGTCGTCTGAGGTCCGGATGGGATCAATTGAGGTCATTTGGGATCACTGGAGATCACCTGAGGCCCTGACTGTGGTCACTTGAGATCACCTGAGGCCTTTACTGGGGTCATTTGAAGTCATTTGGCGTAATTTGAGGTCATCTGTGGCCCTGACTGGGGTCACTTGAGGTCATTTGGGGACACTTGAAGTCATCTGAGGCCCAGACTGGGTGTCGCTTGAGGACATTTATGGTCACTTGTGGTCATCTGAGGCCCTGACCGGGTTTACTTCAGGTCATTTTGGGTCACTTGATGTCACCTGAGGCCTTGACTGGGGTCATTTGAGGTAATATTAAGTCACTTGAGGTCATCTGAGGTCTGGACTGGGGTCACTTGAGGTCACCTAAGGTCACTTGAGGTCACCAGAGGCCCTGACTGTGGTCAATTGAAGTCACCTGAGGTCCTGACCAGAGTCAATTGAGGACATTTGGGGTCACTTGAAGTCCTCTGAGGCCCTGATCCGGGTCACTTGAGGTCATTTGGGGTCACTTGAGGTCATCTGAGTCCCTGACTGTGGTCACTTGCAGTCATTTTGGGTCTGTTGAGGTAACCTGAGGCCTTCAGTGGGGTCACTTGAGGTCATTTGGGGTCACTTGAGGTCATCTGAGGCCCTGACCGGGGTTACTTGAGGTCGTTTTGGGTCACTTCAGGTCACCTGAGGCCTTGACCGGGGTCACTTGAAGTCTTTTGGGGTCACTTGAAGTCATCTGAGGCCCTGACCGGGTTTACTGGGGGTCATTTGGGGTCACGTGATGTCATCTGGGACCCCGACTGGGGTCACTTGAGGTCACCTGAGGCCTTGACCGGGGTCACTTGAGGTCATTTTGGGTCACTTGATGTCACCTGAGGCCTTGACCGGGGTCACTTGAGGTCACCTGAGGCCCTGACAGGGGTCATTTGAAGTCTTTTGGCGTAATTTACGGTCATCTGAGGTCCTGATCGGGGTCAGTTGAGGTCATTTGGTGTCACCGGAGGTCATATTGGGTCACTTGAGATGACCTGACGTCCTCACCGGGGTCACTTGAGGCAATCAGGGGTCACTTGAGGTCATTTGGGGTCACTTGAAGTCGTCTGAGGCCTTGATCGGGGTCACTTGAGGTCATTTGGTGTCACTTGAGTTTACCTGAGGCCTTGACCGTGGTCACTTGAGTTCATTTGTGGTCACTTGCGGTCATCTGAGGCCCTAATAGGGTCATTTGAAGTCATTTGGCATAATTTGAGGCCATCTGAGGCCCTGATTGGGGCCACTTGAGGCCATTTGGAGTCACATGAGGTCATTTGGGGTCACTTGACATGACCTAGGGCCCTGATTGTGGTCATATGAGGTCATATTGTTTCACATGAGATGACTTGACGCCCTGACTGGGTCACTTGAGGATCATTTGGGGTCACTTGAGGTCATCTGAGGCCCTGACCAGGGTCACTTGTGGTCATTTGTGGTCACATGAGGGCATGTGTGGCCCCAGCTGGGGTCACTTGAGGTCATTTTTGGTCACTTGATGTCACTGAGGCCGTGGGAGGGGTCACTTGAGGGCATTTGGGGTCACTTGAGGTCATCTGAGGCCCTGACCTGGGTCACTTCGGCCATTTGGGGTCACTTGAAGTCACCTGAGGCCCTGACTGTGGTCACTTGAGGTCACCTCAGGCCATGAGCAGGATAATTTGTGGTCATTTGGGGTAATTTGAGGTCACGTGAGGCTCTGACTGGGGTCACTTGAGGTCATTTGGAGTCACTTGAGGTAATTTTGGGTCACTTTATGTCATCTGAGGCCCTTACCAGGGTCACTTGAGGTCATTTTGTGTCTGTTGAGGTCACCTGAGGCCTTGACCAGGGTCACTTGAGGTCTTTTGAGTCTCTGCCTGGGGTCACTTGAGGTCTTTTGGGGTCACTTGAGATCACCTGAGGCCCTGACTGGGATCACTTGAGGTCATTTAGGGTCACTTGAGGTCGTCTGAGGCCTTGAGCAGGGTAATTTGTGGTCATTTGGGGTAATTTGAGGTCATCTGAGGTCCTGAGTGGGGTCAATTGAGGCCATTTTGGGGCAGTTGAGGTTATTTGGTGTCCCTTGAGATGACCTGACGCCCTGACTGCGGTCACTTGAAGTCATTTTGGGTCACTTTATGTCATCTGATGCCCTGACCGGGGTCACTTGCAGATATTTGGGGACACTTGACATCATTTGGTGTCACTTGAAGTCATTTTGGGTCACTTTTTGTCATCTGAGGCCCTGACTGGGGTCACTAGAGGTCATTTGGGGTCACTTGATTTCACCTCAAGCGAAGTTCCCGCCTTTTTTTTTTTTTGCCACCATTTTGAGACGGTCAAAAGCATCCCAGCCAAGACACTCCCAAGATAGCGGCCGTGGGAGGACCTCGCTGCAAGGCTGCAGTACAGCACTCTGTACACAAGGCGGCAGCACTGCCGCCCACCTGACCTGGGCACTGCCACGTGCATTGGGGCTGCAAACAGGAAAGGCAGGCAAAGAAGAATAGGTCACATGAGGTCATTTGGGATCACGTGAGGTCCCCTGACGCTCTGACCGGGATTACATGAGGTAATTTGGGGTCACTTGAGGTCACCTGAGGCCCTGACCAGGGTCATTTGAGGTCATTTGGGATAATTAGATGTCATCTGAAGCCCTGAGTTGGGTCACTTGAGGTCATTTGGGGTCACTTGAGGTCATTTGGGGTCATTGAGATGACCTGACACCCTGACTGGGGTCACTTGAGGTCATTTTGGGCTACTTGAGATGACCTGACGCCCTGGCTGGGGTCCCTTGAGGTCAACTGCGGCCTTGCCCGGGGTCACTTGATGTCATTTGTGGTCACTTGAAGTCACCTGTGGCCATGACCTGAGTCACTTGAGGTCACCTGAGTCCCTGAGCTCGGTCACATGAGGTAATTTGGGGAAATTTGAGGTCAGGTGTGGCTCTGACTGGGGCTACTTGAGGTCATTTGGGGTCACTTGAGGTCATTTGGGGTCACTCAAGGTCATCCGAGGTCCTGATCGTGGTCACTAGAGGTCATTTGTGGTCTCTTGAGGTCACCTGAGGCCTTGATCGGGGTCACTTTATGTCATTTAGGGTTACTTGAGGTCACCTGATGCCCTGACCGGGGTCACTTGAGAACATTTGGGGTCACTTGAGATCACCTGAGGCCCTGACAGAGGTCATTTGAGGTCACCAGAGGCCCTGACCAGGGCCACTTGAAGACATTTTGGGTCACTTGAAATCATCGGAGTTCCTGACTGGGGTCACCTGAGGTAATTTTGGGCCACGTGAGGTCATTTGGGGTCACTAGATGTCATCAGCAGCCTGGACCGGGTTACTTGAGGTCATTTGGAGTCACATGAGGTCACCTGAGGTCTTGAGCGGGGTCACTTGAGGTAATTTGGGGTCACTTGAGATCATTTGTGGTCACTTGAGTTCACCTAAGGCCCTGACTGGTTTCACTTTATGTCATTTTTGGTAACTTGAAGTCACCTGAGGCCTTGAGTGGGGTCACTTGAGGTCATTTGGGGTCTGTTGAGATCACCTGATACTCTTACTTGTATCATTTGACGTAATTTTTTGGTCTCTTGAGGTCACCTGAGGCCTTGAGCAAGGTGACTTGAGGTTATTTGGGGTCACTTAAAGTCATTCGTGGTCACTTGAGGTCACCTGAGTCCTTTAGCGGGGTCACTTGATGTCATTTAGGGTAGCTTGCCGTGACCTGAGGCCCTGACCAGGGCCACCTGAGGTCATTTGGGGCCACTTGAGGTCATTTGGGGTCACTTGAGGTCACCTGAGGCCCTGACCGGGGGCACTTGAGGTTATTTTGCATCAAATGCCGACAACTGAGGCCCTGACCGTGGTAACCTGAGGTCATTTGGGACCACTTGAGGTCATTTGGGGTCTCTTGCGGTCATCTGAGTCCAGGAGCAAGGTCACTTGATGTCATTTGGGGTCACTTGCAGTCACCTGACGCCCTGACCGGAGTCACTTGAGGTCATTTCGCGTTCTTGAGGTCACCTTCGGCCCTGACTGGGGTCACTTAATATCACCTGCGGCCCCGACTGGGGTCACTTCAGGTCATTTGGGGTCAGTTGATGCCACATGACACCCAGACCGGGGTCACTTGAGATAACTTGTGGTCACTTGATGTGACCTGATGCTCTTACTGGGGTCGCTTGCGGTCACCTGAGGCCCTGACCGGGGTCACTTGAGGTCGTTTGGGGTCATTTGAGGTCTCCTGAGGCCCTGACTGTGGTTGTTTGAGGTCATTTGGGGTCACCTGAGGTCATCCTGAGGCGCTTACCGAGGTCACTTGAAGTCATTTGTGGTCACTTGAAGTCACCTGAGGCCTTGACTGGGGTCACTTGAAGTTACCTGAGGCCCTGAGCGGGGTCACTTGAGGTCATTTGAGGAAATTGGAGGTCATGTGAAGTTCTGACTGGGGTCACTTATAGTCATTCGGGGACACTTGAGGTAATTTGGCGTCAGTTGAGGTCATCTGAGGCCCTGACCGTTGCCGAGCCGTGGGGGCTTTTAGCCACTCGGCACGAAGCTCGGATAGCTGGTACATCTGAGGGTCCACCAGAAGAACGGGAGGGACACTCGGGCTGCTGAAATCCTGCTCGTTGATTGAAGGGTCGCAGAAGGGGCAAACAGGGAGACAACGAAGCAGAAGGGAGGCAGATTCCGAGAGCCCCGAAGGGCGGGCTGAGGATTCTTTGACTGCGTAGGGGTAGGAGGGTTTAGCATTTGAGGGTACAATCGGGAGAAGGCTAAAGGGAGGGGAAATATAACATTAACCAGTGGGGAAAAGGGAAAGGAGTGTTCTTGGTGGAAGAACCAAAGGGAAAACGTGGAACAGAGAAGATTCTAGGCTAAGGGGCAGACTTGAACAATAACTGACAGGACAGGGGGAGGGTACAATTCTCTTCCAAAAGGGGGTGGAGAACTCATACAACTGCTGTTTCCCATGGCAACCCTAGACTGACTTCCCCAACCCCTCCTCCTACATCTCCCCCGTTTTTATTTATTAAATAAGTACTTCCCAACGTTTTAAGCAACATACGTTTAAACAAAAATAAAGCAACCGAGATAATGAACATTATCAGAAAGATCCAAAAGAGTCCCCTGAGGATGATCGCAACCCACCCTGGGACACCCCATTGAGATAGCAGTTTATTCACAGGATCTACAGTCGAGGTCTCAGTCTTGAGGTCGTCAACTTGCTCTTGGATCTGCTGGATATTAGCTTGGATGGATGTGCTCTTTGATGCCAGATTGAAGCAGCACATTCCTTCAAAGTCCTCACAGCCGTGGCCATGGGTGAGCAGTAAGAAGTCAATAGCAGCCCTATTTTGCAGTGTGACGTGCCTGGTGACTTCTTCGTCCGCTAGCAAGTCGGAAAGGGCAGCGGACGTGGCGTTGGCCTGCTTACTGAGCCAACACTCGAGGTGAGAAAGCTCACCGAGGGCCTTTGCTGCGGCATACCACGGTAAAAATATGGATACCGTGACTCTCTTCGTCTTTCCCCAATTGTAAATTTTTGAATCACAATTTTCGTCGAATTGGTTATAGGATCTCTTTTTGCGAGCCAATTTATTTTCATTTTTCCAATTTAAAATTTGGATTTTGTTCGGTGTCAGTGTGGTAAGCTGCCCAAGGCTGCAGGGGCCTCCCTGGATTTGGGAGGGAATCCCTGCCCACACCCTGTCGCCGCAGATGAGAAAAACCCCCCTGCGGAGCACCCTGGGAACTGAGGAGGACCTAGATACGATGGTCGAGGTGTAATTGCACCAATTTGCTGCATGGTATCTCCGATCGTGGGGAGATACATCGTGTCTTTTTACTTCTTGGGTACCAGCAGGGTGGAGTTTAGCCATTTGATCCCAGTCTTTCTGGGAGGGCTGGTACCTAAACCTGACACAATATGTTGCCTGAGAGGAGCCCAATAGGTCCAATTCTTGGGGCTCCTGTGGTGCATGTGGCAGAATCCTCGTCCACTCATCCCAGGTGTCCACAGGATTAGGTTTTTTCCTGCATATGGATAGTTGTTTGGCAACAGGGGGACTCCTACCAGGCACGTGGATAACGGATTGTCTACACTTCCCATGGCCATACAGAAGTTGTCCTGCTTCAAGGACTTCGCCAGCGTGACCCATATGTTTTCTCTCAGCTGTGGGACTATCCAGCTCCTGACCGGTGACAGCCAGATGATGACGATCAGGAGCATCAGATGTTTCAGAGGTGTCCTCAAGGCGGCAGTCATCCTCAGTGTCTTGTGATAAAAGAAAGCAGAACTTGAATGATAAATTTTCCTCAGTGGTCCCTCCCCAACCTCCCCCGTTTTTATTTATTAAATAAGCACTAAATAAAATTAGAGAAAAGGGATAAGGATTGAGGGAAAGGGGAGGTTAGGGGAAAGGAAAGGGCACAGGGGGCGATGGGGTAATTGGGTACGTAGAGTTCAGCTCGGGCAGGTAGAAACAATGGCTCTTGCCTGTGCTATCGAGATCTTAAATTGTCGCACAAGAGCCGGGGCATTCTGATGGTAAAATGCATGGCTGAGCCGTGCTTGCCGGAGTATGTCTGGTAAGGTGGTTGAAGTGGTTGTGGATATTTGTGTTGACATGGCTAGGAGGTCTGCTTTCCGATTACCCTCAGTGATCTCTCCGGGTAAATCGGTGTGTGCCCTTACGTGCATGATATGATAAGGTTGCTCTCTATGGGAAAGTAGCCAAATGAGATCAGAGAGTAAGCTGTATAAATTTTTGTTTGAAACTTCTTTGAGGAGGGCACCTTCGGCCCTTTCTGCTACCCCAGCGACATAGGCCGAATCAGTCACCACATTCAGAGGCTGTTGAAATTTTTTGAATGCTCTCACGACTGCGGCAAGTTCCACGATCTGGGGGGAACCCTCAACCAGTTGGACGTCAGACTCCCACTTCTGACTGTCCGGGTCCTTCCAAGTGATCACCGATTTGTGGGATCTGCCCGACCCATCGGTGAACACCGTGAGAGCACCTGGAATTGGTGTTTTACTTTTAAACATTCTTGGGGCCAAATGCAATGTATCCTTAAACAATTTATGCTTAGGATAGTCAACCGAAATTTGTCCAGGGAAGCTGTCCAGAGCAATGAGCAAAGTTTCATTAGTTTGCAACAACGAGTCCAATTGATCTAATGTAACAGGTAAGTAAATGCACGCAGGATCACACCCTGCGAGGGTTTGGAGGCGGTGTCGTGCCTTCATTATTAAAGTGGCTAGCAATTCTGCAGGGGTCGTGATCGTCCTAGAGGGCTGGTGTGGTAGGAAGAGCCACTCTAAGATGACCAGGGGATCAGATGCTCTGTTATCCCACTGGAAGAGAAGTCCATGGAGGTGGGGGCACTTACCCAACACCGTGAAGTTCACGGGAAGGGTCCGGACCACGCGGTGTGCCTGGCGAGACTTCAGAGCAACAGCAACCCGTTGCAGGGCTTCCCGCGCGGCAGGTGTCAGCTCGCGCGGTGAGGCGAGGTCTCCGTCGCCTCGAAGCAGACAGAAGAGAGGTGACAGCTCCTCAGTCATCAGTCCCAGGAGGAGGCGGATCCAGGTGATCGTTCCGCACAGCTGCTGAAGGTCTCGCAGAGTCTTCGGATCCTCGTTGATGGTCAGTGTCTGTGGTGTCACTGTCCTTCCCGTGATGAGGAATCCGAGGTACCTCCATGGTGCTGAGAATTGGATCTTCTCTTCCGCTATCTGGAGCCCTGCAGCTTTGATAGCCTTAATAGTCTTGTCCAGTGTTGCCTTTAGGTATGTTGAGTCGGAAGCACAAACTAGCACATCATCCATGTAATGCAGGATGATGGCCTCAGGGAAAAGCTGACGCACAGGTGACAAAATCTGCGCTACAAAAGTTTGACAGAGCACAGGGGAATTTTTCATCCCCTGAGGCAGGGATGTCCAATGATATCTTTTAAAAGGTTCAGCCCTATTCAATGATGGTACAGAAAAGGCGAACCTGGGAGCATCCCCGGGGTAGAGTGGAATGTTAAAAAAACAGTCTTTGATGTCTATCACTGCTAGCTGCCAGTCTCTGGGGAGCATAGAAGGTGACGGAAGGCCTGGTTGAATGGGACCCATATCTTCTATCACATCATTAACCCTTCGCAGGTCTTGGAGCAGGCGCCACCTGTCTGTGCCAGGTTTTCTAATTACAAAGACAGGGGTATTCCAAGGGCTGGTAGAAGGTGTTAAATGCCCAAGTTTCACCTGCTCCTCTACTAATTTATGAAGTGCACTCAATTTTTCTGATGGAAGGGGCCACTGATCCACCCAGACCGGTGTGTTGGTTTTCCAGGTCAGGGGTGGGGAAGTGCGCTCTGCAGTGGCCCACACTAAAAATCCCACAAAGGGCTAGGGATGTCGAGGCGGGCTCCCCATTGGCATAAAACATCCCTTCCTAATAATAGTATGTTTGAAGAGACAACAAAAGGTCTCACCGTTGCCAGTTGTCCTTCCGGACCTTCCACGCACACAAGATGCCTACTCCTCAGAGAGTGGACCGCTCCGCCCACACCGGAGATCCTGCCGCAAGGGGGCACAAGCTCCCAGTCGCTGGGCCACCTTGCCTGGGGGATGATGGTCACGTCAGCTCCTGTCTGTGTCTGCCATGAGCCGCATCTGCACCGACTTTCCCTGGAAAGAAAGTTTGGCATCAATTAATGGTCTTTCTTTACATACATTTTGGGTGAAGAAAACATGTCTCTCTGTGTCTGGGTCATCGTGGGTGTCCAGTACGTAAAGCAAAGCAAAAGGATCTCCTTTCCTTAAAGTAAATGGCGGGTGGTTACAAATGACGGAGACGGTGATCTCCTCTCCTGGTGGAAAACACACTACCTCAGGTAAGATGGTGATTTCATTCGGCGTGTTGAAGGAGTCTTCTAAGATGAGCACGGTGGTGTCCCGACAGTTGTGGAGGGGGCCCAGGAACCCAGCAGGAACTCTCGTCAGGTCCTCATCCTGGAGAGAGATGGTGACGCTGCTGCGGAGGACCCGACGATTGCCCTGATTTAGGGTACCTGTCCGGCGGAAGAGGCGGAGTCCGTCCTCGTGGCTGCGCTGAACTGCTGGACTTGGCCGCGAGGCCACTCGTCCTCCCTGATGGTCGGAAGGCTGGGATGCTGAGAAGGGCCACTTGGTGTCGTCGCGCGGCCCTTCCTCGCGCTTCGCCGCCAGTTTCCCGCTGGCTGGTACCCTTGTTGCTGTAGATGAAACTGGTGATCTTGATAAAATGGGTTCCTAGGATATGGTCTTGGGGGGGGCAAGATAGGTTGTTGAATCTGTGGCCAGTGGGGACAGTTCACCTGGATGTGACCCAGCTGACCACAGTTAAAACAGCAACTGTTTCCCATGGCAACCCTAGACTGACTTCCCCAACCCCTCCTCCTACAGACCGTGGTCACGTGATGTCATTTTGTGTCACTTGAGGTCACCTGAGGCCCTGACCGTGGTCACTTGAGGTCATCTGAGGCCCACTCCGGGTCACTTGAGGTCATTTGGGGTCACGTGAAGTCACCTGAGGCCCTGACTAAGGTAATTTGAGGTCATTTGGGGTAATTTGAGGTCACCTGAGGCCCTTACCAGGGTCACTTGAGGACATTTGCGGTCTCTTGAGGTCATCTGGGGCCCTGGGTGGTGTCACTTGAGGTCATTTGAGGTCACTTGAGGTCACCTGAGGCCCTGACCGGGGTCACTTGAGGTCATTTTGGGTCACTGGAAATCATCTGAGTTCCTGACTGGGGTCACCTGAGGTAATTTTGGGCCATGTGATGACATTTGGGGTCACTAGAGATAATCAGCTGGCCAGGCCAGGGTCACTTGAGGTCATTTGGTGTTACATGAAGTCACCTGAGGCCTTGAGCGGGGTCACTTGAGGTCATTTGGGGTCTGTTGAGGTCACCTGAGGCTCTTATTGTACCATTTGATGTCATTTTTTGGTCTCTTGAGGTCACCTGAGGCCTTGAGCAAGGTGACTTGAGGTCATTTGGGGTCACTTGAAGTAATTTGGGGTCACTTGAGGTCACCTGAGTTCTTCAGCGGGGTCACTTGAGGTCATTTGGGGTCACTTGATGCCATCAGATGCCGGGACTGGGGACACTTGAGGTCATTTGGGGTCACTTGAGGTCTCCTGAGGCCCTGACCAGGGTCACTTGAGGTCACTTGGGGTCAGCTGAGGCCCTGCCCGGGGTCACTTGAGGCTGTTTGGGGTCATTTGAGGCCTCCTGAGGCCCTGAACGGGGTCACTTGAGGTCATTTGGGGTCACTTGAGGTCACAAGAGACCCTGACTGGGGTCAGGTGAGGTCACCTGAGGCCCTGACTGGGGTCACTTGAGGTCAATTGGGGTCACTTGAAGTCATTCCGGGTCACTTGAGGTCACCTGAGGCCCTGTCTGATGTCACTTGATGTTATTTTTCGTCGCTTGACGTCGCCTGAGTCCTCCAGCGGGGTCACTTGAGGTCACCTGAGTCCCAGAGCGGGGTCACTTGAGGACATTTAGGGTCACTTCCCATCACCTGAGGCCCTGACTTGAGTCACCTGTGGTAATTTGGGGCCACTTGAGGCCATTTGGGGTCACTTGAGGTCTTCTGAGTCCCAGAGAGGGATCACTTGAGGTCAATTGGGGTCACTTGCGGTGACCTTAGGCCCTGACCGGGGTCACTTGAGATCATTTGGTGTCACTTGAGGTCACCTTAGGCCCTGACTGGGGTCACTTGAGGTCACCAGAGGCCCTGACCAGGGTCACTTGATGTCATTTGGGGTCCGCTGAGGTAATTTAAAGTCATTTGAGGTCATCTGAGGCTCTGTCTGGCGCCAGTTGAAGTCATTTGAGGTCACTTGATTTCACCTAATGCGAATTTCCCGCTTTATTTTTTTTAACACCATTTTGAGAAGATCAAAAGCGTCCCAGCCGAGACACTTCCAGGATGGTGGCCGTGGGAGGGCCTTGGTGAAGGGCTGCAGTATCGCACTCTGGGCACAAGGCGGCAGCACTGCCGCCCGTGTCAGCCAGGCGCTGCCACCCACCTTTGGGCTGCAGGCAGGGAAGGCGGACAAAGAAGAACAGGTCACATGAGGTCATTTGGGATCACTTGAGGTAGCCTGAGGCCCTGACCGGGGTCAGCTGAGGTAATTTGGGGTGACTTGAAGCCAACTGAGGCCTTGACTGGGGTCACTTTAGGTCACCTGAGGCCCTGACCAGGGTCACTTGAGAACATTTGCGGTCACTTGAAGTCACCTGAGGCCTTGACCGATGTCACTTGAGGGCACCTGAGGCCCTGACCGGGGTCACTTGAGGTCATTTTGGGTCACTTGAGGTCATCTGAGTTCCTGACTGGGGTCACCTGAGGTAATTTTGGGCCACGTGAGGTCATTTGGGGTCACTAGAGGTCATCCGCAGCCCAGACCGGGGTCACTTGAGGTAATTTGGAGTCACTTGAGGTCACCTGAGGCTTTGAGCGGGTTCACTTGAGGTAATTTGGGGTCACTTGAGATCATTTGTGGTCACTTGAGTTCACCTAAGGCCCTGACTGGTTTCACTTTATGTCATTTTTGGTAACTTGAAGTCACCTGAGGCCTTGAGCGGGGTCACTTGAGGTCATTTGGGGCCACTTGAGGTCACCTGAGGCTCTTATTGTACCATTTGACGCCATTTTTTGGTCTCTTGATGTCACCTGAGGCCTTGAGCAAGTTGACTTGAGGTAATTTGGGGTCACTTGAAGTCATTTCGGGTCACTTGAGCTCACCTGAGGCCCTGACTGGTGTCACTTGATGTCATTTTTGGTCCCTTGAGGTCACCTGAGTCCTTCAACGGGGTCACTTGAGGTCATTTGGTGTTACATGAAGTCACCTGAGGCTCTGACCAGGGTCACCTGAGGCCATTTGGGGCCACTTGAGGTCATTTGGGGACATGTGAGGTCAGCTGAGGCCCTGACCGGAATCACTTGAGGTCACCTGAGTCCCTGATTGGCATCACCTGAGGTCATTTGGGGTCACTTGAGGTCTCCTGAGGCCCTGACCTTGGTCACTCCAGGTCATTTGGGATCACTTGAGATCACCTCAGTCCCAGAGTGGCGTCACTTGAGGTCACCTGAGACCCTCTCCGAGCCACTTGAGGTCTTTTGAGGTCACTTGCCGACACCTGAGGTCCTGACCATGGTAATCTGAGGTCATTTGGGACCACTTGAGGTCATTTGGGGTCTCTTGCGGTCATCTGAGTCAGGAGCGGGGTCACTTGAGGTCACTTGGCGTCACTTGAGGTCACTTTAGGCCCTGACTGGGGTCACTTGAAATCACCTGTGGCCCCGACTGAGGTCACTTGAGGTCATTTGGGGTCACTTGATGCCGTATGACGCCTGCACCGGGGTCACTTGAGGTCATTTGGGGTCACTTGAGATGTCTTGAGGCCCTGACCGGGGTCGCTTGAGGTCATTTGAGGTCACATGAGGTCACCTGAGGCCCTGACTGGGGTCACTTGAGGTCACCTCAGGCCCTGACCGGGGTCACAAATGGTCATTTGGGGTCACTTGAGATCACCTGACGCCCTGACCGGGGTCACTTCAGGTCATTTGGGGTTACTTGAGATCACCTAAGGCCCTGACTGCTGTCATTTTATGTCATTTTTGGTAACTTGAATTCACCTAAGGCTTTCGGCAGGGTCACTTGACGTCATTTTTGGTCACTTGAGACACCTGAGGTCCTGACTGGTGTCACTCGATGTCATTTTTGGCCACTTGAGGTCACCTGAGCCCTTCAGCAGGGTCACTTGAGGTCTTTTGTGGTCACTTGCCGTGGTCACACCCCCTGAACGGGTCACCTGAGGTCATTTGGGGCCACTTGAGGTCATTTGGGGTCACTTGAGGTCATCTGAGGCCCGGAGCGGGGACATTTGAGGTCATTTGGCATCATTTCTGGTCAACTGAGGTCCTGACTGGGGTCAATTGAGGTCACCTGAGTCCCTGACCGTTGTCACCTGAGGTCATTTGGGGTCACTTGAGGTCTCCTGAGACCCTGACCTTGGTCACTCTAGGTCATTTGGGGTCACTAGAGGTCACCTGAGTCCGCGACTGGGGTCAGTTGAGGTCATTTGGGTTCAGTTGATGCTGTCTGACACCCAGACCGGGGTCACGTGAGGTCATTTGGGATCACTTGAGGTCACCTGAGGCTCTGACCGGGGTCACTTGAGGTAACTTCTGGTCACTTGAGTTCACCTGAGGCCTTGACATGGGTCACCTGAGGTCTTCTGGGGTCAGTTGAGGTCACAAGAGGCTGTTACTGGGGTCACATGAGGTCATTTGAGGTCACTTGAGATCACCTGAGGCCATAACTGTCATCACTTGAGGTCATTTGGGGTTCCTTGAGGTCATCTGAGGCCCTGACCGAGGTCAATTGAAGTCTTTTGTGGTCACTTGAACTCACCTGAGGCCTTGACCGGGATCACTTGAGATCGCCTGATGCCCTGATTGGGGTCACTTGAGGTCATTTGGGGTCCCTTGAGGTCATCTGAGGCCCTGACCGAGGTCAATTGAAGTCTTTTGTGGTCACTTGAACTCACCTGAGGCCTTGACCGGGATCACTTGAGATCACCTGATGCCCTGATTGGGGTCACTTGAGGTCATATTGGGTCACTTCAGATGACCTGACGTCCTGACTGGGGTCACTTGAGGTCATTTTAAGTCACTTGAGGTCATCTGAGGCCCTGACCAGGGTCACTTGATGTCATTTGGGGTCCGCTGAGGTAATTTAAAGTCATTTGAGGTCATCTGAGGCTCTGTCTGGCGCCAGTTGAAGTCATTTGAGGTCACTTGATTTCACCTAATGCGAATTTCCCGCTTTATTTTTTTTAACACCATTTTGAGAAGATCAAAAGCGTCCCAGCCGAGACACTTCCAGGATGGTGGCCGTGGGTGGGCCTTGGTGAAGGGCTGCAGTATCGCACTCTGGGCACAAGGCGGCAGCACTGCCGCCCGTGTCAGCCAGGCGCTGCCACCCACCTTTGGGCTGCAGGCAGGGAAGGCGGACAAAGAAGAACAGGTCACATGAGGTCATTTGGGACCACTTGAGGTCACCTGAGGCCTTGACTGGGGTCACTTGAGGTCATTCGCGGTAATTTGAGGTCATCAGAAGCCCTGAGTGGGGTCACTTGAGGTCATTTGGGGTCACTTGAGGTCATTTGGGGTCACTTGAGATGACCTGACGCCCTGAATGGGGTCACTTGACGTCATTTTGGGTTACTTGAGATGACCTGACGCCCTGACTGGGGTCACTTGAGGTCATTTGAGGTTACTTAAGGTCATCTGAGGCCATGACCAGGGTCACTTGAGGTAATTTGGGGTCACTTGAGGTCATTTGTCGTCACTTGAGTTCACCTAAGGCCCTGACTGGTTTCACTTTATGTCATTTTTGGTAACCTGAAGTCACCTGAGGCCTTGAGCGGGTTCACTTGAGGTCATTTGGGGTCTGTTGAGGTCACCTGAGGCTCTTATTGCATCATTTGACATCATTTTTTGGTCTCTTGAGGTCACCTGAGGCCTTGAGCAAGGTGACTTGAGGTCATTTGGGGTCACTTGAAGTAATTTGTAGCCACTTGAGTTCAACTGAGGCCCTGACTGGTGTCACTTGATGTCATTTTTGGTCCCTTGAGGTCACCTTAGGCCCTGACTGGGGTGACTTGAAATCACCTGCGGCCCCGACTGGGGTCACTTGAGGTCATTTGGGGTCACTTGCTGCCGTCTGATGCCCGGACCGGGGTCATCTGAGGTCATTTGGGGCCACTTGAGGTCATTTGGGGTCACTTGAGGTCATCTGAGTCCCATTGTGGGGTAACTTGAGGCAATTTTGGGTCCCTCCCCGTCACCTGAGGCCCTGACCGGAGTCACCTGAAGTCATCTGGGGCCACTTGAGGTCATTTGGGGTCACTTGAGGTCTTCTGATTCCGCAGAGGGATCACTTGAGGTCAATTGGGGTCACTTGCGGTCACCTGATGCCCTGACCGGGGTCACTTGAGGTCACCTGAGGCCCTGACCGAGGTTACCTGAGGTCATATGGGGTCACTTGAGGTCTCCTGAGGCCCTGCCTGGGGTCACTTGAGGCCTTTTGGGGTCACTTGAGATCACCTGAGGCCCTGACTGGGATCACTTGAGTTCATTTGGGGTCACTTGAGGTCATCTGAGGCCCTGACCAGGGTCAGTTGAGGTCATTTGGCGTCACTCAAGGCCATCTGAGATTTTGATTGGGGTCATTTGAAGACATTTGGCATCACTCAAGGTCATCTGATGTTTTTACAGGGTCACTTGAAGTCCTTTGGGGTCGCTCGAAATCACCTGATGTCCTGACCGGGGTCCTTTGACGTCGTTTGGTGTCATTTGAGGTTACCTGAGGCCTTGATGTGGGTCACCTGAGGTCTTTTTGGGTCAGTTGAGGTCACAAGAGGCCCTTACTGCGGTCATGTGAGGTCATTTGAGGTCACTTGAGATCACCTGAGGCCCTGACTGTGGTCACTTGAGGTCATTTTGGGTCAATTTATGTCATCTGAGGCCCTGACCGGAGTCACTAGAGGTCATTTTGGGTCATGTCAGTCAATCTGAGGCCTTGACTGGGGTCACTTTAGGTCACCTGACGTCCTGACCGGGGTCATTTGTGGTCATTTGGGGTAATATGAGGCCATCTGAGGTCCTGAGTGGGGTCACTTGAGGTCATTTATGGTCGCTTGAGGTCATTTGGGTCACTTAAGAAGACCTGATGCCCTGATTGGGGTCACTTCAGGTCATATTGGGTCACTTCTAATGACCTGATGTCCTGACAGGGGTCACTTGAGGTCATTTTAAGTCACTTGAGGTCATCTGAGGCACTGACCAGGGTCACTTGACGTCATTTAAGGTCACTTGAGGTCATTTAAAGTTATTTGAGGTCTCCTGAGGCCCTGACCGGGGTCGCTTGAAATTATTTGTGTTCACTTGAGGTCATCTGAGGCCCTGACTGTGGTCACTTGTGGTCACCTGAAGCCTTGACCGGGGTCTCTTGAGGTCATTTGGTGTCACTGGTGGTCATCTGGGGCCCTGACCAAGGTCATTTGAGGTCATTTGGGGTTATTTCACTTGATTTCACCTGAGGCGAATTTCCTGCCTTTTTTTTTTTTCTGCCATTTTGAGAAAGTCAAAAGCGTATTGGCCGAGACACTCCCAAGATGGTGGCCGAGGAAGGACCTCAGTAGAGGGCTGCAATATCGCACTCTGGCCACAAGGCGTCAGCACTGCTGACCGCCTGGCCTGGGCGCTGCCGCCTACATTGGGGCTGCAAACAGGAAAGGTGGGCAAAGAAGAGGTCACTTGAGCTCATTTGGGATCACTTGAGGTCACCTGACACTCTGTCTGGGGTCACTTGAGGTCATTTGGGGTTACTTGAGGTCACCTAAGGCCCTGATTGCTGTCACTTTATGTCATTTTTGGTAACTTGAATTCACCTGAGGCCTTGAGCAGGGTCACTTGACGTCATTTTTGGTCACTTGAGACACCTGAGGCCCTGACTGGTGTCACTTGATGTAATTTTTGGCCATTTGAGGTCACCTGAGTCCTGTAGCGTGGTCACTTGAGGTTATTTGGGGTCACTTGCCATCACCTGAGGCCCTGACTGGGGTCACCTCCGGTCACTGGGGGCACTTGAGGTCATTTGGGATCACTTGAGGTCATATGAGTCCCTGACTGGCGTCACCTGAGGTCGTTTGGGGTCACTTAAGGTCTCCTGAGGCCCTGACCTTGGTCACTATAGGCTCTGGGGATTTACTTAGAGCTGGGGTTTGCGGCTTTAAGGTCACACAGGTCCCCAGTTGCTGACATCTGTAGTCTTGGAGAAATACTGAAAAGTTTGCAAATTTCGAGGTCAGGATGCCAGTGTGGGCCAGTGCGAGTGGCTGCAAATAGAGGCCATTTTCCAGGGGAAAAAGAAGACATTTCCCCAGGCTCTGGGGATCTACATAGAGCTGGGGTTAGGGGCTTTAAGACCACACCGGTTACTAGTGTCTGACATCTGTAATTTTTGAGAAATCCTGCAAAGTTTAGAAATGTTGAGGTCAGGATGCCACTGTAGGCCAGTGAGAGTGGATGCAAAGAGAGGCCATTTTCCATGGGAAAAAAAGTCATGTCCTGAGGCTCTCTGAATCTACTTAGAGCTGGGGTTTGGGGCTCTAAGATCACACAGGTTCCTAGTTGCTGACATCTGTAGTTATGGAGAAATCCTGCTAAGTTTGGAAATGTTGAGGTCAGGATGCCACTGTGGGCCAGTGGAATTGGCTGCAAATAGAGGCCATTTTCCATGGGAAAAAGAAGACATTTCCCCAGGCGCTGAGGATCTACTTCGAGCTAGGGTTTGCGGCTCGATGATCACATAGGTTCCTAGTGACTGACATCTGTAGTTGCGGAGAAATCCTGAAAAGTTTGGAAATGTTGAGGTCAGCATTCCACTGTGGGCCAGTGCGAGTGGCCACAATGAGAGGCCATTTTTCATGGGAAAAAATGTCATTTCCCCATGCTCTCGGTACCTATTTCGAGCTCGTGTTCGTAGCTTTCAGGTCACAGAGGTTCCTACTTGCTGACATCTGTAGTTTTGGAGAAATCCTGCAAAGTTCGCAAATGTTGCGGTCAGGATGCCTGTGTGGGCCAATGGGATTGGCCTCAAATAGAGACCGTTTTCCCTGGAAGAAGAAGACATTTCCCCAGGCTCTGGGGATGTACTTAGAGTTGGGGTTGGGGCTCTAAGATCACACAGGTTCTTTCTGGCTGACATCTGTACTTTTGGAGAAATCCTGCAAAGTTTGGCAATGTTGAGGTCAGGATGCCAGAGTGGGCCTGTGCGGGTGGCCGCAAAGAGAGGCCATTTTCCATGGGAAAAAGAAGTCATTTCCCCAGGCTCTGTATCTACTTGAAGCTGGGGTTTGGGGCTCTATGATCACACAGATTCTTTGTGGCTGACATCTGTACTTTTGGAGAAGTCCTGCAAAGTTTGGAAATGTTAAGGTCAGGATGCCAGTGCGGGCCAGTGCGAGTGGCCACAAAGAGAGGCCATTTTCCATGGGAAAAAATGTCATTTCCCCATGCTCTGGGTACCTATTTTGAGATCGTGTTCGTAGCTTTCAGGTCACAGAAGTTCATAGTTCCTGACATCTGTAGTTTTGGAGAAATCCTGCAAAGTTCGCAAATGCTGTGGTCAGGATGCCTGTGTGGGCCAATGGGATTGGCCTCAAATAGAGGCCGTTTTACCTGGAAGAAGAAGACATTTCCCCAGGCTCTGGGGATCTACTTAGAGTTGGGGTTGGGGCTCTAAGATCACACAGGTTCTTTCTGGCTGACTGTCATGGTTTGACACTGGCACAATGCCAGCGCCCCCATGAAAATGCATCTTCCCCAAATAAATGCTGTGAGATGTTATCAGGAACAGAGCAGAGCAGGCCCAAGCTTAATAACAAAGGGAAAAAAAAAACTTTATTAAACTACTACTAACACAAAAAACACATAAACTAAATCCAGGATGAAGACCTTTTAAAACACCCCTCCTCCACCCAATTTCCAAAACCACCCACTATGAAACATCACCGGGATTCCTGATCAAATTACCACCCTTCAGATAATCAATACTCAAACTATCAAGGAGAGAGAAGTCTCTCTTGCACCACAGACCCCCCAGGAAACACAGTTGCCACACCCTGTGTTTCCCTGTCACACATGGCAACCGCCCGGAGAAAATCTGCCAGTGTGACACTCTCCATTCCATGTCACAGTGCTCTCACCACCGTGCATGGACAGACTGCTCATAGGGCTCCTTTAAGGATGCTTTGCCACGGACCCAAAGATACAACAGTTCAGCTTCTCATCTTGGGACTACAGTCCCCCCCATTTTCCTCTGGGGCCGAGGGTCCAAGAACAGAAATCATCTTCTTTCCCGAAGACAGAGGGCATCACCATTCCCTCCTCAGCTTTCTTCTGTTCTTGCCATTCCTGTGCGGTTAGAAGCTGAAGCAGGTCTCCTTGGGTCACCACTGCATCCCCCTAAAATGCAGTCTCTATTGCAGGAGATTTTGGTTCAGTCCGTGGCTACCAAGAAAAGTCCAGCCAAAAGCTACTTCATCATCTCCTCCCACCTAAATATTTCTTCTTCTAACATCTCAGGTCCCAGACTGTCTCTCTTCCACTACAAATCAAGGAGGAGTAATATTTTACAAAGCCCTCATTTCCTGGAAAGGGTTAAAAGTTCAGACTCCCTGGATGGCTGATATCTCGGTCCAGCGTTCCGTCTCCCACGCTGGACATCATCCCCCCCCCTTCTCCTTCTCCTCTGCCAGCAAATTTCCAGGTGCCGCCAGGCTCTCTGTCACTTTCGCTCTGTGGGGGGGGGGGGGGAACAAAGGCATCTCCACTTCTCTCCACCCTTCCGTCCAGGAGCTGTCTCGGTTCCAGACCTTCCGCCCCCTCGGCCTACCTGGACAAGTCCGCATGGCTTCCCCTCACCCAGCCAGCCTGAGGCTGGGCAGGAGAGAGTCTGCACTCTCTGACGACCAGAACCAAAGAGACAGTTCCCTTGGGAGTTCTTGCTTTTAACCCCCTGTGTTCTCAGAGGCGTGTCCATACTTTCAGTGGTCACTCCAAATGCCAATATCCAAACCTGACCACTGATTGGTTTGACCCAACTTCCTGGAAAAAATTCACTTCCATGTCAAACCACGACACTGACATCTGTACTTTCAGAGAAATCCTGCAAAGTTTGGAAATGTTGAGGTCAGGATGCCAGAGTGGGCCTGTGCGGGTGGCCTCAAAGAGAGGCCATTTTACATGGGAAAAAGAAGTCATTTCCCCAGGCTCTCTGTATCTACTTGAAGCTGGGGTTTGGGGCTCTATGATCACACAGATTCTTTGTGGCTGACATGTGTAGCTTTGGAGAAGTCCTGCAAAGTTTGGAAATGTTAAGGTCAGTGCGGGCCAGTGCGGGCCAGTGCGAGTGGCTTCAAAAAGAGGCCATTTTCCAGGGGAAAAAGAAGACATTTCCCCAGGCTCTGGGGATCTACATAGAGCTGGGGTGTGGGGCCCTATGATCACATAGGTTCCCAGTTGCTGACATCTGCAGTTTTGGAGAAATCCTGCAAAGTTGGGAAATGTTGAGGTCAGCATTCCACGGTGGGCCAGTGCGAGTGGCCACAAAGAGGCCATTTTCCATGGGAAAAAGAAGTCATTTCCCCAGGCCCTCTGTATCTACTTAGAGCTGGGGTTTGGGGCTCGAAGATCACACAGGTTCCTAGTGTCTGACATCTGTACTTTTGGAGAAATCATGCAAAGTTTGAAATTTGGAGGTCAGGATCCCAGTGTGGGCCAGTGTGAATTGCCACAAAGAGAGGCCATTTTCCATGGGAAAAAGAAGTCATGTCCCTAGGCACTGGGTACCTATTTAGAGGTGGTAGGTGGGGCTGTAAGGGAATGCTTGGGTCTCTGTTCTTTAAGATTTAGTTTTGGAGAAAACCTTCAAAGTTTGGAAATGTTGAGGTCAGGATGCCAGTGTAGGCCAGTGCGGGTGGCCGCAAGAGAGGCCATTTTCCAGGGGAAAATGAGGACATTTCCCCAGGCTCTCTGTATCTACTTAGAACTGGGGTTTGCAGCTTTAAGGTCACACAGGTTCCTAATGTCTGACATCTGTAGTTTTGGAGAAATCCTGCAAAGTTTGGAAATGCTGAGGTCAGGAGGCCACTGTGGGCCAGTGCTAGTGGCCGCAAAGAGAGGCCATTTTCCATGGGAAAAAGAAGTCATGTCCCCAGGCTCTGGGGATCTACTTAGAGCTGGTGTTTGGGGTTCTAAGATCACACAGGTTCTTTGGGGCTGACATCTGTAGTTTTGTTGAAATCCTGCAAAGTTGGGGAATGTTGAGGTCAGCATTCCACAGTGGGCCAGTGGGAGTGGACGCAAAGAGGCCATTTTCAATGGGAAAAAGAAGACATTTCCCCAGGCTCTGGGGATCTACATAGAGCTGGGATTTGGGGCTGTAAGATCACACCAGTTCCTACGTGCTGACATCTGTAGTTTTGGAGAAATCCTGCAAAGTTTGCAAATTTGGAATTCAGGATGCCAGTGTGGGCCAGTGCGATTTGCCGCAATGAGAGCCCATTTTCCATGGGAAAAAGAAGACATTTCCCCAGGCTCTGGGTATCTGCTTAGAGCTGGGGTTTGGGGCTCAAAGATCACACAGGTTCCTAGTGTCTGACTTCTCTAGTCTTGGAGAAATCCTGCAAAGTTTGGAAATGTTCAGGTGAGGATTCCACTATGGGCCAGTGCGAATGGCCGCAAGAGAGGCCATTTTCCCTGGTAAAAAAAAAAAGTCATTTCCCCAGGCTCGGGGGTTCTACTCCAGAGCTGGGATTTGTGGCTTTAAGGTTATACAGCTTCCTGTTGTCTGACATCGGTAGTTTTGGAGAAATCCTGCAAAGTTTGGAAATGTTGAGGTCAGGTTGCCAGTGCAGGCCTGTGAGAGTTGTCACAAAGAGAGGCCATTTCCCATGGGAAAAAGAAGTCATTTCCCCAGGCTCTGGGGATCTACTTAGAGGTGGTGTTTGTGCCTTAAGATCACACAGTTTCCTAGTGTCTGACATCTGTAGTTGTGGAGAAATACTGAAAAGTTTGAAATTTGGAGGTCAGGATGCCAGCGTGGGCCAGAGCGAGTGGCCTCCAAGAGAGCCCATTTTCCAGGGGAAAAAAGAAGACATTTCCCCAGGCTCTGGGGATCTACATAGAGCTGGGGTGTGGGGCCCTATGATCACATAGGTTCCCAGTTGCTGACATCTGCAGTTTTGGAGAAATCCTGCAAAGTTGGGAAATGTTGAGGTCAGCATTCCACGGTGGGCCAGTGCGAGTGGCCACAAAGAGAGGCCATTTTCCATGGGAAAAAGAAGTCATTTCCCCAGGCCCTCTGTATCTACTTAGAGCTGGGGTTTGGGGCTCGAAGATCACACAGGTTCCTAGTGTCTGACATCTGTACTTTTGGAGAAATCATGCAAAGTTTGAAATTTGGAGGTCAGGATCCCAGTGTGGGCCAGTGTGAATTGCCACAAAGAGAGGCCATTTTCCATGGGAAAAAGAAGTCATGTCCCTAGGCACTGGGTACCTATTTAGAGGTGGTACGTGGGGCTGTAAGGGAATGTTTGGGTCTCTGTTCTTTAAGATTTAGTTTTGGAGAAAACCTTCAAAGTTTGGAAATGTTGAGGTCAGGATGCCAGTGTAGGCCAGTGCGAGTGGCTGCAAAGAGAGGCCATTTTCCAGGGGAAAAAGAAGTTATTTTCCCAGGCTCTGTGTATCTGCTTAGGTGGCATTTAGGGCTGTAAGGGAATGATTGGCCCTCCATTCTGCAGGCTTTAGTTTTCGAGAAATCCTGCAAACTTTGAAATTTGGAGGTCAGGAGTCCACCGTGGGCCACTGTGAATGGCCGCAAAGAGAGACCATTTTCCATGGGAAAAAGAAGTCATTACCCCAGGCTCTGGGTATCATCTTAGAGGTGGCATATGGGTCTGTAGGGGAATGCTTTTTCCTCAGTCCTGTAAGATTTAGTTTTGGAGATATCCTGAAAAGTTTGCAAATTTTGAGGTCAGTATGCCACTATGGGCCAGTGTGAGTGGCTGAGAAGAGAAGCCATTTTCTATGGGAAAAAGAAGACATTTCCCCAGGCTCTCTCAATCAGCTCGTAGGGGCATTTGTGTCTCTACCATAACACAGGTTCCTAGTCTCTGACATCTGTAGTTTTGGTGAAATCCTGCAAAGTTCTAAAATTTTGCGGTCAGGATACCTCGGTTGCCCAGTGCGAGTGGCTGCAATGAGAGGCCATTTTCCATGGGAAACAGAAGTCATGCCCCCAGGCTCTGGGTATCAGCTCGGAGGTGGTATTTGGGGCTCTAAGATCACACGGGTTCCTTGTTTCTGACCTCTCTAGTTTTCGAGAAATCCAGGAAAGTTTGGAAATTTTGAGGGCAGGACGTCCCTGAGGACCTGTGTGAGTGTCCGCAAAGACAGGCGGTTTTCCGTGGGAAAAAGAAGTCATTTCCCCAGGCTCTTGGTATCAACTCAGAGGTGGCATTTGTGGCTCTAAGATCGCACAAGTTCGTAGTCACTGACCCAGTGCTCCCAGTGGGAGCACTGGGATGGACTAGGACGCTTTGGATGGTTACTGGGAGGCGCCGGGGACTGGGGGGTGGGAGGAGCGGTCTCCGGGCTCGGCCGCTTCCATTCCCGCGGAGGGGGAGGAAGGGAGTGTTGTTCCCTAACCATTTCCTCTGTTCGGCGCGGGGGTCCGGGACCTGCGGGCGACGCCACGGCTCAGAGGGCTGCCGGAGGAGCCCCGCGGATCCCGGGGCCTTTCCGGTGATCCCGGTACCGGCGAGATCCCCCCCGCCCCGACTCCCTGACCCACCAGAGCAGCGGCGGCTGCTGAGGGCGGTGCGGGGGCTGCCGGGAAAGGCGGCGCCGCGGGACGTGATGGGACGCGTCGAGAGCCGCCGCCGCCGCCGCTCTCCGTTCTCCACGGCAGGCCTCTGTGTTCGCGTGGGGCAGCGCAGGACGAGGGAGGTGATGAGGTTGGGGATGTGTGTGGGGATGTGTGTGTGTGTGTGTTTGAAATTAATCCACGATGTCAGAGGTTTATGTCCAATAAGGAGACAGAGGAGTCCTGTGACTTTATTCGAATAAAGGGAGAGGCCATGGGGCATTTCCCGTGGAGTCTCTCAAATGGTTGGAGGATGCAGCCTCTCTTTTATCTTAAGGTCCCTTCTGCATCACCCTCTTCCTTTTTCCCACGGCTGAGGTAATCAGAAGGTACAGACTTCCCGAATCGCCTGCTCTATGCCACTTCCCCCCCCCCCCCCCCCCAGTATGCACCTCCCTTTCATTATATAAAAGAAAGACAAACCTGTTAATTATTTGACTAATTCTTTGTTCTCTTGCTCTAGGTTCAGGAATTTAACACGGTCTTGGCTGAGCAACCGTCTGTGTTGATCAGTAACATTCTCTAGAAGTAATAGCTTCTTGTGTTACCTCCCTATCTCTGAGTTCATGGCCTTATCCCCAGGCAGATTCACACGGTCTGTTTGTAAAGACACATTCATCTTATTTCTTTCAATCCCTCCTCTTTTATTTTCTTAGTAATTGTCTTTACAAACCCTAATTACCATTGATTTTATCTTTTCTTCCTGGGTCTTCTTTGACCCAATGACATAATTCTCTGTCCTTGAGTAGTTTAATTTTCCATAAACATCTCCTTTTTTATGCTAATAGATAATGTAATACCATCTGATGTTGAAATATTCCATTTCTCATCTGCCTCAATATTTGCAACAATCATAAGGAAGGCAGTTGGGGGTCCAACAGTCTAAACCCAAAGGTAAGGTTTATTCACAAATGCTTTTTCATGCATCTACACCCTCTGTCCTTTTTAGGCAATAAATAGCTCTTTCAGAACAGTGAAGCTGCCCTGAACTTCCTTCCTCATCCCAAAATCCCGTTCCATTATGGAACTCACTCAGACTGCTGACCCACCATTTAGGTTTGACTTGGCTGGCCACCCATGGCCACTCTTGAGATCCTCCTGCCCCAACAATTGCTAAGGTTAAAAACTTTTGCTACTTCTTCTCCTAAGGCTGCAAATTGATTCTCCCACCTCTGGCCCAACCCTAAGCGACAATGTAAAATATTAAGGAAGATATTCTAATAGTGTAATCTAATTATTTTGTCAAATTCTCACGTTGTCTTCCCCAGCACCTATTCTGACTGAAGGCACAGAAACAACTTAACATAAAGAAAACAATGACGACAAGGATTGGCCCCCGTAGCTGGAGATGCCAAAGGAGGGTGCTCAGGCGGAGGATTTGAGCAGAGGATGTGTGGGCAGGCCCAGGGCCTTGCCCCGCTGTGGAGCCCTGGGTGCTGCTGCGCTGCCTTCAGTGCAGGCTCAGTGGGGGCCTCCCATCCTCCTGCTGCAGGCGGGAAGTGCAAATCTCCAGGGCTTCAGAGCCCTGGAGCCGAGGCTGAGGGGTCCCCCCGTGTTCAGCTGTGCTGGCGGCTGTTTCTGGCCTCAGGGCCACTTGGCACGGGCCACGCCACTTGGCCACCAGTGGTGCTGCTTTGCAGTCCTTAGGCAGGGCCCGATGTCCTGCTTGGATGCTGGGAACAGCAAAGTGCCAAGGCAGGCTCTGTGCCAGCCCAGCTTCCTGTGGGAGAGATTTCACAGGAGACAGGATTCTGGCCGCAGACTGCTTTTACATCCCTTCTCTCCATCTGCACTAGGTGGAGAATTACCAGGGTAAGGAATTCATGTCTGGAATTCCTTACCAGGGTAAGGAATTCCAGACATCAATTCCATGGGAGATAATTGAATATCTGCCCTGGGTCTGGCTCTTTTTCTTGCCAAATCCAGTGGCAAAAGCCATGCCCATGGCATCTTGGTTTCTATTTCTAGCTTCAAAAGGTGTTTCTTTATTTCTTCACTCATTTTTTTTTTTTTCTACCTGCTCTGTGGTGCCAGGGGTTATGGAGGTTCCATTGTATTCCTAAAGCTGCCATAATCCCTTGAAGAATTTTTCCTGTAAAATATGTTCCTCTGTCTGAGTCTATTGCTCCCATAATCCCATATCTTCAAATTATTTGTTCCAAAAATACTTTAATGACTGGTCCTGTAGTTGCTGAAGGAGTTGGAAATGCTTCTGGGCACCTTGTTAGCTGACATGCTATTACCAGAAGATATTTAAGCCTTCCCACTTGGGGCATTCCGGTAAAATCCACCTGGCATTTTTGGAAGGGACATACAGCCCATAGCCTCCCTCCTCTTGCAAGTTTCTTTTTAACTTGGTGTCTTGGGGATGGTTTTTTATCCCATATAGTTTTTTTGGGTTCATTGTTTTGTTTTGTGTCCGGGGTGGTTGCTGCTCTGGGTGTATTGCAATGAGTGGGAGCCAGGCTGGGGTTTCCAGAGAGAGTTGGGGGCAGGATGTGGGGCAGCCCCTTTCCTTCCAGGCCAGCTGTTGGAGTGGTCACACCACTGGTGTCTCTGACCAGGGATCCTGCTGCTTCTGTGGGTTCTCTCTGTTTCTTTTTGTTTCTTTTCCTTTGGCACTATGACTGGGCTCGCTGGCTTGTTTCTCTGCTTCTCTGCTGCTTGGGAGCCCAGAGCTGGTGTGTGCTGTACCAGGAGTGGGAACACCCCGTTCCCTGCCGGGGGCTGCCTTCTCTGCACAAGTCTGGACCCAAGGACCAGCCATTGCTGGTGAGAAATCGCGGGGAGCGATTCCCTGTCCAGCCCCACTGTTCTCTGCTGCTGCTTCAGAGCTTCTTGACAGATTGTAACCCGACACCCGGACACCTCACAGCTTCGGGCAGGACCCTGGAGTTTCTGCTGCCTCTCTCTTGCTGCCCTGGTGAGCCTGCCCTGCTATTCCAGCTTGCTGCTCCTGAGGTTCTGGCTATAGTTCCTGTCACTATTCAGAGGGGGCACTGGGACCGGCTGCCCTGGGGGGTTTGTAAAGGAAATCCCTTTTCCATCCCTTAATTTCAAAATTATAATAATTATGAGGGAAGGGGGTCATATTCTCCATTCCAAGGGAGGTTCCAGCCTTCCTTGGCCAACACCTGTCTTTCAAACCTTGGTCTTAGCACAAATCAAGCAACCTTCAGGAGCTTGTTTTGCCATACCAAAAAGACCCAAGGCAGGGCATCTTGAGGAAGGCTTCTGCCAATCCTCAGGAGCTCCAAGGACTCTGCATGGAGTTGTTTCAATATTTGTAAGGCCGGAGGTTTTTGGTATCCATTGTTTGCCATCCCCTGGCAGCCTGGAGGAGTGGGGGAGCCTGGAGATGAGCAGGGTCCAGGAGATGAAAGGGGTGCCAGGAGAGTGGTGAGTCCCAAGTGCCTGGAGTGGGAGGAGCCTGGGACCCCTGGGAGCCAAAGCAAAATCAAGAGAGAAGGGACTTGTGTGACCTGCAAAACCCCCCAGGCATCCCAAAGCAGAACCCCAGTGTGAGGGAAACCTCCAGCAGCCCCGAGAAGGGGGACCTCAGAACCTCAAAGTGAGGAGATTAGAAAGGGAGAGGCTTTTTTGGGATTCACTCTTGATTATTAGAGGTTTCATGGACACCAGACACCTGGTGACTTCTAGAGATGGACTTGGGCAGGAGGAACACCCAACCCAAGGCACTCACACCTTGTTTACCCCCAAAATCAGGTTTTCTCATTCCCAAAGCTTGGCCAGATGGAGAAGGAGGCTGCGAGGAAGAGGAAGATGCCCTTGGACCCCCTGGCAGGTAAGGAGGAAGTCACTGCCCCTTTTCCCCTCTCTCCTGCTCCATCTCCCAGCCCAGCACAGCACCCGGCTGCAGGACAGCCCTGCTACTGATGCTGTCCTGCCAGGGACACATTGGGAGTATCTCTTGCCCCTTCCCTGTGGCACAGAGGCAAATCCCATCCTCTCCTTGTCCTTCCTCCCACAGACAAGGAGCACAGGATGGAGACCAGGGAGGACAAATCCCCATGGCAGGACCTTGTGGAAGAGGCCATTTTGAGCAGCTCCACAGCGCAGGAATCCAACGGGGAGGAAAAGCCCCAGAGATCCCACATGAGAAGGGGCTCCAAACCCAGCCCAGGGTGCTCGGAGGAAGAAAGACTCACCCTATGCAAGGAAGGTGGACATAGCTTCAGCCAGAGCTTGGACCTGGTGGTCCCTGAGCACCATCAAAGCAGGGAGAAGTCCTACAAGTGTGGGGAATGTGGGAGGAGCTTCAGCCACAGCTCCAACCTGATCCGCCACCAGAGGATCCACACTGGGGAGAGGCCCTATGAGTGTGGGGAATGTGGGAAAAGCTTCAGCCGTAGCAACAACCTGGCCCGTCACGAGATGATCCACGATGATGAAAGGCTTTGCAAGCACTCTGAATGTGGGAAGAGCTTCAGAGAGACATCCAAACTGATCAGGCATGAGATAAACTGCACTGGGGAACGGCCCTATGGGTGTGAGGAATGTGGGAAGAACTTCAGCCGGAGATCTAACCTGATCCGCCACAAGAGGATCCACACTGGGGAGAAGCCCTACAAATGTCCCGATTGTGGGAAGAGCTTCAGCCAGCATTCCCACTTGAATGTCCACCATTGCACTGACACCAGGGAACAGCCCAGCAAGTGTGAGAAATGTGGGAAGAGCTTCAGGAAGATTCACAACCACCAGTGTGTGGAAACCAGGGTATATGACAGCTACAGGTGCTGGGAATGTGAGAAGAGCTTCAACCAGAGGTCCCATCTGACAGTCCACATGCGCATTCACACTAGGCAACGGCCCTACAGGTGTGAGGAATGTGGGAAGAGCTTCAGCGATCGCTCCAACCTGAACCACCACCGGAGAATCCACACTGAGGAACGGCCCTACCTATGTGAGGAATGTGGGAAGAGCTTCTCCAGGAGGTCTCACTTGGCCCAGCACCAACAGAGGCAATGGTAAGGGAAGCTCCACAAGTGCCCCAACTGCAGGAAGAGCTTTGTCTGATGCTCCAACTTCATCACCTAAAACCTCACCATTTTACTGCCATTTACCCTCTATTTACTGGTAGGGGAATTTGGTGTTTGGGAGATATTCTAGAGGATTTGATGGCTCTGGGGTATTTGGAAGAATTTTCTCCATCATTTTATGTTTGAAAAGCCAAGAAGGATAGATCTATCATCTCAAAACCACTCAATCTCACTTAAAACTATTCAATCCTATCCCAAAATGGCTCAATCCCAGCCCAAAACTATTCCATTCCACAGCTCCTCAGGGTGGGATGGGGTTGGAAGGGGATTGGGAAGGATGGATTGGGGGAAGTAGGTCTTGGGAAGGGGCTCCTGATATCCAGGAGGAATGGGGTGGGTTTGTATGGAGATAGGAGGGTGGGGCACGGTCTGGAATGAGACAGCCAAAGGTTGGGGGTGATGAAAGAAGGAGGAACCCTGGGGTATTCCACGTTCCTGAAGGGATCTTGGGTCATCCCACATTTTGGAAGTGGTTTTGGGGTACTCTCCAATTCTTGGGGGGTTCCTGAGAGCAGCTCCATGGAGCCCCATTGCCAGGGGTGGTTGCCATGGGCACAAGCTCTGAGCTGTAGCCAGAGTCCATTGCCTCAGTGTTGGAGAGCAGAGAAATGATGAATGGCCCCAAACATCTCCAGTGTGAACTGGGGGGACAGAGCAAGTTCTGCATAGGTGGGGTGGTTGCTGCCTCACCCCCAGCCACTGCAGCCTCTGGTCCAGCCCCACCAAAGTGGCTGTCAAGCCCCTGGCACCCCAAAAATCCCACTTGTGAGAGGGACCAGAGCAGGTATAGGCCATGCATGACACGGGTGTGACACTGACACATCCCACAGCAGCTGAGATGGCACTAGGTCCAAGGCCATGGCTGTGAATAGTTCTCTCCTCTCTCTCTCTCTTGCTCCTGTCTCTCCCTCTCTCTCTTCTCCTGATTTCTTCTCAAAATCTGTCTAACTTGAAGTTGGACAGGTTAGTTTTCTGAGTCAGTGCTTTGTGAAGAGCCTTACCATAATTCCAGGTTTAATATAAGTTATATGCTAAATTAAATACTATCCCTCTGTAAATTGTTAAGTCATAACTGAGGTTAAATACTGTTAAGTGCTGTTCCTTTGCTAATTGTTACGTTTAAGGTATAAGTTAAGGTTAAGGTATAAGTTAAGTCCTGTTGAGTGCTGTTAAGCTTTTGGGCTGTATTACTTTTGTCCTTGCCATTACTGTCCTTTTGTCACATGCACCTAAACTCACACAGACAGTTCTTGGTTCATTTCTGGTTTGATTGCCTGGATTTTTGATTGGTTTTGTTGTTGCTTTGTTTCTTTCATGTGCCTGAAGTCTCCAGTCACAGGTAGAGTGACTCTTGCCAACAAACTTTTGTCGTGCCTCACCACCTGTGCTTCTAATTGGTGATTTTTGTCAAATATGCTAATTTGCTAAACTTAAAAAACTGTGTTTACCCCATGGTGGGGTGGGCATTTTGTGGACATCTTCCATACCTGCCACTTTGAGGCTTCCAATAAAGACCAGCCTTTATATTACCTCCTATACTAATATTATCTCCAAATGGTGTTATTTCATTTCTAAGGCCTTTAAGGCATCAGTTTTTCTGGCACCTCAGATGGGACTGGACCCGGCAGCCTCCCTCTGGACCAGAAACATCTTGCAAGGAATTCTTTCTTGCTGAAGACTTTTAAGAATTTCCCTGCAGTGGCCTTAGGGGTGAGGAACCATGGTCCCGGGACTCCACAGAAGGTAGCATAAAGGCAGCTCTTTTTGTTGGGTAGTGTGAAATTGTGTATTTGTGTGTTTTCAGGAAAATCAGGGCTCTTAGAAACCAAGTTGTGACATTTTATAGGATCCCACCTGTTTCATAAGGTTTGTTAGGCCACTTACTCTGTCCTGGCATGGTGTGGAGAGGGAATTTGCTTTTGGGGTTGTTTCTCAAGGTTTTTTTTTTTTTTTCTCTTTCATCGCTTTTTCCAGCTCTTCTACAGCCAAGGTGGACGAAGGCAGAGGTGGAGTCCAAAAGCTGATGTCACCTTTGTAGCTGAAAGCTGAGACCTTTCTTCCAACCTTTAAAATATTAATTAGGAAAACACTGGGTGATTCATCAGTCACTCTATTTGCCACACTCTTCTAAGAAGGATCTATTGGACTTTTGCAAAGTGTGGAGAATAACAGATAGTTTAAGATGGTTTACTGAATAAGAAAGGCCAAGGACTGAGCGAAGGAAAGAAGGTAAACATATGGACTAATTCTGAATATGCATTTAATGTTGTTGGTGAAGTCATCTGGAAAGAAAGAGGACTGGCAACTGTTCAAGGTCATGGAATTGAACACACTGAAGAGATGCACTGCTACAGAGTATTTAGAAGTCTAGAGAAGCAGCCTTTATACATTGCAAGATTCATCAAAATGGGGAAGCAACTCTTGAATTAGAGAATCTTTTTGCTGATAAAATAGTAAAAGCAGCAAGAAAAGGCATCTTAACAGTGGTGCCACAGAAGGAAATCAATTTGTCAATATTTGCCCCAAAATTTGATCAAAAGAACCATCAGTTTTCTGGCACAAAGTTTGAAATCAAGGAATGTGAATGGACTGTTACACCAGAGGGACAGATTGTAGTCCCACCTTAGCGAGATCATAAAAGACACTTAAAGGGGAACAAGAAACCTTTTGAAACATCTGAAGAAAGCAGTAATAGAAAGAGAAATAACTGATATTGTACAATCTGTAACAAACAGATGAGAAATCTTCTCTAGAACCCACCCAAACATGAGCAAAAGAGTTGTGTTAGCAATAACAGAAGCAGGGGATTCTCCTGGACATTGTTGGCAAATAAATCCTACTGAGTTACCAGCCAAAAAGGATGCAGGCATGTATTAGTGTTAGTTGACACCTTTAGTGGACGGTCTGAGGCTTACCCCTGTCACACCAACACAACAAAAGGAGGTGGTGGATATTTTACTAAATCATATAATTCCAGTGTTTGGGATTCCTTTGGAGTTGGTCAAATGTTAGTCAAATGTTGGGAATTGTTCGGGATCTATAAATTCCCTACACACCCCAGATAAGTGGTAAGACTGTTTGTATGACTGGAACTCTCAAAACACAGATTAATAAAATTTGTTGGAAACATCCATGACATGAGTTCAAGTCTTACCCATAGCCTTACTGAGAATCCACATACAACCGAAGTGTTGCAGTAAAGTAGAAAAAATTATAAAAAAAGGCCTCATAAAATCAGGCCTGCTCTGTTAGATCAGTGGCAGACCTTGTCAAGCTAGCACTTTGCAAGTTCCCATGTAAAAGCAATCCTAGTGTGAACAGTTCATTAACATAATAATTTATTCCTGGGTGAAAAACAACTAGCACCTGCATAAACATTAAATCTATCCCATGAGAACCAGTGAAGAAAATATGTAAACGATTTAAGAGTAGAGAGATTTGATGGACAAGTAAAATATTTCTTACTAACCAATAAAGTAATTGGCAAGAAAGCTACTAACCAATTGGAGTCACACATAAGGTCTGTAAAACTGTATAAAAATGAGTTACTTGAATAAAGAATAAGCTTTTTCACCATGAAGAAAATGAAGTCTCATGTGATTTATTGCAATACCAAAGCAAAAAGACAACATAAGTCTAAATGAAATATGGCATGGCAGGCCATATCAAATTGTATATATTATATATATATATGTGTGTGTGTGTGTGTGTGTATGTATGTATATATAAAAATTTTATATATATATTCTTCACAGGAGGAATTCATATATGAGGGGAAAAATTAACTTACAGAGGGATTTTATTGTTTGAAGTCCCACTTTGCAGAAGCTCCAGAGATTTGTCATGTTATCTAGAGAAATCTCTGCTCCTGAAACAACTGGAAAACAGAGACTGACACAAATCAGGATGATGTGGTTTAAACTGTTCTTTTTGTGCTTGTTAATTGCAGAGTTTCCTACTAGCCACAGAATTATTAACACTGTAGTTCTTATGTAGATCAGAGTGAAAGAATTATTAAAGATTTGGTTGAATTTGAAAGCTAACTCAAATTTTACACCAGGTAGCTTCCAAAAGGCTTGTTGAACTTTGAATATACCTTCAGTACACTCACTTCATGGTTACTGAATTGGGCCTGAATAAAAAGTGTGTAGTTGACATCTGTATTATACAATGGTGTGGTTAAATACGGAGTAAACTAGACAACATAGTCTCTAAAAAGGGGGAATTATGCAGAATTTCTGCCTTTTTTTCTTTTATATAGTCTCTGCATTCTTTACACATTTACAATAACAGACTACAGAGCTACATTTGTAGCTCTGTAGTCTGTTATTGTAGCTTAGCTTCATTATTTCCCTACACAAAAAGACAAAACACATTTCAAAGCCCCTATCCTATCCTGGTTCTCCTTAGAAACCAAGGTGAAAACCAGCTCTTCAGGACAAATTTTCATAAGCAAAGTACAGTCCTGTTGGAGGGGGGGAAGGCTTAAAAGACCGGGGAGAATTGCATCACCACTTGCACTCTTAATTAGTGATTTTTGTCAATTATGCTAATCTGCTGAACTTGTAAAACTGTATTCACCCCATGAGGGGGGTGGGCATTTTGTGGACATTTTTCATATCTACCCCTGAAGGTCTCCAATAAAGACCAGCTTTTATATTACCTCCTATTCAAATATTATCTCCAAAAGGTGTTGCTTTATTTCTAGGTTCTTTAAGGCATCAACACAGTGGGGCCTCATGGCATGCAGGAGACCATTGTGACACAATGACATCTTGGGGAACCAAGTGTCAACTGCAAATACAGCAGGGCCTCATGGAACACAGGTGCCACTTGGATATTGGCAGGGCAGGTGGAACTCAGTGTCCATTGTGACACAGCACAGCCTCATGGAATTCAGCAGAGCCTTGTGACAACATGGAATCTCATGGACCCAAAGCTCTGCTTTGACAAAGTGGGGCCTCCTGGGACACAGGTGCCACTGGGATGTTGCCAGTGCTGGTATAACCCAGTGCCTATTGTGACACAGCACAGTCGCATGGAACTGTTGTGGATGGTCCATATCCCATAACCATTTTGGGGTTTTTTTGTTTTGTGTTCAGCATGGTCACTACCTCCCCTTCCCCAGCTCTGGGAATATCACAATGGGTGGAGGTGCAGCCGGGGATCCTGTGGGGGCTGGGGGCCAGAGGCTGCTCTTCCTTCAGGTTAGGGTGATTGACTCAGCAGCCATGCAGCACAGTGCATCTGATTTGAGATGCTGTTGCCCTGCAGTTTTGGCCTTTTGCTTTTTTCCTCTTGTTTTTTTTTCTCCTTTGGCACTGTGACTAGGGTTGCCAGCTTGCTTCTCTGCTCCTCTGCCACTTGGGAGCCCAGGACTGGTGTGTGGTGGGACTTGGGTGCCCAGGGCTGGGAGCACCCCGTCTCCTACCAGGCTGCTGCCTTTGCATGGCAACCCAGCCTCAGGACCAGCCTTCACCAGTGAACTGTGCAAAGGAGAAATCTCCCACCCAGCCTCTGCTGTTTTCTGCCGCTGCTTAAGGGGTTTTTGCTACACTTTAGTCCAACACCCTGCATCCACCAGGACGCCCCGCAGCTTCTGCTTCTGCTTCTGCTTCTGCTTCTGCTTCTGCTTCTGCTTCTGCTTCTGCTTCAGGGTTAGTGCTACGCTTTTATTCACCACCCCCAGGGATCTGCTCCCCACTGTTCCAGCTGCCACTCCGAGATTCCTGCTACAGTCCAGGCTGCCTCTGGAGTGGCACTGAGACCGGCTGCTCCCCGTGGGTTTGGAAAAGGAGCCCCTTTTCTCTCTACCGCTGCCAGAGCTGCCACTGCCATTGGAGAGGCTGCCGCCTCCCTGCAGCCACAGGGCAATCATTACCCCTGCCCTGCCCGGTCGGGAGCCACCAGTGCCTGTGCCAGCTGTGACTGGAACTGCACCAGTGAGGAAGTTGCTTGACAGCTGAGAGAGGGCTTTTACTGGTATTCTGGTTTTGTTGTTGTTTGTTTGTCTTGTTATTTATGTATCTATTAGTAAATAATTGTTATTCCTTTTCCTATATCTTTGCCTGAAAGCCCAGTAATTTCAAAGTTAAAATAATTTGGAAGAAGTAAGGCATGAACCTATTGCAGGATATCATGCCTTATTTGGCACATACTTGTCTTTTGAACCAAGACAGGAACCCAGGAGACTATTGTGACTCATGGAATTTCATGGAACCAAGGGTCAACTGAGACACAGTCAGGCCTCATGGAAGCCAGGAAAACATTGTGATGCAATGGAATCTCATGGAACCAAGGGTCAATTGTGAACATGGCATGGTGTCGTGGAACCCAGATGCCACTGAGATGGTGCCATGGCTCGTGAAAGTGAGGGGCCAGTGTGACACAGCAAGGCCTCATTGAATCTGGAAGAACATTGTGGGGAAATGGAATGTCATTGAACCAAGTGTCAATTGTCAACACAGTGGGGCCTTATGGAACACATGAGACCACTGTGACACAATGGAATGTCATGGAACAAACTGTCAGTTTAACACAACAGGGCCTTATGGAACCCAAATACCACTGGGACATTGCCACTGCTCATGGAACCAAGTGTCCTTTATGACAGAGCCAGGCCTAATGGAACACAGGAGACCATTGTGATGCAATGGAATTTCAAGACACCAAGACTCCATTGTGACACAGCACGGGCTCCTGGCACCCACGAGACCACTGTGAAGCAATGGAACGTCATGGAACCAAGTGTCAGTTTTGGCCCTTCGCGGCCTCATGGAACCAAGAGCCAGAGGGACATTGCCAGGGTTCTTCTAACCCACTGTCCATAGTGACAATGCTTTGACTCATGGAACAGAGGAGACCATTGTGACACAAAGGATTCTTATGAGACAAACTGTCAGTTTAACACAGTGGAGCCTCAGGGAACCACGTGCCACTGGGACATTGCCACTGCTTGTGGAACTCTGTGTCCATTATGACATAGCCAGGCCTAATGGAACACAGGAGACCATTGTGTCAGAATGGAATTTCATGGAACCAAGGGTCAATTCTGACAAAAAGGGGCCTTATTGAACCCACGGACTGCTTCAATATTTCCAGGTCCAGTGGAAAGAAGACTTCATCGTGGCACAGTAAGGCCTCATGGGACCTAGGAGACCACTGTGTTGCAATGGAACGTCATGGAACCAAGGGTCAGTTGTGACCCAGGAGGCCTCGTGGATCCCAGGAGACCATTGTGGGGCCATGGAATCCCATGGAATGAATGGACAACAGCAGGGCTTTGTGGAACCCAGGTGCCACTGGGACATTGCCAGGCCTCGTCCTATCAAGGTGGCATTATTGCACAGCAAGGCCTCAGGGATCCTGTGAGACCATTGTAGGGCAATGGAATCTCATGGAACCAAGGCTCCTTTGTGACAAAACACAGTCTTGTGGAACTCAGGGGCCACTGGGACAGATGCACGGTTCATGGAAGCAAGTGTCCATTGTGAAAAATTTCAGGCTCATGAAACCCCAGAGACCACTGTGATGCAATGGAATCTTGGTGAACGAAGTGTCAATTGTAAACATAGTGGGGCCTGATGGAAGCCAGGTGCCACTTGGATATTGCCTGAGCATGTGTCCATTGTGATGTAGCACAGCCCTGTGGAACTTAGCTGAGCATTGGGACAACATGGAATCTTATGGATACTTTGACAAGGTGAGGCCTCATAGGACACAGGTGCCACTGGGACATTGCCAGAGCTTCTGGAACCCGGTGTCCATTATGGCATGGCACAGCTCATGGAAACCTGAAGATCATTGTGATGCAATGGAGTCCCACGGAACTAAGTGTCAGTTGAGAACCCAGCACAACCTCATAAAATGCAGGAGATCATTGTGACCCAATACAATCTCATGGAAGCAAGTGTGAAGTTACACTACAGAGCCTCGTGGAACCCGGAGGCCACTGGTACGTTGCCAAAGTTCACTCGAGCCAAGAGCAATTGTGACAAAGTGGGGTCTCATGAATGCCAGGAGACTATTGTAACACCATGGAATCTCATGGAAACAAGTGTCCACTGTTTCACAGTGTGGCCTCATAGAGGACTGGAGACCATTGGGACGAAATGGAAACACAGGGAACAAAGTCTCCATTTTGACACTGTGGGGCCTCATGCTACCAAGGAAACCATTGTGATGCGGCGGAATCTCATGGAACCACGTCTCAATTGCATCAAAGAGGGGCCTTATGGAACCCAGGACACCATTGTAACACTGTGGAATCTCATGGAACTCAGTGTTCACCCTTTGACGGCAAAGGCTCATAGAATGCTGGAGACCATTGTGATCCAATTGAAACACATGGAACCAACTGTCCACTTTTTTACAACAGGGCCACATGGAACACTGGAGACAGTTGTGATGCAATGGAGTCCCATGTAACCAAGTCTCTATTGTGATGCAGTGAGGCCTCATGGAACCAAGGAGACCATTTTGACACAATGGTATCTCAGGGAACTGTCAATTGTTAAAAGAGCACGACCTCATGGACCCCAGGAGACATTGTGATGCAATAGAATCTCATGGAACAAAGTTTTAATTTTCAAGCTGCAGGACCTCATGGAACTCAGAAGAACATCGTGACACAATGGAATCTTATGGTACCAAGGCTCCATTGTGACACAGCAGGGCCTTCATGAATCCAGGGCCCACTGAGACATTGATATGGCTTGTGGAACCAAGGCTCCACTGTGGCACGGCAATGCTTCATGGCACCCAGGTGACCGTTGTGACAGAATGAAATCTAATGGAATGAAGTTTCAATTCGGACACATGACTCCTCTTTGGACCCACTAGACCATTCAGTCACAACTGGAAGTCATGTAACCAAGTTTCAGTTGTGACACGGGGGGGGACTCATGGAACCCAGGGCACCATTGTGACATAACGGAATTTCATGGAACCAAGTTTCATTTTTGAACACAGCAGGGACTTGTGGAACCCATGTGCCAATGGGACATCGCCAGGGCTCTTGATACCCTGTGTCCATTGTGACACAGCAGGGCCTAATAGAACCTAGGAGACCATTGTGACACAATGAAATCTCAAGGAATCAAGGCGCCATTGTGACACAGAAGGAACTCACGAAATCTAAGAGACCATTGTGACTCCATGCAATGTCATGGAAACAAGGCTCCATTGTGAGAAGCAGGGACCTCATGGAACACAAGAGCCAATGCGTCATTGCCAGGTCTAGTGGAAACAAAGCCCTATTGTGGCACAGCAAGGACTGATGGGACCTGGGAGGCCACTGTGTCACAATGGAATCTCAAGGAAACAATGGTCAGTTGTGACACAGGAGGTCTCATGGAACCCAGGTGCCACTGGGACATTGCCAGGTCATTTGGAACCCAGTGTCCATAGTGAAGCAGTGCAGCTCACAGAAACCTGGAGATCATTGTGATGCAGTGGTATCTCATGGAAAAAATTGTCAATTGAGACACAGCAGGGCCTCTTGGAACTCAGACACCATTGGGATCTTGAAATAGCTTCTGGAAACAAGGGGTCGTTGTGACACAGCAGAGCCTCAAGGAACCCAGGACACCATTGGGATGCAATGGAATCAAGTGTCTACTGTGACAAAGCAGGGCCTCATAGTACATCAGAGACCATAGGATGCAATGTAATCTCACAGAACCAAAGCTCCCTTTTGAAGAAACGGGGCCTCATGGAACACAGGCACTGGGACATTGCCGATGTTTGTGGAACTGAGTTTCTATTGTGACAAAGTGTGGCTCATGGAACTCAGTGGACACTTGAGAGAACATGGAATTTCATGTTCTCTTAAGGCCTTACGTTGACAAAGTGGGGCCTTGTAGGACACAGGTGCCACTGGGACATTGCAAGGTCTTGTGAACCCATTGTCCATTGTGACACAGCCCAGCTCATGGAACCAGGAGACTGTGGAGTGCTCCCACCCCAGGAGGTGGGGATTCTACCTAGACAGACAGCATCAGGTGAGGGGCATGACTTAAAGAAGATTCCACCCCTCCACCCTGTGGGGTGTGCCCCCGCAAGCCTGGGAAAAGACACTCCTTCCCATTTTGTCAGATAAGGAATGGCCCCAGAATGTTCTCCTTTTCCTGCACCCTAATTGGTTTAAATTCTACTGCAGTGTTCCCGCCTTAGTTTTTCCCATTGGTTGTTGCCCTAGGGTGACGTTATGGTGCTTGTATCCCCAGTCATGTGTTCTGTTTATGCCTGATATTATGTTTAGTGCCTTCAGGACTGACTCTGAAAAGTGAAGGATTGGATTGTTTTGTCTTATTATCAGCCAGCTTACCTCCCCCCATGGTCTGTGTCTAGGAGAGGCTTGGCTTGCTTGCTTGCTTGCTTGCTGGCTTGCTTGCTTTTGCTTTGCTTTTTCTTTTTCTTTTTCTTATGTCCTGGCTTGTAAGATAAGCATATATTCTCTTTGCCATCTGTCGGAGATGGGGCAGGTATCTTCTGTTGGGCAGTTTTCTTATCTCTTCCAAGAAAAATGTCTCCCTCCGGAGAGATATCTTCTGTTAATGGGCCATTGAATGACTCACTGCATGACTGAGAAAGTTACATCATCCCATTGTGAGATGCTCCACCCAGAGGGAGGAGCCAAGCATCCCTACCTGCATAAAATCAGCATTTTTTGGGACATCAGCACAGCCTCTTCACTAGATTCCCAGAGGAAGACTAAGCCCATCTACTCTATCACCAGACCTTCAGAGAAAACTACACCCTTCTACAGGTTCACCGCTTCAGCCGCATTTCATCTGCCACTCCAGGAGGAGCAGCCATCATTTAACCGGACTATCACCAACACCCTGACTCCTCAGGGTGTCAGGTTTCTGACTCTATCAGTAGTTTTGTTTATACTAAATACTTTTTTTTTTAATCTAGTTTTTCTTTCCTAGTAAAGAACTGTTATTCCCATTCCCATATCTTTGCCTGAGAGCCTTTTTATTTTGAAATTGTGGTAATTCAGAGGGAGGGGTTTACCTCCATTTCACAGGAGGCCCTTGTCTTCCTTCACAGACTCCTGTCTTTTCAAACCGAAACAGCTTATTAGTTAGTTTAGCTAGGCAGTCCAATTTTTACCCTGGACTGTTTTTTTTCCCCTTCCATTTCCCTTCCCTGAATATAATCTGAACCTGCTCTGGGCTGGGACCTGGGAAACATCAAGAAACACTGAGAGCCTGCATTTTGTGACCTGCAGCAGCCATTCCCAGCGCTGGAGACTGATAGCTGGGCAACCACTCCCAAGAGAGACTTTCTGAATTTGTCATCTCTTCAGAACGGTGAAAGAGTTTTGTCATCTGGTGTTGTTTTTTGTATTGGGGAGTGTTTTGCTTGTTAAATAAACGGGTTTTTTTCCACTTCTCTCCGACGAAATTCTTCCTGAACCAGGTGGGGGAGGGGCCGTGGGGAGTTTGCTTTCTGGGGGCTCCTTCCGGAGGTCTTCTCCCAAATTTGCCCTAATCTAGGACAGTTGTCCTCCTTGATCTACCCCTTTGCAGTCCCCTGCTCCTCTCGCTATTGAACCCCGACCTAAACTCCACCCCTACCGTGGCATATAAAACCCATGACTCTACCCTCAATCTTGTCTTGGTCCCTGGTTCAATAAACCATCCTGGATTTTGTTAAACCCAGACCCATCCTGTTGTTGTCTTTTCCTTTGATCATTAGGGGTTGCCTGAGGTCCAAGACTCCAGAGCCCAGGGTGCTACAACACTAAGGGCCCTAAAGCCCTGACAATATGATGGTTGCCAGAGTACCAGACAGTCACTACTCTGTAGGATAAAGGAGACGAGCTAAGCTTCAGAGGCGGCAGAGAACAACAGCTCAAGACCAACAGTGCCATAAGTCATTTTTTGAAAAGCGCCATTGGGGTAGGTCACATACGTATATAAAGAAGATGGGGTCTCAAGCCCCAAGAGCTTTTAGGCTGAGCTTGTGGGAAGCCCCAGTCCTAGTGCTGAGTGGGGGGAAGCTTATGGGGACATGGATAAAGAAGAAATAAGGATAAGTTCCATGGGAACATTTACAAAGAAGCAACAGGACATTTATAAATGTTTAAAGTTATAAATGTTTGAAGTTTATAAAACTCTCTCCTATAGGAGAGAGTTTTCGAAAAGGAATCTGAAAAAGATCATTCAGTGGCTTTACAATACCTTTCTCAGCCATGTCTGTAGACTCTATGTTTAATATCAACTTTTGGGACTTAGTTTATGTGACCATATGTGATTTAATAATCAAGAAGGACCCTATAGTGCTTCAATTAGTGCCCATTTCTTCTAACATCTGAGAAACACTATACCACCATACAACGCATCAAGGTCTCCTGCCATCAGTCACCTGTCCCATAAACCTCCTTCTAACTTCTGTGAAACTCCCCTTATTCTCTTCCCCTCTGATTTTCCCACACACTCCCCAGTTCCCAGTCTGGAGTGGTGTTGGCTACACCACCCCAGACCCTCCTTTCCAAGATGGCGACAGCCACAACACTTGAAACCTCTTTTCCTGCTCTTCACCTTCTCTTCCTCCCCCCGATTCTGCCTCTGGCCTGCCTTTTCCCCCAAATGCTCCACCTCTGGAGGCTGTGACCATTCCATCAGATATACCTCTTCCAGGGAAGATGGAAACAGAAGCCATCATTTTGTTTACTCCCCCCAAAATGGCGGTGCCCATAACCCCCCTACTGGAGCCCAAGACAACTCGCTGTAGTTATCCAGCACATTACATCAATGCTTTTGCTTCTTTTTTTTTGAGAGAGTCTCCCACTTTGTTGTCTCTGCCAGCACAATGCAGCCCCTCCAAAACCAGGCCGATCCAAATCCTATTCTATTATTAGAAACTCATTCTTTTATACACCATTCCAATACAGGTGGACCTGATTGGTCATTTAATCAACACCCCATCACACCATTGGCTAATTAAGAAGACATCCTTCAGTAAACATCTTATGAAAAACAACTGTTCAAAACACCAGCTGCAAGATTGTTTTACTTCTTTCTCTCAGCCTTCTCAAAACTCCCCAGAACAATTCCTGAGAAAGTTTATCTCGCTTCTCTCTCTCTGACTAAACTGTTGCATCCACACCTCCCTGGCTCTGCCTCGCCACACAAAGCCTTGGGCTGCTCCAGACTCCTTCTGGGAATGTGTTGCACCACAGCCCTGCCCTGGGAGAGAAATTCCTTTCTCCTGATGTGCAGTCTGGGCCTTCCCAGCTGCCCTTGGTGCCAATATTTGTTTTTCAGGCTTATTTCCACTATGAAGAAAAGACTGACTATTGGATTTACCAATATCAAGAATGGGACATGCCCTGGCTTGTCGTGCCCCTTCTGGCTGACCAAATAGCGGCCACTGTGGTGTTTCACCTCAGAGACACTTTTGGCTAGCTGGATGTTGCAGCTGGGCGCATGGAGACAAGTTTAGGCATGCCGGAGCTCAGGTGGCGGCGGGATGGAGCTTCCTCTCGTAGAGGGTCCGCTTCCTCAGGATTTCCTCTGCTGGAGAAGCTTTAAGGCTATGGTGAAGGAAAGGAGTCGATTCTGATGGAGGTTTTTAACCCAGACCTTTTATTCTGTCCCGCAGGCCTCTGCATCCAGTCACAGCTCCAAGCAGAACTCTGAATCCAGTCACAGCTCCATCAGAACTCCTGGATCGCGTGGTTCCCCTCTCTTTTACCTGGGGGAGGGGAGGGGGGAAGGGATAAGGAGTCCACCAACCATGTATGGGAGAGGAGGTCTCAGGGGACAAAAGAAACCTGGATGGCCCAATGCCCCCGTGGGGGTGGAAGGCATCTTTTGAATCTGCCAATCACTCGACACACTTCTGGAATGCCAGGAGTGACAGACAGTGCTCAGCACTGGGGAAAGGAGGAGTGATTGACACACCTGGGAGGACACCTTCAGAGGGGAGGAACCAGGGTTCAGGGGTAAACCATGAAGACACACTGCAACAATCGACCATCTCTGAAACCTCCCTTTCATTCCTCTCAGGCTACTTAGGCTGGCCAAGGGTCTATGTACAAAATCACAAACGGGACAGGACTGCTGTGGAATGTGTCTTGAGCTGTTTATTTTCCAGCATCAGTCTCATTATACAGTTATGACAATGGGAAGATGACAGCAGCTCACGAACTCTGCAGCAGCTGAAGAACTCAATGTTACAACTCAAAAGTTTTTTGACCAATCACACAAAGCAAAAGCATATTGATAGTAGATTTATCCAACCACTATAAGCACACGTACCTTTGGTTAAAACAATGATTGCTTATTTTGAAAACAATACCTGTTTGTAAGCATTAAAATACAATGCAGAAAGATCCATTATTAAGCTCAGAACTTCCTAATATCTTGCTATATATACTTTTCTGTAACTTAGGGAGTTATTCTAGCCAAGTGTTAATACATAGACCATTGTTCTATTTGCCCTTACTTTCTACATCTCATATAACTTTTCTGCTGAGAAATCTTATGGCTACCACATAGCTCTAATTGCAGTTCTGCTGTTTCTGAGGCCTGCCTTTTGCAGCTTTCCCAAACTCTCTGATTTTATGGATTCCCACATGAAACCTCCCTTCAATCCCTCTCAGGCTACTCCTGTTCTGTCCTCAGTCTGCACACTCTCTCTCCTGAGCCCAGGGCCATTAGCCTCTACCTGCTGGTTATGTGAATAGCCCTCCAAGCCCAATCTTGGGAGATTTTGGGATCCTTTCAAAGGTCTGCAAAAATGGAAACATGGTGGACAAAGTTATTTTTTCCCAAATCTTGCAGTGACAGAACAAGGGTCAGTATCTTTAAACTGAATGGGGGGGGGGGGGGTTGGGTTTGTTTGAAGGAGGAAATATTTTACTATGAGAGTAGCACAAAACTGCAATTGTTTTTTCAGAGAAGTAGATGCACCATCCCAAAATTCTTCAAGGTCAGGAGGTTTGTGCCACCCCCTCCTAGAGGCTGGAATTCCTTATTGTGTGAGTTCGCTGATGTGATGAGTGACTTCACAATGCTTCTGGCCAGAATGTCTGCTGAGGGCTGGCCAGGCTGCTGCAGTGGCAGTGACCTCACAGCCATCACCATTCCAGCCCTGTCCACTGGGCCTGTTTCTACCCTTTCCTCTGCCCTAGTCTTGTGTCTGTTTTCCCCCTCCCCTGCCCCAGAAGCTGACAGAGCCAGGGTGGCACAGGTGACCTTTAGGCTTTGCAGGGCTCAGGCCCAACAGCTGTGACAGAGTCAATGCTGAGGTCATGCTCTGTGGGGTGGAGTAGAGCCTTGCTAGAAATGAGCCCTGAAGTAGCAGCTGTGCAGTGGTGGCCACCAGGCTGGCTTGGTGGGAGGCTTCTGGCCATGCCCTGGAAGCAGCTGCTGTTGCCAAGGTGCCTTTGGTGCCTCAGGCTCTCCCTGGCACAGCTCCCAGCACAGCACTCTGCCCTTGTGCCCGAGGCCTTCCCTGTTTTGGGGATGGCCTGGGGCTTTTCCTCAGCAGGACCTGCCCTGCTCATGGCACAGGAAAGGCAGTTCCTGCTGGAGCAGGAGGCTCCTGCCACAGGAGTTTAGAAACCCTAGGCATCCTGGAGGGCTTTGGTTTAGGGTTAGGGTTAGGGTTAGGGTTAGGGTTAGGGTTAGGGTTAGGGTTAGGGGTGTCCTTTCTGTGCTACTGGGGGTCCTTCGGGTCCCCCTCTTCAGTGTCCCTCATTTATGGGTGCCTGGGTTTTGGAGAGTCCTAGGAGTCTCTTCTCCCCCAACTCTCTGTTTCAGAGGACAAGTTCCCAGGGGTCCCTCCTTCTAATGCTCCATAATCTCTGGGTTTCCTCCATCCTCCAAGCTCTCCTGTGTCCCCATTCTGTAGCCCCATTCTACCTGGGGGTCTGTTGCTCAAATCTCTCCAACAAGTCCCTGTTTTCAAACCCTCAATGGGAAATGAAAGAGGGGTGTCTTGCTGCTTTTGGGGTAAATAATGATGAATCCAGCCTGACTCCTCCATCCCAAAATTCAGCATCCTGGGAGGGAGCTGAATCTGTGGCAGAGCTGGAAAAATCCCCAGAGAAAGGAACAACCAAGTGACACTACTAAGAGCTTCTGCAGAGCTGCTGAGCTGGCACGGCCTGGGCACTTCTGACTGACATGACAGCACTTCAGACTAGAAAAGCCCCGTCCCAAATTTTAACAGCAGCGTCTTCTGACATTTCCATCTTGGGGGATGTGGAGATTCCTCCCTGCAGTGGGGACACCTCTCAAGGTTACTGCTTCAGGCTGAACCAAAGGGATTTGCTTACAGTTGTTGGTCTGGGAGGTGATATCTCTACTTAATAACTGGCTTTGCTTTAATACAATTGCTTCAAAATTGCTTCCTGGGGCACTGTATTATAATAGCTGTTACAGCTCCTATACTGTGCAGTAAATAATTCCGATTAAGATCTTTTTGCCTAATCATGATTCTAATCAATCATATATATATTTATATAAATATATCTGGTTTGCTATCCTTAGTCCTGTGGGACACATTCTATAAAGCTTAAAGTACACCTTTCTAATCCTATACATATAAACCCTCGACAAAGTCTGGGTTTGATCTAGCTGGTCCCAGGCTCCTGCCGTAGGAGTTTAGAAACTCTAGGCATCCTGGAAGGCTTTGGTCTGTTGGGGGTCCTTTCTGCACCTTGTGACCCAACAGGACCTTCTCTAATAAATTTTGCCTGAAGCTCCCACTCTGCCTATGACAGGAACCCCTGTGAGTGCCTGTGACATCCTGGCTCTTTGGCAGCCTGGGGACTCCTGGGATGTCACCGTGGAGCCCCCATGAGTATCTATGACAGATCTGTGCCCTTGCAGCCTAAAGTCCCCTGGGATGCCGCCATGAAATGGCTGTGATTGTCCCAGACCACACGGTTCTTTATCATCCCCAGAAAACCCTGGCAGGTCTCCATGGAACCCCTGTCTCTGCCTGTGACATTCTGGCTCTTGAACAGCCTGGAGACTCTTGGAAAGTCCCCATGGAACCCCTCTGAGGGCCTGTGACAAATCTGATCCTTAGCAGGCAACCATCACCAAATGCTGTTGCTATGGTTGATCCCTTGGCAGCTCCATGGAGACCCAGTGCTAGGGATGATTGCCATGGACACTGGCTCAGGCTATTTCTGGTCCCATTCCAAGGGTCATGCAATCCCAGAACCACAGAATTGGCAGAGTTGGGAGGAATCCATCAGGATCATCGAGTCCAACTCCTGGCCCTGCACAGGACACCCCAACAATTCCAGCCTGGGCCTGGCAGCAATGTCCAAATGCTGCTGGAGCTCAGTCTTGGAACTGTAACCCTTCCCTGGGGAGCCTAGTCAGTGCCCGAGCAGTCTCTGGGGGAAAAAGCTTTTCCTGAGATCCAACCTAAACCTGCCCGAACTCAACTGCAGCCATTCCCTCCAGTCCTGTCCCTGGGCATCAGTGAAAAGGTTCCCACAGCCTCCAGCCAGGGACCCTCTCCCAAGGCTGTTGCCATGGCCACCAGGGCTGGGACCAGCTGGGATGTGCAGTTTCCATGGGCCGCGGTTTAAGAATGGGATTCTTCAATTCTGTGCTCCCGCTAAAACCGCGCTGCTGCTTGCTCCCCTCCTGTGGCAGCAGCTCTTTCCACAGAGAGCAGCAGGCACAACTTTCCCAGGCATTTTCCTGGGGAAAGCTGTGAGAAGATCAGAGAAAAGAATGAGAAACAATTCTTATCTTCACTTGCTGCACTTGTTGTTGTGCACATGTGGAATGTGTCATGGAGATTTGTTTACCAAAGGGTGATTTCTTGATTGGTCATTGGTGATGGTGTTTGGATTGATTGACCAATCTGGTCTGAGTGTATCGGACTGTCTGTAAAGGTGATGAGTTTCTTAATAATATAGTATAGTACAATAAAGCGATTGATCAGCCTTCCGCAATCATGGAGTCAATGCTAATTATCACCTGTCTGGGGGCTGCGGCAACACCCTCCCACCTCTGTTGAAAAGCACAAAAGGCAAAGATCTCGGTCTGGGATAAGAACAATTTACTGAGAACAGCAACGAGTTAACAAACAAAGGGAACAGCAATAATATTGATAACAGAAGGAATAAGACAAACTATTTTTAAAAAATTGAAAAACTACCACACCGACCAGCTCTTCCTGACCATGTATTTTCTCCCACCCAGAAAGAACACCTTTCTCCTCACAAGAAATAGAGAGTCCCTTTCCCTGCCCCTGGCAATGACCTGAGGAGGGATCAAATACAATAATGCGGGCATGGCCAGATCCTCACGTTCTTCGATTACACCTCACGTCATTGCCAGGAGCAGGGAAAGGCACAGGTGTCTTCCCAATGTGGATCACCAGGAATGTGGGTCACCAGGGCTCTTCCCAATGTGGATCCCCCAATGGGGGAGGAAGATGGAGCAGCAGACAAATCTTGCAAGAGTCGGGGCACTCACAGGGCTTTCTTTACCAGTGGCTCCCATTGGTGCCTGGTCAAATGAGAGCTGCTGGAGAAGCTCTTCCCACACTCAGAACACTTGTAGGGCATCTCTTGGGTGTGGATGCAGTGGTGTCTGATGAGGGTGGAGTTGTGCTTGAAGCCCTTCCCACATTTGGGGCAGTGGAAGGGCCTCTCCTCTGTGTGAATCTGCTTGTGCAGGATGAGATTGGAGCTGGTCTGAAACCTCTTTCTATACTTGGGAGACTCATAGGGCCATTCCGTGGTGTGGATCATCCAGTGAACAATCAGGTTGCTTCTTGTGCTGAAGCTCTTCCCATACTCAGGACACTCGAAGGGCCATTCCCTGGTGTGGATGCACTCATGCCTGATGAGGTTGCAGACAATAAAAACCAAAGAATTACAGACATCCAGATATTTCTGGACACTAAGCTGCCAAAAACATGCCTTGTGAACAAAGGAATAGGCCTTAAAAGCCTGTTGCATATTCATATATCTCATACATGATGCATAAATTCCTTGGTCCTTGTCTCCTATTGTCCTTTACTAAACTTTTAAATTTTCACAGGAGAGTGAATGTGTTTTTCACACCGGGAGCAAAGGACTTTTTCCAACCACGTGCCCATCCGCACAAAGAATGTTCCTTCTTTTAACCCTTTAGCCCCTCCCAAAGCCTTGTCAATTGAGTCCTTCTTTGCTGTCCAGTGGTGGTGATCACTTTCTCACATCTTGATTGGAGGTCAGGTGTTGCCATAGTAACAAACTGACCCTCCCACATGCCCCGACTAACCACGCCATCCCGTGATAGCAATGCAATAGGGTGAAACATAAATCTATATAACTTCTCTTAACATATACATAATATCTGCATTTTAATATCTGCATTTTAATATCTGCATTAGGAGAGTCAACCATCACACTTCTCCTCTATCACAAATCCCCCTTTTCCTTTTCTATAAGTCATTTGGCTCGAACAATTAACTCAAAAAAATTTTCTCTCTTGAATGAGTCATACTGGCATCAGTTGATGTGGGCAAGGACAGTGGGAACCGAAGAAAAAAATGCAAGGTTTTCCCTAGACACACTTATTTGGAAGGAACAAAAGGACATCACAGAGGTGCAGTGCGGGGACTGCTGGGCTCCAGGACGGTTTGGATGGGTGGTGGTGAAGGATCTCTGAAGCCCGGTCTTTAGAACATATGGTTTATTGTAAAGGGTAAAGGGCCTTGCTTGGAGTTGCCAGCCGCAACTCGTGGCAGGCCCAGGGAGAGTGGGGAGAGAGAGAGAGAGAGAGAGAGAGTGTCCCAGGTGAGCGTCCCAGGAGGAAGGTCCAAGAGAGAGCGTCCGGTCCCTCGGCCATACCTTATCAGGGGGCTTCAAGGTGGGCTGGGACAGGACTTGGGCCAATGGGGTTACAGATACCTGATACTTCAGGGGAGGGTTACAGGTATGGGATGAACCATACATTGGGGGGTGATACAGAACATTCCATTTGACCTTTTAGATCATCAGAAAGGGGGATTGCTTTCAGCTTGGCTATATTATTGTTTTCGAGATGCTCAGTGATTAAGGTTTGGTATTTCAAACGTTGTTTTCATCTCAATATCTGTATCTTCTGACTCTTTTGCCAGGCCATCATATTTATAGGGCCTTGCTATTTCATCTTCCCCAACAGTGCAGTATGGCTTTGAGTCCCATCTACCTTGCCTATGGGGTTGCTCCCCATAGTACGTGTATCTTAGTGGTGGGTACAGAGGGCAACTTGGTCTTGCCCTCTAGTCCCTGTTGTACTAAAAGACAATTGAGGAACAATACAGGTCTAGTATGGCCCTTTTGCCCCTACCTTAGCATGCCTACAGGGTTGCTACCCACAGCAGGGCTATGGAATCAAAGGGGCCAGCCCAGTCTTGCCCTCCATTCCTTGTCTTACTTTACTTGTGGTTCTTAAGGATGCTGCCCCTTTATTGCCCACACCCCATTACCTCTTATGGTCCCTTGTGTACTTCCCCTCAACAGATGCTTGTAATCCTTGCAATATTAAAACAGAAAAATAGTTCTCGAGCTGAGGGGTAGAAGCTTGACTCTACTTTTTGGGCGTCTTGTTGTTTTTCTGGTTGTCTCTCAGTCTCTGCTTGAGAGTCAATCTTGTTTCACCTGGTCTGAATGTTATAGTCCATTCTTTGGTTTCTTTTACTGGGCCTTTACCTCTGTTGGCCTGAGTCCATCCCTGCTCTGCAGTTCACATGGCCGATTTGGTGGTGAGTAGTACCTGAAAGGGACCTTCCCACCGAGGAGTCAGAGGCTGATCTCTCCATGACTTGATCATTACCCAATCCCTGAGATTAATATTATGGATTCTGAAATCCAGGGTGGTAGTTTGAGGAATCACCCCTTTATGTCTCAGCCCTTCTAAGGTTTGTACTGTAGACATATTTCTTGGCATTGGCTTTACTTTCCTCATAGGTGGCAACCTTCTAGGGCAAGGTCAAGAAGGGTAACTCAAACATCATTTCATAGGGTGAGACCCCCAGATCTGACCAAGGTTGGGTTCTCATTCTTAACAAGGCTAAAGGGAGACATTTTATCCATGACATCTGGGTTTCAATCTAGATGAATCAAGCTAAACTAGAGTTCTTTTAAGAGTTTGATTCATCCTCTCAACACAACCAGAACTCTGTGGATGCCATGGAGTGTATAATTCCCATTTTATTCCCAGGGCTTGAACAACTTTTTGCAATATCTTAGAAGTGAAATGAGTTCCTTGGTCTGAATTAATCCTGTTTACTATCCCATATTGGGGGATGATTTATTATAGAAGTGTTTTACTCATAATATTGGTATTGGCTTTAACAGTGGGTACTGCCTCTACCCAATGAGTCAAGTGATCTACTATCACTAGCAAAAATTTCCACCATTGTACCTGGGGAAGATCTGTAAAGTCCACTTGGATATTTTGAAAGGGCCATAAGGCTAGTTCTCACCCTCTTCTCTGTGTTTTCTTCATGACTTTCTTATTCACTTGTTGAAATATCACACATCGTTCAGTAACTTGCTTAGCTATTCCAAAAATTCCTATGCAGCCGCCAGTCCCTGAGAAATTGATCACTTAGTGCTTGAGTACCCCAATGTGTTGTACCATGTATGCCTTCCAGCATTTTCTTGGCAAGGGGTTAATTAAACATTTGCCTCCCATCTGCTAATCTCCACTTCCCTTTGTTATCTTTCTTGACTCCTATTTTAAGGCGTTCTTCCTTTTCTCTCCCACTGAATACACGGACTTCTAGCATTTGTTTCATGGGGGTTAATACCATCATTAGTTTTTCTGTCCTTGATTCAGCTGCATTTTTAGCTTCTAAATCTGCTAAATTGTTCCCTTGTGCCTCTTGAGTCACCCTTTTTTGATGTCCTTTAACATATACTACTGCCACTTCCTCTGATAATTGTAAGGTTTCTAACACTTCTAAAATAAGTTTTCCCTTTCCCTTTGAATTTAATAGCCCCCTCTCTTGCCAAATTTTTCAAAAGGTATGTACTACTCCAAATGCATATTTTGAGTCTGTATATGTTATTCCTCTTTTCTGTATTAATATTTCCAGAGCTCATTTTAGGGCATATAACTCACATGCTTGGGCTGACCAGTTGGAAGGTAACTTTCCCTTTTCTAGGGCTACTACCTCTTCATCTGCTATAGCATACCCCGATACCCAGTGCTCCTGGATTACCTGTGAAGATCCATCAATGTACAATCGCTTTCCTCCTTGGAGTGGTTGATCTGTTAGGTCTTCTCTTACTTTAGTTTGATAGTTTATAACCTCTAGGCAATTATGTATTAATTCCTTAATTATGTAATTATTCCTCATCTGGTTCTTCATACAAAAACTGGGCAGGGTTGAGTTGGTTGCTCACGATTAGCTCTAAATCATCATCTATTAAGATAGCTTCATACTTTAACACTCAAGAGTTGGTGAGCCATTTCTCAGCCTTTTGGCTTAGGATACTTCTAACCGAGTGTGGGGTATATATTTTCAATTTTCCCCCAAAAGTTAATTTTTTGCTTTCTTCTATGAGTAGGGCAGTCGCTGCCACCACCTGAATGCAGGTTGGCCACCTCCAGCTGACAGGGTCTAGCAGTTTTGATAAATAGGTTTCCTGGATCCTCTGCAGTCCTGGGCTACTACTCCATGTGCTACTCCTTTTTCTGGGTTGACAAGCAGATAAAAAGGTTTGTCTAATGCAGGAAGACTCAGTGCCAGTGCACTGACTAATTTTTGCTTTAAAGCTTCAAACTTTTGCTCATCATGTTTTTATCACATAATCTCTTTTTCTATTAACTTTTCATACAAGAACCAGATGGCCTGCGTGTATCCTTCAATCCATAGCCTACAATATCCCAACAAGCCTAAAGGCCTTCTAACTTCCCTCTTAGTTTTTGGTTGTGGGAGTGAGATTATCCCTATGCTGACACTCCAAAAGCAGCTGTGCTGTGCCACAGGAGGGTCCAAAATCACCCAGTGATGCTTGATGCTATCAGATGAAATCACTGGACAGAGCAGGTGTCCCAGTTTGAGAAGCAAGATGTATTCCATTTCCCATCTGTATGGCAGTTGTCTTCTGTTAAGTGGACAATTTTCCTTATCTCTTTCACAACCAATCCTCTCTCAGGGGAGACATCTGCTGATAATGGGCTATTGAATGTCACTGCGAGACTGATAAGAACTATAACTTCTCATTGTGAGATGCTCTGCCCAGAGGGAGGAGCCAAGAATTCCTAACTGGATATAATCTGGGTTTTCGGGACATTAGAGGCAGCCTTTCCACTGGTTCCCAAGAGGAACAGCTGGGGTTCTCCACTGGACCTTCAGAGGAAGACTACACCCTTCTACAGGATCCCTGCTCCAACAGAACCACATCTGCCACTCCATGGGACTGCAGCCATTCCAATTTGGACTGCTACCAACACACTGGCCAAAAGGGTGTCAGGTTGTATTCTGACTCTGTCCGTGGTTTTTCTTTTGTATTATTGCATGTGTTTTGTTTCTTTTCCTTTTTCCTAATAAATTGTATTTCTGACTTGGAGTCTCTCACTGGTTTTGCTTTCAAACCAGAACAGCAGGTAAGACTTTTCGGAGTTTAACATTAATAAATCGCCTTTTCCTTATGATGAATTCCTGATGTTAGTCTGTGTCCTGATGGACGTTCCTGCCCCTGCATTCATTTAGGTGCCTATGGGGAACTAGGATGAAGTGGAGAGCACCAGCCAGGTGTCTTCTCAACCTGGATCACCAGGAATGTGGGTCACCAGGGCTCTGCCCAATGGGGGTCCTGCAGTGGGTGATAAAGTTGGGACAGCACACAAAGCTCTTCCTGCAGTCAACTCACAGAGCTTCCCTTACTGGTGGCTCTATTGGTGTCTGGTCAAGTGATAACTCCTGGAGAAACAGGGACATTCAAGGGGCGTCTCCTGTGTGTGGATGCACAGGTGGGTAAGGAGGCTGAAGTTGCGGGTGAAGCCCTTCCTGCAAGTCAGGGCAGCGGAAGGGCCTCTGCCCTGTGTGTGTGTGCGCTGGCGCTTGAGGAGATCCAAACTGCTCCAAGCCTTTTTCCCACACTCAGAACACTCGTAGGGCCATTCCCCAGTGTGGATCTTCTGGCTGCTGGTGTGCATGCTGGTGTGCATGCACTGGTGGGTAATGAGCTGTCTCTGAAGCTCTTCCCACACTACCCACAGTTGTAGGGCCATTCCCCAGTGTGGATCTTCTGCTGCCAGAGCAGGTGGGAATTGTCGCTGAAGCTCTTCCCACATTCCAAGAACTTATAGGGTCGTTCCATGTGTGCACTCTCTGGTGGCAGAGGAGGTGGGAGCCATGCCTGTACCTCTACCCACATTCTCCCAACTTGTAGGGCTGCTCCCCTGTGTGCACCCAAAGGTGAGTGAGGTGGTTGAAGCTCCGGCTGCAGCTCTTCCCATATTCCAAGCACCTCTAGGGCTTCTCCTTGCCATGAAGCTGTTCAGAGACCACAGGGTCTGAGCTCCAGCTGGATCTCCAGCCGCCTTCCTGGCACAAGGAGGGTCTTCCCTGCTCACAGATCCCTGGACTGGGTTTGCAGCCCTTCCCCGTGTGGGATTTCTGGGGCTTTTCCTCCCTTTTGGATTCCTGTGCCATGGAATCGCTCAAAACGGCCTCTTCCATAAGGTTCTGCTGTGGGGATTTGTCCTCTGTGTTCTCTCAGCTCAGTGCCTGGGGGAAAAAGGACAAGGAGAGGATGGGATTTGCCTCCGTGCCAGAGGGAAGGGGAAGGAGATGCCCCCAGTCCATCCCTGGCAGGATGGCGTCAGCAGCGAGGTTGTCCTGCAGCCGGGGGAGATGTTGGGCTGGAAGATGGAACAGGAGAGAGGAGGAAAGGGGCAGTGACTTGCTCCTCACCTGCCTGAGTGTCCCAAGGCATCTTCCTCTTCCTTGCAGCCTTCCCCTCCATCTGGCCAAGATTTGGGAATAGGAAATCCTGTTTCCTGGAGAAAAACAAGGTGTGAGAGTGCTTGGTTGGGGATTCCTCCTGCCTAAGCCCATCTCTAGAAGTCGCCAGACATTTTGTGTCCATAAAAACCTCCAGACCACCAAGATTTAACTGAAAAAAACCCTCAGAAATACCAAGATTAAGCCTCCCAAGACTTGAACAGATGATGATCATCCCAAAACTCCCCAGGAGTTCCCCCTCTCATGTCTCTCGACTTCGGAGTTCTGGGCGTCCTGTGTATATTGAAGGTTTTACTCTCTGGGGTCCCCACCCTCTCCAGACTGTCAGGGGTCCCAGGAATCCCTAGAGTCCCCCCTCTCTGCTATTCCAACCTTGAGCTCCCCATTCTCTATGCTGCTGGCAGTTCCCTGCAGCCCCTGGGGGTTCCCTGGCTCCCCATCTCCAGGCTCCCACTTAGCAATGCTGGGGCTCTTGGAGTCCCAGCGCTCCCATTTCCCCTGACCCTGTTCCAGGCAGGGGGCAGCTCCAGAGCTTCCCCTTTCCAGGCTGAATCCTGGGGGTCTCCTATCTCTGGCTGCACACTTCATTGTCCCAGTGTTCTCTCCTCTCCTACCTCCCCCTGCCCCCCTAAATATAGCCTCCCAGGGATCCCCCCAAAATCTCCCCAAAGGGCATTTGCGGTTTAGCTTTGGAGTCCTTCAAGCTCCAAAAATTCCCCCTCTCTCTCCACCCTAAAGCCCCCTCCCCAGATACACTCCCACGGAGCCCCCAGGGTATTTGGGCGAGCTCCCCTTCCGCTGTCACCTGAGAGATGGGGGGGGGGGGGGGGAGGACAATGCCCCAGGTAGGAGGGCAGTGGACACAGTGAAGGCTGGACCACGTGGTCCCTCCACTTCCAGTTCCTCCTTCTCCTCCTCCTCTGTCCCACGTTTTCCTCCCACTCTTCCTCCTCCGCTTCCAGTTGCTTCTCTACCCCTCCTCCACTCTTAATCACTTCAGCCCTTCTCCTGCTACTTCTTCATCACCATTCCATCATCCCCATTCCTCCTGCCCTGTTCCCTGAAGCCCTCGCGGCCCACAGGAGGAGCAGGGATGGAGCCAGGACAGGTCGGGATGGGCAGCGCGGGGCTCTTGGCTGCTTCCACCCACTAGAGCGGGGGGAACCTGGCCCGGGGAAAAGGAGAGGGAAACTCGAAAAACTGGGGGCTGCAGATCCAAACTGGGATTTGGTGGCCTCCCTGGGTGGGGACTTCCAGCCCCGGGGCTCTTCCCAGAGGCCTGGAGATGCTGGAGGGGGAACTGCAGAGACAGATGAGGGATCCCAAGAGTGGGAATTTGGGGATAGGATCCGTGAGGATAGGAATATCCTGCTCCCTTGTCGGAGCAGGGTCACACCTGAGCCAGGTGTGCAGGGCAGGACCTTGCCCTGACCCCAAGCACTGTCCCAGTTGCAGGATCTGCTTCCCACTGGCCTCTTCCTCCTGCTGCCCCGAGTCCAGCTTGCTGCTGAACAAATGGATTGGGGTGGGGTCATCCCCCAGCGGGAGCTGCGCACCCCCTCTGCCTCCTCCCCAAATTCCCTCCTGAGGGAGCAGGAGCTGGATCAGGTGCCCTGTGGAGAGGGAAAAGGGGGTGACGCTGGGATGGGGGGGCTCACACACACTCTGGGGGGGACACACAATTCCTGGGGACCCCACTCACTCCCACAGTGCCAAGAAGACAAACTCTTACATGGACCCCCCAACCCCAGAGAGTATCTTGGGGGCAGGGTCTGGTGGCAGCTTTTAGGGCCTCGGGGTATCACAACTAGCCTAAAACCACCTCCCAGTCCCCTCAAATCACCCCACAGCTCCTAGGCAAGACCCCCCCAAAACCACTCTGTGCAACAGAAATAGCCCTGAGATACATCAAAACGCCTTCATATCTCCCCCAAGACCCAGTCAAATTCTCTCCAAGTCCCACGGCCCTTCTAGAACTCCCAAAACTCCCCCACAGACCCCTCCAAAGACCCCTAAATCCCCTCCCTGCACTGCAAATGCTCCCAAGAGCCACCAAATTTCCCTTCCAATGCCCTCAGGATCCCCTAAATCTCCTCCCAGCCCCCCATGGCATTGACTAGGAGAGGTTTGTGGACAAGAACATCCACAGCTGGGAGCAATTTGGGTACTTCCATCCCTTTGGACTCTTCCCAGGGGCCTGGATATGTTGGAGAGGGGACTGCAGACAGGGATGAGGGATCCCAAGAGCAGGATTTTGGGGACAAGATGAGGGGCTGTGTGAGCCACTTGCTGGAGTGTTGGTCAAGAGGCCCCCCTGGTGGTCCCAGGCCTCAGGCTGCAAAGCTGTCACCACCTGCTACTTTGGGTGGTGGCTCTGGTGGGACCTCCATTCTTGGGGCTCTTCCTGCAGCCAGAGAACTTGTAGGGACCCTCCTCCGGGTGGGTCCTCCAGGTGTTCCATGAGCTTTGGGCTTCTACTGGAAGTGACTGGGCTCTCCTAGGATCATATGGAGATCATACTGGGAGTGACTGGGAATGACTCCAAACATGCTTAGGGCAACTGGAATATATTGGGAATGTCTGTAACCTTACTGGGGGTGACTGAAACCACACTGGGAGCAACAGGGACCATGCTGGGGACAACTGGGACCATGCTGGAGGCAACTGGGAGCAAGTGGGTGTGACTAAGTCTACACTAAGGGCAACTGGGTGTGACTGGGACCCTGGTGAAAGAGAATGGGATCCTACAGGGAGTGACTGGAACTATACTAGAGGCCACTGACATCACACTGGGAGCAACAGGGAGCAATTCGAACTATGCTGAGGGCAACTGGGATTATACTGGGAGTGACTGGGCTCTGAGAAACACAGGATGGTGAGGAGGAGGAGGAGGAGAACTCCCATCCCAGCCCCACAAATCCCCCTATTCCCGCAGATCCCCCCAGCCCCTGGCTCCTCCTACTCACCCCTGCTCTGACTGTACTGGACTTGCAGCATCTCCAGTTCGGTGAGGGATGTGCTGGGCACACTCAATGACCTAGGTCTGGGAATCCCGATATTCCAGCCCAAATCTGGCCCTGCTCAAACAGGGTCCCATCCAGGTGCACCCGAAGGTGGGTGAGAAGGCTGGAGCACGGGATGAAGCTCTTCCCATGTTCCAAGTACCTCTAGGGCTTCTCCCTACCATGAAGCTGCTCAGGGACCACCAGCTTCTGCCACAGGGATTTGTCCTCCCTGGTCTCTGTTCTGAGCTCGTTTTCTGAGGAGGAAGGACAAGGAGAGGAAGGAACCAGAAAAAGGAAGAAAGACAGAAGGAAGGAGAGAAGATTTATTTTCGTACCAGAGGGAAGGGGAAAGAGATTTCTCCAATTCACCCCTGGCAGGACAGCACTGGCAGCGGGGTTGTCCTGCAGCTGGGGGTGATGTTGGGCTGGCAGATGGAGAAGAGAGGGGGAAAGGGGAAGTGACTTCCTCCTCACCTGCCTGTGTGTCCCAGGGAATCTTCCTCTTCCTGGCAGCCTCCTTGTCCTCCATCTGGCCAAGGTTTGGGAACTGGAATTTCTGTTTTGGGGGAAAAACTAGTTGTGAGCATGTTGGCTGGGGTGTTCCTCCTGCCTGAGTCCATCTCTAAAAGTCACCAGGTGTCTGGTGTCCATAAAAACCTCCAGACCACCAAGATTCAGCCACCCTCAAAAATACCCAAACCACCAAGATTCAGCAAAAAAACATCCACCCAGGAGTTCCCTCTCTGGTCTCTCCACTTTGGAGTTCAAGGGGTCCCTCCTGTCTGGGCTCCTGCAGCTCCAGTGTGTATTGGTGTCGCCTCTCTCTGGGCTGCTGGGGCTCCTGGCAATCCCAGAGGTTCCCATTCTCTGGGCTCCCCAGGTGGGTGTCAGAGGGGCTCCAGGGGTACTGCCTGTGGGGGGTCCCCATTTCAGGGCTCTGGGGTACCCATGGGTCTCCTTTTTCCACGGTGTTATGAATGAGGTCCCTATATGTCCAAATTAATAAACCACAGAGTTAAAATTTAGCAGCAATTTTGATTGAGCAGCAATTTTATATAAAATATAATCAAGTAGTTACAAAAACAAATTTGGCAGTGGTTTGGATAAAGCAAAAGTAAAACCGATCGATCAGGGTATGGGAGGCCTTCCCACCCTGCCTCATGCACAAAAAGCAAAAGAATCCAAGCACAACTTATATAGTGTATGAAATGAACAGGGCTAATGCCTTCATTAATGTTCAGCTCTTTATTAAAAAGAACAGCTGGGCAGGGGACTTGACACGCAGCTCGCCCCCGCTGTTGTAGTTATCCCAGGTGACCGAAAGGAAGGGGGCGTGTGCAGAGTCTGACGCTTAAGTCCAGAGCAGCAGCTGTCCCTTCTTCTTTCCTTGTGGCACACCAGTGGCCAGAGAGCAAGGAGGCGTGACATGCAAAGTCTACTGCTGAAGTCCAGAACAACAGCTGTCCCCGCTCCTTCCGTGGTGGCAGCACCAGAGCTCTCCTCTGTCTCCCTGCTTCTCACAGCCTAACCTAGTCAATTTTTTTTAGGTGATGGTGACAGGTAAAAGTCAATCAGGGGATGTGTTTCCCTCTTCCTCAGCTTGGACATTTGTCTAGACCCCTCTACTGTGTTTAGTTTTTGATTTAGGGGTATCTTTATCTCCTAAAAATACTCCCATGATCCTAAGGGTTTATTATTTGCATGTTAGTCCCAGAATGGCAGCGTGGAGGGGTGGGAGGCCAGTTATCTCCAGGTAATTTAGAGAAAACAAACAGAGCAATTAGCTAATTAGCATTTCAATATCGGTATTCAGCTAGAGTTAATAGCTGTTTCAGTGTTGCCATGGGAACTAGGAAGGCCCTGCCTGCATCTCTGGAGAACACCTGGAAACTGTTCATTACACTGTATGCTAATACATATTCTTCAATATTTTCTGTAAATCTCCTCCTATTTTCGATTCTTGAAATCTACGTCACTATACTGCATAGCGTATGCTCCACTTGTTGCTAAGGGGTCTTCTTGGCCTTTTGATGGTCTTTTCAGAGGAAGGCTCACCATCTTCCTCGCTGTCCTCTGAATAACCTGGCAAGTTGTGCATGTGCATTAAGCTTTGTGTTATGTAAGTAAGCATTATGTTCCAAATAAGCCTTATTATTTCATAGATAAGACCACTATTTTAGATTCCCTATCTGGAATTGTCTCAACTTTATTCATCTCAAGGCCAATCCTGCCTTGGGAGTTTCCTAACTTTATTCGTCTCAAGGTGGATTTCTGTTTTAGGATATTGCTTATCTCAATACTCCATCCTGCATCCTATTTTCTCATGAATATCTGAAAACATAGTTTTATGGCACTAATTACATATTATTTTCCTCTATTACTTTTTAACAAATATTTTTTAAAATATCAGTATAGTTACAATTATTGGCACAAATCATATTCATTTATCACAATGGTCTCAACATTACCAGGCTACCCGAGTTCCCCCTATCCGGGCTCCGTGTTCCAGGCTCCCAGGGGTCTCCCTTATCAGGACATCCAACCCCGCAGGCTGCAGAGGTTTTCCCAGCTCCGGTACCGCCCTTCTCCGCTCTCCCAGCCCCCACCCCCGCCAGTACCAGGCGATCGCCAGGTGCCTCCGGGCTGACGATGCAGAGCCTGACCCGGGCAGCCCAACCCCCACCGCAGGAGGGTCCCACGCATCCCTCGGCCCAGCGCCGGGGCTCTGCCGGCAGCCAACACCGAGACCCCCAAAATTCTGCTGTCTTGGAGTCGCCGAGGGGGCGCCCGGCCCTTGGCCCCGAGCAGACAGCTCTGCCCGTGAGCTCCGGGGAAAGGCGGCGGCGCTCGGCAGCCACCCCAGCCCGCCCAGCCCGCGGGAATTCCCCCGCATCGGGACAAAATCCTGCCCCAAAGGACTCACTTGGAACGCCCACCTGCGGCTCCTCCCTGCCCCGAAGATCCCGGCAGCTGCCCCGCTGTTGCAGCTGCGGCTCTGGAGCAAGGAGGTTCTGCGGGACCCCAGAGCTGTGCCCCCTACCAGGCCATGCCCGCCCCGGTGCTGATGTTCGGCCCGGGCTCTCTCGCTGTTCCTGGCTCCCGCAGAGTCCCAGCCTGACTGGGCACCGACCGCCCGGCGCCGCAGGGCCCCGAGCCCCTGCCCAGCAAAGGGTCAGTGTCCATCGCTGGCCCTTTGCCGGGGGCTCTGGCCATTGCCCACCCCTGTCCCTCGAGACGGGCACTGCGGGTTCCGAACGAGGCAGAATATTCAGTTCATGGAATCTCTGTTATCTCTGCTTACATGTGCAAAACCAACTACTGCTGAGACAATCCTATCTCAGACTGAAGGCTTCCCACCCAAAATGCTGCCTTCAGTTCTGACACACCATTAAGAAATCCAAGAGCAAAACTGGAAGTTGATTACAGAATCTTGCAAAATCAGATCCAAGAACATTCTGTTATAAAATCACAACTATTAACAGAAGTTGGGAAATCAACAACGTTAGAAAACAAGCTTCCAATACTGGGACTAGAAGAACCTCAGGCAATGCATTTGATTGGAACGAGTCATCTCTTCCTGACATGTGAGCAATACCATCGAATTTCCAAAACCAGGGAAATAGGGAGCCCTGGCAGCTTCACACACAGTAATGACACAGAACAGGGCAAGGCAAGCAGCTGCCAAAATTATAGCTTCTACTTGCAATTAACAATTTTAGTTTCAAATTCTACTGTAGCCACTATTAATACAGAGTAAAAAATAATAAAACCAGTAATAATAATAATAATAACTGTAACATTAATAGCAACAACAGTGATATTTAAATTAATAGCAACAATAGCAACAACAGTGATAATAGAAATAATAATAATTAATAATGGTTGTAAAAACTCTATACTTATACTAGGTTTGCATGGCCAGGTTTTGGTAAGGGAGGGGCTCTAGGAGCACCTTCTGTGAGAGACTGCTGGAAGCAGCTGCTCCTCCATGTCCCACAAAGTCAATTCCAGCCGGCTCCAGGACAGACCAGCCGCCAGCTAAGGCTGGGCCAGTTAGAAACGGTGGTAACGCCTTTGGGATAAGAGATTTAAGAAAAAGAAAATCGGTTTTCATGTAGTTGTAACTGTGAGCAGGGAAGAGCAGAGTGAGAACATGCGAGAGGAACAACTCTGCATACCCCCAGGGCAGGGCAGGGCAGGGCAGGAGGAGAGGCAGGAGCTGCTCCAGGTGCTGGAGCTGATTGCCCTGAGATTCGCTGGTGCAGTCCCTGGTGAGGCAGCTGGGCCCCTGCAGCCCATGGAGGGCACAAAGTGCAGAGGTGCACCTGCAGCGCCTGGAGGAGCCCGTGCCAGAGCGGGGGGATGCCTGAGCGCAGGCTGTGACCCCATGAGAAACCTGTGCTGGAGCAGGGACCTGGCAGGGACCTGCAAACCCATGGAGAGAGGAGCCCATGCTGGAGCAGGGTCCTGGTAGGACTTGTGAGCCCATGGAAGAGTGAGCCACGCTGCAGCAGTTTGTGAAGAACTGCTCTCCGTGAGATGAACTCACCTTAGAAAAGCTCATGGAGAAGTGTCTCCAGGAGGGACCCTTGGCACAGAAGGGGAATGACTCTTCTCCCTGAGCAGCAGCAGAAACAATGCGCGATGAGCTGACCAGAACCCCCATTCCCTGTCTCCCTGTACCCACTGGGGGAAGAGGTAGAGCTGGGAAGGAGGGAGGGATGGGCAGGTGTTTTTAAAGCTTTATTTTACTTCTCACTATTCTGCTCTGATTTTGATAGTAATAAATTCCATTAATGTCTCTAATTTCAAACATGTTTTGCCATGATGGCATTTGCTGAGTGATCTGTCCCAGTCTTTATCTCAACCCAGGAAGCCTTCATTCCATTTTCTATCTCTCGTCCATCTCTGGAGGGGAGTGAGAGAGCAGCTTTGGTGGGTGCCTGGCATCCAGCCTGGGTGAATAGACAACACTTCCTTTCCTTCATTCTTTCTTTCTTTCCAGAGGTCACCGTGCAGAGGTTGAGTGGGGCTTTGATGGAGGGAGTGAAGGTGGCAGGGAGTAGCAGGGACAGGAGCCACAGGGACATGAGACAGGCATCAGAGGGGCCCGGGCAGCTGGCAGGGGACAAGGCCTGTCTCCCTGGCCCAGCAGCAGCCCTGTGCCCTGCCCAAGGCGCTCCCACCAGAGGCCGGGCCCCAGAGGCAGGAGGACACCCCAGTCCCGGGGGTGGCATTTCTGCCCCGACCCTCGTCCAGCCCAGCCTGCCCCATGTGCACAGTGACCGCTGGCACGGGCTGCACTGGACAGTGTGACCTGCTGGGCACACTGAGAGCTGCCCCCACTGTGACACTGCCCTTGGGATTTCACAGGCACCAAACAAATCCCAGCCCCACTCCTTGTCATGTCACAGGCATCAGACCACATCCCAGCCCCACTCCTTGTCATGTCACATGCCCTACAAGTGTCCTGAACATGGGAAGAGGTTTCAGAGCAGCTCCTATCTCCTCCTACATCAGTGGATTCACACTGGAGAGAGCCCATACTAGTGTCTGGAGTGTGGCAAGAGCTTCAGGCACAGCTCAGCCTTGATCCAACACCAACGGAGGCATCACTGAGGGAATCCCTGTGAGTGCCCCAAGTGAGGGAAGAGCTTTGTGCGCTGCTCCAGCTCCATCCCCCATGGGAGGATCCACATTGGAGTATCCCCAGTGACCCCCGTTGGGCAGAGCCCTGGTGATTTGTGGTCCTGGTGATCTGTGTTGAGAAGACACCTGCCTGGGGGGCTCCACCTCTTCCAGGCTCCCTGTGGCCTTGATTTTCTTTTAATTTCTCTTTGAACTTTCCAAACACCCAAAACAAGGGTAAAAATAAAGACCTTGAACTAAGACATGGTCAGTGCCACGGGAGGAACTTGCAGGGGCTGTGTGGGCTGGAGGGAGTTGACCGCTCCTGGGAGGGACTTGGGGGTTGCTCAGGGTTTTGGGACACCAAGGCCAAGAGGCTCTGGCTGCACTCGGAGACCCTGGTGGAGGTTCTGGGGCAGCTGATAAAGGACTCACTGCCCTGGACCTATCCCCATGTCCCCCTGCAACCGTTTCCGGTGTCCCCCCCTCCCGGATGCCCCCCGCCTCTTCCCGTGTCCCGTCCTGCTCCCATCCCAGTCCGGATCCTATTCCCGGTCTCATTCCCTGTTCCTATCCCTATTCTCTGTCTGGTTGCCGTTCCCATATTCTCAGTCCCGTATTTTCTTTCCGGTTCCCGTTCTCGTATTTCCGTTTGCATACTTCTGTTTCTGTATTCCCTCTTCCGTTTCCACATTCCCATTTCCAGTCCCGTTCCCTTATTCCCGTCCCCGATCCCGGTCCTATCTTCCTATTCCTCATCCCATATTCTCAGTCCGGTTGCTGCTTCCGTATTCCCACTCCCGTTCCCATACTCCGTTCCCGTTCCCACGCCCGTATTTCCAGTCCTATTCCCGGTCTCTGTCCCGTATTCCCGGTCCCATCCTATCTCACCGGACGCCGCCGCCATAGCTCCGGCCCGCCCCAGACCTCACGTGACCGGAAACAGCGAGCTGCTCCCGCCCACCAATCACGGGGCGCGATCCGCCTGGTATTTCCATAGCTTCGCCCTCCGTCTGGCTACGCCCCCCGCCGGCTGCAGCCGCGTCCGGACGCTGTTTCCTCCCAGTTCCCTCCCAGTGCTCCCAGTAACAGCTATACTGGGAGGGAGAGCGCTCCCAGTTCCTTCCCGGTGCTCCCAGTATCGCTCCCAGTGCCGGGCAGGGCGAGGCCGGGCCGCTTTACAACCCGCTCAGAGCACAGCGTGGCTGCTTTTGGGTGTCGGCACCTGCCCGGGCCGGGCTGGGAGCGGAGAAGGAGCGGGATGGAGAGGAGGGAGAGAGGAGGAGGAAAAGGAAAAGCAGGAGCGGGAGGAAGAGCAGGAGCAGAACTAGGAGAAGGACGAAGAGCAGGAGGAGGAGCAGCAGCAGCAGGAAGCCACGCGGTTCCCTGGCCCGCCCGCTGAGGTTCCCCCGGTTCCGGCAGCATCGCCCCCCCCGAACCCGCAGGTGAGCGGGAACGGGGAGCTCGGCCCAAATCCATCGGGGGGGTCTCCGGGAGGATTTTTTTGCGGGGAAGGGGATGTTTGAATCTTGCAGGACCCCAAAGCTGAGCCGCAACTTCCACTTTGGGGGGATCTAAGCGGTCCCAGGTAGCGATCGCGCGGTATCGGCGGGGACGGGGGCGATATCGGTGTTGGGGATTCCCCGGAGAGAGCCGGGGTGGAGCGCGGGAGCCTCGGAGTGCGGAGAGCGCAGAGGGGCGATCCCGGAGCCGGGGGACGCCCGGTAGACGGAGGGGGTGGGGGAGGCTGGAAATGAGCGGGATCCGGGCTCCCGAGGCTGAAAGGGGTGGTCACTTGTCCGACTGGACTTGCGCAGCCGGGACCATCAAACCCAACACGCTCACCTCTTGTTTTTCCCCGCAAACCAGGATTTCCCATTCCCAAACCTTGGCCGGATAGAGGGGGAGGCGACCGCGAGGAAGAGGAAAATGTCCCGGGGCACTCGGGCAGGTGAGGAGGAAGTCACCGCCCCTTTCCTATTCTCTTCTGCTCCATCTCTGTCACGATCCGCTAGAACAAGCGGGATGTCATGATGGTTCGTTTTACCGATCCCAAAAGTGCAAAAGGCAAACAGCGGGGGACCATCAATTTAATCACAACAAATGCACCTTTATTGAGTGCCAACAGCAAATGCGATAGAGGGGTCAGAAAGGAAATAAAGGACAGACAGAAAGAGGGGGAAGAGAGGGATATAGCTACCAAATGGAGAGACTAAATCCTCGATGGTCCAGCCACATAGATTCGCCGTCATCTGTGGGGGTTCACTGAAGTCTTGGGTAACTTAGGGGTCTTTTATAGTCCTCTGCCAAGTGGGGGGAACAGGTAATGGAGAAATGACTCTATTGAAAAATGGGTACAGACAGTCCATGTTCCAAAGCAAGGCAAGTCAATTTCAGCAGTGAGCGAGACCCATTGTTTTCTTGGTCCAGCGAACACACCTGCAGGCACCACTTGGCGAACGTCCTGCTTCAGTCAGGCCAGTGCCCCTGTGTTAGGATTATAGGGGTCTCAGTCCTTGGGAGGGAGCTTCAATCTCCATCCACCACGGTGATCGTGAGGCAGATGAGGGATCTTCTGTGGGAGATCACCAAAGGTACCCCAGAAAGTTCATTTGACCAAGAGGTGGGAAAATTCATGGGTTATTGTAATGAGCGGGGATCGTGAAGCAGGTGTAAGCGTACAGAGCAAGCAGCTCCTTTCCAGGCCCTGCTTGAAGCTGTGTAGTGTGGTGGCAGAGCAAACACACCTGCAAACAATCACTTGGTGAGCATCCACTTCAGCCAGGCCAGAACTTCAATCAGGGTCTTCAGGATCTTAGTCTCTGTCATTACAACTGTCGTGGGGACAGGACATTTTCATGCTCATTATCCCAATCGTGGTTTCTGCTCCCTGTTCTCAGTTTGTTTTGTCTTCCTTCCCCCCCCCCCGGCGGGCTGCTGGCTTGCTGCTTAGCTTGTTTGCTGCTTTTGCTTGCTGCTGGCTGCATGCTTTGCTGGCTCTGTTTTCCTCTCTTTTTTCTCTGCTTTTCGCTGGCTTGCTTTTTTGCCTTTTTTTTTTTTTCCTTTTTCCCGGTTTCCGTTGTTCCCTTCCCCCCCCCCCCCCCCCCGAAGACATCGGACCTACTCCGGGCAGGAGCTCCCCCGGGGTCTGCGAAAGAAGCTGCGTACCCTCTGCGGCAAAGAGAGATACAGCTCAACCCCCTTGGACTGGTGAAAACATCTGTGGTCATCTTGGGCTATTTCTCTTGTGCTGGGGAGTGTTTTTTGTTGTTCCTTAATAAACAAGTTTTTTCCACTTCCCCTCTGAAGGAATTCCTCCCGAACCCGGTGGTGGGGGGAAGTGGCGGAGGGTTTGGTTTCCTATAAGGGGCTCTTTTGGAGGTGTTTTCCCCTAATTTGTCCTAAAGCAGGACAAATAATTTGGTAGCCCGTACGGGGAAGCCCAGACAAAGTGGAAAAAACTTTATTCTAATAATATTTTTGGCTTTAACTGTTCTGTGGGAATATTGGTATGTCTCTTTTTAAAGTTATGATGTCATTTGGAGTGAAAGCCTGCCTCTATTTGTGGTCATTAGGGTTCTTTGAAGTTTTGATAGCTTTATGGTCCCTGGAGTTATTTTCTTATCCTGAAGTAGCTCCGGTATTGTCCCTAATACGTAGCTTTTGTAGCAGAGGGGCACTAACGAGAATATTTATTGGGCTGGGCTTGGCTGTGATACTTTGCAAGGGGCTTATAAAAATGTTGTTATCGGCTCCAGGAATGTATAACTCGTGGTTGTGGCTGTGTGCTAAATTTGTTATGGGGGAGGAGGTTTTTCAGCCTTTGTTTTCCTTTTCCTCCTCCGAATTGTTTACATCTCTATTAGGAAATGTCCTGTCCTCCCTGACTGCCAAGGATACCATCTTTCTGTTATTTAATTTAATAACCTTTCTCTATACTGTCTGCAGTTTATATAAGATGAAGGCTGAGATTTCTAGAGGGGCTGGTGAGACCTCTGATTGAGGAGTACAACCAAGGGTGAAAAATCCTGAGTGGTGCGGAAAATGGGAGGATATGGGCCAAATTTTAAAGGAGTTTTCTGATCCTGTAGTTTGGGACTTTCCATCTGAACACATCCAGAACCCAGCTGAGGTGGCGAAGTATCTGAAAGGGAAATGCCAGGATAACCCCAAGGAGAAAAGGATCATTGCAGTGAGCTGGGCCCTGGCATATGCTTATCGCACTCTGCTTGATACTGTAGGGCAGCAGACAGAGGAAGGGGGGCAGGGAGATAAACCAGCAGCAATCCCAGTCACTCAGGCTGCAGCCAACAGCCCAGGTCCGAAGCCAGCAGCTAAACCAGACTGTAAGCCTCAACCAATGGCCGTGGCTACTAGCACGCGAAGTGGAAAGTGCACAGAGAAGACGGATCGACCAGTGGATGACAATGATGAGTATGATGCAGGAGAAGGACCCTCAACACCTCCTGACATAAAATCAGGAGTCAAAGCAACTGGCACAAGATCAGAGGCTAATATTGATGCCTTCTCCCTGAAGGACCTTTGAGGCCTAAGGAAGGATTATCGGCGACAGCCTGACGAATCTATAATTAGTTGGCTGGTCCGCCTTTGGGATGCGGCAGGGGAGGCTACCATTCTGGATGGCACTGAAGCAAGGCATTTGGGGTCCCTGTCACATGATCCTGTCATCGACCAAGGCATGATGAGGGGGGCTAGCCCTCAAAGCCTCTGGGAACAGGTCCTGGACAGCGTAGCACAAAGATATCTGTGTGCCGATGACCTCTATGTCCAGCAGACACGATGGAAGACCATAGAACAGGGGATCCAACGCCTGAGGGAGATGGCAGTGGTGGAGATCATTTTTTCAGAAGACGTAACAATTAGGAATCCGGACCTTGTACCATGCACACCTGTAATGTGGAGGAAACTGGTGCGACTTGGGCCACCTGAATACGCTTCTGCTCTAGCAATAATGAAGCGGGAGGAGGTATATGAGACTGTACTTGATATGGCAAAGAAGCTTCGGGCATATGCGGATGCTGTACATGGCCCGACCCATGCCAGAATTGCAGCTGTGGAAACACAACTGCAGGAATTAGAAGGCAAAATAGAGGAAAGCCGCAAGAAACTCAGGGAAGAGATTAAGGATGACCTCCTCCAAATCTCAGCTGTGCAAATTAGAGGCCCTGGCACCCAACGCAGACGTTCCCTTGTTGGGGAGAGAAGGTACACCCCACGAGCTGAGTTGTGGTTCTTCTTACGTGAGTCTGGAGAAAACATGAGGAAATGGGATAGGAAGCCTACTGCTGCTCTGGCACAACGGGTGCGTGAATTGAAGGAAGGTAAGAAAAGGAAAGCAGCCCCAGTTGCCCGTAGTCGAACAGCCAGGTATGATGATGACATGTCTGATCCCCTTGAGGGAACCTCCAAGACATATGCCCAAGGAAAGAAGGATAACCAGGCATAGAGGGGCCCTGCCTCTAGCCAGGTAGAGGCATGGGAAAACCGTGTTTTCTGGACGGTGTGGATCCGATGGCCTGGCGCATCAAAGCCACAAGAATATGACGCTTTAGTGGATACTGGTGCACAGTGTATGCTAATACCATCGGGATATGTGGGGGCAGAGCCTGTTTTCATTGCTGGTGTGACAGGGGGATCACAACAACTGACCCTGGTGGAAGCTGAGGTGAGCCTGACTGGGAAGGAGTGGAAGAAACATCCCATTGTGACTGGCCCAGGGGCTCCATGTATTCTGGGCATAGACTTCCTCCGGAGCGGCTATTACAAAGACCCGAAGGGACTCAGGTGGGCCTTTGGAATTGCCACTGTAGAAGCAGAGAGCATTAAGCAATTAAACACCTTGCCTGGACTGACAGAAAACCCATCTGCAGTAGGGCTCCTAAGGGTGGAAGAGCAACGAGTGCCAATTGCGACCTCGACAGTGCATCGCCGGCAGTATAGAACAAATCGAGATGCCGTGATCCCCATCCACAAACTGATTCGTGAGCTGGAGAGCCAAGGGGTGGTTAGCAAAACCCACTCACCCTTCAACAGCCCCATCTGGCCTGTGCGTAAATCTGAAGGAGAATGGAGATTGACTGTGGACTACCGAGCATTGAATGAAGTGACTCCACCACTGAGCGCTGCTGTGCCGGACATGCTGGAACTCCAGTACGAGCTGGAGTCCAAGGCAGCACAGTGGTACGCCACTATTGACATTGCTCATGCGTTTTTCTCCATTCCTCTGGCAGCAGAATGCAGGCCTCAGTTTGCCTTTACGTGGAAGGGAGTGCAATACACCTGGAATCGACTGCCCCAGGGGTGGAAGCACAGTCCTACTATCTGCCATGGACTGATCCAGGTTGCACTAGAAAAGGGTGAGGCTCCAGAACATTTACAGTATATCGATGATATTATTGTGTGGGGGAAAACGGCAGCAGAAGTGTTTGAGAAAGGAGAGAAAATAATCCAGATTCTCCTGAAAGCCGGTTTTGCCATCAAGAGGAGCAAAGTCAAGGGACCTGCTCGAGAGATCCAGTTCCTGGGAGTGAAGTGGCAAGATGGACGGCGTCAGATTCCTTCGGATGTCATCAACAAGATCACAGCTATGTCCCCACCAACCAACAAGAAGGAGATGCAAGCTTTCTTAGGCGCCATAGGCTTTTGGAGAATGCACATTCCTGAGTACAGTCAGATCGTGAGCCCTCTTTACCTGGTCACCCGCAAGAAGAACAATTTCCATTGGGGCCCTGAGCAGCAACAAGCTTTTGCCCAGATTAAGCAGGAAATTGCTCATGCAGTAGCCCTTGGCCCAGTCAGGACGGGACCAGAGGTCAAGAATGTGCTCTACTCTGCAGCCGGGAACCATGGTCTGTCCTGGAGCCTTTGGCAGAAAGTGCCTGATGAGACTCGAGGCCGACCGCTAGGATTTTGGAGTCGGAGCTACAGAGGGTCTGAAGCCAACTACACCCCAACAGAGAAGAAAATTTTGGCTGCCTACGAAGGAGTCCAAGCTGCCTCAGAGGTGATTGGTACGGAAGCGCAACTCCTCCTGGCACCACGACTACCGGTGCTGGGGTGGATGTTCAGAGGAAAGGTTCCTACTACCCACCATGCCACCAGTGCTACATGGAGCAAGTGGATTGCCCTCATCACGCAGCGCGCCCGTATTGGTAAACTGAATCGCCCTGGGATTTTGGAAGTGATTACAAATTGGCCTGAAGGTGAAAACTTTGGTGTCACAGACGAAGAACAAGAACCAGGGACACGGGCTGAAGAGGCTCCACCCTACAACCAATTGCCAGCAGAGGAAACACGCTATGCTCTTTTCACTGACGGTTCCTGTCGCGTCGTAGGAATGAATCGGAAGTGGAAAGCAGCTGTATGGAGCCCCACACGACAGGTCGCAGAGGCCACTGAAGGAGAAGGTGGATCAAGTCAACTTGCTGAACTCAAAGCCGTTCAACTGGCCCTAGACATTGCAGAAAGGGAGAAGTGGCCAAAGCTCTACCTCTACACTGATTCATGGATGGTAGCCAATGCTCTGTGGGGATGGCTGGAGAGATGGAAAGGGGCTAACTGGCAGCATCGGGGAAAACCAATCTGGGCTGCTGAAGAATGGAAAGACATTGCTACCCGGGTAGAAAAACTGCCTGTGAAGGTTCGCCATGTAGATGCTCATGTCCCCAAGAGTAGAGCTAATGAAGAACAGCAAAACAATCAGCAGGTAGATCAGGCTGCAAAGATAGGGGTGTCAAAGATAGATTTAGATTGGCAACACAAGGGGGAGTTGTTCCTAGCGCGATGGGCCCATGATGCCTCAGGCCATCAGGGTAGAGATGCCACCTATAAGTGGGCACGAGACCGAGGGGTGGATTTAACCATGGACAGTATCTCTCAAGTTATCCATGACTGTGAGACGTGTGCTGCCATCAAACAGGCCAAGCGAGTGAAGCCCCTATGGTATGGGGGACGGTGGTCCAAGTACAAGTATGGGGAGGCCTGGCAGATTGACTACATCACACTGCCGCAGACACGCCAAGGCAAGCGCTACGTGCTCACAATGGTGGAAGCCAACACAGGATGGTTGGAAACCTACCCTGTGTCTCATGCTACAGCCCGTAACACCATCTTGGGCCTTGAAAAGCAGGTCCTTTGGAGGCATGGTACCCCTGAGAGGATTGAGTCAGACAATGGGACTCATTTTAAGAACAGCCTTATCAACTCCTGGGCTAGGGAACATGGCATTGAGTGGGTGTACCATATCCTCTACCATGCACCAGCTGCAGGCAAGGTAGAGAGGTACAATGGACTGTTAAAAACCACCTTGAAAGCATTGGGTGGGGGATCTTTCAAAAACTGGGAGCAGCATTTGGCACAGGCCACCTGGTTAGTTAACACCCGAGGTTCCACCAATCGAGCAGGTCCTGCCCAGTCTGAGTCCCTGAATATAGTAGACGGAGATAAAGTCCCAGTGGCACATATCAGAGGTTTGTTAGGGAGGACAGTGTGGATCAATTCTGCCTCGAGTACAGACAAACCCATTCGTGGGATTGTCTTTGCTCAGGGACCAGGTTGTACATGGTGGATAATGCAGAAAGATGGAAGAACACGATGTGTACCTCAGGGAGACCTGATTGTGGGGTGAGACTCATATGCAAACATCTCAATTTGCTGGATGTTACTGCCATTGTTTGTACATTAAACCACACAGACATGGGACAGTATCCCAATCGTGGTTTCTGCTCCCTGTTCTCAGTTTGTTTTGTCTTCCTTCCCCCCCCCCCGGCGGGCTGCTGGCTTGCTGCTTAGCTTGCTTGCTGCTTTTGCTTGCTGCTGGCTGCATGCTTTGCTGGCTCTGTTTTCCTCTCTTTTTTCTCTGCTTTTCGCTGGCTTGCTTTTTTGCCTTTTTTTTTTTTTTTCCTTTTTCCCGGTTTCCGTTGTTCCCTTCCCCCCCCCCCCCCCCCCCCCAGAAGACATCGGACCTACTCCGGGCAGGAGCTCCCCCGGGGTCTGCAAAAGAAACTGCGTACCCTCTGCGGCAAAGAGAGATACAGCTCAACCCCCTTGGACTGGTGAAAACATCTGTGGTCATCTCGGGCTATTTCTCTTGTGCTGGGGAGTGTTTTTTTGTTGTTCCTTAAACAAGTTTTTTCCACTTCCCCTCTGAAGGAATTCCTCCCGAACCCGGTGGTGGGGGGAAGTGGCGGAGGGTTTGGTTTCCTATAAGGGGATCTTTTGGAGGTGTTTTCCCCTAATTTGTCCTAAACCAGGACAACAACGATCGTGAGGCAAAAATGAGGGGAACTTCAGACCGTCTCTTGCAATCTCCCAGCCCAGCATGGCCCCTGGCTGCAGGATAGCCTCGCTGCCAACACCGTCCTGCCAGGGATGGACTGGGGGATCTCCTTCCCCTTCCCTCCGGCACGGAGGCAAATCCCATCCTCTCCTTGTCCTTTCTCTCTCAGGCGGAGGATGGAGCTGAGGATGGAGACCAGGGAGGACAAATCCCCACAGCAGAACCTCATGGAAGAGGCTGTTTTGAGCAGCTCCACGTCGCAGGAATCCAAAAGGGAGGAAAAGCACCAGAGATCCTTTATGAGGAGGGGCTGCAAACTCAGCCCCAGGATCTGTGAGGAGGAAAGACCCACCCTGGGCCAGAAATGCAGCTGGAGATAGGCCAGAGCTCAGAGCTGGGTGTCCATGAGCAGCTTCATGGCAGGGAGAAGCCCCACAAGTGCTTGGAATGTGTGAAGAGCTTCAACCTGAGCTCAACTCTGATTTACCACCAGAGAATCCACACTGGGCAAAGACCTTACAAGTGTGGAGAGTGTGGAAAGAGCTTCAGGATGAGCCGGTGATCTGTGGTCCTGGTGATCCGTGTTGGGAAGATCCCTGGCTGGGGGGCTCCACATCCTCCTGGGCTCCCCATGGGTACCTGGACACATCCACAGACCATCAGAAATCCATTGTGGAGAGCAGATTTGTCAACTTTCATACCCAGAAAAATCTCACCTTTTGCATCTTCTGGTGGCATCAAGCAACACTGGATGGCCTTGGAGGTCTTTTCCAACATAAATCCATTGTTTTAATTCCCTCTGGCCCACAGGCATTTTCCACAGCCAGATGGGGATGTACTGGGGCAAAACTCACAATTTTGGAGACAGTGGGATGGAAACCCCTCCTAAAAAGTTTCTTCCACCCATGTAAGCATGTGGATGCTCAGCTAGCACAGACACATAATTCCTTTTGGTTTAGCCTTGTGTTCATCCCTTTGAAACCCCTGAAACTGGGGTAAAAAATAAAGATGTTGAACAAAGGCGTGGGTGGGGAACAATGACATGGGGGGACATGGCCATGGATGGGGACATTGGGGACATGGACATGGGTGGGGTCATGAACTGGGACAGTGTCAGTGCCACCACAGTGCCACCAGCACCTTCATCTCGGCCACGGCAAAGCACTGCCTGATGCAGTTCCTGCCACCATGTCCCCACAGTCACCACCACAGTGTCCCAGCTGAATGTCATCACCCTCTAGGGTGGGACAGGGAACTTGTTCAGCTGGTGACAAGTGGCCCGGAAGCAGGTGACAGCCATCAGGGTGTCCCAGAGCCACTGCACTCAGGGGACCCCAACTGCCCCTGGGGACAGGACAAGAGTCAGTGTCACCCGGGGGGTCACATGGCCTGGTGACAGTGCCCCTTGACACATCCTGGTGGCTTCATGTGCTGACATGTCATGGTAGCAGCGTCCCCACAGGTGTGGCAACATTGTCCCTGACGTGTGTCCTGCTGGCACTGTGTCCCCTCCTCCCCACATGTCCCTGTCCCTTTCCATGTCTCCCTGTCACTTCCCCTGTGTTCCCTCCTCCCCGTGTGTCCCTGTCCCTTTATGTGTCTCCCTGTCACTTTCCCTGTGTCCCTGTCCCTCTCCCATGTGTCCCTGTGGGGTCAAAGTCCCCAAGGCCTTGGGGCTGTGTCCCACAGGGTGTCCCCCTGGTCCACAGGGTGTCCCCGTGTCCCTCAAGGTGTCCTCGTGTCCTGCAGGATGTTTCTGTGGCTACTCCTGGCACTGAGTGTCTGCGCCCACCCTGGCAGAGGTAAGGACACACCGCAACATCCCACAACACCCCAGGACACCTTTTTTCCTCTTGATTTTGGGTTCCTCTCTCTTTTGGGTCTGTTCCCCCTATTTTGGTTCCTTTCCCTGGTTTGGATCCTTTCTCCCTGTTTTGCTTCCTTTCCCCCTTATTTTGGGTCCTTTCCTCCTCTTTTGAGGCCTTTCCCCCTTTTTTGAGTCCTTACTCCCTCTTTTGTGTCCTTTAGCCCTATTTTGGGTCCTTTCCCCTTATTTTGGGTCTTTTCACCTTATTTTGGGTCCTTTCCCCCTGGTTTGGATTCTTTCCCCCTGGTTTGGATCCCTTCCCCTTCTTTTGGGTCCTTTCCCCCTGGTTTGGGTCCTTTCCCCCCTATTTGGGGTGCCCTCCCCTTGCTTGTGGCACATTTTTGGGTGCCTCCCCCTCCTCCAACCCCCTCCCCACCCCTTAACCCCCCTCACCCCCTACCCCCTGTCCCCCCAGGCGTGTCCCCAGCTGTGTCCCCAATTGTCCCCCCACGCCACATGGACTCGGTCCTCGACATCCTGGATGCCCTCGAGTCCCCGGCCAGGGGCGGCTCCCCCGGCACCACCGCGGCCTTAGGGAGGGGGCTGGGGGTCTGCAGCACCCCGGGGTGCCGGGCGGTGCTGGGCGAGCCCCTCGGGAACCCCGAACGCCCCCCGGCTCTCACCCTGGGCCAGTGGCAGCTCCTGACCGAGCTCCTCCACCACGACCCGGCGACACCGGAGCTGGGGGCGGTGCTGACCCCGGACGGCTCCACGGTGGCCCTCGGTCCCCTCCTGGCCGGCATCGAGGCGGGGCTGAGATCTGGCGGGTTTGGGCGACCCCTCCCCACCCTCGACCCGCCCGCCGACCCCCTCTTGGCTGTCACCATCGCCGAGGCTTTGGGGACATCCTTCCTGCTAGCGCAGGGGGGTGACAACAACGCCACTGCACTGGGACCCGGTGGCTGCTGGGACGACGTGGAGAACCCCCAAAATTACACCTTGAGGGGTCCCCCGTCCCCTGTCCCCGACCCTGTGGCCATTGGGGCCATGGATGGGACGGTCCTGGGGGCGCGGCTGGCCCAGGGACCCCTCCCGGTGGCCGAACTGCTTCGGGGCTACTACGGGACTGGGAATGGCTCAGAGGCGGGGAGACCCCCCAGCAGTTACCGGCGCCGGGATTTTGGGGCACTGGCGGGACAGGGACGACTGGAGAAGGAGGTGGCGGCGGTTTTGGGGCTTCTGAGGACGCTGTCACCCACCTCGGAGCTCCTGAGGGACATGGGGACACAGGAGGTGGCGGCCGTGGCTCGTAGGGCGGCGCGAGAGTTCAGCGAGCGCTACGTGGGTACGGGTGGGGTGGCATCTCCTAAATGGGGTTGACACCTCCCAAACTGGAGTTGTCACCTCCCAGACAGGGGTTGTCACCCCCTAAACAGGGATTGCCACTGCACAAATGGGCGTTGTGACCTCCCAAATACAGATTGTCACTGCTCAAATGGGCTCAAATTGTCCCCCCCAAACGGAGTTGTCACCCCCTAAACAGTAGTTGTCACCTCCCAGACAGGGATTGTTACCCCCTAAACAGGGATGTCACCCCTCAAACAGGGATTGTCACCCCCTAAATGGGCATTGTCACCTTCCAGTCAAAGATTATCACTCCCTATATCTCCACACAGATTCTGCTGTGACCCCAAGTACTTATCAAGCTCCTTGTCCCCAGATGACCTCTGCCATGTCCCCAAGGAGGACTTTGTCCCCACATGGCCTCTGCCATATCCCCAATGGTTATGGGGACATATCCAGCCCCTTGTCCCCATATGGGTACCAAGGAGCCCCTTGTTCCCTGGTGGACTCTACTGTGTCCCCTTCAAGCCTTATGTCCCCACATGGCCTCTGCCATGTTCCCAAGGACCTGTCAAGTCCCTCATCCCCTGGTGGACTCTACCATGTCCCCAAGGAGCTCCTTGTCCCCATATGGCCTCTGCCATGTCCCCAGGAGCCCACAAAGCCCCTTGTCCCCATGTGGACTCTACTGTGTCCCCATCAAGCCCCTTTTCCCCTGGTGAACTCTACCATGTCCCTAAGGAGTCCCGTGTCCCCATGCGGACACCACCATGTCCCCAAGGGCCTATCAAGCCCCTTGTCCCCATGTGGACTCTACTGTGTTCCCATCAAGCCCCATGTCCCCCCATGGCCTCTGCCATGTCACCAAGATCTCAGGGGACACCTCCACCCTGTTGTCCCCGCAGAGTGCCCAGCCATTGTGCCACGCTGCCTGTGGGGTGCCGATCCCTACCGGGGCACCCCGGCCCTGCTGCAGCCCCCACTGAGCTCGGTGTTCCTGCACCACACCCTGGAGCCATCACAGCCCTGCCGAACCTTTGGTGCCTGCGCCCACGCCATGAGGAACATGCAGCGCTTCCACCAGGACACCCGCGGCTGGGATGACATCGGCTACAGGTCACTGTCTCCTCCCTGGGGTGATGGCACCTGCCACAGGCCCTGGCACCCCCTGTGGGAACAGTCATTGTACCTCTGTGGGGACTGTCACCTCCATTGGTTCCCACCTTCCATGGGCCATGTCATCCCCTGTAGTTGCCATTGTCTCCTTCAGTCCCTGTCATCCATCACAGTCCCTGTCAACCCCCCAGTTCCTGTCATTGTATGCCTATGGGCCCTGTCACCCCCACAATCCCTATCACCCCCCCTGGATCCTGTCATTGTACCCCTATGGGCACTGTCACCTCCACTGGTTCCTGTTACCCCCCCTTGGGGCTGGTCATTGTCTCCCCATGGTCCCTGTCAACCCCCATGGTCACTGTCATCCCCTGTGGTCCCCATCACTGTCCCCTCGCAGTCCATGTTGTTGTCCCCTCACAGACCCCACCACTGTCCTCTCACAGTCCCCAACACTGTTCCCCCATGGTCCCCACCATTGTCCCCCCATAGTCCCTACCACTGTCCCTTCATGGTCCCCACCATTGTCCCCCCCACAGTCCCTACCACTGCCCCTCCATGGTTCTCACCACTGTCCCCTTGCAGTCCCCACCATTGTCCCCCTGCAGTCCCTACCACTGTCCCTTCATGGTCCCCACCACTGTCCCCTCCCAGTCCCCATCCTTGTCCCCACACTGTCCTCATAACCCCCACAGTCCCCAACCCTGTTCCTTTCCAGTCCCCATCACTGTCCCCTCACCGTCCCCATCCCTGTTGCCCCACAGTCCCCATTTCCATTTCCCCTTCAGTCCCCATAAGCCCCCATAGCCCCCACCATTGTCCCTGTATTGTCCCCATCACTGTCCACTCACTGTCCCCATCCCTGTCCCTTTGCAGTCCCCACCACTATCCTCCCACAGTCCCCACCACTGTCCTCTTCTAATCCCCATCACTGTCTCTCCACTATCCCCATCCCAGTCCCTTTGCAGTCCCCACCATTGTCCCCTGCAGTCCCCACCACTGTCCCCCACTGTCCCCTCACTGCCATCATGTCCTCGCAGCTTTGTGGTGGGCTCGGACGGGTACCTGTACGAAGGCCGGGGATGGCACTGGGTGGGTGCCCACACCAAGGGCTACAACACCCAAGGCTTTGGCATTGGCATCATTGGGGACTTCACGGCCAGCCTGCCGGACCCCGACACGCTGGCCCTAGTGCGGGACGAGCTCCTGCCCTGCGCTGTCCGCTCTGGACACATCCGGTCGGACTTCACCCTCCGCGGCCACCGCCAGCTCGGCCACACCGACTGCCCCGGCAACGCCCTCTTCCAGGAGATCCAGAGCTGGCCCGGCTTCCAGGGGACACCGGTGGCACTGGAGCTCGGGGTGGGTGGCCTGGTGGGATTGGTGGGAAGGGGTTTTGGGTCATCTTGTGACTGACTGTGGGTCTTGTCCACTCTGCAGTGAGGAGCAGCTCTGGCCGGGCTGGATGGAGGCAGGAGAGGTTGGACAGTGGTCCAGATGGACACCAGCCCAGTCTGGATGGACACTGGTCCAGCAGATGTTGGTCTGATGCATTGAGCTGGACATTGGTCCAGATGAACACCAGACCCACGGATCCCGGCTGGACTCTGGTCTGCAGCCCCTCAGCCTGGACAGTCCCCAGCCCAGATGACCACCAGCCCAGCCACACCCTGGCCCACCCCACTGACCCACCAGCATACAGTAGGCCCAACCCCAAAACCCCCCAAAATAAATCCAGTTATAGAACATCAGCTCTGGGTGGTCCCTGCAGAGCAAGGGGGAATCTGTGGCATGGGCTGGGGGTAACTTTGGGGTGATGGGAGTGGACTTCGGGAGCCATCCTGGAGACCCCAACCTCCCCCCCCCGCAAAACAAGCACCCAGCCCCCAAACTGGCACCTGCAGCATCCCAGGCCCCGCAGCTGTCATTTCGGAGGGACTCTAGGAGCCACCGTGACCCCACATTCTCTTTGAGAGGTGACCTGCAGTATCCCTCAGGTGTCGCCAGCGCATCCCCAGCAGGAACAGCAGCATCACCTCCTGGGGCAGGGGTGGAGAAGGAGGAGGTGGTGAAGGGGTGACTGAAACTCCTGCCTGGTGTCATGATCCGCTCAGGCAGGGTGTCGTGATGGTTTCTTTAACCGATCCCAAAAGTGCAAAAAGGCAAACAGCAGGGGACCATCAGTTTAATCACAACAAATGCACCTTTATTTAGGTACCAACAGCAAATGCGATAGAGGGGACAGAAAGGAAATAAAGGATAGAAAGAAAAAGAGGGGAAGGGGAATAGCTACCACCGTCTGAGACGAGGTCCTCAATGGTCCAGCCACATGGATTCACCATCATCCATGGGGGTTCACTGAACTATTCCCAAAAAGTTACAGTTTGTATAGTCTTTAGCCAAAGCGAGTGGCATCTGGCCAGAAGGAAGGCAAGATTGATGAGCCATTGTGAAGAGCCCCTTGCTCTGTGAAGCAGGTGCTTGCATACAGGGACAAGCCACCGCTTGTCACAACCTGTTTGAATACAGCGTTCTGTAGAAGCACAGCGAGTGCATGTGCTAACAGTCACTGGGCAAGCGTCCGCATCCACTTTGGCCAGGCCAGAACTCCTGTCATGGGTCTGCAGGGTCCTTGCAACGGTCGTGAGGCAAATGAAGGAAACTTCGGACTGTCTCTCACACCCAGTCACACAGGGAAGCCACAACAGGAACAGGGACCAAGCGTGGGTGCAGCAGTGGATGTACTGCGGGGACAGGGTGGGGGGGACATGGGGACAGTCCCCAAAGTCCCCAAGATCCTCTCGGGGGATACTGCGGCCAGGACAGCGTGGGGGATATGGAGTCACACGGCATCCTCAGGGGGATGCAGGGAGCTGGAAGTGGCATGGGGGGACCCCAAAAAGGCTGTCACCCCCCTTGTAGGATGTGGGCCACACATCCTACATGTGGGCACTAGTGACAAATTGGCAGATGGTGGTAATCGAAAGTGCAGGTGCCACCTCGGGGATGTCACAGAGAGGGGGTCCTGTGGTGCCACTGTGTGCCCTGTGCTGAGCGGGTGACAAAGGGGGGATCAGGGGGTCCCCAGGGTGTGGGGGGGCACAGGGGAAGCGCGGCCAGGGCGCAACGGAAATGCCTCCGGTCCCACCTCTGCCTGAAGCACAAGGATGGCAGGGCATCCATCACCCTGTTCCCCTGGCACCCTCTCCCCAGCAGGGGTGGGGGCTGCGAGGGCCTGGCATGGGCACCAACTGGTGCCCTGGGTGGGCAGAAGAACCCAAAAATTTGGGTCCCCTAGATAGGCAGGGGTATCCCAGGGAGGTGGGACACCAAAAATTGGGGACCTCTGAAGGTGGGGATGCCAAGTTGGGGATGCCCACCTCACGACACCCAAGTCCAGCCCCTGGACTCCCCTGAGTGATTCTCCCCATCCCAACCCCACCCACACCTGCCCAGGGACCCCCAAAATGCCTCCACTCATTCTACTAACCCCAAGTCCAGCCCATGAACCCTCCAAAATGATTCCTTCCATCCTGCCACGCACAATTCCAACTCACAAAATTACTTCCCCCATCCCACCACTCCCAAATTTATGCCCTGGGCCCCCCAAAGTGACTCCACCCATCCCACTGCCCCCACATCTACCCTGCGGACCCCCCAAACTCTACCGTTCCCCCAACAGATGGAGGTGGAAGTCCGCCCAGCCAACCCCGAGCCCCCCGCCCTACTGAAGAACTACAAGTGGCACACCGCAACTGCCACTGCTGGTCCACTGGCGGCGACCCCGAAAGGGGCGGGAGGTCCCTGGGGAGCTGGTGCTGGGAGCGGCTGCAGGAATGGAAACGCTCCTACAGCCACCCTGGCACCTACAGCAACAAGGCTGGGGACAGGGGTGTCCCCAAGGCCAGCGCGCACCGGTCGCTATCCCAGAAGGCTTTTTTCAACCCCTTCAAGGTGTCCAAGGGTACAGGGGACCTGAGAGAACACGAGGGGACAACGCCTCCCCTGGAGCAGTACCTGCACTCCGAGGACAGGAGAAGGTGACACGGTGACAGCGGAGTCAAGGCAGCACTAGGGGCGCAGTATGGGGCAGGTGAGGGGGTACGGGGGTGGGAGAGTGGTGGTGAGCAGTGGGGGAAATTTTAAGGTGTGATGGGTGGGAGGTGATGACTTTTGGGGTGACTATGATGGGTGGGGGGTGATGGGGATGGTTTGGGTGTCATGGTGATGACTTTTGGGGTGATGATGGTGATGGGTGGGGGGTGACGAATTTTGGGGTGTGGGGTGGGAGGTGTTGGCCTGGCACAGCCCCCTGGGGTGCCCAATCTCCCCTATCCCCAGGGTCCCTTCCCACCTCATGTGTCCCTGTCCCAGTGTTGCCCATGCTGGGGCTGGCACTGACAGTGGCACCAGGCCAGGCCCCACGGCACCAGCACTGGGACCTGGCCAAACTGGCTCGGCACTAGTGGGGCCACCCACAGGGCAGGCACAGAGCCACCCCATCCTGGCCCCACACATGGCCTGTCACTGTCACACTGCCACACCCACTGGCATTGCCACCCCATGGTCACCTGTACCTGGCAGCATCTCCATGAGCATCCTGGGCCCTGCGGTGGCACCTCCAAGGCCACACGTCCCTTGGTGTCACCATACCCACAGTGGCATCTCCATGGCCACGTGTACCCTGGCATCACCACAACCTTTGTGGCACCTCCATGGCCACCTGTGCCCCATCCTAGAACCCCTGGTGGCATGACCAGGCCACCTCTACCCCATCACTGCCACACCCCCCCATGAGTGACAGGGGCATGGGGGGCACCCACACCCTGTTCTGTTCCCTCCCATGGCCGGGGCAAGCCATGGCTCCTGCCGAGCTGCCCTGTAAATGGCCCCCCTTAAAAGCAGCCAGTAAGGAAGGGCACAGAATTGTTACAGTAACACTTAAATGCAGTTTCTTTCTTTCTTTAATACAAATAAATTAAGGAATATTGTAGCGCCGTGTTTTCTCTTTCTCCCCAGTTTGGGGCAGCTCCGACGACCTCTGGCGCCGCCTTGCCCCGGACTTCCGGGTTCGCTGCTTTTCTCCCGCGTGCCGCTGGCACCGGCACGTGGGTCGGGGTCTGCCGGGTTCTGTCGCCCATGCTACGGGATCCGAGGTAAAGAGGGAAGGAATGTCTAGATCACCCACGAGGAAAGCAGGCTTTATTGTCGCTGAGAGTTGCAGTGGGGGGGGGTAGCGACCCGTGCTTCCCACGCCACGTGGGGGAAATGGCCCCGGGACCCGGGAGGTAGCGGGATGATATAGGGGATATGATAGGGAGGGCAGACACCGCCCCCCAATGATGACATAGGACAGCGACCAACCAGAGAACCCCGCAGGGGCGGGCACCGAGCCTCGGGCTGAGTGGGATCGTGGGGATGGGGTGGCAGACAAGGGGTTTCCTGGGGCTGGACGGGGGAGTGGTTACAGGAGCGGCAGAGGGGATAGCCCAACAGCAGGCAGCCTGGGGCCAGAAACCGCCGTGGGGGAGGAACAACACGGGGGAAGCGCGGGGGTACACAGGACTCGGCTAGCTAACACAAATAAGAACCCCTAAAACCCAATCCCAGGATGCAACATTGTAGGTGCTGTACTTAGGAGGGGTGGAATGTCTGTGTTCACCAGGCTGGAACAACTTTATTCTGGAGTGAAAGCTGAATGCTGGATGCTGAAGGAATTTCAGAGCAGCACAGAACATGCTGAGTTGGAAGGGACCCATCAGGATCATTGAGTCCAAGTCTTGCCCTGCACAGGACATCATAACAATTCCACCATTGCCCAAATGCTTCTTGTCCCAAGACAGACTTGGGGCTGGTACCACTTCCCTGGGTGTTGTAATGCACTAAATAGTTATTTAGTTGTTGTTTTGCACTGGGTGATTGGGAATTTGCACTTAGTAGTTTGTATATTGCACTATGTCACATTGGTCTATTCCACACACCTTTCTCCCCCCACCCCTAAGCCTCAGGTGTGACAGGCTCTCCCTGACCTGCTCCCCCCTCCCCTTCTCCTCACCTGTGTCCCATTGGATGTGGCCCCTCGGTTCTGCCCCACCCATTTTTCCCTGGGCTCAAAACCCCCTCGGACACCATCAAACGCCTTGGTCTCTGTTACCCCCTGAGGTGTTGCCTGGATCTGAAGTGGCTCCTGATAATAAACAGGATTTAGTCCCAAGGAGAAGAGCACCTTTCGTCTTTTATCTGTGTCCATGTAGGATTCCCATCCCATTATCAGAGGGGACCAAAAAGGGATTTCCTATACCTGGGGACCCTGTTCCAGTGCTCAACCCCCCTCTAGGTGAAAAACTTTCTCCTGATATCCAGCCTAACCCTCCCCTGACTCATATCCAGCCATTCCCTCAAGTCCTGTCCCTGCTCATGAAAGTGAAGAGATTGGTGCTGGCCCCTGCACTGCCCTTTGGGAAGATGTTGAAGAGCTCAGTGAGGTCTGACCTTAGTCTCCTCTTCTCCAGCTGAACAAACCATGTGCCCTCAGCAGTTCCTCACAGAGCCCCTCCTGACCCTTCCCCAGCCTTGTGACCTCCTCTGGACACTCTGCAATGGCTTTATGTCTTTTTTATATAGAGTGAGTATATTGTGAGTGGTGTCATTCAAAGTGAGGCCACCCCAGTGCAGAGCAGAGCATGACAATCCCTTCCCTGGCCCGGAGACCAGAATTCTGGGCCTGCTGCCCCAGGACACAGTGGCACCTTGGACTGCCAGGGCACTGCTGACTCATGTTCAACTTGCCCTTGGCCAGGAGACCCAGGTCCCTCCCTGCAGCTGCTCTGCAGCCTCTCCTTCCTCTGTCCATACACCAAGCTGGGGGTGCCCATCCCAGGGGCAGAATCTGACCCTTCCCTTAAACACCGTTGGTGATTGCCCATCTTTATTTGGGAGGTTTCTCTGCAGAGCCTCTCTGCCCTCCAGACAGGTGACAGTTCTTCCCCATTTGGTGTCATCAGCAAATTTACTGATAATCCCTTCAAGTCCTATGTTCAGGTTGTTAACAAAGATGTTGGAGAACTGGGGCTGCCAATGGAGCCCTGCAGAACCCTCTGGTGACCACTGCCAGCGTGGTGTCACCCCAGTCACTGCCACCCTCGGTGCCTGACCCAGTTGCTCACCCATCCCACAATGTGTTTATCCAGCTGTGTGCTGGACACTTTGTCCAGAAGCATTCTGGGAGACACAGTATCAAAAGCTTTGCTGAAATCCAGAAAGATTCCATCTACTGGCTTTCCTGGATCAACCAAGTGGGTTCCCCATAGAAGGAAACCAGATTTCACAAGCAGGACTTTCCCCTCATGAAGCTGTGCTGACTGACTGATGCCTGCATTGTCCTCCAGGTATTTTTCAGTACTTCCCAGAACAAACATTTCCATGATTTTATCAAGTATCAGAGTGAGACTGACAGGCCTGTAGTGTCTGGGATCCTCCTTGCCCTTGAAAATCAGGACAACATTTGCCAGCTTCCAGTCAGCTGGGACCCCTCAAATCACAGATCTGAGCTCTGTGTTTGCTCTGATTTCTCCAGGGGAAGAAGCCTGCTCACACCTGCATGTTTGAGCTTCTATTCTCCTCAGGCAAACCCACTTCTAGGGCAGTAATGGTTAAAAGAACAACTAAAAATACTTTCTGATTACAGGCACAAACTCATTGCAGATAAAACAAGCTCTTCAAAAGCTTTTTTAAGTGGGACTCACAGAGCAGAAGTGAACTGCCATGAAAGGTTTGGAAAAAAGTTGTGGATTTGTCATGGTTTACAGAAAGGCAACTGTAGAAGCCTTGCTTAAATGAGGGCTCATCTATGACACGGTTTAAAGCACTCTCCTTTTCCCCTGAAGGAAATGTCTTTGTGGGCATGGTAAGTGATATATTTAATGAAATTACTGAATTGTGTAGAATTAATAATAAATGTTCATGTGAGAATTGATCACATTTCCTTTCAATAATTCAGAAAGTCAGTAAATGTCTGTCAATTTGCTGCTACTCCCCACCCAATTCCCCTGTCATTCACAGCAAGCAGTGATAAGCATTCAGTAGGAAGGTGATGAGGTGATGTCTGAACTGGCAGTTGGAAGTGCAGTGATCTGTGATCCCAGTGCAGCTGGGTTGGCCCATCCATTTCAGATGAGGTTCTGCAGGGATCAGAGTTCCCTGGGATCCACCATGCTCCTTCAACATTCATTTCACTTTACAGTGTGTAGTGCAGCTCCTGTCCACACATGGAGACATTTTCTAACGTCAGAGCCAGCTTGTCAGGGCTCCCTAACCTGTCTGTATTTATTACAAATTCCCAGCTTCAGGGGAAGTAGAGGAATGTGTTATTCCAAAAGGAATTGTCTTAAGTAGATATTTTAGGTTGAAAGATGTAGCTGGGGGTGTGTATTCTATGCCCATCTATTAGAGGAGGGGCAGTTGTCTTCTGTTAATTGGGCAGTTTTTCCTCATCTCTTCCACAACCAATCCCCCCTCTGGCGAGATATCTTCTGTTAATGGGCCATTGAGTCTCACTGCATGACTGATAAAAATGACATCATCTCATTGTGAGAAGCTCCACCCAGAGGGAGGAGCCAAGCATTCCTACCTGGATATAATCTGAGATTTTGGAACACCAGATCAGCCTTTTCCCACTGGATTCCCAGAGGAGCAGATGTCTTCTACACTGGATTCCCAAGGAAGTCCAGGCCCATCTACACCACCACTGGACCTTCAGAGGAAGACTACACCCTTCTACAGGATCACTGCTTCAACAGAACCACACCTGTCACTGCAGGAGCACTGCAGCCACCATTTAATGGGACTGCTGCCACCACCCTGACCCACAGGCTGTCAGGTCATATTCTGACTCTGTCAGAGGGTTTTTTTTGTTTGTTTGTACTATTGCATTTGTACTTTTAATTTTCCTAGTAAAGAACTGTTATTCCTATTCCCATATCTTTGCCCGAGAGGATCTTAATTTCAAAATTATAATAATTCAGAGGGAGGAGATTTACATTTTCCATTTCAAGGGAGGCTCCTGCCTTCCTTAGCAGAAACCTGTCTTTTCAAACCAGGACGGTGGACATACTGTACTTGTTGTTCTTTGCAAAGCAAAGATAAGGAGCCTGTCACATCCTGCTGTTTAAAATAAATTGTCTGATTCCATTTAATGGATTTTGGTGGCTTGGAAACAGTTTAGTGACATTTTGTGAGCATTTTCTTTCTTGTGCACTTCAGTTCTATGTTTGAGGAACTATCTCATGTGTTTTCCTGCAGAGAGCGGGCGTTCTTTATTTGGCTGGATGTGTGGGGTGTAACTCCACCAAGTACACACCGATTATAGAAAATGCTTCTGTTTCTATACTCTATTTTATATACATATTCATTGATTTTCCTGGAGTAAACATACATATGATAATAATTTTCCCCCAAATCATTAACATATTTTCTCTTCCCTTTATGCACACATTCTTCTATCCTGGGGGTCTCTTTGGTGGTCTCTGGTGGTTGGCAACCCCAAAGTTATACCTGAACTGGTAAAACGTGCCACAACTGGGCTGGTTGTTTTCCAGTTCTTTTTCCTACAGAGTAAGTATTGTGCGGTTCCATAGACCAATGGGTTTTTTAAAATTAGCAATGTATTTACCTGATGCCTTTTTCAGGGCTACCTAAAAATAGAGGCCAGACAAAAATTAGGGAATAAAAAGCGGCTGGATTTATTGAAGGGCCTTCAGGTACATTTTGGACAGATGAAGCACCCCGAGGAGCTACACCCAAAAAGGGGCAGTGGGTCACAGGTTTTCACACTTCTATAAGTTTGGTCCATTTGCATATTGGGGGTTAATCTTCCAATTACAGCTTCAGGTCATTTACCCCAAGTCATTTACCCACAGTCAGGTCATTTACTGGAAGTCAGGTCATTTACCCCAGGTTTGCTCCCCCCCAGCTCACTTTTGTTTACATTTCTTGGGGCCTGAGACAGTGAGCTGTCCTTGATTCCCAGGCCTAGAGAGGAATTGTTTTGTCTGACCAAAATGGGAAGACAGCAGCTAACACTGTAGATGGAGTTCAGAGTTATGCACTAAAGAATTGCAAGTTCACAAATACATGAAAAATATAAAAGCTAAAATCCTAAGGCATCAAACCCACAAGGTGCTAATGATTCTTCATCTGGTAACCTTCTGGGTGTTACTGGGAACACCGGTGTGAAGTCTAATGATTCTGATAAGAACTTCCTCCTCAGCCTGAACTTGTTGCTGTTCCAGCCCCAGAATGACATTGGCTGTGATGTTTAACACATCAGAGCAGGAGGTGCTGCCTGGTGAAGGCTGAGTGTCCCCTTGTCCCTGGCACAAATCCGGGGCATGGAGACTTGAACCTTGCAGCAGATGCTGGGACTTTGCTCTCTCTGAGAGAGAGTAAAAAGAGATTTTGTTGTGAATCCTGGGACTACATAGACCTGTGGGCGAGCAGCTGAATCTGTGGCCACCATGACCCATCACAAGCCACCACAGCACTGGGCTGTCCAGAATGGGAGCCTGGGACCCACCACACACAGTCTCACTGCCAGCTGAGCTGTGGTCACCTGCTATGAGCACAGGGGCTCTGGGTGCTGTCCTGAAGCTCTGCTGACACAGTGAGGGAATGACTGGGGACACATTTGGGATCTTGTGTTGAGTTCCTCCTGCAGGGATATTTTGTGTCTTGAAATGAGTGGGTTTGCTCCTTTTGGAAGGCTATCATGGAGCCACAGGAAAGAACTGTCCGTCCAAATTGCTAAAGTTTTAAACATCACTCAGGCTGCTGCTCCTGCTTCTGAGAAAATGTGGCTCTTCAGGGACCTCAGGCTGCAGTCCCAGGGCTGCTCTTGGGACAGTGGAAGTCACCACTTCAGCACCACTGGCACAGCCTCGGCTGGGCACTTTGTCCCTTCCTTGGGACATTTCTGGGGATTTAGGTGACTCTAATGACCTGCTTCAGGGCTAAGCCAGCTGAAAATGAAAGCTGAGAACTTCCTGTTAGTTTTGGGCCTCATGAAATGGACTGCAGGCACTTCAGTCCATCAGAGTGGGACTGGCAGTGCTGAATTAGAACAGCCCAAACTGGGCTGGGACAGGGGGCTTCAGGCAGAGGGCAGGAATTGGTCTGGGATTAGTGGAGTGGGATGAATGTGGCCTATTGGTGTGCTCTGGAGATTAAAATTTTTACATCTTCAGATGATAAATGCAACTCAGTGTCTAAAAAAGTGTCTAAACATCCAGATACCAACAGCCTTTTAGACAAAGTATGGAACACACAGGCTGGAAATACTTGCTGTCTTCAGCACTCCGAACTTTTGCCATGTTGAACTTTCTCATTTAAAGCTGCAGCCCTTGAAAACAGCAAGATTTTCTGACAGTGGCTGATACTGATGGTATAGGAGACTGGAGAAATGGTTAATCGGTCAAAACAACTGAAGCGTGTGTTTGGGATGGGCAGAGCAAGTTCTGCGAAGGTGGGAGGATCTCCGCTCCACACCCACCCACCTCAGCTTCTGCTCCACCCCAAAGTGGCTGCACAGCCCTTGGCACAGTCACCAAAGTCCTCCCTGTGGGGACGGAGCAGATCAGGGAAAAGGTGACATCTTTTTCCTATTTGAAAGATGGGGATGTTATTTGTGACACATCTGGATGAATTCTTAAGTCATAACACAGGGGTGGGAGAAAGGTGGGTTATTAATCACCCTGGAGAAATCTTTCCTGGAAACAAAGGAAAACTAGGAAAAGCCCAATCAATAAACACTGGTCAAGAAAATTCAGGGGGAGTCATGTGGACGTTTGAATTTGGGGGCATCCCATCAGGGTTGAGGGGCCACTGCAGGCACCTCTTCATCACCTCCAGGCCTGGAGGGTCTTGGTGTCTGTGCTCCCCACCTCCCCCTAGGGAGTCTGAAGGTCTTGGGGTGTCCTTGTGCCCCATCTCTGCGCTCCAGGTAATCTTGGGTTGTCTCCAGGTTGGGAATGGCCAAAGCAGCCATAGGATTTGGAGGTTGGGCTCTGCAGGAAGTTTTGTGTCTCCACTTTGGTGCCATGTCCAGGATTTCGGGTCCTTGGCACACATGATTTCCCAGAGTTGGTGGTAGGAAAAGCTGGGTTTAGGTGGGAAGAGCCGGGATTAGGTGTTGCCTGGGGACAGTGGGTGAAACATTGAGAATTTCGGTGCTGATAGGGGTTCTGCATCTTCCACAGAAATTCCCCTTTGCTCTGGCCTCAATGAATCTGAAAGAGCTGGAGTCAGTTTGGGGTGAGCCAAAGACACAAGAGAGATTGAAAAGATGTGGAGGGAGCCAGGGCATGACCCTGGAAGCACTGGAAGAGAACTGGGAGAGCTGAGGACAGTTTGGGAGTGACGTGGGGATGGCACTGGAAGCAGTAGGGTGAGACAAGGGGTGAGACTGGGATGGCGCTGCAGGGAGCAACACTGAGTCCACCAGGAGTGAACTGAGAGTCAGCTGGGAGCACTGGTTGGGACTGGGGGCAGGAAGGGGAACCAGGGAGTCCTACTGGGAGCTCTGAAGAGAGACAACTGGGACCACTGAGGCGAGGCACTGGGAGCACCAGGAGGGGCCATTGGAAGCAGTGGACACCTCATCACGTGTCCCAGTTGCTCGAGTCCAGCTCCCCCCTGTGTAGCATAAAGGCTTGCAAAAAGCTGGTGGCTGCTACTTTCTTGCCTGCTGAATTCATGTTAAGACTCAAGCAAGAATCTTAAGGACAGCTCTTCTTGCTGCTATCGATTTTTCTTTCAGCCCTCTGTGGAAACAATTGCACTTTCATCTAGGCTCCGAGATCCAGACAACACAATGGTAGTTGCAGTGGAGAAGGAAAGGACCCAGTGCACCAGTGAGTTTGATATGGCTTACGTGTGGCAAGCAGATGGTGCAGCCCTGCACTTGTTTTTACTTACAGAGCTTTTTTCTGTAAGAGCATCTGCTGAAAGTTGGCAATGGAGCTGCGAGAGTGGAAAATGTGATGGCATATCTATCTGAGAAAGAAAGTACAGAGATATAGTGTGTTGTGCGCAGTTTCAGGGCTGCTCGGAGAAGGGGTATGTAAAGAATGCCTTCTGTTTTGACATGTGCTTCTAGGTGGTCTATGCACTCAGTTATCATAGACTCTGAAACACTGAGAATGTAAAAAAGAGCTAATCTCCATGTTTTGTGATGAAGTCTAATGGCTTCATGTTGCTTTTCAAGCAATAAGAGCATTCTCAGTGGACTCAAATTGAGAATGAGCTCCTGCTGGACATTTGCAGTTCCTTTCACTGTGCAAACAAGCCCGGTGCTCTGCCACTTCATTCTTTGCCTTATGTGATCTGGACAGGACTGAAGCCCTACCGATGGCATTGAGCTTTGCCGCTTTTCCCCATGTCTACTTCATGCATCCACAGTGTGCTATGCACGGTTTCTCCTCAGCTTTAGGTACACTCATATCCTTTTTGTTTCACCGAGGCCAAACTCTCCATGGAGCTTTCATTCCGTGAAATGTGCTGGGAGAGAAGGACTCACTAGATTAGTTGTTCTATGTCCAAGACGTTTGACACAGCACCACAATCTGAGTGATAAGAAGGGGACATGAAGAATATGGTTGTGTCCCAGCACATTTTTCTGTGCGAGTTGTCTTTCTGGAGCTTTAGTCCTTGTCAGGCTGTAATGTGTGTGGTAGTCTTTCGAGCGGGGAAGGAAGGACGGAAGGACGGAAGGACGGACGGAAGGACGGACGGAAGGAAGGCAGGAAGGAAGGCAGGAAGGCAGGAAGGCAGGAAGGCAGGAAGGCAGGAAGGAAGGAAGGAAGGAAGGAAGGAAGGAAGGAAGGAAGGAAACTTATTTGTGAAGATTTCAACATCGCCTATACATATTCATAGCCTAACCCCACCTACCCCCTCTTCGTATGGTAATCAGCTTCTTATCGTTCTGTGCTTGCATACTATCTTCTGGTGGTCTTGGGCAGGGGTCGTCAGATGAAGTCGATTTACTAAAATATGAACATCGATCTAATATCAATATCTGAGACGGACAAAAACTCTCTAACAGTTTAAAGTTAGAAAGTGTATGTTTATTGCAACAGCCGGGCTGCACGTGGGATAATTCCCTAATGTGCACTGCAAAAATCACAGGTATTATAAAGCCTTTTTATTTACAGAAGTCTTGAATACATAAAATATGAATGCATATTCATATCCCTGTCACTTCCTCTGCTCTGCTTCATGTGCTAATTGGCAAAAAGGCTATTAATCATGTGAAGTTTTGTTCCCTGAAATGAATCGGGGGTCCATTTTGGGGAGGGGTCTCCAAAATGAAGTAAAATAAGTCTTCTTCGTTCTGACTTTTCTACTTTTCTAATGCAAACGTGACAAATGAATCCTTGTAGTTTACCTGTGGTCAATGGATTATTCAAATATGGGAAGTCTGTAACTGGTTTTGTGTCCTTGAAATTAAATGAACAGGGCTAATGCCTTTATTAAATGTTCAGCTCTTTATTAAAAAGATCACCTGGGCAGGGGGCTCGACACAGAGCTCGCCCCCGCAGTTGTAGCTTTCCCATGCAGAGTTCTGTCACTGAAGTCCAGAGTAGCAGCTGTCCCTTCTTTCCTTGTGGCACACCGGTGGCCAGAGGGTGAGGAGGCGTGGCGTGCAGAGTCTCTTGCTGAAATCCAGAAAAACAGCTGTCCCTGCTCCTTCCGTGGTGGCAGCACCAGGGCCCTCTCTCCTATGTCTTCCTGCTTCTCACAGCCTAACATAGTTTATTCTTTCTTAGGTGATGGTGACAGGGAAAAGTCAATCAGGGGATGTGTTTCCCTCTTCCTCAGCTAGGGCATTTGTCTAGACTCCTCTACTGTGTTCAGTTTTTGATTTATAGTCCTTTTTATCTCCTAAAAATACTCCCATGATCCTAAGGGTTTTTTATTTGCATGTTAGTCCCAGAATGGCAGCGTGGAGGGGTGGGAGGCCAGTTATCTCCAGGTAATTTAGAGAAAACAAACAGAGCAATTAGCTAATTAGCATTTCAATATCGGTACTTAGCTAGAGTTAGTAGTTTTTTTAGTGTTGCCATGGGAACTAAGAAGGCCCTGCCCGCGTCTCTGGGGAACACGTGGAAACTGTTCATTACAGAAATCTGTTTATCACCTGTTTTTCATGATAAGCACATCTACCCAAACATAAAGCTGACAAGCAATGAGTTACTAGATCCTGGATATCTTCTTATCTAAGATACGGCTACTGTTAACTATGAGCAAAGCCTATTTATCTACTTCCGCTAACTCAGCAACATCTATTTTAACTATCATCTTAACTTTCCTAAAATTCTTAATTCTTCAAAATTAATGTCTCAAAGTAAAAGGGGTAAAAGCAGATTTCCTCGGGGTGAGCTTTGGATGAACCTGGTCTTTGCACATGCTCTCTGGGTAGCTGGCTGTTTTCCAAGGCTTCTGGCCATAGTCCAAAATACAGATCCATTTTTTTCCTGCTTATCAATTTTAAACAAATACACAAAGTCTTGTTTATGGTAGCAAAGAAGCAAAGTCCTCTTGTGGTGAAGCAAGAACTATCTGTTTTTAACATACTTGACTGTACAGCAAATTATAAATTTAAATTATAAGTTCCTTATATCACTATGGTGCTAGGGTCTGTTCGAGTCTGGCAGCTTTTAGCCCTGGGGTTGTGATCTCCACCCTGAAGGTGTTAAGCTTGTGCTCTGTGAATGTCTCCAGCCCTGAGTTGTTACCTTATCTTATCTTCATGAGTGAACTGCCACAGGGCTTAAGTCAGGAGGCCTATTCAGGGTGTGGTGGTCGTTTCTGCAGCTTTTGTAATAGTTTTGCTACAATAGGCAAAAGTCCTTCATGAAAATGTTTAAGTCATAAAAGTAATTTAAGTCATGTTTCAGTCTCTGACAGGGGTCTGTGGGAATGGGATGGGATCTGTTGGGCTGTGATGAGGATCCATGGGGCAGGGATGGGATCTGTGGGGCTGAGCTGGCAATTCATGGGGCTTGAACAAGGATAGAAAACCTGAAGTGGGACCAGCATCTAAGGTGAGAGATCCTCAGAATGCTGCTGGTGCTGCCTTTCCAACCCAACTCGGGGTGTTACCAGGACACCAAATCTGATTAGGATGATGATGCTGGCAGTGATGACAGACACAGTGACTCAGCACCACCTTGAAATTCCAGCCAGATTCTGGCTCTGGGAAGTACAGGATGGTGAGGAGGGGAAGGAGAAACCCCATCCTGGTGCTCTGCAGTTGTGATAAGTTGGAAAGGACTCTTTGTTCATCATTAAGGAAACTGCAAGACAGAAAGGAGAAGACTTGTGTAGATAACAGAAAACCGCAAGACAGAAAGGAAAAGACTTGTGTAGATAACAGAAAACCGCAAGACAGAAACTAGATAGTATGTTGATTATTTAAGCTGACTGTGCAACTAGAACTTAGGTGCATATAACATATAACCTTATATGGAAAAGATCATTACAGGGCCATGAACTTTCACCAAGGAGGAAGAGAGGAGGCTTCCTCAAACGACCATCAGAGAGTAAAAGAAGACCCCCTAGCAACAGAGGGCGCAAGCGCAGAGTACACCCAGAAATACCACGGACACGGAAGAAGAAAGAGTATAAAAAGACTGTGGGAAGGGGGAAACGGTGTGAGCCGTTGGCAGAGCGCTGACTCCCCGGCTGCACCCAGCGCTGTTTGCTTGCCATTGTTTGCTGTAACCAATAAATTTCTGATTGACTCTCGAAAGGCTGAACAAATTATTCACCTCAATTTATAACACAGTTCTGAATTCCTCTCCCAGATTCCCACTTCCCACATTCCACATTCCCAGCCTCACCCCAGGAAGTGCAGGGAGTGGGGAACTGGGGGAACACAGGCACTTAGGAGGTCTGGGGGTCCCAGAGCCAAGGAAAAGGGGAGCTGGGGATGGGAAACTGAGGGAACACAGGGACTTAGGAGGAGCCAAGGAAAGGGGGGGCTTGGGGTGGGGAGAGTTTGGATGGTCGGGAAAGAGGGTGCCGGGGGGGATTGGTGCAGAATAAGGGGGTGCACAGTGTACGCATTGCTGGGAAGACGGTTTCAAGGGTGTTATAGATGAGTAACACAATAGTTGGCTCTTGCAATTAAGAGATGAATATTATGTATATGTTATCAGTGTATAATTATGTTATTGTGATTTGATGTCTAGACCTCCTCTGTTCCCCCCATAGTCCCCTTCCCCGCCTCGGTTGTGAAAGACTTGTGGAGGGAGGGCATGTCGGTGCGCCCCTCGCACGGGCCAGTTGGGAATAGGGAAGGCTGTTGCTGGGGGGGCGTGCCATGACAACACCAGACCCTCCAATCAAGCTGCAAGAAAGCAGTCTCCACCAATGGGCGGCGAAGAACAGTTGACTGACAGACTGTGGGAGGGGCCAGGGTTGGCTGATGCAAACACACACACCACCCCTCTCCCCCCAGGGGTATAAAACAGGGAGCAGCTACTTTATAAAGGAGCGCATGGGAGATAGTCATGTGCTCTTAGTGCTGTCCTTTTTCCTTATTCAGTCCTTTGTTCTGTTTTGTTAAGGTTTAATAAACCTTTAAAATTGTAAAAGTTAGCATTATTTTTCACAAGGGGGTGCAGGGTCTTGTACAGGGGATTCCAGGGTGTTCTTGTGCCCAGGAAAGGTTGTCCAGTGTTCCCTAGGAAAGGGGAGTCACAGGGTGAAGAGACCCAGGTTAGCCAGGAATGGATGACCTGGAGGTCCTCAGCGTGAAAGAACAGGGGGTCTGGAGGCTGGGAGAGGCAGGAACGAGGATCCAGGTCCCAGAGTCAAGGAAAAGGGGAAGGCTGGGGACTAGTGATGATGTGATGGCCAGGAAAGGGAGTGTAGGGGGGTATTAGTGGAGGATAAGGGTGCAGGATAGGGATCCTGATGCCATATAGAAGGGTTCAGGGGGACATGGTGTGGAGAAGTTGGTGCAGGGATTGTCAGTACCGGGGTTGGGGGTGCAGGGGGATGGGTCCAGTGCACAGGAATGAGGATTCAGAGCAGTCCCAAGGTCAAGGAAATAGGGTGTACAGGGACTGGGAGAAGTAGGATAGGAGGTTCAGGGGGTGTTGAGCAAAGGTGAGTCATGGGTTAGGGAGAGCTAGGACAGCTGGGAAGGGCGGCTAAGGGAGTCCCCAGTGTTAAGGAAAGGAGAAAGGCAGGAATGGGGTTGCAGGGGGTCCCAGAACAAAGAAAAAGGAGGGTCTGGAGGCTGGAGAGATGGGGTGGCCAGGAAAGGGGGTTCAGGGTTGTTCTGTGCATGGAACGGTGTATCAGGCAATCTTGGTGCTCTTGAATTCTGGTTCAGGGTTCCTGGTGCTGGGAATTGCAATTCGGGGGGGGTCCCAGGGTAAGGAAAGGTGGGGATAAGGGTGGGGAGAGATGAGATCTTTGGGAAGGAGGGTTCAGGGCATTACTGGTGTTGAGGAAAGGAGGGTTTGGGGACAGGGTCACAGGGTGCCAGATTCAAGGGAAAGTGAGAGGCTGGGGGCTGGGAGAGGTGGGATGGCTGGGAAAGAGGATGGAGAGTGGTGCCAGGGCCAGGCAATGGGGTGCAGGAATGTTGGGCTCAGGGAGGTCACAGTTTTGGGCAATAGCTGTTCCGAGGTTCTGGTTCCCAGGAACGCTGGTTCAGGGGTGTTCTGGTGCCAGGGGTCCCACTCACCCCTCACCACCCCCCAGAAGTGCCCCCAGACACAGTGCTGGAACCACCAATGGTGCTGCTCCCCTGCGGCGTGGCCCCCAAAGCCACCTCCAGACCCATGATTGGCGCTGCTGTTTACTGCCTGTCAATGACAGTTGGAGATGTTCGTGATGGAGGAGACCTGGGGTGGGGGCACATGAAGCTCCTGGCCCACGGTGAATACCCCTCCTTTGGCTCAGACCACCCCTGGGGCCATCGCTTGGGTCATGTTCCCATAGCCAGGAACATGGGACGGTTTCTTGGGTAATGTGCCCACGGTCACCCCTGGGGCCATCACTTGGGTAATGTCCCCACAGCCACCCACAGGGCCATCGCTTGGGTAATGTCCCCATGGCCACATAAGTTGAGATCAGATATACTCAACGCTGGCCAGTATCAGTGATCTGATAACACCTCCCTGAGAAGGAAGGACCCGTCACCCGCTCACACAACGGCCATGAGGATTGCAACACCCAAATCATCCAAAACAGCAGGCTTGCACCCCACAGCCCCTCACTCTTCTCTGAAGGCATCTCCAGGACATCACTGCAGCTTGTCATGGCCACCTACAAGGTGACAGTGGCAACAGGTGACATGGTGGAAGCTGGGACCAACAACTCTATTTCCATCACCTTGGTGGGCAGCAATGGTGAAAGCCGTCAGACCACCGTCTCCTTCTTGTTCCTGCCAGGGAAGGTGGGGATGGGGATAGGGACAAAAGGCACAAGGGGTAGTAGAGCTGTCCTGGGGACATGAGGGGCTGCATGGACTGTCCTGGGGATACAAGGGGATGGTGAGAAGGGATTTGAGGGAGATGGAGGAAAGGGGTTCCAGGGTCTAGAGGAAAAAAATCTGGGGAGGATGGTGGGTAGTAGTCCTAGGGGGATTGGAGGAATGGTGTTCTGGGAGGATGGAGGAAATGGACTTTGAGGGGATGATGGAGGATAAGGATCCTGAAGGCAATGGAAGAAAGTGTGGATGCTTTGAGCCCCTTCTCTGCTGATGTCCCCAGTGCCACCACAGGGCATCTGCCCATTCCCCCAGAAGCCATTTCCTCCTCTCCAGGAGAAGAGCCTGTCTGTGCACTGCGGGCAGGACTTGGGCCCCATTGTTCTCATCCGCCTGCATAAGTGGCGGCTCTTCCTGGAGGATGCCTGGTTCTGCAAGGATGTCCGGGTGACAGCTCCCAATGGCACCCTGTATCGCTTCCCCTGCTACCAGTGGCTGGAGGGGGTCACCACGGTGGAAGTGCGAGAGGGCTCAGGTAGGACCCATCCTGCCCCCATCCTCCTCTGATGGCCAGAGCTCCGACTTTTGACACCTCTCTTCTTTCTAGGGAAGAAGCTGGTGGACGACAAGCTGCAGATCCTCAAGGAACATCGTCATCGGGAGCTGGCAGCACGGCAGGAGGCTTACCGGTGACAGCAGGGACATGGGGACAAGACCTGCTTTGTTCAGGTGGGCTGGTCAGCAGTGATGCTGATGTCTGCTCCCATTTTCCCTCCCACTCAGGTGGAAGAACTTCGCCCAGGGCTGGCCACGTTGCCTCAACGTGGACTCCATCTTTGAGCTGGACTCCAACATCCAGTTCTCCCGCATCAGGGCCAACAACTTCACTGGTTTCCTCATCTTCCAGTAAGCAGTGCCCTGAGGCCATGGAGGACCTGGGTGATGGCAGGGAAAGGGGCCAGACAAGGCAAGAAGTGTGCTGAGGTTCCCCCCTCTGCCCTGTAGAGGGGCCTCCCACTTTCTGTCAGGGTTCCTACTGAGACGCAGCTCCTGGAACAGCCTGGATGAGATGCGCACCATCTTCTCCCGGACACAGGGCAGGGACATTGGTGGGTGCCTTGTGTGTTGTCCCCTGCCCTTCCCCTTGCATCACTCAAGGCTTCACAAGATGTGCCTGGAGGGTGGGTAAGGGGGTGCTGATGTCTGACCATCCCCTTAGTCCCTGAGTATGTGGCCAAGCACTGGCAAGAAGATGACTTCTTCGGTTCCCAGTTCCTCAATGGCAACAACCCCATCATCATCCGTTGCTGCACCACGCTGCCGCTCAAATTCCCAGTGACACCAGAGATGGTCGCTGGCTCACTGGGAGGTGGCACTGATCTGGGCAAGGAGCTGCAAGAAGGTCGGATTTTCATTGTGGACTACAAGGTGCTGGAGGACATCCCAACCGACACCATTTATGGGCGCCAGCAGTACATAGCAGCCCCGCTCTGCCTGCTTCACCAAGGCACCGATGGGCTCCTGCGCCCCATCGCCATCCAGGTAGGGGTGTCCCACCCTAAATTCTGCTATCAGGAGGGTGGCAAATGGTCCTAGACCACTATGTGGTGTCCAACAGCTCAGCCAAACACCAGGACCCTGCAGCCCCATCTTCCTGCCAAGTGATGATGAGTGGGACTGGCTGTTGGCCAAGACCTGGGTGCGCAACGCTGACTTCTACAGCCACCAGCTCCTCACCCACCTGCTGAGGACTCACCTGTTTGGGGAGGTCTTTGCCATCGCCACCCTGCGCCACCTGCCCACCTGTCACCCCTTCTTCAAGGTAAAGTCCCCCCTCAGGGCCACCTGCTGCTCTCCGCCCCCAGATCTGAGGGCAGTTATACCCCACCTGACAGCCCCCCAGCTCCATGAAGGGGTCCCTGGTCACCTGCCAGGTGTTTGTTCCTCCCTCAGCTCCTCATGCCCCACTTCCACTTCACACTGCACATCAACACCTTGGCCCGCAGTGTCCTCATAAACCAGGGTGGCCTCATTGACAAGGTGAGCCCTGGGGACTGAGACCACTGGGCTCTGCTGGGGCACTGAATGCTCTGAGGTATTGGGAGGCACAGGGGTGTACTGGGGACACTGGGGGTCTACTGGAGTCCAGTGGGACACTGGAGGGCACTAGAGTCTTGGTGGTGCTGGGGTCTCCTGGTGGCACTGGAAGTACTGGATTCTACTGGGGGCACTGGGGTCTCCTGGGAGCCTTGGAAACACTGGGGGGTACTGGGGTGCTACTGGGACCAATGTGGAGTACAGGCGTGTACTGGCAACACTGGGTGTACTGGAAGTGCTGGGGAGCACTGTAGTGTACTGGGGGCACTAGGGGGCACTGGGAAGCATGAGAGACCTGGGAGACATTAGAGAACATGGTGTGGAGGACACTGGAGAGCACTGGGATATATGGGAGTACTGGGGGCACTGGGTGTGTACTTGGAGTACTTGGAGTACCCTGGGAGCAGTATAGGGTACTGGGGTACTGGGAACACTGGGGAACACTGAAGCCTGGCACCTCCTGCCCTCCCAAACCATGGGTGGCCCTCCTCCCAGGGTTCTGGGGTGACCTATGAGGGGCTGCTGCTGGTGGTGCAGCGAGGCCTGGAGCAGGTGACCTACACGTCCCTGTGCCTCCCTGATGACATCCGCCACCGTGGCATGTCCCATGTCCCCAACTACCACTACCGAGATGATGGGATGAGTCTCTGGGAAGCCATTGAGAGGTGAGACCGGTTTTGGGGGGTAGAGGGTGGTCCTGGCATGCCCCAGGATCTCACAATCACCTCGTCCCTATGGCAGCTTTGTCACTGGCATTGTGACATTCTACTATGGTGGGGATGCAGCGGTGAGCGGGGACACCGAACTGCAGGCCTGGGTGATGGACATCTTCACCAATGGCTTCCTGGGCAGGACCTCCTCAGGTAGCACACCTGTGGCTGCCACAGGATGTCCCCAGGGGAGGCAAAGAACAGGCAGGTCCCTGAGACTCTTGGTTGTCCCATCCCCACCCAGGTATTCCCTCATCACTGCAGACAGTGCCGGAGCTCATCAAGTTCCTCACCATGGTGATGTTCACCTGCTCAGCGCAGCATGCAGCTGTAAACAATGGGCAGGTGGGACATGGGCCAGGGACCCAAAGGATATCCCCAGGTGTCCGTGAGCCATGCTGGGGACATGTCCCCCTCCCACTCCTCTGTGCGCAGGAAGGATGTTCCCATCCTGAACCAATGTCTATGTCACACCTCTCTACATAACAGAAGGATGTCCCCATCCATCCTATCTCCATGTTGGAAGGATGTCCTCACCCTATGTCCCCATCCAATGGGTCACCATGCCAGAATGATGTCTCTATCCATCCCCTCTTCATACTGGAGATGTCCCCATCCATCTTCTTGCCATGCTGAGATGTTCCCATCCACCCCCTCTCTGTGCCAAAGAATGTTCCCACCTGTCCCCTCACTATTTTGGGAGGATGTCCCTATCCAACCCATTGCTCTTTTGGAGGGATGTTCTCGGCAGTGATCTTTCCCCCTGCAGTATGATCTGGGGGCCTTCGTCCCCAACGCCCCGTCCTCCATGCGCCATCCACCACCCTGCGAGAAGGGCCGGGCCTTCCTCCAGCACTTCCTCGACACCATTCCTGAGGTGGCCACCACTGCTAACATCCTGGTGGCCCTCATTCTCCTCAGCTCCCAACTCAAGGACAGGGTGAGTCTGGTCCCACAGTCCCCATGTGCCTCCCCAAACAGCTGTGTGGGCCTGGAGAACTGAAAGAGGTGCCCACAAGGGTGGATGTCATCACCTTTGGTGTCACCAAGCTTGGGGGACAGCCACCATTGCTCCACACCTACCAGGGTGCCAGAGAACCCCTGAACAGCACCAAGGGGTTGAAGCTGAAGGGTCCATGTTGCTGTCTCCCTCCAGAGGCTCCTGGGACAGTACCCGGAGGAGTGGTTCACAGAGGCGGAACCCCGGCGGCTCATCCGGGCCTTCCAAGGGCGGCTGGAGGAGATCCGGGACCGGATTGAGGAGAGGAACCAACTGGCTGAGTTGAGATACAACTACCTGAACCCACTGGAGACAGAGAACAGCATCTCCATCTGAGCACAGGAGCTGCACCTGCTCAGCACCACCAGCACTCCCAGCACCCTGCACCTGGGCACCCCCATCAGACAGAACCACCAGCATCTGGATATCCAGTACACCCAGCACTCCCAGCACCCCTTACAGGGCCATCCCCAAAACCCTTGTCACCCAGCATCCTGCACTTGGACAACCCCAGCAACCTCACACCTGGAGATCTCCACCATCTACCCCCCCTCAGCACCCTCCACTCCATTTTCCTCTCCCAATAAATGCCAGCTGTCAATCAAACCCTTGCTGCTTGTAGGCATACCCTAAAACCACAGGGATCCACACAGCCCCTGCTCAAAGTGGGAAGCTGAACTGAGGCAACTGGGAGACATGACAGAGTTCCCAGTGCTCCCAGTGCTTCCTCCCAATGCCTCCTCCCATGCTCACAGTGTTCATCACTGGTCCCCAGTGACACGGTGCCCCCCTGCAGTGCTCCCCTCATTGTGGGCAGAGTGGGAGCTTCAAGCAAAGTTTATTAAAGAATCTTCTTTTGAGATACAAAGTGCAGAAAGGATCCCCAACACCTCCAAAACCTACCCAGGACCCCCTGGCTTTCTAAACTTCTCAGAAGGGAATGTGGGTGTGGCTGGATCTAATCCAAGTCCAGCTTCTGCAGCCTCCTCACAGGCAAGGTGCTCCAGCCCCACCTTGGAAGCCCTTCATTAAACCTGCTCAGGCTTACAGACATCTTTCCTGTGTTGAGAAACCAATACCACGGGACAGTAACCTGGATAATCCACATCCTTAATCTCCTGGTCACACAGCCCAGGGTGCTCCTGGCCTTCCTTGCTGCCAGGGCATACGGCTGCCTCCAGCACCCTGTCCACCAAATCCTTTCCCACAGGGATACTCCCAGCCAGGCAGCTCCAGCTGGTGCCACTGCAGAGGCTGACACTGGCATTTGTCCTTCTTTCATTAATTTCATGAGTGTGTGAACTGAATATGTGCAAGTAACCAAGACATCCAAAATACACAGCTGAAGTGTAAAGATTGGATTTATTCTATTGCCACACTAACAAAATGGGGACACATACAGTCCTAAGCTTATTCCATCTTAACAGGGGCAAAAAGCATGCCAAGCCTGTTCCCCTGCCATAACATACCACAGGGCCCATCAAAGGCACATTCCTTCACAAGGCTGTGCTTTTGCCATCTCCGAGCTTCTTATCTCTCTTCCCTCTCACCAGGAGGCCTAGGTCTGTGAAAAATGCATTTTAGGACTTTTTGACAACATCTTGTTATCTTCTTTAGAAATTCCACTTCTCAAAGCAGACAGAAAACAACCCAAAGCAATCACAATATGTGAAATTTCTCCCACTGAATATTAGGTTCTTTCAGCTGCAAGGTCATCTTTGAGTGAAAATATTACTTTTTCTTATTTTTTTCTTCCTTGACAAATCTTCTGCCTTTAACTTCTTCCCCCGCCCAGCGAGGTTCCTACCAATACATGCTTTCCTCCTCCTTGAAGCCCTTCACTGAATGCAGAGACCTGAGAGACCTTTCCAGCAAAGACTCAGGCAAAGAAGCCATTTTATCCCTCAACATCAGTATCAGTGTTTGCCGGTATTAAATCCCCCTCCCTGTTCTGAAACAGCCCTGAACAGCACAAACAATGCACAGAAATTCCCTGTCTGTTGCTGGCCTTGCAGTTACCCAGTGTCTTCACAGCTCCGGTTTGTAACCTGTCCTGTGACACCGCAGCCCTGCTCCCTTCACATGTCCCCACAGCCCCTGTGCCAGCCCAGCCCAGGACAGAAGCATTGCGGCTGGGAACGGCCCCTGTGCTGTGGTGCCCACAGCAGCCTTGGGGCTCTGTGCCCCATGGCCTCCCTGCTGGGCAGCCTCTGCCAGCTCCTGCCGAGCCCGTGGCACCTGTGGGACTGCACAGACAGCCCTGCCCCGGGCTCTGCCGGCCTCTGGGCCAGCAGAGAGGCCGGCCAGGGCTGGCCATGGCCGGGAATAGGCCCTAAGCCCCGCAGGAGGATGGAGCTGGGCCACAGCCAAACTCAGCCCAGGGCAAACCTGGGCTCAGCAGCCAAGGTTGGCAAGGGCTGGAGATAGAGGCTGGTGGTGACAAATGTCCTGGGCCCCCTCCCTGCTGTGTCCATGCCCCCAAGGGCACAGAGCAGCCTCCTCTCTCGGGCACTTGCCTGTTTTCAATGCCTTGCACAGGCGCTGGCCCTGCCCCACAAGGCCTGGGCTGAGTCCTGCCCCTGCACGCTCAGCCAGGCTGAGATGGACACTGCTGGTGTCTGTGCCAGGCTCTCTGAGCCCAGCCCAGCTCCCTGCAAGTTCTGCCAGCTGCCCTGAGCTCTGTGCAGCACCAAGGGCCTCTCCCCAGCACAGCCCAGCCGGCTCTGGCCCCACAGCTCTGCTCAGGCCAGGCTGCTCTGGCCACTGGCCCCACGGCCTCAGCCCCTGGCAAGGAAACAGCAGCAGCTGCAGCCCAGCCAGAACTCAGCCCCAGCCATGGGGGAAGGGGCTTGGCCAAGGCAAAAGGAGGCTCCCTGGCTGCCCTGCTCCCCTCTGGCTGAGGTGCTGAGAGCTCTGCAGCCCCTGCTGCCATCCCATCTGCCCAGGCCAGCACAAGAGCCCTGGCCTTGGGGCCCTCAAGAGCTGCTCCTGCTCCAGGCCAAGGGCACGTTCCAAGGCTGGTGCAGCCAGAAAATTGTTCTCATTTCCCATTCATTCCTGCTCTGCTGAGGATGGATCTCAAGACCAAAAACAACAAATGCTGCAGGTTAATTTATTTCATTTAAATACAATGTGAGTATCCCTATTTACACAAAGTCTCTGGGTCACACAAGCTTGGTGGATGTTGAAGGAGAGGATGAGTAATGACATTTCTTCTTAAAGACAACAACATCACAAGTGGAGAAGAAAAATATGTAATATGTAATACTGAAATAAGGAAAGACAGACTTATCTGTCATGACATGCACTGGGAGTCACTGACAGTACAACAGGCAGGCTGTGGCTGCTCAAATGCATCCACTGCTAAGTTTCTTCAGGGCATCGTTGAGCTCCTGGTTCCTCAGGCTGTAGATGAGGGGGTTCAGTGCTGGAGGCACCACTGAGTACAGAACTGACACCACCAGATGTAACAATGGGGAGAAGGTGAAGGGGGGCTTCAGGTAAACAAACATGGAAGTGCTGATAAAGGGAGACCAGCCAGGTGAGGGAAGCACATGGCTTTGTGCTGTCCCTGCTCAGAGGAGATCCTCAGCATGGCCCTGAAGATCTGCACAGCATAGAAAAAAATTAGCACAAAACACTCAAATCCTAAACAGACACTAAACACAAGAATCCCAACTTTGACCAGTTATTTTCAGAGACACTCCAGTCTCCAGATTCTCAAGAGACTTGAACCTTTGCTGTTGTTGTCTCAGAACCCTGCAAGGTCAAGCGTCTGTTGAAGATGAAGGCTGGAAGAGAGTAATTTCAGCTACCAGGAGGGAGGTTCCTTCTGAAAACCTGACAAGTAGGACAGGTACCTTCTACAACAAGTAAGAGGCCCTGGAACTAGGCGGCCAGACAACTGATGAGGTGGGTGAAGGTGCTTGTGGAATAGAGGAGCCTCCTAAAGCAACACCACCTGTACCTAGCATTACAACCTCCTCTGTTAAGAGGAAAAGAAGGGTAGTTTAACAGGAGACTATTCTCCCTTCTGAGGAGAATGGAGGGCCTGATTTGCAGACAGGACCCAACTCACAGGGAAGTCTGCAGTCTCCCAGGGGCTCGGGTAAGGGACATTACTGGAAAACTCTCCAGTCTGTTAAGGCCCTCTGATTACTATCTGCTATTGGTTTTCCAGGCTGGCAGTGACAAAGTAATAAAGAGAAGTCCGAGGGCAATCAAAAGAGATTTCAAAGCCTTGAGACAATTGGGTGGAGGATCTGGAGCACAGTGATTTCCTCAGTCCTTCTGGTAACAAGGAATAATAAGATCCATCATATCAATGCATGGGTCCAAGGCTGATGCAAATGGAAAAAATTGGGTTATTTGACCATGAGATGATCTATTCAACACCTGGTCTACTGACATCTGTAGACATCAGTCCCATCTTTAAGAGGGAAAGGGACAAAACCAGGCTCACCAGTGAAGAGCAATGGGATGGAGTGCCAAAACTTGAGGAAAGGTGCACTGATAGGATGCCTCAATCCTGCTCCAATGTACCACACCTGAAATGTTTCTACACTAATGCATGCAGCATAAGTAACAAACAAGATGAGCTGGAAGCTCTGCCCCACTGCCAGAGATTTGACATCACTGGCATAAGTGACACCTGGTGGGATGAGACAACTCTGTTATAGGAGTGCCCCATTGGATAGTTAAAGGCTCTTTCAGAAGGATAACCAGGGCAGGAGAGGTGTGAGGTGGCATTGGATGTAGTGGAATGTCTGGAGCTCACAGCTGGCAACAGCACAGTTGAATGAGTGAGAATAAAGGGGCAAACAAATAATGCAGATGTCACTGTGGGAGTCTGCTATAGACCACCCAGCCAGACCCACATAGTGAAGAGTTATTCATTGAGGAACTAAGGGACACTTCCAATGAAAGATGCTCTCCTGGATCTGCTGCTTGTCAACAAGATCTTGTGAGCACAATGGAGATTGGTGGCCATCTTAGCCACAGAGACCACAGAGCAATCAAGTTTAAATCTCTGTTGACAGGAGGAAAAGTGACAGCAAAACTTCGACTCTGGCCATGAGAGCAGACCTCAGGCTGTTCAGGGAACAAATGAGTACCCTGGGAAAATGTTCCTGCAGGTACTGGAGCCCATCACTGTGCCTTCTAAGGGCACAGGAGTAGCAATTCCTAAATGCTGGAAGTCAAGCAGGCAAGGTAGAAAGCTGGCATGACTGAACAGGGATTTCTCCTTGGATATAAGGAAAAAAGGAAGGTGTGTGCCCAGTGGAAGAAAGGTTAGGTAACACAGGAAGATGCTGCTCAACACCGTAGAGAGAAAATCTGTGTGACCAAAGCTCAGATGGAACTGAAGCTGCCAGAAATGTGGAGGGAAATGAAAAGTTTTTTTAAATATATTAATGGTAAAACAAAGGGTAGAAATAACATTGTCCTGTTCCAGGATTAAGATGGTCACCTAACAAACAGGGACATGCACAAGGCAGATGTGTTTTAATACACTCTTTGCCACTGTCTTCAACACAGATGAAAGACCAAGGGAATCTCAGTGCAGGAGATCATGAATTGTCAACTCCTAGTTGACCCTGAACTTGTGTGGGATCTGCTGATCCAGCTGGATCCCTACAAATCTATAGGGTCTGATGGGATTCATACAAGAATACTCAAAAAGCTGCTGCTATCATTGCAAAGCCTCTCTTGATGACTTTTGAGTACTCTTGGGAAACCCGAGAGGTCCCAACTGACTGGAAGCTGCAAATGTCCCAGTTTTCAAGAAGGACAAGGAGGAGGACTCTGGAAACTATAGGTCTGTCAGTGTCACTTCAGTATCCAATGATAAAACAGAAAAGATTACTCTGGGAGGTATTGAAAAATACCTGGGACACCACAGTTATTGGTCACAGTAGGTACCAACCTCTCCATTCTTGTGATCAGTGGCAGGACTCAAGGAAACAGCTGGAGATGAGTCAGAGAGGTTTAGGTGAGGTATTGGGAAAAGGTTTTTACCCCAGAAGTTGGTCAGGCACTGGAACAGGCTGCCCAGGGAAGTAGTCACAGCTCCAAACCTGTCTCAGCTCAAGGAGCATTTGGACAATGCTGTCAGTCCATGGTGAGATTGTTGGAGTGTCCTGTGCAAGGCCCAGAGTTAGACTTGGTGATCCTGATGGGTCTCTTCCAATTCAGCCTACTCTGTGATTCTATGAACTCCCTGCACTGCCCCAAGACTTGTGGTCAGCCCCTCTGTCTCACCCACTGGAGAAGGATGCCTGTGCCCACAGGAACAAAACCCACCAAAAGTCTGGTTTACACAAGAGGCTGCACCAGGTGAACTGGAGAAGGCAGCAGATCAGACCCCCTCACTCTTTTTTCTCTCTGTTTTCCCTGCCTCTCTTTATTCTCTCTCTCTCCCCTCTCTTTCTGTTTTTTCTCTGCCCAGCTCCGGCCCATCCACATGGCAGCACCAACACAGGATTGAAGCACTGAAATATTCTTTGTTTCCTTCCCTGGCTGTGCCTGGGCAAAGCACGCTTCTCCCATTCTCCACATGAACTGTGATAGGACTGGGGACATTGTGCAGCTGTGCTGCACCTTGTAAGCCAGCACCTTAGAGGAGTTCGTGGTGGGAGCAGAGAACTCATGGAAATGTTTGAACAGCAAAACATAAGAGTTTCTCAGATGTGTCCGGGTCTTTGTTTAGCTTGATGGGAATTTATAACAAACCTCACTCCCCTACCAGTGGATGATGACAGGGGTCCTGGTGCTCCCCACTTTCCATGCTCCCCCCACCCCCTTCCAGGCGGCTGTGGGTCCCCCCCTCTATAGGCCCATTATTTCAGAATCCCAGAGCTCCCTGCTCTCTGGGCTGCTTGGGATCCCAGGGGTTCCCCCTCTCTGAGCTGTTAGTGGTTCTGAAGGTCTCACTGTCAGAGAATGGAATGTTCTGGGTTAATGGCTCAAACAATTGGCCACTTGTAAAAGCAGGGGGGCTTTGATGATTATGTGCAAGGGAACAGCCCAGGTGCAGAGAGGGTGAGTCCCAGAGGATGGCCATGACAAATCAGCCTTGGTTTAGCAAAAAGCTGGGCTTTGAGCCAAATAAGAGAAGAAGCCTATAAGCAGCTGATCCAGTGAGGTGGGACAGTGCTTTTGATCAGGGCAATTTCATCCTTTACACAACTGGCTCAGTTGTAAAAACTCCCCCCTCCCTGAGGGACATACTGGGACATTCAGACATACTGGGACATTCAGACAGAGGGCTGAAGGTTTTCATCCCTTCTGATGGGGTATAATTAGCTCAACTACGATGACTGAGAGATAGTTGTCATGTCTTAACAGATGTCAAAAACCACCAAAGATCTCTGAAGTGCCCCAGCCTCATTTCCGGAGCCTTCCACCAGAGGACTGCATATGATCCAGTGTTGCAATAAATCTAGTGTTGTAACAGACAGTTCAAACTCCCCCCTCCAGGGAAGGACGTGGACCTTCCTGCATGAACCCAAGTGTATATTAACCCATTGAAGTCTGTGTTTCATGGACTTCACCCACCCCCAACAAATCAAGACTGTGACCATCACTTCAACCAACTGACATCAAAATTGCAACGATCAAGTCCCATGTCTGGATCCACAGATGGTTATACCTTTCTACTCTTATCCTTTCTTTCTCCTTCTTTCTTTTCTTTATACATTTTCTTACATGTGATTTTTATGCTTTTATATTGTTGCATTTCTGAAGATAATAATAACCAAAATGGTTGCCTACCTCCTTTCCATTGCATCCAAACTGGGAAGTTCTCAAAAAAAAAAAAAAAGTGCATAGATGATTAGATAGATAGACAGACAGACAGATAGACAGACAGATAAACACCAGTATAATCTTCAGAGGCCAGTCATAACCACCCCTCTCCAGGGTCCCCGCTCCCTAGGCCCCTGGGGATCCCCTGTCTTCAGAGTTCCCTTTTCAGCATCTCGGGGATCCAAGGGTTCCCCACCTCTCCAGGCTCCTTCCTTCTCTCTCAGGGCTACAGACCCTCTCCAGACTCCTGGGAGTCCACCCTCTCCATACTTCCCCCTTTCAGGCTCCTCCCTCCCCTCCAGGCTTCCAGGGGTTTCCCCTTGTTATGGACAAATTCAATTGGGGAGGCTAATTATAGATAAATCAATTAACAAGAATTTATTAAGCAAGCGGTATTAAGCAAAAAACAGCGCTGGGCGGCCGGGGAGTCTCCACTCTGCCACGGCGCGCCTTCCCCCTTTGACCTTTTTGTTGTTATAGTCCCCCCTCTTTTTCGGTTGACGTATTTTCTCTCGATGTACTCTGCGCCGGTGCAATTGGTTGCTAGGGGGTCCTTTTTCTCTCTGCCCTTGGTGATCATAGGGATGAAGGCTCCTTATCTTCTTTGCCGGTTGTCCTTGGCCTAAAAGTTAGCTTGTATATAGTTAGTTACACAGTCTTCTGTGCTAGCTGCATTTGCACAATTTTTAAGCAGAATACTTGTTGTTTATCAAACCACCCCCCCCTTTTTTTTTTTCCTCTTTCTCTTCTCACAGTCTGAAATTCTCTATTCAGTTTAAATTCTTATTTTCTTTCAATGTTCGTTTTAATGAACAAAGACCTTTTTATTACAATCCCTCCTCTTTCTCTTTACCAATTTGTTCATTAAAACGCTTTAACTCTTGGTGGCTTAAGACCAGGGTTTCATCTACTTCTGAGTCCCTGGGCAATGCTTCGTACCTCTCCCTAATAAGCATTAGATGAGCTGCTTCTAGTCTTCCTTTTACAATGTCTATGATTTTATTAAAAATGCAAGGTCCGAAAGTTAAACCTAGTAACAACAATATCACAGGACCTGCAAGGGTTGATAGTAGCGTGGTAAGCCAAGGGGAGCTGTTGAACCAAGTCTCATACCAGCTTTGCTGTGACTCTCTCTCCCTCTTTCTCCGTTCGAGACCTTCCCTTAGTTTAGTCATTGTATCTCTCACAATTCCCGTGTGGTCTGCATACACACAGCATTCCTCCCTAAGGGCAGCACATAATCCTCCCTGTTGCAAGAATATTAAGTCCAATCCTCTACGATTTTGTAATACTACCTCTGACAGGGATCTTACAGACTTTTCAAGGGCTGAGATCGACTGTTCAATGCGGGCTAAGTCTTCATCTACAGCAATCCTCAAGGAATTAAATTCTTGATTCTGTTTTACTAATGATGCCACCCCAGTGCCAACACCTGTTCCACCTACAATCATTAGGGTAGCCACTGTCAAGGCTGTGAAGGGTTCCCTTTTTGATAAGTGATGTTCAGAAGTGACTTGAGCATTAAACACATATTCCTCAGGATGATAAATGATTTTAGGGACTATTACCACTTGTATGCAAAACTCAGAGACTTCGTTGAATAGGTCAAGAGCAATACAGGGTGTAAGCCCCCCTCTGGAGCATATCCATTTAGTATTTTTGGCTGGAATCAACCATTTTGCCGGGTTACCCTTATGCTGTGCTTTACTGACTGTTTTACACAAATGTTTCTTTTGCCACGGGACTCTCCCTATGCATCGTCCCTTTCCAGTTACTGCTGCTAACGTTATCCCTTGGGTTTGGGGGTCTTTCCAGTTACATTGTGGCGGATTGCTCCCATTAACTCGCTTGGGTTTCTCATTGAGCCCTACTGCCTCATAGAAAGGAGGTTTAATATCAAAGCACAGCCAGCATTGTTCAGTAATGTTAGGTCGTGTTACATTGAGGACTTGGTACGCTGCCTGCATAAGTTTCCAAAGGGTACTTTGCTGGGGATCCGGGGTCGGGAGTATGAGGGTCCCGTTTCCGGGCATTGTGGTGTCACTGGTCCCTATAGCTGTCTCGTTTAACTTCTCCTCAGCAATTACAGAGTTAGGGCCTATGGGTAGAGGATCATGTGGTAGGATTTCCTTTTTTATTTGAATGTACCCTCCACGATCCTTACCCGGTTCCCAACACCTTACTCCCCAAGTTTTTCCTACCAGCCATCCTGGGTCCAGGGGGTTGAGCACCTGTATTTTCAAGGACCTACAATTCCCCATATACAGAATTTCTCCTTGAGTGCCATACCATGGAACTTTGCATCCTTTAGGATACCATGAGACCTGTAAAAATTTATCTGGATGGGTGACAGCCCAGGCAGTTGCTATGGTTTCACAGCCCCAATATCCACACAGATATTCCCCAGGGTAATTACAATATCCCCTCCCAGGATTGGAGCTAGGACACCAATAGATAGCGTGGAAGTCAGGTTTACTCCATCCCCACACAGAGTTCACCAAGTCCTCATTAGTAACTAAAAAAGTAGGAGCTACAGTGGTGGCATTTTGCTTAACAACTTTCCCTTGGTCTATTTTGGTCAGAGTCCAATTAAATGGCTGGTGTGCATAGTCCCCTTGTACAGGCCAGGTACAACATATAACTAATATGTACAGAATTTGCCAGCAAGGGTGGAGTCCAAACCGCCCCAGAACTTGATTATCATTATTTCCCCCTTCCCACTGTTCGGTTTGACATGTTATTGCCGGGCTCACCTTTACCCTTGGGAGATCAGTACCCTTGAGGCAGTTCTTGAAATACCTTTGAATTGTCCCAGTTTGAGGGCTCTTTCCTCCACTGCTTCTTATCCCTCTGCCTTGCTTGCCGACCCGGTTGCTTCGAGCCGCGAGGTGTACCATCTTCTCGGCAGCAAGGATATTCTTCAGGAGGACCCTTACTCTGTTTTTGCTGCCTCTTTTTGAATGATTCCCAATTCTTATCCTTCACTTGCGGTGAATTACACTGAATTCCAGGTAAAGTCTTCCGGCAATTCCCTTTTATAATTTGAACAATTAGGGGAATTGGTTCATTAGAGTGGTAACAACAATTTTCAGGCCTAGCCCCCTTAGTAAACACCTCCCACCACTCTTGGGATTCCCTTGGTAGGGTCCCGTTCTCTTCTCCAATCTTTAGGACTGACTTTGTCAGTTCTCTTTCTAATTGGTAACACCCTTTACAAATACCCCTAGGAGGGGTACCTCTATAACTATGGACCCACCACCGTTCCTGGCAGATTTTACAAATATAGCATACAAAAGGGTAACAATCACAATCCTTATTTGTACAATAGACTCTAAAATCATCAGTTATAGGATATCCATAATCCAATATCTCACTATACCAGCTGGTTTGTACAATTTTTACTGAGTCCATTAAGTTCGTTTAAATGTGACCTTAAGATCTCCGGGTTGGCTGGTTATTCTCCAGGGGTCTTCGGCAGCAGCAGCAGTAATCGATCCCTTTATTCGGCTCGCATGTGTCCATCCCTTCTCGGCGGTTCTGACTGCAGTTTCTGTAGTAAGTAAAACAACATAGGGGCCTTCCCAGTTTGGGATTAGTGAGGTTTCTTTCCAGGTTTTTATTAACACCTTATCACCTGGTTTTATATTATGGATTGCTAGGTCTAAAGGAGGTCGTTGCACTAGTAACCCAGCTCTTCTGAGCCCTTCCCGAGCCTTTATAAGTTGCATGACATATTGGTTAAGTTGTTGATTACTTATTTCAGGGTGGTCTATCGGAGAATTCATGTCATAAGGCATCCCATACAGCATTTCAAATGGAGAAATTCCAATATCTGTTCTGGGCTGAGTTCGTATATTTAACAAGGCTAAAGGTAGACATTTTACCCAGGATAACTGTGTTTCATACATCAATTTAGTTAGTTGTTTCTTAATTTCCCCATTTACCCTTTCCACTTTACCTGAGCTTTGTGGATGCCAGGGAGTATGATATTGCCACTTCGTTCCTAGAGCTGTAACTACTTCTTTAATTATTTTGGAGGTAAAGTGTGGCCCTCTGTCTGAGTCTATTACTTCTACTAGTCCATAACGGGGGATTATCTCTTCTAATAGTGTTTTTACTACTGTTTGTGTAGTTGCCCTGGAGGTAGGGAATGCCTCTACAAAGTGAGTCAAGTGATCTATTATCACCAATAAGTGTTTATACCTTCCTACTTTTGGCAAATCAGTAAAATCTATTTGAATGTGGGAAAACGGTCTATGTGCCAATTCCCGTCCCCCCATTTCCCTCTGTCTCCATTGCCTCTTGTTGACCCGTTGACAGGTTAGGCATTGTTGTGTTATTTGTTTAGCTAAGGTGTGCATCCCCATACAAGTATATTTAATTGCAAATTGATCTATTAATGCTTGGGTACCCCAGTGTGTTTTTGTGTGAATTGCTTCCAGGATTTTTCGAGCCACTGATTTTGGGAGTACCTCACGGCAATCTGGTAATTCTTTTCTATTTCCCTTTTCTATAATCCCCATTTCTTTTAGTTTTTCCTGCTCCTTTTCAGTGAACACCAATATCTGGATTGGTCCATGTAGTATACAATACTTCTTATTGGGATTCTTGCAAACACAATTTATTCCACACATCCCAAATTTTTTCTGACAATCGTGACAAGGTTCACTCTCTAAATCAACTCCACAATCGGGGCAGTCTTCCCTACCCCTTTTGGTAATTACAGTTTCCTTTAACACTCTAAGAGCCGCATTCTTTGCCTCTTGATCAGCGACATTGTTTCCCCTTACTTGGTTACATATCCCGCTCTGGTGGCCTTTTACATAAACTACAGCGATACCTTCAGGCAACCTTAAAGCTTGCAGTATTCTCCTAATTAAATCCTCATGAATTAATCCCTTTCCCTGTGAGTTAATCAAGCCCCTTTCCTCCCATATCTTTCCAAATGTATGTATTACCCCATAAGCATATTTTGAGTCTGTATAAATAGTTCCAGCCTTTCCTTTTAACAGCTCTAAGGCCCGTAATAGAGCATATAACTCACAAGCCTGTGCCGACCACCCTGAGCTTAATGGCCCTGATTCTATTACCTCCAAAGTTTTCCCATCAATTACAGCATAACCTGATTTTCTTTTTCCTTCTATTACTCGAGACGACCCATCCACAAACAATCTCTCACCGTCTTCTAATTCTTCTTCCTCCAAATCAGGCCTTATTTTTGTCTGTTCTTCAATAACTTTTAGGCAATCATGTGTCAGGTTTTCGCTAGGTTCTCCATACAGAAATTGAGCAGGGTTTTGGAGGGAAGTGGTTTCTAAGCTTAATTTCGGTGAGGAAATCAGAATTCCTTCATATTTTAGGAGCCTAGCATCTGTAATCCATTTCTCTGCTTTTTGCTGTAACACTCCTCGAATGTTGTGGGGAGATAGTACATGTAATTCCCCTCCAAAAGTTATTTTTATTGTTTCCTCTACTAACATTGCTGCTGCAACTATTGTTTGTAAACAAGTGGGCCAACCTCTAGATACTGGGTCTAACAGTTTTGATAAATAGGCCACCGGTTTTTTACTCCCTGCCCAATCTTGAGCTAATACTCCATATGCTGTACCATCCTTAATGTTTACAAAAAGATAAAAGGGCCTTTTTAAATCAGGAAGACTGAGAACCGGTGCATTTACTAATTCTGCCTTGAGGTCCTGTAGTTTTTCCTCATCTTCCCGAGTCCACTTAAGCAAGCCTTCTTTTGTTAGTTTCTCATATAGGAATTTTACTTTCCCGCTAAATCCCTCTATCCATTGTCTACAGTACCCAAACAATCCTAACAGCTGTCTAACCTCCCGCTTTGTCCTTGGCCCTGGCATAGCTAAGATTCCCTTAACCCTTTCTGGGTCTAGTTTCTTCGTTCCTTGACTCAGTCTATGTCCGAGATATTTCACCTCTTTTTCCACAAATTGTAATTTGGATTTTGACACTTTGAGTCCTTTCAAGCTTAGAAAATTGAGTAATCTTATACTCTCTTCCCTGACAATTTCCTCTTCTTTCCCAGCTACTAACAAGTCATCTACATACTGAATCAGGACAGTCCCTTCTCTCAACTGAAAATCTGTAAGCAGCTGCTCCAGTGCCTGGCCAAATAAATTAGGGGACTCTGTAAACCCTTGTGGGAGTACCGTCCAACGGAGTTGTTGTTTCCTGTGGGTGTCTGGGTCTTCCCATTCAAAGGCAAAATAGTCCCTACAACTTTCTTTAAGGGGACATGCCCAAAATGCATCCTTTAAATCTATAACACTATACCACTGATTTTCGGGGCCTAATTTACTTAATAAAGTATGAGGGTTAGTTACTACAGGGAATCTTTCTACAGTCCTTTTGTTAATTTCTCGTAAGTCATGTACCAAACGGTATTTCCCATCGGGTTTTTTAACAGGAAGGATAGGAGTATTAAAAGGAGACATGCAGGGTTCTAATAACCCTTGTGCTTTTAATCTTTCAATTTCAGGTTTGACCCCTTTCCTTCCTTCATTTGGAATTGGGTACTGCTTAACTCTAACTGGGACTTCAGGATTTCTTAATGTTATCTCAAAAGGTTTTATGTCCAATCGGCCTGCTTTTTCTGGGGTATACCACACTTCAGGGTTAATTTTCTGTTCGTCCTCTACCCGAAGAGGACATAATTTAATATTTAGCTTCTTGTCATTTATGTCGATTCCAATTCCTAATTCAATCATCAAATCTCGTCCCAGTAAGTTATAGTCAGCCTCTGGAACTAACAACAGTGATCCTATACCTATTTTGGAGCTGGTTTCAAAAATCACGTCTTTGATTACAGGCACTTTAAAGGCTTCCCCTTTTGCCCCAACTACCTGTATTGTTTCTCTTGATAATTTACACCCTGAGGGAAGGGTTTGAACCGTTGATCTCTCAGCTCCTGAGTCTACAAGAAACTCATATTCTTGCTGCTGGGGACCAATTTTTAGTTTTACCAGGGGCTCTGTTTTTTCCTGGGTCCCCAGCAAATAGAGCCCCTGACCCCCTCAATCTTCCTTGAATTGCTTTTCATCTGCCAACCTTTTTCTGCATTCCCTCCGAAAATGCCCTCTCTTACCACAATAAAAGCAGCTTCCTTGTCCACTCTCCTTTTCTCTTCTCCCTTTTTCTACCTTCTGGCCCTTCAGCTTACTTCCCTGGAACTGACTAAGCGTTCCCCTCTGCCCTTCACGTACCACAGCCATCATCACTCTTGCTTGTTTCCTATGTCCTTCCTCCTCTCTCCGTACATACACTTTCTGAGCTTCCCGCAACAATTCATCCAGGCCTCTACCATGCCAATCCTCAATCTTTTCCAATTTTCTCCTAATATCAGGCCAGGCTCTGGCCACGAACTGGGTCTTTAACAACATCTGTCCTTCTGGAGTGTCAGGATTTACTCCAGAGTACAGCTGAAAAGATCTCCGGAGCCGTCCTAACCATTCCGTGGGGTCCTCATCTTTCTTTTGACTCTCACAAAAAGCTTTATTCACATTCTGCCCCTTAGGGACTGATTCTCTGATCCCCTGGATAAGAATTGTTCTTAAGTCTGCCATATGTGTCCTATGCAGGGGATCTTGCTTATCCCAATTAGGACGCTGTAAGGGCCATTTAGTATCTGCTTGGGGTCCTGCCTGATGGTCTCTATCCCAAATCCTCAGACCGGCCGTCCTGATCATCCCTCGCTCCTCAGATGTGAATAAAATCCCCAGTATTGACTGCATTTCGTCCCACGTATACACGTTGGGCCCCAGAAACTGATCCACCCGCTCTGCAACTCCAAGGGGGTCTTCCAATAGATGTCCCATTTCTTTCTTGAACTCCCTCACATCTCCTGAATTAAGAGGTACCTCCACATAACCTATTCCCGGAATTTGGGCTGGTTGTCCCTGCTGACCAGCATTAGGATTAGGGATCATTCCCAAAGCTACTTCCCTTAATGGATATAGAGCTTGCCTTTCCCTCTCGCTTTTCCCCCTTGTTAGGCTACGAGTAACACGACGATTTTCCTCAGGGACCGGTTCCAGGATTTCTACTTCCTGGTTTTCAAGATCCCCCCCTTGATCTAAATTGGGGTAGACTACTGGTGGTGCTGGTGGAGGTGGAGGAGGGGGAGGTATGTATGGTAGAGGGGGTGCAGTTGGAACCTCCTCAGGCTTTTTATTTTTCTTTTTTTCTTTTTCTCCCTGGGTGCTTAAGGCAAAAAGTTTTGCTCTTGTTTCCCCCACTATCCAGAGAGCAGCGTACTTGCTCTCTTCCATATCAAAAGGTTCTTTAGAATTTACATAAATGTTTAATGCCTGGCAAATCCAGTCCTCGAAGCTTCCAAACACTGGCCAAAATAAATTATCACCACGGATTTGTTTCCCTCCCCATACTTCCATACAATCATGTATCATTTTTGCCCTATCCTTCCCTTTTCTTGAAGAGTATTCATCCCAAGATTTTATTATTAAACCTAACGGACTGTCAGGTGGTATCTGGGGAAACTTTACTGGGGTCCCCGTCCCCATGGAATCAGAGGGCTTGCTTTTCCTCTGTCCCATCTTCCAGGACACCTTCACACACACACACACTCGCAGCCCCCTGTTCGTGGCCCAGCCCCTCTCGGGGTCTGGAAACCGCACTACTTAGAGGTCCACACTTGCCTCGTCCTAAAAGGACGTCTCGTACGTTATGTCCTGGGATCCCAACCCCAACCGAGCGGATTCCCACTTTTATACTCACGCTGTCCTGCGTCTTCGCCCGGGCTTCGTGCACAAAGATTACGGGGTTACCGGTATCCCTTTTGCTTAATACCAAATTTAGGTTCGTCGGTAAGGGCCCGAGAAGGAAAAGCCTGCACCAGGGCCGCTGAAAAGGCAGCGGGGCGCCTCCCTGATTAGGAATTCCTGCCCGTTTGCCCTTATCCGAGTCACGGCACCAAATTTGTTATGGACAAATTCAATTGGGGAGGCTAATTATAGATAAATCAATTAACAAGAATTTATTAAGCAAGCGGTATTAAGCAAAAAACAGCGCTGGGCGGCCGGGGAGTCTCCACTCTGCCACGGCGCGCCTTCCCCCTTTGACCTTTTTGTTTTTATAGTCCCCCCTCTTTTTCGGTTGACGTATTTTCTCTCGATGTACCCTGCGCCGGTGCAATTGGTTGCTAGGGGGTCCTTTTTCTCTCTGCCCTTGGTGATCATAGGGATGAAGGCTCCTTATCTTCTTTGCCGGTTGTCCTTGGCCTAAAAGTTAGCTTGTATATAGTTAGTTACACAGTCTTCTGTGCTAGCTGCATTTGCACAATTTTTAAGCAGAATACTTGTTGTTTATCAAACCACCCCCCCCTTTTTTTTTTTCCTCTTTCTCTTCTCACAGTCTGAAATTCTCTATTCAGTTTAAATTCTTATTTTCTTTCAATGTTCGTTTTAATGAACAAAGACCTTTTTATTACACCCTCTCCTGGTTCCCTACTTCAGGGTCCCAGGGCGTCCCGAGACTCCCCCCTTTTCAGGATCCCTCCTCACCGGGCCCCCTCCTCTCCATTCTTCCTCCGCTTCCAGGCTGCTACGGGTCCTCAAGCTTCAGTATGGCCCCTCTCCACTGTCCCCATTCTGGGGGTCCCAGAGCTCCCACACCCCATCCGGCTCTCCCGGGAGAGTCCCCAAAACCAGTGTCATACCTCCCCCCTACCCCGCCATGGCCAGCGGCGACCGCCACGCGGTTCTGGGCTGGCAGCGGAGGCGGCGGAGCCTGACCCCGGCAGGCGCAGCCCCACTGGGCGGAGTAATCCCCCGCCCACCGCCGGCAGGCGGCTGGGGCCATCTTCCAGTTATAGATGCATATTATATGACTGGCTTTTCGCAAATATTAAAATGAATACTATATGTGTTATGTTAGAAAGTTATGGTGTATTAATCACGTTTAAGTAATGTGGCAAATATAGTTTTTAGGCTATAGCATAATATTAAAATAGAAACTATGTGATGTAAGATACTTTTTGTAATTAGCTCAATGAATGGAAAGATGACCAAGAAATTCTTTGCATACTGATAACAGTAACAAGACACCAAAAATCCTAAAAGAATTATGGACTCCTTAATCGGGACTGTTCAGACTTCTTCCAGACTTCTAAGAGCCAAAAAATTGATTTACAAGATGAAGGGGGGGGGGGGGGGGGCAGAAATTAAGCAGAAAAGAATTTTGAAAAGAATGTTTGCATCAGGTATGAGATATATGAATATGCAACAGGCTTTTGCTTTTAAGGGGTGATCCTTTGTTAGCAAGGTGTGCTTTTGTGGCTTAGTGCCCAAGAGCATCTGGACGTCCGTAATTCTTTGGTTTTTATTGTCCTTTATTGTCCTAATTCTGATTGCCCAAATTCTTATTGCTCTAATTTTTTATTACTATTTTTATAACTATTTTATTACTATTAAACTTTTAAAATTTTAAAACAAATGACTGGCATTTTTCACACTCCCAAGAAAACACCTCCTGGGGACCCCGCAGGATCCCCCCAGGGGGCATTTGCTGTTCAGCTTCAGAATCCTGCAAGGACGAAATATTCCCGCATCCCCCGAAAAAAACAAGAGACCCACCGCAAGATATTTGAGGTGAACTTGAAATATTTCCCCTCCCCCCAAAAAAAGGTCCCAGGGACACCCTCTCTTCCCCCCCCCCGGCAAGATATTTGGGGCCAGCTCCCCTTCCCAAGTCACCTGCGGGATGTAGGGGTGGAAACAATGCTCCCGAGGGGAGGGACTGCGGATACACTGAGCAGTGGCCCCGTGAGCTTCCTCCTTTTCCGCTTCCTGCTCCACCTTCTACCTTCGCTTCTCCTCCTCCTCATCCTCGGTACTCCCACCTCCTTCTCCTCTTACCTACGTCCCTTATCCTGCTCCTTCTTCATCCTTCCTCCTCCATTCCTTCTCCTTCTCCCACAACCAGTTCCCATCCTTTCCCCCAAACCCCTTCTGTCCTGCAAGAGGAGCAGGGATGGAGCTGGGGCAGGTCTGAATGGGCAGTGCTGGGGTCTTGGCTGCTCCTACCCGCTGTGGCGGAACACGGGAAGGGGAAAAGCAGAGGAAAACAGAAAATTGGTTAATGGAGATAAAATTTTAGGGTTTATGGCCTCCCTAGTCGGGGACTTCCACTCCTTTGTGCTCATCTCAGGAGCCCGGAGATCTTGGAGGGGGGAATGCAGAGATGGATGGGAGATCCCAAGAGGTTTTGGAGGCAGGATGAGAGGCTGTGTGAGCCCCTTCCTGGGGCTCAGCAGAGTCTAGCTGGAAACCTTCAGGTGCTCCCGGGGCCCTGGGCTTAAGGCTTGTCACCACTTTCTACTTCAGGTGCTAGTTCTGGCAGGACCTTGACTCCTTTTGCCTCTTCCTGCAGCGAGAGAACTTGTAGAGACCTCCTCCAGATGGGTCCTAGAGGTGTTCCAGGAACTTTGGGTTCACAGTGAAGCCCTTCTCATAGTTTTGGCATCTAGAGGGTCTCCCCAGTATGGATCAACTGGTGCTTGATGATGTTGGAGCTTCCTCCAAAGCTTTTCCTGCAGTCCTGGACCATGTAGGATCTGGTGGTGGGTTGACCCTGGCTGGATGCTGGGTGCCATCAAAACTACTCTGTCCTTGCTATCCACATCTGGACACAGGAGAGAAAATATAAGGAAAGGCCCAGGAGTTGAGATAAGCACCAGAAGAGATCCCTCACTGACCACAGTTACGGTCAAAACAGACAGCCTGGAAGTAGGAACTGAATTTATTACCAACCAAATTAGAGCAGGATAATGAGAAATAAAATAAATCCTAAAAACACCACCTCCCTATCCCACTCTCCTTCCTGGGCTCTCCCTCCTCCCTCCAGCAGTGCAGGGAGATGGGAATGGGGGTCATGGTCAGTTCATCACACCTTGTTCCTGCTGCTGTTTAGGGAAAGGAGTCAGAGTCCTTCCGCTGCCCCAGCATGGGTCCCCCATAGGGCCTCAAGTCCTTCCAGCAAAGCTGTCCCAGCATGGGCTTTTCTTTCTGCAGGTTTGCAGGTCCTTGCAGTGTGTCCACTCCAGCATGGTCTTCCCAAGTCATCACATCCTTTTTAAGCATCCACCTGCTCCAGTATAGACTTCCCATGGGTTCACAGCCCTCTTTTGGGCATCCAATCTCAAGGGAATCTCTGTTCTAGCACCTGGAGCACCTCCTGACCCCCCTTCTCCACTGACCTTGGTGTCTGCAGAGCTGTTCCTCTCACATACTCTCATTCTGCTCTTCTCTGCACCCAATTCCATTTGAACAAGAAGTTGGTTTTTTTTCCTTCTTAAATATATTTATATTACCACTACCATCTCTGATGGGGTCAGCCTTGGCCAGCAGGAGGTCCATCCTGGAGCTGGCTGGCATTGTCTCTCCTGGATGTGGGAGAAGATTCTGGCAGCTTCTCACATTAGCCACTCCTGTAGCCCCCCCAGCCCCACTACCAAAAGCTGGCCATGAAAACCCAATACAGTTCCCTTGTTTCCATGATGCCCTACAGTGTCACAATGTTCCCTGGGCACCAGGAAACCCTGCAGGGTTGTGAGCACACCTGATGCAGGTGGCTCGGGGGCAGCTGCAGTGGAGCTGCAGGTTGAACTCTGGGGAGCGTCTAGAGAGACAAGAGGCCATGAACTGTTGACTCTGAACAATAAAGGGCTCAGAGGCCTGTGGTGCAGCCCAGGGAGGGACATTGAGAGACACTGCAGGAGCGAGGACTCTGGAGCAAGAGCTGAGACTTGAGACTGGTGCATACTTGGACTGTGAGGGGATAAAGCCAAGGGGTTCCTTTGTTGGGAGTCCCTCCTGGGAGGCACCAGCTGGGGCTGTTTGTGTGTTACTGCACTGTGAATCAACTGCTTTATGGAATGAAACATCTGAGACTGCCATGGGAAACCTGGAGTGGAACCAGTGAGGAAACCTGGTCTGACAGAGAGTGGGGGTTATGGGAGGGTCCTGCAGGGACACTTCAGCCACCAGTGTGAAGGAGCTCTGGTCCCAGCAGTGAAAGTCTCTGGAAGTGGGAGTACAATGGCCAGAGTTTCTAAGAATGAGGAAGACCCATTTCCCAGACCTTGAAGTTTCCTTAATACATGGACGATGCAGAGAAAGTTGTAGTCATCCAGTGATAAGCCCTACACTGCATGACACCAACACTGTCCTTTCTCATGTATCTTCTGTGAAGACAAAAGGGTTTGTCTTCAAAATTAGTAACACTTTAAATGACCTGTTTATTCATTGACAGCAAAATCACATAGAAGCAACTTCTGGTTGGTGTGGTACTACAGAAACCTGAGTCCTATCCTTACATTCAAGCTGGCTAATGAATGGCCTGGCTGAAGAATGGCCAAGGCAGTTTAATATAAGTATTAAAAAGGAAAAAGAAAAGCCCTCTAAACACAGAACTGAAGCTGAGCTCACTCCACTAGTGAGTGAGATTTCCCCCATTAAGACATAATGATGTCTCCTCCTGCCAGTTGTTGTAACTGGGTTCTCTCTTACAAGACAGCCACTTCTAGAGAAACTTAATCTTTGGTGTGTGTTGCAAATGTGTCTTCATTAGATGTCACACTGTACAAATCTTGTCCCTTGTTTTTTCTGACTGGAAATGATGGGGCTGTTTATTGAGAAGGGTTTTTTTGATGCTGATCACGGCACAGCGGGAGGCTTCAGCTCCCTTGGGCTACTCAAATTCTTCTCAAATGATCATTAAAATACTGGTTATCACCTGAACATTGCTGGAGCACTTATTCTGAGTAATCACCTTTTTCTTCTCCACCCTGACATGCTGGCTGCATTATCAGTTTGTCTGATCCATTGTATACAATAATAAATATCTTATAAATTCTCCAGTCTGGATTAAATCCCTGTTTAACAGTTCTATGTCCCAATTAGTCCATGGGATGGAGGGAAACGAAGGAATACAGGATCACTGTATCTACTGATTAGTGATTCATAGACACTAACATGAACAAACAGGAGAGATTCATGAATTTCACAGGCCACTGTGTTTTAGCCATCCATGTCACTCTGTTATTTTTAATTTTATTCTTCTTATAACTTCCAGCTATATCATGGTGCTCACCAGTGGGACACAAGTGAGTAAGATGCAAATTATGAAGGAAAATTCTTTCTCATCTCCAGCTATAGGAGTTTGATCTCAGGAAAGAGAAATGATACATTTATGCAAATGCTCTAAAGCATTATCACTGCTTAGAGTCCTGCAAACCATGGGCCTTTGCAAGGGTGTCACTTGCCAAAATATGTAGACTGGATTCTCCACCTGCCTGGAAGGTGATGGCTGGCACTGCTCTTCACTTCTCATTTTTTTCTTATTCAGAAGGAATGATCTCTGAAGTCCATCCCAAACAGATATTTGCTATCTATTACTTAACACTTGTAGTATTTCTCAGTAAAAAACCACCTTGGACAGTGTTGTGATTTAACCCCATCCAGCTCCCAAACTCCTCACAGTTGCTTGCTCAGGCTTCCCCCAGCAGGACTGGGGAGAGAATTGGAAGGGTAAAAGATGGAAAACTTGTCAGCTGAGATTAAGACAGTTTAATACAGTAAGCAAAAAACATCACACAAGCAAATCAAAACAAATAATTCATTCACTGCTTAGCAAGGGCAGGCAGGTGCTCAGCACCTCCAGGACAGCACAGCCCCATCCCATGGAATGGTAGCTTGAGAAGACAAATGCCACCACTGCAAACATCCCCCCTTCCTTCCCCTTCCCCCTACTTTCTATCCTGAGCATGATGCCATAAGGTCTGGAATATCCCTCGGGGGATATTCAGCTGGGGTCACCTTTCCTGGCTATGACCCCTCCCAACTTCCCATGCACGCCCAATCCCTCTCCACTGTGGCCATATGAGGGGCAGGAAAGGCCTCGGCTCTGGCCAAGCTCCGCAAGGACAAACTCATGTCTGTGTTCTCAGCCCTGTGTTCAGCACAGCCCCAAACACAGCTCCACCACTACCCATGCAAAGGAAACTGATGCCACCCCAGACAGAAGCAGCACAGGTGCTCTGACATCTCCGCACGACCTTGCCTTCTCTAGGCTGAACAGCCCCAGCTCTCTCAGCCTGTCTCCATAGAGAAGGTGCTGCAGTCCTCTTATCAACTTCATGACCTCTTCTGTACTTTCTCTGACAGTTCTAAGTCCTTCTCATGTTGGGGACACTAGACCTGTGCTCAGGACTCCAGGTGGGGTCTCACAAGGGGAGAGTGGAGGGGAAGAGTCACCTCTCTTGATCTGCTGGCCACAGTCCTTGGGATGCAGCCCAAGACCCCATTGGTTTCTGGGCTGGGAGTGCTCACTACCAGCACCTGCTGACTTTTGCATCTACCATCACCATGAAGTCTTTCTCCACAGGGCCACTCTTGGTCATTTCTCCACACAACCTGTTGGTGTGTTTGGGAGTGCCATGACTCTGGTGTAGGGCCTTGCACTTTGCTTTGTTGAACTTCATGAGGTTTTCATTGACCCCACCTCTCAAGCCTGTCAAGGTCCCTCAGGATGGCCCATCCCTTCCCTCCAGTGTGTGATGCACCACACATCTCAGTGTCATCAGCAAACATGCTGCAGGTGTTTCAGTCTCTCTGTCCACATCACCAACATAGATGCTGAATAGTATTGGACCCAGTATGGACTGCACTTGTCACTGCTCTCCACGTGGACAATGAGCCATTGACCACAACACTTTGCATGCAGCCATCCAGACAGTTCTTTATCGATCAAGTGCTTCGTTCATCAAATCCACGTCTCTCCGCTTTGGAGACAATGATGTTGTGAGGGGCAGTGTCAAATGCTTTGCATAAGTTTAGACACAAAACATCAGTTGCTCTGCCCCATCCACCAATGCTGTAGGCCTGCCATAGAAGGTCACCAGATTTGTCAGGCATGATTGCCCCTTTGCAAAGACATGTTGGCTGTCACCAATCACCTCTTTGCTTCCCATTTCTTGGGAGCTGGGGCTGTACATGGTACTGGTGGTACTGGGAGCACATCCAGGTGTGGGTGAGGAGCTCTTAGGTGAGCTTAGACCCACAGTGTGGAGAATGGGAGGGGAATAGGACCTCAAATGGAGTTCAGGGGGCAGCTGGGGATTGGAAGTAATATGGAAAAGGCATAGGAGAAGGGTGGAAAAGAGAGAATGAGATGGTGTGAAGGGGGATCCCATGACATCCTCCCTTACCTCTACCAACAGTTCCCTGGGGTGCTTGAGGTGCAGCTGAAGTCAGATGGCAACAAGGGTGGGGGGATTAATGTGTAGGTTCATCATCCTTCCTCTACCTGCACAAGGTGAGCAGGAGGCAGGGGGGTAATGAGGGGCATTCCTGGAGTGTCTCCTGTGCATGGGGACTGCCCCAGCTTTGAGGCTGACCACAGAGCTGGGCTCCTAATTTTGATGGTGATTTATTGAGGTTGCTCTTACCTTCTCTTGAGCCCACCTCCAAAAATTGAGTAAGCCCGGGGATTGCTCCCACACAAAAGGTGCCAGGACAGAAGGCTGTTGCTGGCCTTTTCCTCCCCTGGGCAGCCTCACCTGCACAGCAGCAATGGGCCCAGGTGGTATACTTCCCAAGGAAAGGCACTGACATTCACTTCAGAAGCCCACCAGCAGAACTTGGTGCCACCAGGTTCCCATCTGTGCAAACAGCAGAGTCTGCACTAACCACGGATACCCCTCTCTATTTCTCTGTCTCTCTTGCCATCCTGGTGCATTTCCCCATCCCTCAATTGTTCCCAGGACCCCATTTTCTGGCTCTTTCTCTACCTCGTTCTCTCCTACCTCCTGCTTTTCTCTTCTCTTTTTTCTTTCTGTCCTGCTGGACAAATGGGGCAGGCCAGGTGGGACCTGTGACATGAGGGGTGGCCTGCCCAATAGTTCCCAAAGTAAAAGCAAGGGGCTTCCAGGGTTCTTTCATTAGTGCCTGTGTTGGGTTTGTGTGGCCAGGTTTTGGTGGCAGGGGGGCTACAGGGGTGGCTTCTGTGAGAAGTTGCCAGAAGCTTCCCCATGTCCAGCAGAACCAACACCAGCTGACTCCAGAACAGACACACCACTGCCAAGGGTGCACCAAACAGAGGTGACAATGACACCTGAGGGATAATGGATTCAAAAAGGGAAAAGTTATTGTGCAGATGGAATTGGGTCCAGAGAAGAGCAGAGTGGGAACATGTGAAAGGAACAGCTCTGCAGACACCTGGGGCAGTGCAGAAGGAGGTGCAGGAGCTGCTCCACGTGCCAGGCTGAGATTCTCCTGCAGCCCCTGGAGGAGCCTGCGCTGGAACAGGGTGATGCCCGAAAAGAAGGATGTGAGCCCTTGGGAAGCCCGTGCTGGAGTAGCCTCCATGCAGGACCCTGTGGATCCCTGGGCAGAGGAGCCCACGCTGGAGCAGCTTTGCTGGAAGGACCTGAGGCCCTGTGGGGACCCACCCTGGGGCAGGGGAAGGACTCCCAACTTTTCTCCCTGGGCAGCAGCAGGAACAAGGTGCTATAAACTCACTGTGACTCCCATTCCCATCTCCCCGTGCTGCTGGAAGGAGGAGGGAGAGCCCAGGAAGGAGGGAGTGAAATGAACAGGGTAATGCCTTTATTAAATGTTCAGCTCTTTATTAAAAAGATCACCTGGGCAGGGGGCTCTTTATTAAAAAAATCACCTGGGCAGGGGGGACACAGAGCTCGCCCCCGCAGTTGTAGCTTTCCCAGGAAGGAGACGTGCAGAGTCTGTCACTGAAGTCCAGAGTAGCAGCTGTCCTTTCCTCTTTCCTTGTGGCACACCGGCGGCCAGAGGGTGAGGAGGCGTGGTGTGCAGAGTCTACTGCTGAAGTCCAGAAAAACAGCTGTCCCTGCTCCTTCCGTGGTGGCAGCACCAGGGCTTTCTTTCTGTCGTCCTGCTTCTCATAGCCTAACATAGTCTATTCTTTCTTAGGTGATGGTGACAGGGAAAAGTCAATCAGGGGATGTGTTTCCCTCTTCCTCAGCTAGGGCATTTGTCTAGACTCCTCTACTGTGTTCAGTTTTTGATTTATAGTCCTTTTTATCTCCTAAAAATACTCCCATGATCCTAAGGGTTTTTTATTTGCATGTTAGTCCCAGAATGGCAGCGTGGAGGGGTGGGAGGCCAGTTATCTCCAGGTAATTTAGAGAAAACAAACAGAGCAATTAGCTAATTAGCATTTCAATATCGGTACTTAGCTAGAGTTAGTAGTTTTTTTAGTGTTGCCATGGGAACTAAGAAGGCCCTGCCCGCGTCTCTGGGGAACACGTGGAAACTGCTCATTACAGGGAGGGGTCGGGGAAGGTGTTTATAGAATCTATTTTGATTTTCATTATCCTGCTGCTTTTTTGTTAGGTAATTAATTCAATTCCTGTCCGCGCCAGTATGTTTTGTCTGTGAGTGCCGTCCCTGGCCCGGCCGGTGATGCTGGGCCTGATGCACCCAGCACACAGATAGCCCTCCCGGCTGCGAGGACACTGCTGACTCAGATCCACATGGACATCGATCAGGATCCCCAGGTCCCTTCCTGCAGCTGCTCTCCAGCCTCTGTTTCCCCAGTCTATACACACAGCCAGGGCTCCTGGAGGAGGAGGAAGAGGAGGAGAAGAAGGGATGAACAAGGAGAAGCCGGGGGAGGACGCATGAAGGACGACGAGGAAGAGTAAGGATTCAGCAGAAAAAGAAGTAGTTGGAGGAGGAGGAAGAGAAGAGAAGAGAAAGAGAAGAGAAAGAGAAGAGAAGAGAAGAGAAGAGAAAGAGAAGAGAAAGAGGAGAAGCGAAGCAGGAGGAGGGGCAGGAAAAGGAGGAGCCAAAGCCTCCTTTGTAAATCGTTGTAAGCTCGTTGTAACTGCAGCACCCCCGTCCTGGGAGCATCGGTCCTCCCCTCCGCATCCCGCAGGTGACGGGGGAGGGGGAGCTCGCCGCAAATATCATGGGGGGTTCCTGGTAGAGTTTTTCTGGGAGGGGGATCTTTGGATCTTCCGGAATCCAAAGCTGAGCCGGAAATGGCCCTTGCGAGGGTAGTGGAGGGTCCCCAGGAGGTGGGTTTTTTTGGGGTGGTCCCGGTGGCGGCTGGCCGCAGAACCCCGGCGGGGGGCGGGGGGATGCCGGGTTCCCGGAGCCGCCGTGGGGGTTGGTCTGTCTGGTCAGGGCCGCCTCCATTGTTAGCCCGCCCTCGTGGCGGTCGCCCGGTACTGCCGGGGGGATGGGACACCGGTTTTGGGGGCCCTTCGAAAGAGCCGAGGTGTGGCTGGGGAAGCCCCGGAGAGAGGCGATACCGGAGCTGGGGGATCCCCAGCCGCCTGGGGGGGGAGGGGGGGAGGTGGAGCACGGAGAGGGAGAAGCCTGGAGAGGGGGTACCCTCGGGAGCCAGAAGCGGAGGACCCAGAGAGGCGGGACCGCCGGCAGCCAGGGGAAGGGGATAGGATGGAGAGGGCTCCCCCAAGGAACGCCAAAGTGGGAAACGCAGGGTGGGGGGGAACTCTGGAATGCCCAGCATCTTGAAGCAGATAGTGAGAGGAGAAAACACCCACAGGACTTCCAAAATCTTTGGTATCCCTAAACAGGGGGATCACGGAGAAGGGGGGGGGGGGGGTACACAACCCACTGGACCTCCAGCAACCTAGAGAAGAGCGACCACCAGAGCCTCAAAGTGGGGAGACCTCTGGGATTCTCGGGACCCCTGGCATCCCGGAGTGAGGATCCCCAATATATGGAGGAACCCCAGCAGCCTGGAGAAGGGGGACCACTGAAATACCGAAGTGGAGAGACCAGAGAGGGGGACCTCCAGGGAGATTTTTCTCTTGCAGAATCTTGATCTTTTTAAGTTCTTGGGGGATTAATCTTGGTATTTTTATTGGTTTTTGGGCTAAATCTTGGCCATTTTAAGTTTTGCGGGCTCAATTTTCTATTTAGAAGGGTTTTTGGCTGAATCTTGGGGTTTTGGGGGCTGTGTCTTAGTGTTTTGAGAGCTTTTATAGAGACAAGATGCCCAGTGACTTCTAGAGATGGACTTGGGCAGGAGGAATCTCCAATCCAGCACACTCACATCTTGTTTTTTTCCGCCAAAACCAGGATTTATCATTCACAAACTTTGGTCAGATGGAAGAGGAGACTGCAAGGAAGAGGAAGATGCTCTGGGACACCCAGGCAGGTAAGGAGGAAATCATTGCCCCTTTCCCTCCCTCTTCTGCCTCATCTCCCAGCCCAGCATCACCCCTGGCTGCAGGACAACCCCGCTACCAATGCTGTCCTGCTGGGTATGAATTTGAGGGGGATGTCCTTCCCCTTCCCTCTGGCACAGAAGCAGATTTCCTTCCACTCCTTCTTTCTTCCTCCTTCCTTCTCCCTTCTCCTTGTTTCTCCCTCTCTTTTCTTCTGCTTTTTCCTTCCTCTCCTTGTTTCTTCTTCCTTCTTTTCCTCATTCTTTCCTGTCTTTCCTTCCTCCTTTTTCTTCATGCTCCTTCCTCTTACTTCCTTTTTCTCATTCTTCCTCTCCTTTCTCATTCTTCCCCTTCTTTGTTCCTTCTTCTCCTTCCTCCTCTTTTTTCATTCCTCCCCTTCTTCCTTCTTCTGCCTTCCTCACTTCCTTCCCCTCCCTGTTCCTGCTCCTTCTTCCTTCCTATCCCTCCTCAATCCCTCTTTTCCTTGTTCCTTTGACTCACTCATTCCTTCTTCTGTCTCCTTCTTCCTTCCTCTCCTTCTTCCCTCCTCCCCCAGGGAATGACCTGCACACAGAGACCAGAGAAGACAAATCCCCATGTCAGAACCTTGTGGAAGAGGCTGTTTTAAGCAGCTCCACAGCACAGGAAGCCAACAAGGAGGAAAAGCCCCAGAGATCCCCCATGAGGCGCAGCTTCAAACCCAGCCCAGGGAGCTCTGAGGAGGAAAGACCCACCCTGTGCCAGGAAGACAGCCAGAGCTTCAGCCAGAGCTCAGAGCTAGTGATCCATGAGCAGCTTCATGACAGGGAGAAGCCCCACAAGTGCTTGGAATGTGGAAAAAGCTTCAGCTGGAGCTCCCACCTGATCCGCCACCAGAAGATCCACACTGGGGAACGGCCCTACACATGTGGGGAATGTGGTAAGAGTTTCAGACAGAGCTCTGACCTGGTGGTCCACCAGCGCCTTCACACAGGGGAACGCCCCTACAGGTGCTTGGAATGTAAAAAGAGTTTCAGCAAGAGGTCCAGCCTCACATACCACCAGCGCTTCCACACTGGAGAACGGCCACATGTTTGCTTGGAATGTGGGAAGGGCTTTATCCAGAGCTCCCATCTCATCAGCCACCGCCGGCTGCACACTGGGGAACGGCCATACAACTGCTTGGAATGTGGGAAGAGTTTCAACCGCAGCTTCAGCCTTGTCATCCACCAGCGTGTCCACACTGGGGAACGGCCCTACGAGTGTCACGAATGTGGGAAGAGGTTTCAGACCAGCTCCGATCTCTTCATGCATCAGCGGATGCACACAGAGGAGAGGCCCTTCCGCTGCACTGATTGTAGGAAGGGCTTCATCCGTAGCTCTGACCTAGTCAAGCACTGGCGCGTCCACACTGGGGAGAGGCCCTACAGGTGCTTGAAGTGTGGGAAGAGCTTCACCCAGAGTTCTGCCTTGACCTCGCACCAGCGGACCCACTGGTAAGAGAAGCCCTGCAAGTGCTCCAACTGTGGGAAGAGCATTGGAGGATCCATGTTGGGCAGAGGCCTGGTGACCCATGTTCCTGGCGATCCGCATTGGAAGACGTCTGGCTTGTGGTCTCCACACCCTCCTGGTATGCTCATAGGCACCTGGATGAACACAAGGGTAGAAACATTCATTGGGACACAGACTGATGTTGGAAATTCATTGGGAAGAGTGGATTTGTTGACTTTAGACCCCAAAAATTCTTATCTGCTCCATCCAATAATTTCTTACTCTGGTGTCAAGCAACACTGAATGATCTTTATGGTCTTTTCCAACCTAAATAATTCCACTATTCTAATTCTCTCTGGCCCATGGGTGTCTTGCACAGCCAAATGGTGATGGACTGGGGCAAAGACCAAAATTTTGAATGCAATGAGGTAGAGACCCCCTCTAAAAAAGGCTTTTCTACCAACCCAAGCCAACTCTATGGACACTCACATGATGCTGACATGTAAATCTTTTTATTTTGGCCTTGATTTTCTTTCAATTCCTGTTTATCCCTTAAAAACACCTAAGGTTGGGGTAAAAAAATTAATAAAACCTCTAAACTGCCACCATTATACTGAGGTTTTGGGGTTCTGGGGGATATTTGGAGAAATGTGGGAGAGTTTTCTCCATAGTTTTGTAGTCCAAATCCAAGAGGGATCAATCTGTTACATCAAAATGACTCAATCCCACTGAAAATGGCTCAGTCCCACCCCTTAAGGGCATGATTCCACCTCAAAATGGCTCCCCAGATATGTGATCCCACAGCACCCTCAAAACCCCCAGGAGGAGTGGGATGGGGATTGAGAAAGGTGGGATGTGAATTGGGAGGGTTTGGATGGGGTTTGGGGTGGAGTGGGATGTGGATTGGGAAGGGTGGGATTGGGAGTGGTGGGATGCAGGTTAGGGGCTGGAATGAATTTTGGGATGGGTGGGAAGGCATCTGGAATAAGAAAGCAAAAGACAGGGGATGTTAAGGATGGGGGTACCATGTCTCCAAGGGTATCCCCCAAATCTGTGGAGGTTTCGGGGTATCTGCCATTGCTGAAGAGATTTTGGGATATTCCCCATTCCTGAGGGGATTTTTGGACAACCCCATCCTGAGCAAGTTTTTGGGGTACCCAGAATCCTCAGGGGGGGTGGTGGCAGAGGTGGGAGACATGTGGCTCTGGCACTTGGAAGGGGGGCTCCATAGGGAACTGTACAGGGAGCCCATTTCGGGGAGGACCCTGCTGCTTTGTGCTAATTTTGGGGCGTTATGAACGGCTTTTGGGAATATACTGCTGATTTTCAGGGGCTGAGGTGACTCTCTGCTATTCTCAGGGGCTGCGTGATGCTCCCTCATTATGGGAGGATGAGGTGACCCCATTTTGGAGAGGATCTTGCTGCTTTCTGCCAATTTTCAGGGTTATAAATGGCTTGTGGAGGCCCCCTGCCTTCATTTTGGGGGGTTGGGGTGACCCCATGGTTCCTCCGACGGCTGAGGGGTTTTAACCGCCTTGTGGGGGTCACCCGATTGCGGGATATCCCCCCTGGAGCACGGCGTGTCCCCCACCTGCAGCCCCCCTCGGCCCCAGCGCCCTCCGCCAGGGTAATTTGGAGAGGGGGGAGGTGGGGGACGCCCAGGCCGGCCCCCCCCCCCCCCGCGCTGTTCCCGCGGGGCCCGGCCCTGCCCGGGCACGGCCGATGCCGCCCGCCCGCGCTGGTCCGGACTGGTGCTCCCGGGGCCGCTTTGGGGACCTCCCCAGTGCACAGCGCGGCACCGCCCGGCACTGGCGATGGGACAGCTGGGGCCGTACTGGTAGCGCTGGGAGCACCCCCAGCTGCCGGCGCGGAGCTCTCGGGTGAGCGGGAGGTGGAATGGGGAGGGGGAAGGTGAGGGTGGGGGGGACGATGGGAAGCAGTGAGGGCAGGACGGGAAAAGGGTGGGGTAGGACCTCCCCACACCCAGAGCGGGGAATGGTGGCCTGGGGATCTGAGGGCGATGGGAAAGAGGTGGAAAGTTTGGTCTGGGACCCATAAACGGAGTGGGAGGGATATGGAATCCACAAAACTCACTGAAAGGGGCACATCAAACCCCCAGATTTAGTGGGAGGTAGGTGGCAGCCCCAAACCAAGTTCTGGGGAAACCTGGAGGTTAGCGGTATGATAGCAAGGGTGTGTGAGAGGGTGGAGAAGAGGACTTCCGAACCGAGTGTGAAGGGGCTGAGTTCCCAGTACTGAGCGGGGGTGGGGGGTGGTTAGGAACACCCTGAAACTAAGCTGTAGGGGGAGCTGAGGATTGAAGGGACTATGGGAAATTACTGGGAGAATGAGGAAAATTGGAGGTGGGACAGTGGGCGGGGACTTCCCGTGGGAGTCTTGTACCCGGATGCTCTGCCGGAATGGGGTCAAACAACTGGAACAATACCCTGTTTGCAAACATGCCAGAGGTAAATGAAGAAGGGGGTTTCCACTGTTTTTGGCGTTGAATGACAATGACATAAGATACAGGAGATCTGTTAAAATACCGGAATAAAGGAACAACCAAATGATAATTTATCCAAAGCTGCTGAGCTGGCACAGTGGCCTGGGCACGTCTGCCTGACAGTTCAGGCCTTCAGACTGTAACAGCCCCATCCCAAAATTTAGCTGCAGAGTTTCCTGACATATCCAGTTCGTAGGGAGAGAGGGATGTGGAGATTCTTCCCTGGAATAAGGATACCCCTCAAGGAGCAGAGCTCCCAGTGCTGTGCGAGGTGGGGATATGAACCCCCCACCACTGCACAGCCCGGCTGCTTTTGGAGTGCCAGCACCTGTTTCGAGCTGGGGATTGTGTGTGGGGGTGGGGCTGGGTAACAAGAAAATGTCACTGAAAACAGGAACTAAACTCTTTAACTCTGTAATTTCACTATTAGAAAGCAGCTTTATTTCAGTGCCAAGTGTGTGCAGGGTATGTCTCCCCCTATCACACACACTCAGCTATCTCTCATATTTGTTTGTATTTATATAGCTAATACATATTAATACATTTCCCAAACTCATACATATATGCTAAACATTCCCCTCAAATTCTTTTACATATTTAAATCACTTATTGGAACTCATTTACATTAGAGTAAGGGTCATTTAAGGGTCTCTGGTGGTCACTTGGGGAACATCTAATTCCTCAAATCATCCCTGTTCATCACAGGCATCAAAAAAACAACTGCTTATTGAGTGCATCCCGGCTCTGCATATGGATCGTCAAGTCTCTGCACAATGTGGGTCACTGTGGATCATCCAGTGTGTGCCCTCCAATGGTTGAAGAAGTTGGAACACTAAACAAAGCTCTTCTCCCCACCCCGCTGGGGCACTCACAGGTCTTCCTTTATTGGTGGGTGCAGTGTGAGGTCAAGGCAGAGCTGCAGAAGCTCCTCCCACACTCCCAACACTTACAGGGTTTCACCCAGCTGTGGATGTCTTGATGGGTGATGAGATTGGAGCTACAGTTGAAGCTCTTCCTACAGCTGGTACAGCGGAAGGGTCTCTACTCTGTGTGCATCCCCTGATGCCTGATGAGGCTATTCTGAAACCTCTTCCCACACTCGGGACACTTGTAAGGCTGTTGCCCAGTGTGGATCTTCTGATGGCAGATCAGGTAGTAGGTGATGCTAAGGCTCTTCCCACATTCCTGACACTTGTAGGGCCATTCCCCAGTGACATCAGTGAGACTCTTCCCATATTCTTCACACTGGTAGGGCAGTTCTCCTGTGTTGGGAAGGCAGCTGAGCACTGACTTGGTGGTTGACCAGCAGCTTCACAATGGGGAGAAACCCTACAAGTGCTTCTTGGAATGTGGGAAGAGCTTCAGCAACAGCTCCAACCTGAACTGCCACCAGAAGATCCACATGGGGAACAGCCCTAAAAGTGTTTGGAATGTGAGAAGAGCTTTATCCAGAGCTTTAGCCTGATGTGCCACCAGAAGATCCACACTGGGGAACAGCCCCTACATGTGCTTGGAATGCAGGAAGAGTTTCAGGTGAAGCACCTGCCTGGTCTGCCACCAGAGTATCCACACTGGGGAATAGCCCTACATGTGCAGGGAATTTGGAAAGAAGTTTAGTGACTGTTCCAACCTGATCTGCCACCAGAACATCCACACCAGGAGGAGGCTCTCAGAGTGTCCCAAGCGTGGAAGGAGCATCTCCTGCAGCTCTGCCTTGACCCAACACCAACAGTCCCACAGGTAAGGGAAGTCCTGCGAGTGCCCTGCCTGCAGGAAGAGCTTTGTTCACTGCTCCAACTTCACCCATTAGAGGACGCACATTGTGTTATCTATGGTGACCATGTTGGGACTTGAATCAACCTGGTGATTCAAGTTGGTCACAGATGTGATAATCCAGCACTGGTAGTGACCAAGATTTTGGAGACAATTTTGTGGGAACCCCTCCTGTCCTGGTTTAGGGCAAATTTGGGAGAAAACCTCCAGGAGGAGCCCCCCCAGACAGCAAACCCCCACGGCCCCTTCTCCCCCACCTGGTTTGGGAAAAATTTCCTTGGAGACAAGTGGAAAAAACCCTGTTTATTTAACAGACAGAAACACTCCCTGGCACAAAACAACAACACCAGATGACAAAAACTCTTTCACCGCTCTGAAGAGATGACAAATTCTGAAAGTCTCTCCTGGGAGTGGTCGTCCAGTTCTCGGTCTCCGGCACTGGGGATGGCTGCTGCAGGTCACAAAATGCAGGCTCTCGGTGTTTCTCAGTGTTTCCCAGGTCCCAGTCCGGAGCAGGTTCGAATGGTATTCAGGAAAGGGAAAGAAAAACAGTCCAGAAAGAAATTGGACTGCCTAGCTAAACTAACTAATGAGCAAAAGCAAGAAGCAGGAGCGAGAGCAAAGTGAAAGCAAGCCAGCAAGCAAGCAAGCCCTATCCTCTCTCCTAGACACAGACTGTGGGGGGAGGTAAGCCGGCTGATAACAAGACAAAACAAACCTTCACTTTTTGGAGCCAGTCCTGAAGGCACAGAACATAATATCAGGCATAAACAGAACACACAACTGGGGATACAAGCACCATAATGTCACCCTAGGACACCTCCAAAAAAGGCTCTTTCACCCACCCAACTCAATCCAACCCAACCCAACTCCATGGATACTCAAACAATGCTGACACATAAATTCTTTAATTTTGGCCTTTATTTTCTTGTGATCCATCCTTTAAAAACACCCAAAATTGGGTAAAAATAAAGAACCTCATCCAAGATGTGTAAAACCTCACCATTTTACAGGGACGGGGGAGGACTTTGTAGTCTGGGGGATATTCAGGAGGATTTGGGGTTTTTGAGGAAATTTGGAGTAGTTTCCTCCATTATTTTGCATCCCAAAAGGTGAGGGGTTCTATCCATCACTTCAAAACCACTCAAGGAAGGTGGCCACTGAAAGTGTCTCCATCCCAGCCCAAAATGTCTCGATCCCACCTCAAAATGACTGAATACTACCCCAAAAGTATTCAATCCCACAGCGCTCCAAACCCTGGAGGGGAAGGAAGGAAGGGAGGGAGGGGTGGGATGTGAATCGAGAGAGGTGGGATATGGACTGGGGCAGATGGGATAGGAATTGGGAGGGGTGGGATGGGGATTGGGAGGGGTGAGGTGGGGTCTGAAATGAGACAGCTGAAGGTTGGGGATGATGAATGAGGACCCCATTCCTGAAGGGGTTGTGGGGTATGCCCCGGTTCTGCAGGGGTTTGACTGATGACTCACCAGTTGCCAGGCAGACCTGCAGTGCCCAACATTCCCCATGTGGACCCCACCTGCACCGCCCCTCACCTTCAGTGCCCCCCAGGAGGGGAATTTGGGGAGGGGGAAGATGGAGGCCATCCAGCTGGGCCTGCCGTGCTGTCCTGGCAGTGGCAGCTGCGGTGGGGGCCGAGTGTGGGCAGGAGCAGCTAAGAGCCCAACGCTGCCCCAGTCCGACCTGCCCCAGCTCCATCCCTGCCCCTCTGGTGGGATGCTATGGGTTTGGGAGGCACAGGAGACCAAGGGTGGGTGCTGGTCCTGGGGAGAAGAGGAGAAGGGATGGAGGAGGAGGAAAAGGAGGGATAGAGGAGGAAGAGATTACTTGGTTAAAGCACACCAAGAAAAAGGAAACAAAAATCCAAAATCAATAAATCTAAAATGAAATAAGCCCTAAACTATTTATGTAGCTCAGGAATTTCTGAAGGAGAGAGGAGTGAGGGAAAAAAAAAAAAAAACAGAAAAGGGTAAGGATGAAAAGGAATATGGAAGACCCCACTGTTGAGTCACAAGGGTCAGAGTAGACCCCTGTACAGAACTGAGCCTGGATTTGAACAGTTTATGCTTAAAGGCCCAATAGCACTTAACAGCACTTAACTGAAACTTAATCAGTAACTTCACATAGAATTTATTACACCACAACAGGAACATACCCACAGGCCCAACTGACTTACACATCTTACGTACTTCCCACTCCAGGAGAGCAGCATTCCCAGGACATTTGCTATGGCATATTCAGTGTCACACACACACGGACAGGAGTCTGTATGAGGTCCCTGTGGAAAATTCCCCTGGAATCCAGTGGAATTCTCCCTTCAGATGCCTTTGCATCTTCCCACCAGGTGCAGGGCAGAGCCTCGAGGAGTGGGGGGGGGCTCAGCCCAGGACCATTTGGGGATACCCCGAGTGAAGCAAAACAGGAGAGTTCCTGGCTGCTGTCAGAGGTGCTGCAGCCCAGGAGAGTTCCAAGGGTCTCACTCAGGGCTGCTGTTTATAGGGTCCAAGGGATGGGCTTTAGTCACAGACATTTTCCATCCTAGCCCCAGCTCAGGTTGGTGACTTTCTAGGACGTTTTCCATCCTAGCCCCAGCTCAGGTTGGTAACTTTATGGGAAAGGTTGAGAACTAAAATATGATCCCATTTGGGATGTTATTCAGGGGAAAAAAAAAAAAAAAAAGTTTCCAAGGCTGTTGGAGCTCGTTGGACAGCACCAGTTCCTGGAACAATGTTGGTGATAAACTCAAGAAGAGTTGAGCCCAAGGGCTGTTTGTCAAGGCCGAGGCCTAAACAAGTATTTCTCAGATCATGGTGTAGCCTGACAGGAGCAGGGGGCTGGGAAGAGATTTTCCCGAGAGCATCCACTGATGTTTCATGAGATCCGAGATGCTCTGAACCCTCTTCCCACATTCCTCACACTTGTAAGGCTATTCCCTGTGCCGGTGCTGGTATGCAGACAGAATAAGAGAATTTCCACAGCCTGGAGCTGGGTGAGAGGTAGACGAGAATCACCATAGGATGATGCAGAGCGGCTTTCCAACGGAGTGTGTGAGCTGTTCCTGTCCAACTCCACTGCAGAATGCCATTCTGGAAGTGGCAACTTGGCCTTTCCCGTCTGCTGGAACACCCCTGTGTGGGCAGGGACACAGGTCATGGCATGCCTCCCGCCACCGCTATTTCCAGCACCCCACGGCTAGTTGGAAGCTCAGGGGGCCGTGCCGGACCCCCCTTTCCCACTCCCCTCTGCTCCACGGCCACCGCAGCACCGGCTGCTGGGTGGGGGGAACCCCTCATGAGCCCCCCAGTGACGATCCGCCTCCCCCAGAGCTGCAGGGAACCTCTCCAGGGATTACGTAAGGGAGACACGAAGGGACCCCCTTTGGAAAGCACCTTCCCGCTGTGCCACCTCCCTTCATCTTCCCTCTCCCATTCCTTACCCATCGTCCCCCCAAATCCCAGCTCCCCCCATCTCGGTTCGGGGCTGACCCACCTTCTCTGCCACTCCGTCTAGGGGTCCGCCCCGTCTTCTCCCTTCTTCCCCGTTCACGCAGTGTCCCAGAGCCCCTGGCCCGCAGCCGGGGATGGGAGCGGGGGGAGCTGACGGCAGTGGAACGGGAGAGGAAGGGGAGGTGCAGGAGCCGGAAAAGGAGGAGAAGCCGGAAGACGGCGAGGGAGGGCGGCCTTCGTATTTGTTCTTGCCTTGCGTTTATCTCTCCCATGGCTTCCACTGTACCGGGGCCAGGAGGCCAGCTTCTGTAGCTGTCTGATCTTCCGCAAAGGAGAAGAAAAGCAGAAGAAAGCGGAAGAGGAAGAAGAGGAAATTCGCGCGCCCTGTGTCCGCAGCCCTCCCGGCCCGTGGAGCATCTGCCCCGCCGCATCCCACAGGTGACTGGGGAGGGAGAGCTTGCCCCAGATATCTTGGGTCCCCGGGAGGTGTTTTTTTTTTCGGGGGGGGATCCCGGCCGTGCCTGTCGGCAGAGCCCAAGATACGGCGTGGAGGATGGGAGATCCCGCACGCCACATGGAGATGGCCCGGCGGGGGTAAGGGGACATCAGTTCTGGCTGCCCCTGGCGTGGGAGAGCGGAGAGGAGTGATACCGGTTTGGAATACCCCCGGCGGACTGGAAAAGAGGAAGCACAGAGTTAACAGGGAGGGCAGATTGCCCTCGACCCTGAAACGGGAGACTGGGAGGGGAGACATCCCCGGCATCCTGGAGTGAGGTGAGCCTGAAGAGTGGGAACCCTGGGACCCCCAGCAGCCGAAACAGTGACTGAGAGGAGAAGGGACCCCTAGGACCTCTTAAAATTTCCAGCAACCCTAAGCGGGACCCAGGAGAGGGAAGACCTCCAGGACCCCAAAAGGGAGAGACCAGAGAGGGGGGAATCTTGGAGGGCTCCTTTGCTGAATCTTAATATTTTGGAGGGGTGTTTATTCTGCTTTGTGGTGTTTTGGAGGTTTTCATGGAAACAAGATGCCTGGTGACTTCTAGAAATGGACTTGGGCAGGAGGAACCTCCAACTCAGCACATGCTGCTTTCCCCCAAAACCAGGATTTGTCATTCCTAAAGCTTGGCTGAATGGAGGAGGAGGCTGCAAGGAAGAGGAAGATGCTCTGGGACATGCAGGCAGGTGAGGAGGAAGTCACTGCCCCTTTCCCCCTCACTTCTGCTCCATCTCCCAGCCCAGCACAGGCTGCAGGACAACCCCACTGCCAATGCTGTCCTGCTGGGGATGGACTGGGGGGATCTCCTTCCCCTTCCCTCTGGCACGGAGGCAAATCCCATCCTCTCCTTGTCCTTCCTCCCCCAGGCAATGACCTGGAGACAGAGATCAAGGAGGAGAAATCCCCCTGGCGGAACATTGCGGAAGAGGCCGTTTTGAGTGCTTCCACGGCACAGGAATCCAATGGGGAAGAGAAGCCCCAAAGATCCCGCACGAGGAGGGGCTTCAAACCCAGCCCAGGGTGCTTCAAGGAGGAAAGAGACCCCCTGTGCCAGGAAGGTGGTCAGAGCTTCAGCTGGAACTCAGAGCTGGTGAAGAAGCCTCATAATGAGGAGAAGTCCCACAAATGCTTGGAATGTGGGAAGAGCTTCAGCCGGAGCTTCCACCTCCTCCGCCACCAGATGATCCACACAGGGGAACGCCCCTATGAGTGCTTGGAATGCGGGAAGAGCTTTAGCCGGAGTTCCTGTCTGATCCGCCATCAGGTAATTCACACGGGGGAACGGCCCTACAAGTGCAAGGAATGTGGGAAAGGCTTCAGTGACCGCTCCAACCTCCTCACCCACCAGCGCCTGCACGCCAGGGAACGGCCCTTTGTGTGTGGGGAGTGTGGGAAGAGCTTCAGCATCAGCTCTGACCTGATCCAGCACCAGAAGATCCACAGTGGAGAACGGCCCTACGAGTGTCCTGAGTGTGCAAAGAGGTTTCGGACCAGCTCCCATCTCCTCCTGCATCAGCGCATTCACACAGAGGAGAGGCCCTTCCGCTGCCCTGACTGCAGGAAGGGCTTCAAACGCAATTCCCACCTCACCCTGCACCAGCGCATCCACACTGGGGAGAGGCCTTACAAGTGTGGGGAGTGTGGGAAGAGCTTCTCCTCCAGCTCTGGCTTGACCCAACACCAACAGTCCCACTTGTAAGGGAAGCCCTGGTGTGGAGGCCCAGGGGCCTACCATTGGAGCTGTAATACCTTGGCCCTGGAAGGGCAGAGGTGCCCAGGATCAAAGATACCTCTTCGAATACAACAGTCTCACCCATAGGCATTTGCAGGCTCATGTTAATGCAACAGGTTTTATTGGTATCACCCAGTTCAGCTGCTGTTTTTTTCCTTATAGGTACTCCCCCTAGAATGTTCTCCCCTCTCTTGTCCCCTATTGGTCCCAGTTTACTGCAGTGCTCTGCCTCTGTTACCTCATTGGTTCCCCAGTTGGCTGCCCCTACCTCTGCGTCACTTGTACTCAGTTCCCATTGGCCCTCGACCCTCGGATCCACCTCTTTCCCCCCATATGAAACCTTGTGTTCTCAGCCCCATTTTGTCTCTGTCCCTGGACCCTCTTCATCACAATAAACCACGTTTGGAGTTCCACACAAAGACCTGTCTCTGGCCTTGTTCATCAGCAGGTTAAGCAAGCCTGCTCTGGGAATGCAGGTCGCTCACAGAGGCTCATTGTGGACACGCTGCAACACCCTGCAAATGCCCCGACTTTGGGAAGAGCTTTGTCTGCTTCTCCAACTTCATCACCCATCAGAGAACCCACATTGGATGATTCACAGTGACCCTCACTGGGCCAAGACCCGTGATCCATGTTCCAGGTGGCCCGTGTACTGGGTTTGTGTGGCCAGGTTTTGGAAGTAGGGGGCTACAGGGGTGGATTTTCTGAGAAGCTGTCAAAAATTTCCCCGTGTCCAGCAAAGCCAGCACCAGTTCCTGGATGGACCCACAACTCGCCAACACCAAGCCCATCGGAGATCGCAGTGACACCTCAGGGATAATGGATTCAAGAAAGGAAAAGTTCCTGTGCAGAGTGGAAACATGTGAAAGGAACAGCTCTGCAGACACCCAGGGCAGTGCAGGAGGGGCAGGAGTGCTCCAAGTGCCAGAGCTGAGATTCTCCTGCAGGAGGAGCCCACACTGGAACAGGGTGATGCCCGAAAAGAAGGATGTGAGCCCTTGGGAAGCCCGTGCTGGAGTAGCCTCCATGCAGGACCCTGTGGATCCCTGGGCAGAGGAGCCCAAGCTGGAGCAGCTTTGCTGGAAGGACCTGAGGCCCTGTGGGGACCCACCCTGGGGCAGGGGAAGGGCTCCCAACTTTTCTCCCTGGGCAGCAGCAACAGGAACAAGGTGCTATGAACTGACTGTGACCCCAATTCCCAGCTCCCTGTGCTGCCGGAGGGAGGAGGGAGCACCTGGGAAAGGGGAAAGGCTGGGGGAAGGAGTTTTTAAGTTTTATTTTCCTTCTCATTATCCTGCTCTGTTTTGGTTGGTAATAAATTGAGGTCCTTTCCCCAGGGTGAGTTTGTTTTGCCTGTGACAATGTTTGGGGAGCAATCCCTCCTGGTCCTTGTCTCAATTCCTGGGCCTTTCGTTTTATTTTCTCTCCCCTGTCTAGGTGCAGAGTGCAGGGACAGAGCGGTTTTGGTGGCACCTTGCATCCAGACAGGGTCAGCCCGCCAGAGGGGGTTAGAAGTGACCTGTGAGGGTTCCCCGTTTGCTGGACATCCCCCCTGGAGCAAGGTATCCCCCCTTGCTGCAGCCCAGTCCCTCGGGCAGCGCTCAGCCGAGCAAAGCACTTGCTGCTGGTGATTTGGCAGTGTCCAGTAGACTCACAGCACTCACCCTCCTCACCTGGACTCCAGCTGTGACCCCCCACCCCCAGTGCGCCCCGCCAGGGGAATTTGGGAAGGGAATATGTGGAGGGCGCCAAGGCCGGGCCCCCCCTGCCCGGGCATGGCTGATGCCGCCCACCCACGCTCTGAACTGCTCCAGACTGGTGCTCGCAGCGCCACACGGCTGCTCTGGGGCCGTCAGCACCTGCTGCCGACATGCTGGCCATGGGGCGTGTGGCGGCAGCTGGGGCTGGACTGGTGGCACTGGTGTTGCTGGGAGCGCCCCTGGTTGAGCAGGGAAGCAGGGGAGGGAACTGAGACGTGTGTCCTGGCTTGTAAGATAAGCATATATTCTATTTGCCATCTGTCGGAGGTGGGGCAGGTATCTTCTGTTGGGCAGCTTTCTTATCTCTTTCAAGAACAATGTCTCCTTCCGGGGAGATACCTTCTGTTAATGGGCCATTGAATGGCTCACTGCATGACTGATAAAGTTATATCATCCCATTGTGAGATGCTCCACCCAGAAGGAGGAGCCAAGCTGCATAAAATCAGCATTTCTTGAGACAGCAGCTCAGCCTCTTCACTGGATTCCCAGAGGAAGACCAGGCCCATCTACTCTATCACCAGACCTTCAGAGAAAATTACACCCTTCTATTGGACCATCACTTCAGCAGCATTTCATCTGCCACTCTAGGAACAGGAGGAGCAGCCACCATTTAACTGGACTATCACTAACACCCTGACTCCTCAGGGTGTCAGGTTTCTGACTCTATCAGTAGTTTTGTTTGTACTAATTACATATTTTTTAAAATTTAGTTTTTTCTAGTAAAGAACTGTTATTCCCATTCCCATATCTTTGCCTGAGAGCCTTTTTATTTTGAAATTGTGGTCATTTGGAGGGAGGGGATGGACTTGGGGGATGTCCTTCCCCTTCCTTCTTGCATGGAGGCAAATCCCCTCCCTCCCTCCCTCCCTCCCTCCTTCCCCAGGCACTGACAGAGACCAGGGAGGACAAATCCCTACATCACAACCTCATGGAAGAGGCCGTTTTGAGTGACTCCACAGCACAGGAATACAATGGGAAGGAAAAGCTACAAAGGTATCCTGTGAGGAGGGTCTCCAAACACAGCCCACGGTGCTCCGAGGAGGAAAGACATATACTGTGTCAGGAAGACAGCCAAAGCTTCATCCAGAGCTCTGACCCTTGAGGTGGTCCTTGAGTGGTTTCACATTGAGGAGATGTGCTACAGGTGCTTGGAATGTGGGAAGAGCTTCAGATGGAGCTGCTACCTGATCCGGCACCAGAAGATTCACACAGGGGAACGGCCCTAGAAGTGCTTGGAATGTGAGAAGAGCTTTAGCCGGAGCTCCTGTCTGATCCACCATCAGGTAATTCACACGGGAGAACGGTCCTACAGGTATAGGGAATGTGTGAGGAGCTTCAGTGACCACTCTAACCTCATCAGCCACCAGCGCCTGCACTTCAGGGAATGGGTCTACAAGTGTGGGAAGTGCAGGAAGAACTTCAGCCAGAGCTCCCACCTGATTCACCACCAGAATATCCACACTGGGGAAGAGCCCTTGGAGTGTCCTGACTGTGGGAAAAGCTTCACTCAGAGCTCTACCTTGACCTTACACCAATGGATTCACTGCAAAGGGAACCCCTGTGAGTGCCCCAAGTGTGGTAAGGGCTTCAAACGCTGTTCCAACTCCATTACCCATTGGAGGACCAAAGTTGGATGATCCACAGTGAGCCCCATCGGGCAGAGACTTAGAGACCCGTGTTCCTGGTAACCCATGTTGGGCAATGTATTGCATTTGTGTGACCAGGTTTTAGAAACGGGTGCTCCAGGGGTGGCTTCTGTGAGGAGCTTCCAGAAGCTTTCCCCCACATCCAGCTCCTGTTCTGATGCATGCCTGAAGGCGAGGGTAACCCAGGTTATGGTTCTTGGATCCCCTGGCACAGATTAAAGTGAAACAACAGTGACTGATCTATGTTTATAAATATATCTCTGTTGGGTTTATTTTGAACAATTTCTTTGCCATGTAAAGCAGGTTTGGAACCCTTTTGGTTACCATCTCTAGCAATATAGAAGCATTAAAATAACACTTAGGAAAACTTATAAGGGAAAAGACAGTAAGAGTAGAAAGATACACAGGCACCAGTCCTGGATCCAGCAACAAAAATAGATTGTTGCGATGTCCTGGTCCTTGTTCTAAGTGATGGTCCCAGTTTGGATTCCTTGGGGGCTGGGAAAGCTCCAGAAACACCAAGTTCTGTGGGTCAATACGGATTCAGGTGTGAATGCCCAGATACCTCCCCTGGAAAGAGTTTTACACTATTTCATGTCACACTGTGGATCCCGGGGCACTTTGGGGGGCTCTGATGGTTTATGGCCCCTTCTAAGATGTGGCCCCGCCTCTCTCAGCAGAGCAGCTGAGCCAGGTATGGCCCATGTAAAGGGATGAAAACCTCCAGCCCTCTGTGTGAATGCCCTGGGCCTTCCGCAGGGGAGTTTCCAGAGCCGAGCCAGTTGTGTAAGAGAGGGCATTGCCCTGGTCTAAAGCCCTGTCCCACCTGGCAGCATTTCTTCCTGATCGGCCTCTTCCCTTCCCTGGCTCCCTGCCCGGCTAGTCCCCTCCCCTCCGGGGCTGGGTGTTCACCCCCTCTGCCCCTGGGCACTTCCTGTGCCCGTGGCCAGTGTTATAAATGAAAAATGATCCAGCCAAATTAAAAAAAATAAAAAGAATTTATTTTAGCAATAGAGATCTAACTTAGCCAGCCACAAGGAAAAGGACAGTGCCTAGCCCAGGATCGGCGCTGGGTGCAAGACACAGAGATCAGCCTCAGCAGAGGTTTCACTCTATGCTCCCACACCACCATACTGGTACAAGTGATTTTTATAGGGAAAATTTTGCCTGAAGCCAGGATTTCAGCATTCAGTCCTTTGTTTCATTCAAAGTCCCATAAGTTGATGAGATTTCTTTCTCGGTGACAAGGCAGAACAATTCGAAGTCCGGTGTCGTTGAAACTCTTGATGAAATTTACGGGAACACGGTATTCACATGTATCGGCCCGGGGGATGTTCCTGATGTCCATCTCGGGTCGTTCACGCGATGATCAGCGCCTAGGTGTCTCCGTATTGCCTCAGATAAGGCCCATGTCCTGGCGAGCCACATCCTTTTGCTTGTAAATCGGGTTTCAACACACACCTGGTTTTGCCTGAGAAGGGGGGCTTCTAATGCCAAAGAGTACATTCTAACAACTATTTAATATTATATATATATATATATATATGTCATGCAAAAAAAAAAAAGGCGCAAATTATACCTGTTACATATAACAATCCCCCACCTTTTATATTAACCCATTAATTCGTGCCCTACTTATTATTTCTACTAGTTTCTATAGTTTTTATTTTATCTTGCAGTCACAGGGCCTACAATGAGTTTGATATATATATTCTTTCCTTACTTCCCCATGTTCAAGTCCTCTCCCGGAATTTCGTGGTAGTATTTGTGTGTCTGTTCTCTTCCCTTTATTTGTTTTTCGAATCTGGCTAGGGCTTCAGCTGCCCTGCTATGTGGTGTCTCCTCTTGTAGTGTCATCAGTTTTGATACCTGGTTCGTTTTTCCTAGAGCGGATTCTGGATCTGTGGGTAATGCTGCCATCTGCATCCCCTGTACTACTGAGTGTATAAGCCTTATACAACAGGGGATGAGACAGGGTAGGAATATGACTCCCGCCACCGAGCATGAAATGAAGAAAATTACCTTTTTCCACCAGGCCCCGTTGAACAAATGGTCCCACCACGATGACTGGAGCAGGGAGTCCCACTTTTGTACCGGGACGTGGGCTACTCGTTTAATTTCTGTGGCCAGGTCTCTAATAGTTTCCCTGTAATCGTCTATCTCCACACAACACTGGGATTCGTTAAATTTCCCACAGACACCCCCTTCCTCGGCTAGTAAGTAATCAAGGGCTATCCTGTTTTGGTATACAAAAGCCCTCATCTGAGAGTGTTGCTTGGATAATAATTCGAGGGCATCTGAAGTGTGATTGGATACGATCTCTACCACAGCCTGCAGTCTTATTAAGCGGTTCAGCAAATAGATGGGGGTCCTATATACCCATGACCCATCCTGTGCCCATGTGGCCGGACCATAGTATTCAATTATTCTTTCAGCAGGCCATTCGTCTTCACCCCAAGTTTGTCCCCCACCAATGAGAGGAAATTTTTCCTTTAAGCTTCTCCTCTCCCGGTTTAGAGATTCATACAAGGGGGCCCCCAGTGAGCTGCTTTCTGACCTGGGTAAGATGAAGAAAACAGGTCTGATAGTCCTACCGTGCAGGATCCCTTCCAGTGTTGAGGTAACTCGCTGTAGGCCTTTTTCCCACAGATCCAGTACAACCCATTTGGTGCTTTCCATCTATTCCTTATGTTCTTCGGTTCATCCCAGTACTTACTTAACTCATTGATTGACCAGTATGGGTTGGCTCCAGGGCTTTTGTTCCTGCAAAGCCCGATTTTATCACTCCATTCGCACTTATCCTTTTTCTCCTGGCTCCAATACCCAGTAGGGCTTTCAGGCTGCCAGGTCTTAATTTTGCTGGTAGAGTTAATGGTTAAAGTGGATATGCACGGAGTGTAGCCTACAACTTCTGAGTATTCTCTACCTTCTCTGCTGAGACAGAAAGTTCCGATTACCCGTTTATCCAACACCCACCCCTCTGGTCTTTGAATTATTTTGGGGGTCCTGTTGGCCTTCCACTTCAGGAGTCAAACGCTTGCCCTTCCAAAGCCATTTCTCAGCAGATTTTAGCCCCCCACAGATCCAGCAATTCGACAACCCTAGTTCAGTGGCAATTTCCTGCATCAGATCCACAAATAGATTCTGATCTGAAGCAGGTAATCCCCATTTTGTGTATTGTTTTTCCAATTGGTCATATTGCTCACTTAGAGTTTTCAATCTTTCCTGTTCCACCCTCTTTTTTCTCATTTCAGCCTCCTGTCTTTTTACCTCTTGCATTACCTGTTTCATCTTATTTTCTGGGTCCATTCCCTCTTTGTCCTTTGTGAAGCAGAATATCTTCTCATACTGTAAACAAACCCTGTCATCCTGGTCCTCTAAAAGGTCCAGGATAATTGGCTCAGTTTTTAGAGGTATCCTATTTTCATACTTCAGGTTATTTCCCACCCAGTAGGTTTTTCCCCCCATCAGACAGATACCTAGTTCATTGGGGTTATAACACAGTGAATTACCTTGAAAGTAAGTAATAAAAACTGACTCTTGCTTCCCACCAATCCATACAGTACGATTACATTTGCTACAGGCTGGGATGGAAATTTCCCCTGGGCTCCTTCGGTGCAATTTATGTGCTGACTGTCCATTTTTGAGGTATATTTCTAATTTTTCCTTGAATTTATATGCCCCCTGTTGATTGTTAGTTTTAGAACAAGGTTTATTAGGCTTACCCTTACTGCAGTTCCATGGGATCAGGGGCACTGGACCTCCTGGGTACCTGCCACTGGGTTCCCCTGTTTCAGGGTTAGAAAGGTTACTGAGGCACGTGGCTAGACTCAGGCTCGTCAGGATTACTCCCACTGCTAGGATTCCTCTGCCGTTCCCTGCGCCCACTGGGGTGCCTCCAGCAGCGGGGTAGACCATCTTCTTGGCAGCAGGAATCTTCGTCGGTGGTTTTGTACCAAGACCGAGCTGCATACATACCTTCGCTTAAAGGTGCCCCACCGGCATAATTCAACAGGATCTGCACTGCAGGTTACCTTGTTCAACCTACGGCACTCAACAGTAACGATTTTAGCTTTTGTTTGTAATTTCCCCCTCAATCTGTTCTGATATAGACGAAACCAAATTATTGAATCCAATTGAATCAGTCTCAGCCTGGTGGCCAATACCAGAAAATGGCTAGTCAGGTTTTGTTCTTGTTTAAAGCACTTTGCACACAGCCCACTCGGTCTTATTCCTCTCCAACAGTGAACAACCCACCTATTATAACAGTATTCACAAATAAAATATGCAAAGGGGTAACAGTTACAATCTGGCACAGAACATCTGACCAAGTTACTCTCGGTCATTTACTAGGCCGGCGCAAAGTTATCTTCAAATCTCCAGGGGAGGAGGTGATTTTCCACTCCGGGGCTCGGTCCTGAAGGTCAATTTTCTTCACCCTTGACACGTGTGTCCACCTCTTCTCTGCGGTGCGTATAGCAGTGTCTGTAGTTAAAAGGATGATATAGGGTCCCTCCCAATGACAGGATAGTGGAACTTCTTTCCATGTTTTTATGAGAACCCTGTCCCCACGCTGTATCTTATGTATGGAGAAGCCAAGGGGGCTGTGCTGCATGATTACCCCCTGCTTTCACAATTCCTCAAGATTCTTATTTAATGTTATCAGGTATGGTTGTATTTGCCCATCCTCTAATTTCGGATGCCCTACAGGCATACCATGAGTATAAGGCATCCCATATAACATTTCAAAAGGTGAAAGCCCCATTTTGGAATGAGGCATAGTTCTTATGTTTAATAAGGCCAACGGGAGACATTTTATCCATGACATTTTTGTTTCTAACATTAGTTTGGCTAGTTGGGCTTTTAATGTTTGATTCATCCTTTCCACTTGCCCAGAACTCTGAGGGTGCCACGGGGTGTGATAATCCCATCTGATACCTAAGGTATCTGCCAATTGTTTAATAATTTTTGAAGTAAAATGTGTTCCTTGGTCCGAATCAATGTAACTTGCTAACCCGTATCGAGGTATAATTTCCTCCAATAAGAACCTTGATACTGTCTGGGCTGTAGCCCTGGAGCTTGGAAAAGCCTCCACCCGGTGGTTTAGTTTGTCTACTATGACTAGTAAAAATTTGTATCTCCCAACCTTAGGTAGATCAGTGAAATCTACCTGGATTCTTTCAAAAGGTCAGTAAGCTGCTGGGCGACTCCCCAGTGTTAGTTTCCGGGAATTTGCTCTATTTATTTTTTTGCAGATTATGCACCCCTGTACCTCTTGCTTAGCCAGTTCATATATCCCTTTACAGCCAAAGAATCTCAGGAATTGCTCGGCTAGTGCTTGGGCCCCCCAGTGTGTTTGTTGGTGCAATCTCCTTAGAATCTTCCTAGTGTGTTCTTTCGATAATAATTCCCTCCCATCTGGCAACTTCCACTTACCTCCTTCCAGACGCCCCCCAATCTTTTGATAATCCTCTATCTCCTTTTTGGAGGGCTGGGGGGGGTGGTTCCTGGGTTTCCTCCCTTTCAACCCTTTCAACCTCCGGGATACTCACCTTTAACAAAGCTGCACTTTTTGCCTCTTTGTCGGCTAAGTTGTTCCCCCGAGTTCGGAAGTGCATCCTGGTTTGGTGTCCTTTTACATGGACTACAGCAACTGCCTTTGGCCCTCTGATAGCTTTTAATATTTGTTTAATTATTTCTTCATGAATTAGCCCCTTTCCCCGGGTATTTAGCAGTCGCCTTTCTTCCTAAATTTTCCCAAAGGTATGTAGTACCCCAAATGCGTATTTGGAATTAGTGAAAATCGTCCCCTTTTTCCCTTCAAGTTCCAGCAATACCCTGTATACAGCATATAGCTCACAGGCTTGAGCCAACCACCCTGCATTCAGGGGTCCGGACTCTATCACTTTTCCCGTTTGCCCATCAATGACCGCATATCCCGACTTTCTTTTGCCTTCTATTACCCTTGCAGAACCGTCCACAAACCATTTTTCCCCTTCCTCGAGCTCTTTTTCCTCTAAATCCAGTCTTATTTTGGTTTGCAGTTCCACCATCTCAACACAATCATGAGACAGGTCTCCTGGAGCATCCCCAAATAGGAATTGGGCCAGGTTTTGTGCCGGGGTGATTTTTAGCTCCAAGTCATGGGAATGAATTAAAATGGCTTCGTATTTCAGCAGCCTAGCGTCTGTCAGCCACTTGTCAGCTTTTTGCTATAAAATGCTCCTTACATTGTGGGGGGAGTAGATGGTCAATGAAGCCCCGAATGTTACCTTTTTGGCTTCTTCTACCAATATTGCCATGGCCACAATTGCTTTTAAGCAAGTGGGCCACCCCCTGCTAACAGGATCCAGGAGCTTGGATAGGTATCTGACCAGTTTCTTGGCCCCTGCCCAGTCCTGAGTTAGAACTCCATGGGCAGTATGATTGCTAACATCTACAAAAAGCTGAAAGGGCCTTTTTCTATCCGGGAGACTCAATACAGGGGCTGCCATAAGGGTCTCCTTTAATTCCCTGAAGCCTTCTTCATCTTGTTCGGTCCATTTGAGCCTATCCGTGGTAAGTTTGTCATAGAGAAACCTTACTGTATCCTTCAATCCATTGCCTGCAATAACCCAAAAGTCCCAGCAACTGCCTAACCTCCCTTTTTGTTTTCAGGGGAGGCAGTGCAATTATTCCGGCCACCCAGTCTGGATCTAATTTCTTTTTCCCTTTTGTTAACCAGTGCCCTAAGTATTTCACTTCGGGCTCCATGAATTGTAATTTGGACTTTGATACCTTCAACCCCGTTTTCCCAGGAAATTCAACAAAGCTATAGTTCCCATTCGTACCTCCTCTTCATTAGAACCAGCTACCAATAAATCATCTACATATTGTAACAGTTTGGTCCCAGGAATTCACATAAATTCACTAAGCAGTCTTTCAAGGGCTTGACCAAAAAGATTAGGTGAATCCACAAACCCTTGAGGGAGGGAAGTCCACCTTAATTGTTGTTTTCTTTGTGTGTCCGGGTCCTCCCATTGGAAGGCAAAGAAATCCCAGCTCCCCTCGGCTAGGGGGCAAGTCCAGAAGGCGTCTTTTAAGTCAATCACACTATACCATATATCTTCTGGGGAGATATTATTCAATAAAGTATACGGATTAGAGACCGTGGGAAATAAGGTTTTTGTTCTTAGATTTACTGCTCTTAAATCTTGTACCAATCTGTAACTACCATCCAGTTTCTGAACTGCCGGGATAGGTGTATTATGTCTTGACATGCAAGGTTCTAATGTGCCTTTATTAAATCCTCGATTATCGGTTTCAATCCCTTTCTTCCCTCTAAAGGGATGGGATATTGTTTGATCCTTATGGGATCTTCTGGTCTCTCAATTTTGATGTGGATTGGTTCCATGTTTAATTTTCCAGCTTCCCCCGGAGTGTGCCAAACTCTGGGATCAATCTTTTCCTCATCCTCGGTCGTCAGCTTACCATGAGTTTTGAGTCCTTCGTAATTATGCTTATTCCTAGCACCACCATCAGGTCTCTTCCCAGTAAATTGTATTCTGTTTCTTCTACTAATAAGATGTCCCCATACAGATTTTATTCTCAGATTCTATTTCTACATCCCTCAAGACAGGGACTTGAAAGGGTTCCCCTTTTGCCCCAATTACGGTCATAGAATCCTTACCTTTTGTGCACCCGGGAGGCAGTTGCCGGACTGTGGTTCTTTCTGCTCCTGAATCAACCAAAAAAATCAACTCCTGCTTTTGGGGTCCAGCCTTTAATTTTGTCAAGGGCTCTCCAGATGTTCGCGACCCCAAATTATAGAGCCCCTGACACCTCTAGTCCTCCTGAAAAATCATTTCATCTTTCATCCTTTTTTTACAGTCCCTCTTGAGGTGTCCTCTTTTCTTACGGTAAAAGCATTCAGGGGTACTTACCTGTTTGTCCTTCCTTTATGTAGGTCCCGGCTTTCCCTGGGGCTTTCGAGCCTGTGCTGGCTTTCCCATTGTTTGGACTTGCTCTTGTTTGTTTGCTTCCCTGACTGCTGCTACCAACACCTTGGCTTGTATTTTTTGTTTCTCTTCATCCCTCCTCATATATACCTTTTGCGCTTCTTTTAACAATTCTTGTAGGCTTTTCTCTTGCCAATTATCTATTTTCTTCAATTTTCTCTGAATGTCCTCCCATGATTTTGCAACAAATTGCGTTTTTAAAAGGATTCCCCCTACAGGGGATTCGGGATCAGTACCCGAGTACATTTGAAGGCTTTTCCTGAGCCTTTCCAACCATTCTGTGGGAGTTTCGTCCTTCCCTTGACACTCCCCTAGTGCTTTACTAATATTTTGTCCTTTATGGACCGCTCCCTGGATACCTTGTATTACCATGTTTCTTAGCCCGATCATTTTGGCCCGATCCTCCTCCACCTGAGCATTCCATGATAGTCCTTGTTCTGGCCACTTCTCCGCCCCGCTCCCTCCCTGGGGGTTTCTGAATTTCCAATCCTTGATGGCAGCCTGCCTTATCATATCTCGTTCCTCTGCATTAAACAAGGATCTTAATATGGCTGAGATTTCATCGTACGAGTATATACTATTTCCCAAGAATTCATCCAACCTCTCTGCCACCCCCAACAGGTCAACCATTAGTTTCCCCATCTCCTTTTTAAAAGCCCTTACATCCCCCGTATTGATGGGAACGTTTACAAATCCGATGACTCCGGGGGCGGTTGGGACTTCCCTTAAAGGGTATAGATTAGGTCTGTCCCTTTCATCATCACTATCCTCTGTATTTTCTCTCCTTGCTTTACACCCAGTTCTACTGGCAGGAGGAGATGAGTTTTCCCCAGTGTGAAGCGGCTGTGTGTGTGTGTCCCCATGTTGTGTGGGGAGGGGGGGGTTGAGAAGGTCCTGGTGTGTCTGCAGCCAGAGTTTGGGCATTAGGTGGTGATGCAGACTGAGCTGGAGGTGCTGTTTGTGGGGCGGCCGGGACCTGTGTTTGTGATGGAGGAACTTGGTATGGGGGTGGTATGTTTTCCAGGGGTTCCCAAGTTTTACCTGAACTTACCTTGCTGCTGGAGGTCTTAATAGGGAACAGCTGCGCGCTAGCATATTCCCATAGCCTGGCATACCCCAGCTCCTCATCATCCCACTCCCCTTCTTTGTATAAGTGTTCAGATAGTGCTTGGCAAAACTTACTTTCAAAGGTACCAGAAATGGGCCAGTATAGGAATTTTCCAATTTCCCTGTTTCCCCATACCTCTACACAGTAGTGTATCATTTTTTCTTTGGACTTACTCCGCCTCAAGGAGCAGTCTTCCCAGTGTTCTTACATCCAGCCCAAGGGACTTTCCCTCGGAATTTCAGGCAACCCATCCTTTTTCCCTCCTCCCGATTTATTTTTCCCTGATTTTAAGTTCTTACCTTTTCCAGATTTAGAACTCTTCTCCTGAGTTCTCCCCTGGACTTTACTGTTCCTTTGTCCCATGTTTAAAGTTTTTCCTTACCATGTTTCCGAGACGGTGTCCGCAAGCCGTTCCAAGAAGTCAGTTACTCGCGTGCTAAATGTATACTCCAGTCCTGTCCCGGACCGAGTCTTACCAAATGTTTAAACCGGTCTGTCCCCAACCAAGCCTTGCCAACCTAGTAACCGCACAGTGAACCGCTCTGTGGGTTTTCAGTTGGAAGAAGGGTGAGCTCTCTTTTACCTGTTTCCCTGGACTCCCCGAGTCCAGAAGTCGGTAAGGTTTACCAATTTCTCAAACCCACGAGAACGCACCTTCCCTCCGCCGACCTGTCCATGAGTGGATCCCCGTAACTCCCCCGAGTTTCAGGTCGTATGCGTGTTGTGAGTGTACCCGAGTTCTTTCGCTTCCCCCGTAGCCGACCACTTCCCTCGCAGGATAGTGAAACTGCAGTTTCTTGGGGACCGCTCTCGCCCCGTGATGAGGTCACGTCTCACACACACACCCACTCACGCCTCACTCAACCACGCGATACTTAGGGCTCCTTTTCCCGCGTGGATTCTTCGTGCACGTTGATTTTATGAGTGAAAAAGTTTTTGCTGCAGCCTCGGAGACTTCGGCTCCGAATTCCGAGAGCTCTGGGCCCACCTTTTTTTTCCTTACCGTGGCTTTTGTGGCTTTTCGTAATCCGGTTGGTTCCGTGGGATTCCTCCTTCCCGTCCAGCCGCTGAACTCAGCGGGGCGCCGCCCAGATTGAGGATAGGGAACTCCCTGGATACCCCCAAACCAGATCACATCAGGGTCACCAAGATTGTTATAAATGAAAAATGATCCAGCCAAATTAAAAAAATAAAAAGAATTTATTTTAGCAATAGAGATCTAACTTAGCCAGCCACAAGGAAAAGGACAGTGCCTAGCCCAGGATCGGCGCTGGGTGCAAGACACAGAGATCAGCCTCAGCAGAGGTTTCACTCTATGCTCCCACACCATCATACTGGTACAAGCGATTTTTATAGGGAAAATTTTGCCTGAAGCCAGGATTTCAGCATTCAGTCCTTTGTTTCATTCAAAGTCCCATAAGTTGATGAGATTTCCTTCTCGGTGACAAGGCAGAACAATTCGAAGTGTGTCTCCATATTGCCTCAGATAAGGCCCATGTCCTGGCGAGCCACATCCTTTTGCTTGTAAATCGGGTTTCAACACACACCTGGTTTTGCCTGAGAAGGGGGGCTTCTAATGCCAAAGAGTACATTCTAACAACTATTTAATATTATATATATATATAATGCAAAAAAAATGGTGCGAATTATACCTGTTACATATAACAGCCAGCAAAACCCCCACTGCTTTTGCCAATGGTTTGAGCCATTAACCCAGGACATTTCAGTCCCCAACAGCTCTGCTCCCCAAAAGCTGAGAGGGATGGATGATACCTCAAAACAAGTCCTGGGTCCGCTTCTGCCCCTTCCCATCACAGTATCCCTGCGGGTTCCCCCAGAATCTCTCCACACAGCTCCCTAGTAAATGGGATCGGCGTGAACTGGGAAACTTTATTGGGAACACTGAAAGCAGGCGGACAGGGCAGAGTGACAGCAGGGCTGGGGGGACACACGACCCCCCCAAAATCAGCACGGGGATGGAGCGGGGGGTCCCGGCCGGGCCCGAGACCACAGGGAGTGGCTGCGGCTGCCGGCGGCTCAGGAGCTGTGTGGGCAGAGAAAAGGGGGTGACAGTGGGCTAGGGGCCCCAGGGGGAGCACACACGCTCCTGGGGACAGGGGACATGATCCCCGGGACCCCCCTGACCTTCTTGCGCAGGTAGAAGCCGAGCCCCAGCACCAGGATGACAAAGCCCAACACGAAGCCCCCAATCCCTGTCAGCATCTTGCTGCGGGTGGTGTCCAGTGGCATCTCTGGGGGGTCCGCAGGGGTCAGGACTCCCCAAAATCCCTCACAGACACCCCAAGCCCCTCCAAGCACCCTCACACCCCTCCAGCTCACCCAAGTCCCCATGAGACCTCTTTCCTATTCCCATCCAACCACCCTAATACCACCCAAGTCGCCTCCCCATCCCTCCAGGACCCTAAACCCCCTCCCAGTTGACATCCATCTCCCAGTGATCCCTCAAACCTTTCCCAGTCCCTTCCCAGTCCCACCAGGACTCACCAACATCACTGCCAGCAGACTGAAGTACACACAACTCCCATCCCAGCCCCGCTTTTACATCCCCAACCTGCTTCCAGCCCCTCCGGCTCCATCTGACTCCCTTCCAGTTACATCCAGCAGCACCAGGAGTGCCATCAGCCACCAGGAAACCCCTAACTTCATCACACTCTTCCCAGTATCCTCCAAACCTCTGCTCTGCCCTCCCAGGCCATCCAAACCCTTCTCCCAGTTAACCCCTGCCTCCCTCAAACTTCCCCCCAGTTACTCCCAGCTACTACCAACTCCCCTCTCAGTCCCCCCAGTCCCATTCCCGTTCCCCAGTGCTGTGGGGGCCAGGCCGTACCCCAGTGCCGGCTCAGGGGGTGCTCCAGGCTGATGTGCTCCACCTGGCAGGTGTAGGTGAGCCCACGTCGGGGGGTGGTTTCCAGCAGCACCAGGAGCTGGTGGGTCCAGTCCCCATTGGGGACCACATCGGTGGCCACTACAGAGAGCTCCTGCTGGCCCTGGAACCACCTCACTTGGATGTGAGCAGGGTAGAAATCCATCACAGAGCAGAGCAGGTGGCCAGGGCCGGGCTGGGAGCTTGAGGGCACCAGCGAGATGGACACACTGGGGGGCACTGGGAGAGACCAGGGACACTGGGATAAGATGCAGGTAAAATGGGAGACACGGGGCGGGGGGCTCGGGTAACATTGAGAGGGACTGGGGAGGGACTGGGAGGGGGATGAAGAATGCTGGGAGGGCACTGGGAGAGAGGATGGAAGTCTGGGAGTGGACTTAGAAGGACTGTGAATGGAATGGGAATGAACGGAGAGGGACTGGGAAGGAAGTTCCTGGCATTGGGAGGGATTTCAGTGGCACTGTGAGGAACTGGGAATGAAGCGCGGCACTGGGAGGCAGAGTCCAGCGCGGGGCACTCGGCGCTGCGGATCTGCCTGGCAACTGATGAGTCATCAGAGAAACGCGCTCTGATTGGCTGAGAGGCTTCAGCCCTACGCAACGTTGAGATGGACACGCGGGGGGCACTAGGAGAGACTGGGATGGATTGGGAGAGATAGGGAGAGCTCCGGAACACTGCGGGGTGGGCAAGAGGCCACGGGGATGGGCACAGGAAGGGCTGACATGTCTGGGGTTATTCCCAGGGAGGTTTTGAGGAGGTCCAGGGTCATTGCCAGGGCAGGGCCCAAGGGGACACGCTCTGCCCCACGCTCACCTCTGCGCTCCACGAGGAACGAAGTGGACAACTCGTAGTTGTGCCGGCAGTGCCTGTCCACCGCAGCCCGTCTGTGCTCCATCCATTCCGGGTTGCTGTTCCAGTACCTGGCAACCTTCTCCCCATACGGGGTGTCCCCTACAAAGTGCCCCACGTCGCTGTCGAAGTGCACGTACTGCTCCCGGTTGTAGATGAACCTCTTCATGAACCTCACCCGCTGGGTGCCGTTAATGAAGTGACACTCGGACTTAACCATCTCCTGGAACACTCCTGTGTGTGCAGGACACAAGTCAGAGGGTGCCCCCCCAGCAGCCCCCAGCACCCCACAGCAAGCCAAGAGCTCAGAGGCCCACCCCGGACCCCCACTCTGTACCCATTGTGTCCCACGTGCCACCCCTCGTAGGCTCTTTCTTCCCACGGCTCCTCTTCCTCTTTTCCACCCTTCTCCGTATTTTTCTCCCTCTTTCCCATAACTCCTCAGTCACCAGCACCACCCCCCCACATCAATTTGAGGGTCCCACCTCCCCCTTGTCCCTCCACGCCCCACCGTTTCCACCCTCCCAACACTTCCCTTCCCGCCCCTCCTGTTCACCCGAGAGCTCCGCGTCTGCACCTGAGGAGGCTCCCAGCACCAACAGTGCCACCAGCAGGGCCCCAGCTGCCGCCACTCGCCCCATGACCAGTGCCGGGCAGGGTCTGACACCTCCCCCCTCTCCAAATTCCCCTCCCCTATGGGGGCGAGGGCGGGGCGCGGGTGGAGTCCAGGTGAGGAGCTCTGGGCGCTGCGGGACCGCCTGGCAACTGGGGCGGCAGCAGCGCCGCGCGCTCTGATTGGATCAATATTGTTTGTACCTCTCTGAGTGGCTGAGGAGAGGCCCGGGAGGAGGAAGAAGAAACGGGAGAGATCCCGCCCCGACCACCGGCACAGGCGCAACAGACCCATGGGTACAGGGAGTGAATTTATTACCAATCAAATCACAGCAGCACAAGAAGGGAAAGAAATCTCTCCAACACTTTCCCCCCACCCAACGGGGATCACCAGGACCACGGATCACCAGGGCTCTGCCCAACGGGGGTCACTGGGGATCATCCAGCCCGGATCCTCCCATGGGGGATGGAGTTGGAGCAGCACACAAAGCTCTTCCCGCACTCGGGACACTCGTAGGGCCTCTCGCAAGTGTGGATGCACTGGCAGGTGACGAGCTTGGAGCTCCAGCTGAAGTTCTTCCCACACTCCCCACACTCCCCACACTCCCCACACTCACAGGGCCATGTGCCGGTTTGGATCTTGTGGTCCTTAATGCGGTGGGGAGTTCTAGCTGAAGCTCTGCCCACATTTCAAGAACTTGCAGGGCTGTTCCCTGAGGTGGATCCTATGATGGGTGACCAGGTCAGACTTCCATATGAAGCTCTTCCCACATTCCAAGCACCAGCAGGGATGTTCCTTAGTTTGGATCTCCTGGTGCCGGATCAGGTGGGAGCTCTGGTTGGAGCTCATGCCACATTCCAAGCACTTCTAGGCTGTCTCAGTTTGAGAGATGATTTAAAAGAGGACACTCTGGAGTGAGTGTTGTCCCCTCTACAGGGTTCCAACAATCTCTTTCCACCAACAGGAAATGAAAATTTAAATAGATGAAAGTGAAAAAAAACTCCAACAGTTTATTAACAAACAGAATGACCACATGGCAAGGGGAAAAAAAAAAAGGTAAATAAATGCTAGATATTAAATTGTCAGACCTTATCCCCCACGCACGCCGTGAGACAAAAGACCCAAAATGCCAGAGAAATCCCCGCTCACAACAGGCAGCACACGACAGCACCGGCTTCTCCCCCAGGGGAAAAACCAACCAGGGGCTATCCTGAAGGAGATGGAAGCCCGGGGCTCACCCAGTGTTGAACTCCCCAGCTGGGCTCCGCAGGCACGGTCCCAGCACATGAAGCAGCAGGGCTGAAGCCTCGGGGTGTTTTCTCTCCCGGCTCGGCCTGGCTCGCAGCGACTTTGGGCTGCAGTGGTGCCGCTCTGCTCCTGCCCGCGCAGAGCCCCCGGGCTCCGACAAAGCAGCTGCTCAGTTCACCTCCAGGCACTCCAAGGCTCGCCACTGCAGCCTCTCCGAACCAAGGAAAGGGAAAGAATCCTTTGCCTGGTGTTATAAACAGAACCACACTCCCGGTACTAAAAGTTATTTCAGCATTTATTATAATAAAAAGAAAGGCCTAAAGCAAGGGGGCCCACGGGCCAAGCAGGAGCATTCCCATCAAGGAGGCTGCAGTGCCGGCACTGGCTCTTCTTGAGCAGCGATGTCCCCAACATTCCAGGTGGAGCGGCATGGGTTCAGTGGGTCAGATGCCCCTTTTTATCCTGTTTTTTGTCCCTTTGGATTGGTTTCTTTTTGGATCCTTCATTTGCATGAAGGTTTAAGGCGCTTGATTGGCCCATTACAGTTCTGTCCAGGCGGGCTCGTTTCGCTTGGGGGGTAGTGCACTTTCCTTAGGTTTATTATGGTACATAGCGTACTGTATTTCTTATAACTACCCTTTTAACCATAACCAAACTAACAGTGCATGCTTAACAATTATCAACTATTTTACAACCATTTCTAACCTATTTTTAACAGCTGGCCCAAAAAAGCTTTTCACCAAACAGAGAACCATGGTGCACAGAGAGAGCCGAGGAAAACCCAATCAGCTAGACGCCAGTGCAGTTGTTGGGGGTTGAGTTTTTAAATTTTCTTTCCTTGTTACTTGTGGAATTTTTTCCCATTGAGTTTCCAAGAAGCACTAATGGCTGTGTGCTTAAGATAGTAGGGAGGAGGAACTCCTCTACTTTTTTCGGGAGTTTCTCATGGGGGGTGGGCAGGACAGGACAGAGATACAACAAGAATAGAGGCAGGAAAAAAGACGAGGACTGTGCAGTTGGGGACGCTCTATCTGCTGGGCTTCGGAGAAGGACAGTCAGACCTGCTGCTTGGAGAATGGAATTCGCTGCCACTGTTAAAAGCAGGCAAATTGGAGCCGAGATAGTTTAAAAGGCTTGGGCCTGTTTATTAAAAACAAAAACAACTGAAGACGAGGCCCCAGGATAAGCCCAGGACCTCAGCAGCAAGTCAGAGTTACATGGAACTGTGCATGAATGTTACATGAAACACAGAGTGTTTCCTAGGATACCAGTTCCATGGAAAGACCTGGGTGCTCGGCACCTGGGGGTTTTTAAAGGCTCTTAAAGCTGCCGGATTGGTGCACTCTTCATCCCCTTGGTGATTGGCCCTTTTTCCGGTCCCTGGTTTGTCCCAGTTGGCGGTGCATTCCTGACCAATCATTCTGGGATGCTTCGATTTCACTGGCTGGCTCGTTGTCCAATTACAGTCCGGGCTGCTAGCATCAGGCCATAAGGTAACCTTCTGGAAAATTTTTACCACCCTCCTCTAGTGGGCACACGCTCATACTACAGTACATTTAACTTCATAACTTATTGCATTAATTAGGCATAACAATTCATTACATTTATTAACAATTCATAACAACATTACATCACTAACAATTTATAATTCCACCTGTTAAAACAAATTTATTTATAACAGCCACCACCATAACCCAGCTGGGAACCTTTCTTCTGCTGCTGGGCCCCGCATCTCCCTGCCCTGCCAGGACATCCCACAGGTTCCAGCTATTGCCGTAGAGTTTCTTATACATCTCGCCCACCACCCTGGGATTTTTTGCTCATCTCTGCCGTTCCAGCCTGCTGTTTCCCGAGAGTCTTGCTAGGGGCACAGGGTTTGGCTGCCCCAGGGCTTTGTGAAGCAAAGCCTCTCCTCAATCCCTTCTGCCTTCGGTCAAAGCCACCATGGCCGCGTGCTCCCTGAGCCCGCGACAGAGCGCCCCCTGCAGCCGCGTGGGGTTCACCGCACCCGCCCTGCCCGCCGGGAGCCAGCAGCGCCCCTGCAGGCTGTGCCCGGAACTGCACCAAAGGGGAAAGTGCCGCGGGCAAAAGGCTGGGACTGGGTTCCCATTCTGTTTGCTGTTAGTGCTGTAGTTGTTGTTGTTTGTTTGCTTTATTATACACACTAGTAAAGAACTGTTCTTCCTATTCCCATATCTTTGCCTGAGAGCCCCTTATTTTCAAAATTATAATAATTCAGAGGGAGAGGATTTACATTCTCCATTCCAAGAGAAGCTTTTTCTGCCTTCCCTAGCAGACACCTGTCTTGTAAACCAAGACAGCAGCAAAAAAGGAGCCTCTCCCTACCCGGTCCCAGGCTCCCAGGGCTTAAAAATACAATAATCATTCTTTGGGCACAAAGCAGAGGACCATGGAATGTACCATCACAATAATTCACTCCAAGACAATTGTATATACAATAATCACAGGTATCTATCTCTCTATAAAAGCATATACTGAACTCTGGATACAGCAATGCGCAGCTAGGACAGGAGTGAAGAGGCTGAACAGTGACTAGGGGAGATGTGGAGTGCACAGACGGAGCAAACTCTCCAAATGCTTTAACCTGATTCCCAGCTTTTCTGTGTTTCAAGGGTTTTGACTGCTGGATTTGAAAGAACGGAGATCTCACTGTGAAAAGCAAAGCAGTCTGGCACCAAACACTGCTGATGGAGTCAGAATCTGGACTTGTCACATATCAGATCTGAATATATATTGAACAGAAAATGCCCACAATATTTCCCAGCCCATCCCTCCTCACACATAACAAAAAGCGATTTGCCTTTTAAAAGGTAAAAAATGTAAAATGAATATTAAAAATGTTCCCTCATAAAAACCCACGTTAAGAAAATACAGAATAATGAAGTTGTCTAGAAAAACATGCTGTCATTTCTCAGGTGTTTAGCTCAATGTCAGCCAGGCTCTGTCTCCCAGGTGCCCAAGTCCCAAGGCCAGCTCTGAGCAGCCTCTCCTGGCTTTCCAGCCCGGCTTTCGCCCGGCTCTGCCCCAGGCAGGCACTCGGTGTTTCCGTGGTGGCCCTGCCCGCTCAGCTCCCTGTGCCCTGCAAAGGCGCCGAGGCTGCGCTTGGTGCCCCTGGGTGCCACTGTCCGAGGCAGTGACGAGCCCCGGTGCCCAGGCACAGCCCTGAGGGACACCCCTCGGCCCCAGCCTCCTGCAGGACACGGAGCCACTGCCCACAAGGCCTCGGCCCACGTTAAGAAAAACCCACGTTAAGAAAATACAGAATAATGAAGTTGTCTAGAAAAACATGCTGTCATTTCTCAGGTGTTTAGCTCAATGTCAGCCAGGCTCTGTCTCCCAGGTGCCCAAGTCCCAAGGCCAGCTCTGAGCAGCCTCTCCTGGCTTTCCAGCCCGGCTTTCGCCCGGCTCTGCCCCAGGCAGGCACTCGGTGTTTCCGTGGTGGCCCTGCCCACTCAGCTCCCTGTGCCCTGCAAAGGCGCCGAGGCTGCGCTTGGTGCCCCTGGGTGCCACTGTCCGAGGCAGTGACGAGCCCCGGTGCCCAGGCACAGCCCTGAGGGACACCCCTCGGCCCCAGCCTCCTGCGGGACACGGAGCCACTGCCCACAAGGCCTCGGCACATCCAGCCAGCCAATTCCTCCTGCCCCGAACAGCCTGGGCTGCAGTCTAACAAGGTTTCTACATCCAGCACACAAAAAAGTAGGTTACCCAGGAACTGTTACTCCTTTTTCACTCTTTCCTCTCAATGCCCTCAGGGCCCACATAGGGCATCAACATCTGTCTTGGTTTGAAAGACAGGTGCCTATAAAGGAAGGCGGGAACCACTCTTGGAATGGAAAATATGACCACCTCCCCTCTGAATTATTATAAATTTGAAATTAAGAGGCTTTCAGGCAAAGATATGAAAAAATAAATAACTGTTCTCTACCAGTATGTATGTGTATAACAAGGCAAACAAACAACAACAACGGCAGCAACAACAAACAAAACCCCAAACCCAGTCCCAGCCTTCTCTCAGCCGCAGGCACCTCCCCCTTCAGTGCAGTTCTGGTCACAGCCCGCAGGGGCGCTGGTGGCTCCCGCCAGGCAGGGCAGGTGCGATGATTCCCCCGCAGCTGCAGGGGGCGCTGCAGCAAGAGTTTTGGTGCCTCTCTGCACGTAGCAATGGTGGGCAGGCTGGCAGGAGAGATGGAAAAGGGGCTTCCTTTACATCACTGGGGCAGCTGATCCCAGTGCCCCTCCAGGTGGCAAAATGGGCTGTAGCAGGAACCTTGGAAGAACAGCTGGAAGGGCAGATGCCAGCACACCTGGGAGTGGGGAAAAAAAGACAGCAGAAACTCTGCGGCCATGCCCAAAGCCGTGGGGTGTCTGGATGTTGGGTTACAGTGTACCAAGAAGCCCTGAAGCAGGGCAGAGAAGAGTGGGGCTGAGCGGGGAATTGCTCCCCTGGGTAGCTCATCTGAGATGGCTGCTCCCTGGGTCAGGCTGCACAGAGGGGACGGACCCTGGCAGGGGACCAGGGGACTCCGCGTCCCAGGTCCTGATGTGGCATGCACTGCCTTTGGGCTCCCAAGCAGCAGAGAACCAAAGAAGGAAGCCAGTAAGCGCAGCCACAGTGCCAAAGGAAGAGTACAAAAAGAAACAGGCAAAACCCACAAGGCAACAGTATCTCTGGTCAGATGCATTGCGCAGCATAACCATTGAGCAGATTGCCCACTCTGACAGGAAATCCTGGGCTGGCTCTCACCCATCCCAATACTTCCAGAACCAGGGGAGGTAAGGGGGGACCAGCAACCACCACAGAAACAAAAAAACCCCAAAAATTATATGGGATAAAAAAACATCCCCAAGACAATGCCTGTGGGCCAGAGAGAATTAGAATCACGGAATCATTTAGGTTAGAAAAGATGTCCAAGACCTACCAGTATTCCCTGATGCCACTAGAAGAAATAATTGAAAACCAAAGGTGAGATTTTATGGGGCTGAAAGTCAGTCTGCTCTCCCCAATGAGCTGCTGAAGTCAATCTTCAATCCAATGGATTTTCCTGCCCATGTTCATCCAGGTACCTGTGGGGAGCCAAGAAGATGTAGAACCCACCAGCCAGGTGTCTCTCCGGCACTGCTAACCAGGACCATAAATCACCAGGTCTCTGCCCATCAGGGGTCACTGGGGATCATCCAAAAAGGATTCTCCCATGGGGAATGGAGCTGGAGCAGGGCATGAAGCTCTTCCCTCACTCAGGGCACTCGCAGGGCGTCCCCTACTGGTGGCTCCGTTGATGTTGGGTCAAGTGAGAGCTCCTAGAGAAGCTCTTCCCACACTCTCCACACTCGTAGGGCCTCTCCCCGGTGTGGATACGACGGTGGGTGACGAGATGGGAGCTTTGCTTGAAGCCTTTCCCGCAGTCAGGACAGCAGAAAGGCCTCTCCCCTGTGTGTATTGGCTGATGTAGAAGGAGATGGGAGCTGGTATAAAACCTCTTCCTACACTCTCCACACTCGTAGGGCCTCTCCCCGGTATGGATGCGCCGGTGGATGACGAGGTATGAGTTTTGCTTGAAGCCCTTCCCACAGTCAGGGCAGCAGAAGGGCCTCTCCCCTGTGTGTACTGGCTGATGTAGGAAAAGCTGTGAGCTGGTCCGAAACCTCTTCCCACACTGGGGACACTCGTAGGGCCTCTCCCCGGTGTGGATGCGCTGGTGGCTGGAGAGGGTGGAGCTGTGCTTGAAGCGCTTCCCACAGTCATGACAGCGGAAGGGCCTCTCCTCTGTGTGTATTGGCTGATGTTTGAGGAGATGGGTGCTGCTCCGAAACCTCTTCCCACACCGGGGACACTCATAGGGCCTCTCCCCAGTGTGGATGCGCTGGTGGATGATGAGCTGGGAGCTCCATAAGAAATTCTTCCCACATTCCAAGCACTCATAGGGCTGTTCCCGTTTCCTGGTGTGGATCTTACAGTGCTTCATGAGGGTGGAGCTCCGGATGAAGCACTTACCACATTCCAAGCACTTGTAGGGTGATTCCCCAGTGTGGATCTTGCGGTGCTTGATGAGATCAGAGTTCCGGATGAAGCTTTTCCCACATTCCAAGCACTTGAAGGGCAATTCACAAGTGTGGATCTTCTGGTGCTTGATGAGGTTGGAGTTCTGGATGAAGCTCTTTCCACATTCTAAGCACATGTAGTGCAATTCCCTAGTGTGGATCTGGCAGTGCTTAGTGAGATTGGAGCTCCGGCTGAAATTCTTCCCACATTCCAAGCATTTGTAGGGCCGTTCTCCAGAGTGGATCTTCTGGTGGCTGTGCAGGTGGGAGCTCCGGCTAAAGCTCTTCCTACATTGCCCACACTCATAGGGCCGTTCCCCAGTGTGGATCCTCTGGTGCTGGATCAGGTCAGAGCTCCGGCTGAAGCTCTTCTCACATTCCCCACACTTATACGGACGTTCCCCAATGTGGATCATCTGGTGATGGATCAGCTAGGAGCTCCGGCTTAAGCTCTTCCCACACTCCCCACACTCATAGGGCCGTTCCCCAGTGTGGAACATCTGGTGCTGGATCAGGTCGGAGCTCTGGCTGAAGCCCTTCCCACATTCCAAGCACTTGTGGAGCTTCTCCCAAGCTTCAGGCTTCTCCACCAGCTCCGAACTCTGTCTGGATCTCTGGCCTTCCCAGCACGGGGAAGGTGTTTCTTCCTTGCAGCTCTCTGGGCTGGATATGCAGCTGCTGCCTGCAGGGGATCTCCAGGGCTTTTCCTCTTCCTCCATCTGGCCAAGGCTTGAGAATGGCAAATCCTGGTTTGGGGCAAAAAACAAGGAGGTGAGTGCCTTGGGGTGGGGTTCCTCCTGAACAAATCCATCTCAGGAAGTCACCAGATGTTTTGTGTCCATAAAAATCTCCAAAGCACCAAGATTCAGCCCCCAAAAAACCTCTTGTAGGAGGGTTCTCTCTTGTCTCTCCATTTTTGGGTTCTGAGGGTTTCCCTTCCCTGGGCTGATGGGGGTCCTATGGCTTCTGGCATGGCCCGTTCAAGGGTCTTGCTTAGGGATGATCCAGGGGTTTTGAGGGTACAGTGATCCCTTTTCCCCTGACTCTCTGCTCCAGGGTTCCACAGATCCCAGGGGTCCCCCCACTCCAGGCCCTTCTGCTCTGCCCTTCAGGTTGCCAGGGGTCCTCCAGCTCTGAGTGAGTTCTCCTCTCTTCCCACCCCACCCCAAGGGTCTTGGGGTTTCCCTCCACCGCTCTCCTGGAGCATCATAAAGACCCATGTCCTCCCCTCACCAGTACCTGGATCCCAAATATCCCCCAAAGGGGGAACTGCAACTCAGCTTTGGGGTCCTGCAAGATCCAAAATTCTCCCCAAAAACCAAGCCCTCACAGTGACCCACAAAGTTATTTGGATCTTGAGTCAGCAATCTGCAAACTCCAAACAGTCTCCATTAAAAAAACTCCCTTGAGGACTCTCTGATATATCTGGGGCGACCTTCCCCTCCCTGGCCACCTGCAGGATGGAACCTTGTACTTCTCCTGTCTCCCTTCTCTTCCTCCCATGCCTCCTCCCTGCCAACCCCAAACCTCTCTTTCATCCTCCCCTCTGCCCAACATCTGCCACAGCACCAGCTGGTGGATGGGGGGAACACCCCCCAAAAATCCCCCAGGGATGGACAAGAGGGTCGGGGACCCCCCCCAGTGCAGATCTATCCCCTCCTAGAGTCCTGGAGAATCGCTCCAGGGATGATGTGATGGGGACATAAAGAGACCCCCTGCAATCTCCTGCTGTGCCCCCTCCCCTAGTCCCCCTCTCCTACCCCTTTCCATCATCTGTCCTAATCCCAGCTCTGCCTAGCTGAGTTTGGGGGTGATCCACCCCCTTCCTGCACTCACTCTAGGTGTCCTAAATGTCCTTTTATGACTCCTCTCCCCCTTTCCCATCATGTTGAAAGGAATAAATGAATAAGTCTTTACAAACAGATGGCATGAATCGGCTTGGAGAAAGGGCCAGGAACTTGTAGATGAGGAACTGACAATAGTAATCATCAGTTTCAGAAAAAAGTTATTAATTCACATAGACTTGTGGCTCAGCTAAAGTCCGGCTACATCCCTGAACTTCAAGAAGAAAAACAAAGATTTAATAGAGCCATTAATATAATGTGTAAAAAAAAGGAGAGAAAGTTCAGGAAGTTTGCACAGTCGCCCAAAGCTAATTAAGGATGTGGATACCCCAGGGGGAACAACGCAGTAGGACAGGGACCAGCTCTGGGATACAGGCTCTGGAGGGCACCCTGAGCACAAGGAGGAAAACAAAGGAACATCTGGGAAATGCAGATTGTACACGGAAAAATCAGAATTTACTTTTATGGATTTTAATTTGGTGACTGCAAAACGAATGATTTTGCAGAAAGCTCAACATGTCAGAGGATGAGCACCCACAGGAAGTGAGCGGGGCTGCAGGAGTGGCAGAAGAAGGCCCTGGAGCACTTGGGCACAAAGGCACAGCAGCTGAATGCAAGAAGGGATGAGCAAAAGCCCAGGCTGAAGGCAAAGGCCATGGCACAGTTCCTACAGCCCCTCAGGGATCAACCCCAGAGCCCAAGGGGGCCCCAGCACCCAGGGGACGGGGTTGGCCACAAGCACCTGCAGAGGCATTGCCCTCCTGGACAGGGGAGAGCCCACCCAAACAGCCCCTGGGAAGGACTCAGGGCTCCAGCTGCAGGGCACAGGAACACTGGAAACAGAGACAGCAGCACCCTCAAGAGGAGCAAGTCCACCCTTTGATGGACATGGATTGTCAGGGGTGTCACAGCTCCCATCACACCAAGGACCCACCACAATGGAGCCCTGGAGAACATTCAGGGTGGGTCTGAATCGAGAGGAGGCCTCTCCTGATGGACACAGGGACCTCTTGATCTACTTTGAATCTCAGTTGTAAGGGGGGAAAATTGTCAAGAAGTTGTTTGATCATTCATGGGATAAGTGGGAAAAATGAGCAGATGTGTATTCTTCAACCACTATTAGTAGATGTGGGAGATAGATTTGAAATGCATGGATTTCTACTTCCTCCTAATTGTGATTATCATTTACCTGGGAAAGGATTCCATGGCTAATGTGGAAATAGAGATTTATATTCTAAAAGCTAAAACAGAGGCTAATGCTGTACCTTTGAGTCAGATAAATGGCAAGGCCTGTGCTGAAGTGAACCCAGAAGTGTGGGCAGCCCCAAGCAAAGAGGGAAAAATTGATATGGAGCCTCTTCAAAGTACTTTCAAGCAACCAGGACAAGTGGTGTCTAAAAGCAACACCCTATTCCAAGGGAGGGAAGGAAGGGCTCACAGCCTGGTATTGAGTCCCTGCTAAAGGCAGGGCTTTTGGAGCCAGGGATGTCTTCCTACAACACTCCTAACCTGCCAGTCAAGAAACTGGATGGATGGACACGAGGAGGAAAACAGAATTTTCAAGTGTTAAAATAAAGATTAACTGAGGCTGCTGCCCTGGCCCTCCTAGACAGGAAAAAAGAATTTGAATTGTATGTGGAGATTAAACAGGGCCATGCCAAAGGAATTCTTCTGCTAAAATGTTTAACCCAGTGGCCAGAGTGGCCTCGTTGTCTGCAGAATTGTACACCCACAGCTTTCACGGGAACCGAGGCCTGAAAACTGACAGCAGGAGCATCTCTTACTGTTCAAGTCTGGCATCAAGTTAAAGCTTTGGCAACCAGAAGAGCCTCTAAATGGATGAGCAGTGCTTGGTTATTACACTATGAAACTTGTTCAGTGGCACAGGAGGATTCTGAACTGAGGGCAGGGGAAGGGTTTAACCCAGCCTCCTGTTTGAACAGCCTGAAGAAGGGCTGGGAAGAAATCCAGGACTGCATTCAAGTGACAGAGCTCCAGAGCCAGACTGGGAGAGGTTTATGAGACACATCCACCTTGGCACTTTGCTGTTCCCAACATCCAAGCAGGACATCGGGCCCTGCCTAAGGCTGCAAAGCAGCACCACTGGTGGCCAAGTGGCATGGCCCATGCCAAGTGGCCCTGAGGCCAGAAACAGCCGCCAGCACAGCTGAACACGGGGGACCCCTCAGCCTCGGCTCCAGGGCTCTGAAGCCCCGGAGATTTGAACTTCCCGCCCGCAGCAGGAGGATGGGAGGCCCCCACTGAGCCTACACTGAAGGCAGCGCAGCAGCAGCCAGGCCTCCACAGCGGGGCAAGCCCCTGGGACTGCCCATACATCCTCTGCTCAAATCCTCCGCCTGGCCACCCTCCTTTGGCATCTCCAGACACCGGGGCCAATCCTCGCTGCCGCTGCTGCAGCTTCAGTGCTTTCTGTGCCTGCACTGCCGCAGCTGCTGGGGAAGACAACGGCACAATTCCACTCTGGGTCTCAGTTACACTCACACACTGCGCTGCCTGGGATTAGAGTCCGCCATGAGAATGTTTCTTCTTAATAATCCTACTTTTATATTCTCAGTTAGACTTAGACCAGGGGTGTGAGATTAAATTCCTATTCTTAGCAGAAGAAGTTGAAAAAAATTTTTATGTCTTTGGATTGTTTTTGTGCATGTGTTTAAGTGGCTGTTAGTGATGGAAAAATTTTGGTATGGGTTTGGTGATGTTTACCTATTGGTTGCAATTGCAAAACTAGAAGAGCTTTAAAGGTGACCCTTTAATGCATAAACAGTTAATAGAATACCGCTTAAAAAAAACACCTTGTTTTTTGTTGGTGGGCCACATGTGAGTAACAGAATGGCTTCCCTGGAAGAGAAGATTCCTTCCAGGCAGCCAGCAGAACAGTTTTAGAAATGCAAATTAACACTGCTGGGGCAAAGAGTGGACAATGTACCTGGGTCTTCCCGCCTGGAGGAAGAATTGGGCTGATTCCCTCTGCCCCTCACCCCAAGCTCTGCCTGCTTGCACAGATGCAATCTGCACAGCTGAAGGCAGAGCCCATGATGAGGATCTCTGACTCTGCAACAGAAATGGGTTAAAGTGCAAAGGGAAACAGCAAATAAAGAATGTATTGAGAACATCACTAAAAAAAGGGGGAAATCATCCCTCTGCCTACTCCAACATGTGCTGTCACTGTCTATGTTACATAGGATGTATTACAGCACTGGAGTTTTTTGCTACCAAAAGTTCAGAGAAATCAGTTGGAATCCAAGTATGTGATGATTTAATGAGAGAAAATTGGTCAATTGTTGCAGTCCTGGTTGGAGACAGTGCCCAAAAATGGGGAAAAGATGAACAGCCACCAGAACAAATCCTACAACACCATGGACCAGCCCCTGGGAACCCAAACCAATTCATATCAGGAGACAGAGAAACCATTTATCATGTCAATGGCATCATTCGATTACAAGCTGTCCTTGAAATAAGAACCAAGCAGACACCTCCAGCTCCTGACCTTCCTGCCGACCAATCCACTGAAATGAGGAACACAACATTTCACCAGGGGATGGGATCAGATTATCATCTAGCAGAAAAAGGAGGAATTTGTGGAAAATTAAATGACTCAAACTGTTGCTTGCAAAGAGATGACAAAGGAAAAGTGGTGAAACAGATAAAAAAGGAAATAAGAAAGTAGCTCATGTATTGGTCCAAACTTGGAAAGGATGGGAATGGGACACGGTTTTGTGGCTCCCTGGCAGACCATGGGTTAAACGAATGCTGTTTCTCCCCTTACCTGCTGCAGCAACTCTCATCTTTTTACCATACTCCTTGGGAGCACAGCTCATTCAGCAGATGAGCGAGGGGATGCAGGTGGCATCCAGGCCTCCTGATCAGAAACGGCTACAAAAGGACAGGTAATGAGGTCACCGAGAATAATCCCAAAACCAAAGAGGACCCAGGAAGAAAAAACAGAGTCAATGAGTGAATCTGCTTGGAGATGGGGCCAAGGACTTGTAAACAGGGAAGTAAGGGGGGAAACAACCCATTTCAGGAAATGTTACTAACTGACACGGACAGCTGCTCAAAGTCCCGCTAAATTCCTCAACTCCCAGAAGAACAAAGACTTAACAGAGCCACGAATATCGGATATTATACACAAGGAGGGGTGCACATTAACGAGGACATGCAGCAGGCGCATCGGGAAATCTGAACCTTCCAAGTCCCTCAGCCAAGTGGGCAAAGGCAGAGAGAGATGCGGCCGGGAAAATGAGCATAAAAAGGAGGCTGCGTACTACAACAATGGGAGAGACCGCATGGCAAATGCCCCACGGCCTCTCCCTCTGCCCAGCAATAAAGTCACTTTTACAGGACTCCTCGGTCTCCTCTGGGCACAGAAACCTCCGGCGACGTGAATTTCCCCGCACGGCCCCGGCGACGGGGCAGCCACCTCTGTCCTAGCCACAGCAAGCGGGACGAGGCAGCGCTGCTCCGGCAGCGGCTCCTGCCCAGGCAGCGGCGGGAAGGAGAGCGCGGGCAGCCGCTCCCGCAGCGCCCTCGGCCCAGGGCCACCACGGGCCGGACACGGCACAAGCAAGCCGCCGCAGCCCCCTGCCGCCCCCTCCGCCCGCAGCGAGCCCCGAGCCCCCGCAGAACCCAGCGCGGCTCCCACCTGCGCCGGGGCCGCCTCCCAGCTCCGCCAATGCCGCCTCCCCGGCCTCCGGCCGCTGCCGCCGCTCCCGGGCCCGCACAGACGCTCCGCCAATGGCGCCGCTGCCCAGCCAGGGCCGCCCTCAGGCCGCCAGCGGGGCCGTGCTTCGCCCCGCTCTCACCAATCAGCGCGCCACAACCACGACTGACGGCACAGCCGGCCAATCGCAGCGAGGGGCGGGCTCTGCACACGGCACCGCCTCGCCCCGCGCTCTCAGGGCCCCCCGGGCTGGGCGAGGGCAAAGCCGCAGCTGAGGAACAGCCCTGGAACGGGCCCGGGCCCGGGCCGGCATCCAGCGCAAACACAAACAAACTTCTCCGCACCTCCCGACACGGTGTAAGAGTCCGTCTGAAGCCCCTCATTTTCCATTTTGCCTTCCGATTGCCACGAGAAAGAATCCCTTCCTCCACTGCAGTTCCGGCTTAGAACAGGACACAGTGCAGGTGCAACCACTGAACCGTCATGCTAGCTGTTCCCAACAAGGCCTGGCAAGAACTTGGCAAGGACTTGGCAAGGACTTGGCAAAGACCTGACATGGACCCAGCACGGGACAGCCTGATGCGCAGCCTGCTTCTAATCTCCGTTCTTAAGCCAAATGAACTTTTGGGGTGACTCTCTGTCTTCATTGAAGACCCCTCATCTGCCTCGTTACCACTGTGACAAAGAAAGAATGAGAACCCTCCTCCCAAGGACTGAGACTGAGACCCCTACTACAGGGAGGAGGGGAAATTGGTGGTCTGACCACTAATGACATGACCTGTTTCCCTTCAGTGATTCAAATGGACTTATTCTTCATTGGATTCGTCTTGCTTTGGTGGTTTCTGTGGACTCACCTGTTCCCTCGGGGCGATTACAATGGACTTTCATTGTTACACTTGTTCCCCCCTCTTTCCTCTGTGGACTATAACTGGAGCCCCGAGTTGACCAGAACTTCGAAGACTCCCCCGACACGACAGACGGATCCCCATCGTCCGGAGCACTGAGGATCTCGCCTGTGTTGGTAGCTATTCCCATATCCCTCTTCTCTCTCTCTCTCTATCCTTTTATCTCCTTTCCGATCCCCACTATCGCATTTACTGTTTTGGCCCCCACTAAAGGTGCATTTGTTGTGATTAACTGATAGTCCCTTGTTGTTTGCCTTTTTTGCACTTTTGGGATCGGTGAAAAGAACCATCACGACACCCCGCAATAAGCGGATCGTGACACATGGCTTTCCCGGCCCTGCGCCTTCGCTGCCTCCGCCTCTGTGGCAAGCCCACGAGCCTCACTTCTCCTACCCCCTAATTAGGAGCATCAGTGCATCGCTTTGATTTCCCCTAAAAAGGGAAAACCGGCCCAGACGCCTTCGGCTGAGTGCGGGAGTGGAGAGATTTCTGGCAGAAAATGACAAAAATGTTTTTTTCCCCGGGCTGGGAAGAACCAACCAAACCGAACTGTGGTGGCACGGCACAGCACAGCAGCGCCTCTCTGCCGCCCCAGCTGAAGCCCTCGCTGGCTGCTCCAGGCTCCATGGGCACACTGGGAGCTCTGGGAAGGGGCCCTGGCTCGGGGCGCAGCCCCCGGGGCAGCCCCACGGCCCCCACGGCAGTTCCAAGGCTCCTCCGGCCAGGATGCAACGTGGCAGGGCGAGCAGGGGAAGGGACGGGGCTGCCGGCGCCAAGGGAACACGAGGGACACCGGGGGCACTTCACAAACATTTAATGCAAAAGATAAAATCATAAAGAAGCCAAAAGCAACAGCAACAGTATCACCATAGCACAGGGCCACACGAGGCATGTCCCATTGTAGTGGGGTGATGCTGGCCCGATGCCACGCACCCACCAAAGCCACTTTCTCACTGCCCTCCACAGCCAGACAGAGAAGACAAAATTTAACCAGGGGTTCATGAGCTAAGGACCGGGAGAGTTCCCTCATCAAACACCATGAGCAAAACAGGAGATATGAATCTCTGCTCAGGGACAGCAATCATTCCCCTGCTGCACTGTGGGGTCCCTCCCATGGGAAAGTTGCCCAGCAACTTCTCCAACCTGAGTCCATCCCATATGCACCAGCCCCCCTCCAACTCCTGCATCCTGGGTCACTCTGTCACAGAGTCAGTCCTTCAAGGACAGATGTCTCCAGCAGGGGCCCCTCTGTCCACGAGTCTTCCATGGAGTCACAGCCTCCTCTCAGGCATCCCTGTGCCCCGGCATAGGCTCCTCCCAGGGCTGGAGGTGGATCTCTGCATCCCCGTGAATCTCCAAAGGCCATCAGTCTGCAGTTCCAACCATTGATCTGTGTCCCAATGGATGTTCCTGCCCCTACATTCATCAAGGTGTTCACAGGGAGGCACGAAGATGTGGAGCACCCCCAGCCAGGTCTCTTCCCAGCATGGATCACCAGGACCATGGATTACCAGGGCTCTGCCCAACGGGGGTCACTGCGGATCATCTGGCGCTGATCTTCCCATGGGAAATGGAGCTGGAGCAGTGCACTGAAGCTCTTCCCGCACTTGGGGCACTCGCAGGGCTTCCCTTAACAGGTACTTCCATGGGTGTCAGGTCAAGGTTGAGATCTGTGAGAAGCTCTTCCGCACTCAGGACACTCGCAGGGCACCTCCCCAGTGTGGATGTGCTGGTGTGCCCTCAGGTGGGAGCTCTGGCTACAGCCCTTTGCACACTCCCCACACTCGTAGGGGCATTGTCCTGTGTGGATGTTCTGGTGCTGGATCAGGTGGGAGTTGCAACTGAAGCTCTTCCCACATTCCAAGCACTCATAGGGCTTTGCCCCTGTGTGGATCCCATGGTGGCCTATCAGGATAGAGATCTTCCTGAACCTCTTCCCACACTCCCCACACTCACAGGGCTTCTACCCAGTGTGGCTCTTGCAGTGATTGATGAGGTCTGGGCTCCACCCAAAACCCTTTCCACATTCCCCACACTCGAATGGTCTCTCCTCGGTGTGAATCCTCTGGCGTTCCCTCAGGTGGAAGCTTCAGCTTCCAAGCACTTCTGGAATTCTCCCCGCTCTGAGCTTCTCCACCAGCTCTGAGCTCCGGCTGGATCTCCAGCCACCTTCCCGGCACAGGGAGGGTCTTTCCTCCACACAGCTCCCTGGGCTGGGTTTGCAGCCCCTCCTCATGCAGGATCTTGGGTGCTTTCCCTCCTCCCTATTGGATTCCTGAGCCCTGGAGCCACTCAAAATGGCCTCTTCTACAAGGTTCTTCCTCTTCCTGGAAGCCTCCTCCTCCATTTAGCCAAGGCTTGGGATTGACAAATCCTGGTTTGGGGAGAAAACAAGGGGTAAGCATGTTGGGTTGGGGGTTCCTTCTGCCCAACTCCTTCTCCAGAAGCCATCAGGTATCTTGTGTCCATGAAAACCTCCAAGATATTAAGATTCAGGCAAAAAATACCCCTCAAATACCAAGACACAGCCCTAAAACACCCAAAACTTCAATACTGAGGCAAAGACTCCTCCAAAATATTAAGATTCGTCTCCCTGCAAAAACCAAACCACCAACATTTAGCTCAACAAATTTCAGAAAGAACAAGATTCACCTCTCCCTTGCCCCAAAAAATAAAGATTCAGTCCAAGAGATCCACATTCAAGCCAAAAGCTCCAAGATTCAGAAAAAAAAAAAAAAAAAAAAAAAAAAACAAAAAAAAAAACCTTTTCAGGAGTTCCCCCTCTCAGTTTTTTCCACGTTGGGCTCCGAGTCATTCCTTGTCTCTCGGCTTCTGGGGGTCCTGCATGTTTTGGGGTCCCCGTATCCAGGGTTCCCGCATTCTTTGGGTTGTTGGGGGTCCCGGGAATCCCAGAGGTCCCCCCTTTCCAGGCTCCCCATTTCAGGGTCCAAAAGGTCCCTGGTTCCCCCACTCTCCATCCTCCCCCTCTCTTCAGGCTGATGGGGGTTCCTCATCTCCGGGATCACCCCTTTCCACTCTCCACACTCCGTGGCTCCCATGCTTCCCCCATACCCAGCTCTGCCAAGGGTTCCACAAAACTGGTGTCCCCCTCAGACCCCGCCGGCTCCTGGCGATCGCCACGTGGATCCCAAGCCTGACCCAGGGAGACCAACCCACAGGCGGGGGGAGACCCCACATCCCCCTGCCCACGGCCAGGGCTCTGCCAGGAGCCGCCAGTGGGAACCCCCGTAGAAAACCCTCCCAGGGACCACCCAAGATATTCGGGGTGAGCTCCCCCTCCCCAGTCACCTGCGGGATGTGGGGTGGGGGAAATGCTCCCGGGGCAGGGAGGCTGCAGATACAGAGAGCAATGGATGCATGTGGTGCCTCCTCTTCCTCCTCCTCCTCCTCCTGCTGCTCCTCTATCCCTGCTCTTCCTCCCGCTCCTCCTCCACTTCCTCGTTCTCCTACTTCCATCCGCTCTTCCTTTATCCCTCCTCCTCCATCCCGGCTCCTCCTCCCCCCGACGACCAGCGCTCACCTTTGGCCCCCCTCCACCCAAACCTGTCACATCCGCGGGAGAAGCAGGGATGGAGCCGAGGCCGGTCAGGCTGGGGCAGCGCTGGGCTCTTGGCTGCTCCCACCTGCTGTGGGCGAAGCGGGAAGGGGAAAGGAGGGAAAAGTTGTTATAAATTGAGGCGAATAATTTGTTCAGCCTTTCAAGAGTCAATCAGAAATTTATTGATTACAGCAAGCGATGGCAAGCAAACAGCGCTAGGTGCAGCCGGGGAGTCCCCGCTCCGCCTACGGCTCACACTGTTTCCCCCTTCCCGCAGTCTTTTTATACTCTCTTTCTTCCATGTCTGTGGTATCTCTGGGTGTACTCTGCGCTTGCACCCTCTGTTGCTAGGGGGTCTTCTTCCACTCTCTGGTGGTCGTTTGAGGAAGGCTCCTCTCTTCTTCCTCGGTGAAAGTCCACGGCCCTGTAATGGTCTTTTCCATATAAGGTTATATGTTATATGTGCCTAAGTTCTAATTACACAACTAGCTTAAGTAATCAACATACTATCTAGTTTCTGTCTTGCGGTTTTCTGTTATCTACACAAGGCTTCTCCTTTGGTTTTCTGTTATCTACACAAGGCTTCTCCTTTCTGTCTTGATGAACAAAGAGTCTTCTCTAACTTATCACAATCCCCCCTTTTCTTTTTCTTTATTATGTTCATCAAACTTTTTTTAGTTATTTTAACAGTGTTATAAAATGGGGGGTTAACATCAAAACAAAGCTAACAATGTTCTGTAATCTGGGGGTTAGGTACATTCCTTCTACTAGCTTCTAAAGGGTGTTAAATCGAGAATCTTCGCTAGTGGGTATTATTGTCTGATTATCAATAGTTGAATTTTCTATTCCTGAGTTACTTTGATTACTGATTATTTCAACATAACCTGGCTCTCTGTCTTTGGCTATTACCGGGTTAGGGCCTACTGGCCGGGTATCTGGTGCGATACGCTCTTTCTTACTGGGTTCTATGTACTGAAAACTCCATGTCCGTCCCACTGTCCATCTTAGATCTGATGGTTTAGTTACATTTAGATACACAAATTGACAATTCCCCTGACTGACTATGCTGCCCGACCAGTCCTTCTGTGGAGCTTTACAGCCTTGGGGTCCCCAAGAAACAGTAAGCCATTGATCTCCTTCTACTGATCAATCTGATGCTATTGTTTCACAGCCCCAATACCTACAGAAGTATTCTCCGGGGTAATTGCAATATCCCTTTCTTGGATTTGATGCGGGATACATCAATGGGGGCCAATGTGCATAATGACGATGTAAAACTAGGAGATCTGGACAATATCTGAGTTTGAATTTCTTTCCTATCTACTCGGGTTAATATCTATTTAAAGGGTTAATGTGAAAATTGAGAATATCTTCTTGGTAATAACATAATCAGAATTATAATAACGATAACTTGCCAAGGAGGATGGAGTCTTGGTTTTGCACTTAACTCATAATTTCTTACCATTTCCCTTTTAGCTTGTTGCCCTTTTTGTCTACCCAGGGTGGTTGAGTCGGTACCTTTGGGGAGATTATTAATACCAAGTTGGTAATATTTGGAGTACCTCTGCATTATTCCACTTGGGATTGGGAAGAGCCTGGTTCTTTCCCCTCTGCCTCGCCCGCCAACTCGGGTGCTTCGAGCCGCAGGGATTACCATCTTCTCGGCAGCAGCAGTACTCTCCAGCGCATCCATTCCCTTTTCCCCTTCTAGCCTTATACTGCTCCCAGTTCTTATCCTTGACTAGGGATGAGTCACACGGGATTTCTTTCAGTTCCTTCCGACAACACCGGTTTACAATATGGGCAACAAAGGGGGGCAGGTTCATTCAGGTGGAAACAAAAATTCTCAGGGTTAACCCCTTTTCTGTAAACTTCCCACCACTCTTCTGATTTGAACCTTACCCACTTATTCTCCAATTCCCCTAACTCTAATATGATTCTTGTTAATCCTCGCTCTAGCTTGTAGCAGCTGGAGCAAATCCCAGTAGGTTGCTTTCCTTTGCGGCAATGGACCCACCACTGTTCTTGGCAAGTTTTACAAACAAAGCACACAAAAGGATAACAGTCACAACGTATTTCTTTACACACTACTCCATAATCATCAGCCAAAGGGTAAGTGTATCCTTTCTGTTCCCCTTCTTGGTCTATCTGGATTACCCACACTGAGTCTGTCAGTTTTTCTTCAAGGTGACCTTTAGGTTTCTGGGTTGGCTTGTTACTCCCAATGGTTAGCTGTAGTCCTTTTGTCTATTGGATCGTAACCTGCATCTGTTGGTCACACTAGGGGAGCACAGTGAGGCTGCCTAACAGGGCAGGATGCATACATATACTTTTATTTGTCCACATTCACTTAACTTTATTTTTCACTTACTCTCACGCACAACAAAACAATTACAACAACAAGGTACCTTTTATTTTTCAATACACTTATTACACTTTTAGGTTTCCCTGGCCATTCCCAGTGTTCTTGGATACCCCTCAATCTAGCTGTGTTGTTCCTAACTCCAGATCCTCTCAGATTTATCTTCAAACCGGCAAAATTTTTATTCAATTCTGGGTGCTTTCGAATATTAATATCTCAACCCAGCAAAACTTAATTCTGGATGCTCTCGGAATGTTAATCCCTCAATCCAGCAGGTTTGAATCAACCCTGGATGCTCTTGGAACATTGATCCTTCAATCCAGCAGGTTTGAATCAACCCTGGATGCTCTTGGAATATTAATCCCTCAATCCAGCAGGTTTGAATCAACCCTGGATGCTCTTGGAACGTTAATCCCTCAATCCAGCAGGTTTAATCAACCCTGGATGCTCTTGGAACGTTAATCCCTCAATTCAGCAGGTTTGAATCAACCCTGGATGCTCTTGGAACATTAATCCCTCAATCCAGCAGGTTTGAATCAACCCTGGATGCTCTTGGAACGTTAATCCCTCAATCCAGCAGGTTTGAATCAACCCTGGATGCTCTTGGAACGTTAATCCCTCAATCCAGCATGTTTAATCAACCCTGGATGCTCTTGGAACATTAATCCCTCAATCCAGCAGGTTTGAATCAACCTTTCTAGCCTTAGTTCTTCCTTTTAATGCTAAGGCTGTGCCACTCCTTTTTCCTTTCTCAATCTTCTTCAAACACGACTCAGGTTTCAGGGACTAGGTGGCTTTTAAATTCACTATTTCACATCTTGTTTGTTCAACCCCTGGGTTATAGTATCTCGTCAATTCAGGGGTACATGCACGACATGTGGATCTCTGTCTATATGAAATACAATACCACCTCCTCTGACACTTCAAGCATCGGAGGAGAGCCCAAGCTGTGTGCCAGTCTGGCTTCTAGCAAAAGGTTGTCAATCCACACACGAAGCAGGGGATTACCCCTTCCAGACCCCACCTCAAGGGGTTCCTAAGCGCCAGTTCAACTGGCGGTTGTTCCCAGTCAAAGGCTAGATAGCAACTTGTTGAACTTTGGTATATCCTAGTTAAGAATATTCGGTCTCTCCCTCCGTCCTCCCGCTCTATGACTACCCAGTCCCCTGATGGATGAAGAGACTGACTTGGTTCAAGCTGAAACCACCTGTGGAGAGCCTGTCTGGGAGGCCAGGCTCCCTCGGCCCGGGCTTGGAGTTCTGCAGCCACTGTGGGCAGATCGCCTCTCACTTGTAACAAGAACTGAACAGCAAACCCCGTAATGCAAAGGATCTCCCAGTGACAGCTTTTAACACTAAAGGGCAGTGCTATCGCACAACAAACACTTAACTCTTAGCCCAGCCGGGTTCGCTGGCTACTTTTGCAAGCCCTTTACCAACTAGCGATGCTTTTAAGGGGTGCTTGTAACTCCCAACTTGTACCACGCTCCCACTAGCTGCACTATCAGCTAGCGGCGTTCAAAGCAGCTCCTCAAACCGCGGCTTGTGCCCGCGCGCCCGCTGCGCTATCAGCTGGGCCGCGCCTAAAGCACCTTTGCAAGCCCCGACTTAAGCCCCGCGCCGCGCTGCCCTCGCTCGCCAGGGACTACGCATGCGCACTACCCGCTCCATCAGGTAGTGTGGCTGACTGCCCCGCGCATGCGCTCTCCGGCACCGCCGCGCCGCGTCTCTGTATCTTAGTAACGCCGCACCGCGCTTCACACACACACACACACACACAAGCACGCACGTCTGGATGTAACAGAGACACCACACTGAAACTGGGGCACACCACACTGCAATCGGGACACAACACACAACACACTGAAATCGCGATTTCTCCCTCCCCGAGCCGCGCTATCAGCTGGGGAGGTCCTCCCGCCTTTTCCTAGTCTGGCTTCTAGTTACCCGCTGGTTATTCCCCTGGAGCTCAACATTCACCTCATCCCCCTCAGACTCATCTTGTACCGAGTTGTCTTGTACCAGGGCAGAGGGATGTTGTGGTGAATGTGGAGGTAGGGGTGGAGGGGGAGGAGGTATGTAGGGTGGAGGGGTGGAATCGGGTAGGTCTGTATCCTCTTTCAATCTTTTCTTCTCCCTAGTACTAAGTGCAAACAACTTAGTGCGAGTTTCCCCCACTGTCTAGAGGGAGGCGTACTCGCTTTCCTCTAAGTTCAAGGGCTTTTTAGAACTCACATAAATACTTAGAGCCTGACATATCTAATCCTCAAATGAGCTAAACACTGGCTAGTACAAATGGTCTACTCTTATTTGTTTCCCTCCCCAAACCTCTCTGCAGTAGTGCACCATTTTCACCTTGTCCTTTCCTGGAGGGGAAGGCATCCCAATTTTTAATCATTAGTCCTAATGGGCTATCTGGAGGAATTTGGGGAAGCTTTACAGGGGTTCCCACGGGGCCAGAGGGCTTGCTTTTCCTCTGTCCTATCTTCCGGAGTGCCTTCACACACACACCTCTACACTTCCCTTAATTCGTGGCCCAGCCCGCCGCCGGGTGTGGGAAACGCACTACTATGAGGTCCACACTCACGTTGTCTCACAGAGATGTCTCATTACACTCTGGGATCCCAACCCCGACCGAGCGGGCCCCGTTCCCTCTGAACGGAGCAACCTCAGTAGCCCCGAAGGACCACTAAAAGGTACTTACACAGTCCTGTGTCTTCACCCGGGACTTCGTGCACAAAGATTAAGGGGTTGCCGGCTATTCTTTGCTTGCCACCGAATTTGAGTTAGTCGGTAAGGGTCCTAGAGGGAAGACTCCTGAGCGGGGCCCGCTGCCAAAGCAGCGAGTGCGCCTCCCCGTGAGGAGCTTCCAACGGATAGCCCTTATCCGAGTCACGGCACCAGATTGTTATAAATTGAGGCGAATAATTTGTTCAGCCTTTCAAGAGTCAATCAGAAATTTATTGATTACAGCAAGCGATGGCAAGCAAACAGCGCTGGGTGCAGCCGGGGAGTCCCCGCTCTGCCTACGGCTCACACTGTTTCCCCCTTCCCGCAGTCTTTTTATACTCTCTTTCTTCCATGTCTGTGGTATCTCTGGGTGTACTCTGCGCTTGCACCCTCTGTTGCTAGGGGGTCTTCTTCCACCCTCTGGTGGTCGTTTGAGGAAGGCTCCTCTCTTCTTCCTCGGTGAAAGTCCACGGCCCTGTAATGGTCTTTTCCATATAAGGCTATATGTTATATGTGCCTAAGTTCTAATTACACAACTAGCTTAAGTAATCAACATACTAGCTAGTTTCTGTCTTGCGGTTTTTTGTTATCTACACAAGGCTTCTCCTTTGGTTTTCTGTTATCTTACACAAGGCTTCTCCTTTGATTTTCTGTTATCTACACAAGGCTTCTCCTTTCTGTCTTGATGAACATAGAGTCTTCTCTAACTTATCACAAAGTGATGGGTGGAGATAAAAATTTGGGTGTTGTGGTCACCCTGGGTGGGGGCTTCCAATCCTTTGGTCTGGAGTGTTGCAGTGTGCAGCTACGCAAACGGAGCAAAAGGGCTTTGTGAATCTGAGATGGGAGTTTCTATTTCCTAAACCTAAAGCTGGAGTTTCTATTCTATTTTTACGTGTATTCATCCTTCCCCCTGGAGTTATTCCCACTGGATTTTACCTATAATGTATTCACACTGGGCATTGTTCTATTGGTTTCACCTTATCTCTTATTTTCCCCTATAAAACCTTTGTCCGGACCCCAGATCAGGGTCATTTGTACGTGCGGCGATTGGGCAAATACAACCTACTTTGGACGGCACAACAAGTGTCCAATCTCTTGAGTCTCTTTATCCTGGTCTTGATCGCGCTCTCTAAACAGCTCTGTCCGTATCAAATGAACCCACAAAGGTGTTTGTTGCCTTTCTCTCTCCGGCTGCTCCCGGAAGCGCCTGGCCAGCGCCCCGGGAAATAGTCGCCGGGCGAAAACAAGGAAGTTGGAGAGAGAAGAAAAGAACGAAAAGCAACACTGGAGAACTTGAAATGGGGGAATGCAGAGATGGATGGGGGATCCCCAGGGATTCTGGGAGCAGGATGAGGGGTTGTGTGAGTCCCTTGCTGGGGGAGAGAGGGTCTGGCTGGAGCCCCCTGGTGCTCCTGGGGTCCCTGGCTGGAGAGTTGGCATAGGCTCAAAATTGCTTGATCCCACCTCAAAATCCTCAATCCCACCCCAAAATACAGGATACCACAGAATCCCCAAAACTCACAGAAAGGGTGGAAGGGGGATTGGGACTGGTGGGATGAGGGAGAGATTCTGCTTCCCAGAACAGAGGAGGATATAGAGCAATAGGCAGAACTGTGGGAGTTTCCCCCACTGGCATTCTCCAGCCCTTGGCATTCCCAGTTGCCAGGTCCCTTGAGGGAATGCAGCCCCTCCTCGCCATCCCCCAGTGTTTAACCCTTTCCTTCCCACAGCCTCCATTGGCTTCTTCTCTGGAGAAAACTTGGATCCACTGACTCCTTGCTCTCCCCTCTGCACATGCAGACACTTCTCCATTGATTAAATATTGTCCTCATGTACTCTATGAGCCTGTAAATAATGGACAAGGCTTGGCACCCTCGGGACTGGATTTTTTGGGTGTGTATTGTTGGGATTTTTTAAATATTGATGTCTTTTCTCCATTTACTCTCCAGGTTGGGAGGATGTAAATAGAGCTCCAGTCTTTCAGTGTCTGGGGTGTGAGAATTTAGTACCAGAGATTGTGCCAAGCACAGAGCCACAGGGACACTGGAGGGACATTTCCCTGCCCGTCACAGCCTCAGCTGGGCAAGAACAGCTCGTGCTGAGAACAGCCACTAGCAGAGATGATTTCTGATTAATCTTGTCTGCCTCTCAGGAACTGTTTTGAAAAGAAAAAACTCTTGATTTGCTGATGCAAAGAAAGGTAGTATTGAATAAAATAAAAAGTGAGGCCTCTTGGGACAACGGTTGTCTTTAAAAAGTCAAAGCCAACAATATTCTGTATTGATTGAAAATCTACCTTTTGATTTCTCTGTTTTTCATAGCTGTTGTCTTCTGAAAAGTTGTGCTAGTGGAGTTTGGGTTTTTTTTTAAAGCAGGGATGCTGAAATACTTCTAGGTAAAGAAAATAAATAGGAAATTTCCCCCTTCCCCTAATCAAATTGTGTGGTTTGTCAACAGAAGGATTGAGACTGTATGTCCAGCAAGCCTGTGCCATTCCAAAGTGCTTTCCTTTGAAAGGACAGCTGTCTTTTCCATTATGGATAGGAACAAATCAAAGCTATCCTGGAAACAGAAACTGTCCCTTGTTTTTTCCCTTCTTGCAGGAATACAAACATGTTTCATACTGGTGAATGCTTTCCACATTGAGGGCAGTTCATTTCCAGCCCAAAGTCCTCTCTTGCAGGAAAGTCTCTCCCACACTGAGCTCCACACTGAGCTTGAGCTGATAGAGAAAAATGGGACCTCACAAGAGAAACAAAGTTTTCTAAGGAGAACAGAATTGTCCAGGTTGGAAAAGAGCTGTGAGCTCATCAAGTTCAACTGTCAACCCAGCACTGCCAAGGCCACCACAACCATGTCCCCAAGTACCACATCTACAGGTACTTGAAATGCCTTCAGGGATGTGACTCACTCTCTGCCCTGCCAGCCTCTTCCAGTGCTTGACCACCCTTTCAGAGAAGAAATCTAAACTTTCTCTGGTGCAACTTGTGGCCATTTCCTCTCATCCCATTGCTTGTTCTGTGGAGGAAGAGACCGATTCCCCCCTTGCTCCAGGCCCCTTTCAGGGAGTTGTGCCCTGCTGGATCCTGCTCCACTGCTCTTGCCCAGCACCCCCAGGGCCCTTTCCAGCCCCTCTGCCCCATGTCCTGGGCTCTGCAGGGGCTGTTGTGACCCCAGCACAGGATCTGACACTGGGCCCTGGGGAACCTCCTCCACTTGGCCTTGGCCCACCTCTCCAGACTGTTCAGATCCCCCTGCAGAGCTCTCCTGCCCTCCAGGACAGCAACACCACACACTGAAGCTAAGACTCCAATTGCACCATACATTTTCTTTTCCACTGAATTCCTTGATTAGAACAACAATCACCCACAAACCTCTCTGACTGCTCAGGGCCTGACTGTGCTGCCCTGACCCAACCTTCAGAGAAAGAAAAGATTGTGTTCCAGCCTGTTCTCAGCACTGTTTCACTCCTGGTGAGGTGACAGTGGGAGGGTTTTGTTGTCTTTGCCTTATGAATTGTAGATCATGGCTGCTGTTGCCCTTCTTCTGGCCACCACCTGAATTTTATCAGTACAACTGCAATTGCCTCTTTCAATCACGGTGCTTTCATGATGGGGAACTCAGTATTTTTGTAACAGGACTCATGATTAGCAGATTTTTAAATGCTCACAAGTGCCTGAGAACTAAGCTGAGGACAATTAAAGCCACACAGGCCACATTCACAGCGTTCACATTCACAACCCTGTTGCTGCTGCTGTTGAAATAGAATCAATTTACAGAGGCCATCACAGAAATTGCCTCTGGGGTGTCAAATAAAATGAAAAAATCCACCAGGAGTGTAATAATATAAATGTCCCCAGGGCTGCCCGGGTGCCCAGTCAGCCTGGGAAGAGATCCTCAGCTGACCGGTCCGCGGGAAGGGGTCGATGGTACCCGGATAACTCCACCAAGAAAGACGAGAGGTCTCCTGGGCAGCTGTAATCCACGAGGCTTTATTGTGGGGAAGACGAAGGAACAGGTAGAGGAGACGGGGAAACAAGCACTCGAGGAGGGAGCAGACTCCAAGAGCCCCAAGGGTAGGCAGGACTGGGTATATAAGGACAAGGGAGTAGGCGTGGTCAGGGTATGAATCAACCAATGGGTAGCAGGCAAAGGGGAGGAGATAGGATGGGGTGATATACAACAAACCAATGGGGGTACAGAGGAGGAGTGGTTTTCCAACAGGGACCAATGGGGGTAACAAAAGCAACAAACTTTCTAGAACTGGGGAGTATGCTGAACTTTGATTGACAAGTAACTGAGGCGGGTAACAAGTGATTGACAATTCCTTCTAAACTGATGTCGCCTCCCAGGGGAGTGCAGGGACCCCTCCCACACAGGAGAAGGAAAAAAACAGAACTTATTGACCAACTTAATTGCTTCTTCTGAGCAGCAGAAAATGGAGATGACACCAAGCTGGGTGAGTGTGGATCCGTTGGAGGGTAGGAAGGCTCCGCAGAGGGACCTGGACAGGCTTCCCTTACAGGTGGGTCCAAGTCCAAGTGCTGGGTCCTGCACTTTGGCCACAGCAACCACTGCAGCACTACAGGCTGGGGACAGAGAGGCTGGACAGTGGCCAGGCAGAAAGGAACTTGGGGGCACTGATGGACAGCAGGCTGGACATGAGCCAGCAGTGTGCCCAGGTGGCCAAGAAGGCCAATGGCTCCTGGCCTGGATCAGGAATGGTGTGGCCAGCAGGAACAGGGCAGTGATTCTTCCCCTGCACTTGGCACTGGTGAGGCCACACCTTAAGTGCTGTGTCCAATCCTGGGCCCCCAATTTAGGAAGGATCTTGAGATGCTGGAACATGTCCAGAGAAGGGCAGCAAGGCTGTTGAAGGGTCTGGAACACAAGTGCTGTGAGGAGCAGCTGAGGCAGCTGGGGCTGTTTATCCTGGAGAAGAGGAGGCTCAGTGGAGACCTCATCACTATCTGCAAGTCCCTGACAGGAGGGGGCAGCCGGTTGGTGTTGGGCTGTGCTCCCAGGGAACAGTGACAGGACAGGAGGACACCACCTGGAGTTGCACTGGGGACGTTTAGGCTGGACATCAGGAAGTTCTTCATAGAAAGTGTGATTGGAAATTGGGATGGGCTGCCCAGGGAGGTGGTAGAGTCACTGTCCCTGGAGCCGTTTATAACTGGATGCGGCACTTGACCATCCAATGTTGCTTGATGCCACAGGAAAAAAAGGATTGGAGGGAAGAGCTGAGACTTTTAGGGTTGAAAGTCAACAAATCCACTCTTCCCAATGAATTCCTAATGTCATTCTGAGTCCTGATGGATGTTTCTGCCCCTGCCTTCACCCAGGTGCCCAGAGGGAATCAGGAGGATGTGGAGACCACCAGACATGTGTCTTCTCAAAAGAGTTCACCCAGAATAGGGGTCACCAGGGCTCTGTCCAACAGGGATCACTGGGGATCATCCAACGCAAATCCTCCTATGGGAAATGGAGTTGGAGCAGCGCACAAAGCTCTTCCTTCACTTGCAGCACTTGCAGGGCTTCCCTTACAGGTGGGTCCATTTGTGTGAAGTCAAGGCAGAGCTCTGATAGAAACCCTTCCCACACTCCCCACACTCGTAGGGCCTCTCCCTGGTGTGGGTGCACCGGTGGACAGTGAGGGTAGAATTGTGCTTGAAGCCATTCCTGCAGCTGGGGCAGTGGAAGGGCCTCTAGTCCATGTGTGTTTACTGATGCACAAGGAGATTTGACCTGGTCTGAAACCCCTTCCCACACTTGGGACACTCATAGGGCTGTTCCTCACTGTGGGTCTTCTGGTGGCTGATCAGGCTGGATCTATGGCAGAAGCTCTTCCCACACTTGAAGCACTTGCAGGGCCGTTCCCCCAAGTGTATCTTCTGGTGCTGGACTAGGACTGAGCTCAGGCTGAAGCTCTTCCCACATTCCCCACACTCATAGGGCCATTCATTCCCCCATGTGCTGACACATGTGGGGGATGAGCTGGGAGCTGCAGTTGAAGCTCTTTCCACATTCCCCCACACGGCCATTCCCCCGTGTGTACTTGGTGGTGGATGAAGAGGTGGGAGGTGTGGCTGAAGCTCTTCCCACATTTCAAGCACATGTAGGGCTTCTCCCCGGCATGAAGCTGCTCATGGACCACCAGAGTGGATTTCTGGATGAAGCAGTGGGGAGTTCTTTGCTCCTTAGAGCACCCTGGGCTGGGTTTGGAGCCCCTCCTTGTGGGGCATCCCTTTGGCATTTCCTCCACTGTTGGATTCCTGCCCCTTGGAGCCGCTCAAAATGGCCCCTTCCACAAGGTTCTGCTGTGGAGATTTGTCCACTCTGGTCTCTGTCTGCAGCTCAGTGCCTGAGGGAAGAAGGACAAGGTGAGGAAGGAAGGAGGAAAAGGCAGAAGGAGAGGAAGGAACAAGAAGAAAAAAGGGAGAAAGAGAGAGGAAGGAAGGCAGGAAGGAAAGGAAGGCAAGGAAGGCAAGGAAGGAAGGAAGGAAGGCAAGGAAGGCAGGAAGGAAGGAAGGAAGGCAGGAAGGAAGGAAGGCAGGAAGGCAGGAAGGAAGGCAGGAAGGCAGGAAGGCAGGAAGGAAGGAGAAAAGAAAAAGGAACAAGGAGAGTAAGGACAAGGAGAAGATGGGATTTGCCTCCATGCCAGAGGGAAGGGGAAGGAGATCCTCCCCAGTCCATCCATGGCAGAACGGCATTGGCAGAGGGGTTGTCCTGCAGCTGGGGGCCATGCTTGGCTGGGAGATGGAGCAGGATAGAGGGGGAAAGGGGCAATGACTTCCTCCTCACCTGTCTGGGTGTCCCGGAGCATCTTCCTCACTGCCTCCTCCTCCTCCATTTGGCCAAGCCTTGGGAATAAGAAGTCTGGTTTTGAGGGAAAGCAAGGGGTGAGCACATTGGCCTGGGGATCCTCTTGCCCGAGTCCATCTCTAGAAGTCACCAGACATCTTGTGTCCATGAAAACCTCCAAAACATCAAGACTCAGAGGAAAAAAATCCCTCCCTGGGGTTTCCCCTTGTGGATGCTGCAGTTCCTGCTATATACCAGAGGAGGTCCCTCCTCTGCAGAATCTTTGCCTGCTCCAGGTTTCCCAGGAATCCCAGGGATCCCCTCACGCTGGGGCTCTGGGAGTCCCCCTTTGGGCTGCTGAGGGTCCCATGGGTCCCCGCTCTCTGGGGTTGCACTAAGGGATGCCGAGGGTTTTGGGGTCCCAGGGGTCCCTCTCTCCTCTCTGCTGCTCCGGGGTGCCGGGGGTCTCGGGGGTTCCCTCTCTCTGGGGTTCCCACTTTGGTGTCCCAAGGTGTCCCCCACTCCAGGCTCATCCCTTCTCTGGGCTGCTCCTTCTCCAGGCTCCCCTCACTCCCGGCTGTCGGGGTCCCCCCTCTCCAGGCCCCCATTTCAGGGTCAGGGACTCCCGGGGCTCCCCCGTTTTCACTTTCCCCCTCTCAAAGCTGCTCCACTGCCCTTCCCGCTGCCGGTACCGAGCCATCGCCACGTGGCTCCGGGGACCTCCATCACCCACCCACCCGGCAGCCGCACCACGACTTCCCCAAAATAAAATCACCTCCCAGGATCCCCGCAGTATCCACCCAAAGGGGATTTAGTGTCAGCTTTGGACTCCTGCAAGATCCAAACATCGCTCCGCCCGCCCCGTCCCGACAAAAAGAAACAGAAACCCCTAAAGATACTTCGGGTGAGCTCCAAATATCCCTCCCTCCTTAGAAAAAAACCCTGCCGGGACCGCCCAAGATATTCGGGGTGAACTCCCCCTCCCCGGTTACCTGCGGGATGCGGGAGGGCGATGCTCCCGGCGCGAAGGCGCTGCAGATCCAGAGAGCGATGGACGCACGTGGTGCCTCCTCTGGCTGCTCCTCTTCCTGCTCCTGCTCCTCCTCTACCCCTCCTCTTCCTCCCGCTCCTCCTTCTCCTCCTCCTCCTCCTCCTCCTCCTCCTCCTCTTCCTCCTCCTCTTCCATCCTTCGGCTGCAGGCGAGGAGCTCTCGGGTGAGCGGAGCTTGGACGGGACCCGGTGGAAAGGGGTGGGAGAGGGGGATAGGGGGAGGTGGGACAGCGCGAAGGGTTTCTCAGTGAGGGGCTCCCAGTTAACCTCAGAACCCCCAGTTCCCCTCCCGGTGCTGTGGGGGCCGTGCCGTGCCCCAGTGCCTGCTCAGGGGGTGCTCCAGGCTGACCTGCTCCACCTGGCAGCTGCAGGTGACCCCATGCTGGGGGAGGTTTCCAGCAGCACCAGGAGCTGGTGGGTCCAGTCCCCATTGGGGACCATGTCGGTGGCCACCACAGAGAGCTCCTGCTGGCCCTGGAACCAACTCAGCTGGGTCTGGGCAGGGTGGAAATCCATCACGGAGCAGAGCAGGCGGCCGGGGCTGAGCTGGGAGCTCGAAGGCCCAGCGATATGCACTTGCTGGGATGGGCAGAGGGCTTGGGGACTCCCCCCAGTGAGAATCTGCGACGACACCACCCCCCCCACGCCCCCCGCCCCGCCAAGCCGCAGGAGATTACTCCAGGGAACCAATGCTGCTAGACAGGGAACCACCCTTCTTCCATCCCAACCCCACCTTTCCCTCCCCTCTCCCCCCCTTTCTTGTTCTCCAAATCTACAGACCCCTTCCAACACAATTTGGATTTGCCACCCCCCTGCCCCACTCTTTGGAGATCCCAGCCCCCTCTTTTCCCCCATTCTCTTGCCCCTTCCCAACCATCCCGCCAATCCCCAACCCCCTCCTCCGTGTTTCGGTTTGGGGGTTCCAGGCCCCTCCTGCTCAGTCACACCACCCTCCCCCCCCGCCTTTCTCTCAATTCAGACCCCTCCTGGAAGCTTTTTCCTGGGAGGAATCCCTGAGTTTTGGGATCTTTTGGGTGCAGTTTTGGAGGGGGACAGCTCTCTCTGGCTTTCCCCTCCCTGTTGTGACCTCTCAGCTGCCCCTGACACCCTGGGGATGCTGGGATTTCCCCCCTGGGGACAAGGACATTCATCCCCTTCCAGGAGCCCAATGCCCGGCTGGGGCTCCAGGTCAGGGGTCCTTGAGCAGCTGCCCCAGAATCTCTGCCAGGGTCTCCCAGCGCAGCCAGAGCCACTTGGCCTGGGCTCCCCAAAGACCTCAGCAAGGCCCAAGTCCCTTCCAGGAACCCTCAACTCTGTCAAACCCAGCATCTCCCACATCGCCTGCCAGTTCCCCCCATGGCACTGGCCCCACATGTCACTGGCCATGCCCCACCATCTCCTCACCCATGGCTGTCTCCCCACCATGTTTCCATCACTATCATTGTCTCCACATCTCCATCTATGCCTTTGTCCCATGGTAAAAAGACGAGAATTGCTGTAGAACATAAGAGGAGAAACAGTGTTCGTTTAACCCATGGTCTGCCAGGGAGCCACAAAACCGTGTCCCATTCCCATCCATTCCACGTTTGGACCAATACATGAGCTACTTTCTTATTTCCTTTTTTATCTGTTTCACCACTTTTCCTTTGTCATCTCTTTGCAAGCAACAGTTTGAGTCATTTAATTTTCCACAAATTCCTCCTTTTTCTGCTAGATGATAATCTGATCCCATCCCCTGGTGAAATGTTGTGTTCCTCATTTCAGTGGATTGGTCGGCAGGAAGGTCAGGAGCTGGAGGTGTCTGCTTGGTTCTTATTTCAAGGACAGCTTGTAATCGAATGATGCCATTGACATGATAAATGGTTTCTCTGTCTCCTGATATGAATTGGTTTGGGTTCTCAGGGGCTGGTCCGTGGTGTTGTAGGATTTGTTCTGGTGGTCGTTCATCTTTTCCCCATTTTTGGGCACTGTCTCCAACCAGGGCTGCAACAATTGACCAATTTTCTCTCATTAAATCATCACATGCTTGGATTCCAACTGATTTCTCTGAACTTTTGGTAGCAAAAAACTCCAGTGCTGTAATACATCCTATATAACATAGACAGTGACAGCACATGTTGGAGTGGGCAGAGGGATGATTCCCCCCTTATTTTAGTGATGTTCTCAATACATTATTTGCTGTTTCCCTTTGCACTTTAACCCATTTCTGTTGCAGAGTCAGAGATCCTCACCATGGGCTCTGCCTTCAGCTGTGCAGATTGCATCTGTGCAAGCAGGCAGAGCTTGGGCTGAGGGGCAGAGGGAATCAGCCCAATTCTTGCCCCAGGCAAGACACCAAGGTATATTGTCCACTCTTTGCCCCAGCAGTGTTAATTAGCATTTCTAAAGCTTCTCTCCTGGCTGCCTGGAAGGAATCTTCTCTTCCAGGGAAGCCATTCTGTGATTCACGTGTGGCCAAAAGCAGGGGTTTTTTTTAACAATACAATATTAACTTTTTGCCAGTTTAAGGGTCACCTTTAAAGCTCTTCTAGATTTTAAAAATGAAGCCTAAATGTGAATATCGAAGATCCCATACCAAAATTTTGCCATCACAACAGCTACACACACACATATACAAAGAAGTCCAAAGCAATAAAGATTTTTTACTACTACTTCTCCTACATCTAAAAACTGACTCTCGCACCGCTAGCCCAACACCCCTAGTCTAACTGGCACTATGAAAGTGGGATTATCAAGAAAAAACATTATAATTGTGTAATCTTGTCACCAAAACTGCAAGAAGAACAAAAATTCTTCAACAACATTTCTAGTGTTAGAGAGTCAAGGCATTACTTGATTCTGGCCAAGATCTGCAACAGAAGTAATTCATCCACACATAGCCCGGCTGTGTAGAGAAAATCATTCCATGACATGTAAGTTTTACTAGATTTATCCTCAACTTTTTACAGTCCAAAATACGTTGAAATTCTTTATTGTTCATTGCTTCCAAGTTGCCGAGTTTTTATTTAGTATTTGGTTTCCTATTGGACCCAGATTTCTTCACCTCTGATGTTAATTGGGTCCCCACTCCTGGATTTCCTTCCCAGCCTTTTCCAGACCGGGTGTCTCCAGCTCTGCCGGGGGCAGTGTCTGGGGTAGGTGTTGGTTGCTGTTTGCTGCTGGGCGTTGATGTTTTGCTGCTGGTCGTTATCTTTGTGGATATCTTTTGGGCCATTCCCAGTGTGTTGAGCTGTTAAACTCATCTCCATTGAGTGGTGGAACATCCCTTAAAGGAAACCTTTAAAATTTCTTTCCCCAAGGCAAAGGCAAACCAAGACTGAGTAGAGAAATAATATTATTTAAAAATTTAAACTTAGTATATTTTCCAGCAATCTAATCGCAGGCAGCACAGTGTGCAACTGAGACCCAGAGTGGAATTGTGCCGTTGTCTTCCCCAGCAGCTGCGGCAGTGCAGGCACAGAAAGCACTGAAGCTGCAGCAGTGGCAGCAAGGATTGGCCCCGGTGTCTGGAGATGCCAAAGGAGGGTGGGCAGGCGGAGGATTTGAGCAGAGGATGTATGGGCAGTCCCAGGGGCTTGCCCCGCTGTGGAGCCCTGGCTGCTGCTGCGCTGCCTTCAGTGCAGGCTCAGTGGGGGCCTCCCATCCTCCTGCTGCAGGCGGGAAGTGCAAATCTCCAGGGCTTCAGAGCCCTGGAGCCGAGGCTGAGGGGTCCCCCCGTGTTCAGCTGTGCTGGCGGCTGTTTCTGGCCTCAGGGCCACTTGGCACAGGCCACGCCACTTGGCCACCAGTGGTGCTGCTTTGCAGTCCTTAGGCAGGGCCCGATGTCCTGCTTGGATGTTGGGAACAGCAAAGTGCCAAGGTGGATGTGTCTCATAAATCTCTTGCAGGCTGGATCTGGAGCTCTGTCACTTGAATGCAGTCCTGGATTTCTTCCCAGCCCTTCTCCAGGCTGTTCAAACAGGAGGCTGGGTTAAACCCTTCCCCTGCCCTCAGTTCAGAATCCTCCTGTGCCACTGAACAAGTTTAATACTGTAATAACCGAGCACTGCTCATCCATTTAGAGGCTCTTCTGGTTGCCAAAGCTTTAACTTGATGCCAGACTTGAACAGTAAGAGATGCTCCTGCTGTCAGTTTTCAGGCCTCGGTTCCCGTGAAAGCTGTGGGTGTACAATTCTGCAGACAACGAGGCCACTCTGGCCACTGGGTTAAACATTTTAGCAGAAGAATTCCTTTGGCATGGCCCTGTTTAATCTCCACATACAATTCAAATTCTTTTTTCCTGTCTAGGAAGGCCAGGGCAGCAGCCTCAGTTAATCTTTATTTTAACACTTGAAAATTCTGTTTTCCTCCTCGTGTCCATCCATCCAGTTTCTTGACTGGCAGGTTAGGAGTGTTGTAGGAAGACATCCCTGGCTCCAAAAGCCCTGCCTTTAGCAGGGACTCAATACCAGGCTGTGAGCCCTTCCTTCCCTCCCTTGGAATAGGGTGTTGCTTTTAGACACCACTTGTCCTGGTTGCTTGAAAGTACTTTGAAGAGGCTCCATATCAATTTTTCCCTCTTTGCTTGGGGCTGCCCACACTTCTGGGTTCACTTCAGCATAGGCCTTGCCATTTATCTGACTCAAAGGTACAGCATTAGCCTCTGTTTTAGCTTTTAGAATATAAATCTCTATTTCCACATTAGCCATGGAATCCTTTCCCAGGTAAATGATAATCACAATTAGGAGGAAGTAGAAATCCATGCATTTCAAATCTATCTCCCACATCTACTAATAGTGGTTGAAGAATACACATCTGCTCATTTTTCCCACTTATCCCATGAATGATCAAACAACTTCTTGACAATTTTCCCCCCTTACAACTGAGATTCAAAGTAGATCAAGAGGTCCCTGTGTCCATCAGGAGAGGCCTCCTCTCGATTCAGACCCACCCTGAATGTTCTCCAGGGCTCCATTGTGGTGGGTCCTTGGTGTGATGGGAGCTGTGACACCCCTGACAATCCATGTCCATCAAAGGGTGGACTTGCTCCTCTTGAGGGTGCTGCTGTCTCTGTTTCCAGTGTTCCTGTGCCCTGCAGCTGGAGCCCTGAGTCCTTCCCAGGGGCTGTTTGGGTGGGCTCTCCCCTGTCCAGGAGGGCAATGCCTCTGCAGGTGCTTGTGGCCGACCCCGTCCCCTGGGTGCTGGGGCCCCCTTGGGCCCTGGGGTTGATCCCTGAGGGGCTGTAGGAACTGTGCCATGGCCTTTGCCTTCAGCTTGGCCTTTGGCTCATCCCTTCTTGCATTCAGCTGCTGTGCCTTTGTGCCCAAGTGCTCCAGGGCCTTCTTCTGCCACTCCTGCAGCCCCGCTCGCTTCCTGTGGGTGCTCATCCTCTGACATGTTGAGCTTTCTGCAAAATCATTCGTTTTGCAGTCACCAAATTAAAATCCATAAAGAAAATCCTGATCTTTCCATGTACAATCTGCATTTCCCAGCTGTTCCTTTGTTTTCCTCCTTGTGCTCAGGGTCCCCTCCAGAGCCCGTATGGCAGAGCCGGTCCCTGTCCTGCCGCAGTGTCCAAAGGCGGCCCCCCCGGCGGGCAGGGCCGGCAGCTCCCCGGGGCCGGGCAGCGGCCGGGGCGTCCCGCAGCCTCCTGGGGGCCGGGGGCCACTGCCGGCCCTGCCTGGGGATGGTGGGGTCAGGCAGCGCCCAGTGCTGAGCCCCGGCTGCCCCACAGCCCCGGCCTGGCCCCGCAGCTCCCCACAGGCCCCCAGCCCGTGCTCCCGGTCCCGCAGCTCTGTGCCCGGTGCTGCCGCTGCCCACCACAGAGAAACCCCCTGAAATTCTGACCTTCTTTTCCTGTCTGGGAAACTGGGCATAGAAAGGATTGGCAGCTGGCCTATTTTGAGTATAAGATGGAGGAAGGTGCTGTAAAAAATCCCAATCCTCAGTATTTTATCTCTTCCTCCTCTTTTCCATCCTCCTTTTTCTACTCACATAGATTCCTCCTGCTGCTTCTTGCCTTAATCATATTCCTGCGCAGTCCCCTTCACCCAATCCCTTCCCAGCACACCAACACCATCCATCCCCTGTTGTCCAAATCCCTTCTCCACTTCCCTTATTGCCCCCCAGGTGTCCATGTCCTTAATTGCTTCTGGGAGAATGTGCAAACTACCTCAACATTCTCCCCTTTTGTATGAAATATGATATTCGTGGCTTGTTAAATCTTTATTCTTCTTCACAAAGTTCAGGAATTTAGCTGGACTTCAGCTGAGCAGCAGTTCCTGTTGCTTAATAACATTTTCTGAAACTGATGGTTTCTCCTGTCACTTCCTTGTCTAAAAGTTCCTTGCCCTGTCTCAGAGGATATTCACACCATCTTTTTGTACAGACACTTTTATCTTACTCCTTTCAACATGACAGGAAAGGTGGGGAGAAGCCATAAAAGGGCATTTAGGACGCCTAGATGGAGTGAGAGGGGGGCCTGGGTCACCCCTAAACTGAGCTGGAGGGGAGCTGGGATTTAGAGGGGATGATGGAAAAGGGATGGGAGAGGTGGAGAACAGGAGGGGGAACAGCAGGAAAGAGGTTCCTTTGGTGGTCCCTTCGTGTCCCCATCATTCAATCCCTGGAGCAATTCCCCAGGGCTGTGGGAAGGGATGGATCTGCACTGGGGGTATCCCCAAACAACCTTGTGGGGGGCTCCTGGGGCTGTTCCCCCACCCAGCAGCTGGTGCTGTGGCAGCCATGGGGCAGAAGGGGGTGGGAAAGGGGCATCTGGGGTGGTCAAGGAGGAGGAAGAGGAGCAGAAGGAGAAACACAGGTTTCCATCCTGCTGGTGTAGCAGGGACTCTTCCAGAGGGGTTCTTCTAGGGAGAGTGTTTGGACTTTTCAGATTCCAGAATGGAGACCCAAATATCTTTGGTCCTTGGGACGGTTTGGTTTTTGGGGGCATATTTGGATCTTTTGGGACCCCAAAGCTGAGTCTCAAATCACCCTTTGGGGGACATTTGGGGGTCCTCATGGCAATCACCAGGTATGGGTGGGGGGAGGACATCAGTCTTGGGGACTCCCCCAGAAGAGCAGTGGAGTGGAACCGCAAGACCCCTGGAATGGGAAAAGGTCAGAGGGATGATTCCAGAGTTGAGTGATACCTGGCAGCCTGAAGAGGGGAGGGAAGAGCCTGGAGTGTGGGGACCCTTGGAATCCTGGAGCACAGAGTCAGGGACCACTGGGACCCTCAAAATCCCCATGGTCATCTGTAAGCAAGACCCCAGAGAGGGGGAACCCCAGGAGCCACGGGGCCCCTATCAGCTCAAGGAAGGGAAACCACCAAACCCCAGATTGGAGAGACACAGAGGAGGATCTCCTATGAGGGTTATTTTGGGAGCTGAATTTTGGTGCTTCACACGTTTTTTTTTGGACTCAAGACCCCTGAAGACTTCCAGCGATGGACTTCTGCAGGAGGAACCCCCAGCCCAAGGCGCTCACCCCTTGTTTTTTCCCCAAACCAGGATTTGTCATTCCCAAGCCTTGGGTGGATGGAGGAAAAGCCCCAGAGATTCCTCACAAGGACGGGCTGCAAACCCAGCCCAGGGAGCTGTGGGGAGGAAAGAGCCCCCCTGAGCCAGGAAGGCGGCTCCAGCTGGAGCTCAGAGCTGGTGGAGAAGAAGCCTCAGGCCGGGGAGAAGCCCCACAAGTGCTTGGAATGTGGGAAGGGCTTCAGGTACAGCTCCCATCTGAGGGAGCACCAGGTGATCCACATGGGGGAAAAGCCCTACAAGTGTGGGGAATGTGGGAAGGGCTTCAGTAAGAGCTCCAACCTCATCAGCCACAGCAAGATCCACACTGGGGAACGGCCCCACACCTGCTTGGAATGTGGGAAGAGCTTCAGGCGGAACTCCAGTCTGAGGGAACACCAGATGCTACACACCGGGGAGAGGCCCTTCCAGTGTACCGAGTGTGGGAAGCGCTTTCTGAGGTCATCCCGTCTCCTCCTGCATCAGCGCATTCACACAGAGGAGAGGCCCTTCTGCTGCCCTGACTGCGGGAAGGGCTTCCAGAACACCTCCAGCCTCCTCCTGGGGCACCTCCACACTGGGGAGAGGCCTTTCGAGTGCTCCGAATGCAGGAAGAGCTTCGTGCGCTGCCCCAGCTCCACCCCCCAAGGAGGATCCACGTTTGATGATCCCCAGTGACCCCTGTTGGGCAGAGCCCTGGTGATCCCTGTTCTGGGTGATCCCAGTTGGATGTGTGGAAGGTGTTGGAGAGATTTCTTTCCCTTCTCCTTGTCCTGCTCTGATTTGGTTGGTAATAAATTCACTCCCTGTGCCCAGGCAGACCCGCAGCGCCGAGTGCCCCGTTCTGGATTCGGCCTCCCAGTGCCGCACATTTCATTCCCAATTCCTCCCAGTGCCATCCCAGATCATAGCAGTGCCACCACAGTCCCTCCCAGTGTCCACAAACTCCCTCCCAGTCCTTCTCATCTCACTCCCAGTACACTACCAGTCCATTCCCTGGACTGGTCCTTCTCATTTAATTCTGAGACCTCCATCCTCTCTCCCAGTGCCCCCCATTCCACTCCCCTTGCTCTCAGAGCTCCCGCAGTCCTCACTCCCAGTCCCTCTTAATGCCACACCAGCCCTTTCCTGTCTCTCCCCCAGTGCCCTCCCCTGCTGATCCCAGTGTGTCCCTGCTCTCTCCCAGTGCCCCCCAGTGTGTCCATCTCGCTGGAACCCTCGAGCTCCAGCCTGGCCCCAGCCGCCTGCTCTGCTCCGTGATGGATTTCCACCCTGCCCACACCCAGCTAAGTTGGTTCCAGGGCCAGCAGGAGCTCTCTGTGGTGGCCACCGATGTGGTCCCCAATGGAGACTGGACCCACCAGCTCCTCATGTTGCTGGAAACCCACCCCCCAGCATGGGGTCACCTGCAGCTGCCAGGTGGAGCAGGTCAGCCTGGAGCACCCCCTGAGCAGGCACTGGGGCACAGCCTGGCCCCCACAGCACTGGGGATAGAGGGGGAGGCACTAGGGGGTGCCGGGAGGGGGATTGGGTTGTGCTGGTAGTAACTGAGATACTTGAGATAGCCTGGTTTAAACTGGGAGAGGGGCTTGGGGGTGTGGAAGGGCTGAGAAGGAGTTTGAAGGATGTTGGGGAGGGTGGGATGGTGTTTTGGGGGTCCTGGTGGGAATTGGGAGGGAGTTTGGGGATGCTGGGTGTAACTGGGAGGGATTTGAGTGAGCTTGGAGGGGCTGGAATGAGATATGGGATGCAAAAGTGGGGGTTGGAATGAGGGTATTTATGCTGGGAAGGGACTGGGAGGGGTCTTGGTGAGTCCTGGTGGGGCTGGCAAGGGACTGGGAGAGGGTTTGGGGGTCTTGGGGTGGAGGGGGGCAACTGGAAGGGGGCTTGGAGGGGCTTCTGGTGTCTGTGAGAGGTTTTGGGGGTCCTGAGCCCTGCGGACGCCACAGAGATGCTGCCGGACACCACCTGCAGCAAGATGCTGACGGGGATCAGGGGCTCCCTGTTTGGCTTTGTCTTCCTGGTGCTGGGGCTCGGCTTCTACCTGTGCAAGAAGTTGAGGGGGTGTCCCAGGGGTCGTGTCCCCCCTCCCCTGGAGCGTGTGTGCTACCCCCGGGGCCCCCAGCCCTGTGTCACCCCCCTTTTCTCTGCCCACAGAGCTCCTGAGCCGCTGGTGGCCGCAGCTGCTCCCCGTGGTCTTGGGCCCAGCCGGGACCCCCCGCTCCGTCCCCACGATGATTTTGGGGGGGTCGTGTGTGTCCCCAGCCCTGCTGTCACTCTGCCCCTGCCCGCCTGCTCCCAGTGTTCCCAATAAAGCTTCCCAGTTAAACCCGGTCCAGTTTATGGGGGGCAGTGGGGAGGGACTTGGGGGGACCCCGCGGGGGCATCGAGACTGGGGTACAGTGGGTAGCCAGCCCCGGGATGGGTGCGGAATGGGGGCCCCCGTGTGTCCCCCCACTCTGGGGGGGCCTTGAGAGGTACCTCAACTCAAGCAGGGAGCCGTCCATTCCCGCAGGAACCGGGACGGAGCCGGGGCAGGTCGGGCTGGGACAGCGCTGAGCTCTGGGCCCGGCCTGGGCGCCCCCACGTGCCCCCTCCCCAAACAGCCCTGGCGGTTTATGTGAGAGTCCCGGTGCCTTTTGGGGTTCGCTTGGGTGGGAGCAGGGGAACCGCTGGCAGCACCTTCGGGACACAGCCGAGGGCTGGGGGGCTCCTCCCCCCGCTTCATTTTCTCTCCCCAGTTCTAATCATCCCCTCCCATTCAAATACCAATAAAAGTTTCCTTTCCCCAATTAAACTTTTCTCCCCAATTAGGGTCTGAGCCCCCTCCCCACCCCCAGCTCCTCCCAGCAGGACCCGGCCAGGACCTTCTGGAAACAGGAGTGGAAAGAGTTAGAAAACTCATCATTATTTTTTTGACTTCTGGAGGATTTTCCTGTGGCTTTCCTGCAGAAAGCCCTTCCTTTCTGGGCAATAGCTCAGGGGTCCTCTCGATCTCCACCCCCTTTCCAGTCCCTTTTTCCAGCTCTTTTCCTCAGCTGACCCAAACCTGCAGATTTTTGGGGATAGGAGGGGTCGATCGGCTCGGGAGTCTCAGAGGTGCCCCCAGGGAGGCCCCGAGGCCCCAGCGCAGTTCCCTCCGGCCCCTTGGAGCCGGGTTTGTAATCAACTCTCAGCCAGCGCTGTCCATGGGATTCAATCCCCCCTGCAGGGTTTTCCCCCAGACCAGCTTTATTTCCAGAGGGTTTTGTGGTTTTCCTTTGAGCCGGGGCCTGACAGCACTGGAGTGGCCACGGGTGAGGGGATAAAGAGAGAATAAACACGGGATTATAGGGAAAAAAAAAAAGTTAAATATATCTGACAAATAAAATAAAATAAAATAAAATAAAATAAAATAAAATAAAATAAAATAAAATAATAAAATAAACTGTGAAAAATAAAAAGTAATGGCAGAGCTTTTTCTGCTGGGACTTTGGATTTCTTGTCCACGTTTCAAGCTGGTTCTGAGCAGAAACCAGTGGCTGGGAGAGACATTGCTGCGGAAGGGCCTCGTATTGCCAAAACTAAAGTGTCGAGTATCAAGTAACACCTTGAGATTACGGAAGTCCCAGCGCCCACGTTGGACTCCCTGTTTGAAGATGACAGCTCAGCCCCACATGGGGTCGGTCCCTGCCCTGTCCATCGGGGGTCCCTCTCCACCCGTGCGGTCACTCCTCGGCTCGGCCCTGAGGGGCGGGGCAGTAACGAGGGAGCCCCGTCAGCGCCAGCGCCGGTTCGTGCCGGAGCCGCCCCCAGGGGTTTGTGCCGTCCCCTGGGTCTCTGAAGGAGTCGCAGCGAGGCACGGGCGAGGTGCGAGTGCAAGAAAAGGTAAAGAATAAAATAAAATTTAAAAATGCAAATCTGCACCGAGCGCTCTCGGCCGCCCCGTATGACTGAAGGAGCCGCGGAACCTGTGAAGCCCAGGAACCCCGGGAAATCGCTCCCATGCACTGAAAACCCTTTCCAGAAAGATTTTGTGCCGTGACGCTCCCGGCGAGCAGCAGCACCTCAACGCCACCGGCCAGGTATTGCAGCAGCGGAGGAACCGCTGGGGCCAATGTGGGGCAGAGCAGAGGGTTTGGGGTCTCCCGGAACAGATCGGAGCGGGGCAGGGAAGCGCGACCTAAGATCACCACCCAGCTCTGCCTGCGGATCCTGTCAGTTGTTAGGGGCCGGATCCCGAGCGGAGAAGGATCAACATTTACGTCTCTTGACGTCAGGAAGGCACAGGCTCCAATTGATTTGCCCGAGTCACTCAAAAGTTGCTGTTAAGACGGTGGTAACACAGAAGAACACCATGCATTTGAGAAGGCTTCTTCCGTTTATTTTAGCAGCAGGCTGTCCTTTATACCTTCTCACAAAGTTTATACATATTAATTGTATACAATAAATTAACATCGTGTTCATTGGTGCAGGGTGGTCTCCACAACTGTTTTCCACCAACGTCCAACTCCCACAAGGTCGCCCCCCGTTTATCTTTTCTTCTCCTTTGTTTCCACGACAATGACCTTGGTAGAACTCCTTGCAGGGGCAAAGGCGACTCTTACCAGCTTCTCTTCTTCAACTCTTTTTGTCTCAAAGAGCAGCTGTGAGCCCCTTCCACACTCAGACTCTTCAAACTCGTCACTGACCCCGTGAGGGTCAATATCTTCTCATTTGCTCAGAGGGCCCAATCAGGTCCAGCCCGCAGAGCTCCCACCGTGCCCCTTTATAAATCCCGCTCCCCATTTTTTCTCGCACTGCTACAATGGGCTCCCCCTGTGTCAAAACAGCCCGGAGGCACCTGACCCAGGGGTGTCCCCACGAGGGGGCCTCTCCTATCCCAAAAAAATAGAACAAAGTTTAAAAAACCCTGCGTAATTGCCACAAATGGCCCCAAAAAGCAAAGCAGCCCCTGGGAAGATGCTTATGGGGGTTTTAACAGACGGGCTTCAGCCAGGGGAGCGGCAGAGCACACACATCGCAGGTGGGTGTCTGTCACTGCTCAGAGACTGTTGGCGTTTGTACTTCAGACAGGTAAATTGAATCCAAATTGTCAGCAGTTTCCACCACCTGCTCTTTCTCCTCTTTTTTTCTTGACGGATTTTACACTGCTCCCTTTCACTCCACAGAGCTGGAAAGAAAAATCCGCGGCTGCCCATGGCCATCCCCATCTGCCTTCCACAGCTCCAGCCATATGCTTTCTCCTCTCCCCTTTACTTTGCACCAGATTCTCCCTCCTCCTCCCTCTGACAGTTCGGGGGGAGGAGATTTTGCCCACTGGCACCACATCCCTCCTCTCATTGTGTCCCATTTTTCCCAGTTTGTATTCCTGTCGCTGCCTGCCCTTGTAGCCAGACCCGCTGTGGGGCTGGTTAATGGTGGAGTGAATTATTGCAGCAACTATTGGGATTGGCTGGGTCTGGCCGGGTGCCCGATGCCACCAAAACCGTTCTGTCACTGAGGCTGGGCAGGGAACAGAACACAAGGAGAGGCTCCAGGGTCAGGGTAAGGACAGGGAGAGGTCACTCATGGGCACAACACATCTGACTTGGGGAAATTAATTGAATTTATTATTGTTGGGGATAAGGTGGTGGTGGTGGTGGTGGTGTTGTTATTGTTTGTATGTCTGAGGTTTTTCGGTCAGGCAATGTTTTATCCCATCTTCTACTTGAAAGAAAAACTGGTGAGGAGGAGAGAGGGGAAACAAATAGGGGCAAACAAATGAAATGGCTATGCAATCTCACATACCACCGGAATGGCTCAGCCAGAGAATGGAGAGTTTGGAAGTCTTGGCTGGGGAGTGACTTCGCTGTCTGGGGGAAAATTTTTCTCAGGAATTGTAGAAATACCTTGAGATGTATTGCAGCGGACTCTGAGACTCTGGGGGATGGGGAGCTGATCTCCGGCGTCTTCGTGTGGCTGGGGATCGCAGTGAGAGCAAATGGTCACGCGTGGTGCGCAGAGCGGGCGCCCGTTTCCCAGGATGGGGCTATGCTGTCGCCTTGCTGCCCGGCTCTGCCCTCTTGTCACCGTTCCTGCGGCTGTCGGGGCTGGTACCAAGGGCCCGTGCTGCCCAGTGGGATCCGCCTGCCTTCGCTGTTTGCTGCCCGCTGCTGGGGGGGTCGGTGCTGATCAGGTCACTGTCCTGGGGGTCCCCAAAAGAGCAGTGTCCCTGTCTGGTCATGATTGTAACTGCATCAAAGGGGAAATCTGGGCTCAATGGGGGGAAAGGGCTGGGATTAGGATTTATTGGTCTGTGGTGCTGTTGCTGGTCTTGTTTGTCCGTGTTGTTATTTATATATTTTTTTTTAATTTTATTTTTTTTTATTCTAGTAAAGAACTATTATTTCATTTCCCATATCTATGCCTGAAAGCCCCGTAATTTCAAAGATATAATATTTTGAGGGGGGGGGGTCATCTTTTCCGTTCCAGGAAGGTTGCAGCCTTCCTTGGCAGACTAGGACAATTGCCAAACAAATCACAGCAGGAGAATGAAAAGTAAAACAAATCCTACCAAAAACACTTTCCCCTCACCTCTGCCTGCTTCCCAGGCTTCGGTTTCTCCCAGATTCCTGCCCTCCTCTCCACCCAGAGGCACAGGGGATGGGGGTCACAGTCAGCTCATGTCACAGCCTCCCCCTCAGGGACAGGAATCCTTGTCCTGCTCCAGCCTGGGGTCCTTCCCACGGGACACAGTCCCTCAGGAACAGGCTGCTTCCACAGGGATTCCTTGCACGTCCACAGGTCCTGCCAGGAGCCACTTCCATGGCTCTGCAGGGGCTTCCCATGGGCTCAGGGCCTCTCTCAGGCATTCCCTGCTCCAGCCTGGGCTCCTGCCAGGGCTGCAGGTGGGTCCCTGCTCCATTACAGCCTCAGCTGCAGCTCCCAGCGCCTCCAGGTCCAGGTGACCCTAAGCTCCCAGCGGTTCAGGGCAGTAGTGGTTCCTCAGCCTCCTGCCCAGATCAGGACATTCCAGGGTGTGCAAATCTCAGCATCTGGGAAAGCAGCACACTGCGAGGGCTGGGGCAATTTCTCCCATGTACCTCAACAAGCACCGCAAGATCCACACTGGGCAACGGCATGGGCACACTGGGAGCTCTGGGAAGGGGCCCCGGCTTGGGGCGGCAGCCCCCGGGGCAGCCCCACGGCCCCCACGGCAGCTCCAAGGCTCCTCCGGCCGGGATGGAACGTGGCAGGGGGAGCAGGGGAAGGGATGGGGCTGCCGGCGCCAAGGGAACACAAGGGACACCGGGGGCACTTCACAAACATTTAATGCAAAAGATAAAATCATAAAGAAGCCAAAAGCAACAGCAACACAAGGCCACATGAGGCATGTCCCATTGTAGTGGGGTGACGCTGGCCTGATGCCAGGCACCCACCAAAGCCGCTCTCTCACTGCCCTCCAAGGCCGGACAGAGGAGATAAAATTTAACCAGGGGTTCAGGAGTTGAGATAAGGACCAGGAGAGATCCCTCATCAAACACTGTCACGGGCAAAACAGGCTCAAAATTGGAGATATGAATTGAATTTATTGCTACCAAACTCAGAGCAGGATAATAAGAAGTAAAAGAAAACCCTTCAAAACACCTTCCCCCATCCCTCTTTCCTTCCAGCTCTACCTCCTACTCCGTCAGTGTAGGGAGACAGGGAATGGGGCCATGCTCAGTTCATCCCCCGTGGTTTCTCCCTCTGCTCAGGGAAAGGAATCATTCCCCTGCTGCATACTGGAGTCCCTCCCACGGGAAAGTTCTCCAGGAACTTCTCCACCCTGAGTCTATCCCATGGGCACCAGCCCTCCTAAAACTGCTGAGGTGTGGGTCACTGTGCCACAGGGTCAGTCCTTCAAAGACAGGCTGCTCCACTGGGGACCTGTCTGCCCATGGGTCTTCCACGGGATTACAGCCTCCTCTCAGGCATCCCCCTTCTCCAGGGGACTGTTCTAGGGGTTCCTGGGGGATTTCTTCATCCCCATGGATCTCAAGGGGACATCAGTCTGCAATTTCCACCCTCAGTCTGTGTCCCAATGGATGTTTCTGCCCCTGCATTCATCCAGGTGACCATGAGGAGGCAGGAAGAGGTGGAGCACCCCCAGCCAGGTGTCTCACCAGGACCAAGGATCACCAGGGCTCTTCCCAACAGGGGTCACTGGAGATCATCCAGCACGGATCCTCCCATGGGGGATGGACCTGGAGCAGCGCACTAAGCTCTTCCCACACTCAGGGCATTTCTGGGGCTTCCATTACTGGAACTCTGTTGGTGTTGGGTCAAGTGAGAGCTCCTGGAGAAGCTCTTCCCACACTCAGGACATTCATAGGGCTTCTCCCTGGTGTGGAGGCGCTGGTGGGTGGTGAGGTGGGAGTTGCGTTTGAAGCCCTTCCCGCAGCTGGGGCAGTGGAAGGGCCTCTCCTCTGTATGTGTTGGCTGATGTTGGAGGAGATGGGCATGGATCCGAAACCTCTTCCTACACTTGGGACACTCATAGGGCTTCTCCCCGGAGTGCACCTTCTGGTGGCGGCTGAGGTAGGATGTGAGCTTGAACCTCTTCCTACAGTGCTCACACTTGTAGGGCCATTCCTCAGAGTGCAGGTGCTGGTGGCTGATGAGGTTGGAGTAGTCACTGAAGCTCTTCAGACATTTTCTACATGTGTAGAGCCGTTCCCCTGTGTGAATTATCTGGTGGCGAATCAGACAAAAGCTATTGCTGAAGCTCTTCTCGCATTTCAAGCATTTATAGGGCCGTTCCCCAGTATGGACCTTCTGGTGGCTGTGCAGGCTGGAGCTGTGGCTGAAGCTCTTCCCACATTCCAAGCACTCATAAGGCCATTCTCCAGTGTGAATTCTCTGGTGGTGCATCAGGGAGGACCTCTCACTGAAGCTCTTCCCACACTCCAAGCACTCATAGGGGCATTCCCCGCTATGGATCTTCTGGTGCTTGGTCAGACTGGAGCTCCAGCTGAAGCTCTGCCCACACTCCAAGCACTCATAAGGCTTTTCCCCACTGTGGGTCACCTGGTGCCGGAACAGGCTGGAGCTCCAACTGAAGCTCTTCCCATAGTCCCCACACTTGTAGGGCCGTTCCCCAGTGTGGATCACCTCGTGTTCCTTCAGACGGGAGTTGTAGCTGAAGCTCTTCCCACATTCCAAGCACCTGTGGGGCTTCTCCCTGCCATGAGGCTTCTCCACCAGCTCTGAGCTCCAGCTGGATCTCTGGCCGCCTTCCTGGCTCAGGGGGGCTCTTTCCTCCCTGCAGCTCCCTGGGTTGGGTTTGCAGACCCTCCTCCTTCAGGATCTCCAGGGCTTTTCCTCTTTGTCCATCTGGCCAAGGCTTGGAAATGAGAAATTCTGGTTTAGGGGGAGAAACAAGGGGTGAGTGCCTTGGGATGGGGGTTCCTTCTGACCAAAGTCCATCTCAGGAAGTTACTGGGCATGTTGTGTCCCTAGAACTCTTCAAACTATCAAGATTCAGCCCAAAAAACCCTCCCAGGAGTTCCCCCTTTCGCATATCCACACTTTGTGTTTCACGGGTCCTCCTTCCCTGGGCTGATGGGGGTCCCATGGTTCCTGCTGCCCCTCCTCTCTAGGATCCCGCTTAGGGATAATCTGGCGATCCCACAGCCCCCATCCACCGCCCGCGCTCTGCCGGTAGCAACCACCTGCACGCCCTTCCCCCCAAAATCCCCAACCAGTCTTGGACCCCCATTATCCATCCAACGGGCATTTGCGGTTTAATTTTGGAGTAGTCCTCTAAATATCCACCCCCCAAAAAAGTCCGCCAGGGACACCCCGATATATTTGTGGCGAGTTCCTCCTCCCAGCTCACCTGCGGGATGAAAGGGGGGAGGGAAAGGAGAGCCTCAAGGGGCCAGGAGCGCTGCAGACTCAGCAGGGAGTCCAGCTCGAACTTTTCCTCCTCTTTCTCCTCCTCTTCCTGCTCCTCCTCTTCCTCTCTCCCTCCTCTTCCTCCCGCTCCTCTTCCATCTCTTCTCCCGCTCGTCCTCCTTTTGCTAATCCTGCCTCCTTCTCTTCCTCTAATCCCGGCTCTTCTCCCGCTCCTTTCTCTTCTCCTCCTCCTCCATCCCTTCTCCTGTCCCCCCCGGGCCCAGCGCCCACGGTTTGTTCACTTCTCGGCTTCTACCTGCGCAAGAAGGTGGGGGGGGGGTCCCGGGGGAGTGTCCCCCGTCCCCAGGAGCGTGTGTGCTCCCCCCGGGGCCCCCCAGCCCGGTGTCACCCCCTTTTCTCTGCCCACAGAACTCCTGAGCCGCCGGCGGCCGCAGCCGCTCCCGTGGCCTCGGGCCCGGCCGGGACCCCTCGCTCCGTCCCCGCGCTGATTTTGGGGGGGGTCGTGTGTCCCCCCAGCCCTGCTGCTCCCAATGTTCCCAGTAAAGCTTCCCAGTTGGCCCCGGTCCCGTTTATCGGGGGGCAGTGGGGAGGGACTTGGGGGGACGCCGCAGGGGGGTCCGTACTGGGGGGGGGGGGGGCAGAACAGACCCTGGGATGGATCGGGAATGGGGACCCCCGTGTGCTCCCCCCGTGTCACCCCGCTCTGTGGGGGCCTTGGCAGGAACCCCAGCGCGGCACCCAGCGAACACCAAAAGGCGCTGGGACCCTCCTAAGTCGCCCCGCAGGCCCCAAGGACCCCCAAACCCCATAGAAAAATTCCACCCAAAAAAGGTCTGCGGAAAGAAGCCAATCAGAAAAGGCGTTGAGCATTTTTTATTAAAACAGAGCGCTCGGCGTTGATGACTCCCCAGTTGCCAGCCAGGCCCAGCGGGACCCCAGCTGCACCTTACCCCGCCCCCAGCGCCCCCCGCCAGGGGAATTTGGGGAGGGGGCGCGTGGGGGCGCCCAGGCTGGGCCCAGAGCCCAGCGCTGCCCCAGCCCGACCTGCCCCGGCTCCTCCCGCGGGAATGGACGGCCTTGGGGAAAGGAGGGGCCGAGGGTGCGCGCTAGACGCGGGGGGATCGGGGGAAGGGATGGAGGAGGAGGGCTGGAGATAAGAGAAGGAGGCAGGATTAGGAAGGAGGGGAAACGGGAGGAGCGGTGGAGGAGGAGTTGAGGGAAGAGCGGGAGGAAGAAGAGGGAGAGAGGAAGAGGAAGATTCTCGGTTCCAGTGCCCTCTGCGTCCGCAGCAGCTTCGGCCCCTGGAGCAGCTCCCCCACTCCCTCCACATGCCACAGGTGAGCGGGTTGGGGAAGCTCGCCCCAAATATATCGGGGGGTTCCTGGCGGGTTTTCTGGGGGTTGTGGGTATTTAGACCTTGGAAGACTCCAAAGCTAAACTGCAAATGGCCCTTGGTGGATAATGGGGAGGCACGACGGCTTGGGGTTTTTTCTTGGGGGATGGGGAGGGGTGCAGGTGGCTGCTACCGGCAGAGCGCGGGTTCAGCAGGGAGTGCCTCTCGCTGCCCTTATCACCCCGAAAAGAGCTAGCCGGGGCTAGCAAGGGATCTGCTCTTGCGAAGTTGGGACGAGATGTGGCAGAAGAGCTACAAAATAACACAACAGTTTACTAAATATGTCCTAGAACTCATAGTACAATATTTATTAATGTTGTTTGCATTTGCTAGAACAAAAATTGATAAGCATGTGATATCTGCTTCAGCTGAAGTTATTAAGAAAGTATTTTTTTTCTGTCTCAGGCATAGGCTACTGTGCATCAAAGAAATCCTAGGATGTGTATTAACAAGTCTTCTTTTGGTACTCCTGATATTTCTGCTTGCACTATTGCTAGATTGAACTGGAAGATTCAAAGAATATAATCATCCTAACATTCTAGATCCACTAAAGCATACATAGCACATTACTTTACTAACACCATATGCAAATTTCAGCTGCAAAGTCTTTAACCAAGAACTTGCCACCTATCATCATTTTAAAAATCTAGAAGTTGCCTGTTAAAGTCAAGAACAAATTTCCAACCTCCAAGAAAAGTATATTGCTTATACTGTTACCATATAAACTAGAAAATTTAATTACTTATATTTCTTTAATTAATCATAAGTTGTTCCTGTTAAAATTTTTGTTTTGCACTAGATATTTATGCAAGCTTGGTTTTTTTTTTAGTATAAACTACAGAAAAACTCTAAAGAAAAAATATTAGTATACAAACTTTATAAAAACTAAACCTTCTTTCCCTTGAGATAAACAAAAAAGCCTCATCTAGAAGGGGTTATTTCAAATCCTCATAGTGAAAAAGAGACCTCTCAGTAGCCCTTTAAGTAATAGTACTTTATTAATTCTGTTCAATTGTGGATATTCTCAGCTCAGTCAGAGAGAAAGAGAAAGGTTTTCTAACCAGGCAAGAGCCTGGGAAACAGTTGGGAAAGAATGTAAATAATTCTCTAATCTATCTTGTTATTCACATTGTTTATAGATATGCTCTGCCACTGTACGTCATTCACTGCACACCAATGGTGTGACATGTTTTTACTCTAAGACCAATGAAATTAAACTTCTTGATGTTCTCTATATATAGAGCAGTATATTTGAAATAAATCAGAGCTCATTTTCTTTGCCTTCTGATCTGGAGTTCTCTGTTCCCGTCCTGCTCGACAGCGACATCTGGTGACCCCGACGTGATATTGCATCGTCGGCCGAAGCCCCGAACCACATCGTCTTGCGGGGGGGCTTTGCTGCGCAGCTCCACGCCAGTAGCCTGGAGGCTCTGGCCGGACACCTTTGGCCTCCTGAGAGAGGTAACGCTGAAACCGTGAGCCTTCCGGAGAAGGCTTGGTCCTGTCTGGACCGTGGGTCGGCTCTTAGAAGCCGAGAACTGAGTGGGACGGTTTTCCCTGAACTAGTGGACTGTCTGTCTCTTGAAGTGGACGTCTGCTAAGGGAGGGTTTCCTAACAATGGGGAACCAGCCATCTACGGCTGAACGGGTGGTCTTGGCCGCTTGGCAAGGCTGCGCCCCACAATTGGGTATCCAGGTCTCGGATGATGACTTCATTAGGCTCCTGAGTTGGGCTCGGGACTGTTATGAACAGTTTCCAGGTGTTCCCCAGAGACGCGGGCAGAGCTTTCCTAGTTCCCATGGCAACACTAAAAGAAAACTACTAACTCTAGCTAGGTACCGATATTGAAATGCTAATTAGCTAATTGCTCTGTTTGTTTTCTCTAAACTACCTGGGGACAACCGGCCTCCCACCCCTCCAAGCTGCCACTCTGAGACTAACATGCAAATAGAAACCCCTTAGGATCATGGGAGTATTTTTAGGAGGGAAAAAAGAATATAAATCAAAAACTGAACACAGTAGAGAAATCCAGGCAAATGCCCTAGCTGAGGAAGAGGGAAACACATCCCCTGATTGACTTTTAACTGTCGCCATCACCTAAGAAGGAACAGACTATATTAGGCTCTGAGAAGCAGGGTGGTAGAGACACAGAGAGCCCTGGTGCCGCCGCCACGGAAGGAGTGGGGACGGCTGTTGTTCTGGACTTCAGCAACAGACTCTGCACGCCACGCCTCCTCATTCTCGGGCCACCGGTGTGCCACAAGGAAAGGAGAAAAGACAGCTGCTGCTTGGGACCCTTTCGGCTGCCTGGGAAAGCTACGACCGCGGGGGCGAGCTCTGTGTCGAGCCCCCTGCCCAGCTGATCTTTTTAATAAAGAGCTGAACATTAATAAAGGCATTAGCCATGTTCATTTCAGGGACCATGGATTCCCTGCAGACCTTAGTTTCGCCTTTAATTGTAAGGTCTGGAATGAGTTGGGCCGAACGGCACAGCATCTGCTCTGTTTGCAGTCTGGGGATGCATCTATACGGCCTTGCCTCGTAAGACCCCGAGGAGCAGTGACTCCGAATGGGAGTTGACGGAAGTGGGTCTGCGAGAGACGCTGGGACGCCCCGCGGACTTTACATGTCGCCGGGAACTCCTGCTAAGCCCGAGTATTCCCGTCCCTGTGACTATGTTCAGCCGAGATATTCTTTGCCGACAGATCGGCCACTGATTGCGCGGCACGCCGTGCTGCCACAGTCCGCGGCTCCGCAGCCCCCTCGTTTCCAGAGCGCATTCGCGGGGGGGCCGGCGCCGCCCGCAGTCCACGGCGCAGTGGGGGCTGGAGCCCCCCTGACTCCTTCGCTGATGGAGCCTGCGCAGATGTACCGGTCCCACCCTCTGGTACTGCCAGGACCAGCAATGGAGCCTCTGATCCATCCCCTGGCACGCCCCTCGCCGCACGCGGGGGCCTCGGCTTTGCCAACAGGACAGGAGCAATTGCCTCCCGGTCCGCCTCCCTGCGCACCGAGCGGACCGACAGATTTGATATCCTTTGAGATACCAGCGCCGGCCATGGCGCCACACCTGCCGGCAGCGGGGTTCGCCGCCCCGCCTGCCGCTCCACCCACCGCTCCGCCTGGAGCGAGCCCGCCGCGACTGCCAGCGCCACTCTTGAGAGAGCCGCCGCCGCGGCCCCCCACCCCGGGACCGACATCGTCGCCGACCCCGGGACCGCCAGCGCCGAAAGACGCTGCAGAAGCCGCGTCGCCCGCTCCGCTTGGGCTGCCAGCGTGCCACGCCGCGGGGGAAACTGCACCCCCTGCGCCGCTCGCTGCGGGCGAGGAGTGCCCGCAGGGCACAGTGGCTCCCATTGCCGCGCTGCCTGAAGCCAATTCAGCAGCGACTTCGCTCTGTGATTCACCGCCGCCGGCAGAAGCAGGCAGCCTTGTGCTGGACAACACATCCAGTCTGTTTGTTTCAGAGCCTGCATCCAGCCCACCACTCCCTCCGCTTCCCCCAGACAGCCCCGAGCTCTGTCCCACTGAGGCAGAGGCAGCGGGAGCGAACACCGGCTTGGTCCGCAGCAGCGCCACTGCTGCTGATACCGTGGCTGGGGATGGGGGTGGGGCCGTGATTCAGTCCATTGTATCCCGCGGCAGGACGGACACACTGAGAGCGAGGAGCAACCCCTTGTACTGGGCAGGCATGAGTAGTGCCAAGATCCCCAAAACCAGGGTGGAATTTATATTCCCGGGAAAACCTCTTCTGCCCGCGCCCCGCGCGTCCTGCTCCTGTTCGCAGAGCGGGAGAAGCGGGGTCCCGTGAAGCTGTGGCTTCATCCATGGCCAGGTGGGGTGGGGGGAGGGCGAAAAGCCGGAGGAATTGCCGGGATTCTTGCAGCCTGGTGGAGGCGTGCACCGAAATATAAAGTTAGAATAGGTCGTCCATCTGTGGGTGGCCATGGAGTGTCCCAGGGGCCCCAGATTCAGGGTCCCCAAGTGATACCTATGAGAAGCTGGGGGGAGGGACCGAGCCGCATGGATCTTGGCTCGGCAGAGAGCCTGGGCTCTCCGCCCCCCCGGCCAGGTTTGGGACGCTTGGCCCGGCCCCCTGGACCAGGTCCTCCGCCTCGCCGAGCACCGCAGGGTCCTAGAGCCCGCAGGTGCTGCCGGTTTTTCAAAAAAAAAAAAAAAAAAAAAAAGGGGGAAAGAGCTAACAGCTCAAAGTACTGGAAAGCCACAACAGCCTCGGCCCAAGTGATTGAATTAAAGGCTGTGGCCATGGCATTTCATATGTCAGTCAAGTGGTTCATTGAGGACATGACTGCATGGGCCAAAAGCCTTGCATGATTCTTCTATCAAGTGCACACACCTTGCAAAAGGAATTTGATGAATGCCAACCAAGGCTTGACCTGCTGCACCTTACTGGCTGGGATAAATCTCAGAGGCCTAAGGGCATTGCAGCTGTGGCAAACAGATGTTACTCATCTTGCCAAGTTCCGAATTTGGGTATGTGCACATGTTTGTTAATACCTTCTTTTCTGTCATGTGGGCATCTGCTCACACTGGGAAATGGATTTTGACAAGTTGGACTGCCAGTCCTTTGGCAGACTGACAATGAGTTGTTACTATCTTAGAGGTGGTAACTGATTTCTTGAAATTCATACTAAGAGTTTGGAATCTCTTCGACTGTTCTGACTCAATATCCAAATTGAGGTTTTGATTGATTGGAGTTGATAAGGCTCTTGAGCTGTGTTTGTTCTCTTTCCTGCAAGGGCCCTGCAGGAGAGCACAAACACCGCCTTTTCTCTTTTCTTTTTCTTTCTTTAAACAAAAAGGGGGAAATGTGGATATTCTCAGCTCAGTCAGAGAGAAAGAGAAAGGTTTTCTAACCAGGCAAGAGCCTGGGAAACAGTTGGGAAAGAATGTAAATAATTCTCTAATCTATCTTGTTATTCACATTGTTTATAGATATGCTCTGCCACTGTGCGTCATTCACTGCACACCAATGGTGTGACATGTTTTTACTCTAAGACCAATGAAATTAATCTTCTCGATGTTCTCTATATATAAAGCAGTATATTTGAAATAAATCAGAGCTCATTTTCTTTGCCTTCTGATCTGGAGTTCTCTGTTCCCGTCCTGCTCGACAGTGACATTCAATAACCGTGTTTTGTTCCTAATTTTAATCATTGATACAAAGAAGAAAGGGAGAAAAAGGTTGGGGTGAATGTACACCCTCTTTCTAAGTCTAAAGCAATATAATGTATTTCAATCAATCAACAACAGTACAATAATGCTATGATAAATGTGTTTTCAACAGACTGTGGAACATACTGGACACCTGCCAGATGTGTCTGGTCTGCTCTGCATCCTACTCAGAATTACAGACAGCATCCTTATGTCCCTTCAACAGACATCACAGAGCCATGTAATTTGTTTACAAAATTGTTTGTAGTCACAAACAATTGGTGACTACCTCATAGAAAACTGGGACTATTGAAATAACAGTTGATATAAAGACTCTATTTGTCTACAAATTGCATTATTTTTTCTTAAAGTTGAATGAAGTTTTCTTAAAGTTGAATGTTTCAAAGTTTTTTAATTTCAGTTTAGAGTTAAGATATAACTTACAACTTTGTTTACAAACTGCTTTTCATGTTTACAAACTTTTTCTGCTTAAAAAAAAATTCTAGTTTTCTATTTATAGATTGTTTATTCTAGTAGTTAGACTTTATTTAACAGTTTTAAGAGTTAAGCAGCTTGTTGTTGTTAAAAATAAGCTATGATTTGTAACATAAACATAAAGGAATTTTTGCCTACAGACTCAAAACCAAAATGAGGCACCTTCACAGTCCTGAATTGTAAGATAAGTGTGTGTATTCTATTTGCCATCTGTCAGAGGTGGGCAGTTATTTTCTGTTAATTGGGCAGTTTTCTTTATCTCTTCTACAACCAGTCCTTCCTCTGGCGAGATATCTTCTCTTAATGGGCCACTGAGTCGCACTGCATGACTGATAAAAATGACATCATCTCATTGTGAGAAGCTCCACCCAGAGGGAGGAGCCAAGTATTCCTAACTGGATATAATCTGATATTTGGAACACCAGAGCAGCCTTTTCCCACTGCATTCCCAGAGGAGCAGCTGTCTTCTCCACTGGATTCCCAGAGGAAGATCAGGCCCATCTACACCACCACTGGACCTTCAGAGGAAAACTCCACCCTTCTACAGGATTACTGCTTCAGCAGAACCACACCTGTCACTGCAGGAGGACTGCAGCTACCATTTAATGGGACTGCTACCACCACCCTGACCCACACAGTGTCAGGCCGTATTCTGACTCTGTCAATAGTTTGGTTTTTCTTTTCTTTTTTTTTTTTTTTTTGTACTATTACATTTGTATTTTTAATTTTCCTAGTAAAAATCTGTTATTCCTATTCCCATATCTTTGCCTGAGAGCCCCTTAATATCAAAATTAGAATAATTGAGAGGGAGTTTACATTTTCCATTTTAAGGAAGTCTCCTGCCTTCCTCAGCAGAAACCTGTCCTTTCAAACCAAGACAGGCTGTGAGCCCGTGGGCAGAGGGGCCCCCGCTGGAGCAGCCTGTCCTGGAAGGACTGACCCCGTGGCACAGTGACCCACGCTGCAGCACTTGGAGGGGGGCTGTGCCCCAGGGGATGGACTCTGCTTGGAGAAGTTCCTGGAGAAGTCTCCGGTGGGAGAGAGAGCAGGGTGCAGCAGGGGAATGACTCCTGTCCCTGAGCAGAGGGAGAAGCCACGGGGGATGAACTGAGCATGGCCCCATTCCCTGTCTGCTGCCCTGCGGGGGAGGAGGTGCAGCTGGAAGGAGGGAGGCCTGGGGGAAAGCTAGATTTAAGGGCCTTCACTTACTTCTCATTATCTGGCTCTGAGTTTTTGGAGTTTTTTTGCCAGAAATCTCTCCCCTTCCCCTACTCAACCACAGAGGTTTGGGTAGGTTTTCCTTTTTTGGAGGAAATCAAAGCAGTGCACTGATGCCCCGAATTAGGGGTGTGAGAAACGATTGCTCACTTTTTAAAATGTTATTAAACTTTAATAAACAATACAGCAAAAGACTAGATGTTGCAGTGTGCAGCTACGCAAACGGAGCAAAAAGGCTTTGTGAATTTGAGATGGGAGTTTCTATTTCCTAAACCTAAAGCTGGAGTTTTTATTCTGTATTTTTACGTGTATTCATCCTTCCCGCTGAAGTTATTCCCATTGGATTTTACCTATAATGTATTCACACTGGGCATTGTTCTATTGGTCTCACCTTACCTCTTATTTTACCCTATAAAACCTTTGTCTGGACCCCAGACCGGGGTCACTTGTACGTGCGGCGATTGGGCAAATACAACCTACTTTGGACTGCACAACAAGTGTCCACTCTCTTAAGTCTCTTTATCTCGGTCTTGCTCGCGCTCTCTAAACAGCTGTGTCCGTATCAAACGAACCTGCAAAGGTGTTTGTCGCTTCTCTCTCTCTCCGGCGGCTCCCGGAGGCGCCTGGCCAGCTCTCCGGGAGAGAGTGCCCGGGCGAAAACAAGGAAGTCGGAGAGAGAAGAAAAGAATGAAAAGCGACAACTAAATAAGGAAAAATTACAGCAGTGGGAGCCCCCTCGTAACTACCAGCCATGTGACTCCTCTACAAAATGGATGCTCTGCCTTTTATAACCTTAGCTCCTCCTAAAGTTCTCTCAGTCACCTCTTTCTCTGCCGTCCATTGGTGGAGATTACTTTTTACATCTTGACTCCAGGCCAGGTGTTGTTTTGCTGCAGCTCCTGGTAACAAGTCAGCCTCTTCTAATGTCTTGACTACTACATCTATTACAAGGGGGGAAGGAAAGAGGACTGTGGAATGACATTTATAATAACATTACTATACATCTATAAAATATCTATCTCTTAATTGTGAGATCCTACTATTACATTATTTATCTGTGAAAAATGCATATTATATGATTGGCTCTTCACAAATATTAAAATGAATATTATATGCATTATGTTGGAAAGTTATGATGTATTAATTTTTTTGTAGTGCTGTATTAATCCTTTTAAGTAGTGTGGTAGATATAGTTTTAAGTTATAACATAATATTGAAATAGAAACTATATGATGTAAGATACTTTTCCTAACTAACTCAAGGAATGGATAAGAGAATCAAGAAATTCTTCACATAGAAATAACAGCAACAAGACACTAAGATTCTAAGAGAATAATTATTGCTTCCTTATTGTGAAAAGCCAGATTTTGAGGGACCAAGGCAATTGATTTATAAGATGAGGGGGGGAACTTGACAATAAACAGAAAAATCCTTAGTTTGAAAAGAATGTTTGCATCATGTATGAGATATATGAATATGCAACAGGCTATTGTTTTTAAAAGTTAATCCTTTGTTAGCAAAGGGTGTTCTGTGGCAGAGCAGAACGCCCGGCCGTCTACAATTCTTTGCTCTTTGTCTTATATTGTCCTAACTTTCATTGTCTAAATTCTTATTGTCCTAATTTTTATTACTATTTTACTATTATTAAACTTCTAATATTTTAACACAAGTGATTGGCGTTTTTCACAATTTGGTGCTGTGACTTGGATGAAATGCCTTGCTGCCGAAACCTCAGAAGATTCTGAGTGAGGGAGGCGCACCTTGTCAAATTTAGTAGCCTTCTTCTGTTTCTTCTGGCATGATTGGCAGACACATGTTCCAATCGGTGGACAAAAAGAGACAATAAAACAAAGAAAAGGGAAAAGGCTCTCTAAAACTGTGGTGTAATAAACGCCAATCACTTGTTTTAAAAATTTATAAAAGTTTAATAAAAATAAAATGGTTATAAAAATAATAATACAAGTATAGTAATAAAGGTTAGACAATTACAGTTAAGACAATTAATGAGACAATAACAGCCAAGAGTTACAGCCCGGGCTGGGTACCTCTTTCTGGACAAAATGAGCCAGGAAAAAGGACCCCGTTAAAAGAGAATTTACCCTTAAGAGAGGTAACCTGTTGCATATACAAAACACTTCATGATTATGCATATATTTTATTTAAAACAAGAAATTCATCTGGTACTTGTCAAAAAGTTTCTGTTAATCCCCAAGCGCCTTCAAGTCTAAGTCAGGCTTGAGGAAGTTTGTTTCTGTTGATAAGGAAAGCTATAAATTCCTCTCCTCTGGAAAATTTAGGGGTTTCTGTAATTGTTATCTCTGTGCGAAGAATTCCTTGATTATCTTATCTCACACACATAGTTTCTAGTTTAACTACTAAAGCTTAATTTTAATTACAAAACTACCTTTACTCTATTATTAAAATGTTAATACAGCATAACTTTCCAACATTACACATATAATATTCATTGTAACATTTGCGAAAAGCCAATCATAAAATATGCATTTTTTACAGTGGTAATTAGCCTAAGACTAAGTGTACACGAAGACCCAGAAAGGAAAAAGGATTGTAAGTAACTTTTTGGGGGGACGGATACAGGGTGGGGATATGTGTGTGTGTCTGAGAGGCGGCTGGTTATCCCAGACCTGCTACGTGAGTGAGGAGTGTCCTGTTTGTGATGCTCTAAATAGTTATTTAGTTGTTGTTTTGCACTGGGTGGTTGGGAATTTGCACTTGGTTGTATATTGCACTCTGTCACATTGGTCTATTCCACACACCTTTCTCCCCCCACCCCTAAGCCTCAGGTGTGACGGGCTCTCCCTGACCTGCTCCCCCCTCCCCTTCTCCTCACCTGTGTCCCATTGGATGTGGCCCCTCGGTTTTTCCCTGGGCTCAAAACACCCCAGGAGAACACTCTCTCTCTCTCTCTCTCTCTCTCTCTCTCGGACGCCATCAAACACCTCGGCCTCTGTTACCCCCTGAAGTGGCTCCTGATAATAAAAACTATTTAGTCCTAAGGAAAAGAGCACCTTTCATCTTTTATCTGTGTCCATGTAGGATTCCCACCCCATGATCAGAGGGGGCAAAAAAGGGATATCCTATGGTCTCCCACGCTGTGTTTCCATCTCTTTTTGCAAGAAAAATGGCCAGTAAAGAGATGAAGCAAGTGATAAAAGGAGTGAGAGAACCTGTAGAGAGTTTTTTGCAGGACAATGGACATATGCAACATATGCACAATCCAGCCTTCATAAAGATTGAGTAGAAGGTCACAATGCCCTTGAAGGACACGAAAGGAGAAGAACACGCTCAACTCCAGACAGTTTAGGATGTAAAGGCAGACAGGAAAACCTCAGCGGGATGCATAAAGAAGAAAAAAAACTAAATTAACTAAAAGCTTAAAATGCATGCACAGAAGGATCTAACCAATCATGTATTAGCTTGAGGCATGTGAACAGTTAGGCCGAACCAATTATGTATTAGATTGAGGTGCGTGAAAAATAGAACACAGTATGAATATAGCTTATTTCTTGCAATAAATCACCTTCACTTGATCATATTGATCATGGTGTGATGTCCCATTTCTGATCCTCTGCAAGAACCCTCCCCGGGGAAACTGGGACTGGGTCTCAGGGAAGGGGTGGGACCCCTTAGAGAGAGGGAGACGAGGGTTTTCCTAGCACAATGCACTGGGAAAATGGGATTAAAAAAAAAAGTGGAGGGGGCCCCTAAAAATTCTGCTAGGTTGAGGGAGAAGAATGCCCAAGAGCATCCAGGACTAAACCTGCTGGGTTGAGAGATTAATATGCCCAAGAGCATCCAGGGTTAAGCAAAATTCTGCCAGATTGAGGATATGCCCAAAAACATCCAGAGCTGGACAACACAGCTGGATTGAGCGATACCCAAGGGCATCCGGGGCTGGCCACAAGTAATTTCAAAGTAAAAGGTACCTTATTGTTGTCTTGTTGTGTGTGAGAGTGAGTCACACACAAAATTAACTTCAGCTTCCCGGGCAGTGGAGGGCTGTGGCAAAAGTTGTATGTGACCCACAAACAAGCCATTGTTCTCTGGGCATGTGCGGACTGTGGGGAGAGAGTGAGTGACACACAGACAGCCTCACAGAGGTGACCAGATTCAGGGCCCTTCCCAGAGGCCCGGCAGTACTGAAGCCCAGAGGCTGACCCCAAACCAAAGGGTGCTACAGTATCATAGGACTTTTTAGCGCTGCGGCTGTGAGGGGTGGTCGTGTGGCCCATTCCTCAAGGTACAGAGGGTGAGAAGTCCAGCTCAAGCAAGGTGTGGAAGTCTGAACCCCTGACTCTGAGGCCATCTCTAGGGAAGAGGGATAGCCAAACCTCGGGGGAGGTGGAAGGGGTCAGGGTGGAGGCCTACAGAGACCAGTGATTCTCTGGAAACAGGGATCTGCTTCATGTAAGTGTAAGAGGTTTGCTAATGTTTCCTTCCTCTGTCCAATAAAACAAAGAGAAATGTACGGAGTGCTGAACCTAAGTCAGTGGGGAAACTTGAAGGTGTCACTACTTAAGGTTCTGGGGTGTCAAAAACAAGTACCTTACATAGTCCAGGTCGGCGTGAAACAGAGATTTTTGGAGTTAAGTTAACAAAATAAATTAAGCATTTATAATTTAGCTTGTAGAGTTATGTATTGAATTTTAACCTTTTACTTAAGAAACCTCTGCCTAGTACAAAGGGCATAGGAAAATGAAAATTTCTGAAGCTTCTTGCATAAAGAACAATACCAGAAGAGGCAAAGAACCCAGATAAAGAAGCTCCTCTGTCTCCAAGCCTCTCAAGACTGACAGACGTACTCAGATAAGCACCAAAGCACCGAAAGCGCACGCGCAGAGAGGAAAAGTTCAAAAGTTCAATCATGAGGAAGACCACAATCTTCAGCCTCAGGACCACCGAGAGACCCCCGCACGACCACCACAGCAAACCACGCGTGCCCAGAAGGGAGTGGACTTATTTAGCATGAGAGTTGAGGACAGGCGGGGCCAGGGGTTGAATATGCATGAAAAAGTTGTGCAATGTATTGCATATGGAACATCTTTGGAAATAAAAGTGTGGGTCAGACTGAGGCTCGGGGCACAAGTTTTGGAGAGCTATCTCACTTGTGCTGGGCGCTGACATACATACCCACTTCATAACTACCCCAGGTTATGGAGTCTATTTATTCCGCGTATCGCTTCAGGCGAGGCACCAAAAAAAACAAAAACTCGGCTAAGCAGGAGTCGAGAAGTATGAATGAACAAGCCTGAGGGTGTGAATGAATGTGTGTGAGAATGAGTGAGAAATAAAAGTGAGTAAATGTAGATGAAAATATATGTAATATAGATTGTTTATTTTAACCCTCACTTTATCTCCTTGCAGGGAGGTGTATCGTATTGAATTGTATTGTGAGAAAAAGAGGGATTTTTTTGTAGTGGGAAGAAAGTGGTATTTAAATTGTTAGAGAAAGTGGGGAACAGAAACAGGAGACAAATAGATAAGATCTTGAAAAATAAGACAGAAAACCAGTAAGTTGAGTACAAGAAAAAAAAAAAGGGAATAAAAGGGTATCAGCAGAGATACCCCAAGATAGCCCTCTGGGAGTTACATTAGCTAACTAGGATAAAAATCCTTGTACAAAGTGAAAGGAAAAAGTAAAGATTATCCAAATTTGTCTGAATGGGCAAAGAAAGAAATAAGATCTGACCGCGTTTATTGACCTAGATATGGGGTTTTTTTTTGAAGTTTAGATTTGTCAAGATCTAAATTTATTTATAAATTCAAAAGAACCATTTAATCCAGAAGAAAGAGAGTATGCCGCATGCTGGATGGGAGATCGTAGGAGAATAAAAATCTTTAAAATATCAGAAACCCCTGAGACAAAGCAAGAAAAGAAAATAGAGGAAAGAAAAGGGCTGGGAACAAGAGGAAAAAAAAAATCCTTTACAAGTATTACCTCCTCCATTCCTGCTTACTTCCCCACCGTTCGTGGCTGCACCACTCCTCCCCAGCTCCCGTCCACGGCTCTGGTCTCGTCGCTCACATCTGCACTACCCGATTCCTTCCCCCACTCCCCTTCCTCCATCAGTCCCTGCCCTGGGTCCCGTTTCCTTAGTAACAGCAGCTTCTGATGTTTTTCTCAAGAAAGGCAATTGATCAGGGCTGCTGAAATAAAAATTTGGGAAAACCAGCAGGGCCTCCTCGCTCCCAGGAGATCAGAAAATGCGAATAGCACCTCCTAATTGAGGTCAAAATGATGAGGAGGGGAAGAAACACGTAAATGGTTATGGTAATTTGATAATCAAGGGAATAAAAGAGATGGCACCCTGAGGGCAAAATGCTAAAAAGGCTTTTGAGATACAGCACGGGAAAGAAGAAACTCCAACTGAATAATTAGACAGAGTTAGGAAAAATATGAAACAATATTTCAGAATAGACCCTGAGACTATTGTGGGACAAGCTCTAATAAGAATTAATTTTGTCACAAATGCCAGGCCAGATATTAAAAAAAAAAAAAATAGAAAAAGATTGAGAATTGGCATAATAGATCGTTAGATTATTTATTAAAGGAGGCTCAAAAGATTTATGTCCAGAGAGATGAAGAAAAAGATAAAGTGAAAGTAAAAATTAGAGTAACCGCTATACGAGAAAGTAATTTTCAGAAAAACCTAAAACCCCCAGGCACCACTCCTAGACATAAAAGTCGTAGAGACAAGGGAGAGGAAAAGAACAGAACACCAGTCAAACACAAATCTAAGGAGCATTCTAGAAATATCTGGTTTTAATGTGGGGTCGAAGGACATTATAGAAGAAATTACCCTAATCAAATAAAAGATCTGAAAATCTTCTGAGAGATGGGCACAGAGGAGGAATAGGGAGGTCATAGGCTCTATTTTTTTTAGAGACAAATACCATCTGGAGCCTATGATAACTTTAAAAATGAGTCCCCAAGAAGAAAAAAATAGAATTTGTAGTAGACACAGGGGCAGAAAGAACCTGCCTGTTAAATATTCCAAAAGGTCTGTGCGGGCCCGGGAGCGGCGGCAGCGGCCGGAGGCCGGGGAGGCGGCATTGGCGGAGCTGGGAGGCGGCCCCGGCGCAGGTGGGAGCCGCGCTGGGTTCTGCGGGGGCTCGGGGCTCGCTGCGGGCGGAGGGGGCGGCAGGGGGCTGCGGCGGCTTGCTTGTGCCGTGTCCGGCCCGTGGTGGCCCTGGGCCGAGGGCGCTGCGGGAGCGGCTGCCCGCGCTCTCCTTCCCGCCGCTGCCTGGGCAGGAGCCGCTGCTGGAGCAGCGCTGCCTCGTCCCGGTTGCTGTGGGTAGGGCAGAGGTGGCTGTCCTGCCCCCGTGATGCCCGAAAGATAGGCTGGAATTAAATACCCACAGACCAATGTCTATAGAGCAGGTATTTGTTTATTGCAGAGGATTATCTGCAATAAACAAGGTATCTGCAGGGGATATCTCCACCTAACTTATCTACCTTTGTCAAGTGCTGTGGTATATTTATACAGTAAGCATTGCTTAGTGTTACTATGTTACTATAACATCCTCATATATGCGAGGGAACTAATTTACATAGTATGATCTCACGGTTGTTAGATAGTTGTTCTGCACTGCGCTTGCACCTCCTGAATTCGGGGGTCGTTTGGGGTCTTTGATAAGGCTTCCAAGGTCTTCTTCGCATCTGAACTTTTCAACTTTGTCTTCGGATCATGCACAGTAACAGTGTTCCTTGGTCTGTCTGGTCCCAACCAGTCTAAATTATTTGTTTTCTGGCTAAGTGGCTTTACATTTGCTAATTTTTCATTAGTTAACTGTACACTAGCCATTACATTGTATAAGAAGTTCTTTATATCAGAAGTTATGATTCAGGTTCTATAGGTATAAAAAAGCTATGATTCAGGTTATACAGAGATATAAAAAGTCATGATTTAGGTTATATTGATATCAGGTTATATAGATATATCAGCTTATATTTGTTATCGATGAGTAATGAAATGCTTGGCTCTCACAATTAAGGGGTGAACATTATAGGTATGTTAAGAGAAGTTTTATAAATGAAGAGTTATGTTACTGCAATGTGTTCCCCCCCTAGCATTATTATCATGGGATGGTCTTGGTAATTCAGGCATTTGGGAAGGTTGGCTTGTTACTGTGGTAACGCCTGACCTCCAATCAGAACATAAGAAAATGACCTCCACCACTGGATGGCAAGGAAGGAGTTGACTGACAAGGCTCTAGGAGAGCTAGAGATATAAAAGGCAGTGCATTCATTCTGAAGATGAGCCATGTGGCCAGCAGCCATGGGGGAGGGGGGGTCCCAGTACTGTATTTTTTCCTTATTTAGTCCTTTTGTTTTATTTTTTGTTAAGGTTTAATAAACCTGTCATGGTTTGACACTGGCGTTAATGTCAGCGCCCCCATGAAAATACACCTACCTAACATAAATGCTGTGAGATGTTATTAGAAACAGAGTAGAGCAGGCTTAAGTTTAATAACAAAGAAAAATAACTTTATTAAACTACTACTACTATAAAAGACACACACACTAAATCTGGGATGAAGACCTTCTAAAACACTCCTCCTCCCACCCAGTTTCTAAAACAACTACTATGAAACATCACCCGAGATTCCTGATTAAGTTGCTACCCTTCAGATAATCAATACTCAGTCCATCAAGGGAGAGAGGAGTCTCTCTTGCACCATAGACCCCCCAGGAAACACAGTTGTCACCTCCTGTGTTCCCATGTCACACATGGCAGCCACCCGGAGAAAATCTGCCAGTGTGACACTCTCCATTCCATGTCACAGTGCTCTCACCACTGTGCATGGACAGACTGCCTATAGGGCTCCTTTAAGGGTGCTTTGCCACAGACCCAAAGATACAACAGTTCAGCTTCTCATCTTGGGACTACAGTCCCCTCCATTGTCCCCTGGGGCCGAGGGCCCAAGAACAGAGATCATCTTCTTCCTGAAGACAGAGGGCATCACCACACCCTCCTCAGCTTTTCTCTGTTCTCTCCATTGCCTGTGCTGGTAGTTGCTGAAGCAGGTCTCTTTGGTTCACTATTGCATCCTGCTAAAAAATGCAGTCTCTGTTGCAGAATTTGGTTCAGTCTATGGCTAACAAGAAAAGTCCAGCCAAAAGCTACTCCATCATCTCCTCCCACCTAAAAATTTCGTCTTCTAACATCTCAGGTCCCGAACTGTCTCTCTTCTACTTCAAATCGAGGAGGAGTAATATTTTACAAAGTCTTCATTTCCCAGGAAAGGGTTAAAAGTTCAGACTCCCCAGACGGCTGAAATCTCTGCCCAGAACTCTCAACTCCCACACTTTCCCCCCCTTCTCTTTCTCCTCTGCCGGCAAATTTCCAGATGCCATCAGGCTCTCTGTCTCTTTCCTTTTGTTGGGGGGGGGAACAAAGGCATCTCCGTTTCTCTCCACCCTTCTGTCCGCAGGAGCTGGCCTGGTTCCAGTCCTTCAGCCCCTGGCCTACCTCGACCAGGCCGTGTGGCTTCCTCTCCGCCACCCAGCCTGAGTCTGGGCAGGGGAGAGTCTGCACTCTTCTGCTGACCAGAACCAAAGAGACAGTTCCCCTGGGAGTTCTTGCTTTTAAGCCCCTCTGTTCTCAGAGGCGTGTCCATGCCTTCAGTGGTCACTCCAGGTGCCAATATCCAAACCTGACCACTCATTGGTTTGACCCAGCTTCCTGAAAAAATTCACTTCTGTGTCAAACCACGACAAAACCGTTAAAATTTTAAAAAGTGAGTGGCTGTTTCTCACATATTGATATAACTCAAGCACCTTATATAAGCACCTTGTAACTTTGACCTATATTATGTAGTCATCACCAGTCCCACCAGGCCTCACCAACACCATCCTAATTGATTCAAGTACACCAAACCTCACTTTCTTCCCTCTGTTTTCCATCCCCAAACTCCTCCGGCCCTCCAGGCTACCTCAAACTCCCTCCCAGTCACTCCCAGCACACCTCAATCCCCCTCCCAGCCCCCCCAGTGCCTCCTCCGCTGTCCCAGGCGCTGTGGGGGCCGGGCCGTGCCCCAGTGCTGGCTCAGGGGGTGCTCCAGGCTGACCTGCTTCACCTGGCAGCTACGGGTGACCTTGTACCAGGGGAGGTTTCCAGCAGCACCAGGAGCTGGTAGGTCCAGTCCCCACTGGGGACCACGTTAGTGGCCAGCATGTGACCCAAGAGCTCCTGCTGGCCCTGGAGCCACCTCAGCTGCACCTATGCAGGGTGAAAATTCATCATAGAGCAGAGTAGGCAGCTGGGGCTGGCCTGGGAGCTCCACGGCACCAGTGAGATGGACACACTAGGGGGCACTGGGAGAGAGCAGGGAGACAGTGGCGGGGTATGGAGAGAAAGAGGGTGTAGGGCTGTTGTGGCACTGAGAGGGATGGGGAATGGAATGGGGTGGCACTAAGAGAGAGTGGAGCAGGTTGGGGAGCACTGAGAGGGCAGGGGCAGATCTAAGTGGACTGAGAAGGAATGAGAATGAACTGGAAAGGGACTGGAAATGGACCGGGAGTGATGGAGGGAATCCCAGGGACTGGGCTTGAACAGGAAGGGACTGGGACTGAACTGAGCAGAATAGACTGGGACTTGGATGGCCAGGATGAGAACTGGAAGAGACTGGAGGGTGGATGGATGGAGGGCACTCAGAGGGGCAGGGAATGAAGTGAGAAGCACTGGGAGTGTGAGGAACTCTGCATCCTTGTGGATCTCCAGGGGCTGTGGGGGGATCTCTGCATCCAGCACCTCCATCTTTGGAACCACCAGGGAATTTCTCTGCCAGACATGGAAGAAGCTTCCAGTAGCTTCTCTCAGAACCCACCCCTGCTACAAAAAAACAGGCTGTGCAAACACAAAACAGCTCTAAAAATGGGGTTCCAGATATTCAGAAACTCAGGTGCACTCCAAGATGGGTACTGAGATGTCCAGGGGCTCAAGTGTGCCCAGAAATGAGGCCCCAGCTGAGAGTGTTCTCTGCTTGGCTGAACACTGCCCAAGGGCTGGGGCTGCACCAAGGGGGGACACTCTCCTCCAGCAGGGATGTCCCACTGTCCTAGACTGCAAGGCAATGTGTATTCTATTTGCCATCTGTTAGAGGTTGGGCAGTTATCTTCTGTTAATTGGGCAGTTTTCTTTACCTCTTTCACAAACCAATCCTCCCTCCGGGGAGGCATCTGCTGGGCTATTGAATGTCACTGCATGACTTATAAAAATTACAGCATCCCATAGTAAGGTGCTCCGCCCAGAGAGAGGAGCCAAGCATTCCTAACTGGATATAATCTGAGCTTTTGGGACACCAGAACAGCCTTTACACTGGATTCCCAGAGGAACAGCTGCCTTTTCCACTGGATCTTCAGAGGAAGACTACACACTTCTACAGGATCACTGCTCCAACAGAACCACAATCGCCACTCCAGGAGGACTGCAGCCACCATTCTGATTGGACTGCTACCAAGACCCTGACCAATAGGGTGTCAGGTCGTATTCTGACTCTGTCAGTGTTGTTTTGGTTCACTGCATTGTTTATTCTATTCTTTATTTTCTTCCCTAATAAAGAACTGTTATTCCTGCTCCCATATCTTTGCCTGAGTGTCCCCCTTAATTTCAAATTTATAACAATTGGGAGGGAGGGAGGGGGCTTAGAGTTTCCAGTTCAGGGGAGACTTCTGCCTTCCTTAGCAGACATCTGTCTTTCCAAACCAAGACACCCACAAATGGGGGACCCCCAGAAGCCCCTTGGAATCTTGGGGCTGGGCAGGTCTGGTCCTGCCAGAATGCTGGGAGCCACCAAAACTGCTCCATCCCTGCCCTCTGCAACTGCACAGGGAAAGGAAATACAAGGAAAAGCCCAGAAGTGAAGAGAAAACTGGGAGAAATTCTGCCCCAGGCACCAGCATGGGCAAAACAGACCCAGCCTGGGTACAGGGAGTGAATTTATTACCAACCAAATCACAGCAAGACAAGGAGAAGGGAAAGAAATCTGTCCAACACCTTCCCCCCACCAAACAGAGATCATGCAAAATGGGGGTCACCAGAGCTCTTCCCAACGGGGGGCACCTGGGATCATCCAGAGCAGATCCTCCAAGGGGAGACTGAAGCAGCGCACCTCAACGAGTCCCAGTGAGCGACCTGCACCTTCAAGGCCTGGAGCACGCTTGCTAAAGGAGCTGGTGAAGAAGGCAAGGGACAGGTCTTTCTTTGGAGATCTGAAAGCCCTTTATTGCCACGAAGAGGACCCAGGGACAAAGACCCAGCAGGATTGAGGACACAGGGTTAAATACGGAAAAACGGGTGGATCTGAAGGTCAAGAATCAATGCGAACAGGAAGGGCAGCGAACTAGGGGAACCAGTGGTATAACAGGAGCAGAATGCTGCAGCAAACTGGGGCCAATGGGGATCAGGAGATGGAAGAACATTCTAGGGGGATACGAATATGGTAAAAAGGGGCTGAACAGGGGTAATGTCAACTGAGTAAACCAATGAAATTTAACACATTACATGTGCCTGCAGAGGCCTGTGGGAGGGAGGGCTCCTCTAACCCTAACCTAAGAGGGGTGCTTCTCCCTGCTTGTTTCTGCCCCACCAGAGCTGAGGCGTTACAGCCCCATTGGCAGGCCCCTGAGTCTCCACAGGGGATGGAGTTGAAGCAGCGCATGAAGCTCTTCCTGCACTTGGGCCACTCACAGGGCTTCCCTTTGAATTGATTTTAAAGGGTTAAGATTTTAGCTGAGGGTTAGAACCAATTCATATTGAAGTTAGATACACCAACAATAGGTTAATGATTATTAGATGCTTAAGGTAAAGCTAATTGTTGTATTATGAGCTCATTTGTAGAAAGAAGTGGAGCAAGTGAACCATTAGAGGAACATATTGAAACCAGTAGAACAATGCCCAGCACCCGGACTCTATGTTAATCCATCATGAAGCAGGGGGCCTTGGATTGTGCCAGAGGGTCACAGAGACCTGACGAAGACTTTCCTGACTTCATCCCTGGGACCACTGACCCAGTTTGAGACCACCGACCCAATTCAAGAGAAGAATTGCGCACATATGAAAGACTAATAACCTCATTTTAACACAGAGTGAAGATGGGAGGTGCTGGGGTTGTGCATATGTATTATTTTGGGAAATAAATACAAGGCAAAGAACCTTGTGCAGTGCAGTCACGCATTTCGGGGATGAGCCCCACAGTACTGCCAGCGTCATAAACATACCGCTTTCTAAATTTGGCTAGTAAGAGAGGCTTTGTCCTTGAGTTTTGGTTTTAACCGTTCACCTTACTGGTGCCTCCGTTGGTGCTGGGTCAAGCCAGAGCTGGAGGAGAAGCTCTTCCCACACTCAGGACACTTATAGGGCCTCTCCCCGGTGTGGATGCGCCGGTGCAGGGTCAGGTGGGAGTTACGGTTGAAGCCCTTCCCGCAGTCAGGGCAGCGGAAGGGCTTCTCGTCTGTGTGAGTCCGCTGATGCAGGAGGAGATGTGAGCTGCTCCGAAACCTCTTCCCACACTCAGGACACTCGTAGGGCCTCTCGCCAGTGTGGGTCCTCTGGTGCCGGATCAGGTCGGAGTTCCACCCGAAGCTCTTCCCACACTCCAAACACTCGTAGGGTTTTTCCCCAGTGTGGAACCTCCGGTGTTCCATCAGGCTGCAGCTCTGTCTGAAGCTCTTCTTACACTCAAAACACTCATAGGGCCGTTCCCCAGTGTGGATCCTCAGGTGCCGGATCAGGTTGGAGCTGTCTCTGAAGCTCTTCTCACATTCCCCACACTTGTAGGGTAGGTCCACCTGTTCCCCAGTGTGGACCATCTGGTGCCGGACAAGGTGGGAGCTCTGGCTGAAGCCCTTCCCACATTCCAAGCACTTGTGGGGCTTCTCCACCAGCTCCGAGCTCCGGCTGGACCTTGGGCCACCTTCCTGGCACAGAGGGGTTCTTTCCTTCTTGCAGCTCCCTGGGCTGGGTTTACAGCCCCTCCTCCTGTGGTATCTCTGAGGCTTTTCCTTCTCCTCCATTGGCCCAAGGCTTAGGAATGACGAATCCTGGTTTGGGGGGAGAAACAATAGGTGAGCACCTTAGGCTGGGGTTCCTTCTGCCTAAGTTCCTCTCAGGAAGTGACCAGATATTTTGTGTCCATAAAAATCTCCAAAATGTGAAGGTTCAGCCCCCAAAAAAATCCTCACAGGAGATCCACCTCATTTCTTCACTCTGGGTTTTGGGCTTTTCCCTTCCCTTGGCTGATGGGGCTCCAGTGGCTCCTCTATTCTCGACTCTTGCTTACAGATGACCCAGGGTATTTGAGGGTCCCAGTGATCCCGGCTCCCCTGACTCTCTATTACAGGATTCCATGGCTCCCAGGGGTCCCCCAACTCCAGGCTCTTCTCCTCCACCCTTCAGGATGCCCTGGGTCCAACAGCTCTGGAATTGCCTCTCTCCACTCTCACCAGGGACCACAAAGATATTTGGGTCTCAATTCTGGAATCTGCAAAGTCCAAACAATTCCCCTAGAAGAACCCCTCTGGAAGACTCCATGATATACCAGCAGGATGGAAACTTGTGCTTCTCCTTCTGCTCCTCTTCCTGCTCCTCCTTCTCCTCTCTCCCTCCCCTCCTCCTCCATGACCACCCCGGATCCCACTTTCCCACCCCTCTCTGCCCCACAGCTAAACATCACCATCTGCTGGATGAGGGGAACAACCCCAAGGAGCATCCCAAGGCTGGACAAGGGGTTTGGGGAACACTCCACTGCAGATCCATCCCCTCCCACAGCACCGGAGAATTGCTCTAGGGATCAAGTGATGGGGACCACCATGAGAACCTCTTTCCTGCTGTCCCTCCTCCCATTATCCACTTCTCCCATCCCATTTCCATCATCCCCTCTAAATCCCATCTCCCCTCCAGCTCAGTTTAGGGCTGATCCTCCCATCTCTCAAACAGTTTTGGTGTCCTAAATGTCCTTTTATGGCCTCTCCCCCCACTTTCCCATCGTGTTGAAAAGAATGAGATTAAAGTGTCTGTACAAAAAAATGGTGTGAATCTCCTATGAGATAGGGCAAGGGACTTGTAGATAAGGAAGTAACAGGAGAAACCATCAGTTTCAGAAAATATTATTATTGGACATGGACTGCTGCTCAGCCAAGGTCCTGCTAAATTCCTGACCTTTGAGAAAAAGAACCAAGACTTAAAAGAGCCATTATTATCATATGTGATAAAAAAGGGGATAATATTGAGGTAGTTTACACATCCTCTTAGAGGTAATTAAGGACATGGACACGCAGGGGGGCAATAAGGGAAGTCTAGAAGGGATTTGGACAACAGGGGATGGCTGGTGTTGGTGTGCTGGGAAGGGACTGGGTGAAGGGGAGTGTGAAGGCAAGAAGCAGCAGGAGGAATCGATGTGAGAAGAAAATGGAAGATGGAAAAGAGAAGAATTGGGATGTTTTTCAGCATGGTCTTATCCTCAAAGTTTGCCAGCTGATGCAAGTCCTTTCTATGCCCAGTTTCCAGGACAAAAAACCAAGGAGGTCAGGATGTCAGGGGGTTTCTCCGCATTGGGCAGCAGCAGCACCGGACGCAGAGCTGCGGGACCAGGAGCACAGGCTGGGGGCCTGTGGGGAGCTGCGGGGCCGGGCCGGGGCTGTGGGGCAGCCGGGGCTCAGCGCCGGGCGCTGCCTGACCCCACCAGCCCCGGGCACGGCTGGCAGTGGCCCCCAGCCCCCAGGAGGCTGTGGGATGCCCCGGCCGCTGCCCGAACCTGGGGAGCTGCCGGCCCTGCCCACCGGGGGGGCCGCCTTTGGACACTGCGGCAGGACAGGGACCGGCTCTGCCATACGGGCTCTGGAGGGGACCCTGAGCACAAGCAGGAAAACAAAGGAACAGCTGGGAAATGTGGATTATAGGTGGAACTATCAGGATTTTCTTTTAAGGATTTGGTTTGGGTCACTGGAGAAACGAATAATTTTGCAGAAAGCTCAGCAGCTCTCAGAGGATGAGCACACACAGGCAGGGAGCGGGGCTGCAGGAGTGGCAGAAGAAGGCCCTGGAGCACTTGGGCACAAAGGCACAGCAGCTGAATGCAAGAAGGGATGAGCAAAAGGCCAAGCTGAAGGCAAAGATCATGACACAGTTCCTACAGCCCCTCAGGGATCAACCCCAGGGCCCAAGGGGGCCCCAGCACCCAGGGGACGGGGTCGGCCACAAGCACCTGGCAGAGGCATTGCCCTCCTGGGCAAGGGAGAGCCCACCCAAACAGCCCCTGGCAAGGACTCAGGGCTCCAGCTGCAGGGCACAGGAACACTGGAAGCAGAGACAACAGCACCCTCAGGAGGAGCAAGTCCACCCCTTGATGGACATGGATTGTCAGGGGTGTCAGAGCTCCCATTACACCAGGGACGCACCACACTGGAGGGCTGGAGAACATTCAGGCTGGGTCTGCATCCAGAGGAGGCCTCTCCTGATGGACACAGGAGCCTCTCCATCCACTCTGAATCTTAGACCTAAGGGTGGGGGGGGGGGAACTGTCAGGAAGTTATTTGATTATTCAGGGGGTAAGTGGGAAAAGTGAGATGGTGTATTTTCTTCAACCACTATTAGTACACGTGGGGTATGGGTTTTTTAAAATGAATACTATATGTATTATGTTTGAAAGCGATGTTATATTAATCCTTTTTTAGTAATGTTGTATTAATCTTTTTTAAGTAATGTGGTAAATATAGTTTTAAGCTATAGCATAATATTAAAATAGAAGCTATGTGATGTAAGATTCCTTTTTGTGACCAGCACAAGGAATGGATAAGATAACCAAGAAATTCTTCACATAGAGATAACACCAACAAGACACCCAAAAATCCCAAGACAAGATTTATTGCCTCTTTATCTGACCATACAGACTTCTTCCAGACACCCCAGAGCCAAAAGGATTGATTTAGAAGATGATGGGGGAAGTTGACAATAAACAGAAAAATTCCTAGTTTGAAAGGAGTATTTAGCATCATGTATGAGATATATGAATATGCAACAGGTTATGGTTTTAAAGGGTTAATCCTTTGTTTGCAAGGTAGGCTTTTTGGAGGCTTAATGCCCAGAAAGCAGCTGGACATCTGTAATTCTTTGCTTTTTATTGTCCTTTATTGTCCTAACTCTTATTGTCCAAATCCTTATTGCTCAAATTTTTATTACTGTTTTTATAACTATTTTATTACTATTAAACTTTTAAAAATTTTAAACATGTGATTGGTGTTTTTCACAGGTTTGAAAAGCATTAATTTTTGCTTGCTCTTAATTGTGATTATAATTTCTGGGAAGGGATTTTATGGTGAATGTGTGAATGCAAATTAATATTGCAAAACGTATTTAATTACTTTAACAATTCCCTATTTGGAGGGAAGGAAGGGCTTACAGCCTTTTATTGAGTCCCTGCTGAAGGCAGGGCTTTTGGAGCCAGGGACGTCTCCCTACAACACTTCTATCTTGACAGTCAAGAAATCAGAAGGATAGACAGCAGAAGAAAAGCAGAATTTTCAAGTGTCAAAAAGTAGATAAACTGAGGCTCCTGCCCTGGCCCTCCTAGACAGGGACAGGGAAAAAGAATTGTAAGTGAATGTTAAACAGGGCCAAGCCAAAGGAATTCTTGGGCTAAAATGTTTAACCCAGTGGCCAGAGTGGCCTCATTGTCTGCAGAATTGTACACCCACAGCTTTCACGGGAACTGAGGCCTGAAAATTGACAGCCGGAGCATCTCTTATTGTTCAAGTCTGGCATCAAGTTAAAGCTTTGACAACCAGAAGAGCCTCTAAATGGATGAGCAGTGCTCGGTTATTACAGTATTAAACTTGTTCAGTGGCACAGGAGGATTCTGAACTGAGGGCAGGGGAAGGGTTTAACCCAGCCTCCTGTTTGAACAGCCTGGAGAAAGGTTGGGAAGAAACCCAGGACTGCATTCAAGTGACAGAGTTCCAGAGCCAGACTGGGAGAGATTCATGAGACATTCCCTGGCCTGGGGGAGAAAATGTGTTTGTGGATGGCTCTTCAAGGGCAGCAGAAGGGAAAAGAGTCACAAGACGCTATTATTAAGGAAGGGGAATCAGACAAAGCTTAGGTTACTGCACCATGGTCAGCTCAACCGGTGCAGTTGTGTGTGCTTGTAAGAGCCTGGCACTGAAATGCCCTGAACAGGAAGGCTTCAATATCTTCTGGTGACACCATGTCACCCAACAGGGTGGCAAAAGCAATTCTGAGTGCTTCAGCAATTACTGGATCAGTTATTAAGGTATTTTATAAACGAATAATTTCAAGTTTAATTTTTTTACTGGATGTTACACCACTCAACTGAGATGAGTTTAACAGCTCAACAGACTGAGAATAGCCCAAAAAATACCCACAAAGGTAACGAAAACATCAACGCCCAGCAGCAAACAGCAACCAATATCTACCCCAGACACTGCCCCCGGCAGAGTTGGAGACACCTGGTCTGGAAAGGAAATCCAGGAGTGGGGACCTAATTAACATCAAAGGCAAAGAAATCCGGGCCCAGTTGGAAACCATACACTAAGAACTACACAAGTTGGAATCGATGCACATTAAACCAATGGATTTACATTAGTTCAGAATGTAGAAAGTTTAGGAAAAAGCTAGTAAAACTCAAGTGTCATGGAATGATTTTTCTCTGCACAGCCGGGCTATAAGTGGATGAAATTATTTCTGTTGCACATCCTGGCCAGAATTAAGTCATGCCTTGATTTTCTAACACTAGAAATGTTGTTGGAGAGTTTTGGGTCTTCTCGCAGATAAGAGCACACCATGAGAATGTTTTTTTCATAACAATGCTACTTTTATATTGTCAGTTAGGTTTGGGCCAGGGGTATGAGAATCAATTTTTATTCTTAAGAGAAGTAGCAGAAATTTTTCTTCCTTTGTGAGGTTTTTGTGTATATGTGTGCGTAGCTGTTGCGATGGCAAAATTTTGGTCTGGGTTGTTCTATGTTAACTTCAGGCTTCATTTTAAAAAACTAGAAGAGCTTCAAAGGTGACCCTTTAACTTGTAAACAGTTAATAGAATATTGTTTTAAAAAAGGCAGAAAAAGAGGTGGAGGGGAGAGAACACTTGAGTTACCAGACTGCTGCACTTGAACACAAGGTTGAGTTCCAGGCAGCCAGAAGAGGAACTTTAGAAATGCAAATTAACACTGCTGGGGCAAAGTGTGGGCAAAGTTCCTGGCTCTTCTTGCCTGGGGCAGGAATTGGGCTGATTCCCTCTGCCCCTCACCCCAAGCTCTGCCTGCTTGCACAGATGCAATCTGCACAGCTGAAGGCAGAGCCCATGGTGAGGATCTCTGACTCTGCAACAGAAATGGGTTAAAGTGCAAAGGGAAACAGCAAATGGAGAATGTTGTAAAAACTTGACTAAAATAAGGGGGGGATCATCCCTGTGCCCACTCCAACATGTGCTGTCACTGTCTATGCTATATAGGGTGGATTACAGCACGGGGCGGGGGGGGGAGGTTTGCTATCAAAAATTCAGGGAAATTAGTTGGAATCCAAGTATTTGACGATTTAATTATAAAAAAGCGGTCAATTGATGCAGCCCTGGCTGGAGGGAGCACCCAAAAATGGGGAAAAGATGAAGAGCCACCAGAAAAAATCCTACAACACCATGGACCAGCCCCTGGGAACTGTGAAAAATACATATTAAATGATTGCCTCATCATAAATATTAAATTGAACATTATATGTGTTATGCTGGAAAGTTATTTTTAGTACAGTATTAATCCTTCTTAAGTAGTGTGGTAGATATAGATTATAATATAATGTTATAATAAAAACTATGTGAGGCAAGATATTTTGTAACAAGCTCAAGAAAGGGATGATTTAATGAGAGAAAATTGGTCAATTGATGCAGCCCTGGCTGGAGACAGTGCCCAAAAATGGGGAAAAGATGAACGGCCACCAGAACAAATCCTACAATACCACAGACCAGCCCCTGGGAACCTGAACCAATTCATATCAGGAGACAGAGAACCCATTTATCATTTCAATAGCGTCATTCGATTACAAGCTGTCCTTGAAATAAGAACCAAGCAGACACCTCCAGCTCCTGACCTTCCTGCCGACCAATCCACTGAAATGAGGAACACAACATTTCACCAGGGGATGGGATCAGATTATCATTTGGCAGAAAAAGGAGGAGTTTGTGGAAAATTAAATGACACAAACTGCTGCTTGCAAATAGATAACAATGGAGAAGTAGGGAAACAGATAACAAAGGAAACAAGAAAGCAGCTCATGTTCCGGTCCAAATGTGGAAAGGATGGGAATGGGACACGGTTTCGTGGTTCCCTCGCACACCATGGGTTAAACGAACACTGTTTCTCCGCTTATGTACTACAGCAACTCTCATTTTTTACCATGCAAGACACCTTGAGCGTGCAGCTCATTCAGAAGGTGAGCAAGAGGATTGTTATAGATGAGTAATATGCTGATTGGCTCTCGCAATTAAGGGACGAATATTTTGTGTATGTTAAGAGAACTTTTGTTGATGTATGGTTGCTATTGTAGTTTGTTATTTGGACATCCTCTGTTCTCCCCATTGTCCCCTATCCCCTCCTGTACTGTTGCCAGCGGACAACCTCGGTTGTCAGGGTCATGTGGAGGGAGGGCGGGCACAAGTGCCCCTTGCCTGGGGCAGGTAGGAATGGGGAACACCTCACCTCCAATCGAGTGGCATGAAGGTCTCCACCAATGAGGGCAAGCAAGAGTTGACTGGCACACTTTGACAGGTGCCAAGGTTGGCTGATAAAACACCAGCGTAGAATAGGCAGAGCAGCCATTTTGTGGATGAGCATCTGGCAGGTGGCCGCTCTGGCAGCGCTGTCCCTTTTACCTTAGGCAGTCCTTAGTTGTGTTTGTTTTAGTTTAATAAACCTTTAAAGCTTTAAAGGGAGAGGTCGTTTCCCACAGGGATGCAGGGTAGCCAGGCCCCCTGATCCAGAAACGGCTACGAAAGGACAGGGACTGAGGTAATTGAGAATAATCCCAAAACCAAAGACGGCCCAGGAAGAAAAAACAGAGTCAATGTGTGAATCGGCCTGGAGAGAGGGCCCGGGACTTGTAGATAAGGAAGTAATGGGAGAAACCGTCAGTTTCAGAAAATGTTACTAATTAACACGGACTGCTTCTCAGACTAAGTCCCGCTAAATTCCTGAACTTCGAGAAGAACAAAAACTTAACAAAACCATGAATATCGGATGTTATATAAGGGGGGGTGGAAGTTTGCATCTTAAGGGTGACATGCGGCAGGCGGATCAGGAAGTCTAAACCTTCCAAGTACCTCAGCCAGTGGGCAAAGGCAGAGGGAGATGCGGCCGGGAAAATGAGCATAAAAAGGGAGGCTGCGTACTACAACAAGGGCAGAGAGCGCACGGCAAATGCCCCACGGCCTCTCCCTCTGCTCAGCAATAAAGTCACTTTTACAGGACTCCTCGGTCTCCTCTGGGCACAGAAACCTCCGGCGACCTGAACTTCCCCGCACGCTCTCGGCGACGGGGCAGCCACCTCTGTCCTACCCACAGCAAGCGGGACGAGGCAGCGCTGCTCCGGCAGCGGCTCCTGCCCAGGCAGCGGCGGGAAGGAGAGCGCGGGCAGCCGCTCCCGCAGCGCCCTCGGCCCAGGGCCACCACGGGCCGGACACGGCACAAGCAAGCCGCCGCAGCCCCCTGCCGCCCCCTCCGCCCGCAGCGAGCCCCGAGCCCCCGCAGAACCCAGCGCGGCTCCCACCTGCGCCGGGGCCGCCTCCCAGCTCCGCCAATGCCGCCTCCCCGGCCTCCGGCCGCTGCTGCCGCCGCTCCCGGGCCCGCACACACGCTCCGCCAATGGCGCCGCTGCCCAGCCAGGGCCGCCCTCAGGCCGCCAGCGGGGCCGTGCTTCGCCCCGCTCTCACCAATCAGCGCGCCACAACCACGACTGACGGCACAGCCGGCCAATCGCAGCGAGGGGCGGGCTCTGCACACGGCACCGCCTCGCCCCGCGCTCTCAGGGCCCCCCGGGCTGGGCGAGGGCAAAGCCGCAGCTGAGGAACAGCCCTGGAACGGGCCCGGGCCCGGGCCGGCATCCAGCGCAAACACAAACAAACTTCTCCTCACCTCCCGACACGGCTTTCCCGGCCCTGCGCCTTCGCTGCTTCCGCCTCTGCGGCAAGCCCACGAGCCTCACTTCTCCTACCCCCTAATTAGGAGCATCAGTGCATCGCTTTGATTTCCCCTAAAAAGGGAAAAACGGCCCAAACGCCTTCGGCTGAGTGCGGGAGTGGAGAGATTTCTGGCAGAAAACGACAAAAATGTTTTTTTCCCCGGGCTGGGAAGAACCAACCAAACCGAACTGTGGTGGCACCCCCCAGCAGCGCCTCTCTGCCGCCCCAGCTGAAGCCCTCGCTGGCTGCTCCAGGCTCCATGGGCAGACTGGGAACACAGGTAAGGGATCCCGGCTCGGGGATTTGTAGGGGCTGGGGACACCCGTGTGTCCCACTCCCCCCGTGTCAGTCCATTCTGGTGACTCCTTGGGAGAGCCTGAACCCCAACACGGCACCCAGCGAACCTCAAAAGGCGCCGGGACCCCTCTACGCTGCCCCAAAACCCCCAGGAACCCCAAATCGCACAAAAAAATTCTACTGTAAATAGACCCGTGAAAATGAGCCAATAAGAGATGGCGCTATACAATTTCCAGCCAATGAGAGCGCGTAGAGTTCATGACTCCCCAGTTGCCAGGCTGACCCCGCAGCGCCCTGCGCTCCCCACCCGGACCCGACCTGCCCCCCCCCGCCAGGGCTGTTTGGGGAGGGGGCGCGTGGGGGCGCCCAGGCCGGGCCCGGAGCCCAGCACTGCCCCAGCCCGACCTGCCCCAGCTCCGTCCCGGCTCCTCCCGCGGGAATGGACGGCCTTGGGGAAAGGAGGGGCCAAGGGTGCGCGCTAGGCCCGGGGGGATCGGGGGAAGGGATGGAGGAGGAGTGCAGAGGAAGCAGCGGGAGAAGGGCCGGAGAAAAGAGGAAAGGGAGGCAGGATTGGGAAGGAGGGAAAGCGGCAAGAGCGATGGAAGAGGAGACGGGGTAGGAGGAGCGGGAGGAAGAGGAGGGAAAGAGAATGAGGAGGAGAAGGAAAAAGAGGAGCAGCAGGGGAAGCGCGGGGGCCGCTGCTCGCCTTGTCCGCCGCGGCCCCGGGAGCGTCGGCCCCGCCTCGCATCCCGCAGGTGAGCGGGGAGGGGGAGCTCGCCCCAAACCTCTCGGGGGATCCACGAGCGGGTTTTTCCTTGGGGGGCGTTTGGAACTCGCAGCTTCCAGAATCGAGTCCCCAAATGTCGTTAAGGATCTCTGTGAGGGTTTCATTTTGTGGAGGGGGGATCAGAGCTCAGAGCTGAGCCGCAAATGCCCCTTTGAGGAATATTTTGGGGGTTCCACGTGGCGATCGCCCAGTGCCGGGGTGGGAAGGCGACATCAGTCTTGGGGTCCACCCGGGAGAGCGGTGGAGGGGAACGCCGGGATCTAGGTTTACTAATACATTTTTCTTTACCAGCCAGGTACATGGCTTGATCAAGGCAATAACCTTAGTTGGGAGAGGTTTTCTGTATTTATATTTTAAAAACAAGTTTTTAATAATATCTAGTGCAAGAAGAATTTTTAACATATATAACAGTGCAAACAATATACTTTTTTCCCTTTGTTAGAAGTTAGAAATTTTGCTATTGACTTTAATAGATTACTTTTAAAATTATGATAAGTGGCAAAATTTCAGTTAAAAAACTTTGCAACTGAAATTTGCTTATGATAAATTGATGTTCTATGTGTACATAGATATTCTTTGAATCTCACTCATTTATCCTGAAGCAATGCAAGAATAATTACTAGGGGTACTAAGAAACGACATGTTAATATATAAAATAGGGTTTCTTTAAAACACAGTAGTACCTGCCTGAGACAGAAATGTAATATTTTCCAAATAACTTTAGCAGAACTAGCGATCACAGGCTTATCAATTTTGGTTTTAGCAAATGCAAACAACAATAATAAATATTTTACTATGAACTCTAAGGCAGATTTTGCAAACAGTTGTACATTTTTGTAACTCTTGTGTGATAACCCTTCAATATTTTTACTCTTGGCATATGTTATTAGTTTATTAGAGTGTTTGGAATATGAAAACCTGTATTAAAATACAAGTCCTCCGGGCTTCACCCGGGTGCCCAGCCTGTCCGGGGGAAAACCCTCAGAGGACCGGTCCGCGGGGAGGATGTGGCGGGACCCGGATAGCTCCACTGTAAGGACGAGAGGGCTCCAAAGTGGCTTTATTCCTAGAGGCTTTATTTCAGGAGCGTCGCAGGAACAGGAGGGTGAAACGAGGAACACGAACTCTCCAGAAGGGAGCGAACTCCGGGAGCCCCGAGGAAAGGCGGGGCTGGGTATTAAGGGCAAAGAAGTGGGAGTGGTTAGGGTACAAAACAGCCAACGGGCAACGGGTAAAGGGGGAAGACAGAGTGGGGTGACATACAGAGAACTAATCGGGGTACAGAGGAGGAGTGGTATTCTAACAGGAGCCAGTGGGGACAACAGAATAACTGAACTTTCTGGAACTGGGGAGTATGCTAAACACTGATGGACAGCTCTTCTGGGGTGGAGAGCAGCAGCTGATTGGCAACCTTTTTCTAAACTGTTGCTGCCTCCCAAGGGAGAGCAGGAACCCCTCCCACAACTCCCCCTTTCTGATTTATTAAAAAAACATTCCCCAAGTTCCTCGTTAACATTTTCTTAAAGATAGTTAAGGCTACAGAAATTAAGATAATAATCAAAATCCAAATTAAACCTTTAACGATTGGCACGGCCCACCCAGGAACACCCCACTGGGAGAAGGTCTTGTTCACCGCGTCCATAGCCCTGGTTTCAGTCTTTAAGTCTTTGACTAACGCCTGGATCCGCTGGATGTTGGCTTGGATGGATGTGCTCTTCGATGTCAGATTGAAGCAGCACATCCCTTCAAAGTCCTTGCAGCTATGGCCATGGGCGAGCAGCAGAAAATCGATGGCCACTCTGTTCTGTAAGGTGGCGTGCCTGGTGGTCTCTTCTTCTGCCAAGAGGTCTGATAATGCGGCAGACATAGCGTTGGCCTGCTTACTCATCCAACACCCCGGGTGAGAAATCTCACCGAGGGCTTTCGCTGCCGCGTACCATGGTACAAAAATAGAAGCGGCGACCCTCTTTCCCTCACTCCAATCATAAATTTCAGAATCGCAATTTGGGTCAAATTCACCATACAATCGCTTTTTGCGTGCCAATTGACTTTTCTTCTTCCAATCCAGAATTTGGAGGTTATTGGGGGTTAGCGTCGTAAGCTTGCCAAGGCTACAGGGGCCCCCTTTGATATTGGAGGGGATCCCAGCCCACACTCTGTCCCCACAGATGAGAAACACACCCCGAGGGAGCTCCTTAGGGAATGGGAAGGACTTGGACAACACAGGGCCTGTGTAATTGCACCACTCATTGATGTATTTTCTATTTGCTGGTGTTACGTCTTTGATGTTTTGCCCTGGTTTTGTTTGTGGGGCCTTAGTATAAAACCGAATACGAAAGTGGACCCTTGTGGACCCCAGTAGGTCCAATTCCTGGGGTTCCTGTGGTGCCTGTGGTAGTGTCCTCATCCAACTCATCCAGGAGTCTGCCGGGTTGAGTTTCATCCCTGTGAACGGAAAATCATTTTCAGACAGGGGGACTCCCACCAGGCATGTAGACAACGGATTGTCTACACTGCCCATGGCCATGCAAAGCTGTTCTTGTCCTATAGACTTTGCCAGTGTGACCCAGACGTTTTCCTTGGGCTGTGGCACGAGCCAGCTTCCTGCCAGGTGGAGCCATAAGATGGTGAGGAAGGCAGCTGCAGGAAGCCGGTCGCTGCGGGGTGTTCTGGCTGATGTAATTGCCATCTGGGTGGTCGGTAATCTAATAACTCGGACATACAAAAAGAAAATAAGACCAAGGTCCCTTCAAATCCCCATCCTCCCCCGTTTAAATTAACATTGAAACAGAAAAATGTGGGGTCAGGTGTGAGGGTAAGGGGGGCGAGGAAAGTGGTAGGACGGGAAAGGGTAAGGAATGGTTGGGGATGGGGTCAGGGGGTGAACTGTCCAAGCCGGTGGGAAGTATCGATTAGTTATCAAAGTCCTTGTGGCGGCGTCGATGGGTCTGCTTCCCTTCCTTTTCCTCCGACTCCAGGCGACGGTGGTCTCCGCTGGAGCTGTCGTCTCGGGGGAGTGGTCCGGGGGGTGGCTTTCCTTCACGATGTCTTCCCGGTATGGTTTTATAAACTTGCCTGGGATCCACCTGGGGCCCTGTTCTGTGGAGACACAGCCATACCCTCTCCCCGACGTTATCAGAGGGTACGGACCTTTGATGATCCTGGACTCAGGGTCTTTAACAAGCACTGGTGGTCTTTCTTTCAACTGCGCCCTGGTGTTATTGTGAAAGTGGCGTAGTATCGGGGGGTTTGGCTCACGGACCGAACAGTTCATGAAATTGAGAACATATAGGGCTTTGCACAACCTCTCTACAGGGCTTGTGGTGAGGGCCGAATCGTTCTGCTGCTCTAATAATTTTTTGATTTCCTGATGTTTTCTCTCCACAATTGATTGTCCTGTAGGGTTGTGTGGGATACCTGTAATATGGTCAATGCACGAATTCCATGAATTGTTTGGACGCAAACCCTGGTCCATTGTCTGTTTTGATCGTTTTAGGGACACCCAAGGTGGAGAAAGCCATGTGTAAGTGTTTGATGATATCCTTTGTTTTTTCCCCCGTGTGGGTGGAGGCAAACACTGCCTCCGAGAACGTGTCTACAGACACATGGATGTACTTCAGCCGCCCAAAGGAGGGAAAGTGTGTTATGTCCATCTGCCAGGTTTCCAATGCCCCCAATCCCCGAGGGTTAACCCCCGTCGCTAAGGATGGTAAGGCGTGGGATTGGCAATTGGGGCAGGTGGCTAAGATGGCCCGCGCCTGCTCCTTGGAGATTTTAAACTGACGGCAAAGTGCCGGAGCATTCTGGTGGAAAAAGGCGTGGCTCATCTTAGCCTGCATGTGGACATCTGGCAAGGTGGGTCTTAGAACTGTAGGGTTTACAGAGGTGGAGGTGGCCAGCATCGCCAGGGCATCTGCTCTCCGGTTGCCCTCAGTGATGTCACCTGGCAGGTCTGTGTGTGACCTAACATGCAGAATGTGATACGGTTGCTTCCGCGGTGTGAGATGAGCCAAATGAGTTTTGAGAGCAAGCTGTACAATGCTTTGTTGTGAATTTCTTTGAGCAGGGCATGTTCAGCCCTTTCTGCTATCCCGGCCACATAAGCTGAATCAGTGACAAGATTGAAAGGTTGTTGAAATTTTTTAAAGGCTCTCACGACCGCTGCAAGCTCAGCGATCTGGGGGGAACCCTGAACTATTTGGACGTCAGACTCCCACTTCTGACTGTCCGGGTCCTTCCAGGTGATCACCGACTTGTGGGATCTACCTGACCCATCGGTGAACACCGTGAGAGCACCTTTCAATGGAGTTTTACTTTTGTAGGATTTTGGGGCCAAATACAAGGTGTCTTTAAAAAGTTTGTGTTTGGGATAACGTATTAAAATTTGACCAGGATAGCTGTCTACCGAAATCTGTAAATTTTCATTTGTTTGTAAGAGGAAATCCAATTGGTCCAAATTTAATGGTAAGTAGATGCATGCTGGGTCACACCCTGCGAGGGTCCGGAGGCGCTGGCGGGCCTTAATAATAAGTTTTGCCATCAATTCCGGAAAAGGTGTCACTGTTTTGCGGGCTGGTGTGGGAGGAACAACCACTCGATGATCAGGAGTGAGTCCCTCTGGCTGTTGTCCCACTGGAATAAGAGGGCATGTAAGTTCGGGGACTTACCTAAGATGGCGACGTTGATGGGGAGGGACCGCACGACCCGATGTGCCTGGCGGGACTTGATGGCAGCTGCGACTCTCTCCAGGGCCTCATGGGCATCCGGGGTGAGATGGCGTGGGGATGCCAGGTCGCCGTTGCTTTTCAGCAGTTGGAACAGCGGCGACAGCTCCTCTGTGGTGAGTCCTGGGAGCGGTCGGATCCACGTGATGGTGCCGCAGAGCTGCTGCAAGTCCCGCAGGGTTTGAGGGTTGTCCTTGATGGTGAGGGACTGGGGCGCGACGGTCCTTCCTGTGATTAGGAAGCCCAAATATTTCCAGGGGGATGACAGCTGGATCTTCTCCTCCGCAATTTGAAATCCTGAGTCCTTGATGGTCTTTATTGTCTTTTCCAAGGCTGCTCGCAGGTATTTCGCATCAGCAGCGCAAATTAAAATGTCGTCCATGTAGTGCAAAAAAATTGCCTCGGGAAAGAGGCGACGGACCGGGGAAAGGACCTGAGCCACAAAAGTTTGGCAGAGCACAGGGGAATTTTTCAATCCCTGGGGCAGAGTGGTCCATTGATAGCGCTTATGTGGCTCTCCTCGGTTGATGGAGGGAACCGAGAAGGCGAATCTGGGAGCATCTCCGGGATACAATTGGATATTAAAGAAGCAATCCTTGATGTCAAGGATTGCAAGCTGCCAATCCCGGGGCAGCATGGAGGGAGAGGGAAGGCCTGGTTGCAAAGGGCCCATATTTTCGATGACCTCATTAACCCTGCGCAGGTCTTGGAGCAGGCGCCACCTGTCTTTGCCGGGTTTTTTAATCACAAAGACAGGTGTGTTCCAGGGGCTGGTGGAAGGTATTAAATGCCCCAGGCGCACCTGCTCCTCCACAAGTTCATTGAGCGCCTTTAATTTTTCAGATGGTAAGGGCCACTGGTCCACCCACACCGGTGTGTCTGTTTTCCAATTGAGCGGTGGGGAGGTGCGCTCCGCAGTGGCCCAGACTAAAAATCCCACGCAGGACTAGGGATGTCAAGTCGGGCACCCCATTGGGACAAAACGTCCCTACCTAACAATTTGATGTTGGAAGCTACTACAAAAGGCCTAATCGTGGCAACTTGACCCTCCGGCCCCTCCACACATACCAGATGTTTGCTCCGGTGGGAATTGACAGCACCTCCCACGCCAGAGATTGTGCCACAAGGGGACACCAGCTCCCAGTCGCGAGGCCACTCTGCCTGGGGAATGATGGTGACATCCGCGCCGGTGTCTGCCATCAGGTCGAGTGAGATGGACTTTCCCTGTAAAACAAAAGAAGTCTTAATAATAGGTCTCTGTCTGCTTACGTTTTGTACAAGAAAGGCTGAAGAGTCCAAATCCGAAGAAAGGTCTGTTGAAAGGTCCATGCCAGTGTCTTCTGTGTGGACATGTAGGATGTAACAGAGGGCTAAAGGAGACCCCTTAGGCAATGAGAACGGAGGCTGGTAACACACCACGGAGACGGTGAGCTCTGTCCCTGGCTCGAAGTAGACGACCTCTGGGATGATGGTGAGGTCATCCGGCGGGTTGGCGGTGTCTCCTAACAGCAAGACAGTGGTGGGGTAGTCACAGTAGGGCGGTGGCAGGAATCCCACCGGGACACGAACCAAGTCCTCATCTGGAAACATGACATGAAGGCTGGTCCGGAGGACTTGGCGACGGGCGCAGTTCAGTTGCCTGGTTCTTCTGAGGAGCCGGAGCCCGTCCTCCTGGCTGCGGACGTCCGGAGAAGCGTACCGCTGGGGCAGTGGTTCTCCGGGAGAGATGGCAGCCCCGGGCGCTGGGACGGGCCATTTGGTGTCATGGCGCGACCCATCACCGCGCTCCGCCTTCCGTTTCCCGGCCGATGGAAGCGGGGATTCCTGTACGTTGGTCTCGGGGAGGGGTTGTAAGGGTGGTAAGACCTATCTGGCAGCCAGTGTGGGCAGTTCGCTTGGATGTGGCCCAACTGGCCACAGCCGAAACAGCGAGTGTTCATCAGGTCTACCATCGCCTCCCCCACCCCTTTGCTCACCGCAAATGCCACTGTTTGCTCCATCGAAGTTGCCTTGGTGCACGCCTCTACCATCTTAGCGATGGTAGGCTCCGGATCCTGGGGAAGAGCTCTCAGGATCTTCTTGGTCTCTGGGTTGGCATTGGTCAGGGCCATCTTTCACAGAAGTTCTTCTCGGGCCTCGACGTTCTCAATCTGCCTGTCGATGGCCTCCTTTAACCTGTCCACGAACTTGATAAAAGTTTCATCAGGGCCTTGAAGAACTGATGAAAAGTTTTGGAGGAGGGTGGTACCATCGGGGATTTTCAGCAGTGCCTCCTTCCCAGCGTCCCTTATGTCACTTAACAAATTCTCGGGAAGGAGGATTTGGTCCTCAGGTCTGCCAAATTCCCCCTCCCCTGCCAAAGCTTCAAGGCCCTCCTCGCCGTCTCCTAACACCTCCCTGAGATCATACTTTGTTAGGAGAGGCTTAATCAATTTTTTCCAATGTATCTCCCACAGAAGGAATTCTGTGGGGGACAGCAGGGCCTTCGCTATATAGCGAAGGTCGTGTTGTATAAGGGAATGTCCAGAAAAGGTCAGATCTAAAACGTTTTTAAAGAAGGGAGAATTTCTCCCATAATCTTTTGCGGCTCTCCTCAACTCCTTTACTTCAGTGTATGGTAACTGTTCCCACCTCGGCTCTTTTCCCCTCTTATGCACAATTGGTGCCGCAAATGGACCTAGATCCCTTGCGAGATCCGGGCCGAGGCCATTAAGGATGGGGACCTAGATCCCTTGCGAGATCTAGGTCCCCATCCTTAATGGCCTCGGCCCGGATCTGGGCCCAGCCCTCCCCCGGCTTGGTTGTGGGCCGGGGGTTGTCACTGTCCTCATCCTCTTCCGATGATGAGGCAGGGCGGGCTAGGGCGCGGAGCCTCTCCCTTGCCGGTGGGTCCCGGTGCCGGGAGACCCTGCAGGCCAAGATGGCCTGCTTCCGGCTGGGCCTACTTTCGGTTCCGGTAGCGTGGGAACCGGGAGCGGCAGGAGAGGGGGCGTGGCCTGACCCACCCACCGGGGCATGGCCTGACCCACCCACTGGGGCATGGCCTTCTGGCAGGCCTGTCCCACCCACCAGGGGCCCACGCAGGGGCGTGGTCAAGGAGGCAGGATGGGAGGGTCCCGACATCACCGAAATCGACGCGTGATGGGGGGCGGGACCCGACGCGGGGGCGGCAACCGACGGAGGGGGCAGAGCTGTTACAATGGCAGGAACCCGAGGGGGTGAGGAGGAGGCGCCATTTTGTGCTGTGTGGCAACTGGCCACGAGGCCGTCACCATTTTGAGGTATTAAAACAGCATTGGAACAGCCATGACTACTGGGGATAGAACTGGGGTCAGGGACTCGTGGAACGAGGGAGTGGGTAGGGCTCGTGCTGGGGTGGCCAGTCCCAACACAAGGAGAGGACAGGGTGGCATGGGAGGCAGCAGGGAGACGGCAGCAACCCTGTGCCTCATTCTGTCAGGATCTGTCTCCTGATCCATCCTTAGGGGAAGTGGGGTTAGGAGCGCGGGGGGCGGAATGAGGGGTAGGAGAACTGGGACCCAAACTTTCCCCTTTCGATTTAACTAAATTAAAAATGGAATCATAAATTGGAAAAAATCTCCCCACTTTAAAATTCCCCGTAACTTGAACATCATAAATGTAACATCCAACTTTCCCCCAAAATGAAACAGAAAAGACATCATCCATGGAGACGTCAGGAAAGTGTTCAAAAATAAATTTAACAAAATATTTTAAAACCCCTTTTTTAAAGGAAACATTCCCCAACACAAGGGCGGACTTAACTTGGATATAAAACTCCCGTCGTGCAGGGCAAAGGCGGTTGCCCATTTTTCCCGCTGCAAGAGAGATCCCCAGCCAAAGCAAAAGGAGAAAAGAAAAAAAAAAGCCTGCGTCGGCTGCTCGCCTCGAGCAGCAAAACTCACCAGCACCGGGACGTGGCGAAAAGAAGAAAGCTGTGGCGGGGCGGTGGAGTGCTGCTGGCCTCGTGAAATCCGGTGCTTCCCCCAAAGCTGCAGGGTTGGATCTCCACGAGTTATCAGCAGCGCCAGGAGGCAGAAGCCTTCAAACAATAGAAGTAGAGCTGCCCCTGGATGGAAGCGGTGGCGAACGGCGCTTGAAATCCCGGAGCGCGAGGTCGCGGATCCGGACACTCACGGGAGACGTTCCTCGGTGACCAGGGCAGTGGTCGCCGTGTTTGGGACGCCACTTGTATTAAAATACAAGTCCTCCGGGCTTCACCCGGGTGCCCAGCCTGTCCAGGGGAAAACCCTCAGAGGACCGGTCCGCAGGGAGGATGTGGCGGGACTCGGATAGCTCCACCGTAAGGACAAGAGGGCTCCGAAGTGGCTTTATTCCTAGAGGCTTTATTTCAGGAGCGTCGCAGGAACAGGAGGGTGAAACGAGGAACACGAACTCTCCAGAAGGGAGCGAACTCCGGGAGCCCCGAGGAAAGGCGGGGCTGGGTATTAAGGGCAAAGAAGTGGGAGTGGTTAGGGTACAAAACAGCCAACGGGCAACGGGTAAAGGGGGAAGACAGAGTGGGGTGACATACAGAGAACTAATCGGGGTACAGAGGAGGAGTGGTATTCTAACAGGAGCCAGTGGGGACAACAGAATAACTGAACTTTCTGGAACTGGGGAGTATGCTAAACATTGATGGACAGCTCTTCTGGGGTGGAGAGCAGCAGCTGATTGGCAACCTTTTTCTAAACTGTTGCTGCCTCCCAAGGGAGAGCAGGAACCCCTCCCACAAAAACCTTGATATATCAGGAGGTAAAGTGGTTTTGAGGCTCTTGAGAGGTGGAAACTCAGTGTTTGTTTGCCTTCTCATTGTCCATTTGCAGGGAAAAGCCGGCTTCTCACTGGACTGGGTAAGAGGGTGTATTGATTTCAGGCGCTGTGAAACAGTTATGCCATGTATCTAGCCCCATCTCTTCGGACAGACTTGAATGTTTCTTCTCCCATGGCACCAAACCTTTGAATGCTTCTTTCCACTGCTTTTTGCCAGGCAGGCTCCTCACATGGGCTTTTCCCACGCTCTGCTTCCAGGTTTTTTTTTTTTTTGCAGGAGCTCCTGGTGGTGACGTTCCCAGATCCGGAGGCACGGCTGTGTTCCATGAAGGCTGGCTTGAGTGTGGGACCCTGCCCTCTGATGCAGGTGGGATTGGGGCTGTAGGCACATCCCCTGATGTAGGTGCGGCCAGGCTCCACGGAGGTGTGGAGGTCTCCTGAGGGGGCACTCTTGGCATTTACATGGTGATGGGAGGTGCCAGTGGTACCATTGCAAATGGTGGGGGGGGTGGTCTCAGCAGTTGCATGGCATGGTGTAATGGCTGCAGAATTCGCCTTTATCCTGGGATAAGCCACCACGTGGTCTGGTCCCACAGAACAGGACGGCATGGCGTACCTGCCTGGATCGGCAATATAGTGGCCCAAGGTGGCTGCATAGTGATTACAGCAGTCCAGAGTGGACACGGGGCATGTCAGAGCTGCCGGGGCTTCAGCGGCCGCCATCTCTCCGTGTGGCTGGATGGCGCAATCTGTCCTGCCGGCTCCCTGGGCAGTGCCAGCATTCGCGGCGTGGGCAGCTTGCAGATCTCCATTTGCTGGGATTGTCTCTATTTGCTGGGATTCTCCCAGTCCCTGGGCCTGTGCCGCTCCTTATGGTCACTCCGCAGCAGTTCTCACAGCAGCCGGGGCCCACCAACTCCCTGGGCAGTGCTGGCTCCTGCGTGGGGTTGCACAAAGAAACAGGTGCACTGTTGCCCTTCCCTCTTTGCCTCTCATATTCGAGCTGTCTTCGCAAGTCCATAACAATTGTCCAAGGCTTTATAGCTCTGATGGCTGTGTCCTTAACATTAGAGGCTGAAGCAATTATATGTTGTCCAACCCCCTCCTAAAAGGGTAAGTTTAAAGCGGTCTCTTCGGAAACATTTAGTTCATGGCTTTCACACCACCTTGCAGAGTAATAAATGCCTCTTTTTTAAAAAAAGAACATCCATACCTTCAGGATGGCTGAAGCTCCCTCTGGCTTCAGCTCTTTTAGTGACAAGAAGTGGCCAAGACCCCCAGTGCTACCCTGATGAGGCCTTGGTGCTGCTCTTTTAGTGTTGGGCAATGGCCACTGCTGGTGCGGGTTTTTGTTATTTTTTATTCTATTCTCTACCGCTGCTGTTTCTCGCTGCTCTTGGTGCAGCTCCTCTGTGACACGGGCAGCGGGGAACCCTTGGTGTGACTTTTTTCTTGTATTTTATTCTATTGTCTATGTTTAATTCTAGTCACACTGTTATAGATGAGCAATATAATAGTTGACTCTAACAATTAAGAGATAAATATTATGTGGATATATAGTAATGTCATGGTAGTATGTCTCCCATAGTCCTCTTTCCTTCCCCCTTGCAATGCAATGGCCTCAGTAGTCAGGGCATGTAGAGAAAGCCAGCTTATTACCAAGATGCACAGTGTAACAACACCTGATCTCCAATCAAGATGTAAGGAGGTAATCACTAATGGATGGCAGAGAAGGAGTTGACTAACAAAACTTTGGGAGCAGCTAAGGATATAAAAGGCAGAGCATTCATGTTGTAGATGAGCACATAGCTGATAGTCATGGGGGGGGTGGTGCTCCCAGCGCTGTAATTTTTCCTTATTTAGTCTTTTTGGTTCTTTTTTGTTAAGGTTTAATAAACCTTTAAAAATTCTAAAAGTGAGCAGTTGTTTCTCACAATGGGGACTCGTCCAGGATAAAACCTTGTCTCTGTGGCTGTAGGAGATTTTGAAAGAGAAGCACGCCCTGCCAAGTTTGGCAGCTCAGTCAAATGACCATTGGTGATTGCAGGTACAGACTCTGGGGACAGCAGAGGACTAAATAACGAAAAAGAAGAGGGGGAAGAAAACTGCAGATCTAGACAATTGTGAGTATTAGTGCATGTAAGAGCTGAGAGTATGCTTGAAGTGGGAGTAAGGTAATGGGTATGAGACTTAGAAGATCCTCATAACTATTTTTGGCCAGATTGTAAATTCCCAATTGTAGTCCCAATGTGTTGGAACTCTGACAGCGGAAAACTTCAAGCTTTCTGAATTTAAGGGTGCCAACCCTCAAGTAAACACCTTGTTTGACCTGAGACCTTGGAAAAGGCTTCAAAAACTAAGTGATAGCACAGAAGCAGTGTGTGTGTAGTTTGGATAATATTGTGTGATCTCACAGGGTGAGAAACTTAGATTTGGAATTTTAGTATATGGTGATATATGGGAGCCAAGATGGAGAATTTTGGGTCTGGGTTAGATGTCTTTTTTGCACCTTCTTCTTCCTTCTTCTTCACAAATCTGGGTGGTTTTCTCTTAATTGGGTGAAAGATGTCCACATTGCGGGTTTCGAGTGATCATAATTGGGTTAGAAGCATAAATAATATAGATGTCAACTGTTTATTGGATAATTGGGACTTAAAAAGCCTTGAATAAACACCATTTTAGCTCACTTTCTCGACTTGTTAGAGAGAGCTCACATCTTGTGAGTTTGAAATAGGTAAGGATAATAAACCTCAGAATGAGACTTCAAAAACAACTTCTCCTGAATTTTATTTGCCCTGACCCTGGAGCAAGAAAGAGCTTGGTATTCCAATACCAATGTATAAAAATCAGTTTCAGACAATACATGGGACACATCCTGGTCTGTTGAAGCCTTAAGATATTGGACGGTCAGAAGACAAAGAACGGTGAGTTGTGGTGGGGGAGGAAAGTGGGGACCCCTTGGCCAGTGAGACACATGTGGAAGAGGGGCAGAGAAGCTGCAGGTGGGACGCATAGAAGAGGAAAGTGAGGACCCCATGGCTGGTGGGATGCATGAGACTGAAGGATTTGTAGGGGCTCGAGAGCCCCTGGAGGTCTCCAGGTTGCACGTCATGGTGTTTGAGTGATGGTGAAAGCTGCCATTCAGTGGAGATGGTGCTCGAGTCGAGGCAAGGAGTCGTGGCAGCTTTCCCAGCCTGCCAGCGCTGTGGCGGGGGGGAAAGCCACGTGGCTGCTCTTTGTGGAGCAATGGCATGCTCAGCGCAGTCAGCTTCTGGTGCACACTCAGCACAATAACTTCCAGAATTTGCCAACAGAGGCTTGAGAGGGGATGCTGCCGCTGGTGACGGCGACTAGGAAGTACCGAGCGCTGGTGAGAAACTGCCTGCTGGCGGTGACTTGGTGACACTGAGTGGCGGAGCCCAGCAGGCTGACCTGGTGGTGGGGTGCCCAGAGGTGAGGGGGCCCGTGACAGCGGGGTCACTGCTCAGAGAAGGCCCCACTGCGCTGGGGTCCGAGTGGGGGAGGAGGTGGGTGGGATTTCTCGACCCGCTGCAGTGGTTTCCCTGACCCACCAGCACGGGAGGCCAGGGAGGCAATTCCACGTGGGGTAGCGCTCACAGCCACACTTGGTGTGGCCAGTTTTCAGTGCGCATCAACCCAATGAGGGTGAGGGGAGGCAGTGGAAGCCCAGTGCAGTGATGCAACCAATTCTGGAGGTGGTGGAGGGCCGTGGGCAGTGGAGGGAGTGTCCCGTGGCGAATGGGGCAGTTTTTGCCGAGAGCAGTGGTGCCCGCTGAGGCAAGCCCAGTTACACAGAGTTTAGGGTAAGGACGCTGCAAGCAAGGGGCTGTATGGGGTCTCACAGGCAAGTGACACAGAGAAAAGGGAGGCAGGAGACCTATGGCTGGCAGGATGTGAATGAAGGAGGGGTAAGAGGGAGCCACGGGCGGGGTCACCGGAAGCAAGGACCACGGCAGAGGCAGATTTGTGTAGACTGTGTAGACAGTGTTCAGTGGCATGGCAGAACTCCAGCACCGCGGGCTTGCCTGGCCGTGGTGACTTGGAGAGGCCAAGTGGGGGAGCCCAGTGGGGCCGGCCTAGTGGAGGAGTGCCCTAGCTCCGCAGGGCCGATGCCACCGCTCACAGGGAGCTGCATGCACGGGGCTTCCCAGGCAGGAGCCACAGGAAGGCATTGGTCCATGTAAGTGGCAGCTGGCGGAGACCCAGCATGGTGGCCCCAGAGCTCACTACCCTGGTGGCGGTGGCACTGGGCATGGTTCACCAGGCGCTGTTGAGAACTGGGAGCTAGCTTAGCTGCACCAGGGGTATTGGAGACCACAGTGCTCATTAGCCCAGTGGTGACACGAGGTGTGGTCTACATATAAAGCTACTAAAGGAGCTCCTAGTTGTATGGGGGCTTCTCGGCGGCCCACCAGTGTAGGGCCAGGTGAGTGCGGGAGCTCCAGGGCACTGAAAAACAGTGGTTGCCCCATGCTAACAAGCTGAAAGGCACCAGGAAAGGAGTCGGGGGCAACGGCTTAGGGGCATGGGGACACGGTTGCACATGTCCTGACCGGCAATCAGTGCTTCTTAGTGGGGGACCCGGAGCAGTTAGCTCACCTGTACAGGGCTGCTGGCAGAGTGGCAGAAACAACCCAGGGGTCCCCAGACCATAAGCAAGTTGTTTGTTTGGTTTTATTTTCCAAGAAGAAGGCAAAGCTTCTTCCTTCTTTCTCCCTCTTCTTTTTTCCCTCTCTTTTCTCTCCTTCCTTCCTTCCTTCCTTCCTTCCTTCCTTCCTTCCTTCCTTCCTTCCTTCCTTCCTTCCTTCCTTCCTTCCTTCCTTCCTTCCTTCCTTCCTTCCTTCCTTCCTTCCTTCCTTCCTTCCTTCCTTCCTTCCTTCCTTCCTTCCTTCCTTCCTTCCTTCCTTCCTTCCTTCCTTCCTTCCTTCCTTCCTTCCTTCCTTCCTTCCTTCCTTCCTTCCTTCCTTCCTTCCTTCCTTCCTTCCTTCCTTCCTTCCTTCCTTCCTTCCTTCCTTCCTTCCTTCCTTCCTTCCTTCCTTCCTTCCTTCCTTCCTTCCTTCCTTCCTTCCTTCCTTCCTTCCTTCCTTCCTTCCTTCCTTCCTTCCTTCCTTCCTTCCTTCCTTCCTTCCTTCCTTCCTTCCTTCCTTCCTTCCTTCCTTCCTTCCTTCCTTCCTTCCTTCCTTCCTCCCTCCCTTCCTTCCTCCCTCCCTTCCTCCCTCCCTCCCTCCCTCCCTCCCTCCCTCCCTCCCTCCCTTCCTCTCCCTTTCCCACTAAGGAAAAGGCAGATCCTCTTCCCTTTCCCTCCTCTGGACTGCAAAACCTCTGGGCTTTTTCTTTTTCCTTAATCTCCAGACATTTCATCTGGTAGTTGTCAAACAAATCAGGAAGGAGTACACTGGCAGGTGAATTTTTGAGACTAGATCATGCCTGTTGTTTCCTGCCATAGTTTGGACCCCTGCTGCCTCTCAGCCACTGACCACCTTATAGTTGGGGCTGCTGGGGAGCACTACACAAGTTTCTGAAATTGAGCCGGCATTGAGAGAGTATAAAATCCTGTTTTCTTCTTTGTGACTGCCTTCCCATTGTTCCAAACTCATGCAGCCCCATTTCTGTGGTGCAGGGGGAGTGTGAAATTACCAAACCATACTACCTGCCCTGCTTTACTCCCTGCGCCCAGCTCTGTACCTATGTCTGGTGATTTCCTCTCTTCAGCTGAGGGCTGTGTCCTGAAAGCTTCACTCTGCTTCTCCTTCTGGGCTCTCCTCCCACAGCCAAGAACACACACTCTAAGAGTGGCAGAGCTACAGGGTAGTCATACATGAAACTGTGAGATGAGCACAATTTCAGATCTGTACCTGCATCTAATACCCATCGTACCAGGCATTTACTGTGTAATCTCCTGCTGCTTCCTGCTCCAGTGCCTGCAAGAAGGTCTTGCCTTGTGTGTAATTAATTAGTCAGCACTTGTGGCAGAATGAGAAGGAAAGTCAAAGAGCTACCAGCATGTGAGTGTGCTTCCTCCTTCTAGCAAAGATGTTCAAGGAAGAAGGGAAGGAAATAGGAGATTTTCCCAGTTTGTGTCTCACTGCACATTGCAGAATCCTAGTACAGTGACATTTCCCCTTTGTTTGTAGCTTCCCCTGTTGTTTTAGGGTTGAGGGGGTGGCTAGCTCCTTGCAGACCCTTTTTTTGTAGTTTGTAGCTCTGACAAAGTGCTATACACATGTGTGCCAGTGTGTACAGCTCTGTGTGCACGTGTTTTCTAGTATGCCCAGATGTGAGAGTACACGTCGTGCTTTGCACAGTGTACATGTGTACCAGTGTGCACAGCACTACTCACATAGATACACTGAAGTATGTCGGTGGCAGGGGTGGGATGGCAGATCCCAGCACTGTAATTTTTCATTATTTAGTCTTTTAGTGTTGTTTTTTTGTTAAGGTTTAATAAGCCTTTAAAAATTTTAAAAATGAGCAGTCATTTCTCACAACACCTCCCACCGGCCTCGGCGGTGCCTTTCTGGTCACACCCAACAGCACCCATCCTGCGGTGCGAATCTTCAGTGACACAGGGTGCCGGGGACCCCTCGGTGCAGTTTTTTCCATTTTACTCTATTCTCTGTATTTTATTTCAGTCACCCTCTGCCCTTACTTCGATATAGCTCCTTCAGACGTGGACAGGGGAGATGCCCTTCGTATGGCTCTTTGTGTTTTTGTCTCTTCCCTCCAATTTAGTCTCTTCTTTCATTCCCACCTCACCTGTCTCATGAAGCGACTTCTTCAGGGACCCGGGGCAGCAGAAACCTCTTGGGGTGGCTCCAGACAGCCCCGCCTGCTGCTGCCCTCAAGGTCTCCCCACTGCTCGCTGGGGATCGCACACCACAGGCGGCCCCAGCCCCATCTTCTTCCTCTTCTTCCTCTGGATGAGATTGAGCCCCTGCCACCGCCCGGCTCCTTCTGCTGCTCCTGCCCAGCACGAACTGGTGCTGCCACTGACGGGGCCGCCATGCTACTGCCCCGCACCTCAGGGCCCAGCTGAGGAGTGACCACATGGGTGGGGAGAGACTCCCGATGGACAGGGCAGGGACCTCATCTTTTTGGGGGTCAGTACAAATTTGAGTTATATTATAATCAATCTTAAAATCCTTAATTGCACAACCTTCTATTGTGAGCTTAAATTCAGAACAGTTAGTTAAGCATTTGTCACAGCATTCAGGACCAGTTCAAATAGGTTTAATGAGTTCTTGATGAGATTCATGAAGTCCATCCTGGACAAACACATACTCATATCCCTGAACATTTCTTCCTTCCCACACAGTTGCATTTGTAGCTTTTAGCATCTGACCCAGAGACATACGGTAGTCAAAATTATAGGCTTTCCCTTGGCACCTATATATACCAGTCACATTGTATGCAAGTGGTACTGCATTAGCTGTGGCTGTAGCAATAGTCACAAATGCCACAACTCTCAAGGCTATACCTACTTGATTATCCATTACAACTACAAGCCTTTCTATTCTTCTGAGAATTATTAAACTATGCTTATTATTTCACCCACACCCTATTTATTTTCCCGAGAACCTTTTAATCTCAGTTTGTTATCATCTGGTATAACTTTACAGAGTCCCTCAGGAGCCTTCTTCACTCGGGAGTGATGGATTCAGGTGCTTTGTTCCTTAATCTTGATTGCAGTAAAGGTGGTGAGGAGCACTTGGAATGGTCCCTCCCACTGTGGTTCCAGAATATTTTCTGCAAAAGGCTTAACATAGACATAATCCCCAGGCTGTACATCATGTACTGATTCACCTAATTCTCTGCTTCAAGCCCCAGCCACATGTTCCTCAATTTCTCTGAGCTGTTTGTTTAGGGCCACCATATATCTGTGTAGGGTTTCTTCCCTTACTTGAGTGGGTGTTGACCCCTCTTGAATCCCATATGGCCTTGTGGTAGTGTGTTTGTCTGTTGTAAACTTAACATGTTTCTTGTTGTAAGTTAAAAATGGTTTGTTCAATTTTATCCCCTATGTATGCTTGGTTCCTCCCGAGCTGTACCCTCCCGTGTCCCTGTTAGTCTCCCCACAAAACCAATCCTGTATTCCAGATCCTTCCCTGCCAATCCCAAAGGCACTGCCCTCCTCCCTTGTCCATCAATGTAACCCTGCCTTTTCCTCCAGAGCCTTCCATGTCCATCTTACTTCCCCCAAAGACTCATGGGTGTATTTCATCCACACTCCACCCATGTTATTCCTCATTGGCTGTTTAAATGAAATCTCCACCTCTTACTCCTCCCCTCTTGTCCTACTATTGGTTAAGACTTGTATCCTCCCCTTGTACCTGCCGCCGTACTTAAACTGTTGTAACCCTGTTTGAGCTGTCACTTGTTCCTGGATTGTCTGGGAGATTAAAACCTCTTGGGAACCCACACAAGTGATCCCTCCCTTTGCTTTGTTCTGGATACTCTGGCTCGGGATTACACCAGTAGCTGCACAGAGCAGCCTGCTGCTTCTGGGAGCCAAGCAGCCCTGCTTACACCACCACCCAGACCAGCCCAAGGGGCGGATAGGGGGTGGCCTCTCTTAGTACAGGCCAGGGGGTAGGGCTAGCTGTGGTCATCTCCAAGCGGCCACCTGTGTCATGGCCTTCCATAAAATATTTCAAAGGGACTTAATTTTTCTTTTACTCTTGGCTTGGTCCAAATTTGTAATAATGCTAATGGAAGAGCCAGAGGCCAAGGTAACTTCACCTCTTGTCCCAGTCTGACTGTTTGCTGCTTAATCAAGTGATTCATTTTCACCACTTGGCTGCTTGACTGAGGATGATCCGAAGTTCCCAGTCTATGCCTAAATGGCGGCTAATTTGCTGCACAATTCTTGAAATAAAATGTGGCCCCCTATCTGAAGACATTGTGTCTGGGACTCCACAGTATAACTTCTTGTAACAATGCTTTGGTTACCTCCTGCACTTTGACAGTTCTAGTAGGGAAAGCTTCTGGCCACCCTGAAAAGGTATCTGTTAGCACCAATAGGTATCAATACTCCCCTCTCCTGGGCAGTTCTGAAAAATCAATTTGCCATTGCTGCCCAGGTCCATATCCTTTCCAAATTTGCCCAAGCTTTGGTTTAGGAATATTTTTGGGATTAGTTTGGAGGCAAAGGCTACATTGGCAAGTCATCTTAATTACTGTACTTTGCAAGTTTCTGGCTAGGATTCTGTCTTTCAAGTAATTATACAAAGCATCTATTCCCCAATATGTTTTCTCATGTTCCTCTTTCACTAATGACCACAGCATATAAGAGGGAATCATAAGCCTTCCTTTCCCTTCATCTGTAATAGCTCACATCTCTTGATTATAACTTTGTTTTCTTTCTCAATAAGCCTATTTTCCATTTTACTGTACCTTGGCTTAGCTTCGATAGAAGTTTGCCCATCTGGAATTACAGCTGCCTCAACTGTTTCAACAATTACCTCACCTTTAGCTGCTTCTTTTTCCATTGGAGGTCTCTGTTTCCTTCCGTAATCAAGGTATATAGGGGTTTGACTAATAGTCCGTAATTATAAATCCACAATCTACAGCACCCTGTCATGCCAAAGAAGGTTCTCAATTCTTTTACTGTCTGGAGCTTTGGAATCTGGCATATTGCTTCCTTGTGATCCCGTCCTAAGGTTCTTTGTCCAGCACTAACTTTGTAGCCCAAATAAACAACTGTTTTCCTCATCACCTGGGCTTTCTTCTGGGATACTCAATGCCCCTGTAGGCCCAAAAAGTTTAAGAGGCTTACTATCCACTCCATGCATGCCTCTTGAGTTTTGGTAGTTACCAGGAGGCTGTAACAGCTGTCCTCCTTCTGGTGGAGCTTCCCAGGATTCCAGATCTTTTGCTCGTTGTTCTCTAAATATCGTGGGAGAGTTCTTAAAACCTTGAGGCAGAACCAAGCATGTGAGGTGGGTTTTGCATCCAGTTTTGGGGTTTTCCCATTCAAATGCAAAAATTTTTTGGTTGGCCTCATGGAGAGGAAGGCAAAAGAAAGCATCTTTTAAATCTGAAATGGTAAACCATGTTAGTTCAGATGTTAAACAAGTTAACAGAGTGTAGGGGTTGGCAACCCCCAGGTATAAATCTTCAGTTATCTTATTAACAGCTCTCAAATCTTGTACTATTCTGTATGATCAATCAGGCTTTTTAACAGATAAAATAGGCGTATTGAACTCAGACTGACACTCTTTTGATAGCCCTATATGTAAAAAAATTTCAATTACTGGGCTAATCCCTTCTCTGTCTTCTTTCTTTAATGGATATTGTCTAACTCAAACTGGCTGTTTTCCTTTTTTAAGCCTAATTTGTACTGGGGGTGCATTCTTTGCTCTCTCTGGTATGTTAGAAGCCCACAGCTCAGGAGATAACTGATCTATTATTTTCCTGTGAATCTCACCCTCACTTTCAACTTTAGCCTCACTGGTTATTAACATCAGGCTTAACAATTCCACATATTGTTGGCCTTTAACCTCCGAAGCAATCTCTCAATTTTTAAATATTATTTTTGCTTCTAATTGTTTCAATAACTCTCTACCCAAAACTGCTGATGGAGCATTGAGCATATACAAAAACTTATGAATTCCCCATTGTTTCCCAAGTTTATATTTCAATGGCCTACAAAAATAGGCTCTTTCAGATTGGTCAGTTGCCCCTTTACTATGATATCTGTTATTGGTATTAAAGCTTTATTTAACACCAAATATGTTGCCCCTCTGTCTATCAAAAATTCCATTTCCTTTTCTTCGTTCCCTAGTTTCATTATAACCAGAGGTCTCCTAGGGTAAGATCTTCTGGTCCACCTCAGTCTTCCTTAACATGAGCAACCACTGCCCTCCCTTTTCAATCTCCTCTTCTTTGTTCATCACCTTTTCTTTGTTCCAGGCACTGGTTCTTCCAGTGTCCAACTCTCTTGCAGAACGCACATTGATTCTTCCCGAGGCGAGGTGGTCCCTGCCTTAGTGGCCCTTGTCAATACCTCTCTTTTTCTTCTTCTCTTACAAATATTAATAATAATTAATAATATCTCTTGCTAATAATTTTTTCATCCCTTCTTTGCACTTTTCTTCCTGCTTACCAAATACTCTCCGTGCCTCTTCTAGCAAAGTCTCTAAATCCCATGCCGTCAGACTCCATATCTTCTGAAGTTTGTGTCTAATGTCCCCTGTAGATTGTCCTAGAAATAAACCCACTAGATGTTGTATCCCTTCCTCAGACTCAGGACCTAAGGTTTTATGATGACACATTGCATCCCACAAATGTTCTAAAAATTCAGAAGGTGTTTCAGAGAGACCTAGCTTAGTTGTATATAGGGATGACCAGTTTATTGTTTTAGGAATTGCCCTTTCTAATCCCCTCACTATAAAGTCTTGATAATTATCTAGTTTTCCCATATAATTATTATCATTAGGGTCCCAATGTGGATCCTGAAGAGGAAATATGTCTCTCATATCACTCTGTGTTATTCTACAAGCATATTCTGCTAAAGATGCTATCTTTAGCTAAAGATTCTGAAGATGCTAAAGATGCTATCTTTATCTCCAGCTATTTTTAAAACCAGTTGTTTTTCTGTCTCTGTTAGGGCATCCAATAACAGCTGGAGATCTGACCAATCAGGTTGATGCTGTTTAATCATAAACTTTAATTTCTTTGCAACACCTATTGGGTTACTTTGATAATGTTTAGCAATCTTTTCCCAAGCCTCTAATTCCATTGTAGAAAAAGGAATTTTTACTAACACTATTTTCCCATCAGGACTTACTGCCCTCTCAAGGGTGCTTGTATAATTTCCCTGGTTTGTTTCCAAGTCTGGAGTGCAGTAGGACTCTTTGGAGAGGGCTCCTCTTCCTCAGTGTCACTGTTGGGAAGTGGGAAAGATTCAGGAGTAAGTGGAGTAGTTGAGGTGGGGGATAGAGTACAGGCTGGAGCTGAACTGGAAGTAGAAACTGGAGTAGATTCAGCTAAGCTTAGAAGTGGGGCTGGAGTTGAAATAGAAATACCTTTGTATAAAGCTGGAGCTGGAGTTGAAATAGAAATAGCTTTAATCGGAGTGGGGGATGGAATATGAGCTGGAATTTGGACAGAGATGTCAGGAGGTGGAACAAGAGCTAGAGCTGGAGTTGAGGTTGTTCCCAAATTTGCTGCCCCTCTCTGCCTCCCTTGCCTTCTAGGGAGTGGTCCAAACTAATCCCCCAACTCTTACTCCAGTGACTCAGCTGGGTGTACCTTGTCTGGGTGTGTGCAGCGTTGATTTATGAAGCATGCACCACAACACTGTTTCAGCCTTCCCCTACTAGTCTCATTATCTTTTTCCAGGGCAAACACAAAGGGGTCAGAGGGAGTCCTAATTCCACAATCTCTCTGCCACTCAGGGTGGTTCCAGAGGGAGAAAATGTCAGCATACTTCACTTCTTTGCACTTCTGCTTCTGTCTCAAGAACAACATGAATTGTAACAAAGTGTCATAGTGGAAAGTTCTAGCTGGGGGCCGCCTGGCCCCTTCTCCAAGCTTGTAAAGTGGCCGCCACTGTGTACATAATTTCACGAGGGCCTTTTTTATTCTCTACCCCACCGTACTCTACTAGTTTCTTCCAGTGTGCCAAGGTACACCAAGACTACTTTTAGGGATCTCTTTACTCTGGTTAGTTGCCATCACTCCTCCTTAACAAAACCAACACTCCAATTCTTACTATCTCCTTCTTTGCTTCTTGTCTCGCTTCCACCCAAACCCGGCGTCACAGATTTATACAGTCCTTTCCCAGTCTCCTTCTCACACAGCCCACCGCTCAGGTACTAAACGTGACTTTCCACACACCAGCTTTAAAATCTTTGGTTCTAAATCAGCTCGATCCAGGAGCTGTCGACACTGGGCACACTCTCTGTACCAGTTAGCAGAAGAACAATAATAACGTCCTGCACAAATCTTACACTGCAGTAACAGCCATGCACAATGCCAACCTCTAGATGCACCAAAAACTGCAGAGAAATTCCCACAAATACAAGCTATTCCATTCACTCCTCCTTGGCTTTCTAGATTCTCCACAGCCAATCCAGAGCCACTAGTCTCCCAGCAGATGTCTGATATAAACCTTCTAAATATATTCTCTCATTTCCCCCATCTATCCACCAATTTACTGGGTTCACAAACTTCTACGAGTTGAGCCCAAACCACTGAGCAAAGAAGTTCCTCCTATCCGTCTGGCCAGATTGGATTCTCCCTATTACAATTCTAACAATCGACATCTACAAACACAACCTCCGTACCTAAAACCACAACTAAGCCCTTATCAAAGGCTTCTACTCTTCCTTACCAAACTGGTCCTGTCCTTTATCTGTCCCCAATCTACTTCAAAACGTTCAGCTGTCAGAGACAAATCAACGCTTTCAAACAAATTTTACTGTTTCACACTTAACATGCGCTGTACTTATAACTTTTGACACAAGGTGGCAGTGTTGCCTTAAAAATGCGCCACCACTCCAACAACTCCACTCGCACACGAACAAATGTACAATCACACTGTACTAAAGCACTCAACCTCTACATTTCAAATTCCACGGGCATAAACACCCAAACAGCAAAACGCTGCCCCTATAATCTCTCAGAGTCCGGACCCTTTTAATGTGAACACCAGGTTTTACAGTGAACACTGTCCCCCCGTAACCAAAGTTATAACAACTTTAGACCAGGATTTGCCCTTACTACTACTAGCCCCAAACTGCTGGCAAACAGGGCCCTCTACGGCGCAACAAATTGCAAAAATCCCCTTCTCTCAGCAACCAAAACCCAAACTTGCCCGGCCCGTTACAACAGTACAACAGCTCTTTCTGCTGGCAAACAAATACCACTGACCAGATACCAGCTACAACTTCAGCTTGCAAGCACACTCCAGAGGCACAAGTTGCATGTGGGATGTCTCCCACAACTTACCAGCCTTTCCTGACCACATGTATGCCTTACAGGTCACTGTTTAAAACTGTTTCAATTTTTGAACATACCATTTTGTCCGGAGATTTAGTAGTCAGGGGTCCTTGTCTGCTGCTGGATGAACAGTCCGGGCAGCTGAGCCCATTCTTCCAGGAGTATCCCGGGGGTGCCCTGAGGGGATCCATGACCTGAGCTGGTCTCACAGCCGAGCAGAGTCTCCTCCTGGCTTGGCTCATTAAAACCAAAGATTGTGGACAAAGACTCTCTAACTAGTTAAAGTTAGAAAGTGGTATGTTTATTACACTGGTGAGTGGCACGGGGGTCGTCCCTAAAAGGTGTGACTGCACTGTACAAGGTTCTTTACCGTCTATTTATTTCCTGAGATCTTACATACAATGCATATGCAAAACCCCAGCACCTCCCATCCTTGCCCTGTATTAAAATGAGGGCACAATTCTTCTCTTGAAAGAGGTCGGTGGTCTTGAATTGGGTCAGTGGTCTTAAGGGATGAAGCTAGGAACATCTTCATCAGGTCTCTGTGACCCTCTGCCATGATCCAAGGCCCCCTGCTTCGTGATTGGTGTAAAGCCCAGGTGCTGGGCATTGTTCTATGGTTTCAATATGTTCTTATGGTTTCTTATATGATTTCTGGTTTCTTTTATGTTCACTTACTCCTCTTCCTTCTACAAACAAGCTCATAATTGCAAACAATATAACAATCAGCTCTAACTTAAGCATCTAATAATCATTAACCTTTTGTCTACCTACCTAACTTACATCCTGATCACTATGAATTGCCTCTAACCCTCAGCTGAAATCTTAACTTTTTGAAATCATGCTTCTCGCTTTCCACTTCAAATGAAGGAATCCAGCATGGGCGCTGGAATTTCTGTAACCTCAAGATGTTACTTGATACTCGACACTTTAGTTTTGGCAATATGAGGCCCTTCAGCAGCAATGTTTCTCCCACCCATTGGTTGCTGGCTCAGACGCAGCTTGGAACTTAGACAAGAAACCCAAAGTCACAGGAGAAGTAGCTCTGTCGCTATTTTTTTCATTGTTATTTTTTATTTTATTTTAGATATCATATATATTTAACTTTTTTTTTTCCTTTTTCTATAATCCCGTGTTTATTCTCTATTTCGCCCCCAGCCCTTGTCCCCCTTCTGGAGGTTCTTGGGGAGGTGCCATCCCACAGCCCTTCCTGCCCCGCTCCATGGCCGCTCCAGTGCTGTCAGGCCCCAGCTCAAAGGGAAACCACAAAACCCTCTGGAAATAAAGCTGGTCTGGGGGAAAACCCTGCAGGGAGGATTGAATCCCATGGACAGTGCTGGCTGAGAGTTGGAGATTCCAAATCTGGCTCCAAGGGGCCGGAGGGAACTGCGCTGGGGCCTCGGGGCCTCCCTGGGGGCACCTCTGAGACTCCCGAGCCGATCGACCCCTCCTATCCCCCAAAATCTGCAGGTTTGGGTCAGCTGAGGAAAAGGGACTGGAAAGGGGGTGGAGATTGAGAGGACCCCTCAGTTATTGCCCAGAAAGGAAGGGCTTTCTGCAGGAAAGCCACAGGAAAATCCTCCAGAAGTCAAAAAAATAATGATGAGTTTTCTAACTCTTTCCACTCCTGTTTCCAGAAGGTCCTGGCCGGGTCCTGCTGGGAGGAGCTGGGGGTGGGGAGGGGGCTTAGAGCCTAATTGGGGAGAAAAGTTTAATTGGGGAAAGGAAACTTTTATTGGTATTTGAATGGGAGGGGATGATTTGAACTGGGGAGAGAAAATGAAGCCGGGGGAGGAGCCCCCCAGCCCTTGGCTGTGTCCCGAAGGTGCTGCCAGCGGTTCCCCTGCTCCCACTCCCCAGGCTGGGAGTGCAGAGCTGCTGCTGCTCCCCAGGAATGTCATGGGATAGAAACTCCATTCAAGCTTTTATGTCCCCATTCACTCCCAATAAGATCCCAGTTGCCCCCAACATGGTCCCAGTTTCTCCCAGTCATGCCTTGTATGGCTCCTTCCACTCTCAGTCATTCCCAGTAGGAGTCTAGTATGGCCCTAGTCACTTCCAGTATTATTGTAAAATGCAGGCAAACCCAATGGGAAGAAATGATGATGTCCAACATCAGTTCAGAAGGCTGAATGATTTCTTTATTATAATTATGCTATAATACATTAATATACTGTATAAAGGAAGATACTAAAACTACATACCTACTTTCTCTAACTATCATATCAAACTACTCACAACTTGTGACCCTGTTCTCGAGAGTTCAGAGAGAGGTGGATCTGACTGGCCACCAGGCTCAAACAATCCTCACCAGAATCCAATTAAGCAATCACCCCAGGTAAACAATTCTCCAAGCACATTCCACACAAGAAAAACAGGGAGCAGAAATAGAAATTGTTTTCTCTTTCTTTCTCTCTGTGTACCTCTATGAAAAATCCTGAGAGAGAGAGAAATGTGCTGCCACACAGTATGAACCCAGTCACTCCCAGTCACTCCTTCTAGGATGTCATTTGCCCACATCATGGTCCCAGTTGCTCCAAGTATGATCCCAGTATGAGTCTAGTATGATCCCAGTAATGTCCAGACACTCCCAGTACTATGCCAGTCATTCCAAATATGACTCTGTCAGTCCCACTATGATACCCGTATGACTCCAGCATGGGCCAGCTGCTCCCAATAGGATCCCAGCTGCCACCTGAATTTTCCCAATTGCGCCTTTTCACCACTACTATGGTTCCTGTCACCTCCAGTACAATTCCAGTCAGTCCCAGTATGATCCCAATCATGTCCAGTATATCCCAGAAACACCCAGTTGCCCTTAGCATGCTCCCAGTAGCCCTAAATGTGGTCCCAGTATGATTCTTGGTGCACCAAATATGGTTCTGCCTGGTCCCGGTCCAGTGTTGCAGTGTGATTTCATGGTTTACCCCCCAACCTTGTGTTTCTCCCCGAAGATTTCCTCCCAGGTGTGTCAATCACTCCTCCTTTCCCCACCCTGACCCCTGCCGAGCACTGTCTGTCACTCCTGGCATTCCAGAAGGGGATCGAGTGATTGGGCAGATTCAAAAGATGCCCTCTACCCCCGGGGGGCATTGGGCCATCCAGGTGTCCTTTGTCCCTTGAGACCTCCTCTCCCATGTTGGTGGGCTCCGTATCCCATCCCTCCTCCCCTCCCCCAGGTAAAAGGGAGAGCAACCATGCGGTCCAGGAGTTCTGTTGGAGCAGTTGCTGGATTCAGAAGCCTGCAGGCCAGAGTAAAAGCTCTGTTAAAAACCTCCATCAGAACCAACTCCTTTCCTTCACCATTGCCTTAAAAGCCTCTCTGGCAAAGGAAAACCTGAGGGAGCAGACCCTCTGCGAGAGGAAGCTCCATCCCGCCGCTGCCGGAGCTCGGGCATGTCTGGATTTGTCTCCACGCGCCCAGCCGCAGCATCCAGCTAGCCAAAAGTGTCCCTGGGGTGAAACACCACAGTTGCCACTATTTGGTTCAGCAGCAGGACCAGACAAGCAAAGGCACGTGCCGTCCTCAGTAGTGTTAATACCAATATTCTGGCACCCATATGTGGGGCAGGTCCGATCCTGCCGCCCCGACGGGACACTCTGGAGCTCTCGGAGCCTCACAAGACCATGGAGAGACTTTATGACAGCTTGGCATTCACTGGCAGAGCTTTGAGGACATAGCTCTCCAGCAGAGACATTGAAATTCATTCCACAGAAGACTTGTGGATGTTCTGCACCTCTGGAAAGTGCAGCTCCTTTTTGGTGAGCCAGATCTTCCGAGAGGGAGAATAGCGTAGCTTCTCCTGCCCTGAGGAGTCCTATTCAGGTGAAGAGAACACCCCACCAGACCAGGACACTGACTGCACCGAATTGGGTGAGTATTCCTGCTCCACTGGGGGGTGGTAAGCTCAAAAACAGTCCCTGATGAGGGACTTGTTCTTTTTCGCTCTTATTTAGAGAATGGAAAGGCTGCACAGCCCCGCGGAATTGGGAGCGATAGTGCGTTAGGTACAGCCCCCGACAGTGCGGCTCTGCCCTTTTTAAAACCTGTGTGGCAGCGGCCGCAGCGTGACACGGCTTTCGGGTTTTCCCACAGTGCGGCGTTGGCGGGCGGGCTCTGCCTGCCCCCTCAGCGTGGCGCATTAGGATTCTCCCACGGCCCAGTGGGTGGCGGTGGCGGTGGCTCCCGGGAGCGGCGGGAAGGCATGGGCAGCGGGAGGATAACCGCGACTCGGGCTTTCTTGCCATGCGCAGGCAGCGCTGATCCGCGGCTCAGCCATGTGGTGTGGGGGAGTCTATGCTGCAGCCGGTGGCAGTTTTAAAAGCCGCACAGGCTGCTGCGCTGTACAGGGCTAAAAGCTGGGTGTTTTTGTTTCTTAACTGTGGTTTTTGGAAATCAGTAGCGAATTCGGGTTTGTTTTTGGTTGGTGTGAGGTTGTGATGTGCCTTTTACATCTAAAATGGGGGGCTAAGCTAAGCATGGCAAAGAAAGGAGTATATAATCAGATTATAGGAATTTTAGTTAGTGGAAACGTATCCTTTTTTAAGGGAAAATTTAAACCGTTTGTATGGTGGCTTTTTCTACACTTCCTGCAAGTTTCTCCTGAACAAGTCCACAACACCCACTTTTGGGACGCGGTGGGTCACAAATAGATAACCTTGGGAAGGTCTGGGGACGCGTCTTCAGCTAAATTTGTGTTTTGGAGTTTGCAAGTTCGATCAGCTTTACTCAAGCAAAGGGAAGTGAAGGAAAAGCCAAATAACAAGGAATGTACCTCTGCTCTTCCTATTTCTCCCCACCCCAGATCTGAACCCTCTACCCCAAAACTCGGTGTTTTAAAGAAAGCAGACTCTGCTCATGCCCAGGGAAGCCGGCTTGTTGCAGTGTGCAGCTACGCAAACGGAGCAAAAGGGCTTTGTGAATCTGAGATGGGAGTTTCTATTTCCTAAACTTAAAGCTGGAGTTTCTATTCTGTATTTTTACGTGTATTCATCCTTCCCCCTGGAGTTATTCCCATTGGATTTTACCTATAATGTATTCACACTGGGCATTGTTCTATTGGTCTCACCTTATCTCTTATTTTCCCCTATAAAACCTTTGTCTGGACCCCTGATCGGGGTCACTTGTACGTGCGGCGATCAGGCAAATACAACCTACTTTGAACTGCACAACAAGTGTCCAATCTCTTGAGTCTCTTTATCCCGGTCTTGCTCGCGCTCTCTAAACAACTCTGTCCATATCAGATGAACCCACAAAGGTGTTTGTTGCCTCTCTCTCTCTCCGGCGGCTCCTGGAAGCGCCTGGCCAGCGCTCCGGGAAATGGTAACCGGGCGAAAACAAGGAAGTCAGAGAGAGGAGAAAAGAACGAAAAAGCAACACCGGCTCCCTAAGCATCTTAAAGTGCCCAAGTCCGACTGTCCACAAAGTCCTGGCCAGACCACGTGGAATTCTTCTTGATCCCATCTCCCCAGCTCAGAAACCCTGAGCACGTGTTAGTTTTTCGGAGAGCAGTGACCACCAAAATGGCTCTCAGTCCCCAGAGAGCCAAGAAAATGGAGGATGCCACGTGGCACCGTGCCCTGCCTGGTCTCCTTCTTCCCATTATTCCCCTCAGCATCCCAAAAATTCTTTCTTTCCCCTCACCCCCCCCCGATCCTCATGATACATTCCCTCCCCGCACCTTACCTGCCACTCCCTCAGCTCTGCCCCCCTACCCCAGCCAGGGGGTGTCTGCCGACGTGATGTCACCAGGAGTTCCTGCCCCCTGCCAACCCCCCTGTCCCCATTCCCCCCATCCACCGTTCCCACGGTGTCCCTGCCCCCTCCCCAGGTTCCCACAGTGGGGGCAGGCCCACTGCTTGTCCCTATAGCCGCACCAGTGATTCCAATGCTTCCAATTCAAGAATTAAGGAACAGGGAACCTTAATTCCAATACAGGGTCCCAATTTCTCACTTGCCCCCATCACATATCAGCATCAGGGCAAGGGGGAGGAGCCACAACTGCTAATTGGAAAGTTTTTGCACAACAAATAATGAAAGAGGTCTGCAAAGCACACAAAGAGTATGGCCCACATAGCCCATACTTCTGTGGCCTTTTAAAAAATGAACTGGGTAGGACTGTAGTAGTCCCTCATGATTTAAAACAGCTTTTTTCGTGCCTCATAACCTCTACAGAATTCAAACTATGGGAATTGGCATGGAAACAAGTGCTGAAAGAGGCTCTCCCAGATTTGCATGCTGATCCAAACACAGCAAAGGATGCCAATGGCATGCCAACTACCACTGAGCATCTCTCTGGTGAGGGCCAATGGTCTTTGGCCCCAGTCCAAGCTGCAGTAATCCCTGTGGAAGTCCTTGAGAGAGTCAAAGATGCAGCTGAAAAAGCCTTCTTCACCCTTCAACCTGATGGCCCTGTCGAGCCATAAGTAAGATCAAACAGCTACCATCAGAGTCCTTTTTGAAATTTGTGGAAAAGTTAACTAGAGCTATTGAAATCCAAGTTAAGAAAGAGAATGCAAGGGAAGAGGTTTTAGAGGAAATGGTATTTACAAGTGCGAATGAACAGTGTCGAACTGCAATTTTAAGCTTACCTTTAGAACCCCCTCCACACTAAAAGATATGCTTCCAGTTTGTAAGAGGAAAGTGCCTCTGATGAGTGTGGCTCAGGACACCAGACCAAAGCTGCTGCCAAGACCACCACAGAGAGTCACCGTTGCCAGCCCAGCGCCCATTCCATCAGCACAGCTGCACACTGGGCAGCATCAAAGACCAGCAATAGTTGACCCCACAAAGCCATGCCTACTTTGTAAGAACCTTGGGCACTGGGTTAACCAATGTCCCCTGAAAAAGCAATTTTGAATGAATTTTTAAAAAATGAATTTAAAAATAGCAAAAAATGAATTTAAAAATAGCAGGGGAGGAGAATTACAAGCACTCCCAAGGGATCAACAACAAGAAAAAAAACCAAAATGGGGAGCGCTGGTCTGCCAGGCACGCAGACACAGAAAGAAAGGCCAAGGGAATGAGGGAAGCGAAAAAGACCAAGCGCACGGTAACATCCCAATTTCTCTAAGTGAAGCAGATGCTTCAAAGACCACTTCTGCTGGTCCACCACCGGACATGACACCAAATAAGCTTTGCTATGACTTAGGCGAACCTATTCTAACCACCACTTCTATCAATGACCCTTTCAGGTTACAGCTGACAGAACCATTCCACCTGAAAGACACTGACTGGCATTTTGTCTCCGTGAACCCACAACAGCAGGGTACTTGGCACCAAATTCGCTGTAAGTACATCGTCATTGGGGACACCAAACACACACCACAAGAGATCGAAATTGCTCCAGGAATGATAGCATCAGATCCTGAGCAATTCGTTCTCTGGCCACACTGTTTCCACCCACCCCTGTTTCTTCCCAAAGGACAAATTGTTGTATAGTGCCTGCAGATCCAGTCCAGCGGAGTGGCCCGCAGCTGGCTAATCCGCAGGTGCCCAGATAGTTATGGATAGCTCCACCAGAGAAACAGGAGGAACGCTCAGGTTGCTGTATTCCACAAAGGTTTATTGTAGGAGAGGCAGAAGGAGAGGGAGGTGGGAGCAGAGCGGGGAGACAACCGCTCGGAAGGGAGACAGGCTCTGAGAGTGTCGAGGGAAGGCGGGGCCAGGGCACACAGCAGTGGGGGGGTAGGAGTGGTCGGGGTACAAACGAACCAATAGGGGAAAGGCCAAGGGGAGGAACAAGGATGGAGTGACGTACACAGAACCAATGGAGAGAGGGGAAAGGAGTGGCTTTACAGAAAGAACCAATAGGGGTAATGAGAACAGTGAACTTTCTGGAACAGGGGAGTAGACCAACTGTTGACTGACATAGATCAGGGAGGGCATAACATCTGATGGATAAGTTCACTTATACTTGTGTTACTTCCCAGGGCAGCCCAGGGGCCCCTCCCACATCTCCCCCTTTTCTGTTAATTAAATAAACATTCCCTAAGGTTTTAACTAAAGTCTTCTTAAAGATGGTTAAAGCAAGGGAAATAATAAAAATTGTAATCAAAATCCAACATAGTCCTTTTAAGATCAGAACAGCCCACCCAGGAACACCCCATTGTGTGAGCAGTCTATTTCCCATATCCACAGCCCGGGTCTCAGTTTTGAGATCTTTAACTTGTGCTTGGATCCGCTGGATGTTTGCTTGGATGGACGTGCTTCTTGATGACAGGTTGAAGCAGCACATCCCTTCGAAATCTTCACAATTGTGGCCATGGGCGAGCAGTACAAAGTTTATTGCTGCTCTATTTTGCAGCGTGGCATGTCTGGTGGTTTCTTCGTCTGCCAGCAGGTCTGACAGGATGGTGGACGTAGCGTTGGCCTGCTTACTTAGCCAACACCCCAGGTGAGAAATCTCACTGAGGGCCTTTGCTGCCACATACCAGGGTAGAAAGATGGATGCAGCGACCCTCTTGCCCTTGCCCCAGTCATAAATTTCTGAGTCACAATTTGGATCGAATTCACCATTGGATCATTTTTTGCGAGCCAATTGACTTTCTTTCTTCCAGTCTAAAATTTGGGTCTTGTTGGGTGTCAGCGTGGTAAGTTTGCCAAGGCTACAGGGACCCCCTTTGGTCTTGGAGGGGATCCCAGCCCACACTCTGTCCCCGCAGATCAGAAACACTCCCCTGGGGAGCTCCTTGGGATATGGGTAGGACTTGGACCATATGATGCTTGTATAATTGCACCAGTCATTATTATACCTTTTGTCAGTTGGAGAAATATCTCTGATGGTGTCTCGATGGTTTGCCTGTGGTGCCTTCTAATAAAATCGAATGCAAAAATAGGCTCTTATCAACCCCAGTAGTTCCAATTCCTGGGGTTCCTGTGGTGCATGTGGAAGGGTCCTAACCCACCCAAGCCAGGAGTCCACCGGGTTAGGTTTCATCCCTGCATAAGGATAGTCGTTTTTGGACAGAGGGACTCCCACCAGACACATAGACAACGGGTTGTCTACATTGCCCATGGCCATACAGAAGTGGTCTTGTCTGATGGATTTCGCCAGCGTGACCCACACATTTTCTTTGGGCTGTGGAACGATCCAGCTCCTTGCCGCTTGAAGCCATACAACTATGGTAATTATGGTCGCAGTGATCAGATGGCTGTGGGGTGTCTTAACTGGTGCCATCTGGGTGTTTGTTGTTTGGGTGGTTCTGGTATAACAATAAAACAAAACATGTATTAATGAAAGTGTTTTAATTCCCTTCCCTCCTTTCTCCCCCCTTTATTAAAGATTATAAAATAAATTAAAACTCTGGGCTAGGGATAAAGGGTAGAAGGTCGAGGGAAGTGGTAAGAGGGAAAAGGAGGTTAAATCAGAGGGGAAGGGGGTAGCAGGAATTGTGTCTCTAACAGTTGGTAAGTATCGCTGGGTGATCAGCATGCAGGCGATGAGATTAGGTGGCACAGTTTTCTTTCTCTTGCATCGTCTCCACGCGACCAAGATGTCTGGCTGAGTTGGCTGAGACGTTTCAGGAGCATGGTTTGGGGGTGTGTCATCCGTGGGCATGATGTCCAGGTAAGGTTTGATGAATTTTCCGGGAATCCACTTGGGACCCTGCTCAGTGGAGACACATGCATACCCTCTTCCCCAAGTTAGTAATGGGTATGGACCTTGAATATTTTTTGACTCTGGATCTCTAATGAGCACTGGATGCCTTTCCTTTAAGACTGCTCTGGTGTTATTATAGAAGTGTCTTAAGATGGGGGAGTTTGGCTCCCTATCAGTGCAGTTCATAAAGTTGTAGACATATAGGGCTTTGCACAGTCTCTCAACTGGAGTAATCAACAAAGTAGGGTTATGCTGCTGTTCTATGAGTTTCTTAATTTCTTTATGGGATCTTTCCACTACAGATTGGCCTGTAGGATTGTGTGGGATGCCGGTGGTCTGGGCAATCCCCCATTGTTGTAAGAATTCCCGAAACTGGATGTATATCCCGGACCATTATCAGTTTTTTTAGAAGAGCCAATACTTTGGCAATGATAGCACAATGATATTTTTTGAGCAAGCAAAAGTAAGTCATGAATTCTTCCATCAAAACATACTTGCCCGAGTTCGAATGTTTAAAATACCTCAAGACCAAGCCAGGACAATTGTCATCACTTGTCCCAGCTGCCAATCCTATGCCCTTCCATCTACTGGAGCTGGAGTCAATCCCCAGGGATTGCAGAGTCTCCAGCTCTGGCAAACAGATGTGACACACTATGCTCCTTTTGGTAAACGGAAGTACATTCATGTATCTACAGATACGTTCTCAGGAGCAGTCTTCACCTCAGCACACTCAGGAGAAAAGACCAAAGGTGCCATCAAACATTATATGTTAGCCTTTTCCACCTTGGGCGTTCTGAAAGAAATACAGACAGACAAGGGCCCTGCATACACTTCCAAACAGTTCCATCAATTCGTAGATCAATGGAGTGTACGACAAGTCACCTGCATACCCCATAACCCCACCGGACAGTCCATTGTCGAGAGGACTCATTGCACCATCAAATGGGTCCTTAATCAACAGAAAGGGGGAGTCCAGACTATATCTCCCATTGAGAGACTGGCAATGGCCCTTTATGTTTTAAATTATTTTAACAACTCACACATGGAACCTATTTCCCGGATCCTCCGGCACTTCTCAAATTCAACCGAAGCCCAATTAAAAGAAAGACCACCAGTGTTGATCAAAGACCCTGAAACAAAACAGATTATGGACCCCTTTTCCTTAATAACGTGGGGAAGAGGGTATGCTTGTGTCTCTACAGGATCAGGCCCAAGGTGGATCCCAGCTAAAAACATTCAAGCCTTTCACTGAGGTGAAGAAAATTATTCCTGAGAAAGATGAACAAGGATCACCAACTGTCTTGGTTTGGAAAGACAGGTGTCTGCTAAGGAAGGCAGGAGCCTCCCCTGAAATGGAAAAATGTAGACCCCTTTCCTCCGAATTATAGATTTGAAATTAAGGGGGGCCCTTAGGCAAAAATATGGGAGCAGGAATAACAGTTCTTTATTAGGGAAGAAAATAATTTTTTAAAAAACGAAACAAAACAAAAAAACCCAAACAAACAAAAAACACAAACAAAAACAATGCAGTGAACCAAAATAGCACTGACAGAGTCAGAATACAACCTGATACCCTGTTAGTCAGGGTGTTGGCCACAGTCCAATTGGGTATTATGGCTGCAGTCCTCCTGGAGTGGCAGGTGTGGTTCTGTTGGAGCAGTGATCCTGTAGAAAAAAAGGTGCAGTCTTCCTGCAGTAGAAGAGGCAGCTGTCCCTCTGGGAAATCCAGTGCAGGAGAAGCCATGCTGGTGTTCCAGAAACTCAAGATTATATCCAGTTAGGAATGCTTGGCTCTTCCCTCTGGGTGGAGCATCTCACAATGGGATGTCATAGTTCTTATCAGTCATGCAGTGACATTCAATAGCCCATTATTAGCAGATGTCTCCCCTGAGAGAGGACTGGTTATGGAAGAGATACGGAAAACTGCCCACTTAACAGAAGACAACTGCTATACAGATGGCAAATGAATATATCTTGCTTCTCAATCTGGGGCATTATCCACCCCTTATTCTACTTCGCATCTGTATCACAATGAAACCTTACACACTATTCTCACTTAAGACTAGGCTTCCATGTGGTACACAACGGCTTTCTCCATCTTTCTGTATTACCCACCAAGTGCAATCCGGTCCTTGAGCAAAAACAATCCCACAGATGGGTTTGTCTTTGCCTGAGGTAGGATTAATCCAAACAGTTTTTCCTAAAATACCTTTCATATGTACTACAGGGACTTTATCTCCATCTACTGTGTGCAAGGGTTCAGACTGGGCAGGACCAGTTCAGCAAGTTGACTTGATCCACCTTATCCTTCGGTAGCTTGTGTAACCTGTCATGTGGGGCTCCATATGGCTGCTTTCCACTTCTGGTTCATCCCTATGATGCGACAGGAACTGTCAGTCAAAAGAGCGTAACGTGTTTCCTCTGCTGGTAGATGGTTGTATGGTGGAGCTTCTTCAGCATGTGTCACTTGCTCTTGTTCCTCTTCATCAGTGAGAACAAAGTTTTCACCTTCCAGCCAGTTTGTAATTATCTCCAAAATCCCAGGGCGATTCAGGTTTCCAATACAAGCACGATGCATGATGAGAGCAATCCATTTGCTCCATGTGGCATCAGTGGTGCAGTGGTTAGTAGGAACCTTCCCTTTAAACATCCACCCCAGCACCGGGAGTTGGGGTGCCAGGAGGAGTTGTACTTCCATGCCTATCACCTCTGAAGCGGCTTGAACTCCTTCATGGGTGGCCAAGATTTCCTTTTCTGTGGGAGTGTAGTTGGCTTTGGACCTTCTGTAGCTTTGACTCCAAAATCCTAATGGTCGGCCTCGAGTCTCCTCAGGCACCTTCTGCCAAAGGCTCCAGGACAGACCATGGTTCCCAGCTGCAGAGTAGAGCACATTCTTCACCTCTGGTCCTGCTCTGACTGGGCCAAGGGCTACTCCATGAGTGATTTCCTGCTTAATTTGGGCAAAAGCTTGTTGCTGCTCAGGGCCCCAGTGGAACTCGCTCTTCTTGTGGGTGACTAGGTAAAGAGGGCTCATGATCTGACTGTACTCAGGAATGTGCATTCTCCAAAAACCTATGGCGCCTAGGAAAGCTTATGTTTCTTTCTTGCTGGTTGGTGGAGACATCATGGTGATCTTGTTGATGACCTCAGTTGGAATCTGATGCTGTCTGTCTTGCCACTTGACTCCCAGGAACTGGATCTCTCGGGCAGGTCCCTTGACTTTGCTCTTCTTGATGGTGAAGCCAGCTTCCAGCAGAATCTGGATGATTTTCTCTCCTTTTTCAAATACTTCTATTGCCGTGTTCCCCCACACAATGATGTCATCGATGTACTGCAGGTGTTCTGGAGCCTCACCCTTTTCCAGTGCAGCCTGGATCAGTCCATGGCAGATGGTAGGACTGTGCTTCCACCCCTGGAGCAGTCGGTTCCAGGTGTACTGCACGCCCCTCCAGGTGAAAGCAAACTGAGGCCTGCATTCTGTTACCAGAGGAATGGAGAAAAACACATTAGCAATATCAGTAGTGGCGTACCACTTTGCTGCCTTGGACTCCAGCTCGTACTGGAGTTCCAGCATGTCCGGCACAGCAGCTCTCAGCAGTGGAGTCACTTCATTCAAATCACGATAATCCACAGCCAATCTCCATTCTCTGTCAGACTTGCGCACAGGCCAGATGGGGCTGTTGAAGGGTGAGTGGGTTTTGCTGACCACCCCTTGGCTCTCCAGTTCAGGGATCATTTTGTGGATGGGGATCACGGCATCTCAGTTTGTCTGATACTGCTGGTGATGCACCATCGAGGTGGCAATTGGCACGCGTTGGTCTTCCACCTTCAGGAGTCCTACTGCAGACGGGTTTTCTGACAGTCCAGGTAAAGTGTTCAACTGCTTAAGGTCCTCTGCCTCTACAGCAGCTATGCCAAAAGCCCACCTGAGTCCCTTTGTAACAGCTGTTCCGGAGGAAGTCTATGCCCAGAATACACAGAGCATGGTCACAATGGGATGGTCACAATGGGATGTTTCTGCCACTCCTTCCCAGTCAGGTTCACCTCGGCTTCCACCAGGGTCAATTGCTGCGATCCCCCTGTCATACCAGCAATGGAAACAAGTTCTGCCCCCACATGTCCCGATGGCATACTGTGCACCAGTTATCAACTAAGGCATCATATTTTTGTGGCTCTGATGTGCCAGGCCATTGGATCCACAACGTCCAGAAGATCCGGCTTTCCCATGCCTCTCCCTGCCTACAGGCAGGGCCCCTCTAATCCTGGTTATTATTTCTTTCCTGGACATACATGGTACAGGTACTTTCAAGGGGATCTGACAGATCATACTTGGCAGCTAAGTTGTGGGAGGTTGAGGCTTCCTTTACTTTACTGGAATTCCCTCAGTTAGTGTTTCCCTCCTTTAGCTGACGCACGCGTGCTGCCAGGACAGAAGGAGGTTACTCATCCCACTTTCCCATGTTTTCCCCATGGTCATGCAAGAAGAACCATAGGTCAGCCCATGGGGTGTACCCTCTCTCTCTCTCTAGCTGGGGAATGTTGGGTTCTGACTTTGGGGCCTGTGACTCGCACTGGTGTCATATGGGAACTGTTCCTCCTCACCTTCTCCCCCATTTCCCTCATCTCCTCTTTGAGGTCCTTAATCACGGCAGAGACATGAGCCTGCATTGGGCCATTGATCATACTTTCGTAATTTCTAAACTTGTTGGCAACAGAACCCACTGTCTCTCGGTTGGTATCAGCATTAATCGTTGCAATGAAAGTGGTGTATTGAGATGGCCCTAGATTTGCCAGGCTCCACAATATTTGCCCTGCGCACCTGACTTTGTTGGGGTCATTACCATGGTGTCTATCCCTCCCAAAGAGTACCTCCAATACTGCCACTTCTCTCAACTGTTGGATCCTTTCCTCGAGGGTCTTCCAGCGTATTCTATGATGGTGCTCCCTGTGGACAAACCTCTCTCTGACATTCATTAAAAGCCGCTCCCAGAGAGAAAGGGACCCTGGGTCCCTTACAAAAACCTGATTCACATGTGAGTCCTGGGTCAAAGGTCCCAAGTTCCTTGCCTCTCCACCATCCAGCTGGATGCCTGTACCCATAAGGTCCCAGACCCGAAGTAGCCAGGTTGTATATGCCTCACATCCCCATCGTACAATGTCTTTGTGCAGATTACAGAGACTTTTGTACGTCAGGGACTCGGTGATAATTGCAACCTCTGGCTCCCCTGTGGGTTGTGGGTGTCCTCCCCTATCTGGGTGCTCTGATTTCATCTTAATCTCCTTGTTTCTACACAGGCAACTGCTGCTGGCTGTGACTGTCTTTGCAGTTCAGCTGGAACCTGGACAGTTGTAACATCTGTGGGTTCTACTGCTGCACCATCAGACTCTCCCTCTTCGAGGCAGGGGAAGGGCTTCTCATCAGCTGGGGAAATGTACTCCTTCAGCATCTGGCCTATCTCCTTTACTAGAAACCCCACCCATTCTGGGTAGTTCATATCTGGGGTGGACTGTGGGGCAGGGTCAGGTTCTGGGGCAGCAGCATCTCTAGTCTTGGGTGCCTTGTCAGGTTCTGGGTTAGGTGTCAGGGTGGTTCTTCCCTTATCTCTAAATGCTAAATAGAACAGGCCTAACAGCATCACCAGCCACTGTATGATAGCATTAGTATTTAGAGTGGATCTGAACCCTTCAAAAACTGGTGGGGCAGACCCAAAGAGATGCTTAAAGGGTTGGGAGAAAATTTCCCCTGGTATCATTTCCTTACAGTAGGTGTCATTATTAAAGTAACCCCAAAAACATATAGTTAGTGTGTGGTAGCTGTGAATCCATGTGCCTGCTTTCCAGAGGAAGTTAAAAATTCATTAATTCCTCATCTTATTCACCCATAAAACAAACCGGATAACAGCCACAGTAGCCTTGGTTATAGGACCCATGTTTAGATAAGGGCCTGCAAATGGGAGAAATAAAGCCACAATTACACGCCAAACCAGGGTAGGCTGGACCACATGGTGTCGCTTAACGAGGTTTCTATAGCAGCACACAAAAATTAGATTACTCAAGAACTGTTATTCCCTTTTTTGTTTCTATGCCCTTGAGCCCCACATTGAGCGCCAAAATCTGTCTTGGTTTGGAAAGACAGGTGTCTGCTAAGGAAGGCAGGAGTCTCTTGAAATGGAAAAACGTAAACTTCTTCCTTCTGAATTGTTATAAATTTGAAAATAAGGGGGGTTTTCAGGTAAAAATATGGGAATAGGAATAAGAGTTCTTTATTAGGGAAGAAAATAAAAAAATAAAATAAACAATGCAGTGAACTAAAACAACACTGACAGAGCCAGAATACAAGCTGACACGCTATTGGTCAGGGTGTTGGCAGCAGTTAAATTGGAATGATGGCTGCGGTTTTTCTGGAGTGTCAGGTGTGGTTCTGTTGGAGTAGGGACTCTGTAGAAAAGGGTGTAGTCTTCTTTTGAAGAGGTAGTGGAAGAGGCAGCTGTTCCTTTGGGAAAACCCAGTGCAGAAAAAACCTGTGCTGATGGGCCAGAATCTCAAGACTATATATGAAGGTAGGAATGCTTGGCTCCTCCCTCTGGGCGGAGCATCTCACAATGGGATATTATAGTTTTTATTAGCCATGCAGTGACACTCAATGGCCCATTATTAGCAGATGTCTCCCCAGAGGGAGGATTGATTGTGGAAGAGATAAGGAAAATTGCCCACTTAACACAAGACAACTGCCATACAGATGGCAAATAGAATACATCTTGCTTTTCAATCTGGGACATTTGGAAAAATAATTGGAAAAGTATATGTGATTAGTGTTATGAAGCAGATGGGTTTCTTCAAGAATACATGTGGAAGGTAGGATGCAGAAGTTGGATTCAGCCTTGGGAATGGAGGAAGTCAGGAACTGACTCCCAAACCAAAACTGGCATCAACTGAAGTTAGAAGACAACTCCCAGAGCAGGATCGACCTTGAATATGAATAAAACTGGCAGCATTCCAGAGAGGGAACCTAAAATAGTGGTCTTATCTATGAAATAATAAGGCTCAATTGAAACATAATGCATCAAGCTCAATGTGCATGCACAATCTGCCAGGTCATTCAGCGGACAGCAAGGAAGACCTTTGGCCTTCCTCCAAGAAGACCCCCGAAGAGACAAGAAGACTCCCTAGCAACAACGGGAGCATGCGCCATGCAGTAGAGTGACACAGATTTCAAGAATCAAAAATGGGAGCAGATTTATGGGAATTATTGATGAATATGTATTAGCATACAGTATAAAAATTGTTCTTGGATTCTTTTGCCCTTTGTACAGGTGGCAATGTGAGAACCCCTCCCCGTACCCCGATCGGTTTTGCTTCTGCTTTATCTGAACCATTGCCAAATAACTCTTTGTAACCACTTCATTATATTTTATTGTATTATTATTATTTTATTCCCCAATTAAAAATTGCTGCTAAATTTCAATCTTGTGATTTAGAAAATTTGATATATGGAACCCCATTCATAACACTTCCCAGTTAAACCCAGTCCAGTTTATGGGGGGCAGTGGGGAGGGACTTGGGGGGACCCCGCGGGTGGGCCGAGATTGGGCAGGGAGGGTGGGGTCCAGGTGGGGAACACTGGGTGCTGCGGGTCGGCCCGGCAACTGGTGAGTCATCAGCCCTGCTCTCTCGGATTGGCTGATTCTTGTTCATCTCATTCTCGGATTAGCTGAGAAGAGGCCTGGGATTTGAGAAAAGGAACAGGAGCAATCCCATCCCGAGCACCGACAGGGGGACAACAGACCCAGCCTGGGCACAGGGAGGGAATTTATTACCAACCAAATCACAGCAGCACAAGGAGAAGGGAAAGAAATCTCTCCAGCACGTTCCCCACACCCAACAGGGATCACCCAGAACAGGGGTTATTGATGATGGAGAGACAGGGATATCTGAGTTTAGATCAGAAGTAAATTTTATTGAGTGTACCAGGTGTTTATATAGGGTTTTACTTGTATGGTGCTTATATAGGGCTCTATTTTTGGTAACAATTTCCCATTGGTTACACATTCTTCATGACATCACATCACCTGGGAACATTATCTTATCACAAAGTCTCACAACAGGTTGACTGGTCTCTTCTTGCCCAGGGAGATTTAAACTGTGTCTGTGTCTCCCATAGTTTCTGCTCAGTCAGGCCTCAGATATCAGGTCCCTTTACCAGCTCCATTGTTTTACTCTCTGTTTTATTCCCAATGAGGGGGCAACAGGTCTCTGCCCAATGGTGGTCACTAGGGATCATCCAACACAGATCCTCCCATGAAAGATGGAGTTGGGAGGAGCGTACAAAGCTCTTCCCGCACTTTGGACACTCACAGGGCTTCCCTTAGTGGTGCCTCCGTTGGTGTTGGGTTAAGGTTGAGCTCATGGAGAAGCTCTTCCCACACTCCCCACACTCGTAGGGCCTCTCCCCACTGTGGATGCGCCGGTGGATGGTGAGGCTAGAGTTGTGCTTGAAGCCCTTCCCACAGTCAGGGCAGCGGAAGGGCCTCTCCTCTGTGTGAATCCGCTCATGTAGGAGGAGATCGGAGCTCCTTTGAAACCTCTTCCCACACTGGGGACACTCATAGGGCCTCTCCCCAGTGTGGATGCGCTGGTGGGTTCTCAGTTCAGAGCTCCAACCAAAGCTCTTCCCACATTCAAAGCAGATGTAGGGCCGTTCCCCAGTGTGGATCACCTGGTGCTGGATCAGGCTAGAGTACTGCCTGAAGCTCTTCCCACATTTCCCACACTCGTAGGGCTTTTCCCCAGTGTGGATCCTCTGGTGCTGGATCAGGTGGGAGTTCCGGCTGAAACCCTGCCCACACTCCCCACACTCATAGGGCCGTTCCCCAGTGTGGATCCTTTGGTGCTGGATCAGTCCAGAGCTGACTGTGAAGCTCTTCCCACACTCCACACACCCATAGAGCTTTTCCCCAGTGTGGATCCTCTGGTGCCGGTTCAGGTCAGAGCTGTCTCTGAAGCTCTTCCCACACTCTCCACACTTGTAGGGCCGTTTCCCAGTGTGGATCCTCTGGTGCCGGATCAGGCTGGAGGTCCAGCTGAAACGCTTCCCACATTCCCCACACTCATAGGGCCGTTCTCCAGTGTGGATCACCTGGTGCTGGATCAGGTGGGAGCTCCGGCTGAAACCCTGCCCACATTCCAAGCACTTGTGTGGCTTCTCCCTGCCATGAGCCTTCTCCACCAGCTCTGAGCTCTGGCTGGATCTCCGGCCGCCTTCCTGGCTCAGGGGGGCTCTTTCCTCCCCGCAACTCCCTGGGCTGGGTTTGCAGCCACTCTCTGTGCAGGATCTCCGGGGCTTTTCCTCCTCCTCATCCTCCTCCATCTGGCCACACCCTGGAAATGAAAAATCCTGTTTTGGGGGAAAAAACAAGAGGAGAGCACGTTGGACTGGGACTTCCTCCTTGCCCAAGTTCATCTAAGGAAGTCATTGGGAATCCTGTGTCTGTAAGAACCTCCAAAACACCAAGATTCAGCCCAAAAAATCCTCCAAACTTCAAGACACAGATCAAAAACTCCCCAAACATCACAACTCAGCAAAAACCCCCTCCAAAAGGTAAAGATTCAAATCCCATTAAAAAAAACAAAGCGCCAACATTTAGCCCAAGAAAGCTCAGAAACACCAAGATTCACCCCGTGAAAATCGTGGATCCGCCTCCACAGTCACCTGCTGCACGTGGGGGGAGCAGCGCTCCTGGGGCTGGGGGGTGGCTGCAGATACAGGGAGGGGTGGAACCTTGTGCTGCTTCCTGTTTCTGCTCCTCCTCCTCCTGTGTCTCTGCTCTTCCTCACACTCCTCTTCCTCCTGCTATTCCTCCTTCTCTCCCAATGCCCATCGTTTGACCATTTTGTTCTTCAAGCCTGCTTCTCCTTCCCTTCTTGTCCTGCCCCCAAGCTCAGCACCCAGCGCAGGGGCAGGGATGGAGCTGGGGCAGGTCAGGCAGGACAGAGCTGGGCTCTCGGCCACTTCCGCCCACACTTGGTCCCCACTGCAGCTGCTCCCGCCAGGACAGCGCGGGGGGGCCCGGCCTTGGTGCTGCCCCACTCCCACCTCCCCAAATTCCTCTCGCGGGGGACAATGGAACTGAGGGGGGTCGCAGGGGGGAACACTGGGACCTGCGAGTCTGCCTGGCAACTGGTGAGTCATCAGCGCCATGTGCTCTGATTGGCTGAGCTCTGCCTGAGGGCTGGGGCTGCAGCAAAGAGGGGACACCCTGCTCCAGGGGGGATCTCCTGCAAACGGGGGACCCCAATGAAAGGAACAAGAGGAAAGTGTCTTTACAAACAGATGTTGTGAATCTGACTGGAGATAGGGCCAGGGACCTGTACATAAGGAAATGTCAGGAGAAGCCATCAGTTTCGGAAAATGTTATTAATTGATGACACAGACTACTGCTCAGCCAAGGTCCTGCGCAATTCATGAACTTTGAGAAGAACAACAAAGACTTAACAGAGCCATTAATAAAATCTGCTATATAGTGAGGAGCATATTAAGGGGGTGTGTAGTAGGAGGATTGGGAAGACTTTACCACTCAAGTACTTCAGCCAATGGGGAAAGGGAGATGCGGCTGTGAAAATCAGGATAATAAGGAGGCTCTCTCTTTCAACAACTGGAGAACCCCAGGGACAATGCCCCAAGGCCACTAAGATTTTTTATGAATAAAATTACATTCACAGGACTCCTCTGTCTGCTTTCTGGACAGAAACCTCTCCTGATGTCAATTTTTCCACACACCCTGGGGCTCATCCGGAATTCCTTCCACCGTCCGGGGCGGCGGGCAGGGAGTGCAGCTGAAGGTGCCTCACCCACTTTGGGTGATCGGCTCCCTTGGCTGGCAGCGGCACCGGGGATTGATTGGGGACCCGGCAGTGACCAGGAGACAGACGAGTGACACATCAGGGGAGTCTGTGAAGAGTCAGCAGGGAGAGAGCACTGAAAATCTCATCCGTGAGTGCGCTGGGATCTTCAGGGAGTGAACATGGCAGGACACTCATGGAGGGGAGAAAAGGGAAAGCCAGAGAGGGGTCCTGGCCAAAGAATGATGATCCTAAAATATCTCTAAAGGGTCCCTGGGGAGAATGTTGAGGTCGTTTGCACATTCTCCCAGAGGTAATTGAGGACATGGACACCCGGGGGGCAATAAGGGAAGTGGAGAAGGGATTTGGACAACAGGGATGGTGTTGGTGTGCTGGGAAGGGATTGGGTGGAGTGTGCAGCAATATGGGGAAGGCAAGAAGCACCAGGAGGAACCTATGTGGTAAGAAAAGGAAGAGGAAGAGAAAAATACAGAGGATTGGGATGTCTTTCAGAAGGGTCTTATCCTCAGAATTTGCCAGCTGATACTTTGAATTCCCAGTTTCCAGGACAGGAAAAGAAGGAGGTCAGGATTTCAGGGTGTTTCTCTGTGGTGGGCAGCAGCAGCACCGGGCGCAGAGGTGCGGGACCGGGAGCACGGGCTGGGGGCCTGTGGGGAGCTGCGGGGCCGGGCCGGGGCTGTGGGGCGGCCGGGGCTCAGCGCCTGACCCCACCAACCCCAGGCACGGCTTGCAGTGGCCCCCAGGAGGCTGCAGGACGCCCCGGCCGCTGCCCAGCCCATGGAGCTGCCAGCCCTGCCCGCTGGGGGGGCCGCCTTTGAACACTGTGGCAGGACAGGGACTGGCTCTGGGATACGGGCTGCGAAGGAGAGGCTGAGCACAAGGAGGAGTGTGGAGTTGTGTTTTTAGGTTCCACTGTATGTATGTTCAAGATGGTTTATCCCTCTGTACCCCCCTTGTGTCTTTTTGGTTCAATCCAGGTTTTCCGATCAGCACCTGTGTGTCCATCAATCCCCAAAACCCTGACTCATGCCCCTGACCCCGCCCAGGTGACGTGTCCATCCTCCCCCTCTGTCTGGCAGCTTCTGCCAGGGTCGCTGGGTGACTGGACAATGGCCTGGGGTCCCTCCCCTCCTCCCTGCTAAATGGATACCTCGGCTGTCCTTCCCTCGGGAGGGCCACGCCCATGTCTTCTCCCATTGGTTGATCGGGTTTCCCCACCCACCCTATATCAGGGACTGTTCGAGCCTCAGAGCTCACTATCTTCTGGGACCTCTTTGAGTGCTGTTGGGCTCTGGCGCTCTCCTCGGAGTCACAATAAATTTTGGACCTACCCCCAGAAGAGTGTCGCCTCCTTCCTTGCTGGTGGGATCAGCAGTGTCCTCAGACCCACGAAGGCACTCTCTAATATACACTCTCTAAAGCCCAGCTGGGTTCAGAAGGGAGTGCCTCTCGCTGCCCTTCTCGCCCCAGAAAGAGCTAGCCGGGGCTAGCAAGAGATCTGCTCTTGCGAAGTTGGGACGGGACGCGGCAGAGGAGGACAAAGGAACATCTGGGAAATGTGGATTATAGGTGAAACTATCAGGATTTTCTTTTAAGGATTTGGTTTGTGTCACTGGTGGCCCAGTCAAAGATTGGGCCTCTGGAGATTTTGCAAAAAGCTCAGCAGCTGTCAGAGGATGAGCACACACAGGCAGTGAACGAGGCTGCAGGAGTGGCAGAAGGAGGCCCTGGAGCACTTGGCACAAAGGCACAGCAGCTGAATGCAAGAAGAGATGAGCAAAAGGCCAAGCTGAAGGCAAAGGCCATGGCACAGCTCCTACAGCCCCTCGGGGTCAACCCCAGGGCCCAAGGGGGCCCCAGCACCCAGGGGACGGGGTCGGCCACAAGCACCTGGCAGAGGCATTGCCCTCCTGGGCAGGGGAGAGCCCACCCAAACAGCCCCTGGCAAGGACTCAGGGCTCCAGCTGCAGGGCACAGGAACACTGGAAACAGAGACAGCAGCACCCTCAAGAGGAGCAAGTCCACCCTTTGATGGACATGGATTGTCAGGGGTGTCACAGCTCCCATCACACCAAGGACCCACCACACTGGAGCCCTGGAGAACATTCAGGGTGGTTCTACATCGAGAGGAGGCCTCTCCTGATGGACACAGGGGCCTCTCCATTCACTCTCAATCTTAGACCTAAAAGGAAAAATAGTAAAGGAATATTTTAATTATTAAGGGAATAAATGGGAAAGCCAAGCTGGTATGATTTGATCAACCACTATTAGGAGCTGTGCAGGATAGGTTTGAAATAAATTAATTTCATTTTCTTCTTACTGTGATTCTAATATACAATTTAGGAAGGAATTTGATGGCTGGATTTTAATATTGTAAAGGGTGATACAGAGGCTATTTCTGCTGTACCTCTGTGTCAAATGTCTGGCAAGGCCTATGCTGGAGTGAACCCTGAAGTGTGGGCAGCCCCAGGGAATTATGAAAATTTGATATGGAGCCTCTCCAAATTACTTTGAAGCAACAAGGACAAGTGGTGTCTAAAAGCAATACCCTGTTCCAGGGGATAGAACGAAGGGGTTACAGCCTATTACTGAGTCCCTGTTAAAGGCAGGGCTTTTGGACCCAGGGACATCTCCCTGCAACACTCCTATCCTGCCAGTCAAGAAACTGGATCGATGGACACAAGGAGGAAACACAGAATTTTCAAGTGTTAAAAAGCAGATAAACTGAGGCTCCTGCCCTGGCCCTCCTAGACGGGGAAAAAGAATTTGAATTATAGTTGGATGTTAAACAGGGCGAAGCCAAAGGAATTCTTGGGCTAAAATGTTTAACCCAGTGGCCAGAGTGGCCTCATTGTCTGCAGAATTGTGCAGACACAGCTTTCATGGAAACTAAGGCCTGAAAATTGACAGGCAGGAGCATCTCTTATTGTTCAAGTCTGGCATCAAGTTAAAGCTTTGATAACCAAAAGAGCCTCTAAATGGATGAGCAGTGCTTGGTTATTACACTATGAAACTTGTTCAGTGGCACAGGAGGATTCTGAACTGAGAGCAGGGGAAGGGTTTAACCCAGCCTCCTGTTTGAACAGCCTGGAGAAGGGCTGGGAAGAAATCCAGGACTGCATTCAAGTGACAGAGTTCCAGAGCCAGACTGGGAGAGATTCATGAGACATTTCCTGACCTGAGGGAGAAAATGTGTTTGTGGATGGCTCTTCAAGGGCAGCTGAAGAGAAAAGAGTTAGAGGGCATGCAATTAGCAAGGAAAGGGAATCAGACAAAGTGCAGGTTACCGCCCCATGGTCAGCTCAACCGGCGCAGCTGTGTGTGCTTGTAAGAGCCTGGCACTGAAATGCCCTGAGCAGGAAGGCTTCAATATCTTCTGGTGACACCATGTCACCCAACAGGGTGGCAAAAGCAATTCTGATTGCTCAGCAACCACTGGATCACTCATTAAGGTATTTCTAAAAGAAATAATTCCAAGAGAAGGGATTGTGGAAGCAACAGACAGCAGAACTCATTTTACAGGAAAGATCCTCCAGGGGGTTATGGCAGCTTTAGGAATACAAAGGGACCTACATAACCCCAGCACCCCCAGAGCTCAGGTTGGTAGAAAGAACGAATGGGGAAATAAAGAAACACCATTGGAAGCTGGGGAGAGAAACCAAGATGCCATGGGTACAAGCTTTTGCCGTTGGCTTTGGCAAGAGTAAGAACCAGACCCAGGGCAGATATTCAATTATCTCCCTTTAGAATTCACCTTGGGAATTCCTTACCCTGGTAATTCTCCACCTAGTGCAGGCTGGAGATAAGGGATGTACAGTTAAAGCAGTCTGTGGCCAGAATCCTGTCTCTTGTGAAATCTCTGCCACAGGAAGCTGGGCTGGCACAGAGCCTGCCTTGGCACTTTGCTGTTCCCAACATCCAAGCAGGACATCGGGCCCTGCCTAAGGACTGCAAAGCAGCACCACTGGTGGCCAAGTGGCGTGGCCTGTGCCAAGTGGCCCTGAGGCCAGAAACAGCTGCCAGCACAGCTGAGCACAGGGGACCCCTCAGCCTCGGCTCCAGGGCTCTGAAGCCCCGGAGATTTGCACTTCCCACCTGCAGCAGGAGGATGGGAGGCCCCCACTGGGCCTGCACTGAAGGCAGCGCAGCAGCAGCCAGGGCTCCACAGCAGGGCAAGCCCCAGGGTTTTGTGGTTCCCTGGCACACCATCGGTTAAATGAATGCTGTTTTCTCCTCTTACTTGCTACAGCAACTCTCATCTTTTTACCATGCTCGACACGTCAAGAGTGCAGCTCATTCAGCAGGTAAGCGAGGGGATGCAGGTGGCAGCCAGGCCTCCTGATCCAGAAACGGCTACAAAAGGACAGGGAATGAGATCACTGAGAATAATCCCAAAACCAAAGACGACCCAGGAAGAAAAAAGAGAGTCAATGAGTGAATCTGCTTGGAGATAGGGCCAGGAACTTGTAGAGAAGGAAGTAATGGGAAAAACCATCAGTTTCAGTAAATGTTACAAATTGACCCAGACAGCTGCTCAGAAAAAGTCCGCTAAATCCCTGAACTTCGAGAAGAACAAGGACTTAACAGAGCCATGGATGTTATACACAAGGAGGGGTGCATATTAACGAGGACAGGCAGCAGCCGCATCGGGAAGTCTGAACCTTCCAAGTCCCTCAGCCAGTGGGCAAATGCAGAGGGAGATGCGGCCGGGAAAATGAGCATAAAAAGGAAGCTGAGTACTACAACAATGGGAGAGACCGCATGGCAAATGCCCCACGGCCTCTCCCTCTGCCCAGCAATAAAGTCACTTTTACAGGACTCCTCGGTCTCCTCTGGGCACAGAAACCTCCGGCGACCTGAACTTCCCCGCACGCTCTCGGCGACGGGGCAGCCACCTCTGTCCTAGCCACAGCAAGCGGGACGAGGCAGCGCTGCTCCGGCAGCGGCTCCTGCCCAGGCAGCGGCGGGAAGGAGAGCGCGGGCAGCCGCTCCCGCAGCGCCCTCGGCCCAGGGCCACCACGGGCCGGACACGGCACAAGCAAGCCGCCGCAGCCCCCTGCCGCCCCCTCCGCCCGCAGCGAGCCCCGAGCCCCCGCAGAACCCAGCGCGGCTCCCACCTGCGCCGGGGCCGCCTCCCAGCTCCGCCAATGCCGCCTCCCCGGCCTCCGGCCGCTGCCGCCGCTCCCGGGCCCGCACACACGCTCCGCCAATGGCGCCGCTGCCCAGCCAGGGCCGCCCTCAGGCCGCCAGCGGGGCCGTGCTTCGCCCCGCTCTCACCAATCAGCGCGCCACAACCACGACTGACGGCACAGCCGGCCAATCGCAGCGAGGGGCGGGCTCTGCACACGGCACCGCCTCGCCCCGCGCTCTCAGGGCCCCCCGGGCTGGGCGAGGGCAAAGCCGCAGCTGAGGAACAGCCCTGGAACGGGCCCGGGCCCGGGCCGGCATCCAGCGCAAACACAAACAAACTTCTCCGCACCTCCCGACACGGCTTTCCCGGCCCTGCGCCTTCGCTGCCTCCGCCTCTGCTGCAAGCCCACGAGCCCCACTTCTCCTGCCCCTAATTAGCAGCATCAGTGCATCGCTTGGATTTCCCCCTAAAGGGAAAACCGCCCCAAACCCCTTCGGCTGAGTGCGGGAGTGGAGAGATTTCTGGCAGAAAATGACAAAAATGGTTTTTTCTCCGGGCTGGGAAGAACCAACCAAACCGAACTGTGGTGGCACCCCCCAGCAGCGCCTCTCTGCCGCCCCAGCTGAAGCCCTCGCTGGCTGCTCCAGGCTCCATGGGCACACTGGGAGCTCTGGGAAGGGGCCCCGGCTCGGGGCGCAGCCCCCGGGGCAGCCCCACGGCCCCCACGGCAGCTCCAAGGCTCCTCCGGCCGGGATGGAACGTGGCAGGGGGAGCAGGGGAAGGGACGGGGCTGCCGGCACCAAGGGAACACGAGGGACACCGGGGGCACTTCACAAACATTTAATGCAAAAGAGAAAATCGTAGGAAAGGCAAAAGCAACAGCAACACGAGGCCACACGAGGCATGTCCCATTGTAGTGGGGTGATGCTGGCCCGATGCCAGGCACCCACCAAAGCCGCTCTCTCACTGCCCTCCAAGGCCAGACAGAGCAGATAAAATTTAACCAGGGTTCAGAAATTGAGCTAAGGACCAGGAAATATTCCTCATCCAACACCGTCACTGTTTCTCCTTCTTTTCCTGATGCTGCTCCTGCTCTTCCTGCTCCTCCTTTTCCTCTCTCCCTCCTCCTCCTCCTTCCTAATCCCATCACCTCCCCAGTTCCTGCCTTCTGTGTATTTAGAGTGGAGAACCTTGCTTGTTTTTAGAATGAGAACAAGATCCCAGATGGAACACGGCTTGCTGGTTTTAGTCAGAACTATCAGTGCCTAAAGGTCATGTTTCCTTTGCTTTGGTCCCGACCTTGTTCCTCCTCAGTGTTCAGGCTGGGCTATCGGGTGTCCTTTTTTTGCTGCATTTTCAGAGTTCCTTTTGGATCCTTTGGGCCATAGGCTGTGCCCAGGGAGGGTTCCTTGTACTCCTTTGTGACACAGGAGAACCTTCCTCCCAGGCAGTTTCTGCGTGAGCTGCTGCTGTGATGTCACAGGAACACTGCCACGTCCCCGTGGTGTTCCCGTTGCTGTGGGACACAGAGGCCTCAGTGTCCAGAGTGGCTGTGGGCACTGCTCCTTGCCAGAGGATCCTCCTGCCCGAGGCATTCTCAGCAGCCAGCCCACCCCTGACGGGTCTCCTTCTGTGCTTGCAGGGCTACAGTCAGCAGACGTGTGCAGCGCAGCCAAAGTGATCCAGCACGTGGTTGCTGCAGTTTGCACGCTGTACTCTGTGGCGTATTTGGGGTATTTTTTAACCCACTTGGCATGTAAGTCGAGGTTTTCCCTCAGTGCTGTGGCTTTGGGCTTGCTGTGTGCTTTCTGTTTCTCTTCTGGAACTGAGTTGACTTTGTAACCAAATTGCCATGAAGACACCATTGGTTTGGGAGAGCTCCTGCCAGCAGCTGCAGCTGAAAAAGGGGGTGTCTGCAGCCAGCGGGGCGTGCACAGCATTTGCAATGAGCCCTGGGGGGTTCTGTTCCCTCAAGCGGGGAGTCTGTGGCAGCAGAGCCTGGAACTCCCTCCGTTTGCTGGTGCAGCCAAGAACTGACCCAGCCCAGTATTTTGTGCTGTTCTCTTGCTGTATGAAGGGACTGTAGCTCCTGGAGGGATGCTGTGAAAGCAAAATGCTCTCTCGGGGTTGCCTTGCTCCGTGGCATTTCCCACCACAGGCACTTCTTTTCCTGACAGCATCTGGTTCATGTTCCCTCTTCCCTTGCAGGGCACCTCATGTGTGGATCCCGAGCAGCTCCTCCTTCAGTGAGTGGGAAAGGAACCTTTGGTGTTTGGAATTGTGCAGCAAGTTGTGAGCTCAGCATGTGGCAGCCAAGTGCCAGCCTGGGAGGTGGAAGTGAAGTTCCTGTCAGTGTCCTTGCAGCAGCAAAGGGATCCCTGGCAGTTTTCTCCTTTTCTGCTGAAGAGCTTTTGAAGAGCTGCACGTCTGGTTTTGCAGGCAGAGGATTGCTCGCTGGCTTTAGCCATGGTGGAATATCGAATTCCCAACAATAAGTGGCAATGTTGACTTTAGCCCATTGTTAATTTGAACAGCTCCAAACCCAATTTCTGCTTAGTGCAGCTGGATGTGCAGCTGAGGATAAAGAAGGTGATAACTGAGACAGAACTTCCCATCCCTCACGCTGCCGTCTGTCCACAGGGCACAAAAGCAGCACCAGCACCTCCTCTGGCTCCTTCTGCTTCCAAAGAGGAGGCCAAAGAGGAGGAACACAGCAGTGAGCTTCCTGCTGTTCTGGGGGACGATGGTGAACTTCCCTCAGTGCCGGGAGATGAGGGTGAACTTCCTGCTGTTCTGGGAGACGAGGGCGAACATCCCGTGGTGTGGGAATACAACGGCGAGGCTCCCATGGTGGGGGACAAGGACAGTGGACATCTCCTGGCGTGGGACGAGGACAGTTAATGTCCCCTGGTGTGGGACAAGGATGGCCAAGCTCCCATCATGTTGGATGAGGATGATGGACATCTCCCGGTGTGGGATGAGGACAGAGGACATCCTGTGGCTTGGGAAGAGGAGGATGGACATCTCCCAGCATGGGAAGTGGACAGTGAATGTCCCCTGGCTTGGAAAGATGATGGCAAGCCTGCAGCGTTTTGGGAAGAGGACGGAGAACCTGCAGTGTTTTGGGAAGAGGATGAGGAACCTCCCTGGGCTTGGGAAGAGGACACTGAACCTCCCTCTGCTGTGGGATCCTGGGCTGAACTTGCTGACAGCAGCACAGCCCTGCAGCCAGAGGGGAGAGGGGAGTGGTGCCTGATGCAGCTGAGTACGTCTGCTCTGTTCCTGTGTGCCAGAGCAGGCTGCTGTGTGTGTGTCTCAGCATCAGCTGCACCCAGTGTTGCTCTGCAGATGAATGTCCCAGGGCCATTGATTGTCCTTCCCCAGCTGAGACCAAGGGGCTGACGGCCCCAGGGAGGGGGGCTGCATTCTGGCTCTGCTGCAAGGCGGGGTCTCACTCTGGGAGGGAGCGTCTTCCACGTGGTTTCTTTCAGGGAACAGCATGAGCCTGGCGGAGCCTGCCGAGAAATACCTGGAAGTGGAGCAGATTGGCCAAGGGTAAGTGCACGGCAGTTACTTCTGCACAAGCAGGCCCAGGTGTTGTGCTGGTGCAGGATCAAGTGAGAAGTCAGGAGAGCTCCAGACACTGGGGTACCATCCTGCTGTCTCTCAGTCCTGATCAGAATTGATAACTGTGCTCAGAAGGCACCATCAAAGCCCTCAAGGCTGGAAGTGCCCTGCCTGCAGCAAGGAGCAGGACCTGGAAGATCTTCTATCCCTGGTATTGGATTGCCTAAAAGAGCAACTCACCATCTGGTGACTGTGAGATACCCGTTCTCAAGAAGATTTCTTTCAAATATTTTGTTTCAAAAAATATCCTCCTGTAAGGATTAACCTAATGGTTTAGAAACAGAAACCAGAGATGAACTAATAAGTGCTCTATTCTAGCACACATAGTAGAGCACTTACATTCAGTAACAGACACAGAGCTGATGCACTCTGGGGGAAAATGCATCACCTGCCTGATGGCAGGGCCCCTGTGGATCCTGCAGGTCTTAGGCAGGACATGGAAAAGAATGAAATGCATTCATTTCCTGTTCTTTAGACACCAATTGCTCACCCTAGGCTTTGAACTAAAGCAATTCAGTGTGGACATTTGGGATTTGCTCCAGCCCAATTCCTTCATGTTGGGTCTCAGTTTTCTCTTGCGCACCTTGCATGGCAGAGGGCTGGTGGCTGCTGTGCTGTTGTTGGAAAGGTCGATGCACCCAGATGTTTGTGAACGCTGCAGGCAGCAGAGATCTCCTGTCTGGGCTGGCTTTCACTGCCAGGGCCTAAAGCGCTGCCTCTTTCTTCTCTGCTGTTTTCTCTCCAGGGCTTTCAGAACCGTTTCTAAAGGACTCGACAGGGCCACAGGAGGAGAGGTCAGTGTCAACGCACCCAGCACGTCTGGCAGCTCTCCAGGGCTTTCCCCTCTGCTGGGAGCTGTGGCTGCAGCTTTGGGGGCCAGCAGAGCTTTTCTGCACAGGCTGCTCCTCTGAAGGCAGAGCAGTGTCAGCCTGCAGAGCACAGCTGGGACAGACTTGGTCCTTCTGAAGTGCCCAAAGGAATGCAAGGAGGGCAGCGGTGTCTGTCAGAGCAGGGCATGCTGGCTTGGTCTTCATATCTAAAAGTGTGAATGCATCAGTGCTGGAGACTGAGGCCCAATTTATCTTCACCCCAGCCTCAGACAGGAACACTATTTAGCAGGTTTTTTATCCTGCCTTTCATCCTCATAGGGTACCTCAAGGCCTAATTAGGGAAAGATTCTGCTCGGGCTCAATTTGGGGTTTTAGTTCCACTGCAGCTGTTCACAGAGAGAGAGGGATCGAAATGAGAAGATGGATGTCCAGAGCAAAGCTCTCTCCTAAACCCTGCAGTTGTATTTGGTTCTGGGGTCAGTGACAGCCTGTGACAGGGATCACCTGAGCAATGGATGTGTGTGTTTGCTTTGTTGTGCAATCCCAACCAGAGCAGTTGCATCTGAAATCATGACCAAATCTCATAGAATTGCTAAAGGGTTCCCAGCTGTTTTTCTCTGTTTTCACAGAACCAGAATTACCTCCTGCTTGCAAAATGTGTTTGAATAATAATAAGAGTATTGAGGCCATTTGAGAAGACTGTAGGTGAAGAGAATGTTGTTAGAGCTTGGAGGCTGACAGCTGAGGGGCCATTTCTGCAGAGCTTGCAAGGCCAAATGTCTCTGGCCATGTGTCCTGTAAGCAGCCCCCAGCGAACAGAGCAATGGGCTGTGGGAATGGCACTTGCTGAGCTCTGGTGTCCCATCCCGAGGCAGTTTGGCACAGCTGGGCTCTGTCGCTCCAAAAAGACTCGCTCCGTGTTTGCTGCGGCCTCCTGCCACAGACTCCTCCAGTTAAAGGTCTGCAATGTCCCTTCAGGCGGCCATAAAGAAAATGAGTCTCAGAGGGCAGAACAGGGAACGAGCTGTGAATGAGCTCCTGCTCCTGAAGGACAAGAAGAACCCCAACATTGTCAACTCTTTGGACAGGTGAGTGCTTCAGGCCTTATCCCATGCCTGGGCCCTGCCTTAACCTTTCCTGGCATCTGTAGTCTGTAGCCTGTTTTGAAAATGCCTGACCCAGCCATATCTTCCCAAAACAACAGCCTGGCAGTTCGTTCCCTCCTTGTGCTTTTGTTGCTTTGGTTTGGTTTTCCTTCAAGTTGACCCTGTTTTCTGTGTCTTACAACAAGTGCTGATAACCCACAACAGAAATTATTTCCCTTGCCTTCTTCTTCCCAGCCCTTTTCCATTGCTGCAGGATGCCAGGAAGACCAGGTTCTTGTTTCCAGAAATGCCTCATTTGCCAATTTGCACTGGCCTTGCCTGTTTCTGAAGGGACTTTCTGAAAGGTTTCCTGACCCCTTTTGTCCCAAGTACTGCACGGCCTCTTCCCCTGGATAACCCTGGGAGTTGTGTTGCCTTGTTCTAGAGGGAACGGTGGAACTGATGAGTTCAGAAGCTGAACCAGCTGGGGGGCCAGTGTTGTGGTTCCACATTGATCTGGGCTGTTGCGAAACTGCATTTTTCACCCGCTTGCCATCTAAGGCCTCTCCTTTCTCACAGATGTCTCCTCCTTTAGACTGTGCAGATTCCAAGGGCTGTGCAGCCTGGCAGGAATGGCTTTCAATCTGATTCTGTCCTCACTGACAAGCGACCTGGAAACAAAACTCCAGGCTTTTCCATGTGGGAATTGAGCACTGCACATTGGTCTCCATGCCATTGTTTTCCTCTTCCAGTTTCCTTGTTGATGGAGATCTCTGGCTGGTGATGGAATACATGGATGGAGGAACTTTGCAGGACATTCTCAGACAGACACACATGGCTGAAGGAGAGATGGTAGCAGTCAGTCAGGAGGTGAGGGATCCTGCTTGTGACTGCTGTGCCTTGGACACGATGGTCCTTCCCAACAGGGCGTGAGAACAGGAGTGGCTCCATGCTCAGGGCTTTGTTTCTCTGTTGTTTTTATGAGCTGGAGAAGAAAGAGCCTCTGCAGTGAACAGCCTGCCAGCAGCACTGCACTTCTACTCTGTTCTTGTTCTCTTTCCTGCTGTTGTGGTCCTCTCTGTTTTGGATTTGATGTGCTGTTCTCAGCTTTGCCTTGAACCGTTTGCCTGGAGCTTGTCTGCACTGCACTCCTGGCCTGTCACAGCAAAGTTGCTGCTGGCAGAATTCAAAACTGTCCTTTCTTGTGTGATATATTCCGGTCATTGGTTTTTACCCTCATGTTTCTTGTTCTCTCTCAGTGTCTGCAGGGCCTGGATTTCCTCCATGGGAACCGGGTGATCCACAGAGATCTGAAGAGCTCCAACATCCTTCTGGGAATGGACGTCTCTGTCAAGCTGGGTGGGTGTTCCTGGCCAGGCACAGCGCTCCCGGGCTGCGGCTATGGGGCTGCTTCCCAGTGACGGCCAGAGCCCCACAAGGGCTGCTGGGGGCACTGCCCGGCCCCTGCTGCCAGTTGAGAGCGGCTGCCCCTGCAGAGAGCTCAGGAGAGGAGCAGGCTGTTAGGAGTGCCTTTGCTCTGGGTATGGCCCTTCCAGAGGGGCAGGAGTTGGAATCTAAAGCTTCAAGGGAATCAGTAAAAGCTGCTGCATGAAAACTGAGGGTTTCTTTAAGGGTCCAGTTCCATCTGTCCTTGGCTACAGCCCTGAGGACTTTTCCAGCTGACTTCACTACTGCATTCTCAGACTGAGAGTGGGGAGTCTTTGTGCTTGGTTTCCTCATTCCAGCTGCCTTTGACAGTGTTTGTTTCTGTCCTCAGCTGATTTTGGCCTCTACGCTCAGCTCAGCCCTGAGCAGGACCAGCGCAGCTCCATGGTGGGCACTGCTCACTGGATGGCCCCAGAAGTTGTCACCAGTTCTCCTTATGGCCCCAAGGTGGACATCTGGTCCTTTGACATTGTGACCATCGAGATGGTGGAAGGAAAACCTCCTTACTTCAAGGAAACGAGGGCCATGGTAAGAGGCAAATTCTGCAGTGGTTGCAGAGGCCTGTGAGCACAGGGTGACCCTGCACTGGGAGCAGCAGCTGGAGGCTTCTGCCCATGGGGAAGGGAATTCCCAGAGGACTCGAGCCTCAACACCAACAAATATTCTGCAGTCTCCAGCAACAATTTGCTTTGGGATTTATGTTGTTGCAGCTCTTCTGGCCATGAGGATGACCTGAAAATGTGAAGCAAGTGCACCAGCTCTTTACAATGGCTGTGGCAGCACCAAGGTTTGGTTTTTTTGGTTGGCATAGAAAAATGAGCTCTGAGCAGCATCTCTGCCAGGGAGGAGAGTGCCCCTGGAGCTGGGGCTGCGAACCCGGGCTCGATGTGAGCGCTTGTGGGTGCGAAGGAAGCTGGCAGAGCGCTGAGTTTGCTTTTTCTTGCAGGCCCGTGCTCTGATCCAGCAGAACGGGACCCCGCAGCTGCAGGAGCCCAGGCGCCTGTCGGCTCTGCTGCGGGACTTTCTCGAGTGCAGCCTGGAGCCGGACGAGGAGCGGCGCTGCTCTGCCCAGGAGCTGCTGCAGGTGAATGCCAAGTGGCTGCAGGGGAAGCAGCAGCACCAGGGAGGGGTCTTCTTGTGGGGCCCCCTCTGAGAGTCTCCAGTCTCGCTGCTTTCCACACGCAAAGCAAGCAGAATCCTTGCCCAGTTTGGCTTGGCAGGGTCCTTTCGAGGTCGTCTTCACCTGGTGCCCCACAACAAGCAGGGCCATCTTCAAGCAGGTCAGGTGGCTCAGAGCCCTGCCTGACCTGAGCTTGGATATTTCCAGGGAGGAGGCACCTCCCACATCTCTGGGCACCTTCTGTCAGTGCTTCCCCACTCTCCTGGTTAAAAAATTCTGCCTTAGAGCTAATCTGAGCCCGCTTCCCTCTCCTGAGTTTCAGACCATTTCCCTTTGTCCTGTTGCCACAGAGCTTGTGAGAAAATTTACTCTGGAAAGTGACGGTTCATTTCTTTCTTTTTTATCCCTTGGGCAGTGTAGGAGGAGGGGTTGGGGAAGTCAGTCTAGTGTTGCCATGGGAAACAGCAGTTGTATGAGTTCTCCACCCCCTTTTGGAAGAGAATTGTACCCTCCCCCTGTCCTGTCAGTTATTGTTCAAGTCTGCCCCTTAGCCTAGAATCTTCTCTGTTCCACGTTTTCCCTTTGGTTCTTCCACCAAGAACACTCCTTTCCCTTTTCCCCACTGGTTAATGTTATATTTCCCCTCCCTTTAGCCTTCTCCCGATTGTACCCTCGAATGCTAAACCCTCCTACCCCTACGCAGTAAAAGAATCCTCACCCCGCCCTTCGGGGCTCTCGGAATCTACCTCCCTTCTGCTTTGTTGTCTCCCTGTTTGCCCCTTCTGCGACCCTTCAATAAACGAGCAGGATTTCAGCAGCCCGAGTGTCCCTTCCGTTCTTCTGGTGGACCCTCAGATGTACCAGCTATCCGAGCTTCGTGCCGAGTGGCTAAAAGCCCCCACGGCTCGGCAGGGCAGCACCCATTTTTATCATCAGCCAAGCCTCTCTCCAGCCTGACCCCTCTGATCATCGCAGCAAAGCAACTGAGGGAGCAGCGGAGGAGATGAAGCACTGGAGGACAGCTTTTAGTTACAGGAATTAGTTAGGACAACTAGTTAGTTATGGTAGTGCTAGTTATGGTTATAGTAGTTAGGACAGCCTGTTTGTTATGGCTCTTATGACAGCCTGTTTGGTATGGCAGTTTTTTTGAATAAAAACTCTCTTAAACCTCAACTCCCTTGACGTGTCCCTTCCTTCTCCCTCTGTGACTCAGCTGCCCGGAGCAATGTGAGGGGAGAGTGGGCCCAGCCTCGCCCAGAGCTGAGCCCCAGCAGAGCCCTGGCAGAGCCCAGAGCAGCCTCAGCATCTGCAGAGTCAGCCTGGAAGGAGGCGCTTGGAGCCTTCTCGGCTGTACCCAACTCTTGGTTACAAACTCTGTGTGGTGGAAAATGCCACCAGCTTTGCCAGAGGGCAGAAGGGGACTGGGGAAGGCCCAAGTGCTCCATGCAAGGGAAAAACCTGCCCTGGGTTTGTTATAAATAAAATAAAGTTTGTTATAACTATGTAGTTGTTGGCTTTTGCTATTATGTCTTGACTTCTTCAAATTATTCTTAATCACAACGATTTTGATACAGCACAGTTTGTAATCACTTGTAACTGCTTTTGCTGTAGTATAATTTGTCAGGTTTTTGTGGCCAATGCCCTGGCCCCTGTGTAGCTCATATCCTCAGAACATAATTCATGGATGATATTTTAGTTTGTGGACAATGTGAAAAACATACATTATAGTTTTGGCTTTTGCAAAATATTTAAGTGGGTGCTATGTGTTGTGCATTATAATGTTAACTTTTGCAGAAGTAGCTGTAGTTGTGAAATAATAACTAATGCTTTTATTTTTGTAATTAACAGACAGTAATAACTCAGAGATATTTGTGAAATAGCTAATGTTGATTTAAAGTACTTGTGGAAGTAGCTAAAACCGTCTGCATGGTCAGATAACATTGAAGGAATGGATGTGATGAGGACCCTGCCAGTGATCCTTCGACTGTCAATAACTGTCGCCTGCTGAAACCAGGGATCAGGGGGCTGTTGTGAGGAAGTGACACACAACCCTCAAAACAACAATCCACGATTCCTGCATGTACTCTAAAAAGGCAGGTCAGGGGTCGAACCAACCTAAAGAATTCATGGAACATGTAAACGAATTCAAAGAAATGTTTGAATGTGTATAATCTTTATACATATGTATTTGACCAATGCAATGGAAAAAGTAGGTAAGAGAAGTTGCTATGGTTAACCAGCATGCCTCTGGTCATTGCCAAGCACCCACCGCTGTTATTGATTTGTCTCTAATTATCCCTTATGGAACTTTAAAAAATTCTGAAGAGGAAGGCTTATTTCTCACAAAACCCAAGGTGCTCATTCCTTATTTTCTTGCAAGCCATCATCAATCCACAGCTTCATCTGGACGGAGGAGAATGAGACTGCAATGAAAACAAGGAAAAGGAAAATGAACTGATGTGGAGACCCAGGGGCCTACCATCAGAGCCTCAATTCCCCAGCTGTGGAGGACTGGTCCCAGATAAGAAGAATAGATTTCTAGGTTATGGTGAGAACCTTGCTTCACCCACAGATCTTTGCAGGCATATGCTGATTTATGTAAAGTTATGTTACCACATTGGCCCGTTGGCCTAATTTCCCTAGTTCAACCCCTATAGCCCATCTTTGGTTAGTCCCTAGAATGTTCTCCTCTCTCTGTCCCTCCATTGGCCCAAGTTTACTGCATTTACCCGCCCCTGTTTCCCTATTAGCTGACCCGACCCTTAACCCCTGCTTTGCACCATTTTCCCCCATACTCATTGGACGCTGACCCTCACTCCGCTCTCACTACCCCATATAAAAAACCCTGTGCCCTCAGCTTGCAGCCTGTCTTTGTCCCTGGACCCTTTTCAGCTCTGTGCCCTGTTCCTGTACCAATAAACCCAGTTTGCTGGCGATCATACAAAGACTACATCATACGATCCTGCCTACTTTGTCAGCTTTATAAAGTAGCCGTGAGCTTTGGGCTCGTCAGTGCCGGATGCTCCAAGGGCCTTGGTAGCACCAGGACGCTACAGACTGGGACAGCCAGGCAGGTGAGGAGGAAGTCACTGTCCCTTTCCCCCTCTCTCCTGCTCCATCTCCCAGCCCAGCGTCGCCCCTGTCTGCAGGACAACCTCGCTGCTGACACCGTCCTGACAAGCATGGACTGGGGGGATCTCCTTCCCCTTCCCTCTGGCATGGAGGTGAATCCCATCTTGTCCTCTGCCCTCCTTCCTCTTCTCATTCTGTTCTTCGTCCACCCACGTTCCTTTCCCATCTCCTTCCTCCCTTGTTCCTTCCTCTCCTTCTGCCTTTTCCTTTTCCCTTCTCGCTGACTCTTCCTCTCTTGTCCTTCCTCCCCCAGGCACTGAGCTGCAGACAGAGACCAGGGAGAACAAATCCCTGCCACAGAACTTCGTGGAAGAGGCCATTTGGAACGGCTCCAGGGCGCAGGAATCCAATGGGGAGGAAAAGCCCCAGAGATCCCACACGAGGAGGGGCTGCAAACCAAGCCCGGGGAGCTGTGAGGAGGTAAAACACTCCTCTGTGCTGGGAAGGGTGTGGGGAATGTGAGAAGAGCTTCAGGCAGAGCTCAGCCTATTCCTGGTGCCTCCAAAGAGACGGCAGTGCTGGATGCAGAGATCCCCCTGCAGATCCATGAGGATGCAGAGATCCCCCTGCAGATCCGTGGGGATGCAGAGATCCCCCTGCAGCCCCTGGAGGAGCCAGGCTGGAGCACGGGGATGCCTGAGAGAAGGCTGTGACCCCGTGGACGGAGGGGCCCCCGCTGGAGCAGCCTGTCCTGGAAGGACTGAGCCCGTGGCACAGTGACCCACGCTGCAGCACTTGGAGGGGGGCTGTGCCCCAGGGGATGGACTCCGCTCGGAGAAGTTCCTGGAGAAGTCTCTGGTGGGAGAGAGCGCAGGGTGCAGCAGGGGAACGACTCCTGTCCCTGAGCAGAGGGAGAAGGCACGGAGGATGAACTGAGCATGGCCCCATTCCCTGTCTCCTGCCCTGCCGGGGGAGGAGGTGCAGCTGGAAGGAGGGAGGCCTGGGGGAAAGCTGGATCCAAGGCTCTTTCTTGACTTCTCATTATCCTGCTCTGAGTTTTTGGAGTTTTCTGCCAGAAATCTCTCCACTCCTGCACTCAGCCGAAGGGGTTTGGGCCGTTTTTCCCTTTCTAGGGGAAATCCAAGCGATGCACTGATGCTCCTAATTAGGGGTAGGAGAAGTGAGGCTCGTGGGCTTGCCGCAGAGGCGGAGGCAGCGAAGGCGCAGGGCCGGGAAAGCCGTGTCGGGAGGTGCGGAGAAGTTTGTTTGTGTTTGCGCTGGATGCCGGCCCGGGCCCGGGCCCGTTCCAGGGCTGTTCCTCAGCTGCGGCTTTGCCCTCGCCCAGCCCGGGGGGCCCTGAGAGCGCGGGGCGAGGCGGTGCCGTGTGCAGAGCCCGCCCCTCGCTGCGATTGGCCGGCTGTGCCGTCAGTCGTGGTTGTGGCGCGCTGATTGGTGAGAGCGGGGCGAAGCACGGCCCCGCTGGCGGCCTGAGGGCGGCCCTGGCTGGGCAGCGGCGCCATTGGCGGAGCGTGTGTGCGGGCCCGGGAGCGGCGGCAGCGGCCGGAGGCCGGGGAGGCGGCATTGGCGGAGCTGGGAGGCGGCCCCGGCGCAGGTGGGAGCCGCGCTGGGTTCTGCGGGGGCTCGGGGCTCGCTGCGGGCGGAGGGGGTGGCAGGGGGCTGCGGCGGCTTGCTTGTGCCGTGTCCGGCCCGTGGTGGCCCTGGGCCGAGGGCGCTGCGGGAGCGGCTGCCCGCGCTCTCCTTCCCGCCGCTGCCTGGGCAGGAGCCGCTGCCGGAGCAGCGCTGCCTCGTCCCGCTTGCTGTGGGTAGGACAGAGGCGGCTGCCCCGTCGCCGGGAGCGTGCGGGGAAATTCACGTCGCCGGAGGTTTCTGTGCCCAGAGGAGACCGAGGAGTCCTGTAAAAGTGACTTTATTGCTGGGCAGAGGGAGAGGCCGTGGGGCATTTGCCGTGCCGTCTCTGCCCTCGTCGTAGTACGCAGCCTCCTTTTTATGCTCATTTTCCCGGCCGCATCTCCTTCTGTCTTTGCCCACTGGCTGAGGGACTTGGGAGGTTCAGACTTCCCGATCCGCCTGCTGCCTGTCCTCGTTAATGTGCACCTCTCCTTGTGTATAACATCCGATATTCATGGCTCTGTTAAGTCTTAGTTCTTCTCGAAGTTCAGGAATTTAGCGGGACTTTGAGCAACTGTCTGGGTCAATTTGTAACATTTATTGGAACTGATGGTTTCTCCGTTACTTCCTTATTTGGGTTCTGAATTTGTTTATGTGGAAAAATTTACTTTATAGGGTCAGAAAAATCTTTTTAAGATTTGCCTTATCTTTTCTCATTCTTTACCCTACACAAAATTTATTTTCAAATACTACACTCACTTCTCCACATTCTTTTTTTAGGATCATCATTGTCGGTCACTGGTTGATTTGTTTTGCTTATGTGCTTTTTTTGTTGTAGCGACTGCCAGTGGCTTAGGGTTACTGTCTGGTTTAGCTAGAACTTCAGTAGCTGGGGTGTTGGTTGCAGCCTGGGTGAATGGGGTAGCTGCTGATTTATCTCCCTGCCCCCCTGTCTTTATATGTTGCTTTACAGTATTTAGCAGGGTGTGGTAAGTATAGGTTAGGGCTTAGCTTAATATAATGATTTTTTTTTTCTCTTTAGAGTCATTATGGCTCTTCTTTTTCAGGTATTTTTCTACTTTATTTAGGTTCTGAATCTGTTTATGTGGAAAATTTTACTTTATAGGGTCAGAAAATTCTTTTAAGATTTGGCTTATATTTTCTTATTCTTTACACTACTTAGGAGTTTCCACACCTGGGTCCGGGGTTTTATTAGTTTTTCTGGACATTTTAGCCTTTACTTTAGAGAAGTTGTGGACTGTATAAAGGATGTTTACCGGGAAAGATACTAGAAAGATGGTCTCTTTAACATTTAGTGAAAACTGAACATTCTCAAAAAGTGACATAACAGATTCAAAGGAGAAGAAGGAAAGGAGAGGCTGGAAAACCTCATCCCCTGCTCCTCCTCTAACAAAGTGGGTGCAATTACTAATGAACCCCATACTACTGGAACTAGTACGCAGGGTAGGACGAAGAAACTATAAACTATACATATCTTGAACAGACTCCAGTATCTTTGTAAATGCTTTATAAACCACTATCACCAAGGCCAGCACAATAGCTATTTTAATCTGTGCTCTGCTACTGTAAAAACTGCGTGTAAGGGACAATACTCTTAGTGACTAAAAAGGTATTAAAACCTTAAAAACCTTAGAGACCAGAGACACATGAAAGCTTCCACCCCAAGAGATATTACGAGTTCAAGCAACATGGCTACTGACTGCTGTAACCTACTACAAAGCAAACACAACAAAAATTCAATCAATAAAGTTTTTTTCTACTTTTTCGAGCCCCACCTTGGGTGCCAATAAATGTATTTGTCCTGGTTCAGGGTAAATTTGGGAGAGGATTTCTAAAGGGGTTCTTTTAGAAGGCACATTTAATGGGCTCCTCCTCCCAACCGGTTTGGGGAAAAATATTGCTCTGGAGAAAAGTGTAAAAAACTGTTTATTAAATAAGGAAATCTAAACAATATTGAACAATGAAACTTCTTGCTGCTTTAAAAGAGAGACAAACTCAGAAAAATCCCCCCCTGCCCGGGCTGCAGCTCGGCTCACTCAGTCTTTGATCAGTATTTCTGGTGCTGGAAATGCTGCGGCTTAGGCCCGGCCCGCTGGGCTACAGGTGTGAGCTGCTGGTGCTCTTTTTGATGTTTAGTTTAGAGTAGGTTTGAGGAGGTTTAAAGAAAAGGAAAAACTACAGTCTAGGGAACTTCTTTGCTTCAGCTAGCTAAAACTAACTAAAAAGCAAAGGAGAACTCTGTCTTGCTGTCTGTCTGTCCACAGAGAACACAGTCTAGGAGCAGAAATGTGGAGGAGTGAGTGCAGTTTCTGAAAACAAACTCCATGCTTCTTCTCGCTCCCTTCACTCCTGGAACAAGTCTTAAAGGTGCAAAACTTATTATTTAGCATAAACAGAACAGACGACTGGGGACAAAAGTATCATTCAGTTAACCTCGGACACTTCCTTATCTACAAGTTCCTGGCCCTATCTCCAAGCAGATTCACTCGTTGACTCTCCTTTTTCTTCCTGGGTCCTCTTTGGTTTTGGGATTATTCTCAGTGATCTCATTCCCTGTCCTTTTGTAGCCGTTTCTGGATCAGGAGGCCAGGCTGCGTCCTGCATCCCCTCGCTTACCTGCTGGATGAGCTGTACTCCCAAGGTGTGGAGCATGGTAAAAAGATGAGAGTTGCTGCAGCACATAAGAGGAGAAACAGCATTCGTTTAACCCATGGTCTGCCAGGGAGCCATGAAACCGTGTCCCATTCCCATCCTTTCGATGCTTGGACTGATTGATAAACTGTTCTCCTATTTCCTTTGTTATCTTTTTCACCACTTTTGTCATCATCTGGGCAGTCAGGAGCTGGAGCTGTCTGGTTCTCATTTCGAGGACAGCTTATAATCGAATGATGCCATTGAAATGATAAATGGGTTCTCTGTCTCCTGGTATGAATTGGTTCGGGTTCCCAGGGGCTGGATCCATGGTGTTGTAGGATTTGTTCTGGTGGCCCTTCATCTTTTCCCCATTTTTGGGCACTCCCTCAAGCCGGGGCTGCATCAATTGGGCACTTTTTTCTAATTACATCATCAAATACTTGAATTCCAACTGATTTCCCTGAACTTGTTAGAGCAAAAACCCCAGTGCTCTGATACACCCTGTATAGCATAGAGAGTGACAGCACATGTTGGGGTGGGCACAGGGATGATGCCCCCCTTATTTTAGTGAAGTTTTCACAACATTCTCCATTTGCTGTTTTCCTTTGCAGCTTCACCAGTTTCTGTTGCAGAGTCAGAGATCCTCACCATGGGCTCTGCCTTCAGCTGTACAAATTGCATCTGTGCAAGCAGGCAGAGCTTGGGGTGAGGGGCAGAGGGAATCAGCCCAATTCCTGCCCCAGGCAAGAAGAGCCAGGTACATTGTCCCCACTTTGCCCCAGCAGTGTTAATTTGCATTTCGAAAGCTCCTCTGCTGGCTGCCTGGAATGCAGCTTCTCTTCCAGGGCAGCCATCAGGTGACTCACACTGCAAAAGCCAGGGTTTGGATTTTTTTTTTATTTTTGGGGTTTTTCTGACCAGTGTTCTATTAACTGTTTATCAGTTAAAAGGTCACCTTTAAAGCTCTTCTAGGTTTTCAAATTGCAACCTATAGGTGAACACCAAAAAACCCATGCCAAAATTTTGCAATCTCCAATGGCCACACAAACACGTGCACAAAAAGAATCCAAAGACATAAAGATTTTCTTACTTCTTCTGCTAATAATAAAAATTGAGTCTCACACCCCAGGCCCAAACCTTACTGACAATATGCAAGTAGGATTATTAAGAAAAAACATTCTCATGGTGGACTCTAATCCCAGGCAGCGCAGTGTGTGTGTAACTGAGACCCAGAGTGGAATTGTGCCCTTGTGTTCCCCAGCAGCTGCGGCAGTGCAGGCACAGAAAGCACTGAAGCTGCAGCAGTGGCAGCAAGGATTGGCCCCGGTGGCTAGAGATGCCAAAGGAGGGTGGGCAGGCGGAGGATTTGAGCAGAGGATGTGTGGGCAGGCCCAGGGCCTTGCCCCGCTGTGGAGCCCTGGCTGCTGCTGCGCTGCCTTCAGTGCAGGCTCAGTGGGGGCGTCCCATCCTCCTGCTGCAGGCGGGAAGTGCAAATCTCCGGGGCTTCAGAGCCCTGGAGCCGAGGCTGAGGGGTCCCCCCGTGTTCAGCTGTGCTGGTGGCTGTTTCTGGCCTCAGGGCCACTTGGCACAGGCCACGCCACTTGGCCACCAGTGGTGCTGCTTTGCAGTCCTTAGGCAGGGCCCGATGTCCTGCTTGGATGTTGGGAACAGCAAAGTGCCAAGGCAGGCTCTGTGCCAGCCCAGCTTCCTGTGGCAGAGATTTCACAAGAGACAGGATTCTGGCCACAGACTGCTTTAAATGTACATCCCTTATGTCCAGCCTGCACTAGGTGGAGAATTACCAGGGTAAGGAATTCCAGACATGAATTCCAGAGGGAGATAATTGAATATCTGCCCTGGGTCTGGTTCTTATTCTTGCCAAAGCCAATGGCAAAAGCTGTACCCATGGCATCTTGGTTTCTCTCCCCAGCTTCCAAAGGTGTTTCTTTCTTTCCCCATTCGTTCTTTCTACCCAACCTGAGCTCTGGGGGTGCCAGGGGTTATGGAGGTCCCATTGTATTCCTAAAGCTGCCATAACCCCCTGAAGGATTTTTCCTGTAAAATAAATTCTACTCTCTGATTCTCTTGCTTCCACAATCCCTTCTCTTGGAATTATTTCTTTTAGAAATACCTTAATAAGTGATCTAGTGATTGCTTATGAAGTCAGAATTGATTTTGCCCCCCTTTTAGCTGACATGGTGTCACCAGAAGATATTGAAGCCTTGCTGCTCAGGGCATTTCAGTGCCAGGCTCTTAAAAGCACACACAGCTGCGCTGGTTTGTCCTGCGTTGGGTCTAATTCCCCTTCCTTCCTGTGAAAATAGCCATTCACCTTTGTTAAAATTTCAGATGTTTAATAGAAATGAAAATAGTCATAACAATCAGGAGAATAAGAGATAATAAAAGTAAACAATTATGGAGTCTGGGTGCCTGGCACTCTGCCAAATAGCACACCTTGCTAACAAAGGATTACCCCTTAAAGCAATAGCTTATTGCATATTCATATAGCTCATACATGATTCAAACATTCCTTTCAAACCAGGGTGTTTCTGCTTAATTTTAACTCCCCCCCACATTGCAAATCAAACAGATCTTCTTTGTTCCTCGAACTGCAAATCATCTTTGTTCCTCGAAGTCTGAACTTTTCTGAAAAGGAGGCAATAATTCTTCTCTGGGGATCTTGGTGTCTGTTGCTGTGATCTCTATCCAGAGAGTGTAATGCGAAGAATTTGATTATCTTTTGCATTCCTTGAGCTAGTTACAAAAAGTATCTTACATCACATAGTTTCTATTTTAATATTATGCTCTAGGCTAAAAACTGTATGTAGCACACTACTTAAAAGTGATTAATAGAGCACTACTTAAAAGAGATTACTACAGCATAACTTTCCAACATAACACATATAGTATTCATTTTAATATTTGCAAGGAGCCAATCATATAATACGCATTTTTCATACTTCCCTCCCTTGGATTAGGGTGTTGCTTCTAGACACCACTTGTCCTGGTTGCTTCAAAGTACTTTGAGGAGGCTCCATATCTAATTTACCCATTTCCCTGAGGCTACCCACACTTCTGGGTTCACTTCAGCATAGGCCTTGCCAGACATTTGATACAAAGATACAACAGAACTAGCCTCTGTTATCGCTTTTTACAATATTAATTTGCATTCCCAGTTTAGCGATCAAATCCCTTCCCAGTAAATTATAATGACCATTAGGAACAAATAAAAATTCTTGCATTTCAAACCCTTCCCCATATCTGCTAAGAGTGGTTGAATAAAGCCACTCCTCTTTCCTCCTTCTCCCCTGAAAAATCCAAGACATTTTTAGCATTTTCCCCCCTTATGTCTAAGATTCAGAGTGGATGGAGAGGCTCCTGTGTCCATCAGGAGAGGCCTCCTCTCGATGCAGAACCACCCTGAATGTTCTCAAGGGCTCCAGTGTGGTGCCCTGGTGGGATGGGACGTGTGACACCCCTGACAATCCATGTCCATCCTGGGGTGAACTTGCTCCTCCTGAGGCTGCTCCTGTCTCTGTTTCCAGTGTCCCTGTGCCCTGCATCTGGAGCCCTGAGTCCTTGCCAGGGGCTGTTTGGGTGGGCTCTCCCCTGCCCAGGAGGGCAATGCCTCTGCCAGGTGCTTGTGGCCGACCCCGTCCCCTGGGTGCTGGGGCCCCCTTGGGCCCTGGGGTTGATCCCTGAGGGGCTGTAGGAACTGTGTCATGGCCTTTGCCTTCAGCTTGGCCTTTTGCTCACCCTTCTTGCATTCAGCTGCTGTGCCTTTGTGCCCAAGTGCTCCAGGGCCTTCTTCTGCCACTCCTGCAGACCCGCTCAGTACCTGTGTGTGCTCATCCTCTGACAGCTGCTGAGCTTTTTGCAAAATTATTCGTTTTCCAGTGACCCAATCAGCATCTCGATCCTTCCCTTATAATCCCCATTTCCGTGATATTCCCTTGTTCTCCATCTTGTGCTCAGCCTCCCATCCACAGCCTGTGTCCCAGAGCCGGTCCCTGTCCTGCCGCAGTGTCCAAAGGCGGCCCCCCCCAGCAGGCAGGGCCGGCAGCTCCCCGGGGCCGGGCAGCAGCCGGGGCGTCCCGCAGCCTCCTGGGGGCCGGGGGCCAGTGCCGGCCCTGCCCAGGGCTGGTGGGGTCAGGCAGTGCCTGGCGCTGAGCCCCGGCTGCCCCACAGCCCCGGCCCGGCCCTGCAGCTCCCCACAGGCCCCCAGCCCGTGCTCCCGGTCCTGCACCTCTGCGCCCAGTGCTGCTGCTGCCCACCACAGAGAAACACCCTGAAATCCTGACCTCCTTCTTTTCCTGTCCTGGAAACTGGGAATTCAAAGTATCAGCTGGCAAATTCTGAGGATAAGACCCTTCTGAAAGACATCCCAATCCTCTGTATTTTTCTCTTCCTCTTCCTTTTCTTACCACATAGGTTCCTCCTGGTGCTTCTTGCCTTCCCCATATTGCTGCACACTCCACCCAATCACTTCCCAGCACACCAACACCATCCCTGTTGTCCAAATCCCTTCTCCACTTCCCTTATTGCCCCCCGGGTGTCCATGTCCTCAATTACCTCTGGGAGAATGTGCAAACGACCTCAACATTCTCCCCAGGGACCCTTTAGAGATATTTTAGGATCATCATTCTTTGGCCAGGACCCCTCTCTGGCTTTCCCTTTTCTCCCCTCCATGGGTGTCCTGCCATGTTCACTCCCTGAAGATCCCAGTGCACTCACGGATTAGATTTTCAGTTCTCTCTCCCTGCTGACTCTTCACAGACTCCCCTGATGTGTCACTCATCTGTCTCCTGGTCACTGCCGGGTCCCCAATCAATCCCCGGTGCCGCTGCCAGCCAAGGGAGCCGATCACCCAAAGTGGGTGAGGCACCTTCAGCTGCACTCCCTGCCCGCTGCCCCGGACGGTGGAAGGAATTCCGGATGAGCCCCAGGTTGTGCGGAAAAATTGACATCAGCAGAGGTTTCTGTCCACAAGGAAGACAGAGGAGTCCTGTAAAAGTAATTTCATTGCTAAAAATGGGTGAGGCCATGGGACATTCCCCATGGGATCTCTCCCATTGTTGGAGGACACAGCCTCCTTTTCATCCTAATTTCCCAGCCGCATCTCCCTCTCCTGTTCCCCACTGGCTGAAGTCTTTGAGATGTATAGAATCCAAATCCACCTACTACATACCCCCTGAATATGCTCCCCACTTTTATATAGCAGATTTTATTCATGGCTCTGTTAAGTCTTTGTTGTTCTTCCTCTTGAAGTTCATGAATTGAGCAGGACCTTGGCTGAGCAGCAGTCTGTGTCATCAATTGATAACATTTTCTGAAACCGATGGCTTCTCCTTTCACTTCCTTATGTCTCAAGTTCCTGGCCCTATCTCTGACCAGATGCATAACATCTGTTTGTAAAGACACTTTCCTCTTGTTCCTTTCACGGGGGTCCCCCGTTTGCGGGAGATCCCCCCTGGAGCAGGGTGTCCCCTCTTTGCTGCAGCCCCAGCCCTCAGGCAGAGCTCAGCCAATCAGAGCGCGCGGCGCTGATGACTCACCAGTTGCCAGGCAGACTCGCAGCTCCCAGCCTTCCCCACCTGGACCCCACCTGCGCCCCCCCCTCGTCCCCAGCGCCCCCCGCGAGAGGAATTTGGGGAGGTGGGAGTGGGGCAGTGCCAAGGCCGGGCCCCCCCGCGCTGTCCTGGCGGGAGCGGCTGCAGTGGGGACCGAGTGCGGGCGGAGGCGGCCGAGAGCCCAGCGCTGCCCCAGCCCGACCTGCCCCAGCTCCATCCCTGCCCCTGCGCTGGGATGCTGTGGGTTTGGGGGGAAGGGGGAGCCGGCAGTGGGTGCTGGGCCTGGGGCAGGAGGAGAAGGGAAAGAGAAGCAGGGTTGAGGAACAAAATGGTCAAACGATGCACGTGGCAGGAGAAGGTGGGATTGTGCAGGAGAAGGAGGAATAGCAGGATGAAGAGGAGTGTGAGGAAGAGTAGAGACACAGGAGGAGGAGGAGGAGCAGAAACAGGAAGCAGCACAAGGTTCCATCCCTCCCTGTATCTGCAGCCTCCCCCCAGCCCCAGGAGCGCTGCTCCCTCCACATGCAGCAGGTGACTGTGGAGGGGGATCCACGATTTTCACGGGGGTGAATCTTGGAGTTTCTGAGCTTTCTTGGGCTAAATGTTGGTACTTTGGTTTTATGTGGCAGATGAATCTTTTGGAGGAGGTTTTTGCTGAGTTGTGATGTTTGGGGAGTTTTTGATCTGTGTCTTGAAGTTTGGAGGTTTTTTGGGCTGAATCTTGGTGTTTTGGAGGTTCTTACAGACACAGGATTCCCAATGACTTCCTTAGATGAGCTTGCACAAGGAGGAACTCCCAGTCCAGGGTGCTCTCCTCTTGTTTTTTCCCCCAAACCAGGATTTTTCATTTCCAGGGCGTGGCTGGATGGAGGAGGAGGAAAAGCCCCAGAGATCCTGCAGGAGGAGGGGCTGCAAACCCAGCCCAGGGAGCTGCGGGGAGGAAAGAGCCCCCCTGAGCCAGGAAGGCTGCTGGAGATCCAGCCGGGGCTCAGAGCTGGTGGAGAAGGCTCATGGCAGGGAGAAGCCGCACAAGTGCTTGGAATGTGGGCAGGGCTTCAGCCAGAGCTCCCACCTGATCCAGCACCAGAGGATCCACACTGGGGAACGGCCCTACGAGTGCTTGGAATGTGGGAAGGGGTTCAGCCAGAGCTCCAACCTGATCCGGCACCAGAGGATCCACACTGGGGAACGGCCCTACGAGTGCTTGGAATGTGGGAAGGGTTTCAGCCAGAGCTCCAGCCTGATCCAGCACCAGGTGATCCACACTGGGGAACGGCCCTACCAGTGCTTTGAATGTGGGCAGGGTTTCAGCCATCTCTCCAACCTGATCCGGCACCAGGGGATCCACTCTAGGGAACGGCCCTATGAGTGTGAGGAGTGTGGGAAGAGCTTCAGAGACCGCTCTAGCCTGATCCAGCACCAGAGGATCCACACTGGGGAACGGCCCTACGAGTGCTTGGAATGTGGGCAGGGTTTCAGCCGGAGCTCCCACCTGATCCGGCACCAGCGCATCCACTCTGGGGAACGGCCCTATGAGTGTGGAGAGTGTGGGAAAAGCTTCAGAAACAGCTCTGAACTGATCCGGCACCAGGTGATCCACACTGGGGAACGGCCCTACACCTGCTTGGAATGTGGGAAGAGCTTTGGGCGGAGCTCAGACCTGAGAACCCACCAGCGCATCCACACTGGGGAGAGGCCCTATGAGTGTCCCCAGTGTGGGAAGAGGTTTCAGACTAGCTCCAGTCTCCTCCTACATGAGCGGATTCACACAGATGAGAGGCCCTTCCGCTGCCCCAGCTGCGGGAAGGGCTTCAAGCGAAACTCCAGCCTCACCATCCACCGGCGCATCCACAGTGGGGAGAGGCCCTATGAGTGTGGAGAGTGTGGGAAGAGCTTCTCACAGAGCTCAAACTTGACCCAACACCAACAGAGGCACCACCAAGGGAAGCCCTGTGAGTGCCCCAAGCGAGGGAAGAGCTTGGAGTGAGGGAAGAGCTTCGTGCGCTGCTCCAGCTCCATCCCCCATGGGAGGCTCTGGGCTGGATGATCCCCAGTGACCCCTGTTGGGCAGAGCCCTGGTGATCCGTTGTCCTGGTGATCCCCGTTGGGTGGGGGGAAGGTGTTGGCTTCTTGTGCTGCTGTGATTTGGGGGGGGTTCCCCTGGATGGGGGAGGGGCGCTGACTGGGGTCCTGGCACACTGGGGGTGGGCTCATGGCTCAGGCAGATCCCAGCGCTTTGGGGGGGTTGGTGCAGGGGGGGAGGCAGTGAATGTGGGGGGACCCTGGTGATAATGTGGGGTCCTGGCTGATAACATGGGGGGGACAGGAGCCCCAAGAGAACACCCCAGTGCTGGGGACCCCCCTGTGCCCCCCCAGCGCTTGGGGGCCCCCCTGGTCCCTCCCTGGTCCCAGCACTGTTCCCAGGGGTCTTCGGCTCTGGGGGCTCAAAGGGGAGGGAGCGGAACCCCCGTGATGGTTGGGGGGGCACAAAGGGGGGTCCAGGCTGGTGCTTGGGGGGGTCAGTGCATGAGGGGGCATCCAGTCCCTGTTCCAGTGCTTGGTGAAGGGGGGGGCAGTGCATGGTGGGGGTCCTGGTGCTCGGTGACTGGGGGGTGTCAGAATCCAGCACATCCCTCTGGCTGCCCTGGATGGCTCCAGCCCCTGGCAGAAGGCTTGGAGACCTTGGCACAGTGTCAAGAACACCTGTGGATTTGGTTTTAGCCCCTGAAGAAAATGGCCAGCTTTGTATGAGGAATTAGAAGCCACAGGGGTTTGAGTAGTGTGGTAGGTGAATAAACACAGGGTGAAAAATTAGAATTTCAGGGTTTTAAAATAAGGGGTTCAAGGGGACAAGATGGAGGGATTTGGGCGTGTCCTGACCTTCTTCTCCTTCTTCTTGCCCTCCATGTGTTGCTGTGATGGTGACACTTTTCTATTGGTTGAAGGTAGAGTCACACTGTCCCACGTAAATGATAGATATTGGCATGTTATTGTAAACATAGTACAGGTAGTTTTTAGTGTAAAAGGTAAATACCGCCCTGAGGGCAGGTAGACTGCCACAGACCGACCTGCTGGACAGAGCTCAGCAGAGCGGACAAAGCATGTTATTGATAAGAGAAAATAAACGACCTTGAGAAGCAAAGCTGTGCATCTCGACTGCTTCTTTGGCTGCGTGGGCTGGGAGAAAAGGACTTTTCACAATCTTGGGGTCATCTCGACCACCAGAAAACCGAGAGGGGGGGTCTCCACTCGTCCCAGTGCCCAGTGAGGGTGGTCAGTGCTCGAGGTGGGGTCGGGGGCACTGAAGGGTGTGACCCTGGGGCAGGATCAGTGCTCAGCAGCAGGGGCTGCCTGGGGACCCCCCCCAGTCCCCAAATCACAGCCGGGTCTCCTGTAAGGCACTGAGGGGAGGCTCGTTCACCCCCCTGCCCCCACCAGCATTGCCACACGCCTTCCCAAAGTGTCCTCAGAATGTCCCTGAGTCTCTGCAGAGGTGACACCGGCCCAATCACAGCCCAGTGGTGATGTTGCTCTGTCCACAGCAACCTCTGGATGTCCTCAATGGCTCTTTGGCACTGCTCAGCCACCATGTGGCCATTGTGGCCAGGTGAGGGACAGAAGAAGAGGGTGTTGATGTCCCCAAGTGTCCCCAGCAGGTGACATGTGGCCAAGGGGGCACTGGGCTCCCACAGCTGCTCAGCCTCGGCCACCGTGACCACCAAGGCCACACGGAAATCAGGGGACACCTGCGTTGTCCCTTCCAGGGCTAACTTGATGTCTCCGAGGCGGTGCTGCAGCTCCTGGGGGAACGCAGTGGCTTCATCACACACGGCCACCAAGTCCCCCAGCAGCCCCAGGTACAGCTCCAGCCGCTGCTCCCTCCTGATGGCCCCATCCGCCAGCTGTCCCCTCCTGGTGGCCGCATCCCTGCAGGCATCATGGAGCTTGGTGGCTTCCTTGGCCACCCGGGCCCAGCTGTCCATGAGCCTGTCCAGCACACGCCACCAGGCGCTGGCCAGGGCTCTCACACAGGCCCAGGTGGTCCCTGGTGTGTCCCCGAGGTTGGCCAGGGTCCAGCCAAAGGAGGGGTCAGGGCGGTGGCCCAGGGAGGGGACACGGTAGTGGCGCAGGGTGTCCTGGAGGTGAAAGATCAAGGTCCCCACTGAATTGCAGTGGAAAATCAAGAACCCACAATTCCAATAAAGATTTGTAGGGACGGTCTGTTTATTACAGCGCTGAGCACACGTAGGGATTGTTTCACTTCAAAGGACATGCATGCCCCTGAGGACTCCCAGTCCTTGATCATTACCCCTTACTGATTTATATATTCCTAGAATTTCACAATAGGTTCATGTATTCATTCTGCTGATTTCATGTTACACATACAGATAACTACACTTGTACCTATTTTTTTGTCAGAAAGTACAGAAAGAACTCCTGGGTCACTCTCCCCTGTCTGTTTCAAGGTCTGAGGAGTCTTTCTTATATCTTATCTCTTTAGCTTGGAAATTCACATTCTTTCTCCTCAGCTGGGGCAGTTTTGCTAGTGCTGCAGTTAGCAGACTAAACAGCATATTTTCCTTATGTTAGCAAGCTTAAAGTGGCACATTTCACCTAAATCCAAATGGATTTCTACCCTGTTAAATTTTCACTCTGTCTCATTCCCCCCTTTCCATAAGATGAGAAGTAAATTCTTTTACTTAATGCAAATCCTTATGCTAATAAGTGTCCCTTAATGCTTTACTATGTACATTTGACCTACTAGGCACAATTGCAATAGCACAAGGAGTTCTCAAGCATGCACAATCTTTACTAGTATATACAAGTGTCCTGGCTTGTAAGATAAGCATATATTCTATTTGCCATCTGTCGGAGATGGGGCAGGTATCTTCTGTTGCGTAGTTTTTTTATCTCTTCCAAGAACAATGTCTCCCTCCAGGGAGATATCTTCTGTTAATATGCCATTGAATGGCTCACTGCATGACTGAGAAATTTACATCATCCCATTGTAAGATCCTCCAGCCAGAGGGAGGAGCCAAGCATTCCTACCTGCATAAAATCAGCATTTATTGAGACAGCAGCTCAGCCTCTTCACTGGATTCCCAGAGGAAGACCAGGCCCATCTACTCTATCACCAGCCTATCAGAGAGAACTACACCCTTCTACAGGTTCACCGCTTCAGCAGCATTTCATCTGCCACTCCAGGAGCAGGAGGAACAGCCACCATTTAACTGGACTATCACCAACACCCTGACTCCTCAGGGTGTCGGGTTTCTGACTCTATCAGTAGTTTTGTTTGTACTAATTAAATTTTTTTAATTTAGTTTTTTTCCTAGTAAAGAACTGTTATTCCCATTCCCATATCTTTGCCTGAGAGCCTTTTTATTTTGAAATTGTGGTAATTTGGGAGGGAGTTTACCTTTTCCATTTCATGGGAGGCCCTTGCCTTCCTTCTCAGACTCCTGTCTTTTCAAAGGAAGACAACAAGCACAGTTTTCTGATCAGTGACTGGATGAATCTCGAAGTGGCAGATACTTTGTTTAGTGTCAAGACACGCTATTGTAAAATGCAGGCGAACCCAATGGGAAGAAATGATGATGTCCAACATCAGTTCAGAAGGCTGAATGATTTCTTTATTATAACTATGCTATAATACATTAATATACTATATAAAGGAAGATACTAAAACTACATACCTACTTTCTCTAACTGTCATATCTAACTACTAACAACTTGTGACCCTGTTCTCGATAGTCCAGACACAGGTGGACCTGATTGGCCACCAGGCTCAAACAATCCTCACCAGAATCCAATCAAGCAATCACCCCAGGTAAACAATTCTCCAAGCACATTCCACATGAGAAAAACAAGGAGCAGAAATATAAATTGTTTTCTCTTTCTTTCTCTCTGTGCACCTCTATCAAAAATCCTGAGAGAGAAATGTGTTTGCCACAACACATTAATAGTATTGCTTTCACAAATGTACCCTAGTTGTTCCCAGCAGCACAAGATTCTAAGTTTACTGTTTGCCACTTTTCATTCACCTTTCATGCCTGCACCCTATGTTCTGATTCATGATTTAATCCTAGTGCTCTGATGGGGTGGATAACATAAACAGTGGCATTATGTACAGTAAGTACAAAGGCAGTGGCCACATTAGAAGCAGGATCATAGGTCACAGATGCTCCTGAGATTTCTTTATATAATCCGAAAATTTACTATAGTCAGTCAGGATTGGAACTTTCTCTCAGAATCAATGGCATTATCCCAGACAATCCTTTGAATTTCAGCTGGAGAATTATTTTCACCTTCTCCCATATGATCAAAGCTGCTGTTGCCTGCATCCAAAACTGTGCTTGTATAAAACTGAAAGTTAAAGACATGTTATCTTGAACCATACCAAGCGCTCCTACTATTAACTTGTGATCTTGGACCCCAGCCTTTTAGGGATAACTGTAGGGGTTGTTCTAAGTTTGCCAGTCCACCTGCTGCAGTGGCCAGCTCTCTCATCGATCCAGTGTACTGATTAGAACCTGGGACCAAAGCCATTCAGCATTGTTTTGGATAGAGGTATTCCAGGATTTTAATTACAATTATACACAAGGCAATTCTATAAATAAAATTACAAACTACCCCCCCCCCCCCCCCCCGCAATACACTCATTTTGCCCAAATAAGTTTCAGTCTCAGTTCATTGTCTCTTGGTGTCAATTTCCAAGGGGCTTCTGGTGCCTGCTTCATTCGAGCATGGTGGATCCAGGCATTCTGCTTCTTAATCTTGACTGCGGTGAAGGTGGTGAGAAGCATCTGGAATGGTCCTTCCCACTGTGGTTCCAAAGTCTTTTCTGTAAGAGACTTAACGTATACTTAATTCCCAGGCTGTATGTTATGTTCTGGTTCACTTAGCTCCCTGCTTGGAGTTCCAGCCACATGTCTTTTCATTTTCTTTGACCTGTCTACTTAAAGCCACCATATAGGTTTCTTGCACTATTCTGGAAATAAAATGTGATTGTCTGGGAATATTGTGACTGGAACCTTAAAGTGGTATTATTTACTCTGGTCACCTTGACAGTTCTGGTGGGGAATGCTTCTGGCCACCCTGAAAATGTATTTGTCAATACTCATAAATACTGACACCCCCCCTTTCCATGGGGGTTTTGAACAGCCAATTTACCAAATTTACCAATTTACTGCTGTCTGAGTCCATGGCCCCTCCCAATGTGACCAAGTTTTGGTCTGGGGGTATTCTTGGGGTTAGTCTGGAGGCAAGGATCACACTGTCAGTTGACCTGAGTGATAGTGGCATATAAATTCCTGGCAGTGATCCTTTCAATCAAATATGTGTTCTAAAAAGCCTGTGGAAGCTACCACTTAAAAAGTCAACACTTCATTTCGATGCACTCTGTAACACTGGCAGTCTTGGTCAATTTGGGAAAGGAGCCACACTTTATAAAAGCTTTTAAGTAGTTAGGCCCCAGTGTGTTTTCTTGTACTGCTCTCTTACTAGTGACTACACAAATGGGGAGGGATTACCAGCTCCCTTTCAATGGTAGCCCACCCCTGTTGGTTATATGTCCCTTTTGATTAGTATTATTATATTCTGGCTTACCTTTAAGGGAAATCTGTCCATAATTACCTCACCTTTTGCTGCTTTCTTTGCCTTTCCATCCACCAGCTCATTTCTTTTTCCCAATTCTGAGCTCACTCTCTGGTGTGCTTTAATATGCATACTTCCAGCAGCCGGATTATCTCTTGTGCATGTTTGATGTTCTCTCCTTGTGAGGTCAGCAGTCCCCTCTCTCTCTCTCTAGACAGCTCCATGTGCCTGCACAACTCCGAATGCATGTCTAGAGTCTGTCTAAATGTTTATTCTCTTTCCTTTTGCCATTTCCAAGGCACGGGGCAGTGCAATAATCTTGGCCTTCTGCACAGAGGTGCCTGCTGGTAAGGGTGCAGATTCTATTACCTCTCTGCAGGTAGTGACTGCATATCCAGCAGGTCGCTTTCCACTGGCAACGTAGCTACTCCTGTCAGTGAACCAGGTCTCTGCATCGTCCAAAGGAGTGTCCTTTAAGTCTGGGTGGCTGGAGTAAGTAACTTCAGTAGTCTCCAAGCAGTTGTGGTGTACTGCTTCTCCTTGATTTCCACTGAGAAAAGAAGCTGGACTGACAATGTTAGTTACCACTCTCTCTGTATCATCTTGTTCTACCATGATGGCCTGGTACTTCAGGAACCTCTGTGGTGAGAGCCGGTGGTCGCCCTTTACTTCCAGTACTGCGGGCACTGTGTGGGACACTAGTGGAGTCAATTTCTGTCCCAGGGTAAACTTGCGTGCTTCTTGTATATTCAGCACGACTGCTGCTGCAGCTCTGAAGCAACCTGGCCATCCTTTGGCATTGCACCTAGTTGCTTGGAAAAGTAAGCAACTGCCCTCCAGTATGAATTCAAGTCCTGAGCCACATGGGAGAATAGAAAGAATCTGGAAGTCCTAAAGCTGGAGCTGACATGAGGGCACTCTTTAGCTGGTGAAAGGCCCGAGTGGCTTCCTTTGTCCACTGGAGATCTCTATCTGACAGTCTGTAATTATAAACCCACAGCCGGCACCACCCTGCCATGCCCCTGCCTTTTTCTTTAATACTTTGTATCCTTGGAGTTCTAGGAAGTTTGAAAGGCTTCTTCCTTCTTCCTGTGGAGTTTCCCAGAACTCTGGTTCTTTGCAAGTCGTTCTCCAAACAGAGTGGGGCATTTTGAAGCCTTGAGGCACATGGACCATGTGAGCTAGGTTTTGTGCCTGCTTTTAGGGCTTTTCTATTCAAGTGCAAAAAAATTTCTGGCTGGCTTCATGGATAGGGAGGCAAAAGAAAGCATCTTTCAGATCTAAAACAGAAAACCAGGTTAGTTCAGGTGTTAAGTTAGTAAGGTATATGGATTTACTACCATAGGATATAAATCCTTTGTTGTCTTATTGACAGCCCTCAGTCATGTCACTATCAATGATTGGGCTGATTTCTTCCCTATCTTCTTTTTCAGGGGGTGCTGCTTAATTTTCACTGGTTGTGTCCCTTCCTTAAGCTTGATCACTATGAGGGGTGTTCTTCGCACTCCCTGGTACATCAGAGGCCCATAGCCCTGAAAATACTTGTCCTAATATCTCTTCACTAATTTCCTCCTTATTTTCAATGGCTGTTAATGTTAAACTTAACACCTCTATGTACCTTTGATCATTTACCTCCAGAGTAACCTCCTCATTCTAGAATGTTTAGCAAGTTGGGCATATACAAAAACTTGTAAATACCCCATTGTTACTTTAAAGGTTTGCAAAAGTATGCCTTCTCAGACTGGCCAGTTGTTCCCCACACTACAACATAATCATTCTCCACAGGTACTAAAGCTTTATTTAAAACTGAATATATGGCCCCTGTATCAACCAAAATTCCACCCTTTCCTTTTTCCTGGTCCCACTGCCTCTCGCAGAGGGGTCTGTTACCTCCTAGTTCGGGATGAGATTGGACTGCCAGGAGAGGGATGGGTTCGAGTGGGAATACCTTCAGAGCCTGAGTCCTCTTCCCTTTTGGGGAGGTCCTCCTCATCCTCCCTTACCTTAGGAGGAGCCTTTTACAAATTATGCATTTCGTTTTTGTGTTTCAGGATGATAAGCTTTGTCTGATTTCATACATCGCTGCCTTATATGGCATGTGAACAACAATGTCTGATTTGCCTTCTCTTTGCTCTGGGGTCATGGTTTGACACTGGCACAATGCCAGCGCCCCCATGAAAATGCAGCTTCCCAATAGAAATGCTGTGAGATGTTGTCAGGAACAGAGCAGAGCAGGCCCAAACTTAATAACAAAGAACAAAACTTTACTACTACTATAAAAGACACACACACTAAATCCAGGATGAAGACCCTCTAAAACACTCCTCCTCCCACCCAATTCCAACAAAAACCACAGTGAGACATCACCCGGGATTCCTGATCAAGTTGCCATCCTTCAGATAATCAATACTAAGTCCATCAAGGGAGAGAGGAGTCTCTCATGCGCCATAGACCCCTCCCCCCAGGAAACACTGTTGCCACCTCCTGTGTTCCCATGTCACACATGGCAGCCACCCGGAGAAAAATTTGCCAGCGTGACACGCTCCTTTCCATGTCACAGTGCTCTCACCACCGTGCATGGACAGACTGCCCATACGGCTCCTTTAAGGGTGCTTTGCCACGGACCCAAAGAGACAACAGTTCAGCTTCTCATCTTGGGACTACAGTCCCCCCCATTTTCCCCTGGGGCCAAGGGTCCAAGAAGAACAAAGATCATCTTCTTCCTGAAGACAGAGGGCATCACCATTCCCTCCTCTGCTTTTCTCTGTTCTTGCCATTCCTGTGCTGGTGGTTGCTGAAGCAGGTCTCCTTGGGTCACCACTGCATCCCCCTAAAATGCAGTCTCTATTGCAGGAGAATTTGGTTCAGTCTATGGCTAACAAGAAAAGTCCAGCCAAAAGCTACTCCATCATCTCCTCCCACCTAAAAATTTCTTCTAACATCTCAGATCCCAGACTGTATCTCTTCTACTTCAAATCAAGGAATAATATTTTACAAAGCCTTTATTTTCCAGGATAGGGTTAAAAGTTCAGACTCCCTGGACGGTTGAACTCTCTGCCCAGAACTCTCAACTCCCACACTGGGCATCATCCCCGCCCCCCCCTCCCGCTTCTCCTCTACCGGCAAATTTCCAGGTGCCGTCAGGCTCTCTGTCTCTTTCCCTCTGGGGGGGGTAACAAAGGCATCTCTGCTTCTCTCCACCCTTCCATCCACAGGAGCTGGCTCGGTTCCAGACCTTCAGCGCCCTCCACCTCCCTGGACAAGGCCGCATGGCTTCCCCTCCCCCGCCCAGCCTGTGGCTGGGCAGGGGAGAGTCTGCACTCTTCTGCTGACCCGAACCAAAGAGACCATTCCCCTGGGAGTCCTTGCTTTTAACCCCCTGTGTGCTCAGAGGCATGTCCATGCCTTCAGTGGTCACTCCAGGTGCCAATATCCAAATCTGACCACTCATTGGTTTGACCCCACTTCCTGAAAAAAATCACTTCCACAGCAACCACTAGATCACTCATTAAGGTATTTCTAAAAGAAATAATTCCAATAAAAGGGATTGTGGAAGCAACAGACTCAGACAGCAGAACTCATTTTACAGGAAAGATCCTCCAGGGGGTTTTGGCAGCTTTAGGAATACAATGGGACCTCCATAACCCCTGGCACCCCCAGAGCTCAGGTTGGGTAGAAAGAACGAATGGGGAAAGAAAGAAACACCTTTGGAAGCTGGGGAGAGAAACCAAGATGCCATGGGTACAGCTTTTGCCATTGGCTTTGGCAAGAGTAAGAACCAGACCCAGGGCAGATATTCAATTATCTCCCTCTGGAATTCATGTCTGGAATTCCTTACCCTGGTAATTCTCCACCTAGTGCAGGCTGGACATAAGGGATGTACAGTTAAAGCAGTCTGAGACCAGAATCCTGTCTCTTGTGAAATCTCTGCCACAGGAAGCTGGGCTGGCACAGAGCCTGCCTTGGCACTTTGTTGTTCCCAACATCCAAGCAGGACATCGGGCCCTGCCTAAGGACTGCAAAGCAGCACCACTGGTGGCCAAGTGGCGTGGCCCGTGCCAAGTGGCCCTGAGGCCAGAAACAGCCGCCAGCATAGCTGAACACGGGGGGACCCCTCAGCCTCGGCTCCAGGGCTCTGAAGCCCTGGAGATTTGCACTTCCCACCTGCAGCAGGAGGATGGGAGGCCCCCACTGAGCCTGCACTGAAGGCAGCGCAGCAGCAGCCAGGGCTCCACAGCGGGGCAAGGCCCTGGGCCTGCCCACACATCCTCTGCTCAAATCCTCCGCCTGGCCACCCTCCTTTGGCATCTCCAGACACCGGGGCCAATCCTTGCTGCCACTGCTGCAGCTTCAGTGCTTTCTGTGCCTGCACTGCCGCAGCTGCTGGGGAACACAACGGCACAATTCCACTCTGGGTCTCAGTTACACTCACACACTGTGCTGCCTGCCATTGCATCGATGGAAAATACACCAGTTCATAGACTTCAACATTTTTAACATTTTATTTCTCTACTCAGGCTTGGTCTGCCTTTGCCCCAGGAAAGAAATGTTAAAGGTTTTTTAAAGGGATGTCCCACCACTCAGTGGAGATGAGTTTAACATCTCAACACACTGGGAATGGCCCAAAAGATATCCACAAAGATAACGACCAGCAGCAAAGCAGCAACGCCCAGCAGCAAACAGCAACCAACACCTACCCCAGACACTGCCCCCGCAGACCCGGAGACACCTGCTCTGCAAAAGGCTGGGAAGGAAATCCAGCAGCTCCCACCTAATTAACATCAGAAGCAAAGAAATCCGGGTCCAATAGGAAACCAAATACTAAAAACTGCACAACTTGAAACTATAGAACATTAAACCAATGGGTTTAGATTGGTTCAGACTGTATCAAGTTTGGGAAAAATCTAGTAAAACCCACGTGTCATGGAATGATTTTCTCTGCACACCCAGGCTATGTGGGGATGGAATGATTTCTGTTGCACATCCTGGCCAGAATCAAGTAATGCCTTGACTCTAACAGTAAAAATATTGGTGGAGTTTTTCCTGCAGTTTCAGGGCAAAGTTTATAGCATTAGAATATTTTTTGTAATAATCCTACTTCTATATGGCTGGTTAGGTTTGGGTCAGGGATGTGAGAATGAGTTTTTACTCTGAGGAGAAGAAGAAAAAACTTAATTGCCTTGTAATTTTTTTGTGTATGTTTGTGCATGGCTCTCAGAGATACCAAAATTTTGCTCTGGGTTTTTTGATGTTCACCTTTAGGCTGCATTTTGCAAAACTAGAAGAGCTTCAAAGGTGACCTTTTCACGCATAAGCAGTCAATAGAATGTTGTTTAAAAAAAAAAAAAAGAGGCAGATTCAGAGGGGGCCACTTGTGACTGGAGGGATGGCTGCCCTGGAAGAGAAGCTGCATTCCAGGCAGCCAGCAGAGGAGCTTTCGAAATGCAAATTAACACTGCTGGGGCAAAGTGGGGACAATGTACCTGGCTCTTCTTGCCTGGGGCAGGAATTTGGCTGATTCCCTCTGCCCCTCACCCCAAGCTCTGCCTGCTTGCACAGATGCAATTGGCACAGCTGAAGGCAGAGCCCATGGTGAGGATCTCTGACTCTGCAACAGAAACTGGTGAAGCTGCAAAGGGAAACAGCAAAATGGAGAATGTTGTGAAAACTTCACTAAAATAAGGAGGGGGATCATCCCTGTGCCCACTCCAACATGTGCTGTCACTCTCTATGCTATACAGGGTGTATCAGAGCACTGGGGCTTTTGCTCTAACAAGTTCAGGGAAATCAGTTGGAATTCAAGTATTTGATGATGTAATTAGAAAAAAAGCGGTCAATTGATGCAGCCCCGGCGTGAGGGAGCGCCCAAAAATGGGGAAAAGAAGAAGGGCCACCAGAACAAACCCTACAACCCGGGGACCGAGCAAGAACTAAACAGAGTCAATGAGTGAATCTGCTTGGAGATAGGGTCAGGGACTTGTACATAAGGAAGTAATGGGAGAAACCATCAGTTCCAATAAATGTTACAAATTGACCCAACAGCTGCTCAAAGTCCTGCTAAATTCCTGAACTTCGAGAAGAACAAAGACTTAACAGAACCATGAATATCGGATGTTATACACAAGGAGGGGTGCATATTAACGAGGACAGTGTTATGAACAGTTTCCAGGTGTTCCCCAGAAACGCGGGCAGGGCTTTCCTAGTTCCCATGGCAACACTAAAAGAAAACTACTAACTCTAGCTAGGTACCGATATTGAAATGCTAATTAGCTAATTGCTCTGTTTGTTTTCTCTAAACTACCTGGGGACAACCGGCCTCCCACCCCTCCACGCTGCCACTCTGAGACTAACATGCAAATAGAAACCCCTTAGGATCATGGGAGTATTTTTAGGAGGGAAAAAAGAATATAAATCAGAAACTGAACACAGTAGAGAAATCCAGGCAAATGCCCTAGCTGAGGAAGAGGGAAACACATCCCCTGATTGACTGTTAACTGTCGCCATCACCTAAGAAGGAACAGACTATATTAGGCTCTGAGAAGTAGGGTGATAGAGAGACAGAGAGCCCTGGTGCTGCCACCACGGAAGGAGCGGGGACAGCTGTTGTTCTGGACTTCAGCAACAGACTCTGCACACCACGCCTCCTCATCCTCGGGCCACCGGTGTGCCACGGTAGGGAGAAAGGACAGCTGCTGCTCGGGACTCCAGTGACCGACTCTGCACGCCGCCTTCCTTCTGGCTGCCTGGGAAAGCTACGACTGCGGGGGCGAGCTCTGCGTCGAGCCCCCTGCCCAGCTGATCTTTTTAATAAAGAGCTGAACATTAATAAAGGCATTAGCCCTGTTTATTTCAGACAGGCAGCAGGCGGATCGGGAAATCTGAACCTTCCAAGTTCCTCAGCCAGTGGGCAAAGACAGAAGGAGATGCGGCCGGGAAAATGAGCATAAAAAGGAGGCTGCGTACTACGACGAGGGCAGAGACGGCACGGCAAATGCCCCACGGCCTCTCCCTCTGCCCAGCAATAAAGTCACTTTGACAGGACTCCTCGGTCTCCTCTGGGCACAGAAACCTCCGGCGACGTGAATTTCCCCGCACGCTCCCGGCGACGGGGCAGCCACCTCTGTCCTAGCCACAGCAAGCGGGACGAGGCAGCGCTGCTCCGGCAGCGGCTCCTGCCCAGGCAGCGGCGGGAAGGAGAGCGCGGGCAGCCGCTCCCGCAGCGCCCTCGGCCCAGGGCCACCACGGGCCAGACACGGCACAAGCAAGCCGCCGCAGCCCCCTGCCGCCCCCTCCGCCCGCAGCGAGCCCCGAGCCCCCGCAGAACCCAGCGCGGCTCCCACCTGCGCCGGGGCCGCCTCCCAGCTCCGCCAATGCCGCCTCCCCGGCCTCCGGCCGCCGCCGCCGCTCCCGGGCCCGCACAGACGCTCCGCCAATGGCGCCGCTGCCCAGCCAGGGCCGCCCTCAGGCCGCCAGCGGGGCCGTGCTTCGCCCCGCTCTCACCAATCAGCGCGCCACAACCACGACTGACGGCACAGCCGGCCAATCGCAGCGAGGGGCGGGCTCTGCACACGGCACCGCCTCGCCCCGCGCTCTCAGGGCCCCCCGGGCTGGGCGAGGGCAAAGCCGCAGCTGAGGAACAGCCCTGGAACGGGCCCGGGCCCGGGCCGGCATCCAGCGCAAACACAAACAAACTTCTCCTCACCTCCCGACACGGCTTTCCCGGCCCTGCGCCTTCGCTGCCTCCGCCTCTGCTGCAAGCCCACGAGCCCCACTTCTCCTGCCCCTAATTCGGAGCATCAGTGCAGCGCTTTGATTTGCCCCCTAAAAACGGAAAACTGTCCCACACCCCTGTGGATGAGTGGGGGAGGGTAGAGATTTCTGGCAGAAAACGACAAAACCTCCGAGCAGGATAATGAGAAGTCAAGGAAGAGCCTTGGATCCAGCTTTCCCCCAGGCCTCCCTCCTTCCAGCTGCACCTCCTCCCCCGGCAGGGCAGGAGACAGGGAATGGGGCCATGCTCACTTCATCCCCCGTGCCTTCTCCCTCTGCTCAGGGACAGGAGTCGTTCCCCTGCTGCACCCTGTGCTCTCTCCCACCGGAGACTTCTCCAGGAACTTCTCCATGCGGAGTCCATCCCCTGGGGCACAGCCCCCCTCCAAGTGCTGCAGCATGAAAAACGCCAATCACTTGTTTTTTTTAATTTTTAAAAGCTTAATAAAATGGTTATAAAAATAGTAATACAATTAGAGTAATAAAAATTTAGAGTTAGGACAATTACAAGACAATAAAAAACAAATAATTACGGACACCTGGATGCTCTCAGGCACTTAAGCTAGGACAAGCATGTTTTGTGAACAAAGGAATAACTCTTAAAGCTCTACACTGTTGCATATTCATACATACTTCATGGTTATGCATACATTCTATTTAAAATAAGAAACTCTGTCTGGAATATGTCAATTCCTTCTTTTAATCCCCACGGCATCTTCGAGTCTGAGCAAGGCCTAAAGAAATTAGCTTCTTCTGGTAAGAAACCCATAAATTCTTCTTCTCTGGAAGATTTAGTTGTTCTGTGACTGTTATCTTGAAGCGAGTATCTCAGTCTTTAAAAAAAAAACCCACATACATTGTTTCTATTTTAAGTACAAAACTACATTTACCATACAATTAAAATGTTAATACAGCACTTCTAATCAATATAATACATATCGTATTCAATTTAATATTTGCAAAAAGCCCATCATATAATATGCATTTTTCACCAAGGACATCCCGAGGCTGCTGCAGGGACAGCGATGTCACCGCTGTGATGTCACTGGGGATGGTGACATCATCAGGGACATCACTGCTGTCACTTGTCCCCTCTCCCCTCCCGCACGAGATTTGAGACAAATTTGGGGAATTTTCTGGGAATTTTCATTGGAATTGTCCCAAATGCTGATGGGAATTCCTGGGGTGACGTCACTGGGGACACTTGGGGACACTCTGAGGACGCTCTGGGGACACTCATGGAGGCGGGGGCGGCTCAGGGGCCGAGTGACCCCCTCGGTGCCTTGCAGCAGAGGCAGCTTTCTGCTGTGGCTGCAGCAGAGCCGGGTTATGAATGACAATAGAATAATTGGCTTCTGCATTTCTGCATTGGCCTCTGCACATTGTTATTGATCACAAGGACTTTGCTATGGTACTTGAGATTGATATTGATTATTGATGATTCCTTGTAGCTGCTCGCTGGTACAATAAAATCGATTTGTTTATGTGTGCACTGTGTAACCAATTTAATGCTAGAGTAATAAATAGATATTATATCATAGGCCTTAAAATATTAAAAATAGATAAATATGAAATAGATCAATGATAAATATTGAAATAGAGACTATGCAGTGTTAAAATGCTTTTGTGTGACTGACTCAGGTGTAAAACCATTCCGTTGTTTCTCACATCTGCGGCCCGGCCTCTCCAGGTGATAACAGTGACACAAACCTGAGAAGAATTTATGAATTTATCAGGGGCTCTGAAACAACAGGATGGAACCATGAGAAGAAATCAAATATATTGACTTGATCTGCAGAATGTCCTGCTGACAAGTCAGAGGTGAGAACCAAAGAAGAGTTCCTGGAACATCCAAACCTGCTGGGAGTGTTTGAATAATGTCAAAACTCAGGAATGAGTTTGCAGCCCTGCAGTGGAACCGGATCCGGAGAACGAAGGGTTAAGTTAACGGCGAGTTCTTTGGCCGAGCGCCAAAACCCTTTTTTATCCCTTACTAAACTTTGTTTAATAATTATTTATAATTATTATTAATTATAATTATTATTAAACTTTGTTTAATAATCCCTTAGTGAACTTTGTTTTTCACACCGGGCTGGGATTTGGGGGGGCCAGGGGCATCCCCAGGCAGTCCCCGCTGCTGAGAACTGACCCCCCCGAGCACCGGGCCCGGACCCCCTTTGTGCCCCCCCCACCCATCACGGGGGTTCCGCCCCCTCCCCTTTGACCCCCGGAGCCACGGGACCCCCAGGAACAGTGCCGGGACTGGGGGGGCCCAGGGATGTGAGAAATGGATTCGTAAAGGATTCCCAAAACCTGGCAGAAAGCTCACACAGCTTTGGACAAGTCCGGGCAAACTCTGAGATTTTATTGTGCCAGTGAGCAGCTGCAAGGAATTATCAATAATCAATATCAGTATTGAGCAGCAGAGCAAAATGCTTGTGGTCAATAGGAACCTGCAAAAGCCAATAGAGAAATGCAAAAGCCTTCTGATTGTTCTCAGAATGTCCCCAAGTGTCCCCAGTGATGTCACCCCAGGAATTCCCATGAGGATTTGGGACAATTTTGATGAAAATTCCCAGAAAATTCCCCAAATTTGTCTCAAATCCTGTGCAGGGAGGGGACAAGTGACAGCCGTGATGTCCCTGATGATGTCATCACTCCAATGACATCACAGTGGTGACATCACTGTCCCTGCAGCAGCCTCAGGATGTCCGCGATGGCTTTTTGGCACTGCTCAGCCACTGTGCGGCCACTGGGGCCACCGGAGCCACCAGGGGGCTTCACGAGGAGCCTGCAGATGTCCCCAAGTATTCCCAGCAGGTGACGCGTGGCCAGGCAGGCACTGGCTTCCCACAGCCGCTCGGCCATGGCAACCTTGGCCACCAAGTCCTCGAGGACATCGGGGGATGCCTCATTTGTTCCCTTCAGAATGGCCTCAATGGCCTCAAGCTGGCGACACGTCCCCCAGACGAAATACCTGGCTCTTTTACACACGACCAACAAGTGCTCCAGGGGCCCCAGGGCCACCTCTGAGCACCGTCCCCTTCTGGTGGCTGCCTCCTCCTCACTGGTGGCCATCTCCTCCTCTCCAGTGGCTGCCTCCTCCTCGTTGGTGGCCGTAGCCACCTGGGCCTCACGCGCGGCCCCTGCCGAGGCCACCTCCTCCCTGTCCAGGGCCACTGGTGGCTGCTGGGCCTCAGCCACTGGGTTGTCCCCAGCTGTCTTCTGATGGGCAGCCTCGTCCTGCAGGTCTCCGGCATGGGTGGTGGCCTCGCTGGTGGCCTCGCTGGTGGCCTCTCCCCGCAGGCCTTGAAGAGCTCGTTGGCCTCCCAGACCAGCAGGCCCTAGCTCTGTGCAAGCACATCCAACTCCTGCCAGGCCCAGGCCGAGGCTCGCACATCGGCCCGGGTGGCCCCAGGGCGGCCAGGGCCTGGCCCAGGAAGGGGACATTGTGGTGGCCCCGGGAGGTGACACCATGGTGGTTCAGGGTCTTACAGAGGCTCCAGGCGAAGTCCCTCAGGCGCTCACGCAGGAACTTTGGGTACACAAGCTGCTGCTCATCCCTCTGTGGCCCAGTCACAGTGGCCGCCACCTTGCCCAGGGTGGCCACCACGTCCACCAGCACCTTCAGCAGCGGGGGGGGACACCTGGGGAGGGGACAAGGGAGGTGTCGGGGACCTGGTGGCCCCTGTGCCCTCCTGGGGTCCCCTCTGTCCCTTTGTCACCCCTTCATCCCCTCTGCCATCCCCCGGCTGTCCCCCCTCTCTGCCACCCTTGGTCCCCTCCACCCCTCTATTACCTCCCCCCTTCCTCCCACACCCTCCTGTCCCCTCTGTCCCCCCCTGTCCCCTCCCCCCCCTCCATGCCGGGATTGTCGCACCTCGTAGGGCTCCATGGCCGCTGGGACACTCTGGGGACACTCTGGGGACACAGGATGATGAACACGCCCTGGTGACTGTTGGGGACACCCAGGAATGTGGCCAGCCGGATGGAGGAAGTAGGAAGAGGTGACGTCACCGTCCCCACTGCCTCCCAATCCGTGGGGCCAGGGCAGGGTCCCCAATGTCCCCCCAGTGTCCCCAGCAGGACCCCAATGTCCCCTGAGTGTCCTCACATGGCCCTGGTGTTGCCCCGATGTTCCCAGCATGGCCCAAGTGTCCCCTTGATGTCCTCTTGGGGACACTGGGGACACATCGGAGTCCTGTTTGGGACCTTGGGGACACCCCCAAGGTGTCCTTTCCCTTGGGGACACCGGGGCCACCCTGATGTCCCCGGTCCCGTTTTGGATCACCACAATGTCCCCACAGTGTCCCCAGCAGGACCCCTGTGTGTCCCATGTCCCCAACAGGACATCAGGGGGACACTTGGGCCTTGTTGGGGAAATGGGGGCAACACCGGGGTCATGTTAGGACACTCAGGGGACATCGGGGTCCCCTTGGGGACATCCGGGGGACATTGGAGACCCCGCCCTGGCCCCGTGGGCAGGGGGGGACGGTGACGGTGACGTCACCTCTTCCTGTTTCCCCTATCTGGCCTCGCCATGTTCCTGAGTGTCACCCAAGTGTGACCCCATGTCACCCGGGCGTGTTCACCTCCAGGAGTGTCCCCAGAGTGTCCCTGGAGTGTCCCCAGAGTGTCCCCAGCAGCCATGGAGGTGTGACAATCCTGGACCAGGGGGACAGAGGGGACAGGGGGGATGGGGGGGGACAGGGGACATAGGGGGTGGTGAAAGGGGGCAGTGGGGGATGGAGGGGACACGGGGGTGGCTGAAGGGGACAGGGGGTTGCAAAGGGGACAGGAGGGAGTGGAAGGAAGGGGGGAGGGGACAGAGGGGAGAAGGGCACCGAGGGTGGCAGAGGGGACAGCGTGGGGTAGCAGAAGGGACGAGGGGGTGGCAAAGGGACAGAGGGGACAGCAAAGCCCTCCAGGGAGAGGCAAAGGGGACCCCGGGAGGGCACAGGGGCCACCGCAGGAGGCCACAAGTGCCACCAGTTCCCTGACACCTCCCCTGTCCCCTCCCCAGGTGTCCCTGTACCCACTGGAGTCACTGGTGGACGTGGTGGCCACCCTGGGCGAGGTGGCGGCCACCGTGACCGGGCCACAGAGTGACGTGCGGCGGCGCGTGTCCCCAAAGTCCCTGCACGTGACCCTGAGGGGATTCACCTGGAGCCTCCATGAGACCCTGGACCACAGCAAAGTCACCTCCCTGGGCTACCCTGGTGTCCCCTCCCTGGGCCAGGCCCTGGCCGCCCTCGGTGCCACCCCTGGGGTCACCTGGGCCGATGTGAGAGCCGCGGTCAGTGCCTGGCAGGACTTGGTGGTCAGGCTCGAGGACAGCTGGGCCCTGCTGGCCTGGGATGCTGACAAGCTCCGTGATGCCTGCTGGCATGCAGCCATCGCCGCCACTGGGGCCAGGGACCCGCAGGATGAGGCCACCCACAGGAGGACAGCTGGGAGCAACCTGGTGGCCATGGCCCAGCAGCTGGAGGTGGCCCTGGACAGGGAAAAGAGGGCCTCGGCAGGGGCTGCGCATGATGCACAGGTGGCAGCGGCCACCAATGAGGCCATGGAAGAGGCCATGGTGGCCATCAGCCAGGCAATGGTGGCCACCAGAAGGGGACAGTGGGCACGGGTGGCCCTGGGGCCACTGGAGCGCTTGGTGGCCGCATGTCACAGAGCCACTGCATTCCCCCAGGAGCTGCAGTGGCGGCTCAGGGCCATCGAGGCCACCCTGGAGGGGACAGAGGAGGCGTCCCCCAATGTCCCCGAGGCCTTGGTGGCCGAAGTGGCCGACATTGAGAGGCTGTGGGAGGCTAGCACCCTCCTGTTCACACGGCACCTGCTGGGGACACTCGGGGACGTCCACGACCTCCTCTTGAGTCCCTGTGGTGGTCGCGGTGGCCCCACTGGCCCTGGCCGCTGTACGGTGGCCAAGCGGTGCCAAAAAGCCATCAAGAACATCCCGAATCTGCTGAAGGACAGTAATGTCACTGCTGTGACGTCATCACAGCAGTGACATCATCAGGGACATCGCTGGTGTCACCTGTCCTCTCCCCACATGAGATTTAAGACAAATTTGTGGAATTTTATGGGAATTTTCATTGAAATTGTCCCAAATGCTGATGGGAATTCCTGGGGTGACATCACTAGGGGCACTCAGGGGCACTTTGGGGACACTCAGGGAGGACACTCTGGGAACACTCAGGGATACTCAGGGGACACTCAGGGACATGCAGGGACACTCAGGGACACTCTGAGGACACTCTGAGGACTTTCCAGGACACTCAGGGACAGGGGACAGTGGTGAATGAGTCCCCTCAAGAGCTCCCAGTTTTCCATCGTGGCCGCAGCAGAGCCGGGTCATAAATGACAATTTAATAATTGGCTTCTGCAATTCTGTATGGGCTTCTGCACTTTTGTATTGCCTTTTGCACAATGTTATTGGACACCAGCAATTTGATATGGTATTTGATACTGATATTGATTATCAATGATTCCTTGTCGCTGCTGGCTGGTACAATATAATCTATCAGTTCATGTGTGCACCGTGTAACCTATAAATAAATAAATACCCTCTGCCCTTTAAATAACCTATAAATAAATAAATACCCTCAGTATAAATCAGACTGGGTTGCTCTGAACTCTGTGTCTGACACATCACCCAACTCCACTGAGGGACAAGTGGTCAATGAAGCCATCACAAGGTTCCCTGAGGGGAGCACAGCCAGGGAGCTGCTTCAAGGCTCTGTCTTGATATATCTCTGTCTGAGATATTTACCCTGAAAACCCTGGGTGGGATAGAAATATACCCAAGCAGATGGCAAGGTTGAAGTGATATCAAAGCCTCGTGGTGTGTGGGTTAAACCAGGGGGTCCCTAAAGCTGGAGATTGGTCAGAGCTTTACCAAGTGAGGCAAAATTATGGTGAATCACCCACTGTTTTTTTAAACAGCCTAAGAGAAACTGCCATCAAATATTGTGATCTAGATCCTGAATCAGCTGATGGTAAAGGACATTTAGCGCTTTTGTTTATGGGTCGGGCTTCCAACCTGATATAAAAAGCAAAGATAAAGGGAATTTGAGATAAATTATTAGAGGTAGCCTTGATGGTGTTTCAAGCCAGGGGCCCAACTGAAAGTGTTAAACCCCAACCTAGCAAGAAGGCAGCTCAGGAAAAGTCACCCAAGAAAGCTTCCACTCGGGAGAAGGACCAGTGTGCATCCTGTAAGGAACGGGGCATTGGAAAAAGGCCTGTCCAGTGCTGAAATAAAAACCATCAGTGCCCCAAGTGCCAGCAGTACAAACCTCCAGCAGCTCAGGCTCTGAGTGATGGGGACCAAGGACTGCCCCCAGCAGGGCCCTCGGTTAGAGCTGAAAAAGGAAAAAAAAATAAAAACCCGTGACTGTCTCAGACACAGCTTGGCCTTAACTGGCCAATCACTCAAAACAACCTCAGCACCTGATGGTGTCCCATTAACAAATCACTGTTCAGTGAATAATCTCCATAACACACTCCATATGCTGAACACCAGGAGCAGAGAACAGAGATAAGAATTGTTTTCTCTTTGTCTCTGAGCTTCCTTGCTGCCTTTCCCAGGGATTGTTCCTTGGGAAGTTGTGTCTTCTGCTCTCAGTGGAAAGAGCTGTGGTCACAATTCACCCTTCTCATGATAACAAAAAGAGAAAGGAGACTGTGTTTGCAACTCTTCGGCTGGGCCCTTGCAGAAACAGAACAAACACGTCTCGAGAGGTTTATCCCTTGCCAATCAAAACCTCAATCAGGTGCTGGCGTAGAAGGATCAGGGAGATTCTTTGCCTGTAGAATATCTGCTTCTATCAAATGTTTAAAACAAGGTTTACAATATAAGAAAACCAAACATTTCCTTCCAATTAATTCTAAAAACATACTTTATTTCCATTTATCTGCCAGTAACTCATCCCTTGTCCACCCACGTAACCAAAAACTGCGGCATTCCTCGGGTAATCACCCTGTGCCACCAACACTGCAGAAAGGGAGCAGATGAAGAAGAAGAAGAAGCCCAATGCCCGATGCCCTCCATCTTGGCTCCATACTAAAACACCCCAAAACCCGAATTTCTCACCCCAGTGACACACTACGCTATTCTCTAGTGTCTGTCTCACACTCTCGTAGGCTCTCGTCCACCTCGATGTCCTGGAAGCTCTCTCCATGGGTGAGGGTCAAAGGCAGTGTTTCTTAGGGGGTCAGGGCCCCTCATAGCAGGCAGAGAAATATTCCCTGTGCCCTGGGTTCCCACAGAGTTTCTGGAAGACACTGGAGCGGCACATTCGGGGTTAAATGCCTTAGAGGGGAAACTGAGTCACGACACTGCACACGTTGTTGGGGCGAGTGGGATAAGCAAAACAAAATACAGCAAAATTGCATGCAAATACCCCAAAGTACCCAGACTGCCCCCAAAATACCATCAAGGACCCCCAAATTACAACAAAATACAGCAAAATTGCATCCAAATACCCCAAAATTGCATCAAAATACGCCAAAATACGGTCAGGGACCCCAAAATTACCCCAAAATACCTCAAAATCCCATCAGGGACCCTGAAATTACCCCAAATCACCCCAAATTACCCCCAAATCCCATGAGGGACCCCAAAATCACCCCAAGTCACCCCAAAATACAGTTAGGGACCCCAAAATTCCCCCAGAATTGCCCCAAAATTATCCCAAAATCCAGTCACTGTCTCCCCAAAATCCCATCAGGGACCCTGAAATTGCACCAAAATACCCCCAGATTAATCCCAAATCCCCCCAAAATATGGTCAGGAATCCCCTAAATCCCATCAGGGACCTGAAATTGCACCAAATCACCTCCAAATCCCATGAGGGACCCCCAAAATCCCATCAGGGACCCCAAAATTACCCAAAGTCCAGTCAGGGATTCCAGAATCCCCCAAAATACAGTCAGGGATCCCAAAATTACCCTAAAATCTGATCAGAGAGCCAAAATTACCCCAAAATTACATGAAAATACCCAAAATCCTATCAGGGACCCCAAAATTACCCCAAATCTTCCCAGAATCTGGTCAAGGACCCCAAAATGACCCCAAATCCCCCCAAAATCGCCCCAAATCCAGCCAGGGACCCACAAAGTCCACTCGGGGACCCCCAACATTCCCTCGGGATGCTCCAAACCCAGTCAGGAACCCCCAAAATCCTCACGAACCCCCTCAGGACCCCCCAAAATCCTGCCAAAAACTCCCTCAGAATGCCCCCAAATCCCCTGACGACTCCCCAAATTCCTTCAGGACCCCCAGTTCCCCCCCAGGATTTCCCAAAGCCCCTCAGGACCCCCCAAACCCCCTCAGAACCCTCCAAAAGCCCACGAATCCCCTCAGGATTCCCAAAGCCCTTCATGACCCCTCACATCCACTCAGGACCCCCCATACCTCCTCACATCCCCTCAGCCCCCTCACATCCCCCCAAACCTCCTCAGGACCCCCAAACCCCCTCAGGACCCCCCAAATCCCCTCATGACCCCTCTCAACCCCCCCATTCCCCCTCAGGAACCCCCAAAATCCCCCCCAGATCCACTCACATCCCCTCATAACCTCCCTAAACCCCCTCAGGACCCCCAGTTCTCCCTCAGATCCCCGCAAACCCCCTCAGACCCCCCACTAAATCCCCTCAGGACCCCCCAAACCCCCTCAAATCCCCTCAGCCCCCCCCCCCCCCAAACCCCCTCAGGACACTCCAAACCCCCTCACAATCCCCCAAATCCCCTCAGGACGCCCCAAATCCCCTCAGACCCCCCCAAAATTCCCGCAAGACCCCCCATTCTCCCTCAGAACCCCCTAAACCCCCTCAAATCCCCCCCTAAATCCCCTCAGGACCCCCAATTCTCCCTCAGACCCCCCCAAACCCCCTCATAACCCACCCCCGGCCCCCTCCTCACCGCCCCCCCCCCGCTCCCGCCGCTGCCCGGGGCTGACCGCCGTCGCTGTCGCCCATCCCGCGCTGCCGGGGGGGTCCCGGGGCTCCCTCGGCGCCCCCAAATTCCCTTCCCGCCCCCCCCCCGCGGCCCCGCTCCGCCGGGCTGGGCCCCACCGGGACCACAATGCACCGCGTTTCCGCCGCGCTTCCGTTTCCCGTGACGTCACCGGCTCGGCCCGCCATTTCGGGCGCTCGTGGTGAGGCGGCTTCGCCGGTACCGCGCGGCTCCGCGCCGGGACCGCCTCTGATCTGGACCGCCTCTGATCTGGGCCAGGGCCGCCTCTGGGCCGGGACTGGCTCGTTGGAGCCCCGGAGCGTCCTCAGAGCGGCCCCAGTGAGCATGGAGCCCCAGGAGGTGCGACGGGGGGGAGTGGGGACACGGCGGGATAGGGGGCCCGGGAGTGGCGGGAGGGGACAGGGGCGAGGGGGCAGGTGACAGAGGAGGGGAGGGGCAGTGGGGGATGGGGGACACGGGGAGTGGCGGGAAGGGGGCAGGTGACAAGGGGGAGGAGGGGATGGCAGAGGGGACAAGGGAGCGACAGAGGGGACAGCAGAGCCCTAGAAGGAGGGGCAAAAAGGACCCCTCGGGGCCACAAGTGCCACCAGGTCCCTGTCCCCTCCCCAGCTGTCCCCAGCGCTGCTGCAGCCACAGGTCACCGCGGTGGCCGTCCTGGATGAGCTGCTGGCCACCATGGCCAGTCTGGACAAGGACTTGGTGCTGCTGCCCGTGTCCCCGTGGGGCCTGCACTGGGACCTGGAGAGGTTCACCAAGGATTTCTGGGCCAGCCTGGAGTGCATCAGTGGCACCTGGTGGCAGCACCGTGGCACCTGCGAGGATGACGATGGTTGCCACGATGACCCTCCCACCTCCCTGAGCCAGGCCCTGGCCGCCTACGCAGGTACGCCGTGGACCAAGTGGGACGATGTGATAATGGTGGCCATCGAGTGGCACGCCTCGGTGGCCGTGCTCGAGGACACCTGGGCCTGGCTGGCCAGGAGGGCCACCAAGCTCCGCGATGCCTGCAGGGAGGTGGCCACTGCAGCAGCCAACATGGTGGCCACCACCAGCGCCTGGGCCAGGGAGCTGCAGGACAAGGTTGCCGGCTGTGGGACAGCTCGGGACATCCTGGTGGCTGCGGCCTCGCAGCTGGGTGTGGCCCTGGACAGGGAGGAGGTGGCTGAGATGGTGGCTGGGCACAAAGCCCAGCTGAGGGGAGATTCCAGGGTGGCCACCAGCCAGGCAACGAGGGCCACCATGGTGAGACAGAAGGTGGAGGCGGCCCTTGGGCTGCTGGAGCGCTTGGTGGCCGCGTGTGACGAAGCCACCGCCTCCCCCCGTGAGCTGCGGCGCAGGGTTGGGGACATCAAGGCCACCCTGGAGGGGACAAAGGAGGCAACCCCCGATGTCCCTGAGGACTTGGTGGCCAAGGTGACCGTGGCCGAGCGGCTGTGGGAGGCCAACGCCCGCCTGGCCAAGGACCACCTGGTGGGGACACTTGTCTACATCATCGACTTCTTCTTCGATGGTAACCCCGACAGCGCTAGTGGCTGCGGGGTGGCCGAGCGGTGCCAAAGAGCCATTGAGGCCATCCCGAGGCTCGTCGGGCCCCCGGAGCGTCCCCGGAGCGTCCCTGGAGCGTCCCCGGAGCGTCCCCGGAGCGTCCCCAGAGTGTCCCCAGCCAGCGTGGAGCCCCAAAAGGTTTGACAAGGGCAGGGGAGAGAGGGACAGAGGGGACAATGGCGGGGAGGGGGCATGGGGGGATAGGGGGGACACGGGGGGGGGGAGGGTGGCAGAAGGCACAGCGAGGGATGGCAGGGGCTATGAGTGTGCTGGCAGAGGGGTGGCAGAGGGGACAGCAGTGGGGGCAGAGGGGTGACAGGGGCTACGAGGGGAGGGGTGGGGGTGGCAGAGGGAACGAGAGGCCGACAAAGGGACGGAGGGGCAAAGGGGACCCCACGAGGGTACAGGGCCACCCCAGGAGGCCACAAGTGCCATGAGGTCCCTGACACCTCCCTTGTCCCCTCCCCAGATGCAGGAGGTGATGTTTGACATTCTGGCCACCCTGGACAAGGTGGTGGCCATTCTGACCGGGCCAGGTCAGCAGGGTGCGCAGCAGCGCGTGTACCCAAAGTTCCTGTGCTCAGACATGAGGAGCGTCATCTGGCACCTCCGTAAGACCCTGGAGCGTGGCAGTGTCACCTCCCTGGGCCAGGCCCTGGCCACCCTTGAGGCCAACCCGGGGGCCACCTGGGCCAGTGTGAGAGCCGTGGCCAAGGCCTGGCGAGAGTCGGCAGCCACACTCCGGAGGAGCTGGGAACGGCTGGCCGAGGAGGCTGCCAAGATCCGCGACGCCTGTGAGGACACGGCCACTGCCCTGGGCTGGGACGTGCGGGATGAGGGCGCCTGCATCGTGATAGCTTGCAGCAACGGGATGGCCACGGGCCACCAGCAGCTGCTGCTGACCCTGGACAGGGCGGAGGTGGTCTCGGTGTCCACAAGTGATGAGGAGGCCAACAATGCCATGGTAGAAGCCGTGGTGGCCACCAGCCAAGCAAGGGCAGCCACCAGGAGCGAACAGGTAGAGGTGGTCCTGGGGCTGCTGGAGCGCTTGGTGGAGATGTGTGACAAAGGCACCGTGTTCACCTGGGACATGCAGCGCCGGCTCAGGGCCATGGAGGCCACCCTGGAGGAGATAAAGAAGGTGTCCCCCGATGTCCCCAAGGCCTTGGCGGCCAGAGCGGTGGAGGCCAAGCGGATGTGGGAGGCCAGCACCAAGCTGTTCATGTGTCAGCTGCAGGGAGTGCTTGGGGACATCAATGACTTCCTCTTCAGTCCCTATAGTGGGTGCGGTGGCCCCGGTGGCCAAGCAATAGCAGAAAGCCATTGAGGACGTCCTGAGGCTGCTGCGGGGACAGTGATGTCACTGCTGTGATGTCATCAGGGCAGTGACATCACTGGGGAGACTTGTGGATACTCGAGTGCCTCCAGCTCCTTGTGTCACCCAGAGCTTCCCAAATGCCACCAGCTCCGAGTGTCACCAAGAGTCCCCCGAGTACCACCAGCTCCGAATGTCACCGGGACCTTGTGCAGGAGAAACTGGGGGGGGTCCTTCTGCCACCAAGAGCCCTCTGAGTGTCACCAGGACTGGCCCAGCACCCGTGTGCAGGTCCCTGGTGTCACCGGGGTCTCTCCCTGTGTCACACACCGCCCTCAGGCACCCACCAGGACCCCCCCAAGCACCGGGACCCCCCCCGTGCATTGACCCCCCACCCCCCCTGTCACCGAGCACCAGGACAGGGACCAGACCCCCCCTTGAACCCTAGGATCCCCCCAGGCAGTGCCACCCCTGAGCACTGGGACAGGGACTGGGCTCCCCCTCCTGCACCGACCCCACCGAGCACCGGGCCCAGACCCCCCTTTGTGCCTCTGCCCCCCCACACCTATCACGGACCTCCCCTTTGACGCCCCAGAGCTGCGGGACCCCCGGGAACAGGATTGGGGGAGGCCTGGGGGTGGGACCAGGGGGGCCCCAAGCACTTGAGGGGTCCCTTGGGGCTCGGTCCTGCCCCCCCGTTATGAGCCAGGACCCCCTGTGAGAAACATAGGTCACAAATTGAAATTTTTATAAAAGTTTGTTAGGGGATAAAATCCTGGCGCTAATTACCAAAAGCTCATCATTAATTAAACCGTGTTCTTTACATCTTGACATCACAGGGGTTCATGCATATTCATGAGGATTCATGCATATTCATAATATTGATATAGATAGTAATATTATATAGAGAGAGTAATTAAATGGAAATGTATATTTTATTAAAATATTTTCGCATTAATATATAAATATTTTGCATTATATAAATTTTTTGCATCAATATATATTTTTTTGCATTAATATACAAACAGATTTTATTTTATGTCACCGGAGCTACCAAGCCCCAGGATTGACTGACAGGGGCTTCTCCCAATCAGATCTCGTATGAAGCTGCAAGCGTTTCACTGGCCAGACCCCAAGGGGACGAGGAGTTTGGACCAAAGAGAATACCCAGACCCGGTCTTTCAAAATGCCCTTTACACGGGGAGGCGTGGAAAATAAATTCCTCTGTTGCCACACTGTCCTCGGGTGAGGTTATGATGCTCGTACCCCCAATCGTGTGTTCTGTTTCTGCTGGATATTCTCTTCTGTGCCTTCAGGACTGGTTCTGAGAGCAAAGGCGGGGAGAACACGAAGCTCAGTTTGTTATCAGGGACTGCACTCACTCCTCAAAAAGCAACACTCCTCCCCATTCTGCTGGACTGTGGTGTCTGGGCACGGACGGGGCAGAACAGAGTGCTCCTTTGCATTTTAGTTACTTTAGCCAGCTGAGGCACTCTGAGTTTTCCCTGGACTGTTTTTTTTTCCCTTGTCTTGGAACCATCTGAACCCGCTCCGGACTGGGAAACACCGAGAAACACCGGGAAACACTGAGAGTTTTGCACTTTGTGACCTGCAGCAGCCATCCCCCGCACTGGAGGGACCGATAACAGAGCAACCACCCACGGGAGAGACTTTCTGAATTGGTCATCTCTTCAGAGCGGTGAAAGAGTTTTGTCATCTGGTGTGGTTCATTTTTAGTGCAGGGGAGCGCTTTGCTTGTTAAATAAACAGGTTTTTTTCCACTTCTCTCCAAGGAAATTTTCCTGAACCAGTTGGGGGGAGGGCCTGTGGGGGTTTGCTTTCTAGGGGGGGCTCCTTCTGGAGGTTTTCTCCCAAATTTGCCCTAAACCATACACTGTAACACTAAATAGTTCTATAAAACTAAATAGCTGTACTGAAAGATTCTCAACAAAACACAGGCTTAAAAAAAGGCAGGAAACTGGAAATTTGCCCAGGGCTGGGTGTCCCTCAGGGCTTTAGATCTTTATCAAACGTCACTTCTGATAGCTGGGATTCTTCTCCTCCTGCTTTAAATCACCTGGGGGCTTCAGCCAGGGCCAATTGTGGGGGTGTGCAGTGTGCCAGGGACTCCTGAGGCACAGTCCTTAGTGGCCACTCGCTGGGCCTTTGGCCTTTTGAGATAACGGCCACACCTGAGATAACAACAGCCACATCTGAGATAACAGCCTGTCATGGTTTGACACTGGCGCAATGCCAGTGCCTTCATAAAAATATACTTTCTCAAATGAATGCTGTGAGATGTTATCAGGAACAGAGCAGAGCAGGCTTAAGCTTAATAACAAAGGAAAAAAAAACTTCATTAAACTACTACTAGTATAAAAGATACACACACTAAATCTAGGATGAAGACTTTCTAAAACACTCTTTTTCTTCTTAATTTCTAAAACAATTACTATGAAACATTACCTGGGATTCTTGATTAAATTACTACTCTTTAGATAATCAATACTCAGTTTATCAAGGGAGAGATGAGTCTTTCTATAGAACCCCCCAGAAAACACAGTTGTTACTTCTTGTGTTTCTATGTTACACATGGCAACTGCCTGGAGAAAATCTGCTAGTGTGACACTCTTCTTTCTATGTTACAGTGCTCTCACTACTGTGCATGGACAAACCGCCTATAGGGCTCTTTTAAGGATGCTTTGCTATGGACTAAAAGGGACAACAGTTCAGCTTCTCATCTTGGGACTACAGTTTCTCTTATTTTTCCCTGGGGCTAAGGGTCCAGGAATAGAGATTGTATATTTCTTGAAGACAGAGGGCATCACTATTTCCTCTTCAGCTTTTCTTTGTTCTTGCCATTCCTGTGCTGGTGGTTGCTGAAGCAGGTCTCCTTGGGTCACCACTGCATTCCCCTAAAATGCAGTCTTTATTGTAAGAGAATTTAGTTCAATCTATGGCTAGCAAGAAAAGTCTAACTAAAACCTACTCTATCATCTCTTTTCACTTAAAAATTTCTTCTTCTAACATTTCAAGTTCTGGACTGTCTCTCTTCTACTATAAATTGAAGAAAACTAATATTTTACAAAGCTTTTATTTCTCAAGAAAGAGTTAAAAGTTCAGACTCCCTAGATAGCTGAAATCTCTGCCTAGAACTCTTAAATCCCACACTAGGCATCATCCCCCCCCCCCCCTCTTTCTCCTCTATCGGCAAATTCTAAGTGCTGTCAGGCTCTCTGTCTCTTTCCCTCTGGGGGTGGGGGGGGGGGAAGAAAGGCATCTTCGCTTCTCTTTACCCTTCTGTCCGCAAGAGCTAACTCAGTTCTAGACTTTCAGCCCCCTCAGCTTAATTAGACCAGGCTGCATGGCTTCCCCTCTCTCACCCAGCCTATGGCTGGGCAGGAGAGAGTCTGCACTCTCTGACGACCAGAACTAAAGAAACAGTTCCCTTAAGAGTTTTTGCTTTTAACCCCCTGTGTTCTCAGAAGTGTGTCTATCTATACTTTCAGTGGTCACTCTAAGTGCCAATATCCAAACCTGACCACTAATTAGTTTAACCCAACTTCCTGAAAAAAAATTCACTTCCATGTTAAACCACAACACAGCCACACCTGCGATAACAACAGCCACATCTGAGGTAACAGCTACATCTGAGATAACAAGAGCCATATCTGAGATAACAACAGCCACATCTGAGATAACAGCTACATCTAAGATGTCACACTTGGTCGCTGTTGAGGCAGGACAGGAACAGAAGAACTCCAGACGGCGAGAAGAAAACTCCACTTTATTTCAAATGCACCACTCTATTTATAAAGAACATTGTGCAGACCAATTTCATTGGTCTTAAATTAAAAACATCTCACACCATCAGTGTGCTCTGAATGATGCACGGTGGCAGAACATATCTAAAAACAATGTGAACAAGAGAGATAGAGAATTATTTACATTCTTTTCCAACTCCCTCCCAGGCCCAGACTGGTAGAAATGTCTCTTTTTCTCTCTGACTGAACTGAGAATATCCACAACGGCCCAAACCCTCCGTGCCCGATCACAGGAGGTCCCGGCCAGGTACAAGCCCATGGGGAGGGGCTGCGGCTGCCACTGGCTCAGGAGCTCTGTGGGCAGAGAAAAGGGCGTGATGGAGGGCTTCCCTTAGTGGTGCCTCCATTGGTGTTGGGTCAAGGTTGAGCTCTGTGAGAAGCTCTTCCCACACTCCCCATACTCGTAGGGCCTCTCTCTGCTGTGGATGCACCTGTGGGTGATGAGGGTGGAGTTTTGCTTGAAGCCCTCGCCGCAGCTGGGGCAGCAGAAGAACCTTTCCTCTGTGTGAAGGGGCAATAGATGAGGCTGGAGCTCCACCCAAAGCCCTTTCTGAAATGAACAGGGCTAATGCCTTTATAAATGTTCAGCTCTTAATTGAAAAGATCAGCTGGGCAGGGGGCCCGACACAGAGCTCACCCCCGCTGTTGTAGCTTTCCCAGGAGGCGTGCAGAGTCTGTCACTGAAGTCCAGAGCAGCAGCTGTCCCCTCTCCTTTCCTTGTGGCACACTGGTGGCCAGAGGATGAAGAGGCATGGCGTGCAGAGTCTGTTGCTGAAGTCCAGAACAACAGCTATCCCCGCTCCTTCCCTTGTGGCAGCACCAGGATTCTGTCTTTCCGTCTCCGCTTCCCACAGCCTATTATAGTCTAGTCTTTTTTAGGTGATGATGACGGGCAAAAGTCATTCAGGGGATGTGTTTCCCTCTTCCTCAGCTAGGGCATTTGTCTAGGCCCCTCTACTGTGTTTAGTTCTTTATTTAGGGGTGTCTTTATCCCCTAAAAAATGCTCCCATGATCCCAAGGGGTTTTTTATTTGCATTTTAGTCCCAGAATGTCTGTATGGTAGGGGGAGGCAGGTTATCTCCAGGTAGTTTAGAGAAAACAAACAGAGCAATTAGCTAATTAACATTTCAATATCGGTACTCAGCTACAGCCAGCAGCCATTCCAGTGTTGCCATGGGAACTAGGAAGGCCCTGCCACGTCTCTGGGGAACACCTGGGAACTTTGTTCATTACACTTCTCACACTCCCCACACTCGTAGGGCCGTTTCCCCATGGGGATCACCTGGTGCTGGATCAGGTCTGAGGACTGGAGCTCTGGCTGAAGCTCTTCCCACATTCCAAGCACTTTGTGGGGTTTCTCCCTGCCATGAGGCTTCTCCACCAGCTCTGAGTGCCGAATGGATCTCCGGCTGCCTTCCCGGCACAGGGGGAATCTTTCCTCCTTGCAGCTCCCGGGCCTGGGTTTGCAGCCCCTCCTTGTATGAGATCTCCAGGGCTTTTCCTCCCCATTGCATTCCTGTGCTGTGGAGCTGCTCAAAATGGCCTCAAAACAGAGGTTCTGCCCCAGGGATTTGTCCTCCCAGGTCTCCGTCTGCAGTTCAGTGCCTGGGGTAAGGAAAGAAAAGGAGAGGAAGGAATGAGGAAGGAGGGTGGACAAGGAGAGGATGGGATTTACCTCTGTGCCAGAGGGAAGGGGAAGGAGATCCCACCAATTCATCCCTGGCAGGATGGCGTTGGCAGCGGGGCTGTCCTGCAGCCAGGGGCAATGTTGGGCTGGGAGATGGAACAGAGGAGAGGGGGAAAGGGGCAGTGACTTCCTCCTCACCTGCCCCAGGGTCCCATGCTATCTTCCTTTTCCTCACAGCCTCCACCAGCTCCATCCGAACAGAGTCTGGGATTGACAAATCCTGGCTTGGGGGAAAAGCAAGAGGTGAGCACCTTGGTCCTGCTGCCCAAGTCCAGCTCAAGAAGTCACCGCCCTGTTCAGGGTCGGATGGGCCCAGACCCTGCTCATCTCCAGCCTCCCCCACCCCTCCAGGCTGCAGGGATCCCCCAGCTCCGGGATTGGCCCTTGCTGCTCTCCCCACTCCGATGCCAATTGGAACCCCAAAACCAATGTTCCCCCAAAAGTGTTACCACTGCCCCAGCCTGTACAGAGAGATCGCCACAGAAACCCTCCACAATTCTCCAAAGGGACATCTGCATCTCACCTTTGGGCCAATGCAAGATCCAAATATCCCCTTCCCTGCAAAAAAAAACCTCCCAGAAACCCCCCAATGGATTTGGGGCGAGCTCCCCCTCCCCACTCACCTGTGGGATCTGGGGGTGTCGATGCTGCCAGGGCCAGGGGAGCTGCAGCCTCAGTAGACGGGCAGGAAAACCATGTGGTTCTGCTGTGGCTCCTCCTCTTCCTCCTCCTGTTCCTGCTCCTCCTCTTCCCCGTCCTCCTCCTCCTCCTCTGTGCCCACGCAAGATCCCCCTTTCCCACCCACTTCTCCCCCATGGCTGCAGCACCACCAGCTTTTGGGTGGAGGGAACCCCCCCATGAGCCCCCCAGGGATGGGCAGGGGGCTTGGGGACCTACCCAGGGCAAATCCATTCCCCCTCAGTGAAACATAAACTTTAAGAGATTTAGAGATTTTAGAGGAGCTAAGATTTTAGTTAGAGATAAGCCTTACTAGAGTTAATTAAAATAAAAGGATTCTGTAAGTAGGCCTTGATGAAGTTAAGAGTTAGTAGTTATCTAATAATTGATTGCTTGTCAATACAATGTTTAGTTAGCTGGGTTTATAATGAAGAACATAGAAACTGACAAATAGCTTTTAGGAACATAAGACAATTGTGGGCCTCCTCTGTTCTGAAACCAATTGAAGACAAGGAATGGGAGTTCTACCAAGGTTCATTTGTCATATTTGCATTGAAAAGGTAGAAAGGTCAGAATGAGGAAGACTTCATTTACTTCCTCATTTTGGGACCCCTCCCCATGAAAGGGACCACCGATCCATTTCAAGGAACAAACTACACATGCTTAATAGCTTTTGAAATTATTAGCATACGAAGCGAGGAATGAGATGTACTAAATTATGAATATGTATTTGTATTTTGGGTATTCGATTCTTGTGTGGATAAAAGGACTCTGTAATCATTTGAAAGGTGCAGTGTGTATTTGGGAGCTATCCCACACGCTGCCCGGCGTCGCAATAAACATACATTTTCTAACTTTAAACTGTTAGAGAGTTTTTCTCCGTCACAATTGGATATCGGTGCTAGATCAATATCCATATTTCTTTAATAAATCATCAGAGCCATAGGGAATCACTCCAGGGATCAAGTGATGGGGACACTAAGGGATCCCCATGGAACCACCCTTTTTCTGTCCCATCCCTACCTTTCCCTCCCCACTCCCATCCTTCCCCCAACAGAAAGATCTCTCCAAACTCAACCTGGGGTCCCATACCGCTCCCACTCAGAATCCTCTTTTCCCCTGCTCTTCCACCCCTTCCCCATTGTCCCTCCACCTCCACCTCTCACATCTGGGCTTGGATTTGGGGGATCCAAGCCCCTCCTGCTCAGTCTGGGGGTCACATCCCCCCTTTCTCTCAATTCAGGCAGCTCCTGGCAGCTTTTTCCTGGGAGGAATCCCTCAGTTTTGGGAATTTGGGGTGTAGCTCAGGAGTGTGACAGCTCTGTCTGGCTTTCCCCACCCTGCTGTGGCCCCTCAGCTGCCTGTCACCCTGGGGATGCTGGGAGTTCCCTCCTGGGGACAAGGACATTCATCCCCTTCCAGGAGCCCAATGTCCAGCTGGGGCTCCAGGTCAGGGGTCCTTGAGCAGTTGCCCCAGAACCTCCGCCAGGGTCTCCAGCGCAGCCAGAGCCACTTGGCCTCGGCTCCCCAAAGGCCTCAGCAAGGCCCAAGTCCCTCCCAGGAACCCTCAACTCCGTCAAACCCAGCATCCCCCACATCGCCTGCCAGTTCCCCCCATGGCACTGGCCCCACATGTCACTGACCATGCCCCACCATCTCCTCACCCATGGCTGTCTCCCCACCATATTTCCATCCTGGTCATTGTCCCACACATCTCCATCCATGCCTGTGTCCCCCCCATGTCTCCATGAATGGCCCTGTCCCCCTCCATGTCCATGCATGCCCATATCACTCTCCATGTCTGTGTCCCACCATGTTGTGTCCTACCATGACCACACCCATGTCTTAGTTCAATGTCTATTTTTACCCCAGCATTGGATATTTTGAAGGGATGAAGAGAAATGAAAAACAAATCAAGGCCAAAAGAAAAGGATTTCCATGTCCGTGCCAGCTGAGGATCCACGTGCTTGGATAGAAGGGAAGAACCTTTTCTGGTGGAATTCCCACCCCACTGTCTCCAAAATCTTGGTTTTTTCCAAAGTTTTTCACCATTTGGCTGCAGAAGATACCCTTGGGCAATAGGAAATCAAAATCATGGAATCCCTGAAATTGGAAAAGACCTCCAAGTACATTCAGTATTCCTTGATGCCACCAGAAGATAGGACTGAATGCACAAGATGTTCCGGGGTTGAAAGTCAACAAATCCACTCTCCCCAAGGAATTCCCATTTTTGGTCTGTGTCCCGATGGATGCTCCTGCCCCTGAGTTCATCCAGGTGCCCACAAGGAGCCAGGAAGCTGTGGAGCACTCCATCCAGGTGTCTTCCCAACATGGATCACCAAGACAACAGATCACCAGGGCTCTGCCCAATGGGGGTCACTAAGGAACATCCAGAGTGGATCCTCTCATGGAGGATGGAGCTGGAGCACCACACGGAGCTCTTCCCACACTCAGGGCACTCAGAGGGCTTCCCTTAGTGGCGCCTCCGTTGGTGTTTGGTCAAGACTGCGTTCGTGGAGAAGCTCTTCCCACATTCCCCACACTCATAGGGCCTCTCCCCAGTGTGGATGCGCCGGTGCACAGTGAGGTTGGAGTTGCGGTTGAAGCCCTTCCCACAGTCGGGGCAGTGGAAGGGCCTCTCATCTGTGTGAATCCGCTCATGTTTGAGGAGAGTGGAGCTGGTCCGAAACCTTTTCCCACACTCAGGACACTCGTAGGGCCTCTCCCCGGTGTGGATGCGCTGGTGTGTTTTCAGTTTGGAGCTCCGCCCAAAACCCTTCCCACATTCCAAACAGGTGTAGGGCCATTCCCCAGTGTGGATCACCCGGTGCTGGATCAGGGCCGAGCTTCCTCTGAAACTCTTCCCACATTCCCCACACTTGTAGGGCCTTTCCCCAGTGTGGATCTTTTGGTGTTCCATAAGCTGGGAGTTCTGGCTGAAGCTCTTCCCACACTCCCCACACTCATAGGGCCGTTCCCCAGTGTGGATCCTCTCGTGTTTCCTCAGGCCAGAGCTGTATCTGAAGCTCTTCCCACATTCCCTACACTCATAGGGCTTTTCCCCAGTGTGGATCCTCTGGTGTTGCATCAGGTGGCCCTTCTGGCTAAAGCTCACCCCACATTCTCCACACTCATAAGGCCAGTCTCTGGTGTGGATTACCTGGTGCTGCATCAGTTGGCCCCTCCGGCTGAAGCTCTTCCCACACTCCCCACACTCAAAGGGCTTTTCCCCAGTGTGGATCCTCTGGTGTCGCATCAGGCTGGAGCGGTCGCTGAAGCTCTTCCCACATTCAGGACACTCGTAGGGCCGTTCCCCAGTGTGGATCCTCTGGTGCTGGATCAGGGTGGAGAGATGGCTGAAACCCTTCCCACAATCCAAGCACTCATAGGGCCATTCCCCAGTGTGGATCCTCTGGTGCCGGATCAGGTTGGAGCTCTGGGTGAATCCCCTTCCACATTCCAAGCAGGTGTAGGGCCGTTCCCCAGTGTGGATCCTCTGGTGCTCGATCAGGGTGGAGCTCCGGCTGAAGCTCTTCCCACACTCCCCACACTCGTAGGGCCGTTCCCCAGTGTGGATCCTCTGGTGCTGGATCAGCTTGGAGCTGCAGGTGAAACCCTGCCCACATTCCAAGCACTTGTGCGGCTTCTCCCTGCCACGAGGCTCCTCCACCAGCTCCGAGCTCCGGCTGGATCTCCAGCCGCCTTCCTGCCTCAGGGGAGCTCTTTCCTCCCCGAAGCTCCCTGGGCTGGGTTTGCAGCCCCTCCTCCTGCAGGATCTCTGGGGCTTTTCCTCCTCCTCCATCCAGCCACACCCTGGCAATGACAAATCCTGGTAAGGGGAAAAACAAGAGGAGAGCACCTTGGACTGGGAGTTCCTCCTTGCCCAAGGAGGAACAAATTGACACAGCTGCTCAAAGTCCCGCTAAATTCCTGAACTTCCAGAAGAACAAAGACTTAACAGAGCCATGAATATCGGATGTTATATACAAGGAGGGGTGCACATTAACGAGGACATGCAGCAGGCGCATCGGGAAGTCTCAACCTTCCAAGTTCCTCAGCCAGTGGGCAAAGGCAGAGGGAGATGCGGCCGGGAAAATGAGCATAAAAAGGAGGCTGCGTACTACAACAATGGGAGAGACCGCATGGCAAATGCCCCACGGCCTCTCCCTCTGCTCAGCAATAAAGTCACTTTTACAGGACTCCTCGGTCTCCTCTGGGCACAGAAACCTCCGGCGACGTGAATTTCCCCGTACGGCCCCGGCGACGGGGCAGCCACCTCTGTCCTAGCCACAGCAAGCGGGACGAGGCAGCGCTGCTCCGGCAGCGGCTCCTGCCCAGGCAGCGGCGGGAAGGAGAGCGCGGGCAGCCGCTCCCGCAGCGCCCTCGGCCCAGGGCCACCACGGGCCGGACACGGCACAAGCAAGCCGCCGCAGCCCCCTGCCGCCCCCTCCGCCCGCAGCGAGCCCCGAGCCCCCGCAGAACCCAGCGCGGCTCCCACCTGCGCCGGGGCCGCCTCCCAGCTCCGCCAATGCCGCCTCCCCGGCCTCCGGCCGCTGCCGCCGCTCCCGGGCCCGCACAGACGCTCCGCCAATGGCGCCGCTGCCCAGCCAGGGCCGCCCTCAGGCCGCCAGCGGGGCCGTGCTTCGCCCCGCTCTCACCAATCAGCGCGCCACAACCACGACTGACGGCACAGCCGGCCAATCGCAGCGAGGGGCGGGCTCTGCACACGGCACCGCCTCGCCCCGCGCTCTCAGGGCCCCCCGCGCTGGGCGAGGGCAAAGCCGCAGCTGAGGAACAGCCCTGGAACGGGCCCGGGCCCGGGCCGGCATCCAGCGCAAACACAAACAAACTTCTCCGCACCTCCCGACACGGCTTTCCCGGCCCTGCGCCTTCGCTGCCTCCGCCTCTGCGGCAAGCCCACGAGCCTCACTTCTCCTACCCCTAATTAGGAGCATCAGTGCATCGCTTGGATTTCCCCCAAAAAGGGAAAACTGCCCAAAGCCCTGTGGGTGAATGAGGGAGGGGAGAGATTTCTGGCAGAAAACTCCAAAACTCAGAGCAGGATAATGAGACGTAAGTGAATGCACAATTGCAATAGCACAAGGAGTTCTCAAGCACACGCAATCTTTTCTAGTATATACAAGCACAGTTTTCTGATCAGTGACTGGATGAATCTCGAAGTGGCAGATACTTTGTTTAGTGTCAAGACACGCTATTGTAAAATGCAGGCGAACCCAATGGGAAGAATGATGATGTCTGACTTAGTTCAGAAGGCTGAATGATTTCTTTATTATAACTATGCTATAATACATTAATATACTATATAAAGGAAGATACTAAAACTACATACCTACTTTCTCTAACTGTCATATCTAACTACTCACAACTTGTGACCCTGTTCGCGAGAATCCAGACACAGGTGGACTTGATTGGCCACCAGGCTCAAACAATCCTCACCAGAATCCAATCAAGCAATCACCCCAGGTAAACAATTCTCCAAGCACATTCCACATGAGAAAAACAAGGAGCATAAATAGAAATTGTTTTCTCTTTCTTTCTCTCTGTGCACCTCTATCAAAAATCCTGAGAGAGAGAGAGAGAAATGTGCATGCCACAACGCATATCTTGAGCATCAATAGTATTGCTTTCACAAATGTATCCTAGTTGTTCCCCAGTAGCATAAGATTCTAAGTTTACTGTTTGCCACTTTTCAATCACCTTTCATGCCCGCACCCTATGTTCTGGGGGGTAGAGCACCATTTTTCATAATTTAATCCTAGTGCGATGATGGGGTGGATAACATAAAAAGTGGCATTACGTACAGTAAGTACAAAGGCAGTGCCCACATTAGAAGCAGGATCATAGGTCACAGATGCTTCTGAGATTTCTTTATATAATCCAAAAATTTACCATAGTCCACCAGGACATTCTCTCAGAATGAATGGCATTATCCCAGACAATGCTTTGAATTTCAGCTGGAAAATTACTTTCACCCTGTCCTAGGTTGACTGTATGATGCTTGTATCCCCAGTTGTCTGTTCTGTTTATGCTGAATAATAAGTTTTGCACCTTTAGGACTTATTCCAAGAGTAAAGACAGAGAAAAGAAGTGCAGAGTTTGTTTTCAGAAACTACACTCACTCTTCCACATTCCTTCTCCCAGACTGTGTTGTCTGCAGACAGACAGTGAGACAGAGCTCTCCTTTGCTTTTTAATTAGTTTTAGCTAACTGAAGCAAAGAAGTTCCCTAGACTGTAGTTTTTTCCTTTTCTTTAGACCTGCTGAAACCTGCTCTAGACCAGAAGAGCACCAGCAGCTCACACCTGTGGCCCAGTGGGCCAGGCCTGGGCCACAGCATTTCCAGCGCCAGAGGGAAAGATAAGAGACTGAGTGAGCCGAGCTGCAACCCAGGCAAGAGAGGAATTTTTCTGAGTTTGTCTCTCTTTTAAAGCAGCAAGAAATTTCATTGTTTAATATTGTTTAAGTTTTCTTGTTTAATGAACAGTTTTTTCCACTCTTCTCCAGGGAAGTATTTTTCCCCAAACCAGTTAGAGAGAACGGCCAATTGAATCTGCCTTCTAAAAGAACCCCTTTGGAGATTCTCTCCCAAATTTACCCTGAACCAGGACAAATACATTTATTGGTGCCCAACGTGTGGCTCAAGAATGTGAAAAAAACCTTTATTAATTACATTTTTATTGTGTTTGTTCTATAGTGGGTTACAGCAGTCAGTAACCATGTTACTTATACTCATAATGTCTCTTGGGGTAGAGGCCTTCATGTAGCTCTAGTCTCTAAGGTTCTTTGAGGTTTTAGTACCTTTTTAGTCACTAAGAATATTGTCCCTTACACATAGTTTTTACAGTAGAAGAACACAGATTAAAATAGCTATTGTACTAGCCTTAGTGATAGTAGTTTATAGAGCATTTACAAAAATACTGGAGTCTGTTCAAGATATGTATAGTTTATAGTTTCTTCATCCTACCCTGTATCCTACTTCCAGTAGTATGCTTTAGGAGTTTATTAGTAATTACACCCAGTTTATTAGAAGAGGAGCAGGAGATTAGGTTTTCCAGCCTCTCCTTTCCTTCTTCTCCTTTAAATCTGTTATGTCACTTCTAAGAATGTTCAGTTTTCCCTAAATGTTAAAGAGATCATCTTTCTAGTATCTTTCCTAGTTAACATCCTTTATACAGTCCACAGCTTCTCTAAAGTGAAAGCTGAGATGTCCAGAAGAGCTGATGAGACCCCTGACCCAGGTGTAGAAACTCCTGAGTAGTGTAGAGAATGAGAAAATATAGGCCAAATCTTAAAATAATTTTCTGACCCTGTAGAGTGGGATTTTCCCCATGAACAAATTCAGAACCCAGATAAGGTAGAGAACTACCTGAAAGAGAAGTGCCATGATGACTCTAGAGAAAAAAGAAACATTGCAATAAGCTAGACCCTAGCCTATGCTTATCGCACCCTACTAAATACTGTAAGGCAGCAAACAGAGAAAGGAGGGCAGGGAGATAAACCAGCAGCTATCCCAGTCACTCAGGCTGCAGCCAGCGCCCCAGCTACTCAAGTTGTAGCTAATCCAGACAGTAACCCTAAGCCACTGGCACTCGCTATAAGAAAGAAACACACAAGCAAAACCAATTGACCAGTGACCGACAATAATGATCCAGGAAAAAGACCCTCAAAGCCAATTACTAACACAAAAGCTAAAGTTAAAGCAACTGATACAAGATCAGAAGCCACTATTAAGTCCTATTCCCTGAAGAACCTTCGTAGCCTAAAAAAAGATTACACTCAAAAACCTAATAAATCTATAGTTAGTTAGTTAATCCATCTTTAAGATGCTACAAGGGAGGCTACGATTTTAGACAGTAGTGAAGCAAAGCATTTAAGATCCCTATCACATGATCCAGTTATTGACCAAAGAATGTGAAGGGGGCTGACTCTCAGAGTCTCTGGGCACAGGTCCTAAGAAATGTAGCACAAAGACATCTGTATGCAGACAATCTTTATATGCAACAAATCCACTAAAAGACCATAGAACAAAGAATTCAACTCTTGAAGAAAATAGCAGTAACAGAAATTGTCTTCTCAGATGATATAACCACTGTAAATCCAAACTTAGTACCGTGTACACCCGTAATGTAACAGAAACTTATTCGACTTAAGCCACAAGCTTCTGCTTTAGCAATAATAAAGCAAAATGATAATAAAGAGACTGTGCTTAATATGACCAAAAAGCTCCAAGCATGTGCAGATGCTATACGTGGCCTAACACATACCAAAATTGCAGCAATAGAAACACGTTTGCAGAAGTTAGAAGACAAGATAGAAGAGAACTATTACAGCCTGGCGGTCCCCAAGGGTCCGTCTGGCCCCCAGGGCAGCAGCTGCCGTAGGTGTCCTGGATAGCACTGTGCTGATGTGCAGTCTGGGCCCCCCAGCTAGCTCCGAGCCGCTGGCTACTTTGCGAGCACCTGTGGAGTGATTTCAGCTCTTAGTGACTTCAGCTCTTAGTGATTTCAGCTCTGTGCTCGCAAAGTGCCTCAGCAGATGCAGGGAAGGAGAGAGGTGAAGGCTGTGTGGAGTTCTGCGGAGATGTCTTTATTGGTAGTTTCTGCAAAGGGTTCCAGTGACAGCTCTTCCGTCTGAACAGGGCAAAGGTATGGGTTTATATAGGCTGTTGAGGGATCAGGATTTGTCCTATGGCTGAGGTCGAGGAGAATACGACCTATAGCCTTACAGAGAGATAACAGGGGTCTGATGTGCTGAAGAGAGACCACTCTGTTCCACTCATCATGACTCTGCATTTCTTATCTTAGGCTAGTGACCTCCATGGAGGCCTTGCTATAACTCCACTCTCTGTATTTAGTAAAAATGCATGTTCTATAGTTCTTTTGAAACAGTTGACAAGGCATGAGAACATAGTTAACACAATGACAATTACAATGAAAATCCACAAAATTCCCTTAACCAAAGATGCAACCCATCCCGTTAATCCCCATTGACTGAAAAGGTCATTAACCCAGTCTGGGTTGTTTTCTACTTTTAAGTCCTCCACAAGTTCCTTCAGTTTCTGGATGTTTGCGTGGATGGATTCTGAGCGTGAAGAGAGGTTGAAACAACACATCCCTTCAAAGTCTTCGCAGCCATGTCCGTGGGCTAGCAGTAGGAAATTGATCGCTGCTCGATTTTGAAGTGATGCATGTCTCCTGGTTTCTTCTTCCTTTAAAAGATCACTTAGGGTGGCAGAGGTAGCATTGGCTTGCTTGCTGAGCCAGCACCCTAAATGATTTATTTCCCCAAGAGCTTTAGCTGCAGCTACCCAGGGTAGGAATAGCGAGACTGCAATCTTTTTTGTTTTATTCCAATCATATAATTTTGGATCGCAATTTTCATCAAATTCCATGTAGGATCTTTTGTGGCATTTTAATTAGCTTTCTTTTTTCCAATTATGTAACAAGGTAATATTTGGAGTGAGGGTGGAAAGTTTTCCAAGGCTACAGGGACCTCCCTGAAGGCCGGAGGGAATCCCAGCCCATACTCTGTCACCACAGATGAGAAAAGTTCCCTTGGGTAATACTTTGGGGTGGAGAGAGGATACAGAGATCACCCGAGCGGTGTAATTGCACCAATCCAGATAGTTATAGGCTTTGTTAATGGGTGATACATCCTTTCTGTATGTGTTTTTTGTCTGGTCAATTTCTGGCTAATTGCTCTTTGGACGTCTAAAGTAAAATTTGATGCAGTATGCTGCCTTGGAGGACCCCAACAGGTCCAATTCTTGAGGTTCCTCTTGAGCATTGGGCAACATTTTTGTCCACTCGTCCCAAGTATCTACCATGTTGGGTCTCTTACCTGTGGTGAGGAGAAGCTCTGAATTGTAGGCGGGCCTATCGTCTGCTATGAATGGAATCCCTACTAAACATGTGGAAACTGGGTTATCAATGCTTCCCATGGATAAGCACATGTTATCCTGTTTTAATGTTTTTGCTAAGGTTACCCAAACATTGTGGCTAGGCTGTGGGCTAATCCAACTGTAGGCATACTGTATGTTGAAGAACATCCAGGCAGCGGTGAGGACAGCACCGATGGAGATAATTTTCATCTTTGGATAAGGGTGGGGCTTCTGATAGGGAATATAAGCAACATTTGTTATCTTTATGGTGGTAGGAGAGGGTTTTCTCTCTTGTTCCTTTCCTTCCCTTCCCTCCCCCCCTTTTTTTTTTCTTTTTTTTTTTTTTTTCTTTTTTTTTTTTTTCTATAAGCTAAGGATAGGGGAGTGGGTGTAAGGTTAGAGGTTTTTGGTAAGAGCTAACAAGTTAGGAAGGGAAAGCAATAGGGTTTTTTAGGGTAAACAAAGGGTAATAACATATCATTCAGAGAACAATTTGTATTCAGGTTGTTTCTAGCTTATGGCTTAACTGCTACAGCAGAATGTTTTTCCACTCTCTGTTTTGTCTGCTGTCGCGTAATGGGATGGTCTTCTGTATGTGGACATTTGGCGACGTCTTCGTCTCCAGGCAGAGCTTGTCTGATTTTGAGGAGGTCTTGTATTTGACTCCGGAGAATTCTTGTCACTGTTTGTGGGAGTAGCGTTTGCATTGCCTAGGTATGGCTTTATGTTTTTTCCTGGGTACCATCTTGGACCCGATGGTAGTAGAACACATGCATACACTCTACCCCAAGTAATCAACTGGAAAGGCCCAGAAATTTGATGTGTTTCCGGGTCCTTCACTAGCACTGGTGGTTTCTCAGTGAGCTTTGCTTGGGTGGTATTTGCAAAGTGGTGAAGAATTGGCGGGTCAGGCTCTGATGTTGTACCACTTAGGAAACTGATGACGTAGAGAGCCTTGCAAAGTCTCTCAACTGAAGATATGATTTTTGTCTCTCTTCGCTGCTGATTGAGGACTCTTTTGAGGGTTTGATGTGTCCTTTCCACAATTGATTGTCCTGTGGGATTTGCTGGTATACCTCTCTTGTGTTCTATTCCCCATTCACTGAAGAACTCTCTTAATTTTGTCCGTTTTGATTTGTTTCGGTACTCCCAGGGTGGTGAATGCAAGGAGTAAGTGCTTTATGGTGTGCTGTGTAGTTTCTCCTGGATGAGCTGATGCAAATATTGTTCCCGAAAATGTGTCGACCGATACATGCACGTATTTTGACCTTCCAAAAGGTGTGAAGTGAGTTACGTCCGCCTGCCACAGCTGGCAGCTGTTCAGTCCTCGGGGGTTGACTACTGTCCCCATCGAGGGTATCTGGTAATTTTGACACTTGGGACATGTGGCAACAATAGCTTTTGCTTGATCTTTTGAAAGCTTGAACATTCTAATAAGGGCAGGTACATTTTGATGGTAAAATGCGTGTGACAACTTTGCCTGGGCAAAGATGTCAGGAATGTGAGCAGTTTCTATTGCCATGGCCAATGCGTCCGCTTTCCTATTCCCTTTTGTGATGAAACCTGGGAGATCAGTGTGCGACCTCACATGCATTATATGGTAAGGTTTCTTTCTGTGAGAGATTAAACGTGTTAATGCCGAAATCAATTGATGTAACTTTGGATTGGAAACCTCTTTGAGAAGAGCGTGTTCTGCTCTCATAGCTATACCTGCAACATATGCAGAATCTCTGACCAGATTAAAAGGTTTGTCTTTGAATTTCTCAAAGGCTCTGACAACTGCTGCTAATTCTGCAATCTGTGGAGATCCCTCCACTATTTGGATATCAGACTCCCAATTTTGAGTCTTAGGGTCCTTCCAAGTCATTACAGATTTATGGGATGACCCTGAGCCATCTGTAAAGATTGTTAGAGCTTTGAGAGGTGTTTTACTTTGGCCTAATTTTGGGGTCAGATTAAAGACTGCATTAAAAAGTTTGTGTTTTGGGATATGAATGGAAATTTGGCCTGTATAGCTGTCTAGGGCAAATTGGAGGTTTTCATTGGTCTGGAGCAAATGTTCCAGATCCCTAGTGGTTAGTGGCAAATATATGCATGTGAACTTACACCCAGAAAGGGAGTGGAGGCAAGTTCTGGCCTTTTTTATTAAATGTCCCATTATTTCCTGGAAGGTGGTAATTGTCTTTGAAGGTTGGTTGTTTGTAAAGATCCATTCCAGTGTCAATAAAGGGTCTCAGAGTTGAAGATCCCATTGGAAGATCAGTCCATAAAACCGAGGTGCTTTTCCGAGGATGACGAACTGGAAAGGCAGCTTGGGCTCGAAGCAATGGGCTTGGCATGAAGACAGGGCTTCTTGGACATTGGCGATGGTGTCTTGGGCTTCTGTTGTGAGTGTGTGTGGAGAGTCTAGGTCTTCATTGCCATGAAGAAGGTTGAACAGGGGAGCGAGGTCCTCTGTTGTAATTCCTAGCAAGGGGCGTACCCAGTTGATGGATCTGCACAGACTGTGTAAGTCTCTCAAGGTTTTTGGGTCATCTCGGATAGCAAACTGCTGGGGTACAATTGTCCTTTCTCGGATCAGGAATCCAAGATAAGTCCATGGGTTGGTGTATTGTATTTTGTCCTCACGGATCTCGAACCCTGCTTTTTCTATGGTTTCGATTGTCCCTTTAACTGCTTTTTCTAAGTAAGTTTTTTCTGATGCACAGACCAGGATATCATCCATGTAGTGGTAGATGATCACATCTGGAAATAGACAGGATGTGAGCGACGTACCTCTGGCATATGGTGGGTGAGCCTTTTAGTCCTTGGGGGAGATACAACCAATGGTATCTTTTGAGTGGAGCCTCTCTGTTAAGAGAGGGAATGGAAAAGGCAAACTGTGGAGCATCCTGGGGGGGCAGAGGAATGCTGAAGAAGCAGTCCTTAATGTCTATGATGGCAAGTGTCCAGTCTCGGGGCAGCATCGATGGTGAAGGCAGCCCAGGCTGGAGGACACCCATATCCTCGAGTACCGCATTAATTTTGCGAAGGTCATGGAGGAGCCTCCACCTGTCCGTCCCATGTTTTTGCAGTACAAAGACTGGAGAATTCCAAGGGCTGGTGGTCTCGACGATGTGACCTTTGGCGAGCTGTTCTTTCACAAGGGCTTGTAGTGCGCGCAGTTTTACTTTAGAGAGGGGCCACTGGTCAGTCCAGATTGGGTCTTGGCATTTCCAGGTGAGCTGAGGGGTATCTGGTAGTGTGCCTTCCTCAGTGGCCCCAGTCAGAAATCCTGACTGGGAATATGTAGGGGGGCCCCCCACTGGGATAGAACATCCCTTCCCCAAGGGATGATTCTTACCACGAATGGGCGGATAGTTGCCAGCTTGCCTTCCGGCCCTTCGATGAGGATGTTGTGCTTGCTTCGCATGGACACTGTGGCTCCACCAATCCCTGAAATCATTCCTGCTACCGGTTGTAGTCCCCAGTGTGCTGGCCATTCTGAGCGAGTGATGATGGTCACATCTGCACCGGTGTCCAGCATCCCTGGTAGGTGGAACTTTTCTCCTCTGTAGGATAGACCACACTCGATGGTAGGCTTGCTTGGTCCCACAGTTTGTGCCCACATTACTGTCGGATTGAGAGGAAGCTGTTCCCTGTGATTCTTTGGGAGTAGAAAGGCTTGTGCGATAGGAGTTCCCTTTGAAAGAAAAAATGGTAAGTCCATGCAACACAGCTGAACAGAGATTTCTTGTCCTGGGTGCACTGTTTGTACCTCTGGAATGACAAAGTTTTTCTCTGGGCCATGGAGAGTGTCCCCTATAATTAAAATGTTAAAAGGACCATCTTTTGGCCCATGCTTGCCTGTGGGAACACGATAGACATCCTTATTATTAAAGTCAATGGATAAAGCAGTTACCAACTGGCGCCGTGTTCCCATCTGTGTCTCTCCGTGGGCTGGATCCTCTCCACGTGGCCTGGAATCTGCTGGGGTGATGCGTGACTGGATCTGGGTGGCTTTTGATTTGTTGTCTTTGCGCGGGGCCTGGCCACGCTCCGCTGGAAGTTTCCCGAATGCTGTTGGTATCGCTGCTGGTTCTGGGGTCTTTGGTAGGTGTTACGGGTGTTTCGGGTAGGTGACCTGTCTGGACAGTCCTTCATGAAATGTCCAAATTCCCCACAGTAATAGCAGCAGTCCTGGTCTTTGGAAGTTACTACTGCATACACACCAGAAACTCCTTCTGCAATTCCCTTAGAGACTGCTTGGACCACTGTGTTTTCAGTGGACAGATGACGTGTGCAGCTTTCCACCATTTGCTCTATGGTGGGTTCTGTATCCAAGGGTAAGGCCCTCAGAATTGTTTTACATTGTTCATTTGCATTTGACAAAGCAAGCTTGCACAACAGTTCTTTTCTTGCTCTCTATCTGTTTTATCTGCATCTTTAATTCTGTCTACAAACTTGATAAAACTTTCATCTATTCCTTGTTTAATACTAGAGAAGTGTTGGGTAGGGATAGAGTCATCTGGGGTAAGAAGCAACGAGGTTTTTGCTGCAATAGCCAAATCTTGTAGTGCTGCTTTAGGTAAGGTGTTAGCTTGGTCAGAGGGTTTCTGTAAATCCCCTTCTCTGGCCAGCTGTTGAACTGTAAATTCTGGCTTATTTGCATCTTGAGCATAGGTGTCTGATAATGTTTTTAATTGCCTTTTCCACTGTCTTTCCCATAGCATATATTCTGCCGGGGAAAGAAGGCAGTTGGCAATGTTTTTAAGGTCATGAGGGACCAGAATATGCGCCGAAAAAGTGCTTCAAGGAAGTTTCTGAAAATATGTGAACTTCTACCATGTTCTTTGGCTATATTTTGTAGTTGTATCAATTCTTTATTTGTGTTAGGTTCCCACGTTGTTCTAGTAGTGCCCCCCCCTCTTTTCCCCTTTATAGAATTTACTGGGAAGGCAGTAATTCTCTGACCTAGTTCCCAATCCCCTGCCTGAGTCGCTTCCATTTTAATTAAAGCCCATGGATCAATTTCGTCTGTGTCAGATTCAGACTCACTGTCCTCTGATGAGGTGTGGTCAGGAGGTGCTCTATGCTTTTTTGGGCGTGTTGGAGCGACCTTTTGCAGGGGTGTGGGAGACTGGGCAGAGTGTGGGGGGTTGCCGTTAGGTGGGCATTGAGGGTGGGTGGGTGGATGGATGCATCGCTTCAGAATGCAGGCAGGGGAGAAGGGGGGGAGAGGAGGCGGTGGGGTTGGGGGGTGCTGCTGCCGCTGGCACCACGGCAGGCAGGCAGGTAGGGGTGGTAACGGGGGTGGGGAGAGTCGCAGCGGCAGGGAGAGTCGCGGTGGCGGGGGGGAGAGGAGGGGACACGGCGGGCTGCGCGGCGGGCTGCAGGGCGGTGTTAGGGCAGGGCGGGGCGGACCCGATCGAGACCGACGCGATTGTACCCGAGCGTGAGGAGGGGGTGCAATGCCAGCACCGTGCTGTGCATTGCGTAACCGAAGGAGCTGAGTTCTGGTTGCCGCGTCCAGAATGGGGGCGGATGGATGGGGGGAGGTGGAGGGATGGGCGGGCTCCGCGGACCCCGCGGGTGCAGGAAGGGTGGGTAGGGGCGGCGCGGTTCCCGTGTTCCCCCCACCAGGAAGGAGGGAGCCAACAGAGAGAGGACTGTTATCTGAGAGATTAGCATTTGGAGGATCTGCTATAGGAGATAAGTTTGGAATTTCCTCAGCTGCTGTTAAGCTGCTTGTGTTAGCTTTTTCCACCGCTTTTGCAATGTAATGAAAGAGAGGCAGAAATTTAGTAACAGAAAAGTCTTCTTTGGTTTGGAAAATATATAGTTTTGTCCCTAATGAATCCCAAGAGGAGTCTGAGTTAATCATGCTTATGTTAGTGTCTGGAAACTGAGAAAGGATCCATGTTATAAATTTTTTCAAGTTAGTTTTTGAAAGATTGCCTTTAGAGAAAGAAAAGTTGTTAGCATTTAGGATTTCTAGGATTTGTAAATATATATCTCTCTCGTTCTGGGATTGTTTTAATTTACTAGAGTTTGATCTCATTGCTGTAAGTTCCCTTGCATCCCCCCAGCAGTAAAAAAGAGAAAAAAACTAAAAAAAACCCAAAAAGCGGACCCAAGATTTAAAAGCGCACAGAAAGGCTGTTTTAAACTTACACTTTTTTCAGCCGAAACTGGGTCAGAGACTGCTGGGTGGGTGGTCTGCTCTGTCCAGCTCTTGAGGACTTTCGTCCCAGATGGTGATGTTCAGGTTCGTTGGACGCCTCTTCCAGATAGCTTCTTCTATAACGGAGAAGTTGCCCTCAGAGGGTCATGGCAGGCCAAGGCAGTAACGATCCCTGAAGGAATGCTGCTCTCAGGAGTACCAGGATGTCTGTTCTCCCATTTGGGCTGCCACGTATTACAGCCTGGTGGTCCCCAGGGGTCTGTCTGGCCCCCGGGGCAGCAGCCGCCGTAGGTGTCCTGGATAGCACTGTGCTGATGAGGCTCAGCCTGTCTGGGCCCCCCAGCTAGCTCTGAGCCGCTGGCTACTTTGCGAGCACTTGTGGAGTGATTTCAGCTCTTAGTGATTTCAGCTCTGTGCTCGCAAAGTGCCTCAGCAGATGCAGAGAAGGAGAGAGGTGAAGGCTGTGTGGAGTTCTGTGGAGATGTCTTTATTGGCAGCTTCTGCAAAGGGTTCCAGTGACAGCTCTTCCGTCTGAACTGGGCAATGGTATGGGATTATATAGGCTAGTGACCGCCATGGAGGCCTTGCAGGGCCTCTGACTGCTACAGAGAACCACAAGAAACTCAGGGAGGAAATCAAAGAAGGTTTTCTCCAAATCTCAGCAATACAAATCAAAAATTCTAGTACCCAACACAGACGTTCCCCAGATAGGGAAAAAAAGTACACCTCACGAGCTGAGTTGTAGTTTTTCCTGCGTAATTGCAGAGAAAACATGAAGAAATAGGATAGAAAATCTACTGCTGCTCTGGCACAACGGGTGCGTGAATTGAAAGAAGGCAAAACTCCAAGAAGAAGTTTCACCAAAAAAGAAACAACTCCAGTAGCCCATAACAAACTTCCATATATGATAATGATGACAATATTTTTGATCCTCTTGAAAGAACCTCCAAGACATATGCCCCAGGAAAGAAGGATAACCAGGCTTAGAGGGGCCCTGCCTCTAGCCAAGTAGAGGCTAGGGAAAACCGTGTTTTTTAGACTGTGTAGATTCGTTGACCTGGCACATCTGAACCACAAGAATATAAAGCTTTAGTTGACACTAGTGCACAGTACACATTAATGCCATCAAGACATGTGGGGGAAGAATCTATTTCTATCACTAGTGTGACAAAAAAATCACAAGATTTTACTTTAGTAAAAGCTAAAGTAAGCCTAACTAAAAATAAGTAAAAGAAACACTCTATTATAACTAGCCCAGAAGCCCCATACATTTTAAAGATAGACTTCCTCCGAAGTAAGTATTTCAAAGACCCAAAAGGACTCAGATAAGCATTTAGAATAGCTGCTGTAAAAACAGAGAGCATCAAGCAATTGAACAGCTTACCTAAACTATCAAAAAACCCATCTGCAGTAAGACTCCTAAAAGTAGAAAAGCAATGAGTACCAATTACCCCCTCAACAGTGCACCGCCGGCAGTACCAAACAAATCAAGATACTGTAATCCCCATCCACAAAATGATCCATGAGCTAGAGAGCCAAGGAGTGATCAGCAAAACCCACTCACCCTTCAACAACCCCATCGAGCCTGTACATAAATCTGAAAGAGAATGAAGATTGACAATATGCTACCGTGCATTAAACAAAGTGACTCCACCACTAAGCGCTGCTGTACCAGACATGCTAGAACTCCAGTACAAGCTGGAGTCCAAAGCAGCAAAGTAGTACACCACTATTAACATTGCTAATGCGTTTTTTCCATTCCTCTGGCAGCAGAATGCAGGCCTCAGTTTGCTTTCACCTAGAAGAGCGTACAGTATACCTAGAACCAACTGCCCCAAGGGTGAAAGCACAGTCCTACCATCTGCCATAGACTGATCCAGACTACACTAGAAAAGGGTGAGGCTCCAGAACATCTGCAATACATTAATGACATCATTGTGTAAAAAAAGACAACAGCAAAAGTGTTTAAGAAAAGAAAAAAAATCATCCACATTCTCCTGAAAACCAGCTTTACCATCAAAAAGAGCAAAGTCAAGAGACCTGCTCAAAAAGTCCAGTTCTTAAGAGTAAAGTAACAAGATGGACGGCGTCAAATTCCCACCGATGTCCTAAGATCACAGCAATGTCTCCTCCAACCAATAAGAAAGAAACACAAGCTTTCCTAAGCACCATAAGTTTTTAAAGAATGCATATTCCTAAATACAGCCAGATTGTGAACTCTTTCTACCTAGTCACCTGCAAGAAAAACACTTTCCACTGAAGCCCTGAACAGCAACAAGCCTTTGCCCAGATCAAGCAAGAAATCGCTCATGCAGTAGCCCTTAGCCCAGTCAAAACAAGACCAAATATGAAAAACGTGCTCTATTCTGCAACCAAGAGCCATAGATTGTCCTAGAGCCTTTAGCAAAAAGTACCTAGAAAGACTCGAAGCCAACCATTAAAATTTTAAAATTAAAGCTACAGAGAGTCTGAAACCAACTATACTCCAACAGAAAAAGAAATCTTAGCAGCCTATAAAAGAATCCAAGCTGCCTCAGAAGTGATTAACATTAAAGTACAACTCCTCCTAGCACCCCGATTACCAGTGCTAGAGTAAATGTTCAGAAGAAAAGTTCCCTCCACCCACCATACCACCAGTACTACATGGAGCAAGTAGATTGCTCTTATCACACAGCGCACCCAGATTAAAAAACTGAATCACCCTAGGATTTTAAAAATAATTACAAACTAGCCAGAAAGTAAAAACTTTAGTCTTGCTAATAAAAAAAGTACAAGAAGTGACACGTGCTAAAAAAGCACCACCATATAACCAATTGCCAGCAGAAGAAACACATTACGCTCTTTTCACTGATAGTTCTTGCCATATTGTAAAAATAAAACAGAAGTAAAAACCAACCATATAGAACCCCACACGGCAGGTTGCCGAAGCTACCGAAAAAGAAAGTAAATCAAGTCAACTTGCTGAACTCAAAACTGTTCAACTAGCCCTAGACATTATAAAAAGAAAAAAGTAGCCAAAGCTCTACCTCTACACTAATTCATAGATAATAGCCAATGCTCTGTAGAGATAACTAGAGAAGTAAAAAGAGACTAATTAGCAGCATAGAAGAAAACCAATTTAGGCTGCTAATGAGTAAAAAGACATTACTACCAGAATAAAGAAACTACCTGTAAAAGTTCACCATGTAAATACCCATGTCCCCAAGAGCAGAGCCAGTAAAGAGCACCAAAACAATCAGCAAGTAAATCAAGCTGCAAAAATAAAAGTGTCAAAGATAGACTTAAATTAATAACACAAGAAAGAGTTGTTCCTAGCACAATAAGCCCATAATGCCTCAGGCCATCAAGGCAAAGATGCCACTTTTAAGTGAGCACGAGACCAAAGAGTAAATTTAACCATAAACAGTATTTCTCACATTATCCATAACTGTAAGACGTGTACTGCCATCAAGCAAACCAAGCAAGTGAAGCCCCTATAGTATAGTGGGCAGTAGACCAATGTCATGGTTTTTGACACTGGCGCAATGCCAGCGCCCCCATGAAAATACACCTTCCCAAATAAATGCTGTGAGATGTTATCAGGAACAGAGCAGAGCAGGCCCAAGCTTAATAACAAAGGAAAAAAAAAAACTTTATTAAACTACTACTACAGAAGACACATGAACTAAATCCAGGATGAAGACCTTTTAAAACACCCCTCCTCCTCCCAATTTCCAAAACACCCACCATGAAACATCACCTGGGATTCCTGATCAAATTACCACCCTTCAGGTAATCAATACTCAATCAATCAAGGGAGAGAGAAATCTCTCTTGCACCACAGACCCCCCAAGAAACACAGTTGCCACCTCCTGTGTTTCCCTGTCACACATGGCAACCGCCCAGAGAAAATCTGCCAGTGTGACACTCTCCTTTCCATGCCACAGTACTCTCACCACCGTGCATGGACAGACTGCTCATATGTAGGAGGAGGGGTTGGGGAAGTCAGTCTAGGGTTGCCATGGGAAACAGCAGTTGTATGAGTTCTCCACCCCCTTTTGGAAGAGAATTGTACCCTCCCCCTGTCCTGTCAGTTATTGTTCAAGTCTGCCCCTTAGCCTAGAATCTTCTCTGTTCCACGTTTTCCCTTTGGTTCTTCCACCAAGAACACTCCTTTCCCTTTTCCCCACTGGTTAATGTTATATTTCCCCTCCCTTTAGCCTTCTCCCGATTGTACCCTTGAATGCTAAACCCTCCTACCCCTACGCAGTCAAAGAATCCTCAGCCCGCCCTTCGGGGCTCTCGGAATCTGCCTCCCTTCTGCTTCGTTGTCTCCCTGTTTGCCCCTTCTGCAACCCTTCAATCAACGAGCAGGATTTCAGCAGCCCGAGTGTCCCTCCTGTTCTTCTGGTGGACCCTCAGATGTACCAGCTATCCGAGCTTTGTGCCGAGTGGCTAAAAGCCCCCACGACTCGGCACTCATAGGGCTCCTTTAAGGGTGCTTTGCCACAGACCCAAAGATACAACAGTTCAGCTTCTCATCCTGGGACTACAGTCCCCTCCATTGTCCCCTGGGGCCAAGGGTCCAAGAACAGAGATCATCTTCTTCCTGAAGACAGAGGGCATCACCATTCCCTCCTCTGCTTTTCTCTGTTCTTGCCATTCCTGTGCTGGTGGTTGCTGAAGCAGGTCTCCTTGGGTCACCACTGCATCCCCCTAAAATGCAGTCTCTATTGCAGGAGAATTTGGTTCAGTCTATGGCTAACAAGAAAAGTCCAGCCAAAAGCTACTCCATCATCTCCTCCCGCCTAAAAATTTCTTCTTCTAACATCTTAGGTCCCGGACTGTCTCTCTTCCACTACAAATCGAGGAGGACTAATATTTTACAAAGCCCTCATTTCCCGGAAAGGGTTAAAAGTTCAGACTCCCTGGATGGCTGATATCTCGGTCCAGCGTTCCGTCTCCCACGCTGGACATCATCCCCCCTCCCTTTCTCCTTCTCCTCTGCCGGCAAATTTCCAGGTGCCGTCAGGCTCTCTGTCACTTTCCCTCTGTGGAAGGGACAGAGGTGGGGGAGCAAAGGCATCTCCGCTTCTCTCCACCCTTCCATCCACAGGAGCTGGCTTTGTTCCAGACCTTCAGCCCCTCGGCCTACCTGGACAAGGCTGCGTGGCTTCCCCTCCCCCACCCAGCCCATGGCTGGGCAGGGGAGAGTCTGCACTCTCTGACGACCAGAACCAAAGAGACAGTTCTCCTGGGAGTTCTTGCTTTTAACCCCCTGTGTTCTCAGAGGAGTGTCCATATTTTCAGTGGTCACTCCAGGTGCCAATATCCAAACCTGACCACTGACTGGGTTGACCCAACTTCCTGGAAAAAAATTCACTTCCATGTCAAACCACGAAGCCTAACAGATTAACTACATCACACTGCCCCAAACACGCCAAAGCAAGCGCTACGTGCTCACAATAGTAGAAGCCACCACAAAATAATTAAAAACCTACCCTGTGCCTCATGCTACAGCCCGTAACACCATTCTAGGCCTTAAAAAACAAGTCCTTTAAAAGCATAGTACCCCTAAAAAGATTAAGTCAGGCAATAAGACTCATTTCAAGAACAACTTTACCAACACCTAAGCTAGAAAACATAGCATTAAGTGAGTGTACCATATTCCCTACCGTACACCAGCTGCAAGCAAAGTAGAAAAGTACAATGGACTGTTAAAAATCACCTTAAAAACATTAAGTAAGAGATCTTTTAAAAACTGAGAGCAACATCCGGCAAAAGCCACCTAGTTAGTTAACACCCAAAGCTCTACCAATCGAGTAAGCCCTACTCAATCTAAACCTTTACATATAGCAGATAGAAACAAAGTCCCAGTAGTACATATCAGAAGTTTGTTAAAGAAAACAGTATAGATCAATTCTGCCTTGAATACAGACAAACCCATTAGTGAAGTTATCTTTGCTCAGAGACCAAATTACACATAGTAGATAATGCAGAAAAATAGAAGAACATGATGTGTACCTCAAAAAGATTTAATTGTTGAGTAAGAACTATGTGTAAATATCACTGTTTGCTGAATGTTACTCCCATTGTCTTTATATAGCTGTATATTAGATGTGTTTGTAGAGTTAGAATATATATATTTGTTTTAGTAGTAAGCTAACGATATAGGGATAAGGAGTAGAATGTCATAGGTTGACTGTATGATGCTTTTATCCCCAATCGTCTGTTCTGTTTATGTTGAATAATAAGTTTTGCACCTTTAAGACTTGTTCCAAGAGTAAAAAGAGAGAAAAGAAGTGCAGAGTTTGTTTTCAGAAACTACACTCACTCCTTCACATTCCTTCTCCCAGACTGTGTTGTCTGCAGACAGACAGTGAGACAGAGCTCTCCTTTGCTTTTTAATTAGTTTTAGCTAACTGAAGCAAAGAGGTTCCCTAGACTGTAGTTTTTTCCTTTTCTTTAGACCTGCTGAAACCTGCTCTGGACTGAACAACCAGAAGAGCACCAGCAGCTCACACCTGTGGCCCAGTGGGCCAGGCCTGGGCCACAGCATTTCCAGCGCCAGAGGGACTGATAAGAAACTGAGTGAGCCAAGCTGCAACCCAGGCAAGAGAGGAATTTTTCTGAGTTTGTCTCTCTTTTAAAGCGGCAAGAAATTTCATTGTTTAATATTGTTTAAGTTTTCTTGTTTAATGAACAGTTTTTTCCACTCTTCTCCAGGGAAGTATTTTTCCCCGAACCAGTTAGAGAGAAGGGCCAATTGAATCTGCCTTTTAGAGGAAACCTTTTGGAGATTCTCTCCCAAATTTACCCTAAACCAAAACAAATACACACCTCTTCCTGTATGATCAAAGCTGCTGTTGCCTGCACCCAAAACTGTGCTTGTATAAAACTGAAAGCTAAAGACACGTTATCTTGAACCATACCAAGCGCTCCTACTATTAACTTGTGATCTTGGACCCCAGCCTTTTAGGGATAACTGTAGGGGTTGTTCTAAGTTTGCCAGTCCACCTGCTGCAGTGGCCAGCTCTCTCATCGATCCAGTGTACTGATTAGAACCTGGGACCAAAGCCATTCAGCATTGTTTTGGATAGAGTTATTCCAGGATTTCAATTACAATTATACACAAAGCAATTCTATAAATAAACCTACAAACTACCCCCCCCCCCCACGCAATACACTCATTTTGCCCAAATAAGTTTTAGTCTCAGTTCATTGTCTCTTGGTGTCAATTTTCAAGGGGCTTCTGGTGCCTGCTTCATTCAAGCATGGTGGATTCAGTCATTCTGCTTCTTAATCTTGATTGTGGTGTGGGTGGTGAGAAGCATCTGGAATGGTCCTTCCCACTGTGGTTCCAAAGTCTTTTCTGTAAGAGACTTAACGTATACTTAATTCCCAGGCTGTATGTTATGTTCTGGTTCACTTAGCTCCCTGCTTGGAGTTCCAGCCACATGTCTTTTCATTTTCTTTGACTTGTCTACTTAAAGCCACCATATAGGTTTCTTGCACTATTCTGGAAATAAAATGTGATCCTTTGTCTGGGAATATTGTGACTGGAACTCTGAAAGCGGTATTATTTACTCTGGTCACCTTGACAGTTCTGGTGGGGAATGCTTCTGGCCACCCTGAAAATGTGTTTGTCAATACTCATAAATACTGACACCCCCCTTTCCATGAGGGTTTTGAACAGCCAATTTACCACAGCTGTCCAGATCCATGGCCCCTCCCAGTGTGACCAAGTTTTATCTGGGGGTATTCTTGAGTTTAGTCTGGAGGCAAGGATCACACTGTCAGTTGACCTGAGTGATAGTGGCATATAAATTCCTGGCAATGATCCTTTCAATCAAATATGTGTTCTAAAAAGCCTGTGGAAGCTACCACTTAAAAAGTCAACACTTCATTTCGATGCACTGTGTAACACTGGCAGTCTTGGTCAATCTGGGAAAGGAGCCACACTTTATAAAAGCTTTTAAGTAGTTAGGCCCCAGTGTGTTTTCTTGTACTGCTCTCTTACTAGTGACTACACAAATGGGGAGGGAGTACCAGCTCCCTTTCAATGGTAGCCCACCCCTGTTGGTTATATGTCCCTTTTGATTAGTATTATTATATTCTGGCTTACCTTTAAGGGAAATCTGTCCATAATTACCTCACCTTTTGCTGCTTTCTTTGCCTTTCCATCCACCAGCTCATTTCTTTTTCCCAATTCTGAGCTCACTCTCTGGTGTGCTTTAATATGCATACTTCCAGCAGCCGGATTATCTCTTGTGCGTGTTTGATGTTCTTTCCTTGTGAGGTCAGCAGTCCCCTCTCTCTCTCTCTAGACAGCTCCATGTGCCTGCACAACTCCGAATGCATGTCTAGAGTCTGTCTAAATGTTTATTCTCTTTCCTTTTGCCATTTCCAAGGCACGGGGCAGTGCAATAATCTTGGCCTTCTGCACAGAGGTGCCTGCTGGTAAGGGTGCAGATTCTATTACCTCTCTGCAGGTAGTGACTGCATATCCAGCAGGTCGCTTTCCACTGGCAACGTAGCTACTCCTGTCAGTGAACCAGGTCTCTGCATCGTCCAAAGGAGTGTCCTTTAAGTCTGGGTGGCTGGAGTAAGTAACTTCAGTAGTCTCCAAGCAGTTGTGGTGTACTGCTTCTCCTTGATTTCCACTGAGAAAAGAAGCTGGACTGACAATGTTAGTTACCACTCTCTCTGTATCATCTTGTTCTACCATGATGGCCTGGTACTTCAGGAACCTCTGTGGTGAGAGCCGGTGGTCGCCCTTTACTTCCAGTACTGCGGGCACTGTGTGGGACACTAGTGGAGTCAATTTCTGTCCCAGGGTAAACTTGCGTGCTTCTTGTATATTCAGCACGACTGCTGCTGCAGCTCTGAGGCAACCTGGCCATCCTTTGGCATTGCACCTAGTTGCTTGGAAAAGTAAGCAACTGCCCTCCAGTATGAATTCAAGTCCTGAGCCACATGGGAGAATAGAAAGAATCTGGAAGTCCTAAAGCTGGAGCTGACATGAGGGCACTCTTTAGCTGGTGAAAGGCCCGAGTGGCTTCCTTTGTCCACTGGAGATCTCTATCTGACAGTCTGTAATTATAAACCCACAGCCGGCACCACCCTGCCATGCCCCTGCCTTTTTCTTTAATACTTTGTATCCTTGGAGTTCTAGGAAGTTTGAAAGGCTTCTTCCTTCTTCCTGTGGAGTTTCCCAGAACTCTGGTTCTTTGCAAGTTGTTCTCCAAACAGAGTGGGGCATTTTGAAGCCTTGAGGCACATGGACCATGTGAGCTAGGTTTTGTGCCTGCTTTTAGGGCTTTTCTATTCAAGTGCAAAAAAATTTCTGGCTGGCTTCATGGATAGGGAGGCAAAAGAAAGCATCTTTCAGATCTAAAACAGAAAACCAGGTTAGTTCAGGTGTTAAGTTAGTAAGGTATATGGATTTACTACCATAGGATATAAATCCTTTGTTATCTTATTGACAGCCCTCAGTCATGTCACTATCAATGATTGGGCTGATTTCTTCCCTATCTTCTTTTTCAGGGGGTGCTGCTTAATTTTCACTGGTTGTGTCCCTTCCTTAAGCTTGATCACTATGAGGGGTGTTCTTCGCACTCCCTGGTACATCAGAGGCCCATAGCCCTGAAAATACTTGTCCTAATATCTCTTCACTAATTTCCTCCTTATTTTCAATGGCTGTTAATGTTAAACTTAACACCTCTATGTACCTTTGATCATTTACCTCCAGAGTAACCTCCTCATTCTAGAATGTTTAGCAAGTTGGGCATATACAAAAACTTGTAAATACCCCATTGTTACTTTAAAGGTTTGCAAAAGTATGCCTTCTCAGACTGGCCAGTTGTTCCCCACACTACAACATAATCATTCTCCACAGGTACTAAAGCTTTATTTAAAACTGAATATATGGCCCCTGTATCAACCAAAATTCCACCCTTTCCTTTTTCCTGGTCCCACTGCCTCTCGCAGAGGGGTCTGTTACCTCCTAGTTCGGGATGAGATTGGACTGCCAGGAGAGGGATGGGTTCGAGTGGGAATACCTTCAGAGCCTGAGTCCTCTTCCCTTTTGGGGAGGTCCTCCTCATCCTCCCTTACCTTAGGAGGAGCCTTTTACAAATTATGCATTTCGTTTTTGTGTTTCAGGATGATAAGCTTTGTCTGATTTCATACATCGCTGCCTTATATGGCATGTGAACAACAATGTCTGATTTGCCTTCTCTTTGCTCTGGGGTCATGGTTTGACACTGGCACAATGCCAGCGCCCCCATGAAAATGCAGCTTCCCAATAGAAATGCTGTGAGATGTTGTCAGGAACAGAGCAGAGCAGGCCCAAACTTAGTAACAAAGAACAAAACTTTACTACTACTATAAAAGACACACACACTAAATCCAGGATGAAGACCCTCTAAAACACTCCTCCTCCCACCCAATTCCAACAAAAACAACAGTGAGACATCACCTGGGATTCCTGATCAAGTTGCCATCCTTCAGATAATCAATACTCAGTCCATCAAGGGAGAGAGGAGTCTCTCATGCGCCATAGACCCCTCCCCCCAGGAAACACTGTTGCCACCTCCTGTGTTTCCATGTCACACATGGCAGCCACCCGGAGAAAAATTTGCCAGCGTGACACGCTCCTTTCCATGTCACAGTGCTCTCACCACCGTGCATGGACAGACTGCCCATACGGCTCCTTTAAGGGTGCTTTGCCACGGACCCAAAGAGACAACAGTTCAGCTTCTCATCTTGGGACTACAGTCCCCTCCATTGTCCCCTGGGGCCAAGGGTCCAAGAAGAACAGAGATCATCTTCTTCCTGAAGACAGAGGGCATCACCATTCCCTCCTCTGCTTTTCTCTGTTCTTGCCATTCCTGTGCTGGTGGTTGCTGAAGCAGGTCTCCTTGGGTCACCACTGCATCCCCCTAAAATGCAGTCTCTATTGCAGGAGAATTTGGTTCAGTCTATGGCTAACAAGAAAAGTCCAGCCAAAACCTACTCTATCATCTCCTCCCACCTAAAAATTTCTTCTTCTAACATCTTAGATCCCAGACTGTCTCTCTTCTACTTCAAATCGAGGAGGAGTAATATTTTACAAAGCCTTCATTTTCCAGGATAGGGTTAAAAGTTCAGACTCCCTGGACGGTTGAACTCTCTGCCCAGAACTCTCAACTCCCACACTGGGCATCATCCCCACCCCCCCCCCCTTCTCTGCCGGCAAATTTCCAGGTGCCGTCAGGCCCTCTGCCTCTTTCCCTTTGTGGGGGGGGGAGGGGGACGGACAAAGGCATCTCCGCTTCTCTCCACCCTTCCATCCACAGGAGCTGGCTCAGTTCCAGACCTTCAGCGCCCTCCACCTACCTGGACAAGGCCGCATGGCTTCCCCTCCCCCACCCAGCCTGTGGCTGGGCAGGGGAGAGTCTGCACTCTTCTGCTGACCAGAACCAAAGAGACCATTCCCCTGTGAGTCCTTGCTTTTAACCCCCTGTGTGCTCAGAGGCGTGTCCATGCCTTCAGTGGTCACTCCAGGTGCCAATATCCAAACCTGACCACTTATTGGTTTGACTCCACTTCCTGAAAAAATTCACTTTCACGTCAAACCACGACACTCTGTTTTCTTTTTCAAGACCTAACCCCAGTGGATCAGAGGGAACTCTGACCCACAGTTACTCTGCCATTCTGGGTGATTCTTTAAGGTGAAAAACATATCAGCATACAAAACCTCACCTTATTTGCTTTCCCGTCTTAAAATAGCATTGATTGCAATAAAGTATTATAAATCTTTTTATTTTCCAAGCCGCCCCTACTGGTGGCTTTCTCCCAGTGAGCCCCCCACCAAAGGGGCTAGTTCGGGAACCTCTTTGCTCTGGTTAGTTCTCATTCCTTATACTATTTTGTTTCCACCCAAGCCTCACAGTCTTTTCTCAGTTTTTCTCACACACAGACCCCCAGCTGGCAGGTATCAGATGTGATCCTCCACATACAAGCTTTAAGATCTCAGGTTCTGAATTGGCTTGATCAGGAACCTTCAATTTATACTTGGGGCATAGGATAGAAATACCAGCCCCTCTCACAAACTCTGTATTGCAGTCGTACTCACGCAAGATGCCAGCCTCTCAGTGCATCAAAAACTTCCAGGAATTGCCTGCAGGCTATTCCATTTATCATTTGGCATTTCTCCTTTATTTAACCTCTCTTTTACAAAATCTCTATCTTTTCCAGTTCTCTTCCCGCACAATCTAATTAAAGCATTGTTTCTGCTGACACTCACTTTGCTGCCCTGCAAAAGGCTGTGCCTGTTACAGAAAAAACTCTGATATGCCCATAAACACAGACCCCCCTCCTTATCTCAAATTCAGGAGAGTCAAGGCTTAAGTTGCTGTGGGGGAGGAATTCTTGGAATTCCTCTAATTTGTTTTACCACAGTTAAACATAAATCACCATACTGTAGCTCTTCTTCATAAAATGCTACACTTGTTGCAAACAAATTTCTAAAATCTCCAGAAACACAACCCTACAATCCTGAGAATCAAATTACTACAATGTGGGGGAAGAACCACACCAACTCACTGGGAAAGGTGGTGTCTCTTAAAGTGCCCACTTTTCTCAACACAACACAGTATACAACACTTCAGCACCTCTCCACATCAGCTTCCTCTGATGGTCCCCACACACTCTGGGCACAATCAGAATAACAGCACACAGTAAAATTCCAGGAATCAAGTCCGAACCCCTGGGGCAGAGGAACCCCCCAGGTTCGTCTAGCCATGGTTAAAATGTGCACAGTCTACACAAATCACCACCTTTAAACACAGTAAACATCCTCACCCACGTTTCCCCACTTGTTCCACTTCTCCGCGGGGCACTCCCTGCCCCCACAGCTTATCCCAGCTGGCGCCTCGGGCCTCACTCGGCCGCTTCAGACATGGGTAGAACTTCCCCCCGTACCACGGGTACACTCACTCGCTCACTCGTTCACTCTCTTTATACACCAGGCACTCAGACGATTAAGAACACATTAACCACACAATGTCTGGACACCACAAGCACACAAACTTCAGGCTCACTCGACTTCACCCCCAGAGTCGCTAGCGGTCACTCTATTGAACAATGAACCCGTCTCCAGCCCAGCTGCCCTATCGGCTGGGTGCCTGCAGGCACAGGAACAAGGCTGGGCACTCAAACATCTTTGAGTGTCTTATGAACAGTCCTGTCTCTCTCCCCCAGGGCCCTTTCGATGCATACCGTTTATCCGCACACCAGCAGGTCATTGTCTGTCTCTGCAGGTGACAAGCCGAAGCGTAGCAGATCCCCCTCCAGGGAAATTCCCCGGGGTGTGCTACGGAAGTCCATTCTTCCCCCTTTCTGTGAGGACAGAAACCCTCCTGCCTGGCTTGCCAAATGAATTGCGGTGAAAAATCAAGACCCCACAATTCCAATAAAGATTTGTAGGGACGGTATGTTTATTACAGCGCTGGCTGCATGTGAGGGCTCTTTCCCCTTCAAAGGACATGTGCGCCCCTGAGGACTCCCAATCCTTGTTTAATACTCCTAACTAATTTACATCTTCATAGAATTTCACAACAGGTTCAAGCATATTCATTCTGCCGATTTCCCGTTACACTTACAGCTACCTACACTTGTACTCAGTTTTTGTCAGAAAGTACAGAAAGAACTCCTGGGTCACTCTGCACTGTCTGTTTCAAGGTCCGAGGAGTCTTTCTTATCTCTTATCTCTTTAGCTTGGAAATTTGCATTCTTTCTCCACAGCTGGGGCAGTTTTGTTAGTGAGGCAGTTACCAGACTAAATAGCATATTTTACTTATGCTAGCAAGCTCAGAGCGGCACATTTGACCTAAATCCAAATGGATTTTTACCCTGTTAAATTTTCACTCTGTCTTACTGACTCTGCAGATGCCAAGGCTGCTCTGCTGGGGCTCAGCTCTGGGCTCTGCTGGGCCCGCTCTCCCCTCACACTGCTCCGGGCAGCTGAGTCACAGAGGGAGAAGGATGGGACACCTCAAGGGAGTTGAGGTTTAAGAGAGTTTTTATTCAAAAAACTGCCATACCAAACAGGCTGTCATAAGAACCGTAACAAACAGGCTGTCCTAACTACCATAACCAGCTAGCAGTGCTAACTACCATAACTAACTAGTTGTCCTTACTAACTACTGTAACTAAAAGCTGTCTTCCAGTGCTTCATCTCCTCCACTGCTCCCTCAGTTGCTTTGCAGCAGTGATCAGAGGGGTCAGGCTGGAGAGAGGCTTGGCTGATGATAAAAATGGGTGCTGTCCAAAGGATAAGAAAGAAAGAAATTAACTGTTACTTTCCAGAGTCAACTTCCTCACAGGCTCTGTGGCAACAGGACAAAGGGAAACGGTCTGAAACTCAGGAGAGGGAAGCGGGCTCAGATTAGCTCTAAGGCAGAATTTTTTAACCAGGAGAGTGGGGAAGCACTGACAGAAGGTGCCCAGAGATGTGGGAGGTGCCTCCTCCCTGGAAACATCCAAGCTCAGGTCAGGCAGGGCTCTGAGCCACCTGACCTGCTTGAAGATGGCCCTGCTTGTTGTGGGGCACCAGGTGAAGATGACCTCAAAAGGACCCTGCCAAGACAAACCGGGCAAGGATTCTGCTTGCTTTGCGTGTGGAAAGCAGCGAGACTGGAGACTCTCAGAGGGGGCCCCACAAGAAAACCCCTCCCGGGCGCGGCTGCTTCCCCTGCAGCCGCTTGGCATTCACCTGCAGCAGCTCCTGGGCAGAGCAGCGCCACTCCTTGTCCAGCTCCAGGCTGCACTCAAGGAAGTCCCGCAGCAGAGCCGACAGGCGCCTGGGCTCCTGCAGCTGCGGGGTCCCGTTCTGCTGGATCAGAGCACGGGCCTGCAGGAAAAGCAAACTCAGCGCTCTGCCAGCTTCCTTCACACCCACAAGTGCTCACATTGAGCCCGGGTTCCCAGCCCCAGCTCCAGGGGCACTCTCCTCCCTGGCAGAGATGCTGCTCAGAGCTCATTTTTCTATGCCAACCAAAAAACCAAACCCTGGTGCTGCCACAGCCATTGTAAAGAGCTGGTGCACTTGCTTTACATTTTCAGGTCATCCTCACAGCCAGAAGAGTGGCAACGACGTAAATCCCAAAGCAAATTTTTGCTGGACACTGCAGAACAATCGTCTGTGCTGAGGCTGGAGTCCTCTGGGAATTCCCTTCCCCATGGGCAGAAGCCTCCAGCTGCTGCTCCCAGTGCAGGATCACCCTGTGCTCACAGGCCTCTGCAACCACTGCAGAATTTGCCTCTTACCATGGCCCTCGTTTCCTTGAAGTAAGGAGGTTTTCCTTCCACCATCTCGATGGTCACAATGTCAAAGGACCAGATGTCCACCTTGGGGCCATAAGGAGAATGGGTGACAACTTCTGGGGCCATCCAGTGAGCAGTGCCCACCATGGAGCTGCGCTGGTCCTGCTCAGGGCTGAGCTGAGCACAGAGGCCAAAATCAGCTGAGGACAGAAACAAACACTGTCAAAGGCAGCTGGAATGAGGAAACCAAGCACAAAGACTCCCCACTCTCAGTCTGAGAATGCAGTAGTGAAGTCAGCTGGAAAAGTCCTCAGGGCTGTAGCCAAGGACAGATGGAACTGGACCCTTAAAGAAACCCTCAGCTTTCGTGCAGTTGCTTTTACTGATTCCCTTGAAGCTTTAGATTCCAACTCCTGCCCCTCTGGAAGGGCCATACCCAGAGCAAAGGCACTCCTGACAGCCTGCTCCTCTCCTGAGCTCTCTGCAGGGGCAGCCGCTCTCAGCTGTCAGCAGGGGCTGGGCAGTGCCCCCAGCAGCCCTTGTGGGGCTCTGGCCGTCACTGTGAAGCAGCCCCATAGCCGCAGCCCGGGAGCGCCGTGCCTGGCCAGGAACACCCACCCAGCTTGACAGAGACGTCCATTCCCAGAAGGATGTTGGAGCTCTTCAGATCTCTGTGGATCACCCTGTTCGCATGGAGGAAATCCAGGCCCTGCAGACACTGAGAGAGAACAAGAAACACGAGGGTAAAAACCAATGGCCGGAATATATCACACAAGAAAGGACACGAATTCTGCCAGCAGCAACATTGCTGTGACAGGCCAGGAGTGCAGTGCAGACAAGCTCCAGGCAAACGGTTCAAGGCAAAGCTGAGAACAGCACATCAAATCCAAAACAGACAGAGAGGACCACAACAGCAGGAAAGAGAACAAGAACAGAGTAGAAGTGCAGTGATGCTGGCAGGCCGTTCACTGCAGGGGGCTCTTTGTTCTCCAGCTCATAAAAACAACAGAGAAACAAAGCCCTGAGCATGGAGCCACTCCTGTTCTCACGCCCTGTTGGGAAGGACCATCGTGTCCAAGGCATGGCAGTCACAAGCAGGATCCCTCACCTCCCGACTGACAGCTGCCATCTCTCCTTCAGCCATGCTTGTCTGTGTGACAACGTCCTGCAAAGTTCCTCCATTCATGTATTCCATCACCAGCCAGAGATCTCCATCAACAAGGAAGCTGGAAGAGGAAAACAATGGCATGGAGACCAATGTGCAGTGCTCAATTTCCCCCATGGAAAAGCCTGGAGTGGAGCATTGTTTCCAGGTCTCATGTCAATGAGGACAGGATCAGATGGAGAGCCATTCCTGCCAGGCTGCACAGCCCTTGGAATCTGCACAGTCTAAAGGAGGAGATACCTGTGAGAAAGGAGAGGCCTTAGATGGCAAGCGGGTGAAAAATGCAGTTTAGCAACAGCCCAGATCAATGTGGAACCACAACACTGGCCCCCAGCTGGTTCAGCTTCTGAACTCATCAGTTCCACCATTCCCTCCAGAACAAGGCAACACAACTCCCAGGGTTATCCAGGGGAGGAGGCCGTGCAGCACTTGGGACAAAAGGGGTCAGAAAACCTTTCAGAAAGTCCCTTCAGAAACAGGCAAGGCCGTGAAAATTGGCAAATGAGGCATTTCTGGAAACAAGAACCTGGTCTTCCTGGCATCCTGCAGCAATGGAAAAGGGCTGGGAAGAAGAAGCAAGGGAAATAATTTCTGCTGTGGTTTATCAGCACTTGTTGTAAGACACAGAAAACAGGGTCAACTTGAAGGAAAAACCAAAACAAAGCAACAAAAGCACAAGGAGGGAACAAACTGCCAGGCTGTTGCTTTGGGAAGATATGGTTGGGTCAGGCATTTTCAAAACAGGCTACAGACTCTGGATGCCAGGAAAGGTTAAGGCAGGGCCCGGGCACGGGATAAGGCCTGAAGCACTCACCTGTCCAAAGAGTTGACAATGTTGGGGTTCTTCTTGTCCTTCAGGAGCAGGAGCTCATTCACCGCTCGTTCCCTGTTCTGCCCTCTGAGACTCATTTTCTTTATGGCCGCCTGAAGGGACATTGCAGACCTTTAACTGGAGGAGTCTGTGGCAGGAGGCCGCAGCAAACACGGAGCGAGTCTTTTTGGAGCGACGGAGCCGGGCTGTGCCAAACTGCCTTGGGATGGGACACCAGAGCTCAGCAAGTGCCATTCCCACAGCCCATTGCCTCCAAGCTCTAACAACATTCTCTGCACCTACAGTCTTCTCAAATGGCCTCAACACTCTCATTATTATTCAAACACATTTTGCAAGCAGGAGGTAATTCTGGTTCTGTGAAAACAGAGAAAAACAGCTGGGAACCCTTTAGCAATTCTATGAGATTTGGTCATGATTTCAGATGCAACTGCTCTGGTTGGGATTGCACAACAAAGCAAACACACACATCCATTGCTCAGGTGATCCCTGTCACAGGCTGTCACTGACCCCAGAACCAAATATAACTGCAGGGTTTAGGAGAGAGCTTTGCTCTGGACATCCATCTTCTCATTTCGATCCCTCTCTCTCTGTGAACAGCTGCAGTGGAACTAAAACCCCAAATTTAGCCCAAGCAGGATCTCTCTCTAATTAGGGATGATAAATTTGGCCTCAGTCTGCAGCAGCTGATGCATTCACACTTTTAGATATGAAGACCAAGCCAGCATGCCCTGCTCTGACAGACACCGCTGCCCTCCTTGCATTCCTTTGGGCACTTCAGAAGGACCAAGTCTGTCCCAGCTGTGCTCTGCAGGCTGACACTGCTCTGCCTTCAGAGGAGCAGCCTGTGCAGGAAAGCTCTGCTGGCCCCCAAAGCTGCAGCCACAGCTCCCAGCAGAGGGGAAAGCCCTGGAGAGCTGCCAGACGTGCTGGGCGCGTTGACACTGACCTCTCCTCCTGTGGCCCTGTTGAGTCCTTCAGAAATGGTTCCGAAAGCCCTGGAGAGAAAATAGCAGAGAAGAAAGAGGCAGCGCTTTAGGCCCTGGCAGTGAAAGCCAGCCCAGACAGGAGATCTCTGCTGCCTGCAGCGTTCACAAACACCTGGGTGCATCGACCCTTCCAACAACAGTGCAGCAGCCACCAGCCCTCTGCCATGCAAGGTGCGCAAGAGAAAACTGAGACCCAACACAAAGGAATTGGGCTGGAGCAAATCCCAAATGTCCACGCTGAACTGATTTAGTTCAAAGCCTAGGGTGAGCAATGGGTGTCTAAAGAACAGGAAAAGAATGCATTTCATCCTTTTCCATTTCCTGCCTAAGACCTGCAGGATCCACAGGGGCCCTGCCATCAGGCAGGTGATGCATTTTCCCCCAGAGTGCACAGCCTATGGCCCAAAGGATCCAAGAGGAACTCTGAAAATGTAGCAAACAAGGACACCCCATAGCCCACCCAGCCTGAACACTGAGGAGGAACAAGGACGGGACCAGAGCAAAGGAGACATAACCTTTAGGCACTGATACCTCTGACTAAAACCAGCAACCCGTGTTCCATCTGGATCTTTGTTCTAGTTCTAAAAACAAGTAAGGTTCACCACTCTAAATACACAGAAGGCAGGAACTGGGGAGGAGGTGGGGTTAGGAAGGAGAAGGAGGAGAGAGAGAGGAAAAGGAGGAGCAGGAAAAGCAGGAGCAGGAGCAGGAAAAGAAGGAGAAACAGATGGTGTTTGATAAGGGATCTTTCCTGGTCCTTAGCTCAACTCCTGAACCCTGGTTAAATTTTATCTGCTCTGTCCAGGCTTGGAGGGCAGTGAGAGAGCAGCTTTGGTGGGTGCCTGGCATTGGGCCAGCATCACCCCACTACAATGGGACATGCCTCGTGTGGCCTCGTGTTTCTGTTGCTTTTGCCTTTCCTAGGATTTTCTCTTTTGCATTAAATGTTTGTGAAGTGCCCCCGGTGTCCCTCGTGTTCCCTTGGCGCCGGCAGCCCCGTCCCTTCCCCTGCTCCCCCTGCCACGTTCCATCCCGGCCGGAGGAGCCTTGGAGCTGCCGTGGGGGCCGTGGGGCTGCCCCGGGGGCTGCGCCCCGAGCCGGGGCCCCTTCCCAGAGCTCCCAGTGTGCCCATGGAGCCTGGAGCAGCCAGCGAGGGCTTCAGCTGGGGCGGCAGAGAGGCGCTGCTGGGGGGTGCCACCACAGTTCGGTTTGGTTGGTTCTTCCCAGCCCGGGGAAAAAAACATTTTTGTCATTTTCTGCCAGAAATCTCTCCACTCCTGCACTCAGCCGAAGGGGTTTGGGCCGTTTCTCCCTTTTTAGGGGAAATCCAAGCGATGCACTGATGCTCCTGTTATGGACAAATTCAATTGGGGAGGCTAATTATAGATAAATCAATTAACAAGAATTTATTAAGCAAGCGGTATTAAGCAAAAAAACAGTGCTGGGCGGCCGGGGAGTCTCCACTCTGCCACGGCACACCTTCCCCCTTTGACCTTTTTGTTTTTATAGTCCCCCCTTTTTTTTCGGTTGACGTATTTTCTCTCAATGTACTCTGCGCCGGTGCAATTGGTTGCTAGGGGGTCCTTTTTCTCTCTGCCCTTGTTGGTCATGGGGATGAAGGCTCCTTATCTTCTTTGCCGGTTGTCCTTGGCCTAAAAGTTAGCTTGTATATAGTTAGTTACACAGTCTTCTGTGCTAGCTGCATTTGCACAATTCTTAAGCAGAATACTTGTTGTTTATCAAGCCCCCCCCCCCCCCTTTCTTCTCCTCTTTCTCTTCTCACAGTCTGAAATTCTCTATTCAGTTTAAATTCTTATCTTCTTTCAATGTTCGTTTTGATGAACAAAGACCTTTTTATTACACTCCTAATTAGGGGGTAGGAGAAGTGGGGCTCGTGGGCTTGCCGCAGAGGCGGAGGCAGCGAAGGCGCAGGGCCGGGAAAGCCGTGTCGGGAGGTGCGGAGAAGTTTGTTTGTGTTTGCGCTGGATGCCGGCCCGGGCCCGGGCCCGTTCCAGGGCTGTTCCTCAGCTGCGGCTTTGCCCTCGCCCAGCCCGGGGGGCCCTGAGAGCACGGAGCGAGGCGGTGCCGTGTGCAGAGCCCGCCCCTCGCTGCGATTGGCCGGCTGTGCCGTCAGTCGTGGTTGTGGCGCGCTGATTGGTGAGAGCGGGGCGAAGCACGGCCCCGCTGGCGGCCTGAGGGCGGCCCTGGCTGGGCAGCGGCGCCATTGGCGGAGCGTCTGTGCGGGCCCGGGAGCGGCGGCGGCGGCCGGAGGCCGGGGAGGCGGCATTGGCGGAGCTGGGAGGCGGCCCCGGCGCAGGTGGGAGCCGCGCTGGGTTCTGCGGGGGCTCGGGGCTCGCTGCGGGCGGAGGGGGCGGCAGGGGGCTGCGGCGGCTTGCTTGTGCCGTGTCCGGCCCGTGGTGGCCCTGGGCCGAGGGCGCTGCGGGAGCGGCTGCCCGCGCTCTCCTTCCCGCCGCTGCCTGGGCAGGAGCCGCTGCCGGAGCAGCGCTGCCTCGTCCCGCTTGCTGTGGCTAGGACAGAGGTGGCTGCCCCGTCGCCGGGGCCGTACGGTGAAATTCACGTCGCCGGAGGTTTCTGTACCCAGAGGAGACCGAGGAGTCCTGTAAAAGTGACTTTATTGCTGAGCAGAGGGAGAGGCCGTGGGGCATTTGCCATGCGGTCTCTCCCATTGTTGTAGTACGCAGCCTCCTTTTTATGCTCATTTTCCCGGCCGCATCTCCCTCTGCCTTTGCCCACTGGCTGAGGAACTTGGAAGGTTGAGACTTCCCGATGCGCCTGCTGCATGTCCTCGTTAATGTGCAGCCCTCCTTGTATATAACATCCGATATTCATGGCTCTGTTAAGTCTTAGTTCTTTTCGAAGTTCAGGAATTTAGTATGATCTTAGCTGAGCAGCAGTCTGTGTCAATAACGTTTTCTGAAACGGATCGATTTTCCTATTACTTTCTTATGTACAAGTCCCTGCCCCATCGCCTATGAAATTCACACCATCTTTTTCTAAAGACACATTTGTCTGCTTCCTTTCAATCCCTCGTCTTCCTATTTTCTCGATAATAGCCTTTGCAAACTTTTAATTTCCATTGACTCGGTCTCTTTTCCGGGGTGTTCTTTGGTTTTGGGATTATTCTCGGTGACCTCATTCCCTGTCCTTTTGTAGCCGTTTCTGGATCAGGAGGCCTGGCTGCCACCTGCATCCCCTCGCTTACCTGCTGGATGAGCTGCACTCCCAAGGTGTGGAGCATGGTAAAAAGATGAGAGTTGCTGTAGCACATAAGAGGAGAAACAGCATTCGTTTAACCCATGGTCTGCCAGGGAACCACGAAACCGTGTCCCATTCCCATCCTTTCCATGCTTGGACTGATAGATAAACTGCTCTCCTATTTCCTTTGTTATCTTTTCACCACTTTTGTCATCATCTGGGCGGTCAGGAGCTGGAGCTGTCTGGTTCTCATTTCGAGGACAGCTTGTAATCGAATGATGCCATTGAAATGATAAATGGGTTCTCTGTCTCCTGGTATGAATTGGTTCGGGTTCCCAGGGGCTGGATCCATGGTGTTGTAGGATTTGTTCTGGTGGCCCTTCATCTTTTCCCCATTTTTGGGTGCTCCCTCAAGCTGGGGCTGTATCAATTGGGCACTTTTTTCTAATTACATCATCAAATACTTGAACTCCAACTGATTTCCCTGAACTTGTTAGAGCAAAAACCCCAGTGCTCTGATACACCCTGTATAGCATAGACAGTGACAGCACATGTTGGAGTGGGCACAGGGATGATCCCCCTCCTTATTTTAGTGAAGTTTTCACAACATTCTCCATTTGCTGTTTTCCTTTGCAGCTTCACCAGTTTCTGTTGCAGAGTCAGAGATCCTCACCATGGGCTCTGCCTTCAGCTGTGCAAATTGCATCTGTGCAAGCAGGCAGAGCTTGGGGTGAGGGACAGAGGGAATCAGCCCAAATCTTGCCCCAGGCAAGAAGAGCCAGGAACTTTGTCCCCACTTTGCCCCAGCAGTGTTAATTTGCATTTCAAAAGCTCCTCTGCTGGCTGCCTGGAGTGCAGCTTCTCTTCCAGGGCAGCCATCAGGTGACTCACACTGCAAAAGCCAGGGTTTGGATTTTTGGGGGTTTTTCTGACCAGTGTTCTATTAACTGTTTATCAGTTAAAAGGTCACCTTTAAAGCTCTTGTAGTTTTTCAAATTGCAGCCTATAGGTGAACACCAAAAAACCCATGCCAAAATTTTGCAATCTCCAATGGCCACACAAACACGTGCACAAAAAGAATCCAAAGACAGAAAGATTTTCTTACTTCTTCTGCTAATAATAAAAATTGAGTCTCACACTCCTGGCCCAAATCTTACTGACAATATGCAAGTAGGATTATTAAGAAAAAACATTCTCATGGTGGACTCTAATCCCAGGCAGCGCAGTGTGTGTGTAACTGAGACCCAGAGTGGAATTGTGCCGTTGTGTTCCCCAGCAGCTGCGGCAGTGCAGGCATAGGAAGCACTGAAGCTGCAGCAGTGGCAGCAAGGATTGGCCCCGGTGGGTGGAGATGCCAAAGGAGGGTGGGCAGGCGGAGGATTTGAGCAGAGGATGTGTGGGCAGGCCCAGGGCCTTGCCCCGCTGTGGAGCCCTGGGTGCTGCTGCGCTGCCTTCAGTGCAGGCTTGTAGAGAGCTTGGCAGAAGAATGGTTAAACAGCAAGGGACATAAAACTGTAAAATTGGTCAAAATATGAGGGGCTACGTGACTGCTGCAACGGTCAGCATGACCCTGGGTGTAGAAATCAGGATATGTAGAAATCAGAGTCTGCAAGGATCAGGATGCTGAAACTGCTTAGTATGTAGAAATAGATAGAGAAGAATCAAGAAGTATCAACCACAAGAACAGCAAGAGCAACCGAACAAGACAGTTGCGCAAATCACACAGCAACCAATCATGAGCTTGGCTTTTGTAATATGCATGAGCTAATTAACGAGCATATATAAACTCTGTAATCTGTTGCAATAAACTGAGACTTGATGATCATGATATCATGAGTCTTGTCTCCCGCGGCACTTCTCCAACACAGGCTCAGTGGGGGCCTCCCATCCTCCTGCTGCAGGCGGGAAGTGCAAATCTCCGGGGCTTCAGAGCCCCGGAGCCGAGGCTGAGGGGTCCCCCGTGTTCAGCTGTGCTGGCGGCTGTTTCTGGCCTCAGGGCCACTTGGCATGGGCCACGCCACTTGGCCACCAATGGTGCTGCTTTTCAGTCCTTAGGCAGGGCCCGATGTCCTGCTTGGATGTTGGGAACAGCAAAGTGCCAAGGCAGGCTCTGTGCCAGCCCAGCTTCCTGTGGCAGAGATTTCACAAGAGACAGGATTCTGGCCACAGACTGCTTTAAATGTACATCCCTTATGTCCAGCCTGCACTAGGTGGAGAATTACCAGGGTAAGGAATTCCAGACATGAATTCCAGAGGGAGATAATTGAATATCTGCCTGGGTCTGGTTCTTACTCTTGCCAAAGCCAATGGCAAAAGCTGTACCCATGGCATCTTGGTTTCTCTCCCCAGCTTCCAAAGGTGTTTCTTTCTTTCCCCATTCATTCTTTCTACCCAACCTGAGCTCTGGGGTGCCAGGGGTTATGGAGGTCCCATTGTATTCCTAAAGCTGCCATAACCCCCTGAAGGATTTTTTTACTGTAAAAGAAGTTCTACTGTCTGATTCTATTGCTTCCACAATCCCTTCTCTTGGAATTATTTCTTTTAGAAATGCCTTTATAAGTGATCTAGTGATTGCTGAAGAAGTCAAAATTGCTTTTGCCCCCCTTTTAGCTGACATGGTGTCACCAGAAGATATTGAAGCCTTCCTGCTCAGGGCATTTCAGTGCCAGGCTCTTAAAAGCACACACAGCTCCACCAGTTTGTCCTGCGCTTTGTCTAATTCCCCTTCCTTCCTGTGAAAAACGCCATTCACCTTTGTTAAAATTTCAGATGTTTAATAGTAATGAAAATAGTCATAACAATCAGGAGAGTAAGAGATAATAAAAGTAAACAATTACGGATTCCGGGTGCCTGGCACTCTGCCAAAATAGCACACCTTGCTAGCAAAGGATTACCCCTTAAAGCAATAGCCTATTGCATATTCATATAGCTTATACATGATTCAAACATTCCTTTCAAACCAGGGTGTTTCTGCTTAATTTTAGACCCCCCCCCCCCCCCCCCCCCATTGTAAATCAACCTTCTTGGTTCCTCGAAGTCTGAGCTTTTCTGAAAAGGAGACAATAATTCTTCTCTGGGGATCTTGGTGTCTGTTGCTGTGATCTCTATCCAGAGACTGTAATGCGAAGAATTTCTTGATTATCTTTTGCATTCCTTGAGCTAGTTACAAAAAGTATCTTGCATCACATAGTTTCTATTTTAATATTATGCTCTAGGCTAAAAACTGTATGCAGCACACTACTTAAAAGTGATTAATACAGCACTACTTAGAAGAGATTACTACAGCATAACTTTCCAACATAACACATATAGTATTCATTTTAATATTTGCAAGGAGCCAATCATATAATACGCATTTTTCATACTTCCCTCCCTTGGATTAGGGTGTTGCTTCTAGACACCACTTGTCCTGGTTGCTTCAAAGTAATTTGGAGAGGCTCCATATCTAATTTACCCATTTCCCTGAGGCTACCCACACTTCTGGGTTCACTTCAGCATAGGCCTGGCCAGACATGTGACAAAAACGTACAAGAGAACTAGCCTCTCTATCACCTTTTAGAATATCAATTTGCATTCCCAGTTTAGCAATCAAATCCCCTCCCTGTAAACTATAATCACAACTGAGAGCAAATAAAAATTCTTGCATTTCAAACCCTTCCCCATATCTGCTAAGAGTGGTTGAATAAAGCCACTCCTCTTTCCCCCTTCTCCCCTGAAAAATCCAAGACATTTTTAGCATTTTCCCCCCTTATGTCTAAGATTCAGAGTGGATGGAGAGGCTCCTGTGTCCATCAGGAGAGGCCTCCTCTCGATGCAGAACCACCCTGAATGTTCTCCAGGGCTCCACTGTGGTGCCCTGCTGGGATGGGAGCTGTGACACCCCTGACAATCCATGTCCATCCAGGGGTGGGCTTGCTCCTCCTGAGGGTGCTGCTGTCTCTGTTTCCAGTGTTCCTGTGCCCTGCAGCTGGAGCCCTGAGTCCTTCCCAGGGGCTGTTTGGGTGGGCTCTCTCCTGCCCAGGAGGGCAATGCCTCTGCCAGGTGCTTGTGGCCGACCCAGTCCCCTGGGTGCTGGGGCCCCCTTGGGCCCTGGGGTTGACCCCGAGGGGCTGTAGGAACTGTGCCATGGCCTTTGCCTTCAGCTTGGCCTTTTGCTCATCCCTTCTTGCATTCAGCTGCTGTGCCTTTGTGCCCAAGTGCTCCAGGGCCTTCTTCTGCCACTCCTGCAGCCCCGCTCGCTTCCTGTGGGTGCTCATCCTCTGACATGTTGAGCTTTCTGCAAAATCATTCGTTTTCCAGTGACCCAATCAGCATCTCGATCCTTCCCTTATAATCCCCATTTCCCAGCTGTTCCTTTGTTTTCCTCTTTGTGCTCACGGTCCCCTCCGCAGCCCGTATCCCAGAGCCAGTCCCTGTCTTGCTGCAGTGTCCAAAGGCAACCCCCCCCGGTGGGCAGGGCCGGCAGTTCCACGGGGCGGGCAGCGGCCGGGGCGTCCCGTCTCCTGGGGCCACTGCCAACTCTGCCTGGGGATGGTGGGGTGTCATGGGTTGATAAGGAAGTGAGTTTTCTTGGGAAGTGGTGGTCAGGCCAATCAGTGGTCAGATTTGAATATTGACACCTGGTGTAACCACTGAAGACATGGATGCGCCTCTGAGAACACAGGCCGTTAAAAGCAGAGAGCTCCCAGGGGAACGCTGTCTTTTGTTCTGGTCAGTGAAGAGTCCAGACCTCCCCTGCCCAGCCACAGGCTGGGATGGGAGGGGAAGCCATGCGGCCTATAGCTGAGGTAGGCCGGAGCCCTGGAAAGAGAAGCGGGGTGAAGGGAATGGAACGGGCCAGCCCCTGCATGAAGGGTGGAGAAACACTGAGATGTCTTTGTTTCCCCCCCCTGCCCCCCCCCCCCCCCCCCCAGAGGGGGGGAGAGAGAGAGAGAGCCTGGGCCACCTGGAAATTTGGTATCATGTGCCAGTAGTGCCGAGGAGGAGGAAGAGAAGGGGGGGAGGAGGTGCCCAGCTGTGGGAGTCCTGGGCAGCCAAGATTTCAGTTGTCTTGGGAGCTGGAGACTTTTAACCATTTCCTGGGCAAAGAAAGCTTTGTGAAACACTACTCCTCCTTGATTTCAAAGAGAAGAGAGGCAGTCTGGGACCTGAGATGTCAGAAGAGATGGGAGAGAAATCCTAGGTGGGAGGAGATGATGGAGTGGCGTTTGGCTGGACTTTTCTTGTATAGCCATAGACTGAACCAATTCTCCCCTACACAGACAGTGCATTTAGGGGGATGCAATGACTTGAGCCAAGAGAGTGCAGGTGTGAGAGTGACCTGCTTCAGTGAGTGATGTCATGTGCAGGAGTGGAGTGAACAGAGAAAAGTTGAGGAGGGTGTGGTGGTGCCCTGCCTGGGCCTGGTGGGGTCAGGCAGCGCTCGGCGCTGAGCCCCAGCTGCCCCACAGCCCCGGCCCGGCCCCGCAGCTCCCCACAGGCCCCCAGCCCATGCTCCCAGTCCCACAGCTCTGCGCCCGGTGCTGCGGCTCCCCACCACAGAGAAACACCCTGAAATGCCGAACTCTTTGTTTTCTTGTCCTGGAAACTGGGGATAGAAAGGATCTGGATCAGCTGGCAAATTTTGAGCATAAGACCCTGCTGAAATACATCCTGATCCTCAGTATTTTTCTCTTACTTGTCTTTTCCATCATCCTTTTTCATACCATGTAGATTTTTTCCTGCTGCTTCTTGCCTTCACCATATTCCTGCACACTCCCCTTCACCCAATCCCTTCCCAGCACACCAACACCATCCATCCCCTGTTGTCCAAATCCCTTCTCCACTTCCCTTATTGCCCCTCTGGGTATCCATGTCCTTAATTACCTCTGGGGGAATGTGCAAACTACCTCAACATTCTCCCAAGGGATCCTTCAGAGATATTTTGGGATCATCATCCCTTTAGCTAGGACCCCTCTTTGGCTTTCCCTTTTCTCCCCTCCCTGGGTGCCCTGCCATGTTCACTCCCTGAAGATCCCAGTGCACTCACGGATGAGATTTTCAGTGCTCTCTCCCTGCTGACTCTTCACAGACTCCCCTGATGTGTCACTCGTCTGTCTCCTGGTCACTGCCGGGTCCCCAATCAATCCCCGGTGCCGCCGCCAGCCAAGGGAGCCGATCACCCAAAGTGGGTGAGGCACCTTCAGCTGCGCTCCCTGCCCGCCGCCCTGGAGGGTGGAAGGAATTCCGGATGAGCCCCAGGGTGTGCTGAAAAATTGACATCAGGAGAGGTTTCTGTCCAGAAAGCAGACAGAGGAGTCCTGTAAAAGTAATTTCATTCCTAAAAATGGGAGAGGCCATGGGATCTCTCCAATTTACTGGGCTAAATGTTGGTGCTTTGGTTGTTCGTGGGGGCTGAATCATTATAATCTGGAGGGAGTTTGTACTGAATCGTGATGTTTGGGGAGGTTTTGATCTGTGTCTTGAAGTTTGGAGGATTTTTGGGCTCAGTCTTAATGTTTTGGAGGTTCTTACAGACACAAGATGCCCAATGACTTCCTGAGATGAAGTGGGCAAGGAGGAACTCCCAGTCCAATGCGCTCTGTTCTTGTTTTTTCCCCAACCCAGGATTTTTCATTCCCAGGGTGTGGCTGGATGGAGGAGGAGGAAAAGCCCTGGAGATCTCGCACGAGAAGTGGCTGCAAACCCAGCCCAGGGAGCTGTGGGGAGGAAAGAGCCCCCTTGAGCCAGGAAGGCGGCCAGAGATCCAGCCGGAGCTCGGAGCTGGTGGAGAAGGCTCATGGCAGGGAGAAGCCCCACAAGTGCTTGGAATGTGGGAAGGGTTTCAGCCGGAGCTTGCACCTAATCGAGCACCAGGTGATCCACACTGGGGAACAGCCCTACGAGTGTGAGGAATGTGGGAAGCGTTTCAGCTGGAGCTCCAGCCTGAGACTGCACCAGAGGTTCCACACTGGGGAACGGCCCTTTGAGTGTGGAGAGTGTGGGAAGAGCTTCAGGCTTAACTCCATCCTGATCCAACACCAGAGGATCCACACTGGGGAAAAGCCCTTTGAGTGTAGGCAATGTGGGAAGAGCTTCAGCCAGAGGGGCCAACTGATGCAGCACCAGGTAATGCACACTGGGGACCGGCCTTATGAGTGCGGGGAATGTGGGATGAGCTTCAGCCAGAAGGGCCACCTGATGCAACACCAGAGGATCCACACTGGGGAAAAGCCCTATGAGTGTGGGGAATGTGGGAAGAGCTTCAGCCAGAGCTCTGGCCTGAGGAAACACGAGAGGATCCACACAGGGGAAAAGCCCTACGAGTGTGGGGAGTGTGGGAAGAGCTTCAGCCTGAACTCCCAGCTTATGGAGCACCAAAAGATCCACACTGGGGAAAGGCCCTACAAGTGCGGGGAATGTGGGAAGAGCTTCAGAGACAGCTCAGCCCTGATTCGGCACCAGGTGATCCACACAGGGGAACGGCCCTACACCTGTTTGGAATGTGGGAAGAGCTATGGGTGGCACTCTGACCTGAGAAAACACCAGCGCATCCACACCGGGGAGAAGCCCTACAAGTGTCCTGAGTGTGGGAAGAGGTTTCAGATCAGCTCCAGTCTCCTCGTACATCAACGGTGTCACACAGAGGAGAGGCCCTTCCGCTGCCCCGACTGCGGGAAGGGCTTCAAGCTAAACTCCCACCTCACCGTGCACCGGCGCATCCACACCGGGGAGAGGCCCTACGAGTGTGGGGAGTGCGGGAAGAGCTTCTCCACGAGCTCAACCTTGACCAAACACCAACGGAGGCGCCACTAAGGGAAGCCCTGTGAATGCCCTGAGTGCGGGAAGAGCTTTGTACGCTCCTCCCAACTCCATTCCCCATGGGAGGATCCACTCTGGATGTTCCTTAGTGACCCTCATTGGGCAGAGCCCTGGTGATCTGTTGTCTTGGTGGTCCATGTTGGGAAGATACCTTGATGAAGTGCTCCCCATCTTCCTGGCTCCTTGTGGGCACCTGGATGAACTCAGGGGCAGGAACATCCATTGGGACACAGACCAAAAATGGAATTCCTTGGGGAGAGTGGATTTGTTGACTTTCAACCCCATAAAATCTTTTGCATTCAATCCTGTCTTCTGGTGGCATCAAGGAATACTGAATGGACTTGGAGGTCTTTTCCAATTTCAGGGATTCCACGATTTTCATTTCCTATTGCCCAAGGGTGTCTGCTGCAGCCAAATGGTGAAAAACTTTGGAAAAAACCAAGATTTTGGAGACAGTGGGGTGGGAACTCCACCAGAAAAGGTTCTTCCCTTCTACTCAAGTTCGTAGATCCTCAGCCGGCACAGACACGGAAATCCTTTTCTTTTGGCCTTGATTTGTTTTTCATTTCTCTTCATCCCTTCAAAATATCCAATACTGAGGTAAAAATAAAGACATTAAACTAAGACATGGGTGTGGTTATGGTAGGACATGACATGGTGGGACACAGACGTGGAGATTGACATGTGAGTGTCCCGAGTGCAGGAAGAGCTTCGTGCACTGCTCCAGCTCCATCCCCCATGGGAGGATCCAGGCTGGATGATCCCCAGTGACCCCGTTGGGCACAGCCGAGGTGATCCGTGGTCTTGGTGATCCCTGTTGGGTGGGGGGAAGGTGTTGGAGGGATTTCTTTCCCTTCTTGTGCTGCTGTGATTTGGTTGATAATAAATTCTCTCCCTGTGCCCAGACTGGGTCTGTTGTGCCCGCGCCAGGGCTCGGGGCGGGATTGCTCCTGTTCCTTCTCTCAACTCCCAGGCCTCTCCTCAGCCAATCAGAGAAGGCACTAAAATAATTGATCCAATCAGAGCGCGCAGCACTGATGACGCCCCAGTTGCCAGGCAGTCCCGCAACACCCAGAGCTCCTCACCTGGACTCCACCCATGCCCACCCTCGCCCCCAGCGCCCCCCGCCAGGGGAATGTGGGGAGGGGGGAGGTGTCAGCCCCTGCCCGGCGCTGGCCATGGGGCGTGTGGCGGCAGCTGGGGCCCTTCTGGTGGTACTGGAGCCCCCCTGGCTGGGGGCACGGAGCTCCCAGGTGAGCGGGAGGGGAAGTGGTGGGACGGTGGGGAGAGAAAGGGAAATGGGGAGGTGGGACCACCAAACAGATGTTGGGGGGGGGGGGGCGCTGGTGACTGGGGAGCTCTGGGAAAGGGAGAGGAAAATATGGAGGAGGGTGGAAAATGGGACTGTGGGAAGAAGGGTCCCTGTAGCATCCCATGAACTCTCCCACATAGGTCAATTCCCAAGTCCTCAGCCCTGGCAACAGCAGTAACTACTCACCATAGAGTTAGTCCTCCTGGGGAGAAAAACAGTCTCTCATTTGGGCTTCTGTGCTGCAACTTTCCCAGTGTATCTTCCCCTGGTTTCTCCCTTCCCTGTCCTCTCACTGGAATGGTATCCCTGATGGCCACCCCCTTTTCCCTGGAGATCAAACCCCTCTGCCCAGCCCTTAGCTCCACCCCCCACTCCTTCCCCTCTTAAGCTATTTCCTCCACGTGATCGGGCTCTTTTTACCTCGCTGGGTTCCTTTCAGCCACATGTGATATCCTCTGCTGGAATGAAAGCCTGCAAAAAGAGCCTTTCTTGCCTCTGTCACTGAGCCAGCTGTGGTGAGTGTTGAGTGAGGGTCTGACTGCATAGCCTAAAAGTTATCTCAACTTGCTTTTCTATAGGAGAGGCCTGGGGGGGACAGATTATAGGCAGCAGCAGCCACTACTCAAACACCTGCATTTTTAATTGGTGCCCAAGGTGAGGTTCAAACCAACAACCCTGAGATTAAGCGTCTCATGCTCTACCAACTGAGCTAGCCTGGTGTCTTGGTTTGAAAAGACAGGAGTCTGTGAAAGAAGGCAAGGGCCTCCCGTGAAATGGAAAAGGTAAACCCCCTCCCTCCAAATTACCACAATTTCAAAATAAAAAGGCTCTCAGGCAAAGATATGGGAATGGGAATGACAGTTCTTTACTAGGAAAAAACTAAATAATAAATTTAAAAATGTAATTAGTATAAACAAAACTACTGATAGAGTCAGAAACCTGACATCCTGAGGAGTCAGGGTGTTGGTGATAGTCCAGTTAAATGGTGGCTGCTCCTCCTGGAGTGGCAGATGAAATGCTGCTGAAGCGATGATCCCGTAGAAGGGTGTAGTTTTCTCTGAAGGTCTGGTGATAGAGTAGATGGGCCTGGTCTTCCTCTGGGAATCCAGTGAAGAGGCTGTGCTGATGTCCCAAAAAATGCTGATTTTAAGCAGGTAGGAATGCTTGGCTCTTCCCTCTGGGAGGAGCATCTCACAATGGGATGATGTAACTTTCTCAGTCATGCAGTGAGCCATTCAATGGCCCATTAACAGAAGATATCTCCCTGGAGGGAGACATTGTTCTTGGAAGAGATAAGAATATTGCCCAACTTAACAGAAGATACCTGCCCCGCCTCCGACAGATGGCAAATAAAATATATGCTTCTCTTACAAGACAGGACATTATCCACCCCTTATTCTATTTCCATCTGCATCACAGTGAAATCTTACACCCAGTAGTTCTCACTTAAGACTAGGTTTCCCTGTGGTACACAACAGGTTTCCCCATCTTTCTGCATTGCCCACCAAGTGTAACCAGGTCCTTGAGCAAAAACAATCCCACGGATGGGTTTGTCTTTGCCTGAGGTGGGATTAATCCAAACAGTTTTTCCTAAAATACGTTTCATATATACTACAGGGACTTTATCTCCATCTACTGTACGCAAGGGTTCTGACTGGGCAGGACCAGCTCGATTGATGGACCCTTGGGTGTTGACCATCCAGGTTGCTTTTGCCAGGTTCATTTCCCAGTTTCTAAATGTTCCCCCACCAAGTGCCTTCAGGGTAGTCTTAAGGAGTCCGTTGCACCGTTCAACTTTGCCGGCAGCTGGAGCACGATAGGGAATATGATATATCCATTTGATACCATGTTCTCTGGCCCAGGTGTTGATAAGGCTGTTCTTGAAATGGGTGCCGTTGTCAGACTCAATTCTCTCAAGTGTGCCATGTCTCCACAGGACTCGCTTTTCTAGGCCTAAGATGGTGGTCCAGGCAGTGGCATGAGGCACAGGGTAGGTCGCCAGCCATCCAGTGGTGGCTTCCATAATGGTCAGCACATAGCACTTGCCTCAGCGTGTCTGAGGCAGTGTGATGTAGTCAATCTGTCAGGCTTCCCTATACTTGTACTTGGACCACTGTCCACCATACCACAGGGGCTTCACCTGCTTGGCCTGTTTGATGGCAGCACATGTCTCACAGTCATGGATAACCTGAGAAATGCTGCCCATGGTTAGATCCACCCTTCAGTCTCGTGCCCACTTGTAGGTGGCACCTCTGCCCTGATGACCTGAGGCATCATGAGCCCATTGAGCCAGGAACAACTCCCCCTTATGGTGCCAATCTAAGTCTATCTTTGACACCTCTATTCTTGCTGCCTGATCTACCTGCTCGTTGTTTCGGTGCTCCTCATTAGCCCAACATTTGGGGACATGGGCATCTACATGACGGACTTTCACCATTAGTTTCTCCACCCGAGAGGCAATGTCTTTCCATATATCAGCAGCCCAGATTGGTTTTCCTCTACGTTGCCAGTTGGCCTTTCTCCACCTTCCCAGCCAGCCCCACAGAGCATTGGCTACCATCCACGAATCAGTATAAAGGTAGAGCTTTGGCCACTTCTCCCTTTCAACAATGTCCAGGGCCAGCTGAACGGCCTTGAGTTCAGTGAGTTGGCTCGATCCAGCTTCTCCTTCGGTAGCTTGTGCAACTTGTCTGTGGGGCTCCATATGGCTGCTTTCCACTTCTGGTTCATCCCTACGATGCGACAGGAACCGTCAGTGAAAAGAGCGTAGCATGTTTCCTCTGCTGGTAGTTGGTTATATGGTGGAGCTTCATCAGTCCTTGTCGCTTGTACCTGCTCCTTGTCGTCAGTGAGACCAAAGTTTTCACCTTCCGGCCAGTTTGTAATTATCTCCAAAATCCCAGGGCGATTCAGGTTTCCAATACAGGCATGCTGGGTGATGAGGGCAATCTATTTGTTCCATGTGGTGTCAGTGGCATGGTGGGTAGTAGGAACCTTTCCTTTGAACATCCACCCCAGCACTGGGAGTCGGGGTGCCAGGAGGAGTTGTGCTTCCGTGCCAGTCACCTCCAAGGCGGCTTGAACTCCTTCGTAGGCAGCTAAGATTTCCTTCTCTGTTGGGGTGTAGTTGGCTTCGGACCCTCTGTAACTTTGGCTCCAGAATCCCAGTGGTCGGTCTCGAGTATCACCAGGCACCTTCTGCCAAAGGCTCCAGGACAAACCATGGTTCCTGGCTGCAGAGTAGAGCATATTCTTGACCTCTGGTCCTGTCCTGACTGGGCCAAGGGCTACAGCATGAGCGATCTCCTGCTTGATCTGGGTGAAGGCTTGTTGCTGCTCAGGGCCCCACTGGAAAGTGTTCTTCTTGCGGGTGATCAGGTAGAGAGGGCTCACAATCTGCCTATACTCGGAAATGTGCATTCTCCAAAAACCTATGGCACCTAGGAAAGCTTGTGTTTCCTTTTTGCTGGTTGGTGGAGACATCGCCGTGATCTTGTTGATGACCTCAGTGGGAATCTGGCGCCGTCAATCTTGCCATTACACTCCCAGGAACTGGATCTCTTGGGCAGGTCCCTTGACTTAGCTCACAACGGCCAATGGAGACACGATGGAGGCGGACATGGGGGTTCAGGGCCAGTGGGACCGCGAGAATGAGGTGAGGAGCACGGAACTACCGGGGACCGGACAGGGGAGTGGTCACAGGAGTGGCAGGGGAGAAAACCCAATAGGCAGCAGCCTGGGGCTAACTTCCATGGGGCGGGATAACACGGAGGATGCACGAGGATACATGGAACTGGTAAGCTAACAAAGACCAGAACCCCAAATCTGAACCTAAAACCCAAGATGCAACAATTCCCCGCTTTAAAATATATAAAAAAGACAGTTGCTTTGAGTTGAATCTTCATGCAGTGGCCTCTTCTTCCAGCTTCTTCTGCTGCAGTGACTGTGGTGGCTGCTTTGCAGGTGGAGAGGGCCTGGAGCTGTTTTTTCCCTGGGTGTTTGGGGATAGGGGAACTGGGGCAACAACTTTATTACAACCAAGTGGACTGGGGACATAACTGGACTGAGGTAGTTGTATGGAGAGTGCCATTTAGGGGGATGTTGAGTCCCTTTCCTCTCTGCAGCACCAGCGATTAGATGCAACCACCTTGGTTGGTGGGATCATTGGTTGCATCCACTGGCACTGCATCGCTTTGACTCACAGACTGTTCTGGGATGTAAGGTTTGACATCCCTCCTGGGGATCCACCTGACTCCTGAAGGCGTGGATATGCAGGCATATCCCCATCCCCAGGTCAAAAGTGGGAATGGACCCTGGATTTCTTTAGAGTCCGGATCCCTCACTAACACTGGAGGCCTCTCTTCCAGTTGGAGCTCCTGACGTTGTTTGAAATGTCTCAGGGCTGGCGGATCTGGTCTGTCAAAAGAGCAGTTTAGGAAATTGATGGGAAACAATGCCTTGCAGAGCCTCTTGTGCGGTGACAGCACTCACACATCCCTCCGCTGCTTCCGGAGGACCTGCTTCAGCATCTAGTGTGTTCTTTCTATTATGGCCTGGCCGGTGGGGGAGTGAGGAATCCCGGTCTTATGTTGGACCCCCCATTCCTGCAGGAAGCTACTGAGCACCCTGGAAGTATAAGCTGGACCATTGTCAGTTTTAATTGTGGCTGAGACCCCTAAGGTGGCAAAGGCATGTATGAGGTGTTTTCTCATGTCTGAGGCCCTTTCCCCTATGTGGGCTGAGGCAAAAGCTGCCCCTGAGAAGGTGTCCACAGTTACATGGACATTCCCGAGTTTCCCAAATTTGGGGACTTTTGTGACATCCATCTGCCATACCTCGCAACTGTGGAGACCTCTGGGATTCACACCTGCTCCCAGTGTTGGTAAAGCTGCCTCCTGACAGTTGGGGCACGAGGCCACAATTTCCCTGGCTTGGTCACGCTGCAGAAGGAACTGGCGTACCAGACCTGGGCCATTTTCATGGAACTGCTGATGGCTCAGCCTGGCCTGCTCGACTATACTTGGCTGGCCTCCCAGCTGTACTGGGGCTGCCAGGGCGTCTGCTCTGTGGTTCCCCTCAGCAATAAAGCCTGGGAGATCCGTGTGTGACCTCACAGGCACCACATAAAAGGGATGCTCACAGCTAGAAACCAGGTGTACCAATTTTGTGAGCAACCTGAAGATGACCTGATTTGGGACCTCCTTAATGACTGCATGTTCTGCTCTAGACACTGCTCCTGCTACATACACAGAATCTGTTACCAGATTGAAAGGTTGATCAAATTTTTCAAAAGCCCTCATGACAGCATCCAACTCAGCTGCTTGTGGGGAACCTTCCACTACTTTAACATCAGATTCCCACAGCTGAGTCTCTGGGTCTTTCCAAGTCACCACTGACTTGTGGGACTTCCCTGACCCATCAGTGAACACTGTTAGTGCTCTGAGTGGCTTTTTTTTTTGTAATTCTTTTGGTAACAATTTGAACTCTGTGTTGAACAGATGATGGCCAGGATGTCCAATTTGAATTTGGCCTGAGAAGCTATCTAGAGCAAACTGCAAATTCTCATTTTGCCTTAAAAGATGTTCGAAGGTCTCCTTGGCCATTTTCCCCGTGGATGTTTTGATGGGGAGGTGGATACATGTGAAGTCACAGCCAGCTAGTACTTGCAGACGAGCCCTGGCCCGTATTATCAGCTGCGCCATCAGCTCTTGTGGCCTGGTGATACTTTTGGACTGTCTGTGGCCAAGGAACACCCACTCTATTATCAAGAGGGGGTCCCGTTGGCCCTTGTTCCACTGGAATATCATACCATATAAATGGGGTAACTCACCCAGGATGATGAAGCAGAAAGGCAGCCCTGGTTGACAACGATCGGCTTGCCTGCTCGCTATGGCGGTCTGGACATTGTCAATGCGGCTCTGGCCTCCCGGGTCAGGACCCTCGGGGAACTTAAACCCTCATCCCCCTCCCTTTCTGCTAACAAATCAAAAAGAGGGGATAGTTCCCTCATGGTGAGTCCCAGCCATGGCCTGATCCAATTTAATGATCTGCACAAGCGCTGGATGTCATTCAGCGTCTTGGGGTTGTTGCTTATCTGAATTTGTTGAGGCCTAATTGTTTGATTATTAACTTCCAGGCCCAGGTACTTTCAGGCTGGCAGCAACTGTACCTTCACTTTTTGCAACTCAAATCCAGCCGCCGACAAGGCCCTAACAGTGTCCTCCAGAGCTGCTTGCAGGACCTCGCTGTCAGGGGTACAAATCAGCACGTCATCCATGTAGTGATAGAAAATACAGGATGTCCACTTGGCACGCATGGGGGACAGAACCCTGGCGACATACCACTAGCATATAGTGGGGGAACATTTAAGCCCCTGAGGTAGTACAGTCCAGTGGTCGCGCTTCATGGGGGCTTCTCTGTTGATGGAGGGTACAGGGAAAGCAAAACAGGGAGCATCATCTGGATGTAATGGGATTTGAAAGAAGCAATCCTTAATATCAATACGGCCAAATTATAATTTTGGGGTAGCATTGATGGAGATGGCATACCCAGTTGGAAAGAGCCCATATCATCTACTGCTTCATTAATTTTTCTTAAATCGTGGAGGAGTCACCACCTGTCCTTCCCCGTTTTTTTAATTACAAACACCGGAGAGTTCCAGGGGCTGTTTGTTTCTACTATGTGACCTTTTGCCAATTCTTCCTCCACTAATTTTGTGAGCACCTGTAGTTTCTGTTTACTCAGCAGCCACTGCTCCACCCAGACGGGCTTATCTGTGAGCCATGTTAATTTCTGAGTGGGGCGCTCCTCAGTGGCCACACCTAAAAATGCTGGGGGGCTGGAAATTCCAATTTGGCTCCCCCACTGAACCATGGTGTCTCTCCCCATAATGTGAATTCGCAATTGACCACGAACGGACGTACTGAGGCCAACAGCCCATTCAGACCCTTAATTTGGACAATATTTTTGGATTGCCTTGCAGGCTGTGGCCCTCCTAGTCCTGACTGGCATGGCCACACTCTGCTGCTCCCAGTGTGATGGTCACTGGTGTGGTGGGATGACCGTCACATCTGCCCCTGTGTCCAACATCCCCTGAAGATATGCAGAACGCCCCTCACACTTGAGTTTACATCCCACTAGGGGTTTTTCCTCTCCCAACTTCCCAGCATAAAAGACTGAGAGTTCCAAGTCATTGCACAGAGCATGAGGAATCGGAATTGCCTGTGCAATAACTTGGCCCTTTGGTAGGAAGGGGGGGGTTGGACACAGTGTGCTGCGAGATAGAAGAGCCTCGGACTAAGGGTGGAAATCACCGGAGGAACCTCTATCTCTAGTGGGGTGCTTTTTGTGTCTCCAACTATGAGGTACCTGCAGTTCAGAAGGTCTTCTTTCCTCCTGGTTTCACAGCGGCAGATGTGCGATAGAAGCTCTGCCTCCGCTATGAAGAATTGCCAGCCTCGGAATGGAAGTGGACAGAATTGGTGAGTCGGAGCTGATAAGGCTCCCTGATGTCAGTGGTTGAGAGGCAGCCGCTCGCAGATGGAACTAGATGGTGAGTCATGGCTCCTCACGCGGCACCACGACTTGCCTCATTTTTATCAACACGCGAGGCAAGTGCGCGTTCATTCCCTAGTTAGTTTTTTGAAATGGTGGGGTTTCTGTCCCCGCTCCCTCCTCTCGCAGCCCCGGGCGGTGCAGTCTTTAGAAGTGGGCAGCGATCCTGAAAGTGTCCTTCCTGATGGCAGTGGAAGCACCGGCGTGTGGATGGAAAGCACCTTGGCACTGAGTTCCTTGGAGGAGCAGCAGCTGATGCGACCAGCTTGTCTCTTGGTCTCTTTGGGGCTTCCTCCTCCGTCAGGTGTGCTTTCAGGGTGCACTCCTCAATGATCTGGTCGAGGGTCGGCGGTGGTGAGGCTGGCAGTGACAGGATGATTCTTTTGCACATTGCATTAGCGTTCATGTGCACCACTTCTAGGACCAGTCCGTCTCGGTGCTCAGGTCTCTCCACCCGTCTCTCAACCGCTGCCCGGACTCTGTCTACGAAATCTACAAAGGGCTCTGCAACACCTTGTTTAATTGCAGTATAGGGCACCACCGGATCCTTGGTGGGCATGCCCAGGAATGCACGCTCTGCTGCACCCCTGGTCATGTCCAGCATGGCCGTTGGAATTCCCTGAGCCTGTAGTTGCCCCTCACTCCATTCTCCCTCACCCACGAGATGGTCTAAGGTGATTGATTCTTCCACGAAATCCAGGCTGTAAGGCCCCTCTCGGATTTCGGGAAGCAGGTCTGCTGCCAGTTTTTTCCACCTCCTCTCCCACAGGCTGTATTCCAATGGGAGAAGCAGGCAGCTGAACAGACACTTAAGGTCTGCTGGCACTACGGTTCTGGATGTTAAAGTTGCTTTTAGAATGCCCTTAAAGAAAGGGCTTGCTCTGCCAAATTCACGCAATGTTTTGCAGACCTCTTTCACTGATTCATAGGGAAGGGGTGCCCATGTAGGGTTCTCCCCTCCCCTGGCGTAGGAGGCTGGAGTGCGGAGCGACTGCTCAACTTCATAGACTGGGCCCGTCCCCTCCCCTCCCCCGCTCCCCCCCCGGGTATCTGAGGAGCAGGAGGACATGGGGGCGGGTGCGAGGGACAGGGCGGACAGGGCAGGGAGAATCTTCTCCCTGGGACAGTGGGGCAGAGGTGAGAGAACCCTCCCTGTCAGGGGAGGGTGGGGCTGATGTTGCAGTAGGAAGTACGTGGAAGGAGGGAACACCCACCCGAGGGGGAACAGGGGGTGGGGTTGCAACCCGATGCCTTGAGTGGGCGGTGCTCACGCCCACAGGGAAGCAGGAGGGGGTGGGGTCAAACGTGGGGACAAAGGGGACAAAGGGATTGTGGGAAGGGGAAGCCCTGCCCTGTGGCCACCCTCCATCTTGGGAAGACAAAGACCCAAACCATGTGGCCACGGCTTCCTCAGGGGAAGAAAGAAAAGTGTTCAGGGAAACTGAACAGCGTGGGGTAGTGCCAAAATGGGGATTCTTAACTGGGAAAAAGGGATTGGGAAAGGGGTTTGGGGTCGGTTCCTCAGCGAAGCAGACAATTTTGCCGAGGCAGGGACGCCGGGGGGCCTTGGGGGAGCCAGGAGCACGGCCCACGTTTGTGGAGCTGCCCTGCGTCTCATATCGACAGGGTACCCACCCCGCCCACCCGGGTTAGGGGAAGAAGGGATAGGAGACAAGGATGGGGAAGTGGTTTCAGGGAAAGCAACAGATTTTCTTGATGGCTTTTCTCCTTCTCCATTCGCATTCCATGCGGACTCTGTTTTTACAACCTCCAATATTAATAAATAGAGCTTGGGGAAGCAGTCTTTTACGGAGGGATCTCTGTCGATTCCCTCTGCTAACCTCGCTCCCACCCACTCCTAGAATTCCATATTGTAACCATCCTCCACAGCTACGTGGGGGAAGGAAAAGCACAGCCACCATACAAATTGTTTAACTGAACTTTTCTTGGGGTAGGGGCCCTTTACTGATAAAATCCCCTTAATTTGGGTATAGAATTCCCTTTGTTGGGTAGATAGCACGGTCCCCATGCTATTTTTACCCAACTACTTCACCCCTGGTGCAGAAAAAGTGGGAAAAAAACCCAAAAAACACGAACGACCCCAGTGGCCGCTGCTTCACACTGCACTGTCCATACCCTTGGAAACATGGCAAAGCCCACTCAAGTGAAGGAGAGCATAGCTCCGCTACCCCCCACCGCTAAGTACTCACCAAACCGAGATTTTCGCAAATAAAACTACTACTAGGATTTTCTTTCCCAGGAAGCGTCCATTCTTCAGGTTTCCGTGGCCGTGAATGGCTATGCTTCCAGTCCCACGCATGAAAACACGGCGTGCTTGGGTGGCGGAGACGTCACTGTCTTACTCTGGGGGGCTATTCGCTCCTGTTTTCAGTCCGGCGCGGAGCACTTTTTCCATGGACCGCAATTCTGCGGTGGTGGCGAGTTTCTGCACAGACCACGCTTGCTCGTCTCAGCAGCATTGCTCACTGGTTGGCGGTGCGGCGCGGAATGGCTTTGCAGCGGCGGCGGCTCTCTCCACACAGCTCCTGGGTGCTTTGCGGTGACTCTCGGCCTGCGCTGGCCGTGGCCCCACTGTTGGTCACCACTAGCGGTTGTGTGTTGCTTTTCCCAGCCCCAGTCAGCTCCTGAGCGCCCAGCTTGGCGTCTCGGCTTCTCGTCAGGGTCAGTGTTCGCGGTTACTTCCGGGCGCTTCTGCAGCTGCGCCCCGGGGTGGGCTGGCCATGCATTGCCGTCGGCACGTGGGAAGAAACGAAGAGGCAGGAATTTGTCCAAATCCGTCCATGTGGTGGATGCTTTATTGGCTGCGAGAGCCGCGATGGAGAAGATGCAGCCCGCTTCCAGCCTCGCTTGGATGAATCTGGCCCCGAGGCTGGAGGGGAGCAGGATGATATAGGGGTGGGACAGGGAGAATAGGAAACATTCCTGCCCAATGAAATCAGATGCCATGGCAGTGACATGTGCCACAGCGACCAAAAGGAACACGACGGGGCAGACACTGGGCTTCGGGGCCAGTGGGATCGTGGGAATGGGGTGATGAGCATGGAATTCCCAGGACCGGATGGGGAAGTGGTTACAAGGGTGACAGGGGGAAACTCCAATGGCAGGCGGCCTGGAGCTAACTACAGTGGGGGGGAAACCCGGGGGATGCACGAGGATACAGAGAACTGGCTTAACTGACAAAGATCAGAACCCTAATCTGAGCCCAAACCCAGGATGCAACAGTATGGTTCAAGATAATGTGTCTTTAGCTTTCAGTTTTATACAAGCACAGTTTTGGATGCAACCAACAGCAGGTTTGATCATATGGCAGGGGGTGAAAGTAATTTTCCAGCTGAAATTCAAAGGATTGTCTGGGATAATGCCATTGATTCTGAGAGAAAGTTCCAATCCTGACTGACTATAGTAAATTTTCGGATTATATAAAGAAATCTCAGAAGCATCTGTGACCTATGATCCTGCTTCTAATGTGGCCACTGCCTATGTACTTACTGTACGTAATGCCACTGTTTATGTTATCCACCCCATCATCGCCCTAGGATTAAATAATGAAAAATGGTGCTCTATCCCCCAGAACATAGGGTGTGGGCACGAAAGGTGAATGAAAAGTGGCTAACAGTAAACTTAGAATCTTGTGCTACTACAGAACAACTAGGATACATTTGTGAAAGCAATGCTCAAGATGTGTGTCTTGACACTGAACAAAGTATCTGCCACTTCGAGATTCATCCAGTCACTGATCAGAAAACTGTGCTTGTATATACTAGTAAAGATTGTGCGTGCTTGAGAACTCCTTGTGCTATTGCAATTGTGCCTAGTAGGTCAAATGTACATAGTAAAGCATTAAGGGACACTTATTAACATAAGGATTTGCATTAAGCAAAATAATTTACTTCTCATCTTAGGGAAAGGGGGAATGAGACAGAGTGAAAATTTAACAAGGTAGAAATCCATTTGGATTTAAGTGAAATGTGCCACTTTAATCTTGCTAACATAAGTAAAAGATGCTGTTAAGTCTGGTAATTGCGGCACTAGCAAAACTGCCCCAGTTGAGGAGAAAGAATGCGAATTTCCAAGCTAAAGAGGTAAGAGATAAGAAAGACTCCTCGGACCTTGAAACAGACAGGGCAGAGTGACCCAGGAGTTCTCTCTGTACTTTCTGACAAAAACTGAGTACAAGTGTAAATAGCTGTAAGTGTAATGCAAAATCAGCAGAATTAATATGCATTAACCTATTGTGAAATTCTATGCATATGTAAATTAGTAAGAGGCATAAAAAAAGGATTGGGAGTCCTCAGGGGCGTGCATGTCCTTTGAAGGGGAAAGATCCCTCACATGCATCTAGCACTGAAATAAACATACCGTCCCTACAAATCTTTATTGGAATTGTGGGGTTTTGATTTTTTGTCCTTGTTTCACCCAATAAGTTAGAGAATCATAACGTCAAAATTACCTGAAATACAAAAGAACAAAACAATTGCATGTAAACAGGTACCAGAGTCGAGACAGGTAGTCAAAGTAACCTACAAATAATAGGACAATGGCTACATCCTTTGAGTCAACAAGACTGTCTTTGAAATAATGGCACGATAAGATATCCTATAGGATGGTCTGGGGGCATCTCAAGTAAATAGCAATGCTACTTACCACATTATAAAAAGGTTACAGAAAATGTTACAGAAACCACTGTAGTATGGAAGTGTGAGGCAAAAGATTAGAAAGGCCAAAGAGAGCCTTAGGAATGCCCGTAGTCTCTAAGTATAATACAGAAATTCCAATATATAGCAAGAACCCCTTGGTGTATTAAATAGGAAGGTTCCAAAAATAAAACAGATCCAACAGTAGTGAACACTGCCAATAGTAGTAAAATAAAGGCCGACAAAGTAAGTTAGTGGGCATGTAATAAATCTTCTGATTGCACTTCTGATAATATAGAGATAAAACAAATGCCACCACTAGCAATAGCTTTACAAATTGGTTGTGCCTGTAGAGGAATCAAACATAAACAAAGTAAATTATAAAAATAATCACAGGATGTATCATGAGTACAATCTGAAGTCCAGGACAATTTGTATGGGCAACAAGAGATGGTAACTGGACAACACATCTATGCGTAGATGGGAAAGTAAAAGAGATTACTTTAGGCCTCCCTACTTTATGTCCAATTTAGAAAAAGTCCCCATTTAAGGGAAAACACAAACTTCTGCAGATAAGAACAAGATGAGAAGTTCCAAATGATGAAAATCAAGATGACACTTGGCAAAAACCCTCTAGTGGAGTGAAATTTGGGTGGGCCCTAAAGTCTTTGCTCAGTCCCATAGCAAACTATCAGAATAGAAAAATGTTTTACAAACTTACAGGTCAGTTAGATAGACTGGCAAGAGTCACTAAGGAAGGATTTAAAGAACTAAATATACAATTACAAGCCATCACAGAAATGACTTTACAAAATCGATTGGCCTTAGACTTGTTACTTCTGAAAGAGCACAGAGTGTGTGGATTTTTAAAGGGATGGATTGATCATTGCTGTGTCCACATCCGAAATGTAACTGCAGATGTAGAATATTACATCAATCAGTTGAATAGAGCATGAACACAAGAAGAACAAAAAGATTTGACTACGAGCTAGTTAGACAAAGTCTTCAAAGGGTTAAGGTGGAATGTGAGTTCATAGATTAAGTCTATCATTGAGAGTGCAATAATCCTATTTATTGTGTTCTTAGTAATTTGGTTCATCTACAGTGTCCTAAAAGGAGAACTACAGAAGAGGATGTCCTGGAACTGAAAGATAATAAAGGCACTGACACGGGATCCACACCCATCATCCTCTGATCCTCCAGTTCGTGACAGCATCCATGACGTTTACATCAATCCTGGATTTGAAGAACATCATGTATAAACTCAGAAGCTAAAAGACTGTATCAAGTTAAAGCGTTTGCACTTATAGTGAAGTGAAAATACTTTCAGAGGGGGGAAAATAATAGTAAAAGGTTTTAAAATCATGGGGATTTGGGGAGTTAGAAGGAAAATTAAGCTTAGTAGGCCCTGGGAAAATGCCCTGGGAAAGTATAGGCCTTGTACTTGCTAGAACTGCACCTGTGTAGCTAGTATATGATAAATGGTATAATTGTTAGATGTGATGATTGGATATAATTACTGTTTAATCGTAAGAATAATCATGAGAAACTGTGGTCAGGGGCTTGAGAAAGATCATGAGAAACTCATGCTTGAATAAAGTCAATGTATACAATAGAACAATATAAGTTTAATAATTAGTATGTAAGTTATATAACAAGAGAATATAAAATACATTCAGCTTGAAAGCCATGTCGGAGTCAGATTTGCATCTGTACACCTGATTCCCAGAGCTCTACAATAAAAGCACCTGCATAGAATCATATTCCGTGATTATGTGTGTTCCTGAACGCTAACACAAGCAAAAGCAAGGGCAAAAGCAAAAAGCAGGAGCAAGAGCAAAGCGAAGCAAGCCAGCCAGCAAGCCCTAGCCTCTCCTAGACACAGACCATGGGGGGAGGTGAGCTGGCTGATAACGAGACAAAATAATCCTTCACTTTTCAGAGTCAGTCCTGAAGGCACAGAACATAATATCGAGCATGAACAGAACACACGACTGGGGATACAAGCACCATAATGTCACCCTAGGACAGGTTGGTGACATCACACCTGATGGGGTGGACAGGTGAGGGGGGAGGGGACAGCTGGGCACAATGGTGACATCACGCCCAGGTGAGCCTGGAGGTCACACACTTGGATGATGTCACACCTGGCAGGGGTCACGTCACACCTGGGCAGGAGGGGGATGTGGACAGGTGATGTCATGGCCAGGTGACCTGGTGATGTCACACCTGGGTGGGGATGATGTCATGACCAGGGGACACCACACCTGAGTGGGGTGTGGTGGAGAGGTGATGTCACACCTGGGTGGGTGGGTGATGCCATAACCAGGTCCCACCCACACCTGGGCACTTGGAACCCTCACACCTGGATCCCCCCCACACACACACCTGGATCCCTCTCACACCTGGATCTGCTCAGACCTGGATCCCTTTCACACCTGGATCCCTCACACCTGGATCCCTCACACCTGGATCTGCTCACACTTGGATCCCCCACACCTGGATCCTCCCTCACACCTGGATCCCTGAGTCCCCACCCACCCAGATGCTGGGATTCCTGCACACCTGGATCAGCAGTTCCCAGCACACCTGGGCACCTGCACCCAGCCCAGACACACCTGGATCCCTCTCAGGGCACCTGGATCTCCTCAAAACCCACCTGGAACCCCCCCAAAGACACCTGGATTCCCCCAGAACCCACCTGGAGCCCTCCAAGGACACCTGGATCCCCCCAAAAAGCACCTGAAGGCAAGGAGGAACACCTGGGACTGCCCCTGGGACACCTGAAACCCTCCCAGGAACACCTGGATGCCTCCTGAGCACACCTGGAGCCACCAGGAATAGCTAGATCCCCCAAAAAAACACCTGGGACACTCCCAAAAACACCTGGAAATGCCTCCGGGACACCTGGATCACCCCTGGGACACCTGAACCTCCCTCAAGGACACCTGGATCCCCCCCACAACCACCTGGGCCCAAACAAAAACCACCTGGATCCCCCCAAAGGCCACCTGGGCCCATGCAGGATCACCTGGAACTCCCCCAGGACCACCTGGGACCCCACCCCAAAAACTCACCTGGACCCCCCTAAAAACCACCTGAGACCCCCAAAACCCACAGGGACCCTCCCCCAAATCCATCTGGACCCACCCAGGAACACCTGGGATGCCCCAAAACTCACTTGGACTGCCTCTAAGTCCACCTGGAACCCCCCAAATTCCCACCTGGCCCCTCCCCCCATGACATCACAGGTGTGGCCGTGCCCCCCCACCTGCCCTGGGATTGTATTTTTGGGTCGATTTGTGGTGATTTTTGGTTTCCATTGATAAAAATCCAACCAGGGGCGGGGCCAAGGTTCATTTGGGGTGGGGCTTTTGGAGGGGGCAGGGCCAGAATGCAGAACTGGGAATGGGAAGGGGCGGGGTCTGAGGGGGTGGGGCACTTGGTGGGCACGTCCATCAACAAGGGGTGGGGCTAGAAATGTGGGGGGCGTGGTCAATGTCTGGGGGTTTGTCCTGCCCCCTCCCACCACCCCAAATTCCCTGGGACCCCCTCTCACCACCCCTCCCCCACCCATTGGACGCCTCCGAAATCCCCTCAGCCCCTCCCCCCTCAGCCCCCCCAAGCCGTTTTCACCTGGGAATCCCTAAACCTCACCTGGGCAGCTAGGAAACCCCAAATCCTGTCCCCAAATGTCCCCCGGCCGTGTCCCCCCCCCCTGGAGTGTCCCCAGTGGCCATGGAGCCCCACGAGGTGTGACAATCTCGGCAGGGGGGGTGGGAGGGGACAGGGGGGACACGGGGGTGGCAGAGGGGACAGAGGGGAGGCCGAGGGTGGCAACGGGGGACAGCGGGGGACGCGCGGGTGACAAAGGGACAGGGGGGACAGCAGAGCCCTCAGGGAGGGGACAAAGGGGACTCTGAGAGGGCACAGGGGCCACGACAGGAAGCCACAAGTAGCACCAGGTCCCTGACACCTCCCCTGTCCCCTCCCCAGCTGTCCCCCCCCAGCTGCTGGAGTCGATGGTGGCCGTGGTGACCACCCTGGGCGAGCTGGTGGCCACCCTGAGAGAAATGATGGCCACCGTGGCCAGGCTGGACAGGGACATGTTGCTGGCTGTGCCCCCAGAGTTCCTGTGGGTGGCTATGGTGAGACAAGAGTGAAATTTAACAGGGTAGAAATCCATTTGGATTTAGGTGAAATGTGCCGCTTTGAGCTTGCTAGCATAAGTAAAATATGCTGTTAAGTCTGTGTCATAGGTTGACTGTATAATGGTTTTATCCCCAATCGTCTGTTCTGTTTATGGTGAATAATAAGTTTTGCCCCTTTAAGACTTGTTCCAGGAGTGAAGGGAGGGAGAAGAAGCGTGGAGTTTGTTTTCAGAAACTGCACTCACTCCTCCACATTCCTTCTCCCAGACTGTGTTATCTGCAGACAGACAAACAGCGAGACAGAGCTCTCCTTTGCTTTTTTGTTAGTTTTAGCTAGCTGAGGCAAAGAAGTTCCCTGGACTGTGGTTTTTTCCTTTTCTTTGGACCTGCTGAAACCTGCTCTGGACTGAACAACCAGAAGAGCACCGGCAGCTCGCACCTGTGGCCCAATGGGCCGGGCCTGGGCCGCGGCATTTCCAGCGCCAGAGGGACAGATAAGAGACTGAGTGAGCTGAGCTGCAGCCCAGGCAGGGGGGGATTTTTTCTGAGTTTGTCTCCCTTTTAAAGCGGCAAGAAATTTCATTGTTTAATATTGTTTAGGTTTTCTTGTTTAATAAACAGTTTTTTCCACTTTTCTCCAGGGAAGTATTTTTCCCCAAACCGGTTGGGGGGAGGGGCCAGTTGAATCTGCTTTCTAGAGGAACCCCTTTGGGGATTCTCTCCCAAATTTACCTTGAACCAGGACAAATACATTTATTGGCGCCCAACACGTGGCTCGAGAAAGTGGAAAAAACCTTTATTGACTGCATTTTTGTTGTGTTTGTTCTGTAGTGGGTTACAGCAGCCAGCAGCCATGTTGCTTGAACTCATAATGTCTCTTGGGGTGGAGGCCTTCATGTGGCTCTGGTCTCTAGGGTTCTTTGAGGTTTTAGTACCTTTTTAGTCACTAGGAGTATTGTCCCTTACACGTAGTTTTTACAGTAGAGGAGCATGGATTAAAATAGCTATTGTGCTGGCCTTGGTGATAGTGGTTTATAGGATGTTTACAAAAATACTGGAGTCTGTTCAAGATATGTATGGTTTATGGTTTCTTCATCCTACCCTGCGTACTAGTTCCAGTAGTATGTTTTAGGGGTTCATTAGTAATTGCACCCAGTTCATTAGAGGAGGAGCAGGGGATGAGGTTTTCCAGCCTCTCCTTTCCTTCTTCTCCTTTGAACCTGTTATGTCACTTTTTGATAATGTTCAGTTTTCCCTGAATGTTAAAGAGACGATCTTTCTGGTATCTTTCCTAGTTAACATCCTTTATACAGTCCACAGCTTCTCTATAGTGAGGGCTGAGATGTCCAGAGGAGCTGATGAGACCCCTGACCCAGGTGTGGAAACTCCTGAGTGGTGTGGAGAATGGGAAAATATGGGCCAAATCTTGAAGGAATTTTCTGACCCTGTAGAGTGGGATTTTCCACATGAACAAATTCAGAACCCAGATGAGGTGGGGAACTACCTGAGAGAGAAGTGCCATGATGACTCTAGGGAGAAAAGAATCATTGCAATAAGCTGGGCCCTGGCCTATGCTTATCGCACCCTGCTAGATACTGTAGGGTGGCAGACAGAGGAAGGGGGGCAGGGAGATAAACCAGCAGCTATCCCAGTCACTCAGGCTGCAGCCAGCACCCCAGCTTCTCAGGTTGTAGCTAAATCAGACAGTAACCCTAAGCCACTGGCAGTCGCTGCAGGAAAGAAGCACACAGGCAAAACCAATCGGCCAGTGACTGACGATGATGATCCAGGGGAAGGACCCTCAGAGCCAATTACACAATGACACAAAAGCTGGAGTCAAAGCAACTGATACAAGATCAGAAGCCACTATTGAGTCCTATTCCCTGAAGGACCTTCGTGGCCTAAGAAAGGATTACACTTGAAGACCTGATGAATCTATAGTTAGTTGGTTAGTCCGTCTTTGGGATGCTGCAGGCAAGGCTACAATTTTGGACGGTAGTGAAGCAAGGCATTTAGGATCCCTGTCACATGATCTGGTTATTGACCAAAGAATTATGAGGGGGGCTGACTCTCAGAGTCTCTGGGCACAGGTCCTGGGAAGTGTGGCACAAAGATATCTGTGTGGAGACAATCTTTATATGCAGCAAACCCAGTGGAAGACTATAGAACAAGGAATTCAACACTTGAGGGAAATGGCAATGGCAGAGATTGTCTTCTCAGATGATGTAACCACTGTAAATCCAGACTTGGTACCATGTACACCCGTGATGTGGCGGAAACTTGTACGACTTGGGCCACAAGAATACGCTTCTGCTTTAGCAATAATGAAGCGGGATGATAATGAGGAGACCGTGCTTGATATGGCCAAGAAGCTCCAAGCATATGCAGATGCTGTACGTGGCCCAACACATGCCAGAATTGCAGCAGTGGAAACACGTCTGCAGAAGTTAGAAGACAGGATGGAAGAGAACCACAAGAAACTCAGGTAGGAAATCAAAGAGGGTTTTCTCCAAATCTCAGCTTACAGATCAGAGGTTCTGGTACCCAACACAGACGTTCCCCAGATGGGGAAAGAAGGTACACCTAAGGAGCTGAGTTGTGGTTTTTCCTGCGTGATTGCGGAGAAAACATGAAGAGATGGGATGGAAAATCTACCACTGCTCTGGCACAACGGGTGTGTGAATTGAAGGAAGGCAAAACTCCATGAGGAAGTTTCACCAAAAAGGAAGCAGCTCCAGTGGCCTATAACCGAACTTCCATATATGATGATGATGACGATATTTCCGATCCTCTTGAAAGAACCTCCAAGACATATGCCCCAGGAAAGAAGGATAACCAGGCTTAGAGGGGTCCTGCGTCTAGCCAGGTAGAGGCTAGGGAAAACCGTGTTTTTTGGACTGTGTGGATTCATTGGCCTGGCACATCTGAACCACAAGAATATAAAGCTTTGGTTGACGCTGGTGCACAGTGCACATTAATCCCATCAAGACATGTGGGGGGGAGAATCTGTTTCTATCACTGGTGTGACAGGGGGATCACAGGATTTTACTTTGGTGGAAGCTGAGGTGAGCCTGACTGAAAATGAGTGGAAGAAATACTCTATTGTGACTGGCCCAGAGGCCCCATGCATTTTACGGATAGACTTCCTCTGAAGTGGATATTTCAGAGACCCAAAGGGACTCAGGTGGGCATTTGGAATAGCTGCTGTAGAGACAGAGAGCATCAAGCAATTGAACAGCTTACCTGGACTATCAGAAAACCCATCTGCAGTAGGACTCCTGAAGGTGGAAGAGCAACGAGTACCAATTGCCACCTCGACAGTGCACCGCCGGCAGTACTGAACGAATTGGGATGCTGTGATCCCCGTCCACAGAATGATCCGTGAGCTGGAGAGCCAAGGGGTGGTCAGCAAAACAAAACCCACTCACCCTTCAGCAGCCCCATCTGGCCTGTGCGTAAATCTGAAGGAGAATGGAGATTGAAGTGGACTACCATGCATTGAACGAAGTGACTCCACCACTGAGCGCTGCTGTGCCAGACATGCTAGAACTCCAGTACGAGCTGGAGTCCAAGGCAGCAAAGTAGTATGCCACTATTGACATTGCTAATGCATTTTTCTCCATTCCTCTGGCAGCAGAATGCAGGCCTCAGTTTGCTTTCACCTGGAGGGGTGTGCAGTATACCTGGAACTGACTGCCCCAGGGGTGGAAGCACAGTCCTACCATCTGCCACGGACTGATCCAGGCTGCACTGGAAAAGGGTGAGGCTCCAGAACATCTGCAGTACATTGATGACATCATTGTGTGGGGGAAGACAGCAGCAGAAGTGTTTGAGAAAGGAGAGAAAATCATCCAGATTCTCCTGAAAGCCAGCTTTGCCATCAAGAAGAGCAAAGTCAAGGGACCTGCTTGAGAGATCCAGTTCCTGTGAGTGAAGTGGCAAGATGGACGGCGTCAGATTCCTACCGGTGTCATACACAAGATCACAGCAATGTCTCCTCCCACCAATAAGAAGGAATCACAAGCTTTCCTAGGCACCAGAGGTTTTTGGAGAATGCACATTCCCGAGTATAGCCAGATTGTGAGCCCTCTCTACCTGATCACCCGCAAGAAGAACACTTTCCACTAGGGCCCTGAACAGCAACAAGCCTTTGCCCAGATTAAGCAGGAGATCACTCACGCTGTAGCCCTTGGCCCAGTCAGGACAGGACCAGATGTGAAGAACGTGCTCTATGCTGCAGCCGGGAGGGGAGCCATGGTTTGTCCTGGAGCCTTTGGCAGAAGGTGCCTGGGGAGACTCGAGGCCGACCATTAGGATTTTGGAGTCGAAGCTACAGAGGATCTGAAGCCAAATATACTCCAACAGAGAAGGAAATCTTAGCCTATGAAGGAGTCCAAGGCGCCTCAGAGGTGATTGGCATTGAAGTACAACTCCTCCTGGCACCCCAATTACCAGTGCTGGGGTGGATGTTCAGAGGAAAGGTTCCCTCCACCCACCATGCCACCAGTGCTACATGGAGCAAGTGGATTGCTCTTATTACACGGCGCGCCCGGATTGGAAACCTGAATCGCCCTGGGATTTTGGAGATAATTACAAACTAGCGAGAAGGTGAAAACTTTGGTCTTGCTGATGAAGAGGAACAAGAAGTGACACATGCTAAAGAAGCACCACCATATACCCAACTGCCAGCAGAAGAAACACGCTACACCCTTTTCACTGATGGTTCTTGCCGTATTGTGGGAATGAACCGGAAGTGGAAAGCAGCCATATGGAGCCCCACACGGCAGGTTGCCGAAGCTACCAAAGGAGAAGGTGGATCAAGTTAACTTGCTGAACTCAAAACTGTTCAACTGGCCCTGGACATTGCCGAAGGAGAGAAGTGGCCAAAGCTCTACCTCTACATTGATTCATGGATGGTAGCCAATGCTCTGTGGGGATGGCTGGAGAGGTGGAAAAAGACTAATTGGCAGCATAGAGGAAAACCAACTTGGGCTGCTGATGAGTGGAAAGACATTGCTACCAGGGTAGGGAAACTACCTCTGAAAGTTCGCCATGTAGATGCCCATGTCCCCAAGAGCAGAGCCAGTGAGGAGCACCAAAACAATCAGCAGGTAGATCAGGCTGCAAAGATAAGGGTGTCAAAGATAGACTTGGATTGGCAACACAAGGGGGAGTTGTTCCTAGCATGATGCCTCAGGCCATTAGGGCAGAGATGCCACTTTTAAGTGGGTGTTGTAGTGCATAGCTACGCAGACGGAGAAAAAAGTTTTGTGAATTTGAAATGGGAGTTTCTGTTTCCTAAACCTAAAGCTGGAGTTTCTATTCTGTATTTTTACATGTATTTACCCTTCCCCCTGAAGCTATTCCCATTGGATTTCACCTATAATGTATTCATACTGGGCATTGTTCTATTGGTTTCACCTTATCTCTTATTTTCCCCTATAAAACCTGTAACCCAACCCCAGACCAGGGTCACTTGTACGTGCTGCGTTCAAGCAAATACAGCCTACTTCGGACTGCACAACAAGTGTCCAATCTCTTGAGTCTCTTTATCCCGGTCATGATCGCGCTCTCTAAATAGCTCTGTCTGTATCAAACAAACCAGAAAGGTGTTTGTCGCTTCTCTCTGGCTGCTCCCGGAAGGGCCTGGCCAGCGCCCCGGGAAAGAGGAGCTGGGCGAAAACAAGGAAGTCGGAGAGAAAAAGCGATAAGTGCGCACGAGACTGAGGGGTGGATTTAACCATGGACAGTATTTCTCAGGTTATCCATGACTGTGAGACGTGTGCTGCCATCAAGCAGGCCAAGTGAGTGAAGCCCCTGTGGTATGGTGGGCGGTGGTCCAAGTACAGGTATGGGGAGGCCTGGCAGATTGACTACATCACACTGCCGCAGACACGCCAAGGTAAGCGCTACATGCTCACAATGGTGGAAGCCAACACAGGATGGTTGGAAACCTACCCTGTGTCTCATGCTACAGCCCGTAACACCATTCTGGGCCTTGAAAAGCAAGTCCTTTGGAGGCATGGTACCCCTGAGAGGATTGAGTCAGACAATGGGACTCATTTCAAGAACAACCTTATCAACTCCTGGGCTAGGGAATATGAGTGGTTGTACCATATTCCCTACCATGCACCAGCTGCAGGCAAAGTGGAAAGGTACAATGGACTGTTAAAAACCACCTTGAAAGCATTGGGTGGGGGATCTTTTAAAAACTGGGAGCAGCATCTGGCAAAAGCCACCTGGTTAGTTAACACCTGAGGCTCTACCAATTGAGTGGGCCCTACCCAATCTGAGCCTTTACATATAGTAGCTGGAGACAAAGTCCCAGTGGTACATGTCAGAGGTTTGTTAGGGAAGACAGTGTGGATCAATTCTGCCTCGAGTACAGACAAACCCATTCGTGGGGTTGTCTTTGCTCAGGGACCAGGTTGCACATGGTGGATAATGCAGAAAGATGGAAGAATACGATGTGTACCTCAGGGAGATTTGATTGTTGGGTGAGAACTATGTGTAAATATCACTGTTTGCTGAATGTTACTACCATTGTCTTTGTATAACTGTATATTGGATGTGTTTGTAGAGTTAGAATATATGTATTAGTTTTAGTAGTAAGCTGAGGATACGGAAATAAGGGGTGGAATACCCTAGGTTGACTGTATAATGGTTTTATCCCCAATTGTCTGTTCTGTTTATGCTGAATAAGTTTTAGACCTTTAAGACTTGTTCCAGGAGTGAAAGGAGGGAGAAGAAGCGTGGAGTTTGTTTTCAGAAACTGCACTCACTCCTCCACATTCCCTCTCCCAGACTGTGTTATCTGCAGACAGACAAACAGCGAGACAGAGCTCTCCCTTGCTTTTTAGTTAGTTTTAGCTAGCTGAGGCAAAGAAGTTCCCCAGACTGTGGTTTTTTCCTTTTCTTTAGACCTGCTGAAACCTGCTCTGGACTGAACAACCAGAAGAGCACCGGCAGCTCACACCTGTGGCCCAATGGGCTGGGCCTGGGTTACGGCATTTCCAGCGCCAGAGGGACTGATAAGAGACTGAGTGAGCTGAGCTGCAGATAAGGCAGGGGGGGATTTTTTTCTGAGTTTGTCTCTCTTTTAAAGCGGCAAGAAATTTCATTGTTTAATATTGTTTAAGTTTTCTTGTTTAATAAACAGTTTTTTCCACTCTTCTCCAGGGAAGTATTTTTCCCCGAACTGGTTGGGGGGAGGGGCCGATTGAATCTGCCTTCTAGAGGAATCCCTTTGGGGATTCTCTCCCAAATTTACCTTGAACCAGGACAGTCTGGTAACTGCAGCACTAGCAAAACTGCTCCAGCTGAGGAGAAAGAATGTGAATTTCCAAGCTAAAGAGATAAGAAAGACTCCTTGGAGCTTGAAACAGACAGCACAGAGTGACCCAGGAGTTCTTTCTGTACTTTCTGACAAAAAACTAGGTACAAGTGTAACTAGCTGTGAGTGTAACGTGAAATCAGCAGAATGAATACATGAACCTATTGTGAAATTATATGAATATGTAAATTAGTAAGGGGTAATAAACAAGGATCGGGAGTCCTCAGGGGCACGCATGTCCTTTGAAGGGAAACAATCTCTACATGCGCCCAGCGCTGTAATAAACATACCGTCCCTACAAATCTTTATTGGAATTGTGGGTTCTTGATTTTTTACCGCAATTCAGTGGGGACCTTGATCTTTCACCTCCAGAATGTCCTGCACCACTACCGTGTCCCCTCCCTGGGCCACTGCCCTGTCCCCTCCCTGGGCTGGACCCTGGCCAACCTCGGGGACACCCCAGGGACCACCTGAGCCTGTGTGAGAGCCCTGGCCAGCGCCTGGCGGCGTGTGCTGGACAGGCTCATGGACAGCTGGCCCCGGGTGGCCAAGGAGGCCACCAAGCTCCACGATGCCAGCAGGGATGCACCCACCAGGAGGGGACAGCTGGCAGATGCAGTCATCAGGAGGGAGCAGCGGCTGGAGCTGTACCTGGGGCTGCTGGGGGACTTGGTGGCTGCATGTGACGAAGCCACCGCGATCCCCCAGGAGCTGCAGCGCCGCCTCGGGGACATCAAGTTAGCCCTGGAGGGGACAACGCAGGTGTCCCCTGATTTCCGTGTGGCCTTGGTAGTCATGGTGGCCGAGGCCGAGCAGCTGTGGGAGGCCAGTGCCCCCCTGGCCACGTGTCACCTGACTGGGGACACTTGGGGACATCAACATCCTCTTCTTCTGTCCCTCTTCTGGCCACAGTGGCCACGCGGTGGCCAAGCAGAGCCAAAGAGCCATTGAGGACATCTCAAGGCTGCTGTGGACAGAGCAACATCACCACTGGGCCGTCATCGAGCCGGTGTCACCTCTGCAGGGACTCGGGGACATTCTGAGGACACTTTGGAGCACTTGGGGACACTTTGGGAAGGCGTGTGGAAACGCTGGTGGGGGTGGGTTGATGAACGAGCCTCCCCTCAGTGCCAGCTGTGATCTGGGGGCCGGGGGGGTCCCCAGGCAGCCCCCGCTGCTGAGCACTGACCCTGCCCCAGGGTCACCCCCTTCAGTGCCCCTGACCCCACCTCGAGCACTGACCACCCTCACCGGGCACTGGGACGAGTGGAGTCCCCCCCTCTCGGTTTTCTGGTGGTCGAGATGACCCCGAGATTGTGAAAAGTCCTTTTCTCCCAGCCCACGCAGCCAAAGAAGCAGTCGAGATGCGCAGCTTTGCTTCTCAAGGTCATTTATTTTCTCTTCTCGATAACATGCTTTGTCCGCTCTGCTGAGCTCTGTCCAGCAGGTCGGTCTGTGGCAGTCTCCCTGCCCTCAGGGCGGTGTTTACCTTTTACACTAAAACCTACCTGTACTATATTTACAATAACATGCCAATATCTATCATTTATGTGGGACAGTGTGACTCTACCTTCAACCAATAGAAAAGTGTCACCATCACAGCAACACATGGAGGGCAAGAAGAAGGAGAAGAAGGTCAGGACATGCCCAAATCCCTCCATCTTGTCCCCTTGAACCCCTTATTTTAAAACCCTAAAATTCTAATTTTTCACCCTGTGTTTATTCACCTACCACACTACTCAAACTCTTGTGGCTTGTAATTCCTCACGCAAAGCTGGCCATTTTCTCCAGGGGCTAAAACCAAAGCCACAGGTGTTCTTGACACCATGCCAAGGTCTCCGAGCCCCCTGCCAGGAGCTCAAGCCATCCAGGGCATCCAGAAGGATGTCCTGGATTCCAACACCCCCCAGTCACAGAGCACCGGGACCCCCCCGTGCACTGACCCCCCCATCACTGAGCACCAGGGCAGGGACCAGACGCCCCCTCGTGCACTGACCCCCCCCCCCCAAGCACCTGGACCGGACCCCTCTTTGTGCCCCCCATCTATCACGGGGGTTCCACCCCCTCCCCCATTTGACCCCCCAGAGGTGCGAGACCCCCGGGAACAGTGCTGGGAACAGGGGGGACCGGAGGGGCCGAAGCGCTGGGGGAGCACAGCGGGTCCCCAGCACCGGGGTGTTCCCTTGGGGCTTGGTCCTGTCCCCCCCCCCCCCCCCGTTATCAGCCAGGACCCCCTGTTATCACCAGGGTCCCTCCCAATTTACCAGGACCCCCCCATTCACTGCCTCCCACCCTTCACCAACCCGCACAAAGCGCTGGGACCCCCCCAATCCATGAGCCCTCGCCAGTGTGCCAGGACCCCTGACTCACCTCTCCTCCCCCATCCATGGGAACCTCCCAAAATCACAGCAGCACAAGGAGAAGAAGCCAACACCTTCCCCCCACCCAATGGGAATCACCAGGACCACGGATCAGCAGGGCTTTGCCCAACAGGGGTCACCGGGGATCATCCAGCCCAGAGCCTCCCATGGGGGATAGAGCCGGAGCAGCGCACGAAGCTCTTCCCTCACTCTCTTCCCTCACTCGGGGCACTCACAGGGCTTCCCTTAGTGGTGCCTCCGTTGGTGTTGGGTCAAGTTTGAGCTCTGTGAGAAGCTCTTCCCACACTCCCCACACTCGTAGGGCCTCTCCCCGGTGTGGATGCACTGGTGCCTGGTGAGGCTGGAGTTGTGCTTGAAGCCCTTCCCACAGTCAGGGCAGCGGAAGGGCCTCTCCTCTGTGTGAATCCGCTGATGTACAAGGAGAGTGGAGCTGGTCTGAAACCTATTCCCACAGTGGGGACACTCATAGGGCCTCTCCCCCATGTGGATGCGCTGGTGTTTTCTCAGGTCTGAGCTCCACCCAAAGCTCTTCCCACATTCCAAGCAGGTGTAGGGCTGTTCCCCAGTGTGGATCACCTGGTGCCGGATAAGTTCAGAGCTGTCTCTGGAGCTCTTCCCACACTCCCCACACTTGTAGGGCCGTTCCCCAGTGTGGATCACCTGGTGCCGGATCAGGTGAGAGCTGTGGCTGAAACCCTTCCCACACTCCCCACACTCGTAAGGCCGTTCCCCAGTGTGGATCACCTGGTACCTGATCAGATCTGAGCTCCAGTTGAAAACCTGTCCACATTCCAAGCACTTGTGGGGCTTCTCCCTGCCATGAGCCTTCTCCACTAGCTCCAAGCTCCGGCTGGATCTCCAGCAGCCTTCCTGGCTCAGGGGGGCTCTTTCCTCCCCGCAACTCCCTGGGCTGGGTTTGCAGCCCCTCTTCCTGCAGGATCTCTGGGGCTTTTCCTCCTCCTCCATCCAGCCACACCCTGGGAATGAAATTCCTGGTTTGGGGAAAAAAAAAAAGAGGAGAGCACCTTGGACTGCAGGTTCCTCCTTGCCCAAGTTCATCTCAGGAAGTCACTGGGAATCTTGTGTCTGTAAGAACCTCCAAAACACCAACATTCAGCCCACAAATCCTGCAAACTTCAAGACACAGATCAAAAACTCCCCAAACATCACAAGTCAGCAAAAACCTCCACCAAAAGATTCAGCTGCCACATAAAACCAAAGCACCAACATTTAGCCCAAGAAAGCTCAGAAACACCAAGATTCACCCCCGTGAAAATCGTGGATCCCCCTCCACAGTCACCTGCTGCATGTGGGGGGAGCAGCGCTCCTGGGGCTGGGGGGAGGCTGCAGATACAGGGAGGGGTGGAACCTTGTGGTGCCTCCTGTTCCTGCCCATACTCCTCCTCCTGTGACTCTACTCTTCCTCACACTCCTCTTCCTCCTTCTCCTGCACAATCCCACCTTCTCCTGCCACATGCATCGTTTGACTATTTTGTTCCTCAACCCTGCTTCTCCTTCCCTTCTCCTCCTGCCCCCAGGCCTGGCACCCACTGCCAGCTCCCTCTTCCCCCCAAAGCCACAGCAGCCCAGCGCAGGGGCAGGGATGGAGCTGGGGCAGGTCGGGCTGGGGCAGCGCTGGGCTCTTGGCCGCCTCCCCACTGCAGCCGCTCCCGCCAGGACAGCGCGGGGGGGCCTGGCCTTGGCGCTGCCCCACTCCCACCTCCCCAAATTCCCCTCGTGGGGGGCGCTGGGGCCGAGGGGGGGGCGCAGGTGGGGTCCAGGTGGGGAAGGCTGGGAGCTGCGAGTCTGCCTGGCAACTGGTGAGTCATCAGCGCCGCGCGCTCTGATTGGCTGAGCTCTGCCTGAGGGCTGGGGCTGCAGCAAAGAGGGGACACCCTGCTCCAGGGGGGAACTCCTGCAAATGGGGGACCCCAATGAAAGGAACAAGAGGAAAGTGTCTTTACAAACAGATGCTGTGAATCTGCTCGGATATAGGGCCTGGGACCTGTACATAAGGAAGTGACAGGAGAAGCCATCAGTTTCAGAAAATGTTATTACTTAATGACACAGACTGCTGCTCAGCCAAGGTCCTGCTCAATTCATGAACTTCCAGAAGAACAACAAAGGCTTAACAGAGCCATGGATATCGTCTGCTATACAATAGTGGGGAGCATATTAATGGGGGTATGTAAGTCTGTAGCTCTCAAGTACTTCAGCCAGTGGGGAAAGGGAGAGGGAGATGTGGCCAGGAGAATTAGGATAAAAAGGAGGCTGTGTTCTCCCACAATGGGAGAGATGCATTGGGGAATCTCCCACTGCCTCTCCCATTTTTCGGAATGAAATTGCTTTTACAGGACTCCTCTGTCTGCTTTCTGGACAGAAACCTCTGCTGATGTCAATTTATCCACACACTCTGGGGCTCATCCGGAATTCCTTCCACCGTCCGGGGTGGCAGGCAGGGAGTGCAGCTGAAGGTGCCTCACCCACTTTGGGTGATCGGCTCCCTTGGCTGGCGGCGGCACCGGGGATTGATTGGGGACCCGGCAGTGACCAGGAGACAGACGAGTGACACATCAGGGGAGTCTGTGAAGAGTCAGCAGGGAGAGAGCACTGAAAATCTCACCCATGAGTGCACTGGGATCTTTGGGGAGTGAACATGGCAGGGCACCCATGGAGGGGAGAAAAGGGAAAGCCAGGGAGAGGTCCTAGCCAAAGGGATAATGATCCCAAAATATCTCTGAAGGGTCCCTGGGGAGAATGTTGAGGTAGTTTGCACATTCTCCCAGAGGTAATTAAGGACATGGACACCCAGGGGGCAATAAGGGAAATGGAGAAGGGATTTGGACAACGGGATGGGTGGTGTTGGTGTGCTGGGAAGGGATCAGGTGAAGGGGAGTGTGCAGCAATATGGTGAAGGCAAGAAGCAGCAGGAGCAATCTATGTGGTAAGAAAAAAGATGATGGAAAAGAGGAGGAAGAGAAAAGTACTGAGGATTGGGATGTCTTTCACCAGGGTCTTATCCTCAAAATTTGCCAGCTGATACTTTGAATTCCCAGTTTCCAGGACAGGAAAAGAAGGAGGTCAGGATGTCAGGGGGTTTCTCTGCGGTGGGGAGCGGCAGCACCGGGCGCAGAGCTGCGGGACCGGGAGCACGGGCTGGGGGCCTGTGGGGAGCTGCGGGGCCGGGCCGGGGCTGTGGGATGGCCGGGGCTCAGCGCCGGGCGCTGCCTGACCCCACCAGCCCCGGGCAGGGCTGGCACTGGCCCCCGGCCCCCAGGAGGCTGCGGGACGCCCCGGCCGCTGCCCGGCCCCGGGGAGCTGCTGGCCCTGCCCGCCGGGGGGGCCGCCTTTGGACACTGCGGCAGGACAGGGACCGGCTCTGCCATACGGGCTCTGGAGGGGACCCTGAGCACAAGGAGGAAAACAAAGGAACAGCTGGGAAATGCAGAGTGTACATGCAAGGATCAGGATTTTCTATCAACCATTTGGTTTGGGTCGCTGGAGAAAGGAAAGATTTTGCAGAAAGCTCAGCAGCTGTCAGAGAATGAGCATCCACAGTGTCCTGGACTGACTGTATGATGCTTTTATCCCCAGTCGTCTGTTCTGTTTATGCTGAATAATAAGATTTGCAGCTTTAAGACTTATTCCAAGAATGAAGTGGAGGGAGAAGAAGCACGGAGTTTGTTTTCAAGAACTGCACTCACTTCTCCACATTCCTGCTGCTGGACTGCGTTGTCTGCGGACGGACAGACAGTGAGACAGAGCTCTCCTTTGGTTTTTAGTTAGTTTTAGCTAGCTAGGGCAAAGAAGTTCCCTGGACTGTGGTTTTTTTCCTTTTTTTTGGACCTGCTCAAACCTGCTCTGGACTGAACACCCAGAAGAGATCAGCAGCTCGCACCTGTGACCCAGCAGGCCAGGCCTGGGCCGCGGCATTTCCAGCACCGGAGGGACTGATAAGAGACTGAGTGAGCTGAGCTGCAGCCCGTGGGAGATTTTTCTGAGTTTGTCTCTCTCTCTTGGAGTGGCAAGAAGTTTCATTGTTTAATATTGTTTAGGTTTGCTTGTTTAAAAAACAGGTTTTTTCCACTTTTCTCCAAGGAAGCATTTTTTTCCCGAGCCAGTTGGGGGGAGGGCCAATAGATTCTGCTTTCTAGAGGAACCCCTTTGGGGGCTCTCTCCCAAACTTGTCCTGAACCAGGACACACAGGCAGCGAGGGGGGCTGCAGGAGTGGCAGAAGAAGGCCCTGGAGCACTTGGGCACAAAGGCACAGCAGCTGAATGCAAGAAGGGGTGAGCAAAAGGCCAAGCTGAAGGCAAAGGCCATGGCACAGCTCCTACAGCCCCTCAGGGATCTACCCCAGGGCCCAAGGGGGCCCCAGGACCCAGGGGACTGGGTCCGCCACAAGCACCTGGCAGAGGCATTGCCCTCCTGGGCAGGGGAGAGTCCCTAGGAAGGACTCAGGGCTGTAAACCAAGATGCCATGGGTACAGCTTTTGCCATTGGCTTTGGCAAGAAGAAGAGCCAGACCCAGGGCCGATATTCAATTGTCTCCCCTTGGAATTCATGTCTGGAATTCCTTACCCTGGTAATTCTCCACCTAGTGCAAGCTGGAGATAAGGGATGTACGTTTAAAGCAGTCTGTGGCCAGAATCCTGTCTCTTGTGAAATCTCTGCCACAGGAAGCTGGGCTGGCACAGAGCCTGCCTTGGCACTTTGCTGTTCCCAACATCCAAGCAGGACATCGGGCCCTGCCTAAGGACTGCAAAGCAGCACCACTGGTGGCCAAGTGGCGTGGCCCGTGCCAAGTGGCCTTGAGGCCAGAAACAGCCGCCAGCACAGCTGAACACGGGGGGACCCCTCAGCCTCGGCTCCAGGGCTCTGAAGCCCCGGAGATTTGCACTTCCCGCCTGCAGCAGGAGGATGGGAGGCCCCCACTGAGCCTGCACTGAAGGCAGCACAGCAGCAGCCAGGGCTCCACAGCGGGGCAAGCCCCTGGGCCTGCCCACACATCCTCTGCTCAAATCCTCCGCCTGCCCACCCTCCTTTGGCATCTCCAGACACCGGGGCCAATCCTCGCTGCCGCTGCTGCAGCTTCAGTGCTTTCTGTGCCTGCACTGCCGCAGCTGCTGGGGAACACAACGGCACAATTCCACTCTGGCTCTCACACACTGCGCTGCCTGCCATTGCATCGATGGAAAATACACCAGTTCATAGACTTCAACATTTTTTACGTTTTATTTCTCTACTCCGGCTTGCTTTGCCTTGGCCTCTGGGAAAGAAATGTTAAAGGTTTTTTTAAGGGATGTTCCACCACTCCATGGAGATGAGTTTAACAGCTCAACACTGGGAATGGCCCAAAAGATACCCACAAAGATAACGACCAACAGCAAAACAGCCAACGCCCAGCAGCAAACAGCAACCAACACCTACCCCAGACACTGCCCCCGGCACAGCTGGAGACACCTGCTCTGCAAAAGGCTGAGAAGGAAATCCAGCAGTTCCCACCTAATTAACATCAGAAGCAAAGAAATCCGGGTCCAACAGGAAACCAAATACTAAAAACTGCACAACTTGAAACTGTAGAACATTAAACCAATGGGTTTAGGTTGGTTCAGACAGTATCAAGTTTGGGAAAAATCTAGTAAAACCCACGTGTCACGCAACGATTTTCTCTGCACACCTGGGCTATGTGTGCATGGAATGATTTCTGTTGCACATCCTGGCCAGAATCAAGTAATGCCTTGACTCTAACACGAAACATATTGGTGGAGTTTTTCTTTTTCCTGCAGTTTCAGTGCAAAGCTTATAGCATTACAGTATTTTTTGTAATAGTCCTACTTCTATATTGCCAGTTAGGGTTGGGTCAGGGATGAGAGAATGAGTTTTTACTCCAAGACAGTAGAAAAAACATAGTTGCCTTGGTATGTTTGTGCGTGGCTCTTAGTGATGGCAAAATTTTGGTCTGGGTTTTTCGAAGTTGACTTTTAGGCTGCATTTTGCAAAACTAGAAGAGCTTTACAGGTGACCTTTTAACTGATAAACAGTAAAGAGATGATTTGAAGGAAAGAAAAAAAAAAAGCAGCAGGTTGTGGGGGTACCACACGTGAGGCTGCTGAAGGCTGCTCTGGAAGAGAAGCTGCATTCCAGGCAGCCAGCTGAGGAGCTTTCGAAATGCAAATTAACACTGCTGGGGCAAAGTGGGGACAATGTACCCGGCTCTTCTTGCCTGGGGAAGGAATTGGGCTGATTCCCTCTGCCCCTCACCCCAAGTTCTTCCTGCTTGCACAGATGCAATTGGCACAGCTGAAGGCAGAGCCCATGGTGAGGATCTCTGACTCTGCAACAAAATTTTGTTCAGCTGCAAAGAGAAACAGCAAATGGAGAACGTTTTGAAAATTTCACTAAAATGAGGAGGGCGATAATCCCTCTGCCGACTCCAACATGTGCTGTCACTGTCTATGTTATATAGGGTGTATTAGAACACTGGGGTTTTTGCTCTAACAAGTTCAGGGAAATCAGTTGGAATTCAAGTATTTGATGATGTAATTAGAAAAAAGCTGTCAATTAATGCAGCCCCGGCTGGAGGGAGCGCCCAAAAATGGGGAAAAGATGAAGGGCCACCAGACCTAACCCTACAACCAAAGAGGACCCGGGAGGAACAAAGCAGAGTCAATGAGTGAATCTGCCTGGAGATAGGGCCAGGGACTTGTAGATAAGGAAGTAACGGGAGAAACCATCAGTTCCAAAGTTCCAATAAATGTTACAAATTGGCACAGACAGATGCTCAAAGTCCCGCTAAATTCCTGAACTTCCAGAAGAACTAAGACTTAACAGAGCCATGAATATCGGATGTTATACACAAGGAGGGGCGCATATTAACGAGGACAGGCAGCAGGCGCATCGGGAAGTCTCAACCTTCCGAGTCCCTCAGCCAGTGGGCAAAGGCAGAGGGAGATGCGGCCGGGAAAAGGAGCATAAAAAGGAGGCTGCGTACTACAACAACGGCAGAGACCGCATGGCAAATGCCCCACGGCCTCTCCCTCTGCTAAGCAATAAAGTCACTTTTACAGGACTCCTCGGTCTCCTCTGGGCACAGAAACCTCCGGCGACGTGAATTTCCCCGTACGGCCCCGGCGACGGGGCAGCCGCCTCTGTCCTACCCACAGCAAGCGGGACGAGGCAGCGCTGCTCCGGCAGCGGCTCCTGCCCAGGCAGCGGCGGGAAGGAGAGCGCGGGCAGCCGCTCCCGCAGCGCCCTCGGCCCAGGGCCACCACGGGCCGGACACGGCACAAGCAAGCCGCCGCAGCCCCCTGCCGCCCCCTCCGCCCGCAGCGAGCCCCGAGCCCCCGCAGAACCCAGCGCGGCTCCCACCTGCGCCGGGGCCGCCTCCCAGCTCCGCCAATGCCGCCTCCCCGGCCTCCGGCCGCTGCCGCCACTCCCGGGCCCGCACAGACGCTCCGCCAATGGCGCCGCTGCCCAGCCAGGGCCGCCCTCAGGCCGCCAGCGGGGCCGTGCTTCGCCCCGCTCTCACCAATCAGCGCGCCACAACCACGACTGACGGCACAGCCGGCCAATCGCAGCGAGGGGCGGGCTCTGCACACGGCACCGCCTCGCCCCGCGCTCTCAGGGCCCCCCGCGCTGGGCGAGGGCAAAGCCGCAGCTGAGGAACAGCCCTGGAACGGGCCCGGGCCCGGGCCGGCATCCAGCGCAAACACAAACAAACTTCTCCGCACCTCCCGACACGGCTTTCCCGGCCCTGCGCCTTCGCTGCCTCCGCCTCTGCGGCAAGCCCACGAGCCTCACTTCTCCTACCCCTAATTAGGAGCATTAGTGCAGCGCTTGGATTTCCCCCAAAAAGGGAAAACCGCCCCAAACCCCTTCGGCTGAGTGCGGGAGTGGAGAGATTTCTGGCAGAAAACGATAAAAATGGTTTTTTCCCCGGGCTGGGAAGAACCAACCAAACCGAACTGTGGTGGCACCCCCCAGCAGCGCCTCTCTGCCGCCCCAGCTGAAGCCCTCGCTGGCTGCTCCAGGCTCCATGGGCACACTGGGAGCTCTGGGAAGGGGCCCCGGCTTGCGGCACAGCCCCTGGGGCAGCCCCACGGCCCCCACGGCAGCTCCAAGGCTCCTCCGGCCGGGATGGAACGTGGCAGGGGGAGCAGGGGAAGGGATGGGGCTGCCGGCGCCAAGGGAACACGAGGGACACCGGGGGCACTTCACAAACATTTAATGCAAAAGAGAAAATCCTAGGAAAGGCAAAAGCAACAGCAACACGAGGCCACACGAGGCATGTCCCAATGTAGTGGGTGACACTGGCCCGATGCCAGGCACCCACCAAAGCCGCTCTCTCACTGCCCTCCAAGGCCGGACAGAGCAGATAAAATTTAAGCAGGGGTTCAGGAGTTGAGCTAAGGACAAGGAAATATCCCTCATCCAACACTGTCACTGTTTCTCCTTCTTTTCCTACTCCTGCTCTTCCTGCTCCTCCTTTTCCTCTCTCCCTCCTCCTCCTCCTTCCTAATCCCACCACCTCCCCAGTTCCTGCCTCTCTATATTTAGAGTGTAGAACCTTGTTTGTTTTTAGAATGAGAACAAAGATCCCAGATGGAACACAGCTTGCTGGTTGTAGTCAGAACTATCAGTGCCTAAAGGTCATGTTTCCTTTGCTTTGGTCCCGACCTTGTTCCTCCTCAGTGTTCAGGCTGGGCTATGGGGTGTCCTTGTTTGCTGCATTTTCAGAGTTCCTCTTGGATCTTTGGGCCATAGTCTGTGCCCTGGGAGGGTTCTTTGTACTCCTTTGTGACACAGGAGAACCTCCCAGGCGGTTTCCGCGAGAGCTGCTGCTGTGATGTCACAGGAACACTGCCACGTCCCCGTGGTGTTCCCATTGCTGTGGGACACAGAGGCCTCAGTGTCCAGAGTGGCTGTGGGCACTGCTCGTTGCCAGAGTGTAATAAAAAGGTCTTTGTTCATTAAAACGAACATTGAAAGAAAATAAGAATTTAAACTGAATAGAGAATTTCAGACTGTGAGAAGAGAAAGAGGAAAAAAAAGGGGGGGGGTGGTTTGATAAACAACAAGTATTCTGCTTAAGAATTGTGCAAATGCAGCTAGCACAGAAGACTGTGTAACTAACTATATACAAGCTAACTTTTAGGCCAAGGACAACCGGCAAAGAAGATAAGGAGCCTTCATCCCTATGACCACCAAGGGCAGAGAGAAAAAGGACCCCCTAGCAACCAATTGCACCGGCGCAGAGTACATCGAGAGAAAATACGTCAACTGAAAAAAAAAAGGGGGGACTATAAAAATAAAAAGGTCAAAGGGGGAAGGCGCGCCGTGGCAGAGTGGAGACTCCCCGGCCGCCCAGCGCTGTTTTTTTTGCTTAATACCGCTTGCTTAATAAATTCTTGTTAATTGATTTATCTATAATTAGCCTCCCCAATTGAATTTGTCCATAACAAATTTGGTGCCGTGACTCGGATAAGGGCAAATGGGCAGGAATTCCTAATCAGGGAGGCGCCCCGCTGCTTTTTCAGTGGCCCTGGTGCAGGCTTTTCCTTCTCGGGCCCTTACCGACGAACCTAAATTTGGTATTAAGCAAAAGGGATACCGGTAACCCCGTAATCTTTGTGCACGAAGCCCGGGTGAAGACGCAGGACAGCGTGAGTATAAAAGTGGGATCCGCTCGGTTGGGGTTGGGATCCCAGGACATAACGTACGAGACGTCCTTTTAGGACGAGGCAAGTGTGGACCTCTAAGTAGTGCGGTTTCCAGACCCCGAGAGGGGCTGGGCCACGAACAGGGGGCCGCGAGTGTGTGTGTGTGTGAAGGTGTCCTGGAAGATGGGACAGAGGAAAAGCAAGCCCTCTGATTCCATGGGGACGGGGACCCCAGTAAAGTTTCCCCAGATACCACCTGACAGTCCGTTAGGTTTAATAATAAAATCTTGGGATGAATACCCTTCAAGAAAAGGGAAGGATAGGGCAAAAATGATACATTATTGTATGGAAGTATGGGGAGAGAAACAAATCCGTGGTGATAATTTATTTTGGCCAGTGTTTGGAAGCTTCGAGGACTGGATTTGCCAGGCATTAAACATTTATGTAAATTCTAAAGAACCTTTTGATATGGAAGAGAGCAAGTACGCTGCTCTCTGGATAGTGGGGGAAACAAGAGCAAAACTTTTTGCCTTAAGCACCCAGGGAAAAAAAAAAAAAAAAAGAAAAAGAAAAATCCTGAGGAGGTTCTAACTGCACCCCCTCTACCATACATACCTCCCCCTCCTCCACCTCCACCAGCACCACCAGTAGTCTACCCCAATTTAGATCAAGGGGGGGATTTTGAAAACCAGGAAGTAGAAATCCTGGAACCTGTCCCTGAGGAAAATCGTCGTGTTACTCGTAGCCTAACAAGGGGGAAAAGCGAGAGGGAAAGGCAAGCTCTATATCCATTAAGGGAAGTAGTTTTGGGAATGATCCCTAATCCTAATGCTGGTCAGCAGGGACAACCAGCCCAAATTCCGGGAATAGGTTATGTGGAGGTACCTCTTAATTCAGGAGATGTGAGGGAGTTCAAGAAAGAAATGGGACATCTATTGGAAGACCCCCTTGGAGTTGCAGAGCGGGTGGATCAGTTTCTGGGGCCCAACGTGTATACGTGGGACGAAATGCAGTCAATACTGGGGATTTTATTCACATCTGAGGAGCGAGGGATGATCAGGACAGCTGGTATGAGAATTTGGGATAGAGACCATCAGGCAGGACCCCAAGCAGATACTAAATGGCCTTTACAGCATCCTAATTGGGATAAGCAAGATCCCCTGCATAGGACACATATGGCAGACTTAAGAACAATTCTTATCCAGGGGATCAGAGAATCAGTCCCTAAGGGGCAGAATGTGAATAAAGCTTTTTGTGAGAGTCAAAAGAAAGATGAGGACCCCACGGAATGGTTAGGACGGCTCCGGAGATCTTTTCAGCTGTACTCTGGGGTAAATCCTGACACTCCAGAAGGACAGATGTTGTTAAAGACCCAGTTCGTGGCCAGAGCCTGGCCTGATATTAGGAGAAAATTGCAAAAGATTGAGGATTGGCATGGTAGAGGCCTGGATGAATTGTTGCGGGAAGCTCAGAAAGTGTATGTACGGAGAGAGGAGGAAGGACATAGGAAACAAGCAAGAGTGATGATGGCTGTGGTACGTGAAGGGCAGAGGGGAACGCTTAGTCAGTTCCAGGGAAGTAAGCCGAAGGGCCAGAAGGTAGAAGAAGGGAGAAGAGAAAAGGAGAGTGGACAAGGAAGCTGCTTTTATTGTGGTAAGAGAGGGCATTTTCGGCGGGAATGCAGAAAAAGGTTGGCAGATGAAAAGCAATTCAAGGAAGATTGAGGGGGTCAGGGGCTCTATTTGCTGGGGACCCAGGAAAAAACAGAGCCCCTGGTAAAACTAAAAATTGGTCCCCAGCAGCAAGAATATGAGTTTCTTGTGGACTCAGGAGCTGAGAGATCAATGGTTCAAACCCTTCCCTCAGGGTGTAAATTATCAAGAGAAACAATACAGGTAGTTGGGGCAAAAGGGGAAGGAAGCCTTTAAAGTGCCTGTAATCAAAGACGTGATTTTTGAAACCAGCTCCAAAATAGGTATAGGGTCACTGTTGTTAGTTCCAGAGGCTGACTATAACTTACTGGGACGAGATTTGATGATTGAATTAGGAATCGGAATCGACATAAATGACAAGAAGCTAAATATTAAATTATGTCCTTTTCGGGTAGAGGACGAACAGAAAATTAACCCTGAAGTGTGGTATACCCCAGAAAAAGCAGGCCGATTGGACATAAAACCTTTTGAGATAATATTAAGAAATCCTGAAGTCCCAGTTAGAGTTAAGCAGTACCCAATTCCAAATGAAGGAAGGAAAGGGGTCAAACCTGAAATTGAAAGATTAAAAGCACAAGGGTTATTAGAACCCTGCATGTCCCCTTTTAATACTCCTTCCTGTTAAAAAACCCGATGGGAAATACCATTTGGTACATGACTTAGGAGAAATTAACAAAAGGACTGTAGAAAGATTCCCTGTAGTAACTAACCCTCATACTTTATTAAGTAAATTAGGCCCGAAAATCAGTGGTATAGTGTTATAGATTTAAAGGATGCATTTTGGGCATGTCCCCTTAAAGAAAGTTGTAGGGACTATTTTGCCTTTGAATGGGAAGACCCAGACACCCACAGGAAACAACAACTCCGTTGGACGGTACTCCCACAAGGGTTTACAGAGTCCCCTAATTTATTTGGCCAGGCACTGGAGCAGCTGCTTACAGATTTTCAGTTGAGAGAAGGGGCTGTCCTGATTCAGTATGTAGATGACTTGTTAGTAGCTGGGAAAGAAGAGGAAATTGTCAGGGAAGAGAGTATAAGATTACTCAATTTTCTAAGCTTGAAAGGACTCAAAGTGTCAAAATCCAAATTACAATTTGTGGAAAAAGAGGTGAAGTATCTCGGACATAGACTGAGTCAAGGAACGAAGAAACTAGACCCAGAAAGGGTTAAGGGAATCTTAGCTATGCCAGGGCCAAGGACAAAGCGGGAGGTTAGACAGCTGTTAGGATTGTTTGGGTACTGTAGACAATGGATAGAGGGATTTAGCGGGAAAGTAAAATTCCTATATGAGAAACTAACAAAAGAAGGCTTGCTTAAGTGGACTCGGGAAGATGAGGAAAAACTACAGGACCTCAAGGCAGAATTAGTAAATGCACCGGTTCTCAGTCTTCCTGATTTAAAAAGGCCCTTTTATAATATAAAACCAGATGATAAGGTGTTAATAAAAACCTGGAAAGAAACCTCACTAATCCCAAACTGGGAAGGCCCCTGTGTTGTTTTACTTACTACAGAAACTGCAGTCAGAACCGCCGAGAAGGGATGGACACATGCGAGCCGAATAAAGGGACCGATTACTGCTGCTGCTGCCGAAGACCCCTGGAGAATAACCAGCCAACCCGGAGATCTTAAGGTCACATTTAAACGGACTTAATGGACTCAGTAAAAATTGTACAAACCAGCTGGTATAGTGAGATATTGGATTATGGATATCCTATAACTGATGATTTTAGAGTCTATTGTACAAATAAGGATTGTGATTGTTACCCTTTTGTATGCTATATTTGTAAAATCTGCCAGGAACGGTGGTGGGTCCATAGTTATAGAGGTACCCCTCCTAGGGGTATTTGTAAAGGGTGTTATCAATTAGAAAGAGAACTGACAAAGTCAGTCCTAGAGATTGGAGAAGAGAACGGGACCCTACCAAGGGAATCCCAAGAGTGGTGGGAGGTGTTTACTAAGGGGGCTAGGCCTGAAAATTGTTGTTACCACTCTAATGAACCAATTCCCCTAATTGTTCAAATTATAAAAGGGAATTGCCGGAAGACTTTACCTGGAATTCAGTGTAATTCACCGCAAGTGAAGGATAAGAATTGGGAATCATTCAAAAAGAGGCAGCAAAAACAGAGTAAGGGTCCTCCTGAAGAATATCCTTGCTGCCGAGAAGATGGTACACCTTGCGGCTCGAAGCAACCGGGTCAGCGAGCGAGGCAGAGGGATAAGAAGCAGTGGAGGAAAGAGCCCTCAAACTGGGACAATTCAAAGGTATTTCAAGAACTGCCTCAAGGGTACTGATCTCCCAAGGGTAAAGGTGAGCCCGGCAATAACATGTCAAACCGAACAGTGGGAAGGGGGAAATAATGATAATCAAGTTCTGGGGCGGTTTGGACTCCACCCTTGCTGGCAAATTCTGTACATATTAGTTATAAGTTGTACCTGGCCTGTACAAGGGGACTATGCACACCAGCCATTTAATTGGACTCTGACCAAAATAGACCAAGGGAAAGTTGTTAAGCAAAATGCCACCACTGTAGCTCCTACTTTTTTAGTTACTAATGAGGACTTGGTGAACTCTGTGTGGGGATGGAGTAAACCTGACTTCCACGCTATCTATTGGTGTCCTAGCTCCAATCCTGGGAGGGGATATTGTAATTACCCTGGGGAATATCTGTGTGGATATTGGGGCTGTGAAACCATAGCAACTGCCTGGGCTGTCACCCATCCAGATAAATTTTTACAGGTCTCATGGTATCCTAAAGGATGCAAAGTTCCATGGTATGGCACTCAAGGAGAAATTCTGTATATGGGGAATTGTAGGTCCTTGAAAATACAGGTGCTCAACCCCCTGGACCCAGGATGGCTGGTAGGAAAAACTTGGGGAGTAAGGTGTTGGGAACCGGGTAAGGATCGTGGAGGGTACATTCAAATAAAAAAGGAAATCCTACCACATGATCCTCTACCCATAGGCCCTAACTCTGTAATTGCTGAGGAGAAGTTAACCGAGACAGCTATAGGGACCAATGACACCACAATGCCCGGAAACGAGACCCTCATACTCCCGACCCCGGATCCCCAGCAAAGTACCCTTTGGAAACTTATGCAGGCAGCGTACCAAGTCCTCAATGTAACACGACCTAACATTACTGAACAATGCTGGCTGTGCTTTGATATTAAACCTCCTTTCTATGAGGCAGTAGGGCTCAATGAGAAACCCAAGCGAGTTAATGGGAGCAATCCGCCACAATGTAACTGGAAAGACCTCCAAACCCAAGGGATAACGTTAGCAGCAGTAACTGCAAAGGGACGATGCATAGGGAGAGTCCTGTGGCAAAAGAAACATTTGTGTAAAACAGTCAGTAAAGCACAGCATAAGGGTAACCCGGCAAAATGGTTGATTCCAGCCAAAAATACTAAATGGATATGCTCCAGAGGGGGGCTTACACCCTGTATTGCTCTTGACCTATTCAACGAAGTCTCTGAGTTTTGCATACAAGTGGTAATAGTCCCTAAAATCATTTATCATCCTGAGGAATATGTGTTTAATGCTCAAGTCACTTCTGAACATCACTTATCAAAAAGGGAACCCTTCACAGCCTTGACAGTGGCTACCCTAATGATTGTAGGTGGAACAGGTGTTGGCACCGGGGTGGCATCATTAGTAAAACAGAATCAAGAATTTAATTCCTTGAGGATTGCTGTAGATGAAGACTTAGCCCGCATTGAACAGTCGATCTCAGCCCTTGAAAAGTCTGTAAGATCCCTGTCAGAGGTAGTATTACAAAATCGTAGAGGATTAAACTTAATATTCTTGCAACAGGGAGGATTATGTGCTGCCCTTAGGGAGGAATGCTGTGTGTATGCAGACCACACGGGAATTGTGAGAGATACAATGACTAAACTAAGAGAAGGCCTCGAATGGAGAAAGAGGGAGAGAGAGTCACAGCAAAGCTGGTATGAGACTTGGTTCAACAGCTCCCCTTGGCTTACCACGCTACTATCAACCCTTGCAGGTCCTGTGATATTGTTGTTATTAGGTTTAACTTTCGGACCTTGCATTTTTAATAAAATCATAGACATTGTAAAAGGAAGACTAGAAGCAGCTCATCTAATGCTTATTAGGGAGAGGTACGAAGCATTGCCCAGGGACTCAGAAGTAGATGAAACCCTGGTCTTAAGCCACCAAGAGTTAAAGCGTTTTAATGAACAAATTGGTAAAGAGAAAGAGGAGGGATTGTAATAAAAAGGTCTTTGTTCATTAAAACGAACATTGAAAGAAAATAAGAATTTAAACTGAATAGAGAATTTCAGACTGTGAGAAGAGAAAGAGGAAAAAAAAGGGGGGGGGGTGGTTTGATAAACAACAAGTATTCTGCTTAAGAATTGTGCAAATGCAGCTAGCACAGAAGACTGTGTAACTAACTATATACAAGCTAACTTTTAGGCCAAGGACAACCGGCAAAGAAGATAAGGAGCCTTCATCCCTATGACCACCAAGGGCAGAGAGAAAAAGGACCCCCTAGCAACCAATTGCACCGGCGCAGAGTACATCGAGAGAAAATACGTCAACTGAAAAAAAAAAGGGGGGACTATAAAAATAAAAAGGTCAAAGGGGGAAGGCGCGCCGTGGCAGAGTGGAGACTCCCCGGCCGCCCAGCGCTGTTTTTTTTGCTTAATACCGCTTGCTTAATAAATTCTTGTTAATTGATTTATCTATAATTAGCCTCCCCAATTGAATTTGTCCATAACAAGAGGATCCTCCTGCCCGAGGCATTCTCAGCAGCCAGCCCACCCCTGACGGGTCTCCTTCTGTGCTTGCAGGGCTACAGTCAGCAGACGTGTGCAGCGCAGCCAAAGTGATCCAGCACGTGGTTGCTGCAGTTTGCACGCTGTACTCTGTGGCGTATTTGGGGTATTTTTTAACCCACTTGGCACGTAAATCGAGGTTTCCCCTCGGTGCTGTAGCTTTGGGCTTGCTGTGTGCTTTCTGTTCTTCCTCTGGACTTGAGTTGACTTTGTAACCAAATTGCCAGGAAGACACCATTGGTTTGGGAGAGCTCCTGCCAGCAGCTGCAGCTGAGAAAGGGGGTGTCTGCAGCTAGTGGGGCGTGCACAGCATTTGCAATGAGCCCTGGGGGGTTCTGTTTCCTCCAGCGGGGAGTCTGTGGCAGCAGAGCCTGGAACTCCCTCCGTTTGCTGGTGCAGCCAAGAACTGACCCAGCCCAGTATTTTGTGCTGTTCTCTTGCTGTGTGAAGGGACTGTGGCTCCTGGAGGGACGCTGTGAAAGCAAAATGCTCTCTCGGGGTTGCCTTGCTCCGTGGCATTTCCCACCACAGGCACTTCTTTTCCTGACAGCATCTGGTTCATGTTCCCTCTTCCCTTGCAGGGCACCTCATGTGTGGATCCCGAGCAGCTCCTCCTTCGGTGAGTGGGAAAGGAACCTTTGGTGTTTGGAATTGTGCAGCAAGTTGTGAGCTCGGCATGTGGCAGCCGAGCGCCAGCCTGGGAGGCTGAAGGAAAGTTCCTGTCAGTGTCCTTACGGCAGCAAAGGGGTCCCTGGCAGTTTTCTCCTTTTCTGCTGAAGAGCTTTAGAAGAGCTGCAGGTCTGGTTTTGCAGGCAGAGGATTACTCGCTGGCTTTAGCCATGGTGGAATATCGAATTCCGAACAGTAAGTGGCAATGTTTGTTGTAGTGTACAGCTACGCAAACGGAGCAAAAAGGCTTTGTGAATTTGAAATGGGAGTTTCTGTTTCCTAAACCTAAATCTGGAGTTTCTATTCTGTATTTTTACGTGTATTCCTCCTTCCCCCTGGAGTTATTCCCATTGGATTTTACCTATAATATATTCATACTGGGCATTGTTCTATTGGTTTCACCTTATCACTTATTTTCCTCTATATAACCTGTAACTCAATCCCAAACCATTGTCACTTGTATGTGCGGCGTTCGAGCAAATACAACGCACTTTGGACTGCACAACAAGTGTCCAATCTCTTGAGTCTCTTTATCCTGGTCTTGATCGCTCTAAATAGCTCTGCCTGTATCAAACGAACCCACAAAGGTGTTTGTTGCTTCTCTCCGGCTGCTCCCGGAAGCGCCTGGCCAGCGCCCCGGGAAAGAGGAGCCAGGCGAAAACAAGGAAGTCGGAGAGAAAAGAAGCAACAGTGTTGACTTTAGCCCATTGTTAGTTTGAACAGCTCCAATCCCAATTTCTGCTTAGTGCAGCTGGATGTGCAGCTGAGGATAAAGAAGGTGATAACTGAGACAGAACTTCCCGTCCCTCACGCTGCCGTCTGTCCACAGGGCACAAAAGCAGCACCAGCACCTCCTCTGGCTCCTCCTGCTTCCAAAGAGGAGGCCAAAGAGGAGGAAGACAGCAGTGAGCTTCCTGCTGTTCTGGGGGACAATGTTGAACTTCCCTCAATGCCGAGAGATGAGGGTGAACTTCCCACTGTTCTGGGAGACGATGGCAAACATCCCGCGGTGTGGGAATACAACGGCGAGGCTCCCGCGGTGGGGGACAAGGACAGTGGACATCTCCCAGCGTGGGACGAGGACGGTGGATGTCCCCTGGTGTGGGACGAGGATGGCCAGGCTCCCATGGTGTGGGACGAGGACGACGGACATCTCCTGGCATTGGACGAGGACAGAGGACATCCTTTGGCTTGGGAAGAGGAGGGTGAACTTCTCCCAGCATGGGAAGTGGACAGTGAACATCCCCTGGCTTGGTAAGATGATGGCGAACCTGCAGTGTTTTGGGAAGAGGACAGAGAACCTGCAGTGTTTTGGGAAGAGGATGGAGAACCTGCCTGTGCTTGGGAAGAGGACACTGAACCTCCCTCGGCTGTGGGATCCTGGGCTGAACATTCTGCCAGCAGCAAGGCCCTGCAGCCAGAGGGGAGAGGGGAGTGGTGCCTGATGCAGCTGAGTACGTCTGCTCTGTTCCTGTGTGCCAGAGCAGGCTGCTGTGTGTGTGTCTCGGCATCAGCTGCACCCAGTGTTGCTCTGCAGCTGAATGTCCCAGGGCCATTGATTGTCCTTCCCCAGCTGAGACCAAGGGGCTGACGGCCCCAGGGAGGGGGGCTGCATTCTGGCTCTGCTGCAAGGCGGGGTCTCACTCTGGGAGGGAGCGTCTTCCACGTGGTTTCTTTCAGGGAACAGCGTGAGCCTGGCGGAGCCTGCCGAGAAATACCTGGAAGTGGAGCAGATTGGCCAAGGGTAAGTGCACGGCAGTTACTTCTGCACAAGCAGGCCCAGGTGTTGTGCTGGTGCAGGATCTAGTGAGAAGTCAGGAGAGCTCCAAGCACCTCCAGACACTGGGGTACCATCCTGCTGTCTCTCAGTCCTGATCAGAATTGATAACTGTGCTCAGAAGGCACTGTCAAAGGCACCTGAGGCTGGCAGTGTCCTGCCTGCAGCAGGGAGCAGGACCTGGAAGATCTTCTGTCCCTGGTACTACGTTGCCTAAAAGAGCCACTCACCATGTGGTGACTGTCGGAAAACAGAAGACTTCTTTCAAATATTTTTTTCAAAAAATATACACTGGTCATGATTTTCAATCTAATGGTTTAGAAACAGAAACCAGAGATGAACAAGTAAGTGTTCTACTCTAGCACAGGTAGTAGAGCCCATGCATTCAGTAACAGACACAGAGCTGATGCACTCTGGGGGAAAATACATCACCTGCCTGATGGCAGGGCCCTTGTGGATCCTGCAGGTCTTAGGCAGGAAATGGAAAAGGATGAAATGCATTCTTTTCCTGTTCTTTAGACACCCATTGCTCACGTTGAGCTTTGAACTAAATCAGTTCAGCGTGGACATTTGGGATTTGCTCCAGCCCAATTCCTTTGTGTTGGGTCTCAGTTTTCTCTTGCACACCTTGCATGGCAGAGGGCTGGTGGCTGCTCTGCTGTTGTTGGAAGGGTTGATGCACCCAGGTGTTTGTGAACGCTGCAGGCAGCAGAGATCTCCTGTCTGGGCTGGCTTTCACTGCCAGGGCTTAAAGTGTTGCCTCTTTCTTCTCTGCTGTTTTCTCTCCAGGGCTTTCGGAACTGTTTTTAAAGGACACGACAGGGCCACAGGAGGAGAGGTCAGTGTCAACGCGCCCAGCACGTCTGGCCCAGCGCATTTCCAGGGCTTTCCCCTCTGCTGGGAGCTGTGGCTGCAGCTTTGGGGGCCAGCAGAGCTTTCCTACACAGGCTCCTCCTCTGAAGGCAGAGCAGTGTCAGCCTGCAGAGCACAGCTGGGACAGACTTGGTCCTTCTGAAGTGCCCAAAGGAATGCAAGGAGGGCAGCGGTGTCTGTCAGAGCAGGACATGCTGGCTTGGTCTTCATATCTAAAAGTGTGAATGCATTAACTGCTGCAGACTGAGGCCAAATTTATCATCCCTAATTAGAGAGAGAGATCCTGCTTGGGCTCAACTTGGGGTTTTAGTTCCACTTCAGCTGTTCACAGAGAGAGAGGGAGAGAAATGAGAAGATGGATGTTCAGAGCAAAGCTCTCTCCTAAACCCTGCAGTTGTGTTTGGCTCTGGGGTCAGTGACAGCCTGTGACAGGGATCACCTGAGCAATGGATGTGTGTGTTTGCTTTGTTGTGCAATCCCAACCAGAGCAGTTACATCTGAAATCATGACCAAATCTCATAGAATTGCTAAAGGGTTCCCAGCTTTTTTTCTCTGGTTTCACAGAACCAGAATCACCTCCTGCTTGCAAAATGTGTTTGAATAATAATAAGAGTGTTGAGGCCATTTGAGAAGACTGTAGGTGCAGAGAATGTTGTTAAAGCTTGGAGGCTGACAGCTGAGGGGCCATTTCTGCAGAGCTTGCAAGGCCAAATGTCTCAGGCTATGTGTCCTGTAAGCAGCCCCCAGCGAGCAGAGCAATGGGCTGTGGGAATGGCACTTGCTGAGCTCTGGTGTCCCATCCCAAGGCAGTTTGGCACAGCCCGGCTCCGTCGCTCCAAAAAGACTCGCTCAGTGTTTGCTGCGGCCTCCTGCCACAGACTCCTCCAGTTAAAGGTCTGCAATGTCCCTTCAGGTGGCCATAAAGGAAATGAGTCTCAGAGGGCAGAACAGGGAACGAGCGGTGAATGAGCTCCTGCTCCTGAAGGACAAGAAGAACCCCAACATTGTCAACTCTTTGGACAGGTGAGTGCTTCAGGCCTTATCCCGTGCCCGGGCCCTGCTTTAACCTTTCCTGGCATCCGGACATCCGACAGTCTGTAGCCTGTTTTGAAAATGCCTGATCCACCCATATCTTCCCAAAGCAACAGCCTGGCAGTTCATTCCCTCCATATGCTTTTGTTGCTTTGGTTTGGTTTTCCTTCAAGTTGACCCTGTTTTCTGTGTCTTACAACAAGTGCTGATAAACCACAGCAGAAATTATTTCCCTTGCCTTCTTCTTCCCAGCCCTTTTCCATTGCTGCAGGATGCCAGGAAGACCAGGTTCTTGTTTCCAGAAATGCCTCATTTGCCAATTTGCACTGGCCTTGCCTGTTTCTGAAGGGACTTTCTGAAAGGTTTTCTGACCCCTTTTGTCCCAAGTGCTGCACGGCCTCCTCCCCTGGATAACCCTGGGAGTTGTGTTGCCTTGTTCTGGAGAGAATGGTGGAACTGATGAGTTCAGAAGCTGAACCAGCTGGGGGGCCAGTGTTGTGGTTCCACATTGATCTGGGCTGTTGCTAAACTGCATTTTTCACCTGCTTGCCATCTAAGGCCTCTCCTTTCTCACAGGTGTCTCCTCCTTTAGACTCTGCAGATTCCAAGGATTGTGCAGCCTGGCAGGAATGTCTCTCCATCTGATTCTGTCCTCACTGACAAGTGACCTGGAAACAATGCTCCACTCCAAGCTTTTCCATGGGGGAATTGAGCACTGCACATTGGTCTCCATGCCATTGTTTTCCTTTTCCAGCTTCCTTATTGATGGAGATCTCTGGCTGGTGATGGAATACATGGATGGAGGAACTTTGCAGGACGTTGTCACACAGACATGCATGGCTGAAGGAGAGATGGCAGCTGTCAGTTGGGAGGTGAGGGATCCTGCTTGTGACTTCCGTGCCTTGGACATAATGGTCCTTCCCAACAGGGCATTGGGCTCCATGCTCAGGGCTTTGTTTCTCTGTTGTTTTTATGAGCTGGAGAACAAAGAGCCTCTGCAGTGAACGGCCTGCCAGCAGCACTGCACTTCCTCTCTGTTCTTGTTCTTTTCCGTGCTGTTGTGGTCCTCTCTGTCTGTTTTGGATTTGATTTGCTGTTCCCAGCTTTGCCTTGAACCGTTTGCCTGGAGCTTGTCTGCACTGCACTCCTGGCCTGTCACAGCAAAGTTGCTGCTGGCAGAATTCGAAACTGTCCTTTCTTGTGTGATATATTCTGGCCATTGGTTTTTACCCTCGTGTTTCTTGTTCTCTCTCAGTGTCTGCAGGGCCTGGATTTCCTCCATGCGAACAGGGTGATCCACAGAGATCTGAAGAGCTCCAACATCCTCCTGGGAATGGACGGCTCTGTCAAGCTGGGTGGGTGTTCCTGGCCAGGCACAGCGCTCCCGGGCTGCGGCTGTGGGGCTGCTTCCCAGTGATGGCCAGAGCCCCACAAGGGCTGCTGGGGGCACTGCCCAGCCCCTGCTGCCAGCTGAGAGCGGCTGCCCTTGCAGAGAGCTCAGGAGAGGAGCAGGCTGTCAGGAGTGCCTTTGCTCTGGGTATGGCCCTTCCAGAGGGGCAGGAGTTGGAATCTAAAGCTTCAAGGGAATCAGTAAATGCTGCTGCACAAAAACTGAGGGCTTCTTAAAGGGTCCAGTTCCATCTGTCCTTGGCTACAGCCCTGAGGACTTTTCCAGCTGACTTCACTACTGCATTCTCGGACTGAGAGTGGGGAGTCTTTGTGCTCGGTTTCCTCATTCCAGCTGCCTTTGACAGTGTTTGTTTCTGTCCTCAGCTGATTTTGGCCTCTGCGCTCAGCTCAGCCCTGAGCAGGACCAGCGCAGCTCCATGGTGGGCACTGCTCACTGGATGGCCCCAGAAGTTGTCACCAGTTCTCCTTATAGCCCCAAGGTGGACATCTGGTCCTTTGGCATTGTGACCATCGAGATGGTGGAAGGAAAACCTCCTTACTTCAAGGAAACGAGGGCCATGGTAAGAGGCAAATTCTGCAGTGGTTGCAGAGGCCTGTGAGCACAGGGTGACCCTGCACTGGGAGCAGCAGCTGGAGGCTTCTGCCTATGGGGAAGGGAATTCCCAGAGGACTCGACTCTCAGCACAGACGAATATTCTGCAGTGTCCAGCAAAAATTTGCTTTGGGATTTACGTCGTTGCCACTCTTCTGGCTGTGAGGATGACCTGAAAATGTGAAGCAAGGGCACCAGCTCTTTACAATGGCTGTGGCAACACCAGGGTTTGGTTTTTTGGTTGGCATAGAAAAATGAGCTCTGAGCAGCATCTCTGCCAGGGAGGAAAGTGCCCCTGGAGCTGGGGCTGGGAACCCGGGCTCGATGTGAGCACTTGTGGGTGTGAAAGAAGCTGGCAGAGCGCTGAGTTTGCTTTTCCTGCAGGCTCGTGCTCTGATCCGTCAGAACGGGACCCCGCAGCTACAGGAGCCCCGGCGCCTGTCGGCTCTGCTGCGGGACTTCCTTGAGTGCAGCCTGGAGCCGGACGAGGAGCGGCGCTGGTCTGCCCAGGAGCTGCTGCAGCTGAATGCCAAGCGGCTGCAGGGGAAGCAGCAGCGCCTGGGAGGGGTTTTCTTGTGGGGCCCCCTCTGAGAGTCTCCAGTCTTGCTGCTTTCCACACGCAAAGCAAGCAGAATCCTCGCCTGGTTTGACTTGGCAGGGTCCTTTCCAGGGCATCTGCACCTGGTGCCCCACAACGAGCAGGGCCATCTTCAGGCAGGTCAGGTGGCTCAGAGAGCCCTGCCTGACCTGAGCTTGGATGTTTCCAGGGAGGAGGCACCTCCCACATCTCTGGGCACCTTCTGTCAGTGCTTCCCCACTCTCCTGGTTAAAAAATTCTGCCTTAGAGCTAATCTGAGCCCGCTTCCCTCTCCTGAGTTTCAGACCGTTTCCCTTTGTCCTGTTGCCACAGAGCCTGTGAGGAAGTTGACTCTGGAAAGTAACAGTTAATTTCTTTCTTTCTTATCCTTTGGGCAGCACCCATTTTTATCATCAGCCAAGCCTCTCTCCAGCCTGAGCTCCGCAGCCAAGCAACTGAGGGAGCAGTGGAGGAGATGAAGCACTGGAAGACAGCTTTTAGTTACAGTAGTTAGTAAGGACAACTAGTTAGTCATGGTAGTTAGCAGTGCTAGTTATGGTTATGGTAGTTAGGACAGCCTGTTTGTTACGGTTCTTATGACAGCCTGTTTGATATGGCAGTTTTTTGAATAAAAATTCTCTTAAACCTCAACTCCCTTGAGGTGTCTCTTCCTTCTCCCTCTGTGACTCAGCTGCCCGGAGCAATGTGAGGGGAGAGTGGGCCCAGCCTCGCCCAGAGCTGAGCCCCAGCAGAGCTCTGGCAGAGCCCAGAGCAGCCTTGGCATCTGCAGAGTCAGCCTGGAAGGAGGCGCTTGGAGCCTTCTCGGCTGCACCCGACTCTTGGTTACAAACTGTGTGTGGTGGAAAATGCCACCGGCTCTGCCAGAGGGCAGAAGGGGCCTGGGGAAGGCCCAATGCTCCATGCAAGGGAAAAACCTGCCCTGGGTCTGTTATAAAGAACTATGTAGTTGTTGGCTTTTGCTATTATGTCTTGACTTCTGTAACTTATTCTTAATCAGAACAATTTTGATATAGCACAGTTTGTAATCACTTTTAATTGCTTTTGCTGTAATATAAATTATCAGCTTTTTGTGGCCAATGCCCTGGCCCCTGTGTAGCTCATATCCTCAGAACATCATTCATGGATGATATTTTAGTTTGTGGACAGTGTGAAAAACATACATTATAGTTTTGGGTTTTGCAAAATATTGAAGTGGAATATGGAAGCCCCAGAGATCCTATGGCTGCATATTACTTTTCCCGCCCCGACTGGCTCCCGAGAACGCGGCTTGGCACCTCGGCTCCTTGTCAGGGTCGATGCTGCCACTACTTCTGGGCGCTTCTGCGGCTGCGCCCTAGGATGGGATGGCCGCGCGTTTTCGTTGGCGCAAGGGAAGGAAACGAAGAGGCAGGGAATTCGTTCAAACCTGTCCATGTGGTGGCTGGATGCTTTATTGGTCGCAGGAGCCACGATGGGGAAGCCGTGGCCGCTCCCAATCTCGCGTGGACGAATCTGGCCCCGAGGCTGGGGTGCCGTGGAGGGATATAGTGGTGGGATAGGGGAGGATTGGAGCTCTCTGCCCAATGAACACAGACGCCGTGGCTGTGACATTGCCGCAACGGCCAATGGGGGCATGATGGGGGCAGACATGGGGGTTCAGGGCCAGTGGGACCGCGGGAATGAGGTGATGAGCACGGAACTGCTGGGGACTGGATGGGCGAATGGTCACAGGAGTGGCAGGGGAAAAACCCAATGGCAGGCAGCCTGGGCCTAACTTCCATCAGGGGATACACGAGGATACATGGAACCGGTAAGCTAACAAAGACCAGAACCCCAAATCTGAACCTAAAACCCAGGATGCAACAATTCCCCGCTTTAAAATATATAAAAAAGACAGTTGCTTTGACTTGGATCTTCATGCGGTGACCTCTTCTTCCAGCTTCTTCTACTGCTGTGACTGTGGTGGCTGCTTTGCAGGTGGAGAGGGCCTGGGGATGATGCTGGAGCTGTTTTTTCCCTGGGTGTTTGGGGATTGGGGAACTGGGGCAACAACTTTATTATAACCAAGTGGACTGGGGACATAACTGGACTGAGGTAGATGTGAGAAGAATGCCATTTAGGGAGACGCTGAATCCCTTCTCTCTCTGCGGCACCTGTGATTGGATGCAACCCCTTGGTTGGTGGGATCACTGGTTGCATCCACTGGCACTGCATTGCTTTGACTCACAGACTGTCCTGGAATGTAAGGTTTGACATCCCTCCTGGGGATCCACCTGACTCCTGAAGGCGTGGATATGCAGGCATATCCCCATCCCCAGGTCAAAAGTGGGAATGGACCCTGGATTTCTTTAGAGTCCGGATCCCTCACTAACACTGGAGGCCTTTCTTTCGGTTGGAGCTCTTGATGTTGTTTGAAACGTCTCAGGGCTGGCGGATCTGGTCTGTCAAAAGAGCAGTTTAGGAAATTGATGGGAAACAATGCCTTGCAAAGCCTCTTGTGCGGTGACAGCACTCACACATCCCTCCGCTGCTTCCGGAGGACCTGCTTCAGCATCTAGTGTGTTCTTTCTATTATGGCCTGGCCGGTGGGGGAGTGAGGAATCCCGGTCTTATGTTGGACCCCCCATTCCTGCAGAAAGCTACTGAGCACCCTGGAAGTATAAGCTGGACCATTGTCAGTTTTAATTGTGGCTGGGACCCCTAAGGTGGCAAAGGCATGTATGAGGTGTTTTCTCATGTCTGAGGCCCTTTCCCCTATGTGGGCTGAGGCAAAAACTGCCCCCGAGAAGGTGTCCACAGTTACATGGACATTCCCGAGTTTCCCAAATTTGGGGACTTTTGTGACATCCACCTGCCATACCTCGCAACTGTGGAGACCTCTGGGATTCACACCTGCTCCCAGTGTTGGTAAAGCTGCCTCCTGACAGTTGGGGCACGAGGCCACAATTTCCCTGGCTTGGTCACGCTGCAGAAGGAACTGGCGTACCAGACCTGGGCCATTTTGATGGAACTGCTGATGGCTCAGCCTGGCCTGCTCGACTATACTTGGCTGGCCTCCCAGCTGTACTGGGGCTGCCAGGGCGTCTGCTCTGTGGTTCCCCTCAGCAATAAAGCCTGGGAGATTCGTGTGTGACCTCACAGGCACCACATAAAAGGGATGCTCACAGCTAGAAACCAGGTGTACCAATTTTGTGAGCAACCCGAAGATGACCTGATTTGGGACCTCCTTGATGACTGCATGTTCTGCTCTAGACACTGCTCCTGCTACGTACACAGAATCTGTTACCAGATTGAAAGGTTGATCAAATTTTTCAAAAGCCCTCATGACAGCATCCAACTCAGCTGCTTGTGGGGAACCTTCCACTACTTTAACATCAGATTCCCACAGCTGAGTCTCTGGGTCTTTCCAAGTCACCACTGACTTGTGGGACTTCCCTGACCCGTCAGTGAACACTGTTAGTGCTCTGAGTGGCTTTTTTTTTTGTAATTCTTTTGGTAACAATTTGAACTCTGTATTGAACAGATGATGGCCAGGATGTCCAATTTGAATTTGGCCTGAGAAGCTGTCTAGAGCAAACTGCAAATTCTCATTTTGCCTTAAAAGATGTTCGAAGGTCTCCTTGGCCATTTTCCCCGTGGATGTTTTGATGGGGAGGTGGATACATGTGAAGTCACAGCCAGCTAGTACTTGCAGACGAGCCCTGGCCCATATTATCAGCTGCGCCATCAGCTCTTGTGGCCTGGTGATACTTTTGGACTGTCTGTGGCCAAGGAACACCCACTCTATTATCAAGAGGGGGTCCCGTTGGCCCTTGTTCCACTGGAATATCATACCATATAAATGTGGTAATTCACCCAGGATGATGAAGCAGAAAGGCAGCCCTGGTTGACAACGATCGGCTTGCCTGCTCGCTATGGCGGTCTGGACATTGTCAATGCAGCTCTGGCCTCCCGGGTCAAGACTCTCGGGGAACTTAAACCCTCATCCCCCTCCCTTTCTGCTAACAAATCAAAAAGAGGGGATAGTTCCCTCATGGTGAGTCCCAGCCATGGCCTGATCCAATTTAATGATCTGCACAAGCGCTGGATGTCATTCAGCGTCTTGGGGTTGTTGCTTATCTGAATTTGTTGAGGCCTAATTGTTTGATTATTAACTTCCAGGCCCAGGTACTTTCAGGCTGGCAGCAACTGTACCTTCTCTTTTTGCAACTCAAATCCAACCGCCGACAAGGCCCTAACAGTGTCCTCCAGAGCTGCTTGCAGGACCTCGCTGTCAGGGGCACAAATCAGCACATCATCCATGTAGTGATAGAAAATACAGGATGTCCACTTGGCACGCATGGGGGACAGAACCCTGGCGACATACCACTAGCATATAGTGGGGGAACATTTAAGCCCCTGAGGTAGTACTATCCACTGATAGCGCTTCATGGGGGCTTCTCTGTTGATGGAGGGTACGAAGAAGGCAAAACAGGGAGCATCATCTGGATGTAATGGGATTTGAAAGAAGCAATCCTTAATATCAATACGACCAAATTATAATTTTGAGGTAGCATTGATGGAGATGGCATACCCGGTTGGAAAGAGCCCATATCATCTACTGCTTCATTAATTTTTCTTAAATCGTGGAGGAGTCACCACCTGTCCTTCCCCATTTTTTTAATTACAAACACCAGAGAGTTCCACGGGCTGTTTGTCTCTTCTATGTGACCTTTTGCCAATTCTTCCTCCACTAATTTTGTGAGCACCTGTAGTTTCTGTTTACTCAGCGGCCACTGCTCCACCCAGACGGGCTTATCTGTGAGCCATGTTAATTTCTGAGTGGGGCGCTCCTCAGTGGCCACACCTAAAAATGCTGGGGGGCTGGAAATTCCAATTTGGCTTCCCACTGAGCCATGGTGTCTCTTCCCCATAACGTGAATTCGCAATTGACCACGAATGGACGTACTGAGGCCAGCAGCCCGTTCGGACCCTTAATTTGGACAATATTTTTGGATTGCCTCATAGGCATGTCCCGCCTAGTCCTAAGACTGGCGTGGCCACACTCTGCAGCTCCCAGTGTGACAGCCACTTGTGTGGTGGGATGACCGTCACGTCTGCCTGTGTCCAACATCTCCTGAAGATAGGTAGAACGCCCCTTGCACATGAGTTTACACCCCACGAGGGGTTTTTCCTCTCCCAACTTCCCAGCATAAAAGACTGAGAGTTCCAAGTCATTGCACAGAGCATGAGGAATTGGAATTGCCTGTGCAATAACTTGGCCCTTTGGTAGGAAGAGGTGGGGGGGGTGGACACAGCGTGCCGCAAGAGAGAAGAGCCTCGGACTAAGGGTGGAAATCACCGGAGGAACCTCTATCTCTAGTGGGGTGCTTTTTGTGTCTCCAACTATGAGGTACCTGCAGTTCAGAAGGTCTTCTTTCCTCCTGGTTTCACAGCGGCAGATGTGCGATAGAAGCTCTGCCTCCGCTATGAAGAATTGCCAGCCTCGGAATGGAAGTGGACAGAATTGGTGAGTCGGAGCCGATAAGGCTCCCTGATGTCAGTGGTTGAGAGGCAACCGCTCACAGATGGAACTAGATGGTGAGTCATGGCTCCTCACGCGGCACCACGACTTGCCTCATTTTTATCAACACGCGAGGCAAGTGCGCGTTCATTCCCTAGTTAGTTTTTTGAAATGGTGGGGTTTCCGTCCCCGCTCCCTCCTCTCGCAGCCCCGGGCGGTGCAGTCTTTAGAAGTGGGCAGCTATCCTGAAAGTGTCCTTCCTGATGGCAGTGGAAGCACCGGCGTGTGGATGGAAATCACCTTGGCACTGAGTTCCTTGGAGGAGCAGCAGCTGATGCGACCAGCTTATCTCTTGGTCTCTTTGGGGCTTCCTCCTCCGTCAGGTGTGCTTTCAGAGTGCATCAAGGGTGCACTCCTTGATGATCTGGTCGAGGGTTGGCAGTGGTGAGGCTGGCAGTGACAGGATGATTCTTTTGCACATTGCATTAGCGTTCATGTGCACCACTTCTAGGACCAGTCCGTCTCGGTGCTCAGGTCTCTCCACCCGTCTCTCGACCGCTGCCCGGACTCTGTCTACGAAATCTACAAAAGGCTCTGCAACACCTTGTTTAATTGCAGTATAGGGCACCACCGGATCCTTGGTGGGCATGCCCAGGAATGCACGCTCTGCTGCACCCCTGGTCATGTCCAGCATGGCCGTTGGAATTCCCTGAGCCTGTAGTTGCCCCTCACTCCATTCTCCCTCACCCACGAGATGGTCTAAGGTGATTGATTCTTCCGCGAAATCCAAGCTGTAAGGCCCCTCTCGGATTTCGGGAAGCAGGTCTGCTGCCAGTTTTTTCCACCTCCTCTCCCACAGGCTGTATTCCAATGGGAGAAGCAGGCAGCTGAACAGACACTTAAGGTCTGCTGGCACTACGGTTCTGGATGTTAAAGTTGCTTTTAGAATGCCCTTAAAGAAAGGGCTTGCTCTGCCAAATTCACGCAATGTTTTGCAGACCTCTTTCACTGATTCATAGGGAAGGGGTGCCCATGTAGGGTTCTCCCCTCCCCTGGCGTAGGAGGCTGGAGTGCGGAGCGACTGCTCAACTTCATAGACTGGGCCCGTCCCCTCCCCTCCCCCGCTCCCCCCCCGGGTATCTGAGGAGCAGGAGGACATGGGGGCGGGTGCGAGGGACAGGGCGGACAGGGCAGGGAGAATCTTCTCCCTGGGACAGTGGGGCAGAGGTGAGAGAACCCTCCCTGTCAGGGGAGGGTGGGGCTGATGTTGCAGTAGGAAGTACGTGGAAGGAGGGAACACCCACCCGAGGGGGAACAGGGGGTGGGGTTGCAACCCGATGCCTTGAGTGGGCGGTGCTCACGCCCACAGGGAAGCAGGAGGGGGTGGGGTCAAACGTGGGGACAAAGGGGACAAAGGGATTGTGGGAAGGGGAAGCCCTGCCCTGTGGCCACCCTCCATCTTGGGAAGACAAAGACCCAAACCATGTGGCCACGGCTTCCTCAGGGGAAGAAAGAAAAGTGTTCAGGGAAACTGAACAGCGTGGGGTAGTGCCAAAATGGGGATTCTTAACTGGGAAAAAGGGATTGGGAAAGGGGTTTGGGGTCGGTTCCTCAGCGAAGCAGACAATTTCGCCGAGGCAGGGACGCCGGGGGGCCTTGGGGGAGCCAGGAGCACGGCCCATGTTTGTGGAGCTGCCCTGCGTCTCATATCGACAGGGTACCCACCCCGCCCACCCGGGTTAGGGGAAGAAGGGATAGGAGACAAGGATGGGGAAGTGGTTTCAGGGAAAGCAACAGATTTTCTTGATGGCTTTTCTCCTTCTCCGTTCGCATTCCACGCGGACTCTGTTTTTACAACCTCCGATATTAATAAATGGAGCTTGGGGAAGCAGTCTTTTACGGAGGGATCTCTGTCGATTCCCTCTGCTAGCCTGGCCCCTACACACTCCCAGAACTCTGCCTTGTGGGCATCCTCTGCAGTTAAGCGTGGGCAGGAGAAAAACAGCCATCGCACAAACTGGTTGACCGAACTTTTGGGGTAGGGGCCCTTCACTGATAAAATCCCCTTAACTTGGGTATAAAATTCCCTTTGTTGGGTAGATAGCACGGTCCCCATGCTATTTCTACCCACAACCTCACCCCTGGTGCAGAAAAAGAGGGGAAAAAAAAAAACCCCGCAAAAGACCCCGGCGGCCGCCACTCATGCTGCATGCTGCGTGTCCGTACCCTTGGAAGCGTTGCAAAGCCCACACAAGTGATGGAGCCTATAGCCCAGGTACCCTCCCACACTGAGCACTCACCAAACTGAAATCTTCGCAAATAAAAGCTGCTACCAGGGTTTTCTTTCCTGGGAAGCATCCGTTCTTTGGTTTTCCGTGGCCGCGAATGGTTATGCTTCCAGTCCCACGCAGAAAACACGGCATGTTTCCATGTGGGTGGCAGAGACGTCACTGACTTACTTCGGGGGCTCTTTTCCTGTTTTCAGTCCAGCACGGAGCACTTTTTCTGCGGACCGTGACTCTGCGGTGGCAGTGGGTTTCCGCACGGATCGCGCTCGCTCATCTCGGCAGCGGCGCGGCTTCGTGGCTGCGGCGCTATCTCGGTGCGGCTCCTGGGTGCTTTTGGGTGGCTCTCCACCTGTGCTACAACTCTGCGCTGGCCGTGGCCCCGACATTGGTCGCCACTTACTGACATGCGTCACTTTTCCCACCCCAACCTGTTGTAGTGTGTTTTGTTTAAAATTCATGTATGCCCCTGTTTTCCTCCTTAATCCCCTCCTCTCCCGAGCTGCCAATCTTCCCAAGGTCCTCCCTAACCCCCTCCATTCCAAGTTGTCAGTCCTCCCTCTCCCCACCCCTTTCTCCAGAATGTTTCTTGTCAATCCTCCCTATCGCTACCCTTCCTTCCAGAATGTTCCTTGTCTATTTTGTTATACTCGACACCCTATTTGTTACTTTGTGTTATTCCACTCCCCTACTTCTGATAGGTTTATAATAGTTTAGTCCCATCTTAGACCACTCCCCAGCTTTACCCTCATTGGTTAATGTTCCTGCACCCATCCTCCTGAGTTACTGTATAAAATTTCTGTTCACCCCCCGAGTCTTGTTTTAGGGCTCCATCTTGTCCATCCCATAAATACATTCTGGTTTACCCCAAGACCCGTGTCTTCGTTATCTGTCCCTGCACCGAACCTGCCGATAACTGGGATTGCAGAACTCGCAGGGGGACGGTCGTGCCCCTGCACTCACCGCCCAGCACGCCCCGTGCGATGGCGCGCTGCAACACCAACCGACTCCCGAGAGCGCGGCTTGGCGCCTCGGCTCCTCATCAGGGTCGGCGCACCACTACTTCCGGGCACTTCTGTAGCTGCGCCCTGGGATGGGATGGCCATGCGTTGTCGTCGGCGTGAGGGAAGGAAACGAAGAGGCAGGGAATTGTCCAAACCCGTCCGCGTAGTGGCTGGACACTTTATTGGTCACAGGAGCCGCAATGGAGGAGCCACGGCCGCTCCCAACCTTGCGTGGACGAATCTGGCCCCGAGGCTGGGGTGCCGCGGAGGGATATAGGGGTGGGACAGGGCAGGACTGGAGCTCTCCGCCTGATGAACACAGATGCTGTGGCTGTGAAGTTGCCACAACGGCCAATGGGCACACGACAGGGGCGGACACGGGGGTTCAGGGCCAGTGGGACCATGGGAATGAGGTGATGAGCACGGAACTGCCGGGGACTGGATGGGGGAGTGGTCACAGGAGTGGCACGGGAGAAGACCCAATGGCCAGCAGCCTGGGGCTAACTTCCCTGGGGGGGGGGGGGGGGGAAGACACGGGGGATACACAAGGATACATGGAACCGGTAAGCTAACAAAGACCAGAACCCCAAATCTGAACCCAAAACCCAGGATGCAACAACTGGACACCACCTGCAGCAAGATGCTGATGGGGATCGGGGCTCCATGCTGCACTTTGTCTTCCTGGCGCTGGGGCTCGGCTTCTACCTGCGCAAGAAGGTGAGTGGGGGTCCCAGGGGTCATGTCCCCCTCCCCCAGAGTGTGTGTATTCCCCCCGGGGCCCCCAGCCCGGTGTCACCCCCTTTTCTCTGCCCACAGAGCTCCTGAGCCAGCAGTAGCCGCAGCCCCTCCCCGTGGCCTTGGGCCTGGCCAGGACCCCCCGCTCCATCCCCGCGCTGATTTTGGGGGGGGTTGTGTGTCCCCCCAGCTCTGGTGTCACTCTGCCCCTGCCCAGCTGCTCCCAGTGTTCCCAGTAAAGCTTCCCAGTTTGCCCCAGTGCCATTTACTGGGGGTGCTGGGAAGGGATTTGGGGGGCTGTGATTGGAGAGGGCAGAGCTGGCCCCGGGATGGATTGGGAATGGGGACCCCCATGTGTTCCCCCAGTGTCACCCCACTCTGGGGACTCCTTGGGAGGCACCTGAACCCCAACACGACACCTAGCGCTGGGATCCCCCAAAGCCACCAGGGGAATTTGGGGAAAGGGCATATGGGGGATGCCCAGGCCGGGCCCAGAGCCCAGCGCTGCCCAGGCTTGACCTGCCCCAGCTCCATCCCGGCTCCTCCCTTGGGATATGACAGCATTGGGAAAATGGAGGGGTGAGTTCCAAGGGTGGTTGTAAGGGGGATGGGGGTGGGAGAATGGATGGAGGAGGAGGAGGAGATGGAGGAGGGCAGAGAAGGATGTGGGGTTTGAAAGAGGAGGAGTGGGACCCCTCCCAATGCAATGTTGGGGTCCCAGCCCCATCCCCCGCTCTTCTGGGGTCGCAGCCCCCTCTTTTCCCCTGCTCTTCCACCCCTTCCCCACTGCCCTCCAGTCCACCACTCCTGTACCCCATGCTTGGTTTTGGGGGTTCCAGGCCCCTCCTGCTCAGTCTGAGGGTGCCATCCCTCCTTTCCCTCAATTCTGGCAGCTCCTGGCTGCTTTTTCCTGGGAGGAATCCCTCAGTTTTGGGACTTTTGGGGTGCAGTTTTGGAGGGGGACAGTTCTCTCTGGTTTTCCCCTCCCTGTTGTGGCCTCTCAGCTGCCCCTGACACCCTGGGGGTGCTGGGATTTCCCTCCTGGGGACAAGGACATTCATCCCCTTCCAGGAGCCCAATGTCCAGCTGGGGCTCCAGGTCAGGGGTCCTTGAGCAGCTGCCCCAGAACCTCCGCCAGGGTCTCCGAGCACAGTTGGAGCCGCTCAGCCTGGGCTCCCCAAAGACCTCAGCAAGGCCCAAGTCCCTCCCAGGAACCCTCAACTCCGTCAAACCCAGCATCCCCCACATCGCCTGCCAGTTCCCCCCATGGCACCGGCCGTGGCCATGTCCCCACATGTCACTGGCCATGCCCCACCATCTCCTCACCCATGGCTGTCTCCCCACCATATTTCCATCCCAGTCATTGTCCCCCACACCTCCATCCATGCCCGTGTCCCCCCCATGTCCCCATGAATGGCCCTGTCCCCCTCCATGTCCATGCATGCCCATGTCAATCTCCATGTCTGTGTCCCACCATGTCGTGTCCTACCATAACCACACCCATGTCTTAGTTTAATGTCTTTATTTTTACCTCAATATTGGATATTTTGAAGGGATGAAGAGAAATGAAAAACAAATCAAGGCCAAAAGAAAAGGATTTCCGTGTCTGTGCTGGCTGAGGATCTACGAACTTGAGTAGAAGGGAAGAACCTTTTCTGGTGGAATTCCCACCCCACTGTCTCCAAAATCTTGTTTTTTTCCAAAGTTTTTCACCATTTGGCTGCAGCAGACACCCTTGGGCAATAGGAAATGAAAATCGTGGAATCCCTGAAATTGGAAAAGACCTCCAAGTCCATTCAGTATTCCTTGATGCCACCAGAAGACAGGATTGAATGCAAAAGATTTTATGGGGTTGAAAGTCAACAAATCCACTCTCCCCAAGGAATTCCATTTTTGGTCTGTGTCCTAATGGATGTTCCTGCCCCTGAGTTCATCCAGGTGCCCACAAGGAGCCAGGAAGATGGGGAGCACTTCATCAAGGTATCTTCCCAACATGGACCACCAAGACAACAGATCACCAGGGCTCTGCCCAATGAGGGTCACTAAGGAACATCCAGAGTGGATCCTCCCATGGGGAATGGAGTTGGGAGGAGCGTACAAAGCTCTTCCCGCACTCAGGGCATTCACAGGGCTTCCCTTAGTGGCGCCTCCGTTGGTGTTTGGTCAAGGTTGAGCTCGTGGAGAAGCTCTTCCCGCACTCCCCACACTCGTAGGGCCTCTCCCCGGTGTGGATGCGCCGGTGCACGGTGAGGTGGGAGTTTAGCTTGAAGCCCTTCCCGCAGTCGGGGCAGCGGAAGGGCCTCTCCTCTGTGTGACACCGTTGATGTACGAGGAGACTGGAGCTGATCTGAAACCTCTTCCCACACTCAGGACACTTGTAGGGCTTCTCCCCGGTGTGGATGCGCTGGTGTTTTCTCAGGTCAGAGTGCCACCCATAGCTCTTCCCACATTCCAAGCAGGTGTAGGGCCGTTCCCCTGTGTGGATCACCTGGTGCCGAATCAGGGCTGAGCTGTCTCTGAAGCTCTTCCCACATTCCCCGCACTTGTAGGGCCTTTCCCCAGTGTGGATCTTTTGGTGCTCCATAAGCTGGGAGTTCAGGCTGAAGCTCTTCCCACACTCCCCACACTCGTAGGGCTTTTCCCCTGTGTGGATCCTCTCGTGTTTCCTCAGGCCAGAGCTCTGGCTGAAGCTCTTCCCACATTCCCCACACTCATAGGGCTTTTCCCCAGTGTGGATCCTCTGGTGTTGCATCAGGTGGCCCTTCTGGCTGAAGCTCATCCCACATTCCCCGCACTCATAAGGCCGGTCCCCAGTGTGCATTACCTGGTGCTGCATCAGTTGGCCCCTCTGGCTGAAGCTCTTCCCACATTGCCTACACTCAAAGGGCTTTTCCCCAGTGTGGATCCTCTGGTGTTGGATCAGGATGGAGTTAAGCCTGAAGCTCTTCCCACACTCTCCACACTCAAAGGGCCGTTCCCCAGTGTGGAACCTCTGGTGCAGTCTCAGGCTGGAGCTCCAGCTGAAACGCTTCCCACATTCCTCACACTCGTAGGGCTGTTCCCCAGTGTGGATCACCTGGTGCTCGATTAGGTGCAAGCTCCGGCTGAAACCCTTCCCACATTCCAAGCACTTGTGGGGCTTCTCCCTGCCATGAGCCTTCTCCACCAGCTCCGAGCTCCGGCTGGATCTCCGGCCGCCTTCCTGGCTCAAGGGGGCTCTTTCCTCCCCGAAGCTCCCTGGGCTGGGTTTGCAGCCACTTCTCGTGCGAGATCTCCAGGGCTTTTCCTCCTCCTCCATCCAGCCACACCCTGGGAATGAAAAATCCTGGGTTGGGGAAAAAACAAGAACAGAGCGCATTGGACTGGGAGTTCCTCCTTGCCCACTTCATCTCAGGAAGTCATTGGGCATCTTGTGTCTGTAAGAACCTCCAAAACATTAAGATTGAGCCCAAAAATCCTCCAAACTTCAAGACACAGATCAAAACCTCCCCAAACATCACGATTCAGTACAAACTCCCTCCAGATTATAATGATTCAGCCCCCACGAACAACCAAAGCACCAACATTTAGCCCAGTAAATTGGAGAGATCCCATGGCCTCTCCCATTTTTAGGAATGAAATTACTTTTACAGGACTCCTCTGTCTGCTTTCTGGACAGAAACCTCTCCTGATGTCAATTTTTCAGCACACCCTGGGGCTCATCCGGAATTCCTTCCACCCTCCAGGGCGGCGGGCAGGGAGCGCAGCTGAAGGTGCCTCACCCACTTTGGGTGATCGGCTCCCTTGGCTGGCGGCGGCACCGGGGATTGATTGGGGACCCGGCAGTGACCAGGAGACAGACGAGTGACACATCAGGGGAGTCTGTGAAGAGGCAGCAGGGAGAGAGCACTGAAAATCTCACCCGTGAGTGCACTGGGATCTTCGGGGAGTGAACATGGCAGGGCACCCAGGGAGGGGAGAAAAGGGAAAGCCAAAGAGGGGTCCTAGCTAAAGGGATGATGATCCCAAAATATCTCTGAAGGATCCCTTGGGAGAATGTTGAGGTAGTTTGCACATTCCCCCAGAGGTAATTAAGGACATGGATACCCAGGGGGGCAATAAGGGAAGTGGAGAAGGGATTTGGACAACAGGGGATGGATGGTGTTGGTGTGCTGGGAAGGGATTGGGTGAAGGGGAGTGTGCAGGAATATGGTGAAGGCAAGAAGCAGCAGGAAAAAAATCTACATGGTATGAAAAAGGATGATGGAAAAGACAAGTAAGAGAAAAATACTGAGGATCAGGATGTATTTCAGCAGGGTCTTATGCTCAAAATTTGCCAGCTGATCCAGATCCTTTCTATCCCCGGTTTCCAGGACAAGAAAACAAAGAGTTCGGCATTTCAGGGTGTTTCTCTGTGGTGGGGAGCCGCAGCACCGGGCGCAGAGCTGTGGGACTGGGAGCATGGGCTGGGGGCCTGTGGGGAGCTGCGGGGCCGGGCCGGGGCTGTGGGGCAGCTGGGGCTCAGCGCCGAGCGCTGCCTGACCCCACCAGGCCCAGGCAGGGCACCACCACACCCTCCTCAACTTTTCTCTGTTCACTCCACTCCTGCACATGACATCACTCACTGAAGCAGGTCACTCTCACACCTGCACTCTCTTGGCTCAAGTCATTGCATCCCCCTAAATGCACTGTCTGTGTAGGGGAGAATTGGTTCAGTCTATGGCTATACAAGAAAAGTCCAGCCAAACGCCACTCCATCATCTCCTCCTACCTAGGATTTCTCTCCCATCTCTTCTGACATCTCAGGTCCCAGACTGCCTCTCTTCTCTTTGAAATCAAGGAGGAGTAGTGTTTCACAAAGTTTTCTTTGCCCAGGAAATGGTTAAAAGTCTCCAGCTCCCAAGACAACTGAAATCTTGGCTGCCCAGGACTCCCACAGCTGGGCACCTCCTCCCCTCTTCTCTTCCTCCTCCTCGGCACTACTGGCACATGATACCAAATTTACAGGTGGCCCAGGCTCTCTCTCTCTCTCCCCCCCTCTGGGGGGGGGGGGCAGGGGGGGAAACAAAGACATCTCAGTGTTTCTCCACCCTTCGTGCAGGGGCTGGCCCGTTCCATTCCCTTCACCCCCCTTCTCTTTCCAGGGCTCCGGCCTACCTCAGCTATAGGCCGCATGGCTTCCCCTCCCATCCCAGCCTGTGGCTGGGCAGGGGAGGTCTGGACTCTTCACTGACCAGAACAAAAGACAGCACTCCCCTGGGAGCTCTCTGCTTTTAACGGCCTGTGTTCTCAGAGGCGCATCCATGTCTTCAGTGGTTACACCAGGTGTCAATATTCAAATCTGACCACTGATTGGCCTGACCACCACTTCCCAAGAAAACTCACTTCCTTATCAACCCATGACACCCCACCATCCCCAGGCAGAGTCAGCAGTGGCCCCAGGAGACGGGACGCCCCGGCCGCTGCCCGGCCCCGTGGAACTGCCGGCCCTGCCCACCGGGGGGGGTTGCCTTTGGACACTGCAGCAAGACAGGGACTGGCTCTGGGATACGGGCTGCGGAGGGGACCGTGAGCACAAAGAGGAAAACAAAGGAACAGCTGGGAAATGGGGATTATAAGGGAAGGATCAAGATGCTGATTGGGTCACTGGAAAACGAATGATTTTGCAGAAAGCTCAACATGTCAGAGGATGAGCACCCACAGGAAGCGAGCGGGGCTGCAGGAGTGGCAGAAGAAGGCCCTGGAGTACTTGGGCACAAAGGCACAGCAGCTGAATGCAAGAAGGGATGAGCAAAAGGCCAAGCTGAAGGCAAAGGCCATGGCACAGTTCCTACAGCCCCTCGGGGTCAACCCCAGGGCCCAAGGGGGCCCCAGCACCCAGGGGACTGGGTCGGCCACAAGCACCTGGCAGAGGCATTGCCCTCCTGGGCAGGAGAGAGCCCACCCAAACAGCCCCTGGGAAGGACTCAGGGCTCCAGCTGCAGGGCACAGGAACACTGGAAACAAAGACAGCAGCACCCTCAGGAGGAGCAAGCCCACCCCTGGATGGACATGGATTGTCAGGGGTGTCACAGCTCCCATCCCAGCAGGGCACCACAGTGGAGCCCTGGAGAACATTCAGGGTGGTTCTGCATCGAGAGGAGGCCTCTCCTGATGGACACAGGAGCCTCTCCATCCACTCTGAATCTTAGACATAAGGGGGGAAAATGCTAAAAATGTCTTGGATTTTTCAGGGGAGAAGGGGGAAAGAGGAGTGGCTTTATTCAACCACTCTTAGCAGATATGGGGAAGGGTTTGAAATGCAAGAATTTTTATTTGCTCTCAGTTGTGATTATAGTTTACAGGGAGGGGATTTGATTGCTAAACTGGGAATGCAAATTGATATTCTAAAAGGTGATAGAGAGGCTAGTTCTCTTGTACGTTTTTGTCACATGTCTGGCCAGGCCTATGCTGAAGTGAACCCAGAAGTGTGGGTAGCCTCAGGGAAATGGGTAAATTAGATATGGAGCCTCTCCAAATTACTTTGAAGCAACCAGGACAAGTGGTGTCTAGAAGCAACACCCTAATCCAAGGGAGGGAAGTATGAAAAATGCGTATTATATGATTGGCTCCTTGCAAATATTAAAATGAATACTATATGTGTTATGTTGGAAAGTTATGCTGTAGTAATCTCTTCTAAGTAGTGCTGTATTAATCACTTTTAAGTAGTGTGCTGCATACAGTTTTTAGCCTAGAGCATAATATTAAAATAGAAACTATGTGATGCAAGATACTTTTTGTAACTAGCTCAAGGAATGCAAAAGATAATCAAGAAATTCTTCGCATTACAGTCTCTGGATAGAGATCACAGCAACAGACACCAAGATCCCCAGAGAAGAATTATTGTCTCCTTTTCAGAAAAGCTCAGACTTCGAGGAACCAAGAAGGTTGATTTACAATGGGGGGGGGGGGGGGGGGGGCGGGTCTAAAATTAAGCAGAAACACCCTGGTTTGAAAGGAATGTTTGAATCATGTATAAGCTATATGAATATGCAATAGGCTATTGCTTTAAGGGGTAATCCTTTGTTAGCAAGGTGTGCTATTTTGGCAGAGTGCCAGGCACCCGGAATCCGTAATTGTTTACTTTTATTGTCTCTTACTCTCCTGATTGTTATGACTATTTTCATTACTATTAAACATCTGAAATTTTAACAAAGGTGAATGGCGTTTTTCACAGGAAGGAAGGGGAATTAGACAAAGCGCAGGACAAACTGGTGGAGCTGTGTGTGCTTTTAAGAGCCTGGCACTGAAATGCCCTGAGCAGCAAGGCTTCAATATCTTCTGGTGACACCATGTCAGCTAAAAGGGGGGCAAAAGCAATTCTGACTTCTTCAGCAATCACTAGATCACTTATAAAGGCATTTCTAAAAGAAATAATTCCAAGAGAAGGGATTGTGGAAGCAATAGAATCAGACAGTAGAACTTCTTTTACAGTAAAAAAATCCTTCAGGGGGTTATGGCAGCTTTAGGAATACAATGGGACCTCCATAACCCCTGGCACCCCAGAGCTCAGGTTGGGTAGAAAGAATGAATGGGGAAAGAAAGAAACACCTTTGGAAGCTGGGGAAAGAAACCAAGATGCCATGGGTACAGCTTTTGCCATTGGCTTTGGCAAGAGTAAGAACCAGACCCAGGGCAGATATTCAATTATCTCCCTCTGGAATTCATGTCTGGAATTCCTTACCCTGGTAATTCTCCACCTAGTGCAGGCTGGAGATAAGGGATGTACAGTTAAAGCAGTCTGTGGCCAGAATCCTGTCTCTTGTGAAATCTCTGCCACAGGAAGCTGGGCTGGCACAGAGCCTGCCTTGGCACTTTGCTGTTCCCAACATCCAAGCAGGACATCGGGCCCTGCCTAAGGACTGCAAAGCAGCACCACTGGTGGCCAAGTGGCGTGGCCCATGCCAAGTGGCCCTGAGGCCAGAAACAGCCACCAGCACAGCTGAACACGGGGGGGACCCCTCAGCCTCGGCTCCAGGGCTCTGAAGCCCCGGAGATTTGCACTTCCCGCCTGCAGCAGGAGGATGGGAGGCCCCCACTGAGCCTGCACTGAAGGCAGTGCAGCAGCAGTCAGGACTGCACAGCAGGGCAAGCCCCTGGGCCTGCCCACACATCCTCTGCTCAAATCCTCCGCCTGCCCACCCTCATTTGGCATCTCTAGCCACCGGGGCCAATCCTTGCTGCCACTGCTGCAGCTTCAGTGCTTTCTGTGCCTGCACTGCCGCAGCTGCTGGGGAACACAAGGGCACAATTCCACTCTGGGTCTCAGTTACACACACACTGCGCTGCCTGGGATTAGAGTCCACCATGAGAATGTTTTTTCTTAATAATCCTACTTGCATATTGTCAGTAAGGTTTGGGCCTGGGGTGTGAGACTCAATTTTTATTATTAGCAGAAGAAGTAAGAAAATCTTTCTGTCTTTGGATTCTTTTTGTGCACGTGTTTGTGTGGCCATTGGAGATTGCAAAATTTTGGCATGGGTTTTTTGGTGTTCACCTATAGGCTGCAATTTGAAAAACTACAAGAGCTTTAAAGGTGACCTTTTAACTGATAAACAGTTAATAGAACACTGGTCAGAAAAACCCCCAAAAATCCAAACCCTGGCTTTTGCAGTGTGAGTCACCTGATGGCTGCCCTGGAAGAGAAGCTGCACTCCAGGCAGCCAGCAGAGGAGCTTTTGAAATGCAAATTAACACTGCTGGGGCAAAGTGGGGACAAAGTTCCTGGCTCTTCTTGCCTGGGGCAGGATTTGGGCTGATTCCCTCTATCCCTCACCCCAAGCTCTGCCTGCTTGCACAGATGCAATTTGTACAGCTGAAGGCAGAGCCCATGGCAAGGATCTCTGACTCTGCAACAGAAACTGGTGAAGCTGCAAAGGAAAACAGCAAATGGAGAATGTTGTGAAAACTTCACTAAAATAAGGAGGGGGATCATCCCTGTGCCCACCCCAACATGTGCTGTCACTCTCTATGCTATACAGGGTGTATCAAGCACTGGGGTTTTTGCTCTAACAAGTTCAGGGAAATCAGTTGGAATTCAAGTATTTGATGATGTAATTAGAAAAAAGTGCCCAATTGATACAGCCCCAGCTTGAGGGAGCGCCCAAAAATGGGGAAAAGATGAAGGGCCACCAGAACAAATCCTACAACACCATGGATCCAGCCCCTGGGAACCCGAACCAATTCATACCAGGAGACAGAGAACCCATTTATCATTTCAATGGCATCATTCGATTACAAGCTGTCCTCGAAATGAGAACCAGACAGCTCCAGCTCCTGACCGCCCAGATGATGACAAAAGTGGTGAAAAGATAACAAAGGAAATAGGAGAGCAGTTTATCTATCAGTCCAAGCATGGAAAGGATGGGAATGGGACACGGTTTCGTGGTTCCCTGGCAGACCATGGGTTAAACGAATGCTGTTTCTCCTCTTATGTGCTACAGCAACTCTCATCTTTTTACCATGCTCCACACCTTGGGAGTGCAGCTCATCCAGCAGGTAAGCGAGGGGATGCAGGTGGCAGCCAGGCCTCCTGATCCAGAAACGGCTACAAAAGGACAGGGAATGAGGTCACCGAGAATAATCCCAAAACCAAAGAACACCCCGGAAAAGAGACCGAGTCAATGGAAATTAAAAGTTTGCAAAGGCTATTATCGAGAAAATAGGAAGACGAGGGATTGAAAGGAAGCAGACAAATGTGTCTTTAGAAAAAGATGGTGTGAATTTCATAGGCGATGGGGCAGGGACTTGTACATAAGAAAGTAATAGGAAAATCGATCCGTTTCAGAAAACGTTATTGACACGTTATTAGCTGAGCTGCTGCTCAGCTAAGATCATACTAAATTCCTGAACTTCGAAAAGAACTAAGACTTAACAGAGCCATGAATATCGGATGTTATATACAAGGAGGGCTGCACATTAACGAGGACATGCAGCAGGCGCATCGGGAAGTCTCAACCTTCCAAGTTCCTCAGCCAGTGGGCAAAGGCAGAGGGAGATGCGGCCGGGAAAATGAGCATAAAAAGGAGGCTGCGTACTACAACAATGGGAGAGACCGCATGGCAAATGCCCCACGGCCTCTCCCTCTGCTCAGCAATAAAGTCACTTTTACAGGACTCCTCGGTCTCCTCTGGGCACAGAAACCTCCGGCGACGTGAATTTCCCCGTACGGCCCCGGCGACGGGGCAGCCACCTCTGTCCTAGCCACAGCAAGCGGGACGAGGCAGCGCTGCTCCGGCAGCGGCTCCTGCCCAGGCAGCGGCGGGAAGGAGAGCGCGGGCAGCCGCTCCCGCAGCGCCCTCGGCCCAGGGCCACCACGGGCCGGACACGGCACAAGCAAGCCGCCGCAGCCCCCTGCCGCCCCCTCCGCCCGCAGCGGGCCCCGAGCCCCCGCAGAACCCAGCGCGGCTCCCACCTGCGCCGGGGCCGCCTCCCAGCTCCGCCAATGCCGCCTCCCCGGCCTCCGGCCGCTGCCGCCGCTCCCAGGCCCGCACAGACGCTCCGCCAATGGCGCCGCTGCCCAGCCAGGGCCGCCCTCAGGCCGCCAGCGGGGCCGTGCTTCGCCCCGCTCTCACCAATCAGCGCGCCACAACCACGACTGACGGCACAGCCGGCCAATCGCAGCGAGGGGCGGGCTCTGCACACGGCACCGCCTCGCCCCGCGCTCTCAGGGCCCCCCGGGCTGGGCGAGGGCAAAGCCGCAGCTGAGGAACAGCCCTGGAACGGGCCCGGGCCCGGGCCGGCATCCAGCGCAAACACAAACAAACTTCTCCGCACCTCCCGACACGGCTTTCCCGGCCCTGCGCCTTCGCTGCCTCCGCCTCTGCGGCAAGCCCACGAGCCTCACTTCTCCTACCCCTAATTAGGAGCATCAGTGCATCGCTTGGATTTCCCCCAAAAAGGGAAAACCGCCCCAAACCCCTTCGGCTGAGTGCGGGAGTGGAGAGATTTCTGGCAGAAAATGACAAAAATGGTTTTTTCCCCGGGCTGGGAAGAACCAACCAAACCGAACTGTGGTGGCACCCCCCAGCAGCGCCTCTCTGCCGCCCCAGCTGAAGCCCTCGCTGGCTGCTCCAGGCTCCATGGGCACACTGGGAGCTCTGGGAAGGGGCCCCGGCTCGGGGCGCAGCCCCCGGGGCAGCCCCACGGCCCCCACGGCAGTTCCAAGGCTCCTCCGGCCGGGATGCAACGTGGCAGGGCGAGCAGGGGAAGGGATGGGGCTGCCGGCGCCAAGGGAACACGAGGGACACCGGGGGCACTTCACAAACATTTAATGCAAAAGAGAAAATCCTAGGAAAGGCAAAAGCAACAGCATCACGAGGCCACACGAGGCATGTCCCATTGTAGTGGGGTGACGCTGGCCCAATGCCAGGCACCCACCAAAGCCGCTCTCTCACTGCCCTCCAAGCCTGGACAGAGCAGATAAAATTTAACCAGGGTTCAGAAGTTGAGCTAAGGACCAGGAGAGATCCCTTATCAAACACCGTCTGTTTCTCCTTCTTTTCCTGCTCCTGCTCCTGCTCCTGCTTTTCCTGCTCCTCCTTTTCCTCTCTCCCTCCTCCTTCTCCTTCCTAACCCCACCTCCTCCCCAGTTCCTGCCTTCTGTGTATTTAGAGTGGTGAACCTTACTTGTTTTTAGAACTAGAACAAAGATCCAGATGGAACATGGGTTGCTGGTTTTAGTCAGAAGTATCAGTGCCTAAAGGTTATGTCTCCTTTGCTCTGGTCCCGTCCTTGTTCCTCCTCAGTGTTCAGGCTGGGTGGGCTATGGGGTGTCCTTGTTTGCTACATTTTCAGAGTTCCTCTTGGATCCTTTGGGCCATAGGCTGTGCACTCTGGGGGAAAATGCATCACCTGCCTGATGGCAGGGCCCCTGTGGATCCTGCAGGTCTTAGGCAGGAAATGGAAAAGGATGAAATGCATTCATTTCCTGTTCTTTAGACACCCATTGCTCACCCTAGGCTTTGAACTAAATCAGTTCAGCGTGGACATTTGGGATTTGCTCCAGCCCAATTCCTTCGTGTTGGGTCTCAGTTTTCTCTTGCGCACCTTGCATGGCAGAGGGCTGGTGGCTGCTGCGCTGTTGTTGGAAGGGTCAATGCACCCAGGTGTTTGTGAACGCTGCAGGCAGCAGAGATCTCCTGTCTGGGCTGGCTTTCACTGCCAGGGCCTAAAGTGTTGCCTCTTTCTTCTCTGCTGTTTTCTCTCCAGGGCTTTCGGAACTGTTTTTAAAGGACACGACAGGGCCACAGGAGGAGAGGTCAGTGTCAACGCGCCCAGCACGTCTGGCAGCTCTCCAGGGCTTTCCCCTCTGCTGGGAGCTGTGGCTGCAGCTTTGGGGGCCAGCAGAGCTTTCCTACACAGGCTCCTCCTCTGAAGGCAGAGCAGTGTCAGCCTGCAGAGCACAGCTGGGACAGACTTGGTCCTTCTGAAGTGCCCAAAGGAATGCAAGGAGGGCAGCAGTGTCTGTCAGAGCAGGACACGCTGGCTTGGTCTTCATATCTAAAAGTGTGAATGCATCAGCTGCTGCAGACTGAAGACAAATTTATCTTCATCCCAGCCTTGCACAAGAACAATATTTAGCAGTTTTTCCATCCTGTCTTTCATCTTCAAAGGGTACCTCAAGGCCGAATTAGGAAGAGATCCTGCTTGGGCTCAATTTGGGGTTTTAGTTCCACTTCAGCTGTTCACAGAGAGAGAGGGAGAGAAATGAGAAGATGGATGTCCAGAGCAAAGCTCTCTCCTAAACCCTGCAGTTGTGTTTGGCTCTGGGGTCAGTGACAGCTGTGACAGGGATCACCTGAGCAATGGATGTGTGTGTGTCATGGTTTGACACTGGCGCAATGCCAGCGCCCCCATGAAAATACACCTTCCCCAAATAAATGCTGTGAGATGTTATCAGGAACAGAGCAGAGCAGGCCCAAGCTTAATAACAAAGAAAAAAAAAAACTTTATTAAACTACTACTACACAAGACACACACACAGACTAAATCCAGGATGAAGACCTTTTAAAACACACCCCTCCTCCTCCCAATTTCCAAAACACCCACCATGAAACACCACCCGGGATTCCTGATCAAATTACCACCCTTCAGATAATCAATACTCAGTCCATCAAGGGAGAGATGAGTCTCTCTTGCACCACAGACCCCCCAGGAAACACAGTTGCCACCTCCTGTGTTTCCCTGTCACACATGGCAACCGCCCGGAGAAAATCTGCCAGTGTGACACTCTCCCTTCCATGCCACAGTACTCTCACCACCGTGCATGGACGGCCCTATGACTGCTCATAGGGCTCCTTTAAGGATGCTTTGCCACAGACCCAAAGATACAACAGTTCAGCTTCTCATCCTGGGACTACAGCCCCCCACATTTTCCCCTGGGGCCAAGGGTCCAAGAACAGAGATCATCTTCTTCCCGAAGACAGAGGGCATCACCATTCCCTCCTCAGCTTTCTTCTGTTCTTGCCATTCCTGTGCTGTTAGAAGCTGAAGCAGGTCTCCTTGGGTCACCACTGCATCCCCCTAAAATGCAGTCTCTATTGCAGGAGATTTTGGTTCAGTCTATGGCTAACAAGAAAAGTCCAGCCAAAAGCTACTTCATCATCTCCTCCCACCTAAATATTTCTTCTTCTAACATCTCAGGTCCCGGACTGTCTCTCTTCCACTACAAATCAAGGAGGAGTAATATTTTACAACGCCCTCATTTCCTGGAAAGGGTTAAAAGTTCAGACTCCCTGGACGGCTGAAATCTCTGTCCAGCATCCCGTCTCCCACGCTGGGCATCATCCCCCCCCTTTCTCCTTCTCCTCTGCCAGCAAATTTCCAGGTGCCATCAGGCTCTCTGTCACTTTCCCTCTGTGGAAAGGACAGAGGTGGGGGAACAAAGGCATCTCCGCTTCTCTCCACCCTTCCGTCCACAGGAGCTGGCTTGGTTCCAGACCTTCAGCCCCTTGGCCTACCTGGACAAGGCCGTGTGGCTTCCCCTCCCCCACCCAGCCCATGGCTGGGCAGGGGAGAGTCTGCACTCTCTGACGACCAGAACCAAAGAGACAGTTCTCCTGGGAGTTCTTGCTTTTAACCCCCTGTGTTCTCAGAGGCGTGTCCATACTTTCAGTGGTCACTCCAGGTGCCAATATCCAAACCTGACCACTGATTGGTTTGACCCAACTTCCTGGGAAAAAAAAAAAATTCACTTCCATGTCAAACCACGACAGTGTGTTTGCTTTGTTGTGCAATCCCAACCAGAGCAGTTACATCTGAAATCATGACCAAATCTCATAGAATTGCTAAAGGGTTCCCAGCTGTTTTTCTCTGGTTTCACAGAACCAGAATCACCTCCTGCTTGCAAAATGTGTTTGAATAATAATAGGAGTATTGAGGCCATTTGAGAAGACTGTAGGTGAAGAGAATGTTGTTAGAGCTTGGAGGCTGACAGCTGAGGGGCCATTTCTGCAGAGCTTGCAAGGTCAAATGTCTCAGGCCATGTGTCCTGTAAGCAGCCCCAAGCGAGCAGAGCAGTGGGCTGTGGGAATGGCACTTGCTGAGCTCTGGTGTCCCATCCCAAGGCAGTTTGGCACAGCCAGGCTTCGACTCTCCAAAAAGACTCGCTCAGTGTTTGCTGCGGCCTCCTGCCACAGACTCCTCCAGTTAAAGGTCTGCAATGTCCCTTCAGGTGGCCATAAAGAAAATGAGTCTCAGAGGGCAGAACAGGGAACGAGCGGTGAATGAGCTCCTGCTCCTGAAGGACAAGAAGAACCCCAACATTGTCAACTCTTTGGACAGGTGAGTGCTTCAGGCCTTATCCCGTGCCCGGGCCCTGCTTTAACCTTTCCTGGCATCCGGAGTCTGTAGCCTGTTTTGAAAATGCCTGACCCAGCCATGTCTTCCCAAAGCAACAGCCTGGCAGTTCACTCCCTCCATATGCTTTTGTTGCTTTGGTTTGGTTTTCCTTCAAGTTGACCCTGTTTTCTGTGTCTTACAACAAGTGCTGATAAACCACAGCAGAAATTATTTCCCTTGCCTTCTTCTTCCCAGCCCTTTTCCATTGCTGCAGGATGCCAGGAAGACCAGGTTCCTGTTTCCAGAAATGCCTCATTTGTCAATTTTCACTGGCCTTGCCTGTTTCTGAAGGGACGTTCTGAAAGGTTTTCTGACCCCTTTTGTCCCAAGTGCTGCACGGCCTCCTCCCCTGGATAACCCTGGGAGTTGTGTTGCCTTGTTCTGGAGAGAATGGTGGAACTGATGAGTTCAGAAGCTGAACCAGCTGGGGGCCAGTGTTGTGGTTCCACATTGATCTGGGCTGTTGCGAAACTGCATTTTTCACCCGCTTGCCATCTAAGGCCTCTCCTTTCTCACAGGTATCTCCTCCTTTAGACTGTGCAGATTCCCAGGGCTGTGCAGCCTGGCAGGAATGTCTCTCCATCTGATCCTGTCCTCACTGACAAGTGACCTGGAAACAATGCTCCACTCCAGGCTTTTCCATGGGGGAATTGAGCACTGCACATTGGTCTCCATGCCATTGTTTTCCTCTTCCAGCTTCCTTGTTGATGGAGATCTCTGGCTGGTGATGGAATACATGGATGGAGGAACTTTGCAGGATGTTGTCAGACAGACACGCATGGCTGAAGGAGAGATGGCAGCTGTCAGTCGGGAGGTGAGGGATCCTGCTTGTGACTGCCATGCCTTGGACACGATGGTCCTTCCCAACAGGGCGTGAGAACAGGAGTGGCTCCATGCTCAGGGCTTTGTTTCTCTGTTGTTTTTATGAGCTGGAGAAGAAAGAGCCTCTGCAGTGAACGGGCAGCCCACAGCACTGCACTTCTACTGTGTTCTTGTTCTCTTTCCTGCTGTTGTGGTTCTCTCTGTCTGTTTTGGATTTGATTTCCTGTTCTCAGCTTTGCCTTGAACCGTTTGCCTGGAGCTTGTCTGCACTGTACTCCTGGCCTGTCACAGCAAAGTTGCTGCTGGCAGAATCCGAAACTGTCCTTTCTTGTGTCATATATTCCGGCCATTGGTTTTTACCCTCGTGTTTCTTGTTCTCTCTCAGTGTCTGCAGGGCCTGGATTTCCTCCATGGGAACCGGGTGATCCACAGAGATCTGAAGAGCTCCAACCTCCTTCTGGGTATAGACGGCTCTGTCAAGCTGAGTGGGTGTTCCTGGCCAGGCACGGCGCTCCCGGGCTGTAAAGCGCCTGCAGATCTGGTCCAGCAGTGTGGCCCACAGCTGGCTAATCCACAAGTGCCCAGATAGTTATGGATAGCTCCATCAGAGAAACAGGAGGACGCTCAGGCTGCCATATTCCACGAGGGTTTTATTGTAGGAGAGGCAGAGGGCGAGGGAGGTGGGAGAGGGGCAGGGAGACAACCACTCAGAAGAGAGACAGGCTCTGAGAGTGCCGAGGGAAGGCGGGGCTGGGGCACACAACAGTGGAGGGGTAGGAGTGGTCAGGGTACAAACGAACCAATAGGGGAAAGGCCAAGGGGAGGAACAAGGATGGAGTAACATACACAGAACCAGTGGAGAGAGGGGAAAGGAGTGGCTTTACAGAAAGAACCAATAGGGGTAACGAGAACAATGACCTTTCTGGAACAGGGGAGTAGACCAACTGTTGACTGACATAGATCAGGGAGGGCATAACATCTGATGGATAAGTTTACTTATACTTGTGTAACCTCCCAGGGCAGTACAGGGGCCCCTCCCACATCTCTCCCTTTTCTGTTAATTAAATCAACATTCCCTAAGGTTTTAACTAAAGTCTTCTTAAAGATGGTTAAAGCAAGGGAAATAATAAAAATGATAATAAAAATCCAACATAGTCCTTTTAAGATCGGAACCACCCACCCAGGAACACCCCATTGTGTGAGCAGTCTATTCACCATGTCCGCAGCCCGGGTCTCTGTTTTGAGATCTTTAACTTGTGCTTGGATCCACTGGATGTTTGCTTGGATGGACGTGCTTCTTGATGACAGGTTGAAGCAGCACATCCCTTCGAAATCTTCACAATTGTGGCCATGGGCGAGCAGTACGAAGTCTATTGCTGCTCTATTTTGCAGCGTGGCCTGTCTGGTGGTTTCTTTGTCCAACAGCAGGTCTGACAATGCGGCGGACGTAGCATTGGCCTGCTTACTTAGCCAACGCCCCAGGTGAGAAATCTCACTGAGGGCCTTTGCGGCTGCATACCAGGGCAGAAGGATGGATGCAGCGACCCTCTTGCCCTTGCCCCAATCATAAATTTCTGAGTCGCAATATGGATCAAATTCACCATAGGATCATTTTTTGTGAGCCAATTGACTTTCTTTCTTCCAATCTAAAATTTGGGTCTTGTTGGGTGTCAGCGTGGTAAGTTTGCCAAGGCTACAGGGACCCCCTTTGGTCTTGGAGGGGATCCCAGCCCACACTCTGTCCCCGCAGATCAGAAACACTCCCCTGGGGAGCTCCTTGGGATATGGGTAGGACTTGGACCATATGATGCTTGTATAATTGCACCAGTCATCATTATACCTTTTGTCAGTTGGAGAAATATCTCTGATGGTGTCTCGATGGTTTGCCTGTGGTGCCTTCTAATAAAATCGAATGCAAAAATAGGCTCTTATCAACTCCAGTAGTTCCAATTCCTGGGGTTCCTGTGGTGCATGCAGAAGGGTCCTCACCCACCAAGCCAGGAGTCCGCCAGGTTAGGTTTCATCCCTGCATAAGGATAGTCATTTTTGGACAGAGGGACTCCCACCAGACACGCAGACAATGGGTTGTCTACATTGCCCATGGCCATACAGAAGTGGTCTTGTCCAATGGATTTCGCCAGCGTGACCCACACATTTTCTTTGGGCTGTGGAACGATCCAGCTCCTTGCCACTTGAAGCCATACAACTATGGTAATTATGGTCGCAGCGATCAGACGGCTGTGGGATGTCTTGACTGGTGCCATCTGGGTGTTTGTTGTTTGGGTGGTTCTGGTATAACAATAAAACAAAACATGTATTAATGAAAGTGTTTTTAATTCCCTTCCCTCCTTTCTCCCCCCTTTATTAAAGGTTATAAAATAAATTAAAACTGTGGGCTAGGGATAAAGGGTAGAAGGTCGAGGGAAGTGGTAAGAGGGAAAAAGGAGGATAAGTCAGAGGGGAAGGGGGTAGCAGGAATTGTGTCTCTAACAGTTGGTAAGTATCGCTGGGTGATCAGCATGCAGGCGATGAGATTAGGTGGCACAGTTTTCTTTCTCTTGCGTCATCTGCACGACCGAGGTGTCTGGCTGAGTTGGCTGAGATGTTTCAGGAGCATGGTTTGGGGGTCTGTCGTCCATGGGCGTGATGTCCAGGTAGGGTTTGATGAATTTTCCGGGAATCCACTTGGGACCCTGCTCAGTGGAGACACATGCATACCCTCTTCCCCAAGTTAGTAATGGGTATGGACCTTGAATATTTTTTGACTCTGGATCTCTAATGAGCACTGGATGCCTTTCCTTTAAGACTGCTCTGGTGTTATTATAGAAGTGTCTTAAGATGGGGGGGGGTTGGCTCCCTATCAGAGCAGTTCATAAAGTTGTATACATATAGGGCTTTGCACAGTCTCTCAACTGGGGTAATCAACAAAGTAGGGTTATGCTGCTGTTCTATGAGTTTCTTAATTTCTTTATGGGATCTTTCCACTACAGATTGGCCTGTAGGATTGTGTGGGATGCTGGTGGTCTGGGCAATCCCCCATTGTTGTAAGAATTCCCGAAACTGTTTGGATGTATATCCCGGACCATTATCAGTTTTTAACACTTTTGGCATGCCCAGGGTGGCGAAGGCCATATAAAAATGTTTGATGATGTCTTTCACCTTCTCCCTGGTGTGCAGGGAGGCAAATATAGCTCCTGAAAATGTATCAACAGATACATGGACATACTTCAGGCGTCCAAATGGCGCATAATTCGTGATGTCAGTTTGCCAGAGTTCTAGAGCTCCCAGCCCTCTAGGGTTGATCCCCGTTGCCACAGATGGGAGGGCAAAGGACTGGCAATTGGGGCAGGTGGAAATTATGGCTCTGGCTTGCTCTCGCAATATCTTAAATTATCGAGAGAGCACTGGCGCGTTTTGGTGGTAAAAAGCATGGCTAAACCATGCTTGTTGGAAAATATCCGGTAAAGTAGGTCTGTCGGGTGACATTTGTGTTATCATGGCTAATAAGTCTGCCCTTCGGCTGCCCTCAGCAATATAGCCTGGTAAATCAGTGTGCGACCGGACATGCATGATATGGTAAGGTTGCTCCCTGTGGGAGATCAGCCAAGTTAATTCTGAGAGCAAGCTAAACAATTTTTTATTCTGAATTTCTTTGAGCAGAGCATGTTCTGCTCGCTCTGCTATCCCGGTGACATAAGCTGAATCTGTTACCAGATTGAATGGCTGTTGAAATTTTTTGAATGCTCTCATGACCGCAGCAAGTTCTGCGATCTGGGGGGAACCCTCAACTATCTGGATGTCAGACTCCCACTTCTGAGTGTCCGGGTCCTTCCAGGTGATCACTGATTTGTGGGATTTACCTGATCCACCAGTGAATACCATGAGAGCGTTCTTGATAGGGGTTTTGCTTTTGAATGTCTTTGGAGCCATATGTAAAGTGTCCTTGAACAATTTATGTTTTGGATAGTGAATCGAAATCTGTCTGGGATAGCTATCAATTGCAATTTGCAAATTCTCATTTGTTTGCAGTAATGAATCCAATTGTTCCAAATTTAAAGGTAGGTAGATGCACACCGGATCACATCCTGCGAGGGTCCAAAGGTGGAAACGGGCCTTTGTGATTAATTTAGCCATGAGCTCAGCGGGGGTAGAGACTGTTTTGCTGGGTTGATGGGGAAGGAACAACCACTCAGTGATAATGAGTGGATCCTTTTGACTAGTGTCCCATTGGAACAAGACACCGTGGAAGTGAGGACACTTACCCAGGATGCAGAACTCAATAGGAAGGGACCAGACCACACATTGTGCTTGGCGGTGTTTCAGCACCTCTGCGACTCTCTCCAGGGCTCAATGTGCGTCTGTTGTCAACTGACGTGGAGAAGCTAGGTTGCCGTCTCCCCTAAGGAGGTCAAAAAGGGGCGCCAGCTCCTTAGTGGTGAGTCCCAGGAGAGGTTGGATCCATGTGATGGTCCCGCAGATCTGCTGCACGTCACGCAGTGTTCGTGGGTTCTCCCTGATGGTGAGGGTTTGTGGCACAATGGTCCATCCCGTGATAAGGAATCCTAGGTATTTCCACGGTGATGACATTTAGATCTTCTGTTTGGCAATTTGGAATCCCGCTGACTCGATGGCACAAATTGTCTTTGCAAGAGCTGCTTTTAAGTATGTCTCTGTGGCGGCACAAACTAAGACATGGTCCATGTAATGTAAAATAATAGCTTCTGGGAAGGTTTTTCTCACGGGTGACAAAACTTGTGCCACAAAGGTTTGGCAGAGCACTGGGGAATTTTTCATTCCCTGAGGCAAAGTGGTCCATTGATATCTTTTAAATGGTTTGCTACAATTGATGGAGGGCATTGAAAATGCAAACCTAGGAGCATCTCTGGGACGAATGGGATATTAAAGAAGCAGTCCTTGATGTCAATGACTGCGAGCTGCCAATCTCTGGGAAGCACAGAGGGAGAGGGAAGGCCAGGTTGAAGGGGCCCCATATTTTCTATGATACTATTGACCCTACAGAGATCTTGGAGCAGGTGCCACCTGTCTTTGCCAGGTTTTTTAATCACAAAGACAGGTGTGTTCCAGGGACTGGTGGAGGTTATTAAATGTCCCAGGCGCACCTGCTCCGCAACTAATTCTTGGAGCGCCTTTAATCTCTCCACTGGGAGGGGCCACTGGTCCACCACACTGGCATGTCTGATTTCCAATTCAAAGGTGGGGTGGTGCACTCTGCAGTGGCCCACACTAAAAATCCCAGTTAGGGTCAGGGATGTCTAGTTTGGCTCCCCATTGGGACAATACATCCCTGCCTAGGAGCATGATGTTGGATTGGACAACAAATGGTTGGATAGTTGCCAATTGACCCTGGGATCCCTCTACGCTTACCAGATTTTTGCTCCTCCAAGAATTGACGGCTCCTCCCACTCCAGAGATAGTGCCACAAGGGGACACAAACTCCCAGTCACGGGGCCACTTTGCCTGAGGGAGGATGGTGACGTCCGCTCCAGTGTCTGCCATCATCATCAGGGAGATGGATTTTCCCTGGGAAGAAATGACAGATTTAATTAAGGGTCTTTCTCTGTGTAAAAAAGACATGTGGATTGTCATTGTTGTCATCAGAGTATTGTGTGTCCAGGATGTAAAGTAAAGCAAAAGGTGACCACTTACACAATGAAAATGGGGGTTCGGTGCAGGTCACAGAAACCGTGATCTCATTACCTGGTTCCACACAGACTACCTCAGGGATGATTGTCAGTTTGTCGGGGGTATTCAGACTGTCTCCAAGGAGGAGGACGGTTGTTGATTGCTCGCTGTAGGGCGGTGGAAGGAATCCTGCAGGAACACGCACCAAATCCTGGAAAAAGGATATGGATGGAGCTGGTGAGGACTTGGCGTCGATCTCGATCTAGTTGGCAGGTCCGACGGAAGAGGCGGAGCCCATCCTCGTGGCTGCGCCAGTCTGTGGAAATGTACCGGGTGGGCAGTGGTGCTCCTGGATGGTGGGGAGACTGGGGCACTGCGATGGGCCACTTGTCCTCGTGCGGCCCCTCGTCGTGCTCCGCTGCCCGTTTCCCGGCTGGTGTTGCTGACAGTGATATGGGTTCCTATAGGCAGATCTTGGAAACGGAATGTTAGTATGGAATGGGTGTTCTGGTTGCCAGTGTGGACAATTTGCTTGTATATGTCCCAACTGGCCACAATTGAAGCACCTGGTATTATTAAGAGTGATCATGGCTTCTCCTACGCCTTTGCTCACGGCCAGTACTACTGTGTGCTCCATGGATACAGCTTTCAAGCATGCCTCAACCATCTGAGTGATGGTAGGTTCAGGATCCTGAGGTAATGCCCGAAGCACCTTCTTAGTTTCAGAGTTAGCATTGGACATGGCCATTTTTTGGAGAAGCTCATCTCTCGTTTCAACATTATCAATCTGCCTGTCTATTGCCTCCCTCAGTCTGTCTATAAATTTTATAAATGTCTCTTCTGGGCCTCGTGTAACAGATGCAAAGTTCTGGAGGGGGGGTAGTCCCATCAGGGATCTTAAGGAGTGCGGCCTTGCCAGCATCTCTGATCTTATTCAACAAATCATTTGGAAGTAATATTTGGTCCTCAGGCCGATTAAACTCCCCCTCTCCAGCAAGGGCTTCAAGTCCCTCAGTCCCTTCTCCCAGCACTTCTGTGAGATCATATTTTTTAAGAAGTGGTTTTAACAGTTTTTTCCAATGGATCTCCCATAAGAGGAGTTCCGTGGGAGAGAGAAGTGCCTTTGCGATGTATCTCAAATCATGTTGCACTAACGTGTGGCCTGAGAACATGAGGTCTAACACGTTCTTAAAAAATGGTGAGTTGCATCCATAGTCCTTAGCAGCTTTCCGCAATTCCTTAACCTCTACATATGGCAACTGCTCCCACCTGGGTTCTTTCCCTCTTTTCAAAATCACAGGTGCCACAAACGCTCCCAGGTCCCTGGCAAGATCCAGGTCCCCATCCCGGATAGCCTCTTCCCTGATCCGGGCCCAGCCCCCCCCCGACGTGGTGGTAGGCTGGGGGTCGTCACTGTCCTCATCCTCATCTGAGGATGAAGCAGGACGGGCTAGGGCACGGAGCCTCTCCTTGACCGGTGGGTCTCAGTGACGAGAGACCCTGCAGGCTAAGATGGCCTGCTTCTGGCCAGGCCTGCTCCCAGTTCCGGTAGTGTGGGAACCGGGAATGGCAGGGGAAGGGGTGTGGCCTGACCCACCCACCAGGGTGTGGCCTTCCCATAGGCCTGTCCCACCCACAAGGGGGCCACCCAGGGGTGTGGTCAGGGAGGCAGGAGGGGAGGGTCCCGATGACACAGAAGTCGACATGATGGCAAGGGAGGGACCTGACGCAGGGGTGGCACCCGAGGATGAAGGGAGTGGCGATGGAGTGGCGGGAACCCAAGGGAGCGATGAAGGAGGGAAAACTCCATTTTGTAGGGTCTGACAATCAGCCATGTGGCCGTTGCCATTTTGTGTAGCTGACCCCTTATTAAAACTATCATTGCAACTGGGATTAGAACTGGGATCAGGGGTTCCTGGAGTGAGGGAGTGGGTAGAGCTCATGCTGGGGTGGCCAGTCCCAGTACAAGGGAGGGACAGAGTGGGACGGGAAGCAGCAGGGAGATGGCAGCAACCCTGTGCCTTTTGGCAGGATCTGTCTCCCGACCCACCCTTAGGGGAAGTGGGAATAGGATTGGAGAGGGAGGAATGAGGGGTAGGAGAACTGGGGACCCAACTCTCCCCTTTCAATTTAACTAAATTAAAAATGGAATCATAAACAGAAAAATAACGCCCCACTTTAAAGTTCCCAGCAACTTGTAAATCATAAATATATCTCCCAACTTTTCCCCAGAACATAACAGATGAAGCATCTTCCTTAATGACATTGGGAAAATGCTCAAACATAAAGTTAACAAAGGATTTTAACTCCCTTTTCTTAAAAGAAATGTTCCCCAGAACAAGGGTGGATTTAACTTGGGAGTAGAACTCTTGTCTCCCTGGGGAAAGGCAATTGCCCATATTTCCCAAAGCAATTAAAATCCCAACCAAAGCAAAGGGGAAAATAAAAGCAAAGGACCTGTGTTGGCTGCTATCAGCAGCAGAGACTCATCACACGAAGACACAGACGAAAAGAAAGGAGCCTTGGAAGGGTGGTGGAGTCCTGCCGGTCCTGTAGAGTCTGAAGATTCCCCTGAAGCTGCAGGTTTGGACTTCTACAGGGTGTTGACAGGGCCAGGAAGCAGAGGTCTTCTAACATAAAAGCACAACTGTTCCCAGAATTGGCTCGGAACGACGCTTAAAATCCTGAAAATCCGGGTCACAGATCCGGGAGGTTCGAGGAGACGTTCGCACTGGCCAAGGAAGTGGTCAGTGTGTTCGGACGCCAATTGTAAAGTGCCTGCAGATCCGGTCCAGCAGGGTGGCCCACAGCTGGCTAATCCACAAGTGCCCAGATAGTTATGGATAGCTCCATCAGAGAAACAGGAGGACGCTCAGGCTGCCATATTCCACGAGGGTTTTATTCTAGGAGAGGCAGAGGGCGAGGGAGGTGGGAGAGGGGCAGGGAAACAACCACTCAGAAGAAAGACAGGCTCTGAGAGTGCCGAGGGAAGGCGGGGCCGGGGCACACAACAGTGGAGGGGTAGGAGTGGTCAGGGTACAAACGAACCAATAGGGGAAAGGCCAAGGGGAGGAACAAGGATGGAGTGACGTACACAGAACCAATGGAGAGAGGGGAAAGGAGTGGCTTTACAGAAAGAACCAATAGGGGTAACGAGAACAATGACCTTTCTGGAACAGGGGAGTAGACCAACTGTTGACTGACATAGATCAGGGAGGGCATAACATCTGATGGATAAGTTCACTTATACTTGTGTAACCTACAAGGGCAGCACAGGGGCCCCTCCCACAGCGGGCTGCGGCTGTGGGGCTGCTTCCCAGTGATGGCCAGAGCCCCACAAGGGCTGCTGGGGGCACTGCCCGGCCCCTGCTGCCAGTTGAGAGCGGCTGCCCCTGCAGAGAGCTCAGGAGAGGAGCAGGCTGTCAGGAGTGCCTTTGCTCTGGGTATGGCCCTTCCAGAGGGGCAGGAGTTGGAATCTAAAGCTTCAAGGGAATCAGTAAAAGCTGCTGCATGAAAGCTGAGGGTTTCTTTAAGGGTCCAGTTCCATCTGTCCTTGGCTACAGCCCTGAGGACTTTTCCAGCTGACTTCACTACTGCATTCTCAGACTGAGAGTGGGGAGTCTTTGTGCTTGGTTTCCTCATTCCAGCTGCCTTTGACAGTGTTTGTTTCTGTCCTCAGCTGATTTTGGCCTCTGCGCTCAGCTCAGCCCTGAGCAGGACCAGCGCAGCTCCATGGTGGGCACTGCTCACTGGATGGCCCCAGAAGTTGTCACCAGTTCTCCTTATGGCCCCAAGGTGGACATCTGGTCCTTTGGCATTGTGACCATCGAGATGGTGGAAGGAAAACCTCCTTACTTCAAGGAAACGAGGGCCATGGTAAGAGGCAAATTCTGCAGTGGTTGCAGAGGCCTGTGAGCACAGGGTGACCCTGCACTGGGAGCAGCAGCTGGAGGCTTCTGCCCATGGGGAAGGAAATTCCCAGAGGACTCAAGCCTCAGCACAGACGATTGTTCTGCAGTGTCCAGCAAAAATTTGCTTTGGGATTTATGTTGTTGCCACTCTTCTGGCTGTGAGGATGACCTGAAAATGTGAAGCAAGTGCATCAGCTCTTTACAATGGCTGTGGCAACACCAGGGTTTGGTTTTTTGGTTGGCATAGAAAAATGAGCTCTGAGCAGCATCTCTGCCAGGGAGGAAAGTGCCCCTGGAGCTGGGGCTGGGAACCTGGGCTCGATGTGAGCACTTGTGGGTGTGAAAGAAGCTGGCAGAGCACTGAGTTTGCTTTTCCTGCAGGCTCGTGCTCTAATCCAGCAGAACGGGACCCCGCAGCTGCAGGAGCCCAGGCGCCTGTCGGCTCTGCTGCGGGACTTTCTCGAGTGCAGCCTGGAGCCGGACGAGGAGCGGCGCTGCTCTGCCCAGGAGCTGCTGCAGCTGAATGCCAAGCGGCTGCAGGGGAAGCAGCAGCACCAGGGAGGGGTTTTCTTGTGCGGCCCCCTCTGAGAGTCTCCAGTCTCGCTGCTTTCCACACGCAAAGCAAGCAGAATCCTCGCCCGGTTTGGCTTGGCAGGGTCCTTTCCAGGGCATCTGTACCTGGTGCCCCACAACGAGCAGGGCCATCTTCAAGCAGGTCAGGTGGCTCAGAGCCCTGCCTGACCTGAGCTTGGATGTTTCCAGGGAGGAGGCACCTCCCACATCTCTGGGCACCTTCTGTCAGTGCTTCCCCACTCTCCTGGTAAAAAAATTCTGCCTTAGAGCTAATCTGAGCCTGCTTCCCTCTTCTGAGTTTCAGACCATTTCCCTTTGTCCTGTTGCAACAGAGCCTGTAAGAAAATTTACTCTGGAAAGTAACGGTTCATTTCTTTCTTTTTTATCCTTTGGGCAGCACCCATTTTCATCATCAGCCAAGCCTCTCTCCAGCCTGACCCCTCTGATCACTGCAGCAAAGCAACTGAGGGAGCAGCGGAGGAGATGAAGCACTGGAGGACAGCTTTTAGTTACAGTAGCTAGTTAGGACAACTAGTTAGTTATGGTAGTTAGCACTGCTAGTTGGTTATGGTAAATAGGACAGCCTGTTTGTTATAGCTCTTATGACAGCCTGTTTGGTATGGCAGTTTTTTGAATAAAAACTCTCTTAAAACTCAACTCCCTTGACATGTCCCTTCCTTCTCCCTCTGTGACTCAGCTGCCCATAGCAATGTGAGGGCAGAGCAGGCCCAGCCTCGCCCAGAGCTGAGCCCCAGCGGAGCCCTGGCAGAGCCCAGAGCAGCCTTGGCATCTGCAGAGTCAGCCTGGACGGAGGCACTTGGAGCTGTTATGTGTAATAGGCATAATTCATGCCTATAGAGTGATATATGGATAGGAGTTTTTATATGACAAAAATATAGACTCAAACAAGCAAGCCAGGGCATAAGGAGATAGAAGGCTGTCTCACGTATGTCGAAACCATGACCAATATGGCTTCATTTACAAGTTAATACATGTAGCAAGCTCGGAGATGGGTCGTTTCTCGAGATGATCTAGGAACTCCCAGGCGATGATTGTCCCAACAACTACCCGGGATTAAGATCACTGGAACCACCAAAAGATACATCTCAATGTCGGGTTCCCGTAACTCCATCATCGATGTACATCGCTTCCCGGACCTCGGATTGTTCAACCCGGTGCAGAGAAAAAAGACTTTATGAATATGTGGGACTTTGAATAGAAAGAAAAGGCTGATCATCGAAATCCCAGCCTTGAGCAAAATAAACTGTATAAAAACTGCTCACGCAGGACTGGTGGGGTGAAGCATAGGAGAGACCCTCTGCTAGAGTGGTTGAATCTGTGTCTCACCCAGCGCCGATCCCGGGCTCGGCTCTGTCCTTTTCTTTGTGGCTGGCTCAGATAGAATTTGATCCTTACAATAAAAATTATTGTTTTTTTCTTTTCATTTGTCTGAGTCAGTTTTTACTTATAACATGAGCCTTCTCGGCTGCACCCGACTCTTGGTTACAAACTGTGTGTGGTGGAAAATGCCACCGGCTCTGCCAGAGGGCAGAAGGGGCCCGGGGAAGGCCCAAGTGCTCCATACAAGGGAAAAACCTGCCCTGGGTTTGTTATAAAGAACTATGTAGTTGGTGGCTTTTGCTATTATGTCTTGACTTCTGCAACTTACTCTTAATCACAACGATTTGGATATAGCACAGTTTGTAATCACTTTTAACTGCTTTTGCTGTAGTATAATTTGTCAGCTTTTTGTGGCCAATGCCCTGGCCCCTGTGTAGTTCATATGCTCAGAACATCATTCATGGATGATAATTTAGTTTGTGTAAAACTAAATTTAGTTGTGGAAAACTATGTTTTAGGGTGTGAAAAACATACATTATAGTTTTGGCTTTTGCAAAATATTGAAGTGGATTATGGAAGCCCCAGGGATCCCACATGAGGAGGGGCTGCAAACCTAGCCTGGGGAGCTGTGAGGAGGTAAAACCCTCCCTGTGCCGGGACGGGTGTGGGGCATGTGAGAAGAGCTTCAGGCAGAGCTCAGCCTATTCCTGGCGCCTCCAAAGATGGCGGTGCTGGATGCAGAGATCCAAGGGGCTGCAGAGATCCCCCTGCAGATCCATGGGTGTAATATGTGATTTAAAATAAATTTGTGTTCAGGACTAAGAAAAATAGAATATCTTTTTAAATGGAATCAAGTGAAAGAACAATATACATGAGATGAATTCCTGTCTCAAAGGATGGTTATTCTGAAGGATTATTCCATCTAGAAGATAAGCACTGAACCGATAAGATGAATATTCATCACCAGAATAAGATGAATACGGTCTAAGGAGATTTCAGCAATCAGAGTATTTCAGGAAAAACTCTGCAGAAGAAAAGAACATGCATTAATATGTGGAAAGGATCAAGATAAATAAGAGGGAACAGGAAGACCCCCCTGTGTTGCATCCTGGGGTTCAGGTTTAGATTAGGGTTTTTAATTTATGTTAGATAAGCCAAGTTCTGTAATCCCACGCACCCCCCGTGTTTCCCTCCCTGCGGTTGTTTGCTCCTAGCTGCGTGCTATTGGAGCTTACCCCAATCACTCAGGCGGACACTCCCCATCCTTGCCAGAGAGTTCCCGGCCAATCTCCCTGATGCTGCATCCCTACTGGCCCTGGGACCCAGGAACCACCCCAGCTCCATCCTGGTTGGTCGCTGTTGCTGGCGTCACCGCCACGGCAGCCGCTCCCATTGGACGGGAGGCCGTGGATCCTCTCACCCTGCCCCTCCATAAAATCCTACCCCACCGGCACCCAGAGGCCATTTTATCCCATGTGAGTGCCGGGAGCGGTTGCATCTTTCCATCTAACTGTGCCATGTGACCAATAAACCGTTCCAGCCCAGCATGGAGTAAATGGACAATTCCTTACTTCTTTGCCAGATCCCTAGCACATGGTTACAGCAGCTGGCCAGCCCACGTGCCCGGGACACAGTAGCCATGTCTGGGAACCCACGGCAGAAAACCCCGGCAGCATGTGGAAGCTACGCCACAGCCAGGCTCCCAAGAGCTGCATGCAGCCAGGGAGAGCAAAAGCAAACGCCACAATTGGTGCCCGAACGCGGAGCCAAGGCCAGTGCTCAGCTGATCGCGTGGACGGAGGTTCACCGCGAAGCTCCGGAAACAGCGCCGGGAGCCACCACCGCCGGCCTGGGGTCGCGCACCACCGCCAAGGGGGGAGTGCTGCCGCCAAGCCAGAGCAGGCAGCAGTCCGCGCCGGATCACCGCTCAGTGCTGGACGGAAACCGAGAGCAGGGGCTCTCCAAAGTACGTTAGTGAAGTCTCCATCGTCCATGGGGGAGCAGACAGTGTGCCCTGTGTGGGACAGGAAGTGCAAACTTTCATGCCCAAGAAGGCAGCAGAAAGTACACTTCTCGGGACTCCCGGACCCTGGTGGCAGCTTTTCTTTGCAGAGACTTCAGTCTGGTAAGTATTATTTGTGGAAATGTGTCCAGCTAATACATGGAGGGCCTACTGCGTTCCCGAGGTTGGGACATGCGGAGCGCAGCATGAACGGCAGCCACTGGAGTCGCCTGCGGTTTTTTGCTTTTTTTTTCTTTTTTACTGCCCCAGGGGTGAGGTGGGTTGGGTGGAAGAAGCATGGAGACCGTGCTATCTGCCCAACAAAAGGAGTTTTATACCCAAGTTAAGGAAATCCTTGCGGTGAAAGGCCCCTACCCAAAAAATTTAGTTAAGAAGTTTGTTCGGTGGCTGTTCTTTGCTTTCCCCCATCTGTCTGCTGAGGATGCACACAAAACAGAATTTTGGGAGCAAGTGGGTAAAAGGCTAGCAGAGGGAATCGGTAGGGACCCCTCCATGGACGACTGCTTCCCTAAATTCCATTTTTTGATCTCGGATGTGGTGAAATCAGACGCTACGCGAAATTTGGTTGAGGAAAGGAAAGAACCATCTGGAAAATCTGTTACTCCCCCTGAATCCGTTTCCCCATCCCCTTCTCCTACCCCTTCTTCCCCTAACCCGGGTGGGCGGGGGGGGGTACCCCGTCAATCTGAGACACAGGGCAGCTCCACAAATGTGGGCCGTGCTCCTGGCTCCCCCAAGCCCCCCCAGCATCCCCGCCTTAGCGAAATCGGCCGATTCGCTGAGGCAACGACCCTAAACCCCTTTCCCAATCCCTTTCTCCCAGTTGGAAATCCCAGTTTCGGCACTACCCCGCACAGTTCTGTTTCTTTGAACCCCTTCCTTTGTCCCCCTGAGGAGGCCAAAGTCTCGTGGTCGATCTCTTTGTCTTCCCAAGATGGAGGGTGGCCACATGGCAAGGCTTCTCCTTCCCACAATCCCTTTCTTCCCTTTGTTCCCTATGACCTCACCCCCTCCTGCTTCCTGGTGGGCGCGGGCACCGCCCACTCAAGGCATCAGGTTACCACCCCTCCCCCGTGCCTCCTCGGGTAGGCGTAGGCGTTCCCTCCTTGCATGCTCTACCTGCCGTGTCAGCAGCCCTGCCCTCTCCCACCCAGGAGGGCTCAGTAGCCTCCTTCCCACCTTCCGAGGAGGAGGATTCTCCCCGCCCTGTCTGTCCTCTCCCTTGCACCCCGCCCCTGCATCCTCCCGCTCCTCGGAGACCCAGGGTGGGGGGAGGGGGGGAGGGGGGGGAGAGGAGTGCAACGGAGCCTGGTCAATGAGATCAAGCAGTCGATCCACACTCCAGTCCCCTACACCGGGGGAGGGGAGAACCCTACGTGGACACCCCTTTCCTATGATTCAGTCAAGGAGGTCTGCAAGACATTGCAAAAATTCGGCAGAACTAGTCCCTTTTTTAAAGGGATTCTAAATCCCACCTTAACATCTAAAACTATAGTGCCGGCTGACCTTAAGCTTCTATTTAACTGCCTGCTTCTCCCATCTGAATACGACCTGTGGGAGAGGAGGTGGAAAAGGCTGGCAGCAGACCTGCTTCCCAAAATCCACGAGGGGCTTTACGGCCTAGATTTTGCGGAAGAACCAATCACCCTAGACCATCTTGTGGGTGAGGGAGAATGGAGTGAGGGGTGACTGCAGGCTCGGGGAATTCCCACAGCTGTGTTGGACATGTCCAGGGGTGCAGCAGAGCGTGCGTTCCTGGGCATACCCGCCAGGGATCCAGGTATACCCTACACAGCAGTCAAACAAGCTGTGGGGGAGCCTATGTTAGATTTTGTAGATCGAATCCAGGCAGCCATGGAGAGACGCATAGAGGTACCTGAACGCCGGGAAGGAATGGTCCTAGAAGTGGTGCACATGAATGCCAACACCATGTGCAAGAGAGTCATCATGTCAATGCCAGCCTCACCACCACCAACCCTCAGCCAGATCATCGAGAAATGCACGCTGAAGGTGCACCTGATGGATGAGGAGGAGGTCCCAAAGAAGAAAGACAAGCTGGTTGCCTCGGCTGCTGCTCCTTCTAGGAACCCAGCACTGAAGCAACTTCCATCCACATGCTGGTGTTACCATTGCCATCAGGAGGGACACTTCCAGGCTCAATGCCCACTTCTAGGGACTGCACCGCCCAGGGCTGCGGGAGGGGGGAGAGGGGATGGGAACCCTACGGTCCAAAAAAACTGACCCATGAACGTGCACTTGCCGCGCGTTCAGACAAAAATGAGGCAAGTCGCGGTGATGCAAGAGGAGCCGCAACGCACCATCTAGTACCATCAGTAAGCGGCTGCCTCTTGACTAGTGACAACCGGAAGCATTATCGACTCTGACTCACTAACTCTGTTCATTTTCGTTCCCAGGACTGGCAGTTTTTCATAGCAGATGCAGAGCTTCTATCGCACATCTGCCACTGTGAGACCAGGAAAAAGGAGGATCTCTTAAACTGCAGGTACCTCGTTGTTGGGGACACAAAGAGCACTCCGCTGGAGATAGAAGTCCCTCCAGTAACATCCACTCTCAATCCGAGGCTCTTCTATCTCACAGCACGCTGTGTCCACCCCCCCCCCCTTCCTGCCTAATGGCCACGTAATTGCACAGGCAATCCCCATTCCTCGTGCTCTGTGCAATGACTTGGAACTCTCAGTCTTTTATGCTGGGAAGTTGGGAGAGGACAAACCCCTTGTATGGTGCAAACTCAAATGCGAGGGGCGATCTGTACACCTACATGGGATGTTGGACACAGGGGCAGACGTGACAGTCATCCCACCACACAAGTGACCGTCACACTGGGAGCTGCAAAGCGTGGCCACGCCAGTCTTAGGACTAGGCAGGCCACAGCTGGCAAGACAATCTAAAAACATCATCCAAATTAAGGGTCTGAATGGGCTGCTGGACTCAGAACATCCGTTCGTGATCAACTGCAAATTTACATTATGGGGGAGGGATGCCATGTCGCAGTGGGGAGCAAAATTGGAATTTCCGCCCCCCCAGTATTTTTAGGTGCAGCCACTTTCAGTTACACAGAAAGTAACATGGCTCACAGATAAGGCCATCTGGGTGGAGCAGTGGCTGCTGATTAAGCAAAAGCTGCAGGTGCTCACAAAATTGGTTAACAAGGAGTTAGAAAAAGGACACCTTGTAGAAACAAACAGCCCCTGGAACTCTCCTGTATTTATAATTAAAAAAACGGGGAGAAACAGGTGGCAGCTCCTCCACAATTTGAGAAAAATTAATGAGGCAGTGCAAGATATGGGCTCCCTCCAACCAGGTATGCCATCTCCATTGATGCTACCCCAGAATTACAATTTGGCTGTGATTGACATTAAAGATTGTTTCTTCCAAATCCCATTACATCCAGCTGATGCTCCCCATTTTGCATTCTCTGTGCCTTCCATCAACAGAGAAGCCCCAATGAAGTGTTACCATTGGACGGTACTACCACAGGGTTTCAAATGTTCCCCTACTATATGCCAGTGGTATGTCACCAGGGTTCTATCCCCAATGCATGCCAAGTGGACATCCTGTATTTTTTATCATTACATGGATGATGTGCTGATTTGTGCCTCTGACAGCGAGGTCCTGCAAGCAGCTCTGGAGGACATTGTTAGGGCCTTGTCGGCAGCTGGATTTGAGTTACAGAAAGCAAAGGTACAGTTGCTGCCACCCTGGAAGTACCGGGCCTGGAAATTAACAACCGGACGATCAGGCCCCAATAGATACAGATAAATGATAACCCCAAGATGCTGAATGATCTCCAGCACCTGTGCAGGTCATTAAATTGGATCAGGCCATGGCTGGGACTCACTACGGGGAACTATCCCCCCTCTTTGAATTGTTAGCAGAAAGGGAGGGGGGTGAGGGTTTAGGTTCTCCGAGAATCCTGACCCGGGAGACCAGAGCACTGCTCGAGAAGGTCCAGAAAGCCATCACGAGCAGGCAGGCCCACATGTATCCATCTCCCCATCAAAACATCCATGGGGAGGATGACCAAGGAGACCTTCGAACATCTTTTAAGGCAAAATGAGAATTTGCAGTTTGTTCTAGATAGCTTCTCAGGCCAAATTAAGATCGGACATCCTGGCCATTATTTGTTCAATACAGAATTCAAATTGTTGCCTAAAGAATTACAGAGCAAAAAACCCCTCAGACTGTAGGAGGAGGGGTTGGGGAAGTCAGTCTAGGGTTGCCATGGGAAACATCAGTTGTATGAGTTCTCCACCCCCTTTTGTAAGAGAATTGTACCCTCCCCCTGTCCTGTCAGTTATTGTTCAAGTCTGCCCCTTAGCCTAGAATCTTCTCTGTTCCACGTTTTCCCTTTGGTTCTTCCACCAAGAACACTCCTTTCCCTTTTCCCCACTGGTTAATGTTATATTTCCCCTCCCTTTAGCCTTCTCCCGATTGTACCCTCGAATGCTAAACCCTCCTACCCCTACGCAGTAAAAGAATCCTCAGCCCGCCCTTCGGGGCTCTCAGAATCTGCCTCCCTTCTGCTTCGTTGTCTCCCTGTTTGCCCCTTCTGCGACCCTTCAATCAACGAGCAGGATTTCAGCAGCCCGAGTGTCCCTCCCGTTCTTCTGGTGGACCCTCAGATGTACCAGCTATCCGAGCTTTGTGCCGAGTGGCTAAAAGCCCCCACGGCTCGGCAACTGGCTGCCTGAACAGGGACGGACACCAGCGGGTCCAGTCCTTGACCGTCTCCTGGAGATTGCCTGCTCTGTGACCAGCCTTCTCCAGTATTGCAAGCGGCGTTCGGGACCAGTTCCAGGGACAGTCGCCCTTTCAGTTCGGAAGGCTTCTGTCTCCTGGGTTCTGCTGATAACCGACGGACTTTCAAGCTGCGTGGCAGCGGCAACGCCCTCGGACCAGCAGAAGTTCCACCAGACCCCTCTTCGATGTCCCCGTTTTATGCCTGTGTCCTTCAGAGGTATGCTTATCTCGCTTTTTCTTACGCCTGACTAGGCTTCAACTCCCTTTTTTGTTTTTTTGGTTTTTTTTTTCTTTTCGAAGAGGGTGATTTAGCTGTGAGACCTGATATAATGGGCAACCGCCTGTCTCCAGCTCAACGGGAGTTTTATATCCAAATTAAGTCCCACCTTGTTTTAGGGAACATTTCTTTTAATAAGAGAGATTTAAAGCCTTTTGTTAAATTTATTTTTGAACATTTTCCTGCTACTACACGGGAAGATGTTTTGATGCCGGATTTCTGGGGAAGAGTTGGGAGAAAGATTTACAATTTACAAGTTCAGGGGAGGATTTCAGTCGGTCGTTTTTTTCCGCTTTTTCATTCCATTCTTAATTTGTTAAAAAAGAAGGGAGAGAGTTGGGTCCCCAGTTCACCTACCTCGTGTTCCTCCCCCCGCAATCCTATTCCCTCTTCCCCTAAGGGCGGATCGGGAGACAGATCCTGCCATACATCGGCACAGAGCTGCTGCCGCCTCTCTGCTGCTTCCCGATCCTCCCTGTCCCATTCGTGTGTTGGGACTGGCCACCCCAACACATGTCATTCCTGTTCCCTCCACCCCAGAGACCCTAATCCTAGTTTGAAACCCTGTTGCTCTTTAGAGGACTTAACTGAACAAATAGGACAAAATGGCGCCTGCCTCATGGCGAAAAAAGACCAGCCCCAAGATGGCGCCCCTCCTTCTCCTTCACTCCAGAAAATTCCTGCCGTCTCGCCCCCGCCTCCTCCCCCCCCTCCGTCGAGTGCCGCCCCTGCGTCGGGACCCGTCCCCTCCTTCCCTCTGACCACACCCCTGGGTGGGCCCCCTGTGGCTGGGACCAGCCCCCAAGTGGGCCCAGCCCCCGTGGGTGGGAACCCCCCACCAGAAAGTCACACCCCGGTGGGTGGGTCGGGACACGCCTCCTCCTCTTCTGCCACTGCCAGTTCCCACTCTACCGGAACCAGGAAGAAGCCTGGCCGGAAGCAGGCCATCCTGGCCTGTCAGAAGCACGGTCTCCGGGACCCACCAGCCAGGGGGAGGCACCGTGCCCTAACCCAGCCTGCTTCATCCTCGGAAGAGGATGAGGAGAGTGGCAGCCCCCAGCATTCCAACAAGTCGGGGGGGGGTTGGGCAAAGATCAGAGAGGAGGCAATTAAGGATGGGGATTTGGAATTGGCACGGGACTTGGGCAGCTTTGCGGCACCGGTCATCCTCCGGCGGGGGAGGGAGCCAAAGTGGGAGCAAATTCCATACACTGAGGTGAAGGAGTTAAGGAAGGCTGCCAAAGATTATGGCAGAAACTCGCCTTTCTTTAAAAATGTGCTGGACTTAACATTTGCTGGACGTTTGCTAGTCCCCCATGATTTAAAGTATATTGCTAAGGCACTGTTTTCTCCCACCGAATGTGACCTCTGGGAGATTCATTGGAAAAAACTGTTGAAACCACTCCTGCGCAAGTATGATCTCGCAGAGGTGGTGGGAGTGGGGGACGAGGCAATGGAAGCCCTTGCTGGAGAAGGGGAGTTCAGCAGTCCGGAGGACCAAATTCTACTAGCACAGGAGCTGCTTCAGGACATAGCAGCAGCGGGAAAGGAGGCACTCCTGAAGATACCGGATGGTAAGACCCCCCTCCAAAACTTTTCTTCTATCATGCAAGGGCCTGAGGAGACTTTTATTACTTTTGTTGATAGACTGAAAGAGGCCATTGAGAGACAAATACACAACGCAGAAGCTCGTGCAGAGCTTCTACGAAAGATGGCCATTTCTAATTCTAATTCGGAAACAAAAAAGATTCTCCGTGCACTACCTCAGGACCCTGAGCCCACCATCTCTCAGATGGTGGAGGCTTGCACAAAGGCAATGTCAATGGAGCACACGGTGGCCCTGGCTGTCAGCAAAGGGGTGGGAGAGGCCATGATAAACTTACAAAATACGCGCTGTTTTAACTGTGGTCAGCTGGGTCACATCCAGGTGAACTGTCCCCACTGGCCACAGATTCAACAACCTATCTTGCCCCCCCCAAGACCATATCCTAGGAACCCATTTTATCAAGATCACCAGTTTCATCTACAGCGACAAGGGTACCAGCCAGCGGGAAACTGGCGGCGGAGCGCGAGGAGGGGCCGCGCGACGACACCAAGTGGCCCTTCTCAGCATCCCAGCCTTCCAACCATCAGGGAGGACGAGTGGCCGCGCGGCCAAGTCCAGCAGTTCAGCGCAGCCACGAGGACGGACTCCACCTCTTCCGCTGGACAGGTACCCTAAATCAGGGCAATCGTCGGGTCCTCCGCAGCAGCGTCACCATCTCTCTCCAGGATGAGGACCTGACGAGAGTTCCTGCTGGGTTCCTGGGCCCCCTCCACGACTGTCGGGACACCACCGTGCTCATCTTAGAAGACTCTTTCAACACGCCGAATGAAATCACCATCTTACCTGAGGTAGTGTGTTTTCCACCAGGAGAGGAGATCACCGTCTCTGTCATTTGTAACCACCCGCCATTTACTTTAAGGAAAGGAGATCCTTTTGCTTTGCTTTACGTACTGGACACTCACGATGACCCGGACACAGAGAGACATGTTTTCTTCACCCAAAATGTATGTAAAGAAAGACCATTAATTGATGCCAAACTTTCTTTCCAGGGAAAGTCGGTGCAGATGCGGCTCATGGCAGACACAGGAGCTGACGTGACCATCATCCCCCAGGCAAGGTGGCCCAGCGACTGGGAGCTTGTGCCCCCTTGCGGCAGGATCTCTGGTGTGGGCGGAGCGGTCCACTCTCTGAGGAGTAGGCATCTTGTGTGCGTGGAAGGTCCGGAAGGACAATTGGCAACGGTGAGACCTTTTGTTGTCTCTTCAAACATACTATTATTAGGAAGGGATGTTTTATCCCAATGGGGAGCCCGCCTCGACAACCCTAGCCCTTCGTGGGATTTTTAGTGTGGGCCACTGCAGAGCGCACTTCCCCACCCCTGACCTGGAAAACCAACACACCGGTCTGGGTGGATCAGTGGCCCCTTCCATCAGAAAAATTGAGTGCGCTTCATAAATTAGTAGACGAGCAAGTGAAACTTGGGCATTTAACACCTTCTACCAGCCCTTGGAATACCCCTGTCTTTGTAATTAGAAAACCTGGCACAGACAGGTGGCGCCTGCTCCAAGACCTGCGAAGGGTTAATGATGTGATAGAAGATATGGGTCCCATTCAACCAGGCCTTCCGTCACCTTCTATGCTCCCCAGAGACTGGCAGCTAGCAGTGATAGACATCAAAGACTGCTTTTTTAACATTCCGCTCTACCCCGGGGATGCTCCCAGGTTCGCCTTTTCTGTACCATCATTGAATAGGGCTGAACCTTTTAAAAGATATCATTGGACATTCCTGCCTCAGGGGATGAAAAATTCCCCTGTGCTCTGTCAGACTTTTGTAGCGCAGATTTTATCACCTGTGCGTCGGCTTTTCCCTGAGGCCATCATCCTGCATTACATGGATGATGTGCTAGTTTGTGCTTCTGACTCGACATACCTAAAGGCTACACTGGACAAGACTATTAAGGCTATCAAAGCTGCAGGGCTCCAGATAGCGGAAGAGAAGATCCAATTCTCAGCACCATGGAGGTACCTCGGATTCCTCATCACGGGAAGGACAGTGACGCCACAGACACTGACCATCAACGAGGATCCGAAGACTCTGCGAGACCTTCAGCAGCTGTGCGGAACGATCACCTGGATCCGCCCCCTCCTGGGACTGACGACTGAGGAGCTGTCACCTCTCTTCTGTCTGCTTCGAGGCGACGGAGACCTCGCCTCACCGCGCGAGCTGACACCTGCCGCGCGGGAAGCCCTGCAACGGGTTGCTGTTGCTCTGAAGTCTCGCCAGGCACACCATGTGGTCCGGACCCTTCCCGTGAACTTCGCGGTGTTGGGTAAGTGCCCCCACCTCCATGGACTTCTCTTCCAGTGGGAAAACAGAGCATCTGATCCCCTGGTCATCTTAGAGTGGCTCTTCCTACCACACCAGCCCTCTAGGACGATCACGACCCCTGCAGAATTGCTAGCCACATTAATAATGAAGGCACGACACCGCCTCCGAACCCTCGCAGGGTGTGATCCTGCGTGCATTTACTTACCTGTTACATTAGATCAATTGGACTCGTTGTTGCAAACTAATGAAACTTTGCTCATTGCTTTGGACAGCTTCCCCGGACAAATTTCGGCTCACTATCCTAAGCATAAATTGTTTAAGGATACATTGCATTTGGCCCCAAGAATGTTTAGAAGTAAAACACCAATTCCAGGTGCTCTCACAGTGTTCACCGATGGGTTGGGCAGATCCCACAAATCGGTGATCACTTGGAAGGACCCGGACAGTCAGAAGTGGGAGTCTGACGTCCAACTGGTTGAGGGTTCCCCCCAGATCACTGAACTTGCCGCAGTCGTGAGAGCATTCAAAAAATTTCAACAGCCTCTGAATGTGGTCACTGATTCGGCCTATGTCGCTGGGCTAGCAGAAAGGGCCGAAGGTGCCCTCCTCAAAGAAGTTTCAAACAAAAATTTATACAGTTTACTCTCTGATCTCATTTGGCTACTTTCCCATAGAGAGCAACCTTATCATATCATGCACGTAAGGGCACACACCGATTTACCCGGAGAGATCACTGAGGGTAATCGGAAAGCAGACCTCCTAGCCATGTCAACACAAATATCCGCAACCACTTCAACCACCTTACCAGACATAATCCGGCAAGCACGGCTCAGCCATGCATTTTACCATCAGAATGCCCCGGATCTTGTGCGACAATTTAAGATCTCGATAGCACAGGCAAGAGCCATTGTTTCTACCTGCCCGAGCTGCCAATCTTTTGCTCTCCCTTCCCTCATTACGGGGACAAATCCCCGAGGGTTGGGAGCGCTAGAGATATGGCAGACAGATGTAACACACTTCGAGCCGTTTGGTCGGATGAAATACATACATGTCTCTATTGACACGTTTTCTGGCGCAGTGTTTGCCTCCGTCCATGCAGGTGAAAAAACCAGGGATGCCATTAAACATCTTTTCATGGCATTCTCTACGTTGGGAGTCCCATCTCACATAAAGACTGATAATGGCCCATGCTATGCGTCAAAGCGCTTCGCTGAGTTTGCACAACAGTGGGGAATTTCCCATACCACCGGAATTCCCCACAATCCTACAGGACAGGCAATAATAGAGAGGGCCCATAGAAATCTAAAAAGGCTCCTTGAACAACAACATGACCCGGACATTACAGTGAGCCCAGCCAAAAGGTTATGTAAGGCCCTGTATGTCCTGAATTTTTTAAACTGCTCAGAAAGGGAGCCTGACCCTCCTATTATCCGCCATTTTCACAATAACACCAGAGCGCAACTCGCCGAGAGGCCACCAGTCTTGATAAAGGACCCAGAATCCAAAGCTATCCAGGGCCCTTTCCCTCTAATAAGCTGGGGGAGAGGGTATGCCTGTGTTTCTACAGATAAAGGACCAAGATGGATTCCGGGGAAATATGTCAAGCCCTTTGTAGAGGTGCCAGCTCAGCAAGACAATGTGTCCTTGGTGCAAACCACCGAGAACACCTCATCGCTGGACGGAGTTTCCACTGCCTGGAAGAGGAGGAGAAGAAAGACCGTTCCTCCCAATATCGTCACACGTGTCATGATTACCCGGAGATATTTTCCCCCGCTGAACTCTATGTACCCAATTACCCCATCGCCCCTTGTGCCCTTTCCTTTCCCCTAACCTCCCCTTTCCCTCAATCCTTATCCCTTTTCTCTAATTTTATTTAGTGCTTCTTTAATAAATAAAAACGGGGGAGGTTGGGGAGGGACCACTGAGGAAAATTTATCATTCAAGTTATGCTTTCTTTTATCACAAGACGCTGAGGATGACTGCCGCCTTGAGGACACCTCTGAAACATCTGATGCTCCTGATCGCCATCATCTGGCTGTCACCGGTCAGGAGCTGGATAGTCCCACAGCTGAGAGAAAACATATGGGTCACGCTGGCAAAGTCCTTGAAGCAGGACAACTTCTGCATGGCCATGGGAAGTGTGGACAATCCGTTATCCACGTGCCTGGTAGGAGTCCCCCTGTCGCCAAACGACTATCCATATGCAGGAAAAAAACCTAATCCTGTGGACACCTGGGATGAGTGGACGAGGATTCTGCCACATGCACCACAGGAGCCCCAAGAATTGGATCTATTGGGCTCCTCTCAGGCAACATATTGTGTCAGGTTTAGGTACCAGCCCTCCCAGAAAGACTGGGATCAAATGGCTAAACTCCACCCGGCTGGTGCCCAAGAAGTAAAAAGACACAATGTATCTCCCCACGATCGGAGATACCATGCAGCAAATTGGTGCAATTACACCTCGACCATCGTATCTAGGTCCTCCTCAGTTCCCAGGGTGCTCCCCAGGGGGGTTTTTCTCATCTGCGTCAACAGGGTGTGGGCAGGGATTCCCTCCCAAATCCAGGGAGGCCCCTGCAGCCTTGGGCAGCTTACCACACCGACACCGAACAAAACCCAAATTTTAAATTGGAAAAATGAAAATAAATTGGCTCGCAAAAAGAGATCCTATAACCAATTCGTCGAAAATTGTGATTCAAAAATTTACAATTGGGGAAAGACTAAGAGAGTCACAGTATCCATATTTTTACCGTGGTATGCTGCAGCAAAGGCCCTCGGTGAGCTTTCTCACCTCGAGTGTTGGCTCAGTAAGCAGGCCAACGCCACATCCGCTGCCCTTTCCGACCTGCTAGCGGACGAAGAAGTCACCAGGCATGCCACACTGCAAAATAGGGCTGCTATTGACTTCTTACTGCTCGCCCATGGCCACGGCTGTGAGGACTTTGAAGGAATGTGCTGCTTCAATCTGGCATCAAAGAGCACATCCATCCAAGCTAATATCCAGCGGATCCAAGAGCAAGTTGATGACCTCAAGACTGAGACCTCGACTGTAGATCCTGTGAATAAACTACTATCTCAATGGGGTGTCCCAGGGTGGGTTGCTATCATCCTCAAGGGACTCTTTTGGATCTTTCTGATAATGTTCATTATCTCGGTTGCTTTATTTTTGTTTAGACGTATGTTGCTTAAAACGTTGGGAAGTGCTTATTTAATAAATAAAAACGGGGGAGATGTAGGAGGAGGGGTTGGGGAAGTCAGTCTAGGGTTGCCATGGGAAACATCAGTTGTATGAGTTCTCCACCCCCTTTTGTAAGAGAATTGTACCCTCCCCCTGTCCTGTCAGTTATTGTTCAAGTCTGCCCCTTAGCCTAGAATCTTCTCTGTTCCACGTTTTCCCTTTGGTTCTTCCACCAAGAACACTCCTTTCCCTTTTCCCCACTGGTTAATGTTATATTTCCCCTCCCTTTAGCCTTCTCCCGATTGTACCCTCGAATGCTAAACCCTCCTACCCCTACGCAGTCAAAGAATCCTCAGCCCGCCCTTCGGGGCTCTCGGAATCTGCCTCCCTTCTGCTTCGTTGTCTCCCTGTTTGCCCCTTCTGCGACCCTTCAATCAACGAGCAGGATTTCAGCAGCCCGAGTGTCCCTCCCGTTCTTCTGGTGGACCCTCAGATGTACCAGCTATCCGAGCTTTGTGCCGAGTGGCTAAAAGCCCCCACGGCTCGGCATCAGACCACTAACAGTATTCACGGACGGGTCACGGAAGTCCCACAAGTCGGTGGTGACTTGGAGGGACCCAGAGACTCAGGTGTGGGAATCAGATATTAAGATAATAGAAGGTTCCCCACAAGTGGCTGAGTTGGATGCTGTAGTGAGAGCTTTTGAGAAGTTTGAGCAACCATTTAATTTGGTAACAGATTCGGTATATGTAGCAGGAGCAGTGTCTAGAACTGAACATGCAATCGTAAAAGAGGTGCCAAATCAGGTCATCTTCGGGTTGCTCTCAAAATTAGTACACCTGGTTTCTAACCGTGAGCATCCCTTTTATGTGGTACATGTGAGATCACACACGGATCTCCCAGGCTTTATTGCCAAGGGAAACTGCAGAGCAGATGCCCTGGCAGCCCCAGTACAGCTGGGAGGCCAGCCAAGTATAGTCAAGCAGGCCAGGCTGAGCCATCAGCAGTTCCATCAGCAGTTCCATCCGGGGTTGGTACACCAGCTTAATCTGCAGCGTGACCAAGCCAGGGAAATTGTGGCCTCGTGCCCCAACTGTCAGGAGGCAGCTTTACCAATGCTGGGAGCAGGTGTGAATCCCAGAGGTCTCCACAGTTGTGAGGTGTGGCAAATGGATGTCACCAAGGTCCCTGAGTTCGGTAGGCTCAAGAATGTCCATGTAACCATGGACACCTTCTCGGGGGCAGCTTTTGCCTCAGCCCTCATAGGGGAAAGGGCCACAGACGTCAGGAAACATCTTGTCTAGGCCTTTGCCATCTTAGGAGTCCCAACCACGATTAAAACATAATGGTGCAGCCTATACTTCCAAGGTGTTCCGCAACTTCCTACAAGATTGGGGGGTTCAACATAAGACCGGGATTCCCCACTCCCCCACTGGCCAGGCCATAATAGAGAGAACCCACCAGATGCTGAAGCAAGTCCTCAAAAAACAGCGAAAGGATGTGCAAGTGCTGTCACCACACAAGAGGCTCTGCAAGGCATTGTTTACCATCGATTTCCTGAACTGTTCTTTTGACAGACCGGAACTGCCAGCCCTGAGACATTTCAAACAACATCAGGAGCTCCAGCCAGAGAAGCAGCATCCAGTGTTAGTGAGAGATCGGGACTCTAAAGAAATCCAGGGTCCATTTCCACTTTTGACTTGGGAACGGGGATACGCCTGCATGTCCACACCTTCAGGAGTCAGGTAGATCCCCAGGAGGCATGTTAAACCCTACACAGCAGAGTAGTCAGTGAGTTGGAGTGATACGGTGCCAGTGGATGTAGCCTATGATTCCACCAACCTAGGAGTTGCATCCAATCGCAGACGCTGCAAGGAAGGAAAAGATTCTACCTCTGCCTAACCAATACTTCCCTTACAGCTACCTCAGCCCAGTTATACCCCCAGTTCCTGTGTTTATAATAAAGTTGTTTCCCTGATTTTCCTATCCCAGAACCCCCTGAGAATGACCAGCCCCAGCAATATCTCCAGGCCCTCTCCACCTGCATGGCAGTCACCACAGTTGCAGCAGCAGAAGTAGCTGGGAGAAGAGGCCACCGTGCGAGACACTGAATCAACACCACTGCTTTCTTTTTATATTTTATTAAGTGGGGAGATGTTGCATCCTGGGGTTCAGGTTTAGATTAGGGTTTTTAATTTATGTTAGATAAGCCAAGTTCTGTAATCCCACGCACCCCCCGTGTTTCCCTCCCTGCGGTTGTTTGCTCCTAGCTGCATGCTATTGGAGCTTACCCCAATCACTCAGGCGGACACTCCCCATCCTTGCCAGAGAGTTCCCGGCCAATCTCCCTGATGCTGCATCCCTACTGGCCCTGGGACCCAGGAACCACCCCAGCTCCATCTTGGTTGGTCGCTGTTGCTGGCGTCACCGCCACGGCAGCCGCCCCCATTGGACGGGAGGCCGTGGATCCTCTCACCCTGCCCCTCCATAAAATCCTACCCCACCGGCACCCAGAGGCCATTTTCTCCCATGTGAGTGCTGGGAGCGGTTGCATCTTTCCATCTAAATGCACCATGTGACCAATAAACTGTTCCAGCCCAGCATGGAGTAAATGGACAATTCCTTACTTCTTTGCCAGATCCCTAGCACATGGTTACAGCAGCTGGCCAGCCCACGTGCCCGGGACACAGTAGCCATGTCTGGGGACCCGCAGCAGAAAACCCCGGCAGCGTGTGGAAGCTACGCCACAGCCAGGCTCCCAAGAGCTGCGTGCAGCCGGGGAGAACAAAAGCAAACACCACACTTGGAATCCTGCTATGTCTGAAAACAATATAAAAAAACCCCAGCGGAATCAGTACCTTTTGAACTGCCAGGGGCATGAAGCTACAGAGCCTGAACCCAGCTCCGATCGCCTGGCTAGGCACTGTTTTGCTCGTGGCTTTTCCAATTTTTACTTTGATTTGATTTAATAAATTCCTCTATAAAATTGGCTGATTCATTTATAACAATGGGGCTGCAGAGATGCCCCCGCAGATCCATGGGGATGCAGAGATCCCCCTGCAGCCCCTGGAGGAGCCAGGCTGGAGCACGGGGATGCCTGAGAGGAGGCTGTGAGCCCGTGGGCAGAGGGGCCCCCGCTGGAGCAGCCTGTCCTGGAAGGACTGAGCCCGTGGCACAGTGACCCACGCTGCAGCACTTGGAGGGGGGCTGTGCCCCAGGGGATGGACTCCGCTCGGAGAAGTTCCTGGACAAGTCTCCGGTGGGAGAGAGCGCAGGCTGCAGCAGGGGAACGACTCCTGTCCCTGAGCAGAGGGAGAAGGCACGGGGGATGAAGTGAGCATGGCCCCATTCCCTGTCTGCTGCCCTGCCGGGGGAGGAGGTGCAGCTGGAAGGAGGGAGGCCTGGGGGAAAGCTGGATTCAAGGGTCTTCATTGACTTCTCATTATCCTGCTCTGAGTTTTTGGAGTTTTCTGCCAGAAATTACTCCCCTCCCCCACTCACCCACAGAGCTTTGGGCACTTTTCCCTTTAGGGGGAAATCCAAGCGATGCACTGATGCTCCTAATTAGGGGTAGAAGAAGAGAGGCTCGTGGGCTTGCCGCAGAGGCGGAGGCAGCGAAGGCGCAGGGCCGGGAAAGCCGTGTCGGGAGGTGCGGAGAAGTTTGTTTGTGTTTGCGCTGGATGCCGGCCCGGGCCCGGGCCCGTTCCAGGGCTGTTCCTCAGCTGCGGCTTTGCCCTCGCCCAGCGCGGGGGGCCCTGAGAGCGCGGGGCGAGGCGGTGCCGTGTGCAGAGCCCGCCCCTCGCTGCGATTGGCCGGCTGTGCCGTCAGTCGTGGTTGTGGCGCGCTGATTGGTGAGAGCGGGGCGAAGCACGGCCCCGCTGGCGGCCTGAGGGCGGCCCTGGCTGGGCAGCGGCGCCATTGGCGGAGCGTCTGTGCGGGCCTGGGAGCGGCGGCAGCGGCCGGAGGCCGGGGAGGCGGCATTGGCGGAGCTGGGAGGCGGCCCCGGCGCAGGTGGGAGCCGTGCTGGGTTCTGCGGGGGCTCGGGGCTCGCTGCGGGCGGAGGGGGCGGCAGGGGGCTGCGGCGGCTTGCTTGTGCCGTGTCCGGCCCGTGGTGGCCCTGGGCCGAGGGCGCTGCGGGAGCGGCTGCCCGCGCTCTCCTTCCCGCCGCTGCCTGGGCAGGAGCCGCTGCCGGAGCAGCGCTGCCTCGTCCCGCTTGCTGTGGCTAGGACAGAGGTGGCTGCCCCGTCGCCGGGAGCGTGCGGGGAAATTCACGTCGCCGGAGGTTTCTGTGCCCAGAGGAGTCCGAGGAGTCCTGTAAAAGTGACTTTATTGCTGAGCAGAGGGAGAGGCCGTGGGGCATTTGCCATGCGGTCTCTCCCATTGTTGTAGTACGCGGCCTCCTTTTTATGCTCATTTTCCCGGCCGCATCTCCCTCTGCATTTGCCCACTGGCTGAGGGACTCGGGAGGTTCCGACTTCCCGATCCGCCTGCTGCCTGTCCTCGTTAACGTGCACCCCTCCTTGTGTATAACATCCGATATTCATGGCTCTGTGAAGTCTTAGTTCTTCTCGAAGTTCAGGAATTTAGCGGGACTTTGAGCATCTGTCTGTGTCAATTTGTAACATCTATTGAAACTGATGTTTTCTCACATTACTACCTTATCTACAAGTCCCTGACCCTATCTCCAGGCGGATTCACTCACTGACTCGGTTTTTTCTTCCCGGGTCCTCTTTGGTTTTGGGATTATTCTCGGTGACCTCATTCCCTGTCCTTTTGTAGCCGTTTCTGGATCAGGAGGCCTGGCTGCCACCTGCATCCCCTCGCTTACCTGCTGGATGAGCTGCACTCCCAAGGTGTTGAGCATGGTAAAAAGATGAGAGTTGCTGTAGCACATAAGAGGAGAAACAGCATTCGTTTAACCCATGGTCTGCCGGGAAGCCATGAAACCGTGTCCCATTCCCATCATTTCATGTTTGGAGCAATACATAAACTGCTCTCCTATTTCCTTTGTTACCTTTTTCACCACTTTTCCTTTGTCATCTCTCTGCCAACAGCAGTTCGAATCATTTAGTTTTCCACAAACTCCTCCTTTTTCTGTGAACAGATAATCTGATCCCATCCCCTGGTGAAATGTTGTGTTCCTCATTTCAGTGGATTGGTCGGCAGGTGGGTCAGGAGCTGGAGGTGTCTGGTTGGTTCTTATTTCGAGGGCAGCTTGTCATCGAATGATGCCATTGAAATGATAAATGGGTTCTCTGTCTCCTGATATGAATTGGTTCAGGTTCCCAGGGGCTGGTGCATGGTGTTGTAGGATTTGTTCTGGTGGCCCTTCATCTTTTCCCCATTTTTGGGTGCTCCCTCAAGCTGGGGCTGCATCAATTGACTGCTTTTCTCTAGTTAAATCATCAAATACTTGAATTCCAGCTGATTTCCCTGAACTTGTTAGAGCAAAAACCCCAGTGCTCTCATATGCCCTGTATAACATAGACAGTGACAGCACATGTTGGAGTGGGCAGAGGGATGATCCACCCCCTTATTTTAGTGAAAATTTCAAAACATTCTCCATTTACTGTTTCCCTTTGCACTTTAATCCATTTCTGTTGCAGAGTCAGAGATCCTCACCATGGGCTCTGCCTTCAATTGTGCAAATTGCATCTGTGCAAGCAGGCAGAGGGGCAGAGGGAATCAGCCCAATTCCTGCCCCAGGCAAGAAGAGCCAGGTACATTGTCCCCACTTTGCCCCAGCAGTGTTAATTTGCATTTCTGAAGCTCCTCTGCTGGCTGCCTGGAATGCAGCTTCTCTTCCAGGGCAGCCATCAGGTGACTCACACTGCAAAAGCCAGGGCTTGGATTTTTTTTTTTTTTTTTTTTTTTTTTTTTTTTTTTTTTTTTTTGGGGCGTGGTTTTCTGACCAGTGTTCTATTAACTGTTTATCAGTTAAAAGGTCACCTTTATAGCTCTTCTAGTTTTTCAAATTGCAGCCTATAGATGAACACCAAAAAACCCATGCCAAAATTTTCAATCTCCAAAGGCCACACAAACACATGCACAAAAAGAATCCAAAGCAGTAAAAAATTTTTTACTTCTTCTGCTAATAATAAAAATTGAGTCTCACACCCCTGGCCAAAACCTTACTGACAATATAAAAGTAGGATTATTAAGGAAAAAAATTATCATGGTGGACTCTAATCCCAGGCAGCGCAGTGTGTGTGTAACTGAGACCCAGAGTGGAATTGTGCCGTTGTGTTCCCCAGCAGCTGCGGCAGTGCAGGCACAGAAAGCACTGAAGCTGCAGCAGTGGCAGCAAGGATTGGCCCCGGTGGGTGGAGATGCCAAAGGAGGGTGGCCAGGCGAAGGATTTGAGCAGAGGATGTGTGGGCAGGCCCAGGGGCTTGCCCTGATGTGCAGTCCTGACTGCTGCTGCACTGCCTTCAGTGCAGGCTCAGTGGGGGCCTCCCATCCTCCTGCTGCAGGCGGGAAGTGCAAATCTCCGGGGCTTCAGAGCCCTGGAGCCGAGGCTGAGGGGTCCCCCCGTGTTCAGCTGTGCTGGTGGCTGTTTCTGGCCTCAGGGCCACTTGGCACGGGCCACGCCACTTGGCCACCAGTGGTGCTGCTTTGCAGTCCTTAGGCAGGGCCCGATGTCCTGCTTGGATGTTGGGAACAGCAAAGTGCCAAGGCAGGCTCTGTGCCAGCCCAGCTTCCTGTGGCAGAGATTTCACAAGAGACAGGATTCTGGCCACAGACTGCTTTAAATGTACATCCCTTATCTCCAGCCTGCACTAGGTGGAGAATTAGCAGGGTAAGGAATTCCCAAGATGAATTGCAAGGGAGACAATTGAATATCGGCCCTGGGTCTGGCTCTTCTTCTTGCCAAAGCCAATGGCAAAAAGTGTACCATGGCATCTTGGTTTCTCTCCCCAGCTTCTAAAGGTGTTTCTTTCTTTCCCCATTCATTCTTTCTACCCAGCCTGAGCTCTGGGGGTGCCAGGGGTTATGGAGGTCCCATTGTATTCCTAAAGCTGCCATAATCCCCTGAAGCATCTTTCCTGTAAAATGAGTTCTGCTGTATGAGTCTGTTGTTTCCACAATCCCTTCTCTTGGAATTACTTGTTCCAAAAATATCTTGATATGTATTGCAGTGGGTGCTAAAGCAGTCAGAAATGCTTTTGCCACCTGGTTAGCTGACATGGTGTCACTAGAAGATATTGAAGGCTTCCTGCTCAGGGCATTTCAGTGCCAGGCTCTTACAAGCACACACAGCTCCACAGGTTGAACTGACCATGGGGCGGTAACCTGCGCTTCATCTGATTCCCCTTCCTTCCCTCCCTTGGGTGTTGCTTTTAGACACCACTTGTCCGGGTTGCTTCAAAATACTTTGAAGAGGCTCCATGTCAAATTTTCCCTCTTTCCCTGGGGCTGCCCACACTTCTGGGTTCACTTCAGCATAGGCCTTGTCAGACATTTGACAAAAAGGTGCAACAGAACTAGCCTCTGTATCACCTTTTACAATATTAATTTACATTCCCAATTTAGCGATCAAATCCCTTCCCAGTAAATTATAATGACCATTAGGAACAAATAAAAATTCATGTATTTCAAACCTATCCTCCATATCTGCTACCTGTTATCTGTTGAATAAAACCACTCCTCTTTTGCACTTATCCCCTCAATAATCAAAGACATTTTTGGCATTTTTCCCCCCTTGTGGGTAAGATTCAGAGTGGATTGAGCGGCTCTTGTGTCCATCAGGAGAGGCCTCCTCTTGATCCAGACCCACCCTGAATGTTCTCCAGGGCTCCAGTGTGGTGCCCTGATGTAATGGGAGCTGTAACACCCCTGACAATCCATGTCAATCCAGGGGTGGACTTGCTCCTCCTGAGGGTGCTGCTGTCTCTGCTTCCAGTGTCCCTGTGCCCTGCAGCTGGAGCCCTGAGTCCTTCCCAGGGGCTGTTTGGGTGGGCTCTCCCCTGCCCAGGAGGGCAATGCCTCTGCCAGGTGCTTGTGGCCGACCCCGTCCCTTGGGTGCTGGGGCCCCCTTGGGCTCTGGGGTTGATCCCTGAGGGGCTGTAGGAACTGTGCCATGGCCTTTGCCTTCAGCCTGGGCTTTTGCTCATCCCTTCTTGCATTCAGCTGCTGTGCCTTTGTACCCAAGTGCTCCAGGGCCTTCTTCTGCCACTCCTGCAGTCCCGCTCAGTGCCTGTGGGTGCTCATCCTCTGAGAGCTGCTGAGCTTTCTGCAAAATCTTTCCTTTCTCCAGGGACCCAAACCAATCCTTAATAGAAAATCCTGATCCTTGCATGTACACTCTGCATTTCCCAGATGTTCCTTTGTTTTCCTCCTTGTGCTCAGGGTCCCCTCCAGAGCCCGTATGGCAGAGCCGGTCCCTGTCCTGCCGCAGTGTCCAAAGGCGGCCCCCCCAGCGGGCAGGGCCAGCAGCTCCCCGGGGCCGGGCAGCGGCCGGGGCGTCCCGCAGCCTCCTGGGGGCCGGGGGCCACTGCCGGCCCTGCCTGGGGATGGTGGGGTGTCATGGGTTGATAAGGAAGTGAGTTTTCTTGGGAAGTTGTGGTCAGGCCAATCAGTGGTCAGATTTGAATATTGACACCTGGTGTAACCACTGAAGACATGGATCTGTCTCTGAGAACACAGGTGGTTAAAAGCAGAGAGCTCCCAGGGGAACGCTGTCTTTTGTTCTGGTCAGTGAAGAGAGCCCCGGAAAGAGAAGGGGGGTGAAGGGAATGGATGTTTCCCCCCCCTGCCCCCCTCCCCACCACCCAGAGGTGGGGAGAGAGAGAGAGAGAGCCTGGGCCACCTGGAAATTTGGTATCATATGCCAGTAGTGCCAAGGAGGAGGAAGAGAAGGGGGGAGGAGGTGCCCAGCTGTGGGAGTCCTGGGCAGCCAAGATTTCAGTCATCCTGGGAGCCGGAGACTTTTAACTATTTCCTGGGCAAAGAAACACTACTCCTCCTTGATTTCAAAGAGAAGAGAGACAGTCTGGGACCTGAGATGTCAGAAGAGATGGGAGAGAAATCCTAGGTGGGAGGAGATGATGGAGTGGCGTTTGGCTGGACTTTTCTTGTATAGCCATAGACTGAACCAATTCTCCCCAACACAGACTGCATTTAGGGGGATGCAATGACTTGAGCCAAGAGAGTGCAGGTGTGAGAGTGACCTGCTTCAGTGAGTGATGTCATGTGCAGGAGTGGAGTGAACAGAGAAAAGTTGAGGAGGGTGTGGTGGTGCCTTCTGTCTTCAGGGTAGAAAAAGATCTCTGTTCTCAAGACCCTCCCCAGAGGAGGAGAAAATGGGGGGGACTGTTGTCTCAAAATGAGAAACTGTTGTCCTTGGTCCTTGGCAAAGCATTTTTAAAGGAACTCTATGAGCAGTCTCGGTCCATGCACAGTGGTGAGAGAACTGTACATGGAAGGAGGATGTCACGATGGCAGATTTTCTCCGGGCAGTGCCATGTGTGACATGGGAACATGGGAGGTTTCAAGTGTGTTTCCTGTGGAGGACTATGGTACAAGAGAGACTCCTCTCTCCCTTGAACTGAGAATTGATTATCTGAGTGGTGGTAACTTGACTGAGAGTTCAAGGATTTGTCTCACCGTGTTTTGTTGAAAATTGGGTGGGTGGAGGAGGAATGTTTTGGAAGGTTTTCATTCTGAATTCTCTGTGTTCCTTTTGTTATAGTTGTAGATTAATAAAGTTTCTTCCTTTATTTCTAAGCTTGAGCCAGCTCTGCTCTGTTTCTGGTTGCATCTCACAGCACTCATTTGAGAAAAACATATTTTCACGGGTGCACTGGCACTGCGCCAGCACCAACCAATGACATGGGGTCAGGCAGTGCCCGGCACTGAGCCCCGGCTGTCCCACAGCCCCGGCCTGGCCCCACAGCTCCCCACAGGCCCCCAGCCCCTCTCCTGGTCCTGAACCTCTGAGCCCGGTCCTGCTATTACCCACCGCAGAGAAACACCCTGAAATCCTGACCTCTTTCTTTTCCTGTTGTGGAAACCAGACATAGAAAGGACCTGGATCAGCTGGCAAATTTTGAGTCTAAGACCCTGCTGAAAAACATCCCGATCCTCAGTATTTTTATCTTCCTCCCCTTTTCCATCATACTTTTTCTTACCAAATACATTCCTCCTGCTTCTTGCTTTAACCATATTCCTGCACACTCCCCTTCACCCAATCCCTTCCCAGCTGTTGCCTTCTGCTGAGAAGGCAGGCTGTTGTAGATGTCGGCGAACCCAATGGGAAGAATGATGATGTCTAACTCCATTTCAGAAGGCTGAATGATTTCTTTATTATAATTATGTTATAATACATATGCTATATAAAAGACGATACTAAATACTACATGCTACTTTCTCTATCATATCTCACTAACTCACAACTCGTGACCCTGTTCTCCAGAGTCCAGACACAGGTGGATCCGATTGGCTGTCAGGCCCAAACAATCCACCATGATCCAACCAAGTGCTCACTCTGGGTAAACAATTCTCCAAACATGTTCCACAAGAGAAAAACAAGGAGCAGAAATAGAAATTGTTTTCTCTTTCATTTCTCTCTGTGCACCTCAATAAAAAATCCTGAGAGAGAGAAAAATGTGCTTACCACATCCATCCTGATCCAACACCAGAGGATCCACACTGGGGAACAGCCCTACAAGTGTGGGGAATGTGGGAAAAGCTTCAGCCAGAGGGGCCACCTGGTACAGCACCAGGTAATCCACACCAAGGACCAGCCTTATACGTGTGGGAAATGTGGGATGAGCTTCAGCCAGAACGGCGCAGTGATGCAACACCAGAGGGTCCACACTGGGGAAAAGCCCTATGAGTGTGGGGAATGTGGGAAGAGCTTCAGCCAGAGCTCTGGCCTGAGGAAACACGAGAGGATCCACACTGGGGAAAAGCCCTACGAGTGTGGGGATTGTGGGAAGAGCTTCAGCCTGAACTCCCAGCTTATGGAACACCAAAAGATCCACACTGGGGAAAGGCCCTACAAGTGCGGGGAATGTGGGAAGAGCTTCAGAGGAAGCTCAGCCCTGATTCGGCACCAGAGGATCCACACTGGGGAACGGCCCTACACCTGCTTGGAATGTGGGAAGAGCTATGGGTGGCACTCCGACCTGAGAAAACACCAGTGCATCCACACTGGGGAGAAGCCCTACAAGTGTCCTGAGTGTGGGAAGAGGTTTCAGATCACCTCCAGTCTCCTCAAACATGAGCGGATTCACACAGAGAAGAGGCCCTTCCGCTGCCCCGACTGTGGGAAGGGCTTCAAGCTAAACTCCCACCTCACCGTGCACCGGCGCATCCACACCGGGGAGAGGCCCTACGAGTGTGGGGAGTGTGGGAAGAGCTTCTCCACGAGCTCAAACTTGACCCAACATCAACGGAGGCACCACTAAGGGAAGCCCTGTGAATGCCCCGAGTGCGGGAAGAGCTTTGTACGCTCCTCCCAACTCCATTCCCCATGGGAGGATCCACATTGAATGATCCCCAGTGACCCTCATTGGGCAGAGCCCTGGTGATCTGTGGTCCTGGTCATCTGTGTTGGAAAGACACCTGGCTGGGAGGCTCCACATCTTCCTGGTTCCCTGTGGGCACCTAGATAAACTCAGTGGAAGGAACATCCATCGGGATGCAGACCAACAATGGGAGTTCCTTGGGGAGAGTGGATTTGTCAACTTTCAACCCCATAAAATCTTTTGCATTCAATCCTGTCTTCTGGTGGCATCAAGGAGTACTGAATGGTCTTGGAGGTATGTCCTGGGCTGACTGTATGATGCTTGTATCCCCAGTCGTCTGTTCTGTTTATGCTGAATAATAAGTTTTGCAACTTTAAGACTTGTTCCGAGAGTGAAGGAGGGAGAGAAGAAGCGTGGAGTTTGTTTTCAGAAACTGCACTCACTCCTCCACATTCCTGTTCCTGGGCTGGGTTGTCTGCAGATGGACAGACAGCGGGACAGAGCTCTCCTTTGCTTTTAGTTAGTTTTAGCTAGTTGAGACAGAGAAGTTCCCTGGACTGTTTTTTTTTTTCCCCTTTCTTTGGACCTGCTCAAACCTGCTCTGGCTTGAACACCAGAGGAGCACCGGCAGCTCACACCTGTGACCCAGCGGGCCAGGCCTGGGCCTCGGCATTTCCAGCAGCGAAGGGACTGATAAGAGACTGAGTGACACGAGCTGCAGCCCACAGAGGGACTTCCTGAGTTTGTCTCTCTTTTAGAGCGGCAAAAGTTTTTATTGTTTAATATTGTTCAGGTTTTCTTGTTTAATAAACAGTTTTTTCCACTTTTCTCCAAGGAGGTATTTTTCCCAAACTGGTTGGGGGAGAAGCCAATTGAATCTGCTTTCTAGAGGAACCCCTTTGGGGGTTCTTTCCCAAATTTGCTTTGAACCAGGTCAAGATCTTTCCAACTTCAGGGCTTCCACGGTTTTGATTTCCTGTTGCCCAAGGGTGTCTTCTGCAGCCAAATGGTGAAAAACTGGGGAAAAGAGCAAGATTTTGAAGACAGTGGGGTAGAAGTCCACCAGAAAAGGTTCTTCCCTCCCACCCAAGCATGTGGCTCCTCAGCTGGCACGGACACGGAAATCCTTTTCTTTTGGCATTGATTTTTTTTTTTTTTTCATTTCTCTTTATCCCTTTAAAATATCCAATGTTGAGGTAGAAATAGACATTGAACGCAGACATGGGTGTGGTCACAGACATGGAGAGTGACATGGGGACACATGGACGTGGAGGGGGAACAGGGCCATTCATGGGGACATGGGGGAAGACAGGCATGGATGGAGATGTGGGGACAATGACCGGGATGGAAATATGGTGGGGAGACAGCCATGGGTGAGGATATGGTGGGGCATGGTCAGTGACATGTGGGGATGAACATCCTTGTCCCCAGGAGGGAAATCCCAGCATCCCCAGGGTGTCAGGCAGCTGAGGGGCCACAGCAGGGAGGGGAAAGCCAGACAGAGCTGTCAGACTCCTAAGCTACACTCCAAAATTCCCAAAACTGAGGGATTCCTCCCAGGAAAAAGCTGCCAGGAGCTGCCTGAATTGAGAGAAAGGGGGGATGTGACTCTCCAGACTGAGCAGGAGGGGCCTGGATCCCCCAAATCCAAGCCCAGATGTGAGAGGTGGAGGTGGAGGGACAATGGGGAAGGGGTGGAAGAGCAGGGGAAAAGAGGATTCAGAGTGGGAGAGGTATGGGACCCCCAGACTGAGTTGGGAGGGGTCTTTGGGTTGGGGGAAGGATGGGAGTGGGGAGGGAAAGGTGGGGATGGGATAGAAAAAGGGCGGTTCCATGGGGATCCCTTAGTGTCCCCATCGCTTGATCCCTGGAGTGATTCCCTGTGGCTCTGGGGGGGAATGGATCTGCCCTGGGCAGGTCCCCAAGCCCCTGCCCATCCCTGGGGGGCTCATGGGGGGTTCCCTCCACCCAAACGCTGGTGGTGCTGCAGCCATGGGGGAGAGGTGGGTGGGAAAGGGGGATCTGGGGTGGGCAGGGAGGAGGAGCAATAGGAAGAGGAGGGAGAGAGGAGGAGGAGGAGGATGGGAAAAAGAAGGAGCAGGGGCAGGAACAGGAGGAGGAAGAGCCACAGCAGAGCCACATGGCTTTCCTGCCTGCCTGCTGAGTCTGCAGCTCCCCTGGCCCTGGCAGCATTGATTCCCCCCCAGATCCCACAGGTGAGTGGGGAGGGGGACCTTGCCCCAAATCCATTGGGGGGTTTCTGGGAGTTTTTTTTTGCAGGGAAGGCGATGTTTGGATCTTGCATTGCCCCAAAGGTGAGATGCAGATGTCCCTTTGGAGAATTGTGGAGGGTTCCTGTGGCGATCTCTCTATACCAGCTGGGGCAATGGTAACACTTTTGGGGGGACATTGGTTTTGGGGTTTGAGTGGCATTGGAGTGGGGAGAGCAGCAAGGGCCAATCCCGGAGCTGGGGGATCCCGGCAGCCTGGAGGGGTGGGGGAGGCTGGAGATGAGCAGGGTCTGGGCCCGTCCAACCCTGAACAGGGCGGTGACTTCTTGAGCTGGACTTGGGCAGCAGGACCAAGGTGCTCACCCCTTGCTTTTCCCCAAGCCAGGATTTGTCAATCCCAGACTCTGTTCGGATGGAGCTGGTGGAGGCTGTGAGGAAAAGGAAGATAGCATGGGACCCTGGAGCAGGTGAGGAGGAAGTCACTGCCCCTTTCCCCCTCTCCTCTGCTCCATCTCCCAGCCCAACATTGCCCCTGGCTGCAGAACAACTCCAGTGTTGACGCCATCCTGCCAGGGATGAATTGGTGGGATCTCCTTCCTCTTCCCTCTGGCATGGAGGCAAATCCCATCCTCTCCTTGTCCACCCTCCTTCCTCTTCTCATTCCATCCTTCTTCCTTCCTCATTCCTTCCTCTCCTTTTCTTTGCTTACCCCAGGCACTGAGCTGCAGACGGAGACCGGGGAGAACAAATCCCTGGGGCAGAACCTCTGTTTTGAGGCCATTTTGAGCAGCTCCACGGCACAGGAATCCAATGGGGAGGAAAAGCCCTGGAGATCCCACACAAGGAGGGGCTGGAAACCCAGCCCCAGGAGTTGTGAGGAGGTAAGATCCCCTATGTGCCTGGAAGGCAGCTGGAGATCCATTCGGCACTCGGAGGTGGTGGAGATGACTCATGGCGGGCAGAAGCCCCACAAATGCTTGGAATGTGGGAAGGGCTTCAGCCGGAGCTCCGGAGCTCAGACCTGATCTGGCACCAGGTGATCCACATGGGGGGAAACGGCCCTACAAGTGTGGGGAGTGTGGGAAAGGCTTTGGGGGGAGCTCCAACTTCATCATCTGAGTTTAGATCAGAAGCCAATTTTATTGAGTGTACCAGGTGTTTATACAGGGTTTTACTTGTATGATACTTACATAGCACTCTATTTTTGGTAACCTTTTCCCATTGGTTACACATTCTTCATGACATCACGTTACCTGGTAACATTATCTTATCACTATGTCTCACAATATGTTTCTTGGTCACTTCTTGCCCAGGGAGACTTTCTCTATGTCTGTCTCTCCCCCAATTTCTGCTCGACTAGGCCTAAGATATCAGGCCCCTTTATCAGTTCCACTGTACTCTCTGTTTTATTCCCCATACCTCCCCCTATCTGTTCAAACAAAAATACACTCTAAAGTGATTTGTCTATTAATTTTTTCACACAATGTAAAATACAAGGAATAAGCATAACAATACATAATACAATGCCTAATACATATAAGCCTATTTTAACTAAATTTCTTATCCATCCACCAAGTTTCCAATCCCCCAGAAGTTGACCTAGCCCTGTAATGTAGGAGACCATTTGGGAGATGATGGGGCAGGGATGCCCTGGGAGGACACTGCCGTGTAACTTAGAGTGAGACACTTGAGCCCTCTTCCATGGTCTTCCACCCTTCATGCAAAAATTGTAATGTCAATCTCCAGTAGCTTACTGCCCCCTGACTAGAAAGTTCTGTGTCCCCAGATCCCCCATTGGTCCTCTTGGAAAGCCACTCCTTTTTTGTTTCCCCATTGGTTGTACTCGTATCACCCCACCTTAGCACCTCCCCTTGTCCCCAAACCTATTGGCCCGTTTGCCACTGAACCCCTCCTACCTTCTGTTATATATCCTGGTCCCTCCCCTGTTCAGGGCTCTTGCCTCCAAGTTCCTTCAGCTTGTGGTTGCGTTCCTACCTTGTCTGCCCTCCCTGCCTTATCCTGCTATCCAGACCCTCTACTTTGCCTCTTTTGGACCCTCCAGCTACCTTCCAATAAACCCAAGTTGGATTCTCAAGCAAAGCGCTCTCTCGTCATTCCTGGCTCGGCTTTCTACATTACTACATCTGGCACTGAGTGTCTGGTGGGCTGAAGGAGCTGATTGTCTCGACCCCGGGGACACTCTTGGGAAGGTGGTCACCCTGACAGCACCTGCCAGGTGGCCGCACTGTAAACCGTGATACCACTGGGTAATCTTAACCATTTTCCCAAGGGCATAAGTCTATTAGAGGTTAAACAGGTGCTGATGTGGTGGCAAGGTCCTGTTCACAAGGGTTCTCCTCTGACGTTGGTGTTCAAGGTGAATCTTCAGGTGATGCAGTCAAAGAATCTTCAAAACGCCTTTGCGTTCTTTGCTGGAATCCATTCTCTGTGGACACACTTGCAAAACCTCTACCCCAGCCTGGTCAGAGAGAGAAAGCCAGGTAAACTTTCCCAGGAGTTGTTCTGGGGAGTTTTGAGAAGGCTGAGAGGAAGAATTAAAGCAATCTTGCAGCTGGTGTTTTGAAAACAGTTGTTTTCTTATAAGATGTTTACTAAAGGGTGTTTCCTTAATTAGTCAATCATGTGAGGTGTGTTGATTAAAGGAGCAATCAGGTCCACCTGTGTCAGAGCAGTGTATAAAAAGAAATAGGCTCCTAATAAAACTATTATTAGTCTCCTGAAGAGAGACTATGTGAGATTATGTGTCGCCTGACTCTCGTTCCTAACTCAATGGTGACACCAGGTGACCTAAGGATAAGGCCCTTAGGATCTTACCAGATCGTGGATCCTTCACTAAGGCTGGGGTTTTTTCCTTTTGTTGCAATTGTGAATTACAATTAAAATGTCAAACAATCAGTGGGTTGGGGTCCATCAAAGAACATTTCAAAAGGTTGAACACGTAACGGGCTTTCTGCAGTCTCTCGGCAGGGGTGCCATCTCCGGCCCCCCCTTTCTGTTGTACCAAGAGACACTTGAGGGAGCCATGAGCCTGTTCAGTGACAGATTGGCCTGTTGGGAATTGAGGAATACCTGTTTTGTGCGTAATTCCCCATAAGGCAAAAAGGTAGCAACTCAACGGGAAGTATAAGCTGGGCCATTGTCTTGACTTCAGATGGTATACCAAGAGTTGCAAAAGCAGCAGTGAAGTGTCTAGAGACATCTTTAGCTGTTTTCCCTGAATGGGCCGATGCAAAAAGAGCACCAGAAAACGTATCAATAGAGGAATGAATGTATTTTAAATGGCCAAATTCAGAAAAATGGGTAACGTCTGACTGCCCCACTTGAAGACTCTGAAGCCCTCTGGGATTAACATCTCCTGCAACAGAGGGAAAAAAGCAATTTAGGCAATCTGGACAAACAGCAATAATTCCTGAAGCTTAGGCTTTAGTAATGCCAAAGTACCAAATCAAAGTGGCAGCATTTTGGTGAAAAAAAGAATGGCTCAATTTAGCCTGTTCTATCTTATTAGGTAGAACAGATTGTTGTACAGGCATTGTTAAAAGGTCAGCTTGCCTGTTCCCTTAATCTAAAAATAAGGAAAGGTCTGTATATGATCAAATATGCATAATAAAGTAAGGAGATGTTCTATTTTCCAAGGAAAAAACCAAGGTGCTGCAACCAATTAAAAAGTTGTGAATTTTCAACCTCTTTCGAAACTGATGCTTCTGCTTTCACCACAATTCCTGCAACATAAGCTGAATCTGTAACTAGATTAAAAGGAACAGAAAAATTTTGAAAAGCTCCGACAACAGCAGCAGGTTCAACACTTTGGGGGGACCCATCAGCTGTGGATACATCTGCTCTCCAGGCACTAGAAGAGGGGTCTCTCCATAAATCTCCACTGATCTCTCATAAATCTTCACTGATTTCTGAGAGTGACCAGAACCATCTGTGAATACTGTTAAGGCTTGAAATGGAACCTCACTCTTCTTTGGTTTTTCTATTGATTGGAATAAAGGTGTTAAAAGCTTATATTTTGGAGGATGTATTGAGATTTGTCCACTGAATTCAGCAGAGGCCATCTGAAGAGCCTCTTATTCCTGAAATATCCAATTCAAATAAGAGGTGGTAAGAGGTAGGAAAATAGTGGAAAATTCCACTCCTGCAAGAGAAATTAGTCTCTGTTGGGCCTTAACAACCAGTTGGGCCATCATTTCATGTTGGGCACTGGTGGTTTTGGTCATTTGGTGTGTAAAAAAATCCATTCAATGATAAGCAAAGAGTCTGGTGCCTTGGAGTCCCATTGAAACAGCAAGGCATGGGGCTGTTTTTCTGGACACAAGATTATTAAAAAGAAAGGCAGCTCAGGTGCCCAGCGTGCAGCTTGTCTGTTTACTAAGACATCAGTTACGCATTGTAGCGTTGCTGAGCTTGAAAAATAAATTGTCTAGGTGATAAAAGGTCTGAGTCACCTTTTAGCAATTCAAACTAAATTCAAAGGACTAAGCTTTGCATTTGAAGTCCCTAACAAGGAGCACACCCAGTTGATTGTTCCCAAAAGTTTTTGCACATCACATAAGGTGCAAATATTTGTCTGAATTTGCAGAGCTTGGGGAGAAGTTCAATGGACTCCTATGCGCCACCCCAAATACCTCCATGAAGGGTGGTTTTGTACCTTTTCAGGAGCTATGCAAAGCCTTGCCTGATTTAGAGCTTTGGTGACAAGGGCTAAGGCTTTATCCATGACTTCCTGTTGTTCAGCTGCTGCAAGAATACCATCCATAGAATGGTACAAAAGAACATTGGACATTTATTGACAAACAGATTTGAGGACTTAGCAACATACCACTGGCAAATAGTATGGGTTTTTTTCATGCCCTGAGGTAAAACTATCCAGTGATATCACTGTAAGGGTGCTTGCATGTTTGTGCTTGGAACTGAAAAGGCACATTTAGGAGCATCAAACCAACCTTTTAAATCAATAGCAGTCAAGTACCAGTTTTGGGGGGGGGGGTCACGGTAGGAGATGAGAGACCAGGCTGTAAGGTCCCTGTGTCCTCCATAGCTGCATTATTTTTTCTAAGATCGTGGGGTAAACGCCACTTGCCAGTTTGTTTTTTTGATAACAAACACAGGAGAATGCCCAGGACTGGTAGAAGGGACAAGATGCCCTTTCTGGAGTTGTTGGACCAATTCCTTTAACGTCCGCAGTTTTTACAATGGTAGGGGCCATTGATCCACCCAAACCAGATTTCTCTAACCTGTTTTCCAGGTTAGTTTTAAAGTATCATGCTTCAGTGGGCCCCATTAAAAATCTGATGGAATTCTAAAGCCATTGGGAAAGAACAACCCTCTCCCATAGTACCATTGGCACTGGTAATACAAACGGTTTGACTGAAGCGCGGTGTCCTCGGGCCTTTGATCTGTATCAAGTGGTGGCTTTGATAGCTATGGCTGCTTCCTCCAATGCCTGAAAGTACCTGTGGCACTTCAGCAAGGGACCATTGTGCGGGCCACTTGGCTTGAGAGTAACTGTAATGTCAGTTCCTGTGTCTATGAGGCTGTCAAGTGTTATCTTTTGTCCTTTTAATATGAGGGTACACCGGCATGTGAGGTGTTGTTCTAATATAGGTTGTACCCAGCATACTTGGGGTGTTCCAGTAGACCCAAATCCCCCTTTTTCACATTCCGTCTGTGTCTTAGTTTGAAAAGACAGGTGTCTGCTAAGGAAAGCAGGAGTCTCCCCTGAAATGGAAAAACCCTCTCCCTCCAAACTGCTATAATTTTGAAAATAAAGGGGCTCTCAGGCAAAGATACGGGAGCAGGAATAACAGTTCTTTATTAGCGAAGAAAATAAAAATAAAATAAACAATTCAGTAATACAAAGCAACAGTAACAGAGTCAGAATACGACCTGACACCTTGTGGGTCAGGGTGGTGGTAGCAGTCAATTTGAAATAGTGGCTGCAGTCCTCCTGGAGAGGCAGATGTGGTTCTGTTGAAGCAGCGATCCTGTAGAAGGGTGTAGTCTTCCTTGGAAGATCCAGGGGTGGTGTAGAGGGGCCTGGTCTTCCTCTGGGAATCCAGTGGAAAAGGCAGCTGCTCCTCTGGGAATCACTGTAAAAGGCTGACTGTGGTCTTCCCATTCTCTGATTATATCCAGTTAGGAATACTTGGCTCCTCCCTCTGGGTGGAACTTCTCACAATGGGAGGATGTCATTTTTATCAGTCATGCTGTGGCACTCAATGGCCCATTAACAGAAGATATCTTCCCGGAGGGAGAATTGGTTGTGGAAGAGATAAAGAAAACTGCCTAATTAACAGAAGATAACTGCCCCATCAGATAGGAATAGAATACACCCCTTATTTCCAACCTTAGACAGTCTGTGAAAGGTACACTCATGGTTGGGGGAAGTAAAATCAGTTGAGCTATTCAAATTCCTTGGGGAATGGTGCAAGGCAGTCGGGATGTCCAGGCCACGGTCATAATCTCATAATCAGAGTCAGTCTACAACCCCAGGGAGAACAAAAAGTCCCATCAAAGTGGTGGATGACTCACCTAAAAACAATGCATGCATACGCTGCCCTGGTGGTCTGAAAACTCCAGTGGGAAGCAAATGAACAGATGAATCAAGCAACGTTACTGTGATGGAGGTTGCCAGGTCCACTCCGGCACTCCCTGGTATGGATGGCTGTAAAATGGTAATGGTCCGGCAAAGGCTGCTTGTGGCGGCCGGGCTGGGGCTTGATGCAGTCCACTCTCAGGCATTGGCTGGAGCATTTGTGCCTTTGTGCGGTGCCACCCCGCACTTCTGCTCCTGTTTCCTGTTATCAGACGCCCTTCAAAATCCACGACTTGGAACTTCGTTGATTACCATAATGCCTTCCTTTACAGCACCGAGGGCAAATACTGGGAGCTTTGGATCTGGCCTCCCCCTTTCTGAAACAGTCCTTTTTCAAATCCCAGATTTCCTGCACCCGAAGCACATTCAGAGGTCCCATGGCATAATCTTCAAAGCTGCAAAGGCATTAGCTATACCAGCCCCCACAGCTTCACAAGTAACTGTAGCCCTGTGCTGAAGGTACACAGGCGGTTACAAGCCTCTATCATTTGCAGCAGGGTGGGTTCCTCCTTAGGCAAGGACTTAAGAAGTTTTTTACAATTCTCATTATCATTTTCAGCAACTACTTTTAAAAGCAACATCTCTCTAGCAATGCCATTCTCAATTTGTCTTTTAAGAGCTTGTTTCAAGAAGCCAATGAATTGCATATAAGGCTCAGCCAGTCCTTGCTTTACAGTAGTAAATACTTTTTAGGTGGTCACAGCATCAGGAACCTTTAAAAATGTGGTATGCACAGTTTCAGCAACACCCTCAAGGGCCTCTCTAGGAATGTGGGCTTTCCCAAAAGGTTCTGAGTGGGCTCCTTCTCTGGTGAATTGCGGATAAATGATCAAACTCCATAACTTGTAAAGGCTGTAAAGCCAGTATGTTTATTGCAGAGTTGGACGCATGTGGGGATCATTCCCCTTCAAAGGACGTGCACGCCCCTGAGAACTCCTGATCCCTTTTAATTCTTCCTTACTAGTTTACATATGCATAGAGTTGCACAATAGGTTCATGCATATTCATTTTACTGATTTTGCGTTACACTTGCAGCTAGTTACCCTTATAGCTGGATTTTTATTTTTTTTTTTAATCAGAAAGTTCAGAAAGAACTCCTGGGTCACCCTGCCCTGTCTGTTTCAAAGTTCGAGGAGCCTCTCTTATCTCTTCAGCTTGGAAATTTGCATTCTTTCTCCTCAGCTGGGGCAGTTTTTACTAGTGCTGCAGAGCTAGCAGACTAAACAGCATATTTTACTTATGCTGGCAAGCTACTAATAATACAAAGTGGCACATTTCACCTAAATCCAAATGGATTTCTACCCTGTTAAATTTTCACTCTGTTTCACCAGCCAGGTGGTCAATTTTGAGGGCCGTGATATTCTGGTTTGCATGCCCCACAAATTTCACAAGCAAAGCTTCTAACCTCTTTTTTCACTGAGCATCTGTGGAAGCCAGTGGTCCTACAGAACAAAGATCCGTTATAGTCCCTTGGATGGACACACCCTAAGTTGGAGAAATCTCCCCTGTTCAGGGCAACTGAGCAGAGCCTCTCCCAGGATGCTTTGTTTACATGCAAATGTACCCCAGTTCTACCTCCCTGGTTGGCCCGTTGGCCTCTCCACCCCTTTTTCCTTATATGTATATGCCTTAGAATGTTCTCCCTTCCCTGCTTACCCATTTGCCCCATATTGCTGCAGTGTCCCACCCCCTTTACCCTATTGGCTGCCACTCCTTGTCCCACCTCTGTACTGCCCTGAGCCCTCAGCCCACAAGAAGCAGGACCAGAGCGGGACATGGACACATCACCCACAATGGAAAAACCACAAAATAAATGTCACACCTCTCCCCTTACTAACAGTCTCCTAACATCCCCCCACACCCCACTCACTAACATTCTATTCACATTCTCCCACCTACCTTACCGTTCCCAGTTACAACAGTTACCATCTCCCCTTCTCTATTTTAATTTTCCCCACAGCCACGCATTTTACTTTACCTTATTACTATTCTCCTTTCCTGATTCTCTTATTAAATAAAGAAGGGGGATAGAGGAAGAGAAGGGAAGATAAGGCACCAACCTTGGTCCCCCCTAAATGTGACAATTTTTAAAATAACTCTTTTAAACCTTACAGAAAGCATCTACCCTGACACCATCCACCACAATGAGAGCCACCGCCTGCCTGGCCTCAGTCGTCCTGGTCTTCTGGATGCTCCCATCACCACCAACCATTGATGCAGGTATGGTAGCACAGCCAAAATAAAAATTTGATAGGCTGTGCTGCCTCAACCTATCCTTACACAGTGAGGGCATCCATGCCAAAATCCAGAAGATATAGGACCAAGTACATGAACTTAAAGCTGAAACAGCCCCAGACTGGTAAAAGGACCTCTTTGGACATTGGCGCCTTAAAGAATGGCTTCTGTCCATTTTAAAGAATTTATTATGGGTACTTTTGATTGTTTTTATTGGTTTATGTTTATTAAGCTGTTTTAAACATTTAATTTTAAAATCCTTGGGAGACGCCTTTATACTAAATAAAGAAGAGGGAGTTGTGGAGGTTGGTGGGCCTACAGAACAGAGGTCCATTATAGTCCCTTGGATGGACACACCCTAAACTGGAGAAATCTCCCCTGTTCAGGGCAACTGAGCAGAGCTGCTCCCAGCATGCTTTGTTGTATATGCAAGTATACCCCAGTTCTACCTCCCTGGTTGGCCCGTTGGCCTCTCCACCCTTTTTTTCTTATATGTATATGCCTTAGAATGTTCTCCCTTCACTGCTTACCCATTGGCCCCATATTGCTGTAGTGTCCCACCCCCTTTACCTTATTGGCTGTCACCCCTTGTCCCACCTCTTTACGGCCCTGAACCCTCAGCCCATTGGCCCTGATGCTCTGCTCCACCTCCCTTGTCCACTATATTTAAACCTGGACCCTCCACTGTTCTTTTGTCTTTGTCCCTAGACCCCTTCATGTGTGACTGCAATAAACCTCCTCGGAACTCCACACAAAAACCCTTCCCACTTCTTCTTTGTCATCAGTGATTCTACAAGAGAAGTGTGTGCTGGAGTGATTGTGTGTGTGTGTGCCTGTGGCACCGAGCAGCTTCATTACTGAAGACACTTCTGGAGGGTTGCGGCATTGCTGCCTCTTGCTCCACCACCAATGGGCTAGCAGCTTGCGACAAGCATTAAAAATGGCATACTGAGTTGGGGTTAATAATAAGTTCACCAGTCCCTTTAAATCATGAGGAGTCATAAGGTGTGTTGACAATGTAGACCATATAAGATTAGCAAAATAGGGAGACCCCAGCCCGTGTTCTGTAGCTGTGCAGCATAGTTCCTTAATTTCCAAATAAGCGAGGGGTTCCCACTGCGGGTTGTTTCCCCTGGAGCCGCGAAGCCTGACTGCCGCGACTGTTTTCACTGTGATATCAAAATCCCCCTCCTTAAGAGCCTTTTTTCTTTAATCACACCCACTTTTCATGAGGGTCAGGAGGGAATAGGCCAGGCTCAGTATCTGGATCTCTTGGTCCTGGATTGAAGGGGTCCCCCTCCTTCTCACTGCTAGAGCCATGGTCAGCAATACAGGCTGTTAACGACCGCGGGACAGGATGCCTTCCCCTCCTTTGTCTGGGTAGGGGGGGGGGTTGATGGCTGCGGTTGCTCTTCAGTTTTAGGGGTCCCAGTTTCAAGTGGACAGGGAGAGTCAGAGCGGGGTGGGGGCCAGCGGTACCCGCAGAGGATACAGCCTGCGGCTGCTCTGGCTTTTTCAATGTCTCAAAAATTATTCTCCAGGACGGGAGCATAGACATTGCTGGTTCGTGTCCCACAGTAGTTAAATCAAAGAGCTTAACCCCCACATCATCCCAAACAGCAGGTGTAAAAATAGAGAAGGCAGTGACATTGGGATGCTTAACAACCACCCATTTAAGAATAAATTTCAAGAGTTTGAAGTCCAGCTTTGGCAAGGATTTGCCATGTTTCCCAAGCAAAGCAAGCATTAGTTCAAAAACACCTCTCTTTGTTAGACATGCTTTGTCCCATGTTGCCCCTGGCTCACCTCCTTCTCCGAGGAGGGATTATTTTTGAGCCCGCTCGCACCAGCACTGGAGGGCTCGCCAACAGCAGCGCAGATAGGCTGGTTCTTGCTCCTCATACAGAGTACCAATTATCAGTGACGGAGAGACGGGGACATCCGAGTTTAGATCAGAAGCCAATTTTATTGAGTATACCAGGCCTTTATATAGGGTTTTACTTCTATGGTGCTTATATAGGGCTCTATTTTTGGTAACAATTTACCACAGATTACACATTCTTCAGGACATCATGTCACCAGGTAACTTTATCTTATCACAAAGTTTCACATGTTTTTGGTCACTTCTTGCCCAGGGAGCCTTTATCTGTGTCTGTGTCTCCCACAGTTTCTGCTTAATCAGGCCTAAGATATCAGGCCCCTTTATCAGCTCCATTGTTTTACTCTCTGTTTTATTCCCCATACTAGGGCACCAGGGCTTTGCCCAATGGGGATTACTGGGGATCATCCAGCCCAGAGCCTCCCATGGGGGATGGAGTTGCAGCAGTGCATGAACATCTTCTAGAACTTGGGGCACTTGCAGGCCTTCTCTTACTGGTGCTTCCGTTGGTGTCTGGTCAAGGTTGAGCCCGTGGAGAAGCTCTTCCCACACTCAGGACACTTGTAGGGTGTCTCCCCGGTGTGGATGCGCCGATGAATGGTGAGGGCAGAGTTCTTCCTGAAGCCCTTCCTGCAGTCGGGGCAGCGGAAGGGCCTCTCCTCTGTGTGACTCCGCTGATGTACGAGGAGATCGGAACTGATCTGAAATCCCTTCCCACACTTGGGACACTCATAGGGTTTCTCCCCACTGTGGATGCGCTGGTGGTGTTTTCTCAGGGCGCTAATCCACCCAAAGCTCTTCCCACATTCCAAGCAGGTGTAGGGCCGTTCCCCAGTGTGGATCACCTGGTGCTGAATCAGGCTAGAGCACTGGTTGAAGCTCTTCCCACATTTCCCACATTCAAAGGGCTTTTCACCAGTGTGGATCCTCTGGTGTTTCCTCAGGCTGGAATTCTGGGTGAAATCCATCCCACATTCCTCACACTTGTAGGGCCGTTCCCCAGTGTGGATCCTCTGGTGCCGGATCAGGTCAGAGCTGTCTCTGAAGCTCTTCCCACATTCCCCACACTCAAAGGGCCGTTTCCCAGTGTGAATTACCTGGTGCTGGATCAGGTGGGAGCTCTGTCTGAAGCTCTTCCCACATTCCAAGCACTTGTGTGGCTTCTCCCTGCCATGAGCCTTCTCCACCAGCTCCAAGCTCCGGCTGGATCTCTGGCCGCCTTCCTGGCTCAGGGGGGCTCTTTCCTCCCCGCAGCTCCCTGGGCTGGGTTTGCAGCCCCTCCTCGTGCGGGATCTCCAGGGCTTCTCCTCTTCCTCCATTCAGCCACACCCTGGGAATGAAAAATCCTGGTTTGGGGGAAAAAACAAGAACAGAGCACGTTGGACTGGGAGTTCCTCCTTGCTCAAGTTCATCTCAAGAAGTCATTGGGCATCTTGTATCTGTAAGAACCTCCAAAACACCAAGATTCGGTACAAAAATCCTCCAAACATGAAGACACAGATCACAAACTACCCAAACATCTAGATTCGGCCAAAACCCCCTCCAAAATACAAATATTCAGCCCCCACAAAAAAAAACCAAAGCACCAACATTTAACCCAATAAAACTGAGAACCCAATAAACTCAGAAACACCAAGATTCACCCCCGTGAAAATCGTGGCTCCCCCTCCCCAGTCACCTGCTGCATGTGGGGTGGCAATGCTCCTGGGGCTGGAGATGAGTCTGCAGATACAGGGGGGAGGGGTGAAACCTTGTGCTGCTTCCCATTTCTGCTCCTCCTCCTCCTCCTTTGTCTCTATTCTTCCTCACAGTCCTCTTCCTCCTGCTATTCCTCCTTCTCCTGCACAATCCCACCTTCTCCTGCCACGTGCATCCTTTGACCATTTTGTTCCTCGACCCTGCTTCTCTTTCCCTTCTCCTCCTGCCCCCAGGCCCAGCACCCACTGCCGGCTCCCTCTTCCCCCCAAACCCACAGCATCCCAGCGCAGGGGCAGGGATGGAGCTGGGGCAGGTCGGGCTGGGGCAGCGCTGGGCTCTCGGCCGCCTCCGCCCGCACTCGGTCCCCACTGCAGCCGCTCCCGCCAGGACAGCGCGGGGGGGGCTGGCCTTGGCGCTGCCCCACTCCCACCTCCCCAAATTCCCCTCGCGGGGGCGCTGGGGCCGAGGGGGGGCGGCAGGTGGGGTCCAGGTGGGGAAGGCTGGGAGCTGCGAGTCTGCCTGGCAACTGGTGAGTCATCAGCGCCGCGCGCTCTGATTGGCTGAGCTCTGCCTGAGGGCTGGGGCTGCAGCAAAGAGGGGACACCCTGCTCCAGGGGGGATCTCCCGCAAACGGGGGACCCCCATGAAAGGAACAAGAGGAAAGTGTCTTTACAAACAGATGCTGTGAATCTGCTCGGAGATAGGGCCTGGGACCTGTACATAAGGAAGTGACAGGAGAAGCCATCGGTTTCAGAAAATGGTATTAATTGATGACACAGACTGCTGCTCAACCAAGGTCCTGCTCAATTCATGAACTTCCAGAAGAACAACAAAGCCTTAACACAGCCATGAATATCGTTTGCTATACAATAGTGGGGTGCATATTAATGGGGGTATGTAGCAGGTGGATTGGGAAGTCTGTAGCTCTCAAGTACTTCAGCCAGTGGGGAAAGGGAGAGGGAGATGTGGCCAGCAGAATTAGGACGAAAAAGAGGCTGTATCCTCCAACAATGGGAGACATCCCATGGGGAATGTCCCATGACCTCTCCCATTTTTAGGAATGAAATTACTTTTACAGGACTCCTCTGTCTGCGTTCTGGACAGACCCTCTGCTGATGTCAATTTTTCCACACACCCTGGGGCTCATCCGGAATTCCTTCCACCGTCCGGAGCGGCGGGCAGGGAGTGCAGCTGAAGGTGCCTCACCCACTTTGGGTGATCGGCTCCCTTGGCTGGCGGCGGCACCGGGGATTGATTGGGGACCTGGCAGTGACCAGGAGACAGACGAGTGACACATCAGGGGGGTCTGTGAAGAGGCAGCAGGGAGAGAGCACTGAAAATCTCACCCGTGAGTGCACTGGGATCTTTGGGGAGTGAACATGGCAGGGCACCCAGGGAGGGGAGAAAAGGGAAAGCCAGGGAGGTGTCCTAGCCAAAGGGATGATGATACCAAAATATCACTGAAGAATCCCCTGGGAGAATGTTGAGGTAGTTTGCACATTCCCACAGAGGTAATTAAGGAAATGGACACCCAGGGGGGCAATAAGGGAAGTGGAGATGGATGGTGTTGGTGTGCTGGGAAGGGATCGGTGAAGGGGAGTGTGCAGCAATATGGGGAAGGCAAGAAGCAGCAGGAGCAATCTATGTGGCAAGAAAAAATATGATGGAAAAGAGGAGGAAGAGAAAAATACTGAGGATTGGGATTTCTTTCACCAGGGTCTTATCCTCAAAATTTGCCAGCTGATACTTTGAATTACCAGTTTCTAGGACAAGAAAAGAAGGAGGTCAGGATGTCAGGGGGTTTCTCTGCGGTGGGCAGCGGCAGCACCGGGCGCAGAGCTGCGGGACCGGGAGCACGGGCTGGGGGCCTGTGGGGAGCTGCGGGGCCGGGCCGGGGCTGTGGGACGGCCGGGGCTCAGCGCCGGGCGCTGCCTGACCCCACCAGCCCCGGGCACGGCCGGCACTGGCCCCCGGCCCCCAGGAGGCTGCGGGACGCCCCGGCCGCTGCCCGGCCCCGGGGAGCTGCCGGCCCTGCCCGCCGGGGGGGCCGCCTTTGGACACTGCGGCAGGACAGGGACCGGCTCTGCCATACGGGCTCTGGAGGGGACCCTGAGCACAAGGAGGAAAACAAAGGAACAGCTGGGAAATGCAGAGTGTACATGCAAGGATCAGGATTTTCTATTAAGGATTGGTTTGGGTCCCTGGAGAAAGGAAAGATTTTGCAGGAAGCTCAGCAGCTCTCACAGGATGAGCACCCACAGGAAGCAAGCGGGACTGCAGGAGTGGCAGAAGAAGGCCCTGGAGCACTTGGGCACAAAGGCACAGCAGCTGAATGCAAGAAGGGGTGAGCAAAAGGCCAAGCTGAAGGCAAAGGCCATGGCACAGTTCCTACAGCCTCTCAGGGATCAACCCCAGAGCCCAAGGGGCCCCCAGCACCCAGGGGATGGGGTCGGCCACAAGCACCGGGCAGAGGCATTGCCCTCCTGGGCAGGGGAGAGCCCACCCAAACAGCCCCTGGGAAGGACTCAGGGCTCCAGCTGCAGGGCACAGGGACACTGGAAGCAGAGACAGCAGCACCCTCAGGAGGAGCAAGTCCACCCCTGGATTGACATGGATTGTCAGGGGTGTTACAGCTCCCATTACATCAAGGCACCACACTGGAGCCCTGGAGAACATTCAGGGTGGGTCTGGATCAAGAGGAGGCCTCTCCTGATGGACACAAGAGCCGCTCAATCCACTCTGAATCTTACCCACAAGGGGGGAAAAATGCCAAAAATGTCTTGGATTATTCAGGGGATAAGTGGGAAAGATGTCTGGTTTTATTCAACCACTATTATAAGATGTTGGAGGTGGGTTTGAAGCGCAAGAATTTTTATTTGTTCCTAATGGTCATTATAATTTACTGAGAAGGGATTTGATTGCTAAATTGAGAAAGCAAATTAATATTGTAAAAGGTGATACAGAGGCTAGTTCTGTTGTACCTTTGTGTCAAATGTCTGACAAGGCCTATGCTGAAGTGAACCCAGAAGTGTGGGCAGCCCCAGGGAAAGAGGGAAAATTTTACATGGAGCCTCTCCAAAGTACTTTGAAGCAACGAGGACAAGTGGTGTCTAAAAGCAATACCCTATTCCAGAGGAGGGAAGGAAGGGGAATTAGACAAAGCACAGGTTACCACCCCATGGTCAGTTCAACCGGCAGACTTGTGTGTGCTTGTAAGAGCCTGGCACTGAAATGCAGGAAGGCTTCAATATCTTCTGGTGACAGCATGTCAGCTAACAGGAGGGCAAAAGCAATTCTGACTGCTTCAGCAATCACTACATCAGATATCAAGGCATATTCTCCCACAGGATGCTGGGCTGGCACAGAGCCTGCCTTGGCACTTTGCTGTTCCCAACATCCAAGCAGGACATCGGGCCCTGCCTAAGGACTGCAAAGCAGCACCACTGGTGGCCAAGTGGCGTGGCCCATGCCAAGTGACCCTGAGGCCAGAAACAGCCACCAGCACAGCTGAACACGGGGGGACCCCTCAGCCTCGGCTCCAGGGCTCTGAAGCCCCGGAGATTTGCACTTCCCGCCTGCAGCAGGAGGATGGGAGGCCCCCACTGAGCCTGCACTGAAGGCAGTGCAGCAGCAGTCAGGACTGCACATCAGGGCAAGCCCCTGGGCCTGCCCACACATCCTCTGCTCAAATCCTCCGCCTGCCCACCCTCCTTTGGCATCTCCACCCACCAGGGCCAATCCTTGCTGCCACTGCTCCAGCTTCAGTGCTTTCTGTGCCTGCACTGCCGCAGCTGCTGGGGAACACAACGGCACAATTCCACTCTGGATCTCAGTTACACTCACACACTGGGCTGGCTGGCATGAGAATGTGTTTTCTTAATAATCCTACTTTTATATTGTCAATAAGGTTTGGGCAAGGGGTGTGAGAATTAAGTTTTATTCTTAGCTGAAAAAGTTAAAAAATCTTTATTGCTTTGGATTCTTTTCGTGCATGTGTTTGTGTGGCTGTTAGCGACTGCAGACTTTTGTATGGGTTTTATAGTGTTCACCTATAGGCTGCAGTTGCAAAACTAGAAGAGCTTTAAAGGTTTTCAAGGTATTTTAAAGGTATTAACTCATAAATAGAATTCTGTTAAAAAAAAAAAAAAATTAAAAAAACACAAACCCAGCTTTTGAGGGGTGTCACATATGAGTCACTCTTCTGGAAGGGAAGCTTCATTCCAGCAGCCAGGAATGAAATGCAATTTAAACATGCAATTTAACACTCCTGGGGCAAAGTGGGGACAACGCACCAGGATCTTCTTGCCTGGGGAGGAATTGGGCTGGTTCCTGTGGTGGCCTACAGCTGGCCTGTAGGCCTCAAAGTTTAAATAATTATAAATTTATAACAGAAATATGTGATCAGCTACACAATAACTTTACTTACATTATTCCACCGGTAAGAGCAGGTCCAGGCCGCTGGGACTCAGGTTCCTATTGGCTGGCTGACCAGGAAGTACCTGGCTCAGCCAATGAGGACCAACCCTGTGAGCTCCTCAGGTATATAAGGAAGCAAGATCTGAATAAAGTGAACTGTTGCTGCATGAACTCGGTGTGTCTTGGCACTGGTCTGTCTCCAAAACTGTGACAATTGGTGGGCCCCGATGTGATCGCAACAGCTAGCGCCAACAGAGTGGGGAGACATGGGGCAACCAGGAAGAGTTGCCTGCAGCCTTTGAGCTGCGAAGAACAGCGTATAGAGCCGTGATTGGTCCGGATCTCCCTTTATTTTTTCTTTTATTTTTTTTATAAGTGGAAGACACTGCCAGCATAGGAGCATGGGCTTCAACACCGGAGGACTCCCTCCTGAAGGTATGGACTCCCATTCTAAAGAATAGATTTGAAAAATATGAAGAACAGGCTTTATTAGCCCTAATAATGTGGTGTGAGAGCCATGGACTGGACGTATCAGAAGGGGCTGCCCTAGATTTAAAAACTTGGGAGCAGGCTGGCCGACATATCCTCGCAGCTGCCTCTACAGGAGATGACTGCCATTTCTGTTATCAAACCTTGGAGACTCATAATAAACGTGATAAAATTGTTGCAAAGCGAGCAGGTAGTGAGGGCAGCAGAGGGATCGCAGCTGGCACCGTCCGCCGAGGCGAACAGCAAAAGCAGGGCACCCGAGGGAGGCAGTGGGGCAGGCAGACACTGTGCCGGGTGCAAGAAGGAAAAGAATGGGTGTAGAAAGTAGAACACACGGGAACACCTACGGGCAGAGCCCTGGAGCCTCCTCAGGCGAGGGTGACCTACCTGGGGAGCACCCTGACACCCCCCGGGACCAGGATCTGTTAGTGGACTGCCTCCATCTCTGGGGCCATCAGCACAACCACCCCAAGCAGCCCTGCTGTGTTAAATGGGTACTTGACAGCCCCTCCATGCCCTGCCGCAGCTGCCGAGACCTATGAAACAACTGGCCACCCTCCCTCTCCGCACGCCAGTGCTCCTTGTTCTGCTGTGCTGACAGAAACCTCTGGAACCACCCAAGAGCAGCGCGCGTTGTTGGCAGAGTGCGCTGCCACCGATTCAGAAGGCGAAGAGACGCTGTGCTGCACAGCCACTTTCAACAGGCGCTTCACTGCTTCACCATGCCCTGCTGAGCCTGCCGAGACCCCAGAAGCGGCGCTTGGTAGCGGTGTGGAGGTGCGTCGCTGCTGCATATCTTGCCCCGTGGGACGGTGCATGGCTGCAAAGCAGGGGTTGCTACCGCTTCGCCGTGCCCTGCCGCCCTGGCTGAGGTAACAGAGGCGGCTGCTCCTGGCCCCTGCGAGATTCCAGCTCCTCTGTGCCATGACGCACTGGTTGAAATCCCTGTATGTGTCTCTGCCTGCAGCAAAGCTACCTCTCTGTGCTCTCTCCTGCTGCTGCCAGGTGCACGACTGCCACCAAGCCCTGCCTGCTGCTGAGCCAAGCTCTGCGGCTGTCATAAGCAAATATTCTGAGACAGCGCTTAGTTGTACTCACCACATGGTTCCCATAGCGACAAAGCACTTTACAGCACCTGCAAAGACACTGAGCGCACCAGAACCACTTCCTCCCAGACCTAAGTCCCAACCGAACGTCATGCCCAGAAGCAGCAGAGAGTCCGGGAATCCCCGAATTGCCGCTGCTATTGCCGAAAGTTCACAGGAGCTGGAGCTGGCCCTTGAAGATACACCAGCGAGGGACGCCAGCAGAGACCCAGAACCACCATCCCTCAGTGGGATACCGCAATAGCACCGCCCTTACCTTACTGCCAAAAACCTTGTTCGATCCAGTGTTTGTTTGGCAGAAGGTAAAACAAGCTGCTATTGCAGACAGGGATTTCGAACGGGCAGAACTCATTAACGTGCCTATGTCTGGGGGCTGGGAGCCGGAGGATGGGACATTAGCAGTTTTCCCCCTGGTAAGAGGCAGCAGAACTGCTCTAGACAAATACACCCCTTTCCAATGGCCAGTTCTTTCTGAGCTGCCCCAGCTCGTTACCAAACACGGTTTAGGTTCACCTGCTGTTGCTAATATGGCACATTTCTTAACAACAGAGAAGGTAACTCCATTTGATATAAAACAGCTTGCTAAATTAATGTTTTCAATTGTCCAATAGATGGTGTTTGAATCAGCATGGAAAAGCAGTGCGGAAAAACAGCAATTAAAAAATCTAGATTTCCCAAATGAAGATCCACGTTATGAGGCAGGGACCTCTCAACTCCTGGGGCTGCCACCAGTGGGTGATCCACGACTCCAGGCTAGGCTACACCCACTGGTGCTAGCACAAGTAAAATAATTGGGTACACAAGCTTTATTTAAAGTAGCAAATATGGCAAATCCGACCCAAACATATTCAAAGATTAAGTGGGGAGTTAACGAACCATATCTGCAGTTTATTGACAGATTGCAAGATGCAATGCAGAAACAAATTGTTAATGTAGAGATCCAAAATCACCTAATTTTACAGCTGGCAAAAGATAACGCCAAGGAAGACTGCAGAAAAATCACGGAACTACTACCCAATGAAAATCCATCACTAAATTAATTAATAAATGCCTGTGCTAAAGTAGGTTCTCCTTTCCACAATATGACTTTACTAGGCAATTCAATAGTGGCTGCTGTAAGAGTGTCACCTCAATATTGCAGATGTAAACAGCAAGGCCATCTGAAAGCAAATTGTTCCTGTAAACCCTGTAAACCTTAACAGGGATAATTCATGGACACAGGAATATAAACATAAATTGCAACAGGTGTGGAAAACGTGGTCATATGGCTAAACAACGTAGATCAAAATTTCATGCTAACGGACATTCTCTCAAGGACCAGGGAAGCGAAAGACTCAGCGCGAAGAGGGGACGCGTGAAGACAAAAGCATCTCCTCGCCTTCCTGTGCAGGCTTATGTGACCAGCACACAGGAAGGATTCAAGGAGCAGCTGGAATGGATGTATTCACATCCAACACAGTAACCATATGCAACCCAAAGATGCATAAAATTCCTCTTGAAGCTCGAGGACCTATTGGGAAAGGATTAAATGCACTATTAATTGGAAGGTCTAGTGCTACAATGCAAGGTATCTATGTGCACCCTGATGTTATTGACTCAGACTTTACCGGACAAATATATGCTATGGTTTCTACCCCCACTCCACCCGTGACAATCCCTGAGAAAACCAGAATTGCCTAGCTTATCCCATTTAAGTCTTGCATCCCACATACAGTTCCCCAAGGTGCGATGAGACCAGGGCTTTGGATCAACAGGAAAACCCCAGGTATTTTGGACCCAGGTTGTAGGTGAGCAGAGGCTCAACATGGAATGTATCATCACAATGCCACGGGCAAGACCCTCCCAAATAAAAGCCAGTGGGCTGATTGATATGGGAGCAGATGTCACTGTCATCTCTTCCTGTATTTGGCCTTTATCATGGCCCACTGAGTCTGCAAAACCCACTGTTGCTGGCCTCGGAGGGATCACACAGAGCTGTTTGAACAGTAAACTTGTTTTAGTAAAAAATCCTGAGGGTCAAACAGCTACCATTAGACCTTACATCACAGCAGCACCACTTAACCTTTGGGGAAGGGATGTTTTATCTGCTTGAGGAGTCAAGGGGCGACGGATTTTTAACGGGGGCCACTGTCCTGAAGGGCGTGAAACATCCCACACCAGCCTTAAAATGGCTTACCACTCAGCCCGTGTACGTGCCACAGTGGCCCCTCGAGAAACAGAAGCTACATGCCCTCAAGTCCTTGGTGCAGGAACAACTGGCTCAAGGGCACATACAGCCATCCATAAGCCCTTGGAACACCCCTGTGTTTGTTATAAAAAAGAAATCTGGAAAATGGAGGCTGCTCCAGGATTTAAGAAAAATCAATGCAGTCATGGAGAGCATGGGAGCCTTACAGCCAGGTATGCCATCTCCCACAATGATTCCTGCCAACTGGAATATCTTCATTGTGGATCCCAAAGATTGCTTCTTTACTATTCCACTGCATCCAAATGATACCCCAAAGTTTGCCTACACCGTGCCTTCTGTTAATAATGCTGCACCAGTAGAGCACCTCGAGTGCTGTGTCCATTTCCGGGCCCTCAGTTTGGGAAGGATGTTGAGATGCTTGAGCGTGTCCAGAGGAGGCAACAAGGCCAGTGAGGGGCTTGGAACATAAGCCCTATGAGGAACAGCTGAGGGAGCTGGGGCTGTTTAGCCTGGAGAAAAGGAGACTCAGAGGCAACCTTATCACTCTCTACAACTTCCTGAAGGGTGGTTGTAATCAGGCAGCAACTGACAGAAGGAGAGGTCACAGTCTCAAGCTGTGTCAAGGGAAATATAGGTTAGATATCAGGAAAAAGTTTTTCATGCAAAAGGTGATAAAGTACTGGAATGGTCTGCCCGGGGAGGTGGTGGAGTCACCATCCCTGGATGTGTTTGAAACAAGACTGGATGTGGCACTTGGTGCCATGGTTTCGTTGAGGTGTCAGGGAATGGGTTAGATTCAATGCTCTTGAAGGTCTCTTCCATCCTTGTGATTCTGATTCTGAATTTCTTGAAATGACAAATCTATTTAAGAATTCTATCTATTCAGAGACATCAAGGTTTGGTATATATATGAATGTGAGGACTTCCTTTGGACATTTTGAGAGATTGTTTTTCTTGTTGGTTGTTTTTCCCACAGTTATGAGAGTTTAAATGTTTCCTGTTTTCAAATTAAGCTGTTTCTTATTTTTAGAGTTAGGTTGTAAATTTGTAACCATTGAGTTATTTCCAATCCCTAGAGTTAAGTGGTAAATTTGGAACCATTAAGCTGTTTCTTATTTCTAGAGTTAAGTTGTACATTTGTAACTGTTGAGTTGTTTCCTATGGCTAGAGTTAAGTTTGTAACTGTTGGGCTATAAGCCTGCAGCATGCCATATTGATAACTTGTATTGCTAGTGGTCCCGCCTGACAGCTCCCTAGAGTGAATGTTAAAATTCAAGAATATGTAGGATACATCGCCAACTAAAAAGGGGCCTGGGCCTGTTGAATTGGGTTGAAGGCCTCATTCAAGGCCTAGGTCAAAATTTTTACACAAAGCTGTGTCCATCATCTTGTCTGCAAGGGCCCTGCAGAGGATGACAGACACTGCTTTTGTACTTCAAAATACTAAAAATAGACTGCTGTCACTGTCTATGTTATGTACAGTGTATCAGAGCACTGGGATTTTCTGCTGCCACAAGTTCAGTGAAATCAGTTGGAAATCTAAGTATGTGATGATTTAATTAGAGAAAAGCAGTCAATTGATGCAGCCCCAGCTTGAGGGAGCGCCCAAAAATGGGGAAAAGATGAAGGACCACCAGAACAAATCCTACAACACCATGCACCAGCCCCTGGGAACCTGAACCAATTCATATCAGGAGACAGAGAACCCATTTATCATTTCAATGGCATCATTCGATGACAAGCTGCCCTCAAAGTAAGAACCAACCAGACACCTCCAGCTCCTGACCCACCTGCCGACCAATCCACTGAAATGAGGAACACAACATTTCACCAGGGGATGGGATCAGATTATCTGTTCACAGAAAAAGGAGAAGTTTGTGGAAAACTAAATGATTCGAACTGCTGTTGGCAGAGAGATGACAAAGGAAAAGTGGTGGAAAAGGTAACAAAGGAAATAGGAGAGCAGTTTATGTATTGCTCCAAACATGGAAAGGATGAGAATGGGACACGGTTTTGTGGTTCCCTGGCAGACCATGGGTTAAACGAATGCTGTTTCTCCTCTTATGTGCTGAAGCAACTCTCATCTTTTTACCATGCTCAACACCTTGGGAGTGCAGCTCATCCAGCAGGTAAGCGAGGGGATGCAGATGGCAGCCAGGCCTCCTGATCCAGAAACGGCTACAAAAGGACAGGGAATGAGGTCACCGAGAATAATCCCAAAACCAAAGAGGACCCGGGAAGAACAAAACAGAGTCAATGAGTGAATCCGCCTGGAGATAGGGTCAGGGACTTGTAGATAAGGAAGTAACGAGAGAAACCATAAGTTTCAGAAAATGCTACTAATTGACACAGACAGCTGCTCAAAGTCCCGCTAAATTCCTGAACTTCGAGAAGAACGAAGGGACCCCAGGCTGGAGCAGGACAAGGATTCCTGTCCCTGATGGGGAGGCTGTGACATGACCTGGCTGTGACCCCGATCCCCTGTGCCTCTGGGTGGGGAGAAGGGAGGGAATCGGGGATGAAGTTAAGCCCGGGAAAGAGGGAGAAGTGGGGGGAGGATATTTTCATAGGAATTATTTTACTTCTGATTCTCTTGCCCTGGTAAGTTTGATAATAAAGTCAGTTAACTTCCCCAAGTCAAGTGTGTTGTGCCCCTCACCAGTGATTGAACTGTCCCCACCCTTATCCAGGCCCTCGAGCCTTCCCTTACGTGTTTTGTTCCTGCCCAGGGTGAGGAGGGAAGTGACAGAGAGGTTTTGGCCTCTCTCAGGCATCCCCCGCTCCGGCCTGGCTCCTGCCGGGGCTGTAGGTGGGTCCCTGCTCGGTCCCGGACTCACCCCAGCTCCCTGCGCCCTCAGGCCCCGGTCACCCCGAGCTCCCGGCGGTTCAGGGCAGCAGCGATTCCTTGGCCTCCTGCCGGGGCCGGGCCCAGCGCCGGGGCCGCTCCTCAGCCGCGGGTTCCGGGAAATGCCGGAGTTCGGGGAAAGGGAGGCGAGGCCGTGCCGTGTGCAGAGCCCGCCCCTCGCCGCGATTGGCCGGCTGTGCCGTCAGTCGTGGTTGTGGCGCGCTGATTGGTGAGAGCGGGGCGAAGCACGGCCCCGCTGGCGGCCTGAGGGCGGCCCTGGCTGGGCAGCGGCGCCATTGGCGGAGCGTGTGTGCGGGCCTGGGAGCGGCGGCAGCGGCCGGAGGCCGGGGAGGCGGCATTGGCGGAGCTGGGAGGCGGCCCCGGCGCAGCCTCCGGGGACGGGGCAGCCACCTCTGTCCTACCCACAGCGACCGGGACGAGGCAGCGCTGCTCCGGCAGCGGCTCCTGCCCAGGCAGCGGCGGGAAGGAGAGCGCGGGCAGCCGCTCCCGCAGCGCCCTCGGCCCAGGGCCACCACGGGCCGGACACGGCACAAGCAAGACGCCGCAGCCCCCTGCCGCCCCCTCCGCCCGCAGCGAGCCCCGAGCCCCCGCAGAACCCAGCGCGGCTCCCACCTGCGCCGGGGCCGCCTCCCAGCTCCGCCAATGCCGCCTCCCCGGTGGTTCCCGGTCACCCCCTGTGTGATCCCGGTCACTCCCAGTGTGGTCCAAATCACTCCCAGTAGGATCCCAGTTGCCCCCGACATGGTCCCAGTGCTCCCAGTCATCCCCTGTCTGGTTCCCTTCACTCTCAGTCCTTCTCAGTAGGAGTTCAGTGTGGCCCCTGAGTTCAGTCACTTCCAGCATGAAACCAGTCACCCCTTACACGATGCCATTTGGCCCCACTGTGGTCCCAGTTGCTCCCAGTATAAGTCCAGTCATCTCCAGTACGATCCCAGTAACTCCCAGACACTCCCAGTACCATGCCAGTCACTCCAAGTGTTACTCCGTCAGTTCCAGTATGATCCCAGTATGACCCCCAGCATGGACCAGCTGCTCCCAGTATGATCCCAGTTGCCCCCTGCTTTATTCCAGTTTCTCCTATTCACCCCTACTACAGATCTGATCACTCCCAGTATGATTCCAGTCAATCCCACTATGATCCAAACCACTCCCATTCTCTCCCAGTATATCTCAACTGTCCCCTGCATGTTCCTAGTTGCTCCCAGTAGCCCTCAGTGTGGTCCCAGTATATCCCAGTATGATCCCTGGTGCCCCCGTTCTGCTCCCAGTGGGTTCTTTTCCCAGTCTGTCCCAGTCCATCCCAGCCTGGCCCTCTCTGTCCTGGTCCTTTCCTGGCAGCCACATTTCCCAGATTCTGTCCTGCTCACCCCTTTCCCGGGCACTGGGACCCCCCTGAACCCCCTTTCCCAGGTACCCTCCTCTCCCAGCCCCTGGATCCCCCGTTTCCGTGACCCTAGGGACCCCTGGGCCCCCATTCCTGGCCAGCCCAGGAATCCCCTCACCCCCAGACCTCCCTTTGCTGGGAAACCCGGCCTGGGCACGGGGCTCTGGAGACGCTCTGGGATTTATGATCCCCGAAAGGAAAGGGAGGGAACAGCAGAGAGAGAGAAGGAGATTGGGAATCGGGGATCAAGCTCCCAGCGCCCACTCCCGCTCCGCCGGGGGTCGGACCCGCGCCCGCGGGAAAAATGGGATCCGCTGCTCCCGGTGCTGGCCCGGCTTTGGGCCGAACCCAGCGGGGTCCGGACAGAGCTGGAGCGCAGAGCCCGGGAGTTCAGCACAGCCCGGCCCGGGGGTCCCGCAGGGCGCAGCCGCGGAGGGTCCCAGATGGATCCCCGAGGGATCCAGAGGAGTGCCACGAGGGGATCCGGGTGCATTCCCTGGAATTCCCCCTTTTCCCCTCCCCCCGCACTCCCTCGGGCACTTTCGCTTTCGCGTCTCTCCAGCTGCACCACAGCCGCGATCGGGGACGGCTGCGATGGCTCCAGCGCTGGGGCTGGGGGTGCTCTTGGGGCTCCTGGCGCTCCTGGGGGACCCGGGGGCCGCGACGAAAGGTGAGTGGACGCCCGAAACCAGAAACCCCCTGAACCGCAATTCCCGGGCACCGGGACCCCCTGAACTTCCATTTCCGGGCACCGGGACCCCCCTAAATCTCCGTTCCCGCGCAGGGGAAGCCCCCTGAACCCCCATTTTATGTCCTGTGAGCCCCCTCAATCCCCTTCCTCAGCATCGAGAGCCCCCCTGTACCCCCTTATCTGGCACCGAGATCCCCCTGAACCCCATTCCTGGTCATCGGCACCCCCGGAACCGCTATTTCCGGCCATGGGGACCCCCTTGAACCTCGAATTCCGGGAAGGAAACTCCCCCTGAACCCGCATTCCCCAGCACGGGAACCCCCTGAACCCCCATGTTTGGGCACTGGGACCCCCCTGCCCCCCCAAATCCAGGACTGGGATCCCCCGCCAGTGCTCTGGGACCCCCTGCACCCCCATTCCCGGCCACCCCGCCCCAGACCCGCCCTTTTCCTCGGCTTTTGGACCTCCAGATCTCCCAAATTTCTGCATCCCCCCAAGTGTCCATTCCTGGCACTTCCTGGAAGGGGCTCCAGGGGGTCCCAGAGGGTCTCAGCGAGGATCCAGAGATATCCAGTGAATTCCCTGGAATTCCCCCTTCGCCCCGTCTCGCTTTCACGTCTCCCAAGCTGCGTCCCCGGGATCCGCCCGCCTGTCCTAGCTCCCAGACCCCCCTTTCCGTGACCCAGAGACCCCCTGGACCCCCATTCTCCTGCCTTTCCCAGCTCCCAGACCCCCCCTTCCCTCAACACCGGGGACCCCCTTTGGTGGGCACAGGGACCTCCTGGATCCCCCATCCCGCTTCTCCCAATCCCTTCCTTGAACCTTGGACCCTTCCTGGCTCTCCCGGTTCCGCTTCCTGATCCTTGGACGCCCCCAGACCCCCCAATCTCTGCGTCCCCCCAGTTCTCGACCGCCTGCAGGTCCTGCGGGGGGGTCCTGGTAGGTCCTGGGGGGAATTCAAGGAAATTCCCAGGGTTTCCTCTGTACCCTCCCCCTCCCCGCGCTGCCCCGGTCGCTTTTGCGTCCCCCAAGCTGCGGCATCGGGATCCGCCCGGGAACCGGGGATTGCCCCGGCACCGGGGCCCCCTGAACCGCAATTCCCGGGCTCGGGGACCCCCCTGCACTTCCATTTCCGGGCGAACCCCCCTTCCTGGGCACAGAGACCCCCTCGAACGTTCATTTCGGGGCACCGGGACCCCCCTGTACCCCCTTCCCCAGCCCCGATAACCCCTGCACCCCTTATCTGGAGCCTGGAACCCCCTGAACCCCCATTCCCGGGCACGGAAACCCCCCTGAACCCCCATTTCTGGGCACTGGAACCCCCTGAACCCCCATTCCCGGGCACGGAAACCCCCCTGAACCCACATTTTTGGGCACTGGAATCCCCGTGAACCCCCATTCCCGGGCACGGAAACTCCCCTGAACTCCCATTTCTGGGCACTGGGACTGCTTGAACCCCAAAACCCGGGAAGGGAACTCCCCTGAACCCCCATTCCTGGGCACCAGGACCCCCGTGCACCCCCATATCCATGTCTGGAACCCTCCCAAACCCTCCATTCTCATGCACCGGGACCCCCGCGCACCCCCTTATCCAGCACAGGGACCCCCCTGCACCCCCTTATCCTGCACCAATGCCCCCCCCATGCCCCCCCTTTTTCCGGCCCTCCCCGTCTCGGACACCCCAGCCCCCGCTTTTCCTTGAGCCCGGCACCCCCTGGACCCCCACTCCTGCCTTCCCCAGCCCCCACCCACCACCTTCCTCAACACCGGGACCCCGTGCACCCCCTTTACCTGGGCACAGGGACCCCCTGGAGCCCCCATTGCCCTCACCCCCCTTTCCTTGACCTGGGACCCCCTGAACCTCAGTTCCTGGGCATGGGGACCCTGGGCATGGGGACCCCCTGCACCCCCTTATCCGGGACTGGGACCCCCCTGCACCGCTCCCCGGCCCTCCCGCCCTTCCCAGACCCCAGACCCGCCCTTTTCCTTCACCTTTGCACCCCCAGATCTCCCAAATTTCCGTGTCCCCCCCAGTTCTTTGCTCCCTCCGCTTTCTTAAGGGGGTCCCAAGGGGTCCCAGGTGGTTCTCAGAGGGCTCCAGGACGCTCGCAGCAGGGATCCAGAGGAATTCTCTGGAATTTCCCCGTCCCCTCCTCCCCCCGCCCTCTCCGGTCCCTTTCGCTTCCGCGTCCCAACCTGCGAGACCGGGATCTGCCCGGCGACCGGTGACGTCACTGACAGTTCGGGCTGCCATTGGCGAACAGGAAATAGCGGGACCAATGGCGGGGCCGGAGGCTGCTCTGGGGGCGGGACCAGAGCTGGGGCGGGGCCAGGGCTGTGGCCGGGGCTGCAGCGGAGCAGCGCCATGGCTCCAGCGCTGTGGCTGGGGGTGCTCTTGGGGCTCCTGGGGCTCCTGGGGGACCCGGGGGGCGCGACGAAAGGTGAGTGGGAACCCCGAAACCGGGAACCCCTGAACTTTCATTTCCGGGCTCCGGGACCCTCCTGAACTTCTATTACCGGGCAGGGGAACTCCCCCGAACCCCCATTTTTAGTCCACTGACCCCTCTCAATCCCATTCGCCAGCACCGGGACCCCCCTGTACCCCCTTATCTGCCATCGGGACCACCCTGGACTGCCATTCCTGGGCAGAGAAACCCCCCTGAACCACCACTCCCGGGCATTAGAATCCACTGAGCCCCCATTCCTGAGCACCGGGACCCACTTGAGCGCCCATTTCCGGGCAGCGGGACCCCCCTGAACCGCCGCTCTCGGGCATCAGAATCCACTGAGCTCCCATTCCTGAGCACTGGGACCTCCTTGAGCGCCCATTTCCGGGCACCGGGACCGCGCTGTACCCCCTTATCTGTCACCGGGACTCCCCTGAACCGCCATTTCCGGGCACCGGGACCCACTTGAACCCTGAATTCCGTGAAGAGAATCCCCTGAACCCCCATTCCTGGGCACTGGGACACCCCTGAATCTCAGTTTCCTGACACCGGGATCCCCCTGCACCCCCTTATCCGGGACTGGAATACCCCCGCACCCCTGTCAGTGCTCGCGGACCCCCCTGCTCCCCCTTTTCGGGCATTCCGCTTTTCCCAGACCCCAGACGTGCCCTTTTCCGTGACCTTTGGACCCCCCAGATCTCCCAGCTTTCCGTGTTTCCCCTGTTTTCCACTCCTGCTGCTTCCCGAAATGGGGTCCCAGAGGGTCCTGGGGGTTCCAGGGGGGTCGCAGCGGGGATCCAGAGGGATCCAGATGAACTCCCTGGAATTCCCCCTTTCCCCTGTCCCATCCCCCCACGTCTCCTCGATCTCCCAAGCTGCATCCCCGGGATCCACCCGCCTCTCCCAGACCCAGACCCCCCCTTTCCTGAGACCCAGGGACCCCCTAGACCCCCATTCCTGCCTTTCCCAGCTCCCAGACCGCCCTTCCCTCAACACTGGGGACCTCTGGATCTCCTTTTTTGGGCACAGGGACCCCCTGGATCCCCCATCCTGGCTCTCCCAGTCCCTTCCTTGAACCTTAGACCCTTCCCGGCTCTCCTGGTTCCACTTCCTGACCTTTGGATGCCCCCAGACCCCCCAGTCTCTGCATGCCCCCAGTTCTTCACCCCCTGTGCGGATCCAGGGATCCAGAATCCAGGGGGATTCTGGGCCCTGGGACCCCCCATAATTTCCAGTTCTGGGCACTGCGACCCCCCTGCACCTCCTTATCCAGTACCAATCCCCCCCCCCTGCACCTCCTCTCCCATCCATCCTGCCTTCCCCAGTTCTCAGACCTCCCTTTTCCTTGTCTCTGAGACCCCCTGGACCCCCATTCCTGCTTTTCTCAGCCCCCAGCCCCCCCTTTCCTCTGCATCAAGGACCCCCAAGCCTCCTATTCCCAGGCCTCCCCACTTTGTGACCACTCTTTCCTTGGCACTGGGGACCCCTGGTCTCCCTTTCCTGGGCACAGGGATCCCCTGGAACCCCTGTCCTGCCTCTCGTAGTCTCTGCACCCTCCCTTCCATAACCCTGGAACCCCCTGAGCCCCCATTCCTGGACACCGGGACCCCCCTGCACACCCTTTCCTGTCCATCCCACCTCTCCCACCCCTGCACACCCTTTCCTTGGCCCCAGGATCCCCAAACCCCTTCCCAGCTCTCCCAGTCCCCCTTTCATTGATCCATGACCCCCTCAACCCCCCAAATCTCCGTGTCACCGCAGTTCTCCACTCCTTGCATTACCTGCAAGTGGCGGTGTCAGAGCCCAGCCCGGGGGTCCCCGAGTTCATGGAAATGGGGTTCGTGGATGGGATCCCCTTCATGCGCTACAACAGCGAGCGGGGCCGGGCGGAGTCACTGACACAGTGGATAAAGGATGGAGCTGAGCCAGGATATTGGGATAGTGTGACCCAGATTGCTATGAGGAACCAGCACGTCAATGCCAGGAACCTGGAGACATTGCGGGAGCGGTACAACCAGAGCGGGGGTGAGTGGGGATCTGTGGGGCTGGGATGGGATCTGTGGGGCTGGGATTGGATTCATGGGGCTGGGTTGGGAACTGTGGGGCTGGGATGGGAACTCTAGGGCTGGGATGGGATCCATGGTTTTGGAATAGGATCTGTGGGGCTGGAATGGGATCTGTAGGGTTGGGATGAGGATCCATGGGGCTGGGATGGGATCTATAGGTCTCCAGTGTGGATTCACAGGGCTCCAAGGGGCTGAAGTGGGGATCCATTATGCTGGGATGAGATGTTTTGTGATTCACAGGTTGGGATGTGGATCCATGGGGCTGGGATGGGAACTGTGGGGTTGGGTTGGGATCCATGGGGTTTGGGATGAGGATCCGCGGGGCTCCAAGGGGCTGGGATGAGGCTCTGTGGGTCTCCATCAGACTCTGGGGCTCCATGGGGCTGGAATGGGGCTTTCTGAGGCTGGAACACAATTCCATGGGTCTCTGTGGGTAAAATCCCCCCAGGTCTCCACACAAATTTGATAGTTCGTGGCTGCGACCTCCTGTCTGATGGGAGCATCCGTGGATCTGAGCGGCACAGCTATGATGGGCGGGATTTCATCTCCTTTGACCCGGAATTCGGGAGATTCGTGGCGGCCGACAGCGCTGCTGAGATCACCAGGAGGCGCTGGGAGCAGGAACAGGAGGCTGAGAGGTTGACGAATTACCTGAAGCACGTCTGCCCAGAATGGCTCTGGAAATACGTCGGATACGGGCAGAAAGAGCTGGAGCGCAAAGGTGGGAGCATAATTCCTGTGGGAATGGAGCACTTTGGAATACAGTAATTCCTGTGGGAATTCCATGGGCAGATCTCATCCCCATCCTATTCCTGTGGGAATTCCATGGGTAGAGCTCACCCCCGTCCCATTCCCATGGAATTCCATTGGCAGATGTCACTCTCATCCCATTCCATGGAATTCCATTGGTAGATCTCACTCTCATCCCATTGCAGTGGGAATTTCATAGGTAGAACTCACCCCAATCCCATTCCAATGGGAATTCCATGGATGTCACTCACTATTATCCCATTCCAGAGCCCCCTGATGTCCACGTGTCCAGAAAAGAAGAACATGGGACGCTGATCCTGTCCTGCCACGTGTACGGATTCTACCCCAACACCATCGCAGTCAACTGGATGAAGGGGGGTGAAACCTTGGATCAGGGGATGGAGCGGGGCGGGATCGTTCCCAACAGCGACGGCACCTTCCACACCTGGGCCAGGATCCAGGTGCTGCTGGAGGAGTGGGAGCAGTACCGGTGCAGGGTGGATCATCCCGGAATGCTGGAGCCTGGGATCTTCACTTGGGGTGAGGCTTGGAATGTGGGAATTGGGAATTTGGAATTCCCAAATGGGGATTCCCCTCCCCTTTCTCACTACCCTGTGTTTCCCAGAGCCGACATCTGGCGGAAATCTCACTGTGGTGGTCACTGTGTCCGTCATCGCTGCCATCCTCATCCTCACTGTCCTCATTGGATTCGGTGTCTGGAAGCTCCAATCCGGTAACACACGGGATGGGGGTTGGGAAGAGGCATGGATCCACCCGGCACCGTTCCTGGGAATCCTGTGCCACTGATGCTGATCCCACTTTGTTTCCGTAGGGAAGAGGGACAGGAGTGGATACAACGTGGCAGCTGGTGAGTTCCAGTGGCGGATCCAGTTTTGGATCCCCTTTTTGTGGATCCCAGGATGGATCCTGGGGTTAATCCCAGTGTGTGAGCCATGCTGGAATTTCATGGATCTTCTCTTTCTGCAGGAAAGGACGTGGGAAGGAATGGCTTGACCACAGGTATGGAGCAGGATCAGGGTAGGATTCCAGAGCGGGATCGGGGCAGGATGGACGAACTGGGATCAGGGAAGAATTCTGGGTCACAGCAGGGGTCCAGAGTGGGATCAGGGGGAATTGTAGAGGGCTATTGGGGCTGGATTCTGGAGCGGGATCAGGAAGGATGGATGGAGCAGGACTGGGGCAGGAGTGATGGAGTGGGATCAGGGCTGGATTCCAGACAAGAATCAGGTGGGATGGAATGGAGCAGGATCAGGTTTGGATTCCAGAGAAGGATTGGGGTGGGATGAGGTGGGATGGATGGAGCAGAATGGATGGAGTAGGATTGCAGCAGGATTGGGGTGGAATCACATGGATTCTGGAGCAGCTCCTGCTCTCCAAAGACTCCAGACAAGTCCATCCTGTGGAATGAGGACAGGGACAGGGTGACACCATGACCCTCTCTCATCCTGGCAGTAATCACCACCTGAGCGATCCACGGAGCTGGATCCGGCTCCTGAAGAGGGTCCCACGGAGAGCTGGCTGAGTAACGACAATCACACCCATATGGCTACATGCCGTTCTACAAATTTTATTAACAAACTTATCGTACTTACACTTCTATGCTTTGTTCACACGGCAGTTATCTAACACTCATTGGTGATGCCGTTGAGCAGGATGGGAACAGAGAACTCCAGATCAGAAGCCTAAGAAAATGAACTCTGTCCTTTATTTCAAATGTACCGCTCTATATATAGAGAACATCAAGACTAATTTCATTGGTCGTAGAGTAAAAATATCCCACACCATTGGTGGGCAGTGAATGACACACACTGGCAGAACATATCTATAAACAATGTGAATAACAAGATAGATTAGAGAATTATTTACATTCTTTCCCAGCTGCTTCCCAGGCTCTCACCTGGTTAGAAAACCTTTCTCTCTGACTGAGCTGAGAATATCCATACATTGGCTGACTGGCTGCAATCACGTGTACATGTTACTTGTTGATTGGCTGTCATGCTGCAAGCGCTTGGTCAGGGTTTGCCAACATAGCGGTTCTCATATCCTGCACAGTGTCTAGCTTTGTACTTGTACAATGGTCCATTTTTCCTTATTTTGCTTGTTCAAGGATGGTCCAAGATTGTTACAGTAACTTTGTAATCTGCAGGCCAGGGTTGTCCAGTCCCTGCAAAGGCATAGCATGTCCCTGTTCTGCAAGAAATTCCTCTACAGGCTCCTTCCCTCTTCTTGGGAAAGTCAAGAGCTGCCAGCAGAGCTCATCCGGATGCTCCCACCCACCCACCTCACAGCTCTTGCTAAGGGATCAGTTTCCTGTTTACCAATGTTTTAAAGCCAAGAACCACAAATATTCACAATGCTTTAGTTTCAGTGTGAAATTATCCTGAATGGGGCAATAAATCCGGGTTCCCTCCTCCAGTGTCTGGCAGTTCATCTCTGGGAGCCAGGAATGGGAAAGGGGTCACTGGGGACAGAGATGGAGACACTGGGAGCAGGGATGGGGACACCAGGAACTGGGATGGGGCAGCAGGAATAGGATGGGAACATCAGGAGCCACACCCAGCTCCATCCCCTGGGATTTATTTCCTGCTCCATGTCTCATGTCCGAGGTGTCCCCAGGAGGGTTTGGCTGCGTCAGGTTCCTGGAGGGGCAGTGTGATGGGGGGAGGAGTCAGACCAGGCCTCATTGTCCTCAGTGGTCCTTGAGTATCCCAAAATCGGGGCTCAGAATCTCAGAGAGTTTCCCTGGCCATGACCATGGCCATGACACAAGCACGAGATGGCTGTGAGAGTGACCATGAGTGACACAACCCTGAGATGACCATGACCATGAAGTGACCATGACCGTGGGATGACCATGAGATGACCATGACCATGAGATGGCCATGACAATGACTCAGCTCTGATCCTGACATGACCATGATATGATGGTAGCCATGAATTGACCATGAGATGACCATGACAATGACTGTGACCATGACACAACCATGACCATGACCATGATGATGTGATGACCATGACTGTGACTATGTCCATGAGATGATCATGACTGTGGCAGCACATTTTTCTCTCTCTCAGGATTTTTCATAGAGGTGCACAGAGAGAAAGAAAGAGAAAACAATTTCTATTTCTGCTCCTTGTTTTTCTCATGTGGAATGTGCTTGGAGAATTGTTTACCTGAGGTGATTTGTAGCAGTCAGAGGCCCTGCAAGGCCTCCATGGCGGTCACTAGCCTAAGATAAGAAATGCAGAGTCATGATGAGTGGAACAGAGTGGTCTCTCTTCCGCACATCAGACCCCTGTTACCTCTCTGTAAGGCTATAGGTCATATTCTCCTCGACCTCAGCCGTAGGACAAATCCTGATCCCTCAACAGCCTATATAAACCCATACCTTTGCCCTGTTCAGACGGAAGAGCTGTCACTGGAACCCTTTGCAGAAGCTGCCGATAAAGGCATCTCCACAGAACTCCACACAGCCTTCACCTCTCTCCATCCCTGCATCTGCTGAGGCACTTTGCGAGCACAGAGCTGAAATCACTAAGAGCTGAAATCACTAAGAGCTGAAATCACTCCACAAGTGCTCGCAAAGTAGCCAGCGGCTCGGAGCTAGCCAGGGGGTCCAGACAGGCTGTGCTTCATCCAGGACACCTACGGCGGCTGCTGCCCCGGGGGCCAGACAGACCCTCGGGACTCCAAGCTGTGATAGTGATTGCTTGATTGGATTCTGGTGAGGATTGTTTGAGCCTGGTGGCCAACCAGGTCCACCTGTGTCTGGATTCTCGAGAACAGGGTCACAAGTTGTGAGTAGTTCGATATGATAGTTAGAGAAAGTAGGTCTGTAGTTTTAGTATCTTCCTTTATATAGTATATTAATGCATTATAGCATAGTTATAATAAAGAAATCATTCAGCCTTCTGAAATGGAGTCAGACATCATTTCTTCCCATTGAGTTTGCCTGCATTTTACAATACATGACCATAAGAGGACTGTGACACAGCCATGAGCATCAGATTGTGACCATGAGAGGACCATGAGCATGAGATGATTGTGATCAGGAGGCAACCATGAACATGAGATGTTGGTGCTCAGGAAATTACAATGACCATGACCATGACATGAGTTGACCACAAGATGACCATGACCATTTCATGATCATGACACAGCCATGAGGTGATCAAGGTCATGAGGTGACCATGACTTAACTATGGCCATGGGGCCATAAAGACCATGAGATGAGCAAGAGATGACCATGGCCATGATACGATAATGACCATGAGATGACCATAACAATGAGACAACCATGAGCATGAGATGATTGTGACCAAGAGATGACCACAACACAACGATGGTCATGAGACCATTGTGACCATGACCATGAGGTGACCATGATGTGATCATGAGATGACCATGACCATGTGATGACCATGACCGTGAGATAACCACAACCATGACAGGATCAAGACCATGACATGATAGTGACCATGAGATGACCATGACCATGCAATGACCATGACACAACCATGACCTTGAGATGACCGTGACCATATGATGAGCATGACCATGATATGAACTTGGCAGAACTATGACCATGACTGTGAACATGACCATGAGATGATGGTGATCAGGAAATGATCATCACCATGAGATGCCATGAGATGACTGTGACTATGAGATGACCATGACCGTGAGATAACCACGACCATGACATGACAGTGACCAAGAGATGACCATGAGATGACAACAACACACCATGGCCATGTGTGATTATGATCGTAAGGTAACTGTGATATGACCATGAGATGACCATGGCCATCAAATGATGGTGATCAGGAAATGGCTGTGACCATGAGATGACCATGACCATAACACAACCACAGCCATGAGATGACCATGAAATGAGTGTGACCATAAGTTGACCATGAGACGATCATGAGATGACCATGACCATGATGTGTTTGTGATCATGAGATGACCTTGAGCATGAAATGGCCGTGATGTGATCATGATCATGAGATGACCATAACAATGAGCATGAGATGATCATGACTATGACCATGCAATGACCCTGACTGTGACTATGACACAGCCATGATCATGAGATGACCATAACAATGAGCATGAGATGACCATGACTATGACCATGCAATGACCCTGACTGTGACTATGACACAGCCATGATCATGAGATGACCATTACAATGAGATGAACATGAATGTGAGAGTACTGTGAGCATGTGATGACTGTGACCAAGAGATGACCGCAAGATGACCATGCTCATGAGATCATTGTGTCCATGAGATGACTGAGAGGATGAGATTATGACTATCAGGAAATGACCATGACCATGCAAGGGCCATGAGATGACTGTGATCATGAGATAGCCACGACCCAAACACACTCGAGAGAGGATCATGACAAGATTGTGGCAAATGAGTTGAACATGAGATGATCATAAAATGACCATGACCATGCAATGACCATGACTGCAACCATGACACAACCATGACCATGGGATGACCATTACAATGAGATAAACATGACTGTGAGATGACCATGAGCATTTGATGATTGTGACCAAGAGATGACCATGAGATGATCACAACACATCATGGCCATGTGTGATCATGATCATGAGGTGACTGTGAGATAGCCATTACAGTGAGATAACCATGAGCTTAAGATGATGGTCATCAGGAAATGACTATCACTCTGAGATGGCCATGACACAACCATGATCATAAGATGATCATTACAGTGAGATGACCATGAATGTGACCATGACACGACCATGAGCATGAGACGATTGTGACCAAGACATGATCACAATGCAACCATGGCCATGTGGTGATCTAGGCCATGAGAATGATGCCTTAAGTTTCAGCTTTCATATTTTCAAGATTCTGTACTGTGTTAGTATATAACCCTTAACTCCATATAAAGTGTTAGCAAGTTCTCTTGTGATTGACAGCAGGGCTGGGGGGACACACGACCCCCCCAAAATCAGTGCAGGGATGGAGTGGGGGGTCCCGGCCAGGCCCAAGGCCATGGGGAGGGGCTGTGGCTGCCGGCGGCTCAGGAGCTCTGTGGGCAGAGAAAAGGGGGTGACACTGAGCTGGGGGGCCCTGGGGGGAGGACACACGCTCCGGGGGAGAGGGGACACAACCCCCGGGACACCCCCCTTCACCTTCTTACAAAGGTAGAAGCCGAGCCTCAGTGCCAGGAAGACAAAGCCCAACACCGAGCCCCTGATCCTGTCAGCATCTTGCTGCGGGCGGCGTCTGGCGGCATCTCTGGGGAGTCTGCAGGGGTCAGGACCCCCAAAACCTTTCACAGACACCCCAAGCTCTTCCAAGCACCTTCCCAGTTGCTTCCAGGCCATCCAGAACCACCTGAAACCTCCTCCCAATCCCTTCCCAGCCACCCCAGGACCCACCAAAGCCCCTCCTGTCCCTCTCAGGATCCCATAACCCCCTCCCAGTTACCCTGACCGCCCCATGACCTCCAAACCCTCTCCCAGTCCCTTCTCAGCCCCACCAGAATTCAACCAAGTCTCTTCCCAGCACAACCAACCTCATCCCAGCCCCCACTTTCCCATCCCTGATCTCCTGCTGGCCCTGGAACCACCTCAGCTGGATGTGGTCAGGCTAGAAATCCATCACAGAGCAGAGCAGGTGGCCGGGGCCGGGCTGGGAGCTCGAGGGCACCAGTGAGATGGACACAGTGGGATGGGCACTGGGAGAGTTTGGGGACACTGGGATCAGCTGGGGGGAACTGGGAGAGAGAAGGGAGGGGTGGTGTGGGCTTCCAGAGTGACTGGAAAAATGGATTGGGAGGGACTTGGAATGGACTGGGAGGGACTGGGGTGGCACTGAGAGAAATGGGAAGGGATGGGGGGGCACTGGGAGGTCTAGGAGTGAACTGGGAATGAACTGGGAACAAACTGGGAATGGACTGGGAAGGAGTAGGAGGGACTGGGGCGGCACTGGGGGGAACTGGGAATGAAGTGCGCGGCACTGGGAGGCCGAGTCCAGAGCGGGGCACTCGGCGCTGCGGATCGGCCTGGCAACTGATGAGTCATCAGAGACACGCGCTCTGATTGGCTGAGAGGCGGTAGCACCACGCTAGGCTGAGATGGACAGCCGGGAGGCACTGGCAGAGACTGGGACGGACTGGGAGAGCCACGGGGGTCAGTGGCAGGGACAGGCGGCCCCGGGGATGGGCACAAGGAGGGCTGAGGGCTCTGGGGCGATTCCCAGGGAGGTTTTGAGGGGCTCCAGGGTCATTGCCAGAACAGGGCCCGAGGGGACGCGCTCTGCCCCACGCTCACCTCGGGGCTCCATGATGAACGCGATAAGACACTCGTAGTTGTGTCGGCAGTACCAGTCCACCTCAGTTCGTTTGTTCTCCAGTCTAGCCGGGTCGCTGTTCCAGTACCGGGCCACCTTTTCCCCATCGGGGGTGTCCCCCACGTACAGCCCCACGTCGCTGTCGAAGAGTGCGTACTGCTCCCGGTTGTAGATCATCGCGAACCTCACCTTCTCCGTGCCGTTAATGAAGTGACACTCGGCAGCCGGGGGGCTCCCAGCACCACCAGTGCTACCAGTACGGCCCCAGCTGCCGCCACTCGCCCCATGGCCAGCGCCGGGCAGGGGCCGCCAGCCCCAAAGCGGCCGCGCTGCGCTGGGAGCACCAGTCCGGAGCAGCGCGGGCTCAGCAGCGCCGCGCGCTCTCATTGGCTCCGAGCACTTTTGGGTACCGATTTCCGAGGCTCTGCCACACAACAGATGACTCATCAAATCTTCGCGCTCTCATTGGATGCGGCGCGTTTTGGCTGTGTTTTGATTGGCTGAGGGGTTTCTGGGACGCTGCAGCCCCGGTGGGGCTTTTCCAGGGAGGGGGAGCCTTGGGGCGCTGGGCAGGTGGGAGCTCAGGTGTGCCCAGAAATGTGTGCCCAGGTGCGCGGGGTCTCAGGGGTGCCCGTGGCGAGGGGTGGCGCTGGCCCGATGCCAGGCACCCCCCGGAGCCATTTTGTCCCAGCCCCCTGCAGCCGCACAGGGACAGAAAATGGAACCGAGGGTTCCTGGCTGGGGACAAGGAGCGGGAGAAATCCCTCAGCAAATCCGGCACGGGCACAACAACCCGGCCTGGGCACAAGGAGGGAATTTATTACCAACCAAACCACAGCAGCACAAGGAGAGGGGAAAGAAATCTCTCCAACACCTTCCCCTCACCCAACGGGGATCACCCAGAATGGGGTCACCAGGGCTCTGCCCAACGGGGATCACTGGGGATCCAACGCGGATCCTCCCACGGGGGATGGAGCTGGAGCAGCACACAAAGCTCTTCCTGTACTCAGGACACTCACAGGGCCTCTCCCTAGTGTGGAAGTGCTGCTGAGTGACGATCTCTGAATTCCACATGAAGCTCTTCTGACATTCCAAGCACTCGCAGGGCCGTTCCCCAGTGAGGATCCTGTGGTGTTTGGTGAGGTCGGAGGTCCCACTGAAGCTCTTCCCACACTCCCCACACTCACAGGGCCTGTCCCCAGTGTGGGTGTTCTGGTGTTCCATCAGGGTGGAGCTGCAGGTGAAACCCTTCCCACATTCCAAGCACTTGTGTGGCTTCTCCCTGCCATGAGCCTTCTCCACCAGCTCCGAGCTCTGGCTGAATCTCTAGCCACCTTCCTGGCTCAGGGGGGCTCTTTCCTCCCTGCAGCTCCCTGGGCTGGGTTTGCAGCCCCTCCTCCTGCAGGATCTCCGGGGCTTTTCCTCCTCCTCCAACCAGCCACACCCTGGGAATGACAAATCCTGCTTTGGGGAAAACCAAGGTGGGAGCGCCTTGGAGTAGAGGCTCTCCTCCTGCCCAAGTCCATCCCTAGAACTCAGTAGAAGTCTTGTGTCCATGGAAATCTCCACTCTATCAAGGTTCAGCCCAAAAAAAACTCTCCAAGGAGTTCCCTATTGCTGATCTCTCCATTTTTTAGGGTTCCAGAGGTTTCCTTTCCTTGGGATGATGGGGGTCCAGTGGCTCCCTTCTGTGGCATCCTGTTTAAGGATGATCCAGGGGCTTTTAGGGGTCCATGGTGTCCCTTCTCCCCTGACACCTGAGATCCCAGGATCCCAGGGGTCCCTCCTCTCCAGGCTCCCCCCCTTTCCAGCCATCCGGGGGTCCCCCAGCTCCAGGATCGCCCCCCTCTGCTCTTCCCACTCTGGGGTTCCCAGGGGTTCCCCTCCTCTGCTCCCCCGGGGGTCCCCAGGACCAATTCCTCCCCCTGGTGACACTGGGTGAAATGAACAGGGCTAATGCCTTTATTAATGTTCAGCTCGTTATTAAAAATATCAGCTGGAGCGGGGGGGCTCAACACAGAGCTCACCCCCGCAGTTGTGAGCTCTCAGTTCTTAGATGGCCGAAAGGAAGGAGGCGTGCAGAGTCTGTCACTGGAGTCCACAGCAGCAGCTGTCCCTTCTTCTTTCCTTGTAGCACACCGGTGGCCAGAGGGCGACGAGACCTGACGTTCAGAGTCTGTTGCTGAAGTCCAGAATAACAGCTGTCCCCACTCCTTCCCTGGTGGCAGCACTCTCTGTCTTTCTGTCTCCCTGCTTCTCACAGCCTAACCTAGTCTATTCTTTTTTAGGTGATGGTGACGGGTAAAAGTCAGTCTTTTTGGGGGATGTGTTTCCCTCTTCCTCAGCTAGGGCATTTGTCTAGACCCCTCTACTGTGTTCAGTTTTTGATTTAGGGTCGTCTTTATCTCCTAAAAATACTCCCATGATCCTAAGGGTTTTTATTTGTATGTTAGTCCCAGAAGGGCAGTGGGGGGGGGGGGGGGGTGAGAGGCCAGTTCTCTCCAGGTAGTTTAGAGAAAACAAACAGAGCAATTAGCTAATTAACATTTCAATATCAGTATATAGCTAGAGTTAGTAGGGTTTTTTAGTGTTGCCATGGGAACTAAGAAGGCCCTGCCCGCGTCTCTGGGGAACACGTGGAAACTGCTCATTACACTGGGCAACTGCCACATGGACCCCCAAAGATCCCCCCCAAGAAGCTCAGAATTAGGGTCCTGCAAGATCCAAACCAACACACCCACAGAGAAAAAAACCTCCTAGGGTTTATTTGGGCCTCCCAGATGACATTTGGGGCTCAATTCCACAATCTGCAAGCTCCAAACACATCCCAATAAAAAAATCCTCTCAGGGACCCCCTGATAGATTTAGTATGAGCTTCCCCTCCTCGCTCACCTGCAGGATGAGGTGGGGGCGATGGTTCCGGGGCCAAGGCTGCTGTGGCCACAGGGGGAACTGGAACCTCCTGTTTCTCCTCCTTTTCCTGCTCCTGCTCTTCCTGCTCCTCCATTTCCTCTCTCCCTCCTCCTCCTCCTTCCTAATCCCACCACCTCCCCAGTTCCTGCCTTCTCTATATTTAGAGTGGAGAACCTTGTTTGTTTTTAGAACGAGAACAAAGATCCCAGATGGAACACGGCTTGCTGGTTTTAGTCAGAAGTATCAGTGCCTAAAGGTTATGTTTCCCTTGCTCTGGTCACATCCTTGTTCCTCCTTAGTGTTCAGGCTGGGCTATGGGGTGTCCTTGTTTGCTGCATTTTCAGAGTTCCTCTTGGATCTTTGGGCCATAGGCTGTGCCCTGGGAGGGTTCTTTGTGCTCCTTTGTGACACAGGAGAACCTCCCAGGCAGTTTCCGCGAGAGCTGCTGCTGTGATGTCACAGGAACACTGCCACGTCCCCGTGGTGTTCCCGTTGCTGTGGGACACAGAGGCTTCAGTGCCCAGAGTGGCTGTGGGCACTGCTCCTTGCCAGAGGATCCTCCTGCCCGAGGCATTCTCAGCAGCCAGCCCACCCCTGACGGGTCTCCTTCTGTGCTTGCAGGGCTACAGTCAGCAGACGTGTGCAGCGCAGCCAAAGTGATCCAGCACGTGGTTGCTGCAGTTTGCAAGCTGCATTCTGTGGCTTATTTGGGGTATTTTTTAACCCACTTGGCACGTAAGTCGAGGTTTCCCCTCGGTGCTGTGGCTTTGGGCTTGCTGTGTGCTTTCTGTTCTTCCTCTGGACCTGAGTTGACTTTGTAACCAAATTGCCATGAAGACACCATTGGTTTGGGAGAGCTCCTGCCAGTAGCTGCAGCTGAAAAAGGGGGTGTCTGCAGCCAGCGGGGCGTGCACAGCATTTGCAATGAGCCCTGGGGGGTTCTGTTCCCTCAAGCGGGGAGTCAGTGGCAGCAGAGCCTGGAACTCCCTCCGTTTGCTGGTCCAGCCAAGAACTGACCCAGCCCAGTATTTTGTGCTGTTCTCTTGCTGTGTGAAGGGACTGTGGCTCCTGGAGGGACGCTGTGAAAGCAAAATGCTCTCTCGGGGTTGCCTTGCTCCGTGGCATTTCCCACCACAGGCACTTCTTTTCCTGACAGCATCTGGTTCATGTTCCCTCTTCCCTTGCAGGGCACCTCATGTGTGGATCCCGAGCAGCTCCTCCTTCGGTGAGTGGGAAAGGAACCTTTGGTGTTTGGAATTGTGCAACAAGTTGTGAGCTTGGCACGTGGCAGCCGAGTGCCAGCCTGGGAGGCAGAAGGAAAGTTCCTGTCAGTGTCCTTGTGGCAGCAAAGGGGTCCCTGGCAGTTTTCTCCTTTTCTGCTGAAGAGCTTTAGAAGAGCTGCAGGTCTGGTTTTGCAGGCAGAGGATTGCTTGCTGGCTTTAGCCATGGTGGAATATCGAATTCCCAACAATAAGTGGCAATGTTGACTTTAGCCCATTATTAGTTTGAACAGCTCCAAACCCAATTTCTGCTTAGTGCAGCTGGATGTGCAGCTGAGGATAAAGAAGGTGATAACTGAGACAGAACTTCCTGTCCTTCACGCTGCCTTCTGTCCACAGGGCACAAAAGCAGCACCAGCACCTCCTCTGGCTCCCTCTGCTTCCAAAGAGGAAGCCAAAGAGGAGGAAGAGAGCAGTGAGCTTCCCGCTGTTCTGGGGGACAATGTTGAACTTCCCTCAGTGCCGGGAGATGAGGGTGAACTTCCCGCTGTTCTGGGAGACGAGGGCAAACATCCCGCGGTGTGGGAATACAACGGCGAGGCTCCCGCGGTGGGGGACAAGGACAGTGGACATCTCCCAGCGTGGGACGAGGACGGTGGATGTCCCCTGGTGTGGGACGAGGATGGCCAGGCTCGCATGGTGTAGGACGAGGATGACGGACATCTCCTGGCATGGGACAAGGACAGAGGACATCCTTTGGCTTGGGAAGAGGAGGATGAACTTCTCCCAGCATGGGAAGTGGACAGTGAACGTCCCTTGGCTTGGAAAGATGATGGCGAACCTGCAGTGTTTTGGGAAGAGGACGGAGAACCTGCAGTGTTTTGGGAAGAGGATGGAGAACCTCCCTGTGCTTGGGAAGAGGATACTGAACCTCCCTCGGCTGTGGGATCCTGGGCTGAACATTCTGCCAGCAGCACAGCCCTGCAGCCAGAGGGGAGAGGGGAGTGGTGCCTGATGCAGCTGAGTACGTCTGCTCTGTTCCTGTGTGCCAGAGCAGGCTGCTGTGTGTGTGTCTCAGCATCAGCTGCACCCAGTGCTGCTCTGCAGCTGAATGTCCCAGGGCCATTGATTGTCCTTCCCCAGCTGAGACCAAGGGGCTGACGGCCCCAGGGAGGGGGGCTGCATTCTGGCTCTGCTGCAAGGCGGGGTCTCACTCTGGGAGGGAGCGTCTTCCACGTGGTTTCTTTCAGGGAACAGCGTGAGCCTGGCGAAACCTGCCGAGAAATACCTGGAAGTGGAGCAGATTGGCCAAGGGTAAGTGCACAGCAGTTACTTCTGCACAAGCAGGCCCAGGTGTTGTGCTGGTGCAGGATCTAGTGAGAAGTCAGGAGAGCTCCAAGCACCTCCAGACACTGGGGTACCATCCTGCTGTCTCTCAGTCCTGATCAGAACTGATAACTGTGCTCAGAAGGCACTGTCAAAGGCACCTGAGGCTGGAAGTGTCCTGCCTGCAGCAAGGAGCAGGAATGCAAGGAGGGCAGCGGTGTCTGTCAGAGCAGGACACACTGGCTTGGTCTTCATATCTAAAAGTGTGAATGCATCAGTGCTGGAGACTGAGGCCAAATTTATCTTCACCCCAGCCTCAGTCAGGAACACTTTTTAGCCGTTTTTCCATTCTGCCTTTCATCTTCAAAGGGTACCTCAAGGCCTAATTAGGGAGAGATCCTGCTTGGCCTCAGTTTGGGGTTTTAGTTCCACTTCAGCTGTTCAAAGAGAGAGAGGGATCGAAATGAGAAGATGGATGTCCAGAGCAAAGCTCTCTCCTAAACCCTGCAGTTGTGTTTGGCTCTGGGGTCAGTGACAGCCTGTGACAGGGACCACCTGAGCAATGGATGTGTGTGTTTGCTTTGTTGTGCAATCCCAACCAGAGCAGTTGCATCTGAAATCATGACCAAATCCCATAGAATTGCTAAAAGGTTCTCGGCTGTTTTGCACTGTTTTCACAGAACCAGAATTATCTCCTGCTTGCAAAATGTGTTTGAATAATAATAAGAGTGTTGAGGCCATTTGAGAAGACTGTAGGTGCAGAGAATGTTGTTAGAGTTTGGAGGCTGACAGCTGAGGGGCCATTTCTGCAGAGCTTGCAAGGCCAAATGTCTCAGGCCATGTGTTCTGTAAGCAGCCCCCAGCGAGCAGAGCAATGGGCTGTGGGAATGGCACTTGCTGAGCTCTGGTGTCCCATCCCAAGGCAGTTTGGCACAGCCCGGCTCCGTCGCTCCAAAAAGACTCGCTCCGTGTTTGCTGCGGCCTCCTGCCACAGACTCCTCCAGTTAAAGGTCTGCAATGTCCCTTCAGGCGGCCATAAAGAAAATGAGTCTCAGAGTGCAGAACAGGGAACGAGCTGTGAATGAGCTCCTGTTCCTGAAGGACAAGAAGAACCCCAACATTGTCAACTCTTTGGACAGGTGAGTGCTTCAGGCCTTATCCCATGCCCGGGCCCTGCCTTAACCTTTCCTGGCATCCAGAGTCTGTAGCCTGTTTTGAAAATGCCTGACCCACCCATATCTTCCCAAAACAACAGCCTGGCAGTTCGTTCCCTCCTTGTGCTTTCGTTGCTTTGGTTTGGTTTTTCCTTCAAGTTGACCCTGTTTTCTGTGTCTTACAACAAGTGCTGATAAACCACAGCAGAAATTATTTCCCTTGCCTTCTTCTTCCCAGCCCTTTTCCATTGCTGCAGGATGCCAGGAAGACCAGGTTCTTGTTTCCAGAAATGCCTCATTTGCCCATTTGTCACTGGCCTTGCCTGTTTCTGAAGGGACTTTCTGAAAGGTTTTCTGACCCCTTTTGTCCCAAGTGCTGCACGGCCTCCTCCTCTGGATAACCCTGGGAGTTGTGTTGCCTTGTTCTGGAGGGAATGGTGGAACTGATGAGTTCAGAAGCTGAACCAGCTGGGGGCCAGTGTTGTGGTTCCACATTGATCTGGGCTGTTGCTAAACTGCATTTTTCACCTGCTTGCCATCTAAGGCCTCTCCTTTCTCACAGGTGTTTCCTCCTTTAGACTGTGCAGATTCCAAGGGCTGTGCAGCCTGGCAGGAATGTCTCTCCATCTGATCCTGTCCTCACTGACAAGAGACCTGGAAACAAAACTCCACTCCAGGCTTTTCCATGTGGGAATTGAGCACTGCAGATTGGTCTCCATGCCATTGTTTTCCTCTTCCAGCTTCCTTGTTGACAGAGATCTCTGGCTGGTGATGGAATACATGGATGGAGGAACTTTGCAGGACGTTGTCAGACAGACATGCATGGCTGAAGGAGAGATGGCAGCTGTCAGTCGGGAGGTGAGGGATCCTGCTTGTGACTGCCATGCCTTGGACACGATGGTCCTTCCCAACAGGGCGTGAGAACAGGAGTGGCTCCATGCTCAGCGCTTTGTTTCTCTGTTGTCTTTATGAGCTGGAGAAGAAAGAGCCTCTGCAGTGAACGGCCTGCCAGCATCACTGCACTTCTACTCTGTTCTTGTTCTCTTTCCTGCTGTTGTGGTTCTCTCTGTCTGTTTTGGATTTGATGTGCTGTTCTCAGCTTTGCCTTGAACCGTTTGCCTGGAGCTTGTCTGCACTGCACTCCTGGCCTGTCACAGCAAAGTTGCTGCTGGCAGAATCCAAAACTGTCCTTTCTTGTGTGATATATTCTGGCCATTGGTTTTTACCCTCGTGTTTCTTCTTCTCTCTCAGTGTCTGAAGGGCCTGGATTTCCTCCATGGGAACCGGGTGATCCACAGAGATCTGAAGAGCTCCAACATCCTTCTGGGAATGGACGGCTCTGTCAAGCTGGGTGGGTGTTCCTGGCCAGGCACGGCGCTCCCGGGCTGCGGCTGTGGGGCTGCTTCCCAGTGACGGCCAGAGCCCCACAAGGGCTGCTGGGGGCACTGCCTGGCTCCTGCTGCCAGCTGAGAGCGGCTGCCCCTGCAGAGAGCTCAGGAGAGGAGCAGGCTGTCAGGAGTGCCTTTGCTCTGGGAATGGCCCTTCCAGAGGGGCAGGAGTTGGAATCTAAAGCTTCAAGGGAATCAGTAAAAGCAACTGCACAAAAGCTGAGGGTTTCTTTAAGGGTCCAGTTCCATCTGTCCTTGGCTACAGCCCTGAGGACTTTTCCAGCTGACTTCACTACTGCATTCTCAGACTGAGAGTGGGGAGTCTTTGTGCTTGGTTTCCTCATTCCAGCTGCCTTTGACAGTGTTTGTTTCTGTCCTCAGCTGATTTTGGCCTCTGCGCTCAGCTCAGCCCTGAGCAGGACCAGCGCAGCTCCATGGTGGGCACTGCTCACTGGATGGCCCCAGAAGTTGTCACCCGTTCTCCTTATGGCCCCAAGGTGGACATCTGGTCCTTTGGCATTGTGACCATCGAGATGGTGGAAGGAGAACCTCCTTACTTCAAGGAAACGAGAGCCATGGTTAGAGGCAAATTCTGCAGTGGTTGCAGAGGCCTGTGAGCACAGGGTGACCCTGCACTGGGAGCAGCAGCTGGAGGCTTCTGCCCATGGGGAAGGGAATTCCCAGAGGACTCCAGCCTCAGCACAGACGATTGTTCTGCAGTGTCCAGCAACAATTTGCTTTGGGATTTATGTTGTTGCAGCTCTTCTGGCCATGAGGATGACCTGAAAATGTGAAGCAAGTGCATCAGCTCTTTACAATGGCTGTGGCAACACCAGGGTTTGGGTTTTTTGGTTGGCATAGAAAAATGAGCTGTGAGCAGCATCTCTGCCAGGAAGGAGAGTGCCCCTGGGGCTGGGGCTGGGAACCCGGGCTCGATGTGAGCACTTGTGGGTGTGAAGGAAGCTGGCAGAGCGCTGAGTTTGCTTTTTCCTGCAGGCCCGTGCTCTGATCCAGCAGAACAGGACCCCGCAGCTGCAGGAGCCCTGGCGCCTGTCGGCTCTGCTGCGGGACTTCCTCGAGTGCAGCCTGGAGCCAGACGAGGAGCAGCGCTGGTCTGCCCAGGAGCTGCTGCAGGTGAATGCCAAGCGGCTGCAGGGGAAGCAGCAGCACCAGGGAGGGGTTTTCTTGTGGGGCCCCCTCCGAGAGTCTCCAGTCTCGCTGCTTTCCACATGCAAAGCAAGCAGAATCCTTGCCTGGTTTGGCTTGGCAGGGTCCTTTCGAGGTCATCTGCACCTGGTGCCCCACAACGAGCAGGGCCATCTTCAAGCAGGTCAGGTGGCTCAGAGCCCTGCCTGACCTGAGCTTGGATGTTTCCAGGGAGGAGGCACCTCCCACATCTCTGGGCACCTTCTGTCAGTGCTTCCCCACTCTCCTGGTTAAAAAATTCTGCCTTAGAGCTAATCTGAGCCCACTTCCCTCTCCTGAGTTTCAGACCATTTCCCTTTGTCCTGTTGTCACAGAGCCTGTGATGAATTTGACTCTGGAAAGTGACAGTTCATTTCTTTCTTTTTTATCCTTTGGGCAGCACCCATTTTTATCATCAGCCAAGCCTCTCTCCAGCCTGACCCCTCTGATCACTGCAGCAAAGCAACTGAGGGAGCAGCGGAGGAGATGAAGCACTGGAGGACAGCTTTTAGTTACAGTAGTTAGTAAGGACAACTAGTTAGTTATGGTAGTTAGCAGTGCTAGTTATGGTTATGGTAGTTAGGACAGCCTGTTTGTTATGGCTCTTATGACAGCCTGTTTGGTATGGCAGTTTTTTGAATAAAAACTCTCTTAAACCTCAACTCCCTTGAGGTGTGCCTTCCTTCTCCCTCTGTGACTCAGCTGCCCGGAGCAATGTGAGGGCAGAGTGGGCCCAGCCTCGCCCAGAGCTGAGCCCCAGCAGAGCCCTGGCAGAACCCAGAGCAGCCTCGGCATCTGCAGAGTCAGCCTGGAAGGAGGCGCTTGGAGCCTTCTCAGCTGTACCCAACTCTTGGTTACAAACTCTGTGTGGTGGAAAATGCCACTGGCTCTGCCAGAGGGCAGAAGGGGCCTGGGGAAGGCCCAAGTGCTCCATGCAAGGGAAAAAAACCTGCCCTGGGTTTGTTATAAAGAACTATGTAGTTGGTGGCTTTTGCTATTATGTCTTGACTTCTGCAAAATTTTCTTAATCAGAACGATTTTGATACAGCACAGTTTGTAATCACTTTTAACTGCTTTTGCTGTAGTATAATTTGTCAGCTTTTTGTGGCCAAGGCCCTGCCCCCTGTGTAGTTCATATCCTCAGAACATCATTCATGGATGATATTTTGGTTTGTGGACAGGGTGGAAAACATACATTATAGTTATGGCTTTTGCAAAATATTGAAGTGGAATATGGAAGCCCCAGAGATCCCACACCAGGAGGGGCTGCGAACCCAGCCTGGGGAGCTGTGAGGAGGTAAAACCCTCCCTGTGCCAGAAAGGGTGTGGGGAATGTGAGAAGAGCTTCAGGCAGAGCTCAGCCTATTCGTGGCGCCTCCAAAGACGGTGGTGCTGGATGCAGAGATCTCCATGCAGATCCATGGGTGTAATATATGATTTAAAATAAATTCGTGCTCAGGACTAAAAACCATACAGTATCTTTTTAAATGGAATCAAGTGAGGGGAAAGAGCAGTGTACACAAGATGAATTCCTATCTCAAAGGATGGTTATTCTGAAGGATTATTCTGTCTAGAAGATAAGCATTGGACCGATAAGATGAATATTCGTCACCAGAACAAGATATTGGAGAGGATTACCGTCTAACAAGATTTCAGCAATCAGAGTATTCCGAGAAAAACTCTGCACCAGAAAAGAACATGCATTAATTTGTGTAAAGGGGCTAGATCAATGAGAGGGAACAGGAAGACCCCCCAGGAACCTGGCTATGAGTGAAAACCATAGAAAAAAAAAAAAAGTGTGGAATCAGCACCTTGTGAACTGCCAGGGGCACGGAGCTGCAGAGCTTGAACCCAGCTCTGATTGCCTGGCTCGGCGCTGTTTTGCTTGTGGCTTTTCCAATTTTTACTTTGATTTGATTTAATAAATTCCTCTAATTATTAAATTGGCGGATTCATTTATAACAATGGGGCTGCAGAGATATCCCTGCAATCCAAGGAGCTGCAGAGATTCCCCCCGCAGATCCATGGGGATGCAGAGATCCCCCTGCAGCCCCTGGAGGAGCCAGGCTGGAGCACGGGGATGCCTGAGAGGAGGCTGTGAGCCCGTGGGCAGAGGGGCCCCCGCTGGAGCAGCCTGTCCTGGAAGGACTGAGCCCGTGGCACAGTGACCCACGCTGCAGCACTTGGAGGGGGGCTGTGCCCCAGGGGATGGACTCCGCTCGGAGAAGTTCCTGGACAAGTCTCCGGTGGGAGAGAGCGCAGGCTGCAGCAGGGGAACGACTCCTGTCCCTGAGCAGAGGGAGAAGGCACGGGGGATGAAGTGAGCATGGCCCCATTCCCTGTCTCCTGCCCTGCCAGGGGGAGGAGGTGCAGCTGGAAGGAGGGAGGCCTGGGGGAAAGCTGGATCCAAGGCTCTTCCTTGACTTCTCATTATCCTGCTCTGAGTTTTTGGAGTTTTCTGCCAGAAATTACTCCCCTCCCCCACTCACCCACAGAGCTTTGGGCACTTTTCCCTTTGGGGGGAAATCCAGGCGATGCAGTGATGCTCCTAATTAGGGGTAGAAGAAGAGAGGCTCGTGGGCTTGCCGCAGAGGCGGAGGCAGCGAAGGCGCAGGGCCGGGAAAGCCGTGTCGGGAGGTGAGGAGAAGTTTGTTTGTGTTTGCGCTGGATGCCGGCCCGGGCCCGGGCCCGTTCCAGGGCTGTTCCTCAGCTGCGGCTTTGCCCTCGCCCAGCCCGGGGGGCCCTGAGAGCGCGGGGCGAGGCGGTGCCGTGTGCAGAGCCCGCCCCTCGCTGCGATTGGCCGGCTGTGCCGTCAGTCGTGGTTGTGGCGCGCTGATTGGTGAGAGCGGGGCGAAGCACGGCCCCGCTGGCGGCCTGAGGGCGGCCCTGGCTGGGCAGCGGCGCCATTGGCGGAGCGTGTGTGCGGGCCCGGGAGCGGCGGCGGCGGCCGGAGGCCGGGGAGGCGGCATTGGCGGAGCTGGGAGGCGGCCCCGGCGCAGGTGGGAGCCGCGCTGGGTTCTGCGGGGGCTCGGGGCTCGCTGCGGGCGGAGGGGGCGGCAGGGGGCTGCGGCGGCTTGCTTGTGCCGTGTCCGGCCCGTGGTGGCCCTGGGCCGAGGGCGCTGCGGGAGCGGCTGCCCGCGCTCTCCTTCCCGCCGCTGCCTGGGCAGGAGCCGCTGCCGGAGCAGCGCTGCCTCGTCCCGCTTGCTGTGGCTAGGACAGAGGTGGCTGCCCCGTCACCAGGAGCGGGCGGGGAAATTCACGTCGCCGGAGGTTTCTGTGCCCAGAGGAGACCGAGGAGTCCTGTAAAAGTGACTTTATTGCTGAGCAGAGGGAGAGGCCGTGGGGCATTTGCCATGCGGTCTCTGCCGTTGTTGTAGTACGCAGCCTCCCTTTTTATGCTCCTTTTCCCGGCCGCATCTCCCTCTGCCTTTGCCCACTGGCTGAGGGATTCGGAAGGTTCCGACTTCCCGATGCGCCTCCTGCCTGTCCTCGTTAATGTGCACCCCTCCTTGTGTATAACATTCGATATTCGTGGCTCTGTTAAGTCTTAGTTCTTCTCGAAGTTCAGGAATTTAGCGGAACTTTGAGCAGCAGTCTGGGTCAATTTGTAACATTTATTGAAACTGATGTTTTTTCTCATTACTTCCTTATCTACAAGTCCCTGGCCCTATCTCCAGGCAGATTCAGTCATTGACTCTGTTTTGTTCTTCCCGGGTCCTCTTTGGTTTTGGGATTATTCTCAGTGATCTCATTCCCTGTCCTTTTCTAGCCGTTTCTGGATCAGGAGGCCTGGCTGCCACCTGCATCCCCTCGCTTACCTGCTGGATGAGCTGCACTCCCAAGGTGTGGAGCATGGTAAAAAGATGAGTTGCTGCAGCACATAAGAGGAGAAACAGCATTCGTTTAACCCATGGTCTGCCAGGGAACCACGAAACCGTGTCCCATTCCCGTCCTTTCCATGCTTGGACTAATAGATAAACTGCTCTCCTATTTACTTTGTTATCTTTTTCACCATTTTGTCATCATCTGGGCGGTCAGGAGCTGGAGCTGTCTGGTTCTTATTTCGAGGGCAGCTTGTAATCGAATGATGCCATTGAAATGATAAATGGGTTCTCTGTCACCTGGTATGAATTGGTTCGGGTTCCCAGGGGCTGGTGCATGGTGTGGTAGGATTTGTTCTGGTGGCCGTTCATCTTTTCCCCATTTTTGGGCGCTCCCTCAAGCCGGGGCTGCATCAATTGAGCACTTTTTAAAAATTACATCATCAAATACTTGAATTCCAACTGATTTCACTGAACTTGTTAGAGCAAAAACCCCAGTGCTCTGATACACCCTGTATAGCATAGACAGCACATGTTGGGGTGGGCACAGGGATGATGCCCCCCTTATTTTAGTGAAGTTTTCACAACATTCTCCATTTGCTGTTTTCCTTTGCAGCTTCACCAATTTCTGTTGCAGAGTCAGAGATCCTCACCATGGGCTCTGCCTTCAGCTGTGCCAATTGCATCTGTGCAAGCAGGCAGAGCTTGGGGTGAGGGGCAGAGGGAATCAACCCAATTCCTGCCCCAGGCAAGAAGAGCCGGGTACATTGTCCCCACTTTGCCGGCAGTGTTAATTTGCATTTCTAAAGCTCCTCTGCTGGCTGCCTGGAATGCAGCTTCTCTTCTAGGGCAGCCATCAGGTGACTCATACCGCAAAAGCCAGGGTTTGGAATTTTTTTTAATTTTTGGGGTTTTTCTGACCAGTGTTCTATTAACTGTTTGTCAGTTAAAAGGTCACCTTTATAGCCCTTGTCGTTTTTCAAATTGCAACCTATAGGTGAACAACAAAAAACCCATGCAAAAATTTTGCAATCTCCAAAGGCCACACAAACACATGCACAAAAAGAATCCAAAGCAATATATATTTTTTGACTTCTTCTGCTAATAATAAAAATTGAGTCTCACACCCCAGGCCCAAACCTTACTGACAATATGCAAGTAGGATTATTAAGAAAAAACATTCTCATGGTAGACTCTAATCCCAGGCAGCGCAGTGTGAGTGTAACTGAGACCCAGAGTGGAATTGTGCCGTTGTGTTCCCCAGCAGCTGCGGCAGTGCAGGCACAGAAAGCACTGAAGCTGCAGCAGTGGCAGCAAGGATTGGCCCCGGTGGCTAGAGATGCCAAAGGAGGGTGGGCAGGCGGAGGATTTGAGCAGAGGATGTGTGGGCAGGCCCAGGGGCTTGCCCCGCTGAGGAGCCCTGGCTGCTGCTGCGCTGCCTTCAGTGCAGGCTCAGTGGGGGCCTCCCATCCTCCTGCTGCAGGCGGGAAGTGCAAATCTCCGGGGCTTCAGAGCCCTGGAGCCGAGGCTGAGGGGTCCCCCCGTGTTCAGCTGTGCTGGCAGCTGTTTCTGGCCTCAGGGCCACTTGGCACGGGCCACGCCACTTGGCCACCAGTGGTGCTGCTTTTCAGTCCTTAGGCAGGGCCCGATGTCCTGCTTGGATGTTGGGAACAGCAAAGTGCCAAGGCAGTCTCCGTGCCAGCCCAGCTTCCTGTGGCAGAGACAGGATTCTGGCCACAGACTGCTTTAAATGTACATCCCTTATCTCCAGCCTGCACTAGGTGGAGAATTACCAGGGTAAGGAATTCCAGACATGAATTCCAAGGGGAGACAATTGAATATCGGCCCTGGGTCTGGCTCTTCTTCTTGCCAAATTTGGCCAAGGGCAAAAGCCGTACCCATGGCATCTTGGTTTACAGCCCTGACTCCTTCCCGGGGGCTGTTTGGGTGGGCTCTCCCCTGCCCAGGAGGGCAATGCCTCTGCCAGGTGCTTGTGGCCGACCCCGTCCCCTGGGTCCTGGGGCCCCCTTGGGCCCTGGGGTTGATCCCTGAGGGGCTGTAGGAACTGTGCCATGGCCTTTGCCTTCAGCTTGGCCTTTTGCTCACCCCTTCTTGCATTCAGCTGCTGTGCCTTTGTGCCCAAGTGCTCCAGGGCCTTCTTCTGCCACTCCTGCAGCCCCTCTCGCTGCCTGTGTGTCCTGGTTCAGGGCAAATTTGGGAGAGAGCCCCCAAAGGGGTTCCTCTAGAAAGCAGAATCAATCGGCCCCTCCCCCCAACTGGTTTGGGACAAAATACTTCCTTGGAGAAAATTGGAAAAAAACTGTTTTTTTAAACAAGCAAACCTAAGCAATATTAAAGAATAAAACTTATTGCCACTCCAAGAGAGAGACCAACTCAGAAAATTCCCCCCCAGGCTGCAGCTCGGGTCACTCAGTCTCTTATCAGTCCCTCCAGTGCTGGAAATGCCACGGCCCAGGCCCGGCCTGCTGGGTCACAGGTGCGAGCTGCTGCTGATCTCTTCTGGGTGTTCAGTCCAGAGCAGGTGTGAGCAGGTCCAAAAAAAAAGGAAAAAGCCACAGTCCAGGGAAGTTCTTTGCCCCAGCTAGCTATAACTAACTAAAAAGCAAAGGAGAGCTCTGTCTCGCTGTCCGTCTGTCTGCAGACAATGCAGTCCAGCAGCAGGAATGTGGAGAAGTGAGTGTAGTTCTTGAAAACAAACTCTGTGCTTTCTCTCTCCCCCCCTTCACTCTTGGAATAAGTCTTAAACCCAAACCAAATTCTTAAGACAAAATCTGATCCTTCCATGTACAATCTGCATTTCCCAGCTGTTCCTTTGTTTTCCTCCTTGTGCTCAGGGTCCCCTCCAGAGCCCGTATGGCAGAGCCGGTCCCTGTCCTGCCGCAGTGTCCAAAGGCGGCCCCCCCGGCGGGCAGGGCCGGCAGCTCCCCGGGGCCGGGCAGCGGCCGGGGCGTCCCGCAGCCTCCTGGGGGCCGGGGGCCAGTGCCAGCCCTGCCCGGGGCTGGTGGGGTCAGGCAGCGCCCGGTGCTGAGCCCCGGCTGCCCCACAGCCCCGGCCCGGCCCCGCAGCTCCCCACAGGCCCCCAGCCCATGCTCCCGGTCCCGCAGCTCTGCACCCGATGCTGCTGCTGCCCACCGCAGAGAAACCCCCTGACATCCTGACCTCCTCCTTTTCCTGTCCTAGAAACTGGGAATTCAAAGTATCAGCTGGCAAATTTTCAGGCCCTGCTGAAAAACATGCCAATCTTCAGTATTTTTCTCCTCCTCCTCTTTTCCATCATCCTTTTTCTTACCACATAGATTGCTCCTGCTGCTTCTTGCCTTCACCATATTGCTGCACACTCCCCTTCACCCGATCCCTTCCCAGCACACCAACACCATCCATCTCCTGTTGTCCAAATCCCTTCTCCACTTCCCTTATTGCCCCCCTGGGTGTCCATGTCCTTAATTACCTCTGGGAGAATGTGCAAACTACCTCAACATTCTCCCAGGGGGCCCTTCAGAGACATTTTGAGATCATCATCCCTTTGCCCAGGACCCCTCCCTGGCTTTCCCTTTTCTCTCCTCCCTGGGTGCCCTGCCATGTTCACTCCCCGAAGATCCCAGTGCACTCACGGGTGAGATTTTCAGTGCTCTCTCCCTGCTGCCTCTTCACAGACCACCCTGATGTGTCACTCGTCTGTCTCCTGGTCACTGCCGGGTCCCCAATCAATCCCCGGTGCCACCGCCAGCCAAGGGAGCCGATCACCCAAAGTGGGTGAGGCACCTTCAGCTGCACTCCCTGCCCGCCGCTCCGGACGGTGGAAGGAATTCCGGATGAGCCCCAGGGTGTGTGGACAAATTGACATCAGCAGAGGTTTCTGTCCAGAAAGCAGACAGAGGAGTTCTGTAAAAGTAATTTCATTCCTAAAAATGGGAGAGGCCATGGGACATTCCCCATGGGATCTCTCCCATTGTTGGAGGATACAGCCTCTTTTTCATCCTAATTCTGCTGGCCATATCTCCCTCTCCCTTTCCCCACTGGCTGAAGTACTTGAGAGCTACAGACTTCCCAATCCACCTGCTACATGCCCCCATTAATATGCACCCCACTACTGTGTAGCAAACAATATTCATGGCTGTGTTAAGTCTTTTTTGTTCTTCTGGAAGTTCATGAATTGAGCAGGACCTTGGCTGAGCAGCAGTCTGTGTCATCAATTAATACCATTTTCTGAAACCGATGGCTTCTCCTGTCACTTCCTTATGTACAGGTCCCAGGCCCTATCTCCGAGCAGATTCACAGCATCTGTTTGTAAAGACACTTTCCTCTTGTTCCTTTCATGGGGGTCCCCCATTTGCGGGACATCCCCCCTGGAGCAGGGTGTCCCCTCTTTGCTGCAGCCCCAGCCCTCAGGCAGAGCTCAGCCAATCAGAGCGCGCGGCGCTGATGACTCACCAGTTGCCAGGCAGACTCGCAGCTCCCAGCCTTCCCCACCTGGACCCCACCTGCGCTCCCCCCCTCGGCCCCAGCGCCCCCCGCGAGGGGAATTTGGGGAGGTGGGAGTGGGGCAGCGCCAAGGCCGGGCCCCCCCACGCTGTCCTGGCGGGAGCGGCTGCAGTGGGGACCGGGTGCGGGCGGAGGCAGCCGAGAGCCCAGCGCTGCCCCAGCTCCATCCCTGCCCCTGCACTGGGATGCTGTGGGTTTGGGGGGAAGAGGGAGCCGGCAGTGGGTGCTGGGCCTGGGGGCAGGAGGAGAAGGGAAAGAGAAGCAGGGTTGAGGAACAAAATGGTCAAGAGGATGCACATGGCAGGAGAAGGCAGGATTGTGCAGGAGAAGGAGGAATAGCAGGAGGAAGAGGAGAGTGAGGAAGAGTAGAGACACAGGAGGAGGAGCAGAAACAGGAAGCACCACCAGGTTCCACCCCTCCCTGTATCTGCAGCCTCTCCCCAGCCCTAGGAGCGCTGCTCCCCCCACTTGCAGCCGGTGACTGTGGAGGCGGATCCACGATTTTCACGGGGGTGAATCTTGGTGTTTCTGAGCTTTCTTGGACTAAATGTTGGTGCTTTGGTTTTATGGGGCAGCTGAATCTTTATCTTTTGGAGGAGATTTTTGCTGACTTGTGATGTCTGGGGAGTTTTTGATCTGTGTCTTGAAGTTTGCAGGATTTCTGGGCTGAATCTTGGTGTTTTGGAGGTTCTTACAGAGACAAGATTCCCGAGATGAACTTGGGCAAGGAGGAACCTCTAGTTAAAGGTGCTCTCCTCTTGTTTTTTCCCCAAACCAGGATTTGTCATTCCCAGGGCGTGGCTGGATGGAGAAAGAGGGAAAGTCCTGGAGATCCAGCCGGAGCTCGGAGCTGGTGGAGAAGGCTCATGGCAGGGAGAAGCCGCACAAGTGCTTGGAATGTGGACAGGGTTTCAGCCGGAGCTCCCACCTGACCCGGCACCAGAGGATCCACACTGGGGAACGCCCCTACGAGTGTGGGGAGTGTGGGAAGAGCTTCAGCTGGAGTTCCAACCTGATACAGCACCAGAGGATCCACACTGGGGAAAAGCCCTATGAGTGTGGGGAATGTGGGAAGGGTTTCAGCCAGAGCTCCAACCTGATCCAGCACCAGAGGATCCACACTGGGGAACGGCCCTACAATTGTGGGGAGTGTGGGAAGAGCTTCAGAGAGAGCTCTGCGCTGATCCGGCACCAGGTGATCCACACTGGGGAATGGCCCTACAGCTGCTTGGAATGTGGGAAGGGTTTCAGCCGGAACTCTGAGCTGATCGTGCACCAGGTGATCCACACTGGGGAACGGCCCTACACCTGCTTGGAATGTGGGAAGAGCTTTGGGTGGAGCTCGGACCTGAGAAAACACCAGCGTATCCACACTGGGGAGAGGCCCTACGAGTGTCCTGAGTGTGGGAAGAGATTTCAGACCAGCTCCGATCTCCTCAAACATGAGCGGATTCACACAGAGGAGAGGCCCTTCCGCTGCCCCAACTGCGGGAAGGGCTTCAACCGCAACTGCAACCTCACCAAGCACCGGCGCATCCACACCAGGGAGAGGCCCTAAGAGTGTGGGGAGTGTGGGAAGAGCTTCTCACAGAGCTCAAACCTGACCCAACACCAAAGGAGCTACCAGTAAGGGAAGCCCTGTGAGTGCCCCAAGTGAGGGAAAAGAGTGAGGGAAGAGAGTAAGGGAAGAGTTTTGTGTGCTGCTCCAGCTCCATCCCCCATGGGAGGCTCCGGGCTGGATGATCCCCAGTGACCCTCGTTGTGCAGAGCCCTGGTGATCCATGGTCATGGTGATCCCCGTTGGGTGGGGGGGAGGTGTTGGCTTCTTCTCCTTGTTCTGCTGTGATTTGGTTGGGTTCTCGTGGATGGGGGAGGGGCTGTGAGTGGGGGATCCTGGTGCACTGGGGGGTGGCTCATGGATTGGGGGGGTCCATGCGTTTTGGGGGGGGTGAGTGAACGGGGTGAGGCAGTGCACGGGGGTGTCCCGGTGCTCTGTGACTGGGGGGTGTCGGAATCCAGGACATCCCTCTGGCTGCCCTGGATGGCTCCAGCCCCTGGCAGGGGGCTCTGAGATCTTGGCACAGTGTCAAGAACACCTGTGGGGTTGGTTTTAGCCCCTGGAGAAAATTGCCATCTTTGTATGAGGAATTACAAGCTAGAAGGGTTTGAGTAGTGTGGTAGGTGAATTAACACAGGGTGAAAGTAGAATTTTAGGGTTCTAAAATAAGGGGTTCAAGGGGACAAGATGGAGGGATTTGGGTGTGTCCTGACCTTCTTCTCCTTCCTCTTGCCCTCCATGTCTTGATGTGATGGTGACACTTTTCCATTGGTTTAAGGTGGAGTCACACTGTCCCAGAAAAATGATAGATATTGGCACCTCTCCTGGCTTGTAAGAGAAGCATATATTCTATTTGCCATCTGTCGGAGGTGGAGCGGGTATCTTCTGTTAAGTTGGGCAGTTTTCTTATCTCTTACAAGAACAATGTCTCCCCCCCCCGGGGGAGATATCTTCTGTTAATGGGACATTGAATGACTCACTGCATGACTGATAAAGTTACATCATCCCATTGTGAGAGGCTCCTCCCAGAGGGAGGAGCCAAGCATCCTTACCTGCATAAAATCAGCATTTTTTGGGACATCAGAACAGCCTCTTCACTGGATTCCCAGAGGAAGACCAGGCCCATCTACTCTATCACCAGACCTTCAGAGAAAACTACACCCTTCTACAGGTTCACCGCTTCAGCCGCATTTCATCTTCCACTCCAGGAGGAGCAGCCACCATTTAACTGGACTATCACCAACACCCTGACTCCTCGGGGTGTCAGGTTTCTGACTCTATCAGTAGTTTCGTTTGTACTAATTACATTTTTTTTTAATTTAGTTTTTTCCTAGTAAAGAACTGTCATTCCCATTCCCATATCTTTGCCTGAGAGCCTTTTTATTTTGAAATTGTGGGAGGGAGGGGGTTTACCTTTTCCATTTCACAGGAGGCCCTTGCCTTCCTTCACAGACTCCTGTCTTTTCAAACCAAGACAGGAGGCCACTGAGGATCATCCAGCCCGAAGCCTTCCATGGGGGATGGAGCTGGAGCAGTGCATGAAGCTCTTCCCACACTCAGGGCACTCACAGGGCTTCCCTTAAGGGCACCTCTGTTGGTGTTTGGTCAACATTGCACTCGTGGAGAAGCTCTTCCCACATTCCCCACACTCGTAGGGCCTCTCCCCATTGTGGATGCGCTGGTGTGTTCTCAGTTTGGAGCTCCGCCCAAATCCCTTCCCACATTCCAAGCAGGTGTAGGGCCATTTCCCGGTGTGGGTCACCCAGTGCTGGATCAGGGCCGAGCTCCGAGCTTCCTCTGAAGCTCTTCCCACATTCCCCACACTTGTAGGGCCTTTCCCCAGTGTGGATCTTTTGGTGTTCCATAAGATGGGAGTTCTGGCTTGGAGCTCTTCCCACACTCGCCACACTTGTAAGGCTTTTCCCCAGTGTGGATTCTCTCGTGTTTCCTCAGGCCAGAGCTCTGGCTGAAGCTCTTCCAACATTCCCCACACTCATAGGGCTTTTCCCCAGTGTGGATCCTCTGGTGTCGCATCAGGCTGGAGCGGTCGCTGTAGCTCTTCCCACATTCAGGACACTCGTAGGGCCGTTCCCCAGTGTGGATCCTCTGGTGCTGGCTCACGGTGGAGACATGGCTGAAACCCTTCCCACATTCCAAGCACTCATAGGGCCATTCCCCAGCGTGGATCAACTGGTGCCAGATCAGATTGGAGCTCTGGGTGAATCCCCTCCCACATTCCAAGCAGGTGTAGGGCTGTTCCCCAGTGTGGATCCTCTGGTGCTCGATCAGGGTGGAGCTCCGGCTGAAGCTCTTCCCACACTCCCCACACTCGTAGGGGCGTTCCCCAGTGTGGATCCTCTGGTGCTGGATCAGCTTGGAGCTGCAGGTGAAACCTTTCCCACATTCCAAGCACTTGTGTGGCTTCTCCCTGCCATGAGGCTTCTCCACCAGCTCCGAGCTCCGGCTGGATCTCCGGCCGCCTTCCTGCCTCAGGGGAGCTCTTTCCTCCCCACGGCTCCCTGGGCTGCGTTTGCAGCCCCTCCTCCTGCAGGATCTCTGGTGCTTTTCCTCCTCCTCCATCCAGCCACACCCTGGAAATGAAAAATCCTGGTTTGGAGAAAAAACGAGAGGAGAGGAGAGCACCTTGTACTGGGAGTTCCTCCTTGCCCAAGGAGGAACAAATTGACACAGACAGATGCCCAAAGTTACGCTAAATTCCTCAATTTCGAGAAGAACTAAGACTTAACAGAGCCACGAATATCGAATGTTATCCACAAGGAGGGGTGCACATTAACGAGGACAGGCAGCAGGCGCATCGGGAAGTCGGAACCTTCCAAGTTCCTCAGCCAGTGGGCAAAGGCAGAGGGAGATGCGGCCGGGAAAAGGAGCATAAAAAGGGAGGCTGCGTACTACAACAACGGCAGAGACCGCATGGCAAATGCCCCACGGCCTCTCCCTCTGCTCAGCAATAAAGTCACTTTTACAGGACTCCTCGGTCTCCTCTGGGCACAGAAACCTCCGGCGACGTGAATTTCCCCGCCCGCTCCTGGTGACGGGGCAGCCACCTCTGTCCTAGCCACAGCAAGCGGGACGAGGCAGCGCTGCTCCGGCAGCGGCTCCTGCCCAGGCAGCGGCGGGAAGGAGAGCGCGGGCAGCCGCTCCCGCAGCGCCCTCGGCCCAGGGCCACCACGGGCCGGACACGGCACAAGCAAGCCGCCGCAGCCCCCTGCCGCCCCCTCCGCCCGCAGCGAGCCCCGAGCCCCCGCAGAACCCAGCGCGGCTCCCACCTGCGCCGGGGCCGCCTCCCAGCTCCGCCAATGCCGCCTCCCCGGCCTCCGGCCGCTGCCGCCGCTCCCAGGCCCGCACAGACGCTCCGCCAATGGCGCCGCTGCCCAGCCAGGGCCGCCCTCAGGCCGCCAGCGGGGCCGTGCTTCGCCCCGCTCTCACCAATCAGCGCGCCACAACCACGACTGACGGCACAGCCGGCCAATCGCAGCGAGGGGCGGGCTCTGCACACGGCACCGCCTCGCCCCGCGCTCTCAGGGCCCCCCGGGCTGGGCGAGGGCAAAGCCGCAGCTGAGGAACAGCCCTGGAACGGGCCCGGGCCCGGGCCGGCATCCAGCGCAAACACAAACAAACTTCTCCGCACCTCCCGACACGGCTTTCCCGGCCCTGCGCCTTCGCTGCCTCCGCCTCTGCTGCAAGCCCACGAGCCTCTCTTCTTCTACCCCTAATTAGGAGCATCAGTGCATCGCTTGGATTTCCCCCTAAAGGGAAAACCGCCCCAAACCCCTTCGGCTGAGTGCGGGAGTGGAGAGATTTCTGGCAGAAAACGATAAAAATGTTTTTTTCCCCGGGCTGGGAAGAACCAACCAAACCGAACTGTGGTGGCACCCCCCAGCAGCGCCTCTCTGCCGCCCCAGCTGAAGCCCTCGCTGGCTGCTCCAGGCTCCATGGGCACACTGGGAGCTCTGGGAAGGGGCCCCGGCTCGGGGCGCAGCCCCCGGGGCAGCCCCACGGCCCCCACGGCAGCTCCAAGGCTCCTCCGGCCGGGATGGAACGTGGCAGGGGGAGCAGGGGTAGGGACGGGGCTGCCGGCGCCAAGGGAACACGAGGGACACCGGGGGCACTTCACAAACATTTAATGCAAAAGAGAAAATCCTAGGAAAGGCAAAAGCAACAGCAACACGAGGCCACACGAGGCATGTCCCATTGTAGTGGGGTGATGCTGGCCCGATGCCAGGCACCCACCAAAGCCGCTCTCTCACTGCCCTCCAAGCCTGGACAGAGCAGATAAAATTTAACCAGGGTTCAGGAGTTGAGCTAAGGACCAGGAAATATCCCTCATCCAACACCGTCACTGTTTCTCCTTTTCCTACTCCTGCTCTTCCTGCTCCTCCTTTTCCTCTCTCCCTCCTCCTCCTCCTTCCTAATCCCACCACCTCCCCAGTTCCTGCCTCTCTATATTTAGAGTGTAGAACCTTGTTTGTTTTTAGAATGAGAACAAAGATCCCAGATGGAACACAGCTTGCTGGTTGTAGTCAGAACTATCAGTGCCTAAAGGTCATGTTTCCTTTGCTTTGGTCCCGACCTTGTTCCTCCTCAGTGTTCAGGCTGGGCTATGGGGTGTCCTTGTTTGCTGCATTTTCAGAGTTCCTCTTGGATCTTTGGGCCATAGGCTGTGCCCTGGGAGGGTTCTTTGTACTCCTTTGTGACACAGGAGAACCTCCCAGCGGTTTCTGCGTGAGCTGCTGCTGTGATGTCACAGGAACACTGCCACGCCCCCGTGGTGTTCCCGTTGCTGTGGGACACAGAGGCCTCAGTGTCCAGAGTGGCTGTGGGCACTGCTCGTTGCCAGAGGATCCTCCTGCCCGAGGCATTCTCAGCAGCCAGCCCACCCCTGACGGGTCTCCTTCTGTGCTTGCAGGGCTACAGTCAGCAGACGTGTGCAGCGCAGCCAAAATTATCCAGCACGTGGTTGCTGCAGTTTGCACGCTGTACTCTGTGGCGTATTTGGGGTATTTTTTAACCCACTTGGCACGTAAGTCGAGGTTTCCCCTCAGTGCTGTAGCTTTGGGCTTGCTGTGTGCTTTCTGTTCTTCCTCTGGACTTGAGTTGACTTTGTAACCAAATTGCCATGAAGACACCATTGGTTTGGGAGAGCTCCTGCCAGCAGCTGCAGCTGAGAAAGGGGGTGTCTGCAGCTAGTGGGGCGTGCACAGCATTTGCAATGAGCCCTGGGGGGTTCTGTTCCCTCCAGCAGGGAGTCAGTGGCAGCAGAGCCTGGAACTCCCTCCGTTTGTTGGTCCAGCCAAGAACTGACCCAGCCCAGTATTTTGTGCTGTTCTCTTGCTGTCTGAAGGGACTGTGGCTCCTGGAGGGACACTGTGAAAGCAAAATGCTCTCTCGGGGTTGCCTTGCTCCGTGGCATTTCCCACCACAGGCACTTCTTTTCCTGACAGCATCTGGTTCATGTTCCCTCTTCCCTTGCAGGGCACCTCATGTGTGGATCCCGAGCAGCTCCTCCTTCGGTGAGTGGGAAAGGAACCTTTGGTGTTTGGAATTGTGCAGCAAGTTGTGAGCTCGGCATGTGGCAGCCGAGCGCCAGCCTGGGAGGCTGAAGGAAAGTTCCTGTCAGTGTCCTTACGGCAGCAAAGGGGTCCCTGGCAGTTTTCTCCTTTTCTGCTGAAGAGCTTTAGAAGAGCTGCAGGTCTGGTTTTGCAGGCAGAGGATTACTCGCTGGCTTTAGCCATGGTGGAATATCGAATTCCGAACAGTAAGTGGCAATGTTTGTTGTAGTGTACAGCTACGCAAACGGAGCAAAAAGGCTTTGTGAATTTGAAATGGGAGTTTCTGTTTCCTAAACCTAAAGCTGGAGTTTCTATTCTGTATTTTTACGTGTATTCCTCCTTCCCCCTGGAGTTATTCCCATTGGATTTTACCTATAATATATTCATACTGGGCATTGTTCTATTGGTTTCACCTTATCACTTATTTTCCCCTATATAACCTGTAACTCAATCCCAAACCATTGTCACTTGTATGTGCGGCGTTCGAGCAAATACAACGCACTTTGGACTGCACAACAAGTGTCCAATCTCTTGAGTCTCTTTATCCTGGTCTTGATCGCTCTAAATAGCTCTGCCTGTATCAAATGAACCCACAAAGGTGTTTGTTGCTTCTCTCTGGCTGCTCCCGGAAGCGCCTGGCCAGCGCCCCGGGAAAGAGGAGCCAGGCGAAAACAAGGAAGTCGGAGAGAAAAGAAGCAACAGTGTTGACTTTAGCCCATTGTTAGTTTGAACAGCTCCAATCCCAATTTCTGCTTAGTGCAGCTGGATGTGCAGCTGAGGATAAAGAAGGTGATAACTGAGACAGAACTTCCCGTCCCTCATGCTGCCTTCTGTCCACAGGGCACAAAAGCAGCACCAGCACCTCCTCTGGCTCCTTCTGCTTCCAAAGAGGAGGCCAAAGAGGAGGAAGAGAGCAGTGAGCTTCCTGTTGTTCTGGGGGACAATGTTGAACTTCCCTCAGTGCCGAGAGATGAGGGTGAACTTCCCACTGTTCTGGGAGACGACGGCAAACATCCCGCGGTGTGGGAATACAACGGCGAGGCTCCCGCGGTGGGGGACAAGGACAGTGGACATCTCCCAGCGTGGGACGAGGACGGTGGATGTCCCCTGGTGTGGGACGAGGATGGCCATGCTCCCATGGTGTGGGACGAGGACGACGGACATCTCCTGGCATTGGACGAGGACAGAGGACATCCTTTGGCTTGGGAAGAGGAGGGTGAACTTCTCCCAGCATGGGAAGTGGACAGTGAACATCCCCTGGCTTGGAAAGATGATGGCGAACCTGCAGTGTTTTGGGAAGAGGATGGAGAACCTGCAGTGTTTTGGGAAGAGGATGGAGAACCTGCCTGTGCTTGGGAAGAGGACACTGAACCTCCCTCGGCTGTGGGATCCTGGGCTGAACATTCTGCCAGCAGCACAGCCCTGCAGCCAGAGGGGAGAGGGGAGTGGTGCCTGATGCAGCTGAGTACGTCTGCTCTGTTCCTGTGTGCCAGAGCAGGCTGCTGTGTGTGTGTCTCGGCATCAGCTGCACCCAGTGTTGCTCTGCAGATGAATGTCCCAGGGCCATTGATTGTCCTTCCCCAGCTGAGACCAAGGGGCTGACGGCCCCAGGGAGGGGGGCTGCATTCTGGCTCTGCTGCAAGGCAGGGTCTCACTCTGGGAGGGAGCGTCTTCCACATGGTTTCTTTCAGCGAACAGCGTGAGCCTGGCGGAGCCTGCCGAGAAATACCTGGAAGTGGAGCAGATTGGCCAAGGGTAAGTGCACGGCAGTTACTTCTGCACAAGCAGGCCCAGGTGTTGTGCTGGTGCAGGATCTAGTGAGAAGTCAGGAGAGCTCCAAGCACCTCCAGACACTGGGGTACCATCCTGCTGTCTCTCAGTCCTGATCAGAATTGATAACTGTGCTCAGAAGGCACTGTCAAAGGCACCTGAGGCTGGAAGTGTCCTGCCTGCAGCAGGGAGCAGGACCTGGAAGATCTTCTGTCCCTGGTACTACGTTGCCTAAAAGAGCCACTCACCATGTGGTGACTGTCGGAAAACAGAAGACTTCTTTCAAATATTTTGTTTCAAAAATATACACTGGTCATGATTTTCAATCTAATGGTTTAGAAACAGAAACCAGAGATGAACAAGTAAGTGTTCTACTCTAGCACAGGTAGTAGAGCCCATGCATTCAGTAACAGACACAGAGCTGATGCACTCTGGGGGAAAATACATCACCTGCCTGATGGCAGGGCCCTTGTGGATCCTGCAGGTCTTAGGCAGGAAATGGAAAAGGATGAAATGCATTCTTTTCCAGTTCTTTAGACACCCATTGCTCGCGTTGAGCTTTGAACTAAATCAGTTCAGCATGGACATTTGGGATTTGCTCCAGCCCAATTCCTTTGTGTTGGGTCTCAGTTTTCTCTTGCACACCTTGCATGGCAGAGGGCTGGTGGCTGCTCTGCTGTTGTTGGAAGGGTTGATGCACCCAGGTGTTTGTGAACGCTGCAGGCAGCAGAGATCTCCTGTCTGGGCTGGCTTTCACTGCCAGGGCCTAAAGTGTTGCCTCTTTCTTCTCTGCTGTTTTGTCTCCAGGGCTTTCGGAACTGTTTCTAAAGGACACGACAGGGCCACTGGAGGAGAGGTCGGTGTCAACGTGCCCAGCACGTCTGGCCCAGCGCGTTTCCAGGGCTTTCCCCTCTGCTGGGAGCTGTGGCTGCAGCTTTGGGGGCCAGCAGAGCTTTCCTGCACAGGCTCCTCCTCTGAAGGCAGAGCAGTGTCAGCCTGCAGAGCACAGCTGGGACAGACTTGGTCCTTCTGAAGTGCCCAAAGGAATGCAAGGAGGGCAGCGGTGTCTGTCAGAGCAGGACATGCTGGCTTGGTCTTCATATCTAAAAGTGTGAATGCATCAGTGCTGCAGACTGAGGCCCAATTTATCTTTCCTAATTAGATAAAGATCCAGCTTGGCCTCAATATGGGTGTTTTAGTCCTACTGCAGCTGTTCACAGAGAGAGAGGCAGAGATATGAGAAGATGGATGTCCAGAGCAAAGCTCTCTCCTAAACCCTGCAGTTGTGTTTGGCTCTGGGGTCAGTGACAGCCTGTGACAGGGATCACCTGAGCAATGGATGTGTGTATTTGCTTTGTTGTGCAATCCCAACCAGAGCAGTTGCACATGAAATCATGACCAAATCCCATAGAATTGCTAAAGGGTTCCCGGCTGCTCTGCACCATTTTCACAGAACCAGAATTACCTCCTGCTTGCAAAATGTCTTTGAATAATAATGAGAGTGTTGAGGCCATTTGAGAAGACTGTAGGTGCAGAGAATGTTGTTAGAGCTTGGAGGCTGACAGCTCCATGTTTGCTGCGGCCTCCTGCCACAGACTCCTCCAGTTAAAGGTCTGCAATGTCCCTTCAGGTGGCCATAAAGAAAATGAGTCTCAGAGGGCAGAACAGGGAACGAGCTGTGAATGAGCTCCTGCTCCTGAAGGACAAGAAGAACCCCAACATTGTCAACTCTTTGGACAGCTGAGTGCTTCAGGCCTTATCCCATGCCCGGGCCCTGCCTTAACCTTTCCTGGCATCAGGAGTCTGTAGCCTGTTTTGAACATGCCTGACCCAGCCATATCTTCCCAAAACAACAGCCTGGCAGTTCGCTCCCACCATGTGCTTTTGTTGCTTTGGTTTGGTTTTCCTTCAAGTTGACCCTGTTTTCTGTGTCTTACAACAAGTGCTGATAAACCACAGCAGAAATTATTTCCCTTGCCTTCTTCTTCCCAGCCCTTTTCCATTGCTGCAGGATGCCAGGAAGACCAGGTTCTTGTTTCCAGAAATGCCTCATTTGCCCATTTGTCACTGGCCTTGCCTGTTTCTGAAGGGACTTTCTGAAAGGTTTTCTGACCCCTTTTGTCCCAAGTGCTGCACGGCCTCCTCCCCTGGATAACCCTGGGAGTTGTGTTGCCTTGTTCTGGAGGGAATGGTGGAACTGATGAGTTCAGAAGCTGAACCAGCTGGGGGGCCAGTGTTGTGGTTCCACATTGATCTGGGCTGTTGTGAAACTGCATTTTTCACCCGCTTGCCATCTAAGGCCTCTCCTTTCTCACAGGTGTCTCCTCCTTTAGACTGTGCAGATTCCAAGGGCTGTGCAGCCTGGCAGGAATGTCTCTCCATCTGATCCTGTCCTCATTGACAAGAGACCTGGAAAAAATGCTCCACTCCAGGCTTTTCCATGGGGGAACTGAGCACTGCACATTGGTCTCCATGCCATTGTTTTCCTCTTCCAGCTTCCTTGTTGACAGAGATCTCTGGCTGGTGATGGAATACATGGATGGAGGAACTTTGCAGGACGTTGTCAGACAGACACGCATGGCTGAAGGAGAGATGGCAGCTGTCAGTCGGGAGGTGAGGGATCCTGCTTGTGACTGCCATGCCTTGGACACAATGGTCCTTCCCAACAGGGCGTGAGAACAGGAGTGGCTCCATGCTCAGGGCTTTGTTTCTCTGTTGTCTTTATGAGCTGGAGAAGAAAGAGCCTCTGCAGTGAACGGCCTGCCAGCATCACTGCACTTCTACTCTGTTCTTGTTCTCTTTCCTGCTGTTGTGGTTCTCTCTGTCTGTTTTGGATTTGATGTGCTGTTCTCAGCTTTGCCTTGAACCGTTTGCCTGGAGCTTGTCTGCACTGCACTCCTGGCCTGTCACAGCAAAGTTGCTGCTGGCAGAATCCAAAACTGTTCTTTCTTGTGTGATATATTCTGGCCATTGGTTTTTACCCTCGTGTTTCTTTTTCTCTCTCAGTGTCTGCAGGGCCTGGATTTCCTCCATGCGAAGCGGGTGATCCACAGAGATCTGAAGAGCTCCAACATCCTTCTGGGAATGGACGGCTCTGTCAAGCTGGGTGGGTGTTCCTGGCCAGGCACAGCACTCCCGGGCTGCGGCTGTGGGGCTGCTTCCCAGTGACGGCCAGAGCCCCACAAGGGCTGCTGGGGGCACTGCCCGGCCCCTGCTGCCAGCTGAGAGCGGCTGCCCCTGCAGAGAGCTCAGGAGAGGAGCAGGCTGTCAGGAGTGCCTTTGCTCTGGGAATGGCCCTTCCAGAGGGGCAGGAGTTGGAATCTAAAGCTTCAAGGGAATCAGTAAAAGCCACTGCACGAAAGCTGAGGGTTTCTTTAAGGGTCCAGTTCCATCTTTCCTTGGCTACAGCCCTGAGGACTTTTCCAGCTGACTTCACTACTGCATTCTCAGACTGAGAGTGGGGAGTCTTTGTGCTTGGTTTCCTCATTCCAGCTGCCTTTGACAGTGTTTGTTTCTGTCCTCAGCTGATTTTGGCCTCTGCGCTCAGCTCAGCCCTGAGCAGGACCAGCGCAGCTCCATGGTGGGCACTGCTCACTGGATGGCCCCAGAAGTTGTCACCCATTCTCCTTATGGCCCCAAGGTGGACATCTGGTCCTTTGGCATTGTGACCATCGAGATGGTGGAAGGAGAACCTCCTTACTTCAAGGAAACGAGGGCCATGGTAAGAGGCAAATTCTGCAGTGGTTGCAGAGGCCTGTGAGCACAGGGTGATCCTGCACTGGGAGCAGCAGCTGGAGGCTTCTGCCCATGGGGAAGGGAATTCCCAGAGGACTCGAGCCTCAGCACAGACGATTGTTCTGCAGTGTCCAGCAACAATTTGCTTTGGGATTTACATTGTTGCCGCTCTTCTGGCTGTGAGGATGACCTGAAAATGTGAAGCAAGTGCATCAGCTCTTTACAATGGCTGTGGCAGCACCAGGGTTTGGGTTTTTCGGTTGGCATAGAAAAATGAGCTCTGAGCAGCATCTCTGCCAGGGAGGACAGTGCCCCTGGAGCTGGTACTGGGAACCCGGGCTCCATGTGAGCACTTGTGGGTGTGCAGGAAGCTGGCAGAGTGCTGAGTTTGCTTTTCCTGCAGGCTCGCGCTCTGATCCGGCAGAACGGGACCCTGCAGCTGCAGGAGCCCCGGCGCCTGTCGGCTCTGCTGCAGGACTTCCTCGAGTGCAGCCTGGAGCCGGACGAGGAGCAGCGCTGCTCTGCCCAGGAGCTGCTGCAGCTGAATGCCAAGCGGCTGCAGGGGAAGCAGCAGCGCCCAGGAGGGGTTTTCTTTGGGGCCCCCTCCAATAGTTTCCAGTCTCGCTGCTTTCCACACGCAAAGCAAGCAGAATCCTTGCCCAGTTTGGCTTGGCAGGGTCCTTTCGAGGTCGTCTTCACCTGGTGCCCCACAACGAGCAGGGCCATCTTCAAGCAGGTCAGGTGGCTCAGAGAGCCCTGCCTGAGCTGAGCTTGGATTTTTCCAGGGAGGAGGCACCTCCCACATCTCTGGGCACCTTCTGTCAGTGCTTCCCCACTCTCCTGGTTAAAAAATTCTGCCTTAGAGCTAATCTGAGCCTGCTTCCCTCTCCTGAGTTTCAGACCATTTCCCTTTGTCCTGTTGCCACAGAGCTTGTGAGGAAGTTGACTCTGGAAAGTAACAGTTCATTTCTTTCTTTTTTATCCTTTGGGCAGCGCCCATTTTTATCATCAGCCAAGCCTCTCTCCAGCCTGACCCCTCTGATCACTGCAGCAAAGCAACTGAGGGAGCAGCGGAGGAGATGAAGCACTGGAGGACAGCTTTTAGTTACAGTAGCTAGTTAGGACAACTAGTTAGTCATGGTATTTAGCACTGCTACTTCGTTATGGTAGTTAGGACAGCCTGTTTGTTATTGCTCTTATGACAGCCTGTTTGGTATGGCAGTTTTTTGAATAAAAACTCTCTTAAAACTCAACTCCCTTGAGGTGTCCCTTCCTTCTCCCTCTGTGAATCAGCTGCCCAGAGCAATGTGAAAGGAGAGCGGGCCCAGCCTTGCTCAGAGTTGAGCCCCAGCAGAGCCCTGGCAGAGCCCAGAGCAGCCTCGGCATCTGCAGAGTCAGTGAGACAGAGTGAAAATTTAACAGGGTAGAAATCCATTTGGATTTAGGTGAAATGTGCCACTTTGAGCTTGCTAACATAAGTAAAATATGCTGTTAATCTCGTAACTGCAGCACTAGCAAAACTGCCCCAGCTGAGGAGAAAGAATGCAAATTTCCAAGCTAAAGAGATAAGAGATAAGAAAGACTCCTCGGACCTTGAAACAGACAGGGCAGAGTGACCCAGAAGTTCTTTCTGTACTTTCTGACAAAAACTGAGTACAAGTCTAGGTAGCTGTAACTGTAACACGAAATCAGCAGAATGAATATGCTTGAATCTGTTGTGAAATTCTATGAATATGTAAATTAGTTAGGCATAATAAACAAGGATCAGGAGTCCTCAGGGGCGCACATGTCCTTTGAAGGGGAAAGATCTCTCACATGCAGCCAGCGCTGTAATAAACATACCGTCCCTACAAATCTTTATTGGAATTGTGGGGTCTTGATTTTTCACCGCAATTCATTTGGCGAGCCAGGCAGGAGGGTTTCTGTCCTCACAGGGGGAGAGGGGAGAACGGACCTCCTTGGCATGCCCCGGGGAATTTCCCTGGAGGGAGCTCTGCTCTGCCTCGGCTTGCTACCTGCGGGGACAGACAACAACCTGCTGGTGTGCGGATAAACGGTATGTATCGAAAGGGCCCCGGGGGAGAGAGACAGGACTGCTGATCAGTCACTCAAGAGATGTCTGAGTGCCCAGCCTCGTTCCTGTGCCTGCAGGCAGCCCAGCTGATAGAGCAGCTGGAAATGGGTTCATTTGCTGATAGAGTGGCTGGGCTGGAGACGGGTTCATTGTTCGATAGAGTAACCGCTAGCGACTCTGGGGGTGAGTCGAATGGACCCGAAGTTTGTGTGCTTGTGCCTGGACATTGTGTGGTTAATGTGCTCTTAATCGTGTGAGTGCCTGGTGTATAAAGAGAGTGAACGAGCGAGCCAGTGAGTGTACCTGCGGTGCGGGGGGGAAGTTCTACCCATGTCTGAAGCGGCCGAATGAGGCCTGAGGCGCCGGCTGGGATAAGCTGTGGGGGCAGGGAGCGCCCCACGGAGAAGTGGAACAAGTGGGGAAACGTGGGTGAGGACGTTTACTGTGTTTAAAGGTGGTGATTTGTGTAGACTGTGCACATTTTAACCATGGCTAGACGAACCTGGGGGGTTCCTCTGCCCCAGGGGTTCGGACTTGATTCCTGGAATTTTACTGTGTGCTGTTATTCTGATTGTGCCCAGAGTGTGTGGGGACCATCAGAGGAAGCTGATGTGGAGAGGTGCTAAAGTGTTGTATACTGTGTTGTGTTGAGAAAAGTGGGCACTTTAAGAGACACCACCTTTCCCAGTGAGTTGGTGTGGTTCTTCCCCCACACTGTGGTAATTTGATTCTCGGGATTGTAGAGTTGTGTTTCTGGAGATTTTAGGATTTTGTTTGCAACAAGTGTAGCATTTTATGCAGAAGAGCCACAGTATGGTGATTTATGTTTAACTGTGGTAAAACAAATTAGAGGAATTCCAGGAATTCCTCCCCCACAGCAACTTAAGCCTTGATTCTCGTGAATTTGAGATAAGGAGGGGGGGTCTGTGTTTGTGGGCATATCAGAGTTTTTGCTGTAACAGGCACAGCCTTTTGCAGGGCAGCAAAGTGAGTGTCAGTAGAAACAATGCTTTAATTAGATTGTGCGGGAAGAGAACTGGAAAAGACTGAGATTTTGTGAAAGGGAGTGTTTGGTGCATTGAGAGGCTGGTACTTTGCCTGAGTACGATTGCAATACAGAGTTTGTGAAAAGGGGCTAGTACTGCTGTTCTATGCCCCAAGTGTAAATTGAAGGTTCCTGATGAAGTCGATTCAGAACCTGAGATCTTAAAGCTTATGTGTGGAGGATCACATCTGATACCTGCCATCTGGAGGTGTGTGTGTGAGAAAAACTGAGAAAAGACTGTGAGGCTTGGCTGGAAACAAAATAGTATAAGGAATGAGAACTAACCAGAGCAAAGAGGTTCCTGAACTAGCCCCTTTGATGGGGGGCTCACTGGGAGAAAGCCACCAGTAGGGACGGCTCAGAAAATAAAAGTATTTATATTGCAGTTAATGCCGTTTTATGATGGGAAAGCAAATAAGGTGAGGTTTTGTATGCTGATATGTTTTTCACTTTAAAGAATCACCCAGAATGGCAGAGTAACTGTGGGTCAGAGTTCCCACTGGGGTTAGCTCTTGAAAAAGAAAACAGAGCAAAGAGAAGGCAAATCAGGCGTTGCTGTTCAGCGTGCCGTATAAGGCAGCGATGTATGAAATCAGACAAAGCTTATCATCCTGAAACACAAAAATGAAATGCATGATTTGTAAAAGGCTCCTCCTAAGGTAAGGGAGGATGAGGAGGACCTCCCCAAAAGGGAAGAGGACTCAGCCTCCGAAGGTATTCCCACTCAAACCCATACCTCTCCTGGCAGTCCAATCTCATCCAGAACTAGGAGGTAACAGACCCCTCTGCGAGAGGCAGTGGGACCAGAAAAAAGGAAAAGGGTGGAATTTTGGTTGATACAGGGGCCATATATTCAGTTTTAAATAAAGCTTTAGTACCCGTGGAGAATGATTATGTTGTAGTGTGGGGAACAACTGGCCAGTCTGAGAAGGCATACTTTTGCAAACCTTTAATGTAACAATGGGGTATTTACAAGTTTTTGTAGATACCCAACTTGCCAAACATTCTAGAATGAGGAGGTTATTCTGGAGGTAAATGATCAAAGGTACATAGAGGTGTTAAGTTTAACATTAACAGCCATTGAAAATAAGGAGGAAATTAGTGAAGAGATATTAGGACAAGTATTCTCAGGGCTATGGGCATCTGATGTACCAGGGAGGGTGAAGAACGTCCCCCACAGTAATCAAGCTTAAGCTTGAAGGGACAAAACCAGTGAGAATTAAGCAGCACCCCCTGAAAAAGAAGATAGGGAAGAAATCAGCCCAATCATTGATAGTACAGGACTGAGGGCTGTCAATGAGATAACAAAGGATTTATATCCTGTGGCAGCAAATCCATATACTTTACTGACTCGTTTAACACCTGAACTGACTTGGTTTACTGTTTTAGATCTGAAAGATGCTTTTTTTTGCCTCCCTATCCACAAAGCCAGCCAGAAAAATTTTGCATTTGAATAGAAAAGCCCTAAAAGTGGGCACAAAACCTAGCTCACATGGTCCATGTGCCTCAAGGCTTCAAAATGCCCCACTCTGTTTGGAGAACAACTTGCAAAGATCCAGAATCTTGGGAAACTCCACAGGAAGAAGGAAGAAGCCTTTCAAACTTCCTAGAACTCCAAGGATACAGGGTATTAAAGAAAAAGGCATGGGCATGGCAGGGTGGTGCCAGCTGTGGGTTTATAATTACAGACTGTTTGTCAGATAGAGATCTCCAGTGGACAAAGGAAGCCACATGGGCCTTTCACCAGCTAAAGAGTGCCCTCATGTCAGCTCCAGCTTTAGGACTTCCAGATTCTTTCTATTCTCGCATGTGGGTCAGAACTTGAATTCATACTGGAGGGCAGTTCCGGAAGTAGCGGCAACACCAACCCTGACGAGAAGCCGAGGTGCCAAGCCGGGCACTCGAGAGCCAATCGGGGCTGGGAAAAGTAACGCGCAGCCACTAGTGGCGACCAATGTCGGGGCCACGGCCAGCGCAGAGTTGCAGAGTTGCAGAGCAGGCAAAGACTCACCACAGAGCACCTGGGAGCCACGTGGAGAAAGCGCTGCAGCCGTGAAGCCGCGCCACCGACCAGCGAGCATCGCTGAGATGAGCGAGTGCGGTCTGCGCAGAAACCTGCCACCGCTGCAGAGTCGCGGTCCGCGGAAAAAGTGCTCCGTGCTGGACTGAAAACGGGAAAAGAGCCCCCCGAAGTAAGTCAGTGACGTCTCTGCCACCCACATGGAAACATGCCATGTTTTCTGCGTGGGACTGGAAGCATAACCATTTGCGGCCACGGAAAGCCCGGGAAAAGAAAACCCTGGTAGCAGCCTTTATTTGCAAAGATTTCGTTTTGGTGAATACTTAGCGGTGGGACGGTACCCAGGCTATACTCTCCTTCACTTGGGTGGGCTTTGCCACACTTCCGAGTGTACGGACACGCAGCGCACAGCGTGAAGCGGTGGCCGCCAGGGTATTTCACGGTTTTTGGTTTTTTTTCCACTTTTTCTGCACCAGGGGTGAGGTTGTGGGTAGAAATAGCATGGGGACCATGCTATCTACCCAACAAAGGGAATTCTATACCCAAATTAAGGGGATTTTACCGATAAAGGGCCCCTTCCCCAAAAGTTCGGTCAACCAGTTTGTGCGATGGCTGTGTTTCTCTTTCCCACGTTTAACCGCGGAGGATGCCCACAAGGCAGAGTTCTGGGAGCGTGTAGGAGCCAGGCTAGCGGAGGGAATTGACAGAGATCCCACCGTAAAAGACTGCTTCCCCAAGCTCCATTTGTTAATATCGGAGGTTGTAAAAACAGAGTCTGCGCGGAATGCGAGCCGGGAAGGAAAAAAGCCATCGAGAAGAACTGTTGCTTCCCCTAAACCCGCTTCCCCACCTTCCTCTCCTACCCCTTCTTCCCCTAACCCGGGTGGGCGGGGGGGTGGGTACCCCGTCAATCTGAGACGCAGGGTGTTATGGACAAATTCAATTGGGGAGGCTAATTATAGATAAATCAATTAACAAGAATTTATTAAGCAAGCGGTATTAAGCAAAAAAACAGCGCTGGGCGGCCGGGGAGTCTCCACTCTGTCACGGCGCACCTTCCCCCTTTGACCTTTTTGTTTTCATAGTCCCCCCTTTTTTTTCGGTTGACGTATTTTCTCTCGATGTACTCTGCGCCGGTGCAATTGGTTGCTAGGGGGTCCTTTTTCTCTCTGCCCTTGGTGGTCATAGGGATGAAGGCTCCTTATCTTCTTTGCCGGTTGTCCTTGGCCTAAAAGTTAGCTTGTATATAGTTAGTTACACAGTCTTCTGTGCTAGCTGCATTTGCACAATTCTTAAGCAGAATACTTGTTGTTTATCAAGCCCCCCCCCCTTTTTTCTCCTCTTTCTCTTCTTACAGTCTGAAATTCTCTATTCAGTTTAAATTCTTATCTTCTTTCAATGTTCGTTTTGATGAACAAAGACCTTTTTATTACACAGGGCAGCCTCACAAACATGGACTGTACTCCAGGCTCCCCCAAGCCCCCCCGGCATCCCGGCCTTAGCGAAACTAGCCACTTCGCTGAGGAACCAAACCCCAAACCCCTTTCCCAATCCCTTTTTCCCAGCTAAGAATCCCAGTTCTGGCGCTACCCTGCGCAGTTCAGTTTCCTTGAACCCCTTTCTTTGTTCCCCTGAGGAGGCTGCGGCCATATGGTCGGGGTCTTCATCTTCCCAAGATGGAGGACAGCCACGTGGAGGAGCACCTCCTTCCCACAATCCCTTCCTCTTCTTTGTTTCCTTTGTCCCCTTTGTCCCCGCCTTTGACCCCACCCCCTCCTGTTTCCCTGTGGGCGTGGGCACCGCCCACTCAAGGCATCGGGTTGCAACCCCACCCCCTGTTCCCCCTCGGGTGGGTGTTCCCTCCTTCCATGCCCTGCCTGCTGCAACATCAGCCCCACCCTCCCCCGACAGGGAGGGTTCTCTCGCCTCTGCCCCACTGTCCCAGGGAGAAGATTCTCCCTGCCCTGTCCCTCGTACCCTGCCCCCACGTCCTCCTGCTCCTCGGATACCCAGAGGAGGGGAGCCTCCTACACCAGGGGAGGGGAGAACCCTACATGGGCACCCCTTCCCTATGAATCAGTGAAAGAAGTCTGCAAAACATTGCGCAAACTTGGCAGGGCAATCCGAGAAGGGCCTTACAGCCTGGATTTCGCAGAAGAACCAATCACTTCAGACCATCTCGTGGGTGAGGGAGAATGGAGTGAGGGGCAACTACAGGCTCAGGGAATTCCAACGGCCATGCTGGACATGTCCAGGGGTGCAGCAGAGCGTGCATTCCTGGGCATGCCCACCAAGGATCCGGTGGTGCCCTATACTGCAATTAAACAAGGTGTTGCAGAGCCTTTTGTAGATTTCGTAGACAGAGTCCGGGCAGCAGTCGAAAGACGGGTGGAGAGACCTGAGCACCGAGACGGACTGGTCCTAGAAGTGGTGCACATGAACGCTAATGCAATGTGCAAAAGAATCATCCTGTCACTGCCAGCCTCACCACCGCCGACCCTCGACCAGATCATTGAGGAGTGCACCCTGAAAGCACACCTGACGGAGGAGGAAGCCCCAAAGAGACCAAGAGACAAGCTGGTCGCATCAGCTGCTGCTCCTCCAAGGAACTCAGTGCCAAGGTGATTTCCATCCACACGCCGGTGCTTCCACTGCCATCAGGAAGGACACTTTCAGGATCGCTGCCCACTTCTAAAGACTGCACCGCCCAGGGCTGCGAGAGGAGGGAGCGGGGACGGAAACCCCACCATTTCAGAAAACTAACTAGGGAATGAATGCGCACTTGCCTCGCGTGTTGATAAAAATGAGGCAAGTCGTGGTGCTGCGTGAGGAGCCGTGATTCACCATCTAGTTCCATCTGCGAGCGGCTGCCTCTCAACCACTGACATCAGGGAGCCTTATCGGCTCCGACTCACCAATTCTGTCCACTTCCATTCCGAGGCTGGCAATTCTTCATAGCGGAGGCAGAGCTTCTATCGCACATCTGCCACTGTGAAACCAGGAGGAAAGAAGACCTTCTGAACTGCAGGTACCTCATAGTTGGAGACACAAAAAGCACCCCACTAGAGATAGAGGTTCCTCCGGTGATTTCCACCCTTAATCCGAGGCTCTTCTATCTCGCAGCACACTGTGTCCAACCCTCCCTCTTCCTACCAAAGGGCCAAGTTATTGCACAGGCAATTCCTATTCCTCGTGCTCTGTGCAATGACTTGGAACTCTCAGTCTTTTATGCTGGGAAGTTGGGAGAGGAAAAACCCCTCGTGGGGTGTAAACTCAAGTGCGAGGGGCGTTATGCATATCTTCAGGGGATGTTGGACACGGGGCAGACATGACGGTCATCCCACCACACAAGTGACCATCACACTGGGAGCTGCAGAGCGTGGCCCTCCAGTCTTAGGACTAGGCAGGCCACAGCCTGCGAGGCAATCCAAAAATATTGTCCAAAAACAGGCTGCTGGCCTCAATACATCCGTTCGTGGTCGATTGCAAATTCACATTATGGGGAAGAGACACCATGGTTCAGTGGGGGACCAAATTGGAATTTCCAGCCCCCCAGCATTTTTAGGTGTGGCCACTGAGGAGCGCCCCACTCAGAAATTAACATGGCTCACAGATAAGCCTGTCTGGGTGGAGCAGTGGCCGCTGAGTAAACAGAAACTACAGGTGCTCACAAAATTAGTGGAGGAAGAATTGGCAAAAGGTCACATAGAAGAGACAAACAGCCCGTGGAACTCTCTGGTGTTTGTAATTAAAAAACTGGGGAAGGAGAGGTGGCGGAAGAATTGGCAAAGGGTCACATAGTAGAAACAAACAGCCCCTGGAACTCGCCGGTGTTTGTAATTAAAAAACTGGGGAAGGACAGGTGGCGACTCCTCCACGATTTAAGAAAAATTAATGAAGCAGTAGATGATATGGGCTCTCTCCAACCAGGTATGCCATCTTCATCGATGCTACCCCAAAGTTATAATTTGGCTGTGATTGATATTTAGGATTGCTTCTTTCAAATCCCACTCCATCCAGATGATGCTCCCCGTTTTGCTTTCTCTGTACCCTCCATCAACAGAGAAACCCCCATGAAGCGCGTCCACTGGACTGTACTACCTCAGGGTCTTAAATGTTCCCCCACTATATGCCAGTGGTATGTCGCCAGGGTTCTGTCCCCCATGCGTGCCAAGTGGACATCCTGTATTTTCTATCACTCCATGGGTGACGTGCTGATTTGTGCCCCTGACAGCGAGGTCCTGCAAGCAGCTCTGGAGGACACTGTTAGGGCCTTGTCGGCGGCTGGATTTGAATTGCAAAAAGTGAAGGTACAGTTGCTGCCACCCTGGAAGTACCTGGCCTGGAAATTAATAATCGAACAATCAGGCCTCAACAAATTCAGATAAGCAACAACCCCAAGATGCTGAATGACATCCAGCGCTTGTGCAGATCATTAAATTGGATCAGGCCATGGCTGGGACTCACCACGAGGGAACTATCCCCTCTTTTTGACTTATTAGCAGAAAGGGAGGGGGATGAGGGTTTAAGTTCCCCGAGAGTCCTGACCCGGGAGGCCAGAGCCACATTGACAATGTCCAGACCACCATAGCGAGCAGGCAAGCCGATCGCTGTCAACCAGGGCTGCCTTTCCGCTTCATCATCCTGGGTGAGTTACCCCATTTATATGGTATGATATTCCAGTGGAACAAGGGCCAACGGGACCCCCTCTTGATAATAGAGTGGGTGTTCCTTGGCCACAGACAGTCCAAAAGTATCACCAGGCCACAAGAGCTGATGGCGCAGCTGATAATACGGGCCAGGGCTTGTCTGCAAGTACTAGCTGGCTGTGACTTCACATGTATCCACCTCCCCATCAAAACATCCACGGGGAAAATGACCAAGGAGACCTTCGAACATCTTTTAAGGCAAAATGAGAATTTGCAGTTTGCCCTAGACAGCTTCTCAGGCCAAATTCAAATTGGACATCCTGGCCATCATCTGTTCAATACGGAGTTCAAATTGTTACCAAAAGAATTACAAAGTAAAAAGCCACTTAGAGCACTAACAGTGTTCACTGATGGGTCAGGGAAGTCCCACAAGTCAGTGGTGACTTGGAAAGACCCAGAGACTCAGCTGTGGGAATCTGATGTTAAAGTAGTGGAAGGTTCCCCACAAGCAGCTGAGTTGGATGCTGTCCTGAGGGCTTTTGAGAAATCCAATCAACCTTTCAATCTGGTAACAGATTCTGTGTATGTAGCAGGAGCAGTGTCTAGAGCAGAACATGCAGTCATCAAAGAGGTCCCGAATCAGGTCATCTTCAGGTTGCTCACAAAATTGGTACACCTGGTTTCTAGCTGTGAGCATCCCTTTTATGTGGTGCATGTGAGATCACGCATGGATCTCCCAGGCTTTATTGCTGAGGGGAACCGCAGAGCAGATGCCCTGGCAGCCCCAGTACAGCTGGGAGGCCAGCCAAGTATAGTCAAGCAGGCCAGGCTGAGCCATCAGCAGTTCCATCAGCAGTTCCATCCGGGGTTGGTACGCCAGTTTAATCTGTGGCGTGACCAAGCCAGGGAAATTGTGGCCTCGTGCCCCAACTGTCAGGAGGTAGTTTTACCAATACTGGGAGCAGGTGTGAATCCCAGAGGTCTCCACAGTTGCGAGGTATGGCAGATGGATGTCACAAAAGTCCCCAAATTTGGGAAACTCAGGAATGTCCATGTAACTGTGGACACCTTCTCGGGGGCAGCTTTTGCCTCAGCCCACATAGGGGAAAGGGCCTCAGACATGAGAAAACACCTCATACATGCCTTTGCCACCTTAGGGGTCCCAGCCACAATTAAAACTGACAATGGTCAGTAAACAACAGCTTATACTTCCAGGGTGCTCAGTAACTTCCTGCAGGAATGGAGGGGTCCAACATAAGACCGGGATTCCTCACTCCCCCACCGGCCAGGCCATAATAGAAAGAACACACTAGATGCTGAAGCAGGTCCTCTGGAAGCAGCGAGGGGATGTGTGAGTGCTGTCACCGCATGAGAGGCTCTGCAAGGCATTGTTTCCCATCAATTTCCTGAACTGCTCTTTTGACAGACCAGATCCGCCAGCCCTGAGACATTTCAAACAACATCAGGAGCTCCAACCAGAAGAGAGGCCTCCAGTGTTAGTGAGGGATCCGGACTCTAAAGAAATCCAGGGTCCATTCCCACTTTTGACCTGGGGACAGGGATATGCCTGCATATCCACGCCTTCAGAAGTCAGGTGGATTCCCAGGAGGGATGTCAAACCTTACATTCCAGGACAGTCTGTGAGTCAGAGCGATGCAGTGCCAGTGGATGCAACCAGTGATCCCACCAACCAAGGGGTTGCATCCAATCGCAGGCGCCACAGAGAGGAAAGGGACTCAACATCCCCCTAAATGGCATTCTCCATACAACTACCTCAGTCCAGTTATGTCCCCAGTCCACATGTTTATAATAAAGTTGTTGCCCCAGTTCCCCTATCCCCAAGCACCCAGGGAAAAACCAGCTCCAGCATCATCTCCAGACTCTCTCCATCTGCAAAGCAGTCACCAGCAGTCGCAGCAGCAGAAGAAGCTGGGAGAAGAGGCCACCACCCGAGAATCCAAGTCAAAGCAACTGTCTTTTTTATATATTTTAAAGCAGGGAGATGTTGCATCCTGAGTTTGGGTTCAGATAAGGGATTCTGATCTTTGTTAAGTTTGCCAGTTCTATGTACCCTTGTGCATCCCCCAGGTTTTCCGCCCCGCTGCAGTAACTAGCTCCAGGCTGCCTGCCATTGGAGTTTCCCCCGGTCACTCTTGTAACCACTCCCTGCCAACTCTTGAGAATTCCATGCTTGTCACTCCATTCCCACGATCCCACTGGCCCCAAAGCCCCATGTCCGCCTCAGTCGTGTTCCCATTGGTCGCTGTGGCACACATCACAGCCATGGTGTCTCTGTTCATTTGGTGGAGGGCTCCCGTCCTCCCCTATCCCTCTCCCTCTATCCTTCCGCAGCTCCCCAGCCTCGCCGCCAGATTTGTCCAAGCCAGGTTGGGAGCGGGCTGCGGCTTCTCCATTGCGGTTCTTGCAGCCAATAAAGCATTCAGCCGTCGCGCGGACGGATTTGGACGTTTTCCCTGCCTTTTAGTTTCTTCCCTCGCGCCGACGGCAACACGTGGCCAGCCCACCCCGGGGGCGTGCAGCAGAAGTGCCCGGACGTAGCGGCAAGCCCTGGCCCCGACAAGAGCCGGGTGCTCGGGAGCCGACCGGGGCCGAGAAAAGTAATGCACTGCCACTCATGAATGCAGATGTGATTTCTCCAAATCTCTGTTGTTTTAAGGTTTATCAGCTGCTGCAGAATCTGGGACGACAATTCAGTTCAGTTGTCGTTGTTGTAGTGCTTGGTAATTGTGTGATATTGATTGTGTATTGTCTGATTGATTTTTATTTGCTGTTAGTTTCTTTACTACATGCATTGTTTTGCTCTTGATGTTTTCTCATGTTTATAACCAAAGAATGTCAACAATAACAACTTATGTTGTTATCTTCCATTTCTCTATGCAATTTTACAGAACAGAATTGAGAAAGAATCTTCCAGTCCCTGTGGGGGCGTTGGGTTTCTGTTTGTGTTTTAACAGGTGCTGAGTCTAGGTAGATTTCAGTGAAGAATGTGGAACTTTACCAACTGACCTCTCCACAAGCGGAAAAGAAGATGCACAGATGTAGACTGTACAAAGATTTGTGTTTTGCCCACAGAAAATTGTGGACTTTAGGTTTTTCATAGGTACTGGTCCAGCCTGGGTGCCAAACAGATTTACATATGCGTGCCCACAGGCAGAGATACCAGCCAACAGTGATAACAACGTTGATGACAAAAATTTACCTGGAACATCCTGTGACAAATCTAGTTCTGATGAAAATTAACTTTGTAGAGTACAGGAAAATAAGTTAAATGATCATAAGCGTAACATTAAGTTTATCATAAGTTATAGTTTCTATTTAGAATTAAGTTGGTTCCTTTCATGTTAAACAGGGCAACCAAGAACGTGAGAAATATGTGGTGGGTCAGAGTGTTTCTATTAAGTAGTGTTTAGTAACTCAAGTATTTGGAACGCTTGACATTGACAAGAGACAAAACATGTGGATGACTTGGGCCAAACAAACTGGGCAAGATTCATTCTGCGTGTCGTTAACCACACCGTCCAATCCTTTTCGTACTTGTTTAATTAGAGTCCCACTGAGTTCCATGGCAGAGTTCAAAGCTTGGACTCAGGCCAAAATAAATCCAAAAAGTGGTCTGGGAGCGCAAGCTGTTGCAGTTGTGCAAAATCTTAAAGTTATTAATGTCAAACCTCAAGAATTCGATCTTTTAGGTTCTGTCCCAGGAAATTACTGTTTCATATTTGGACCTCATGCTACAAAACCAGCACAAAAAGAAAGACAGCCAACAGATGACAACACTTCGTTGTCTCCCAGATCTTCATTGTATTAGAATTACTCAGAATATTGTAACAATTGGACACAATCCGTGATACCATCAAAAAGTGCCGCAAGAAAACTGCCACCAGGAATTTTCCTCATTTGTGGGGATCGAGCCTGGTCTGCAGTGCCTCAAAAAGCTATGGGAGGCCCATGTTATGTTGGTAAATTAACCCTGTTTGCTCCCACCATTCATCAGGTTCTAGGATTGCCTCAGAAGCCTCGACGAGCCAGACGGAGTGCTCTCCAACTAGACCCCAATTGTAAAGGTCAAGTATCATTATGGAGGCACACATCTGTAATACTAGCCTCAATTTTCTCCCCAGGAGTTGCTGCAGCGCAAGCTCTCACACAATTGAAAACCCTGGCCTGCTGGACAGGAAAGCAAATTAATATTACATCTAAAATGTTAAGTGAGCTTGCCACAGATGTAGATAGCATTTGTCATGTGGTTCTGCAAAACAGAGCCGCCACTGACTTCCTTCTTTTAGCACAAGGGCATGGGTGTGAAGAATTTGAAGGCATGTGTTGCATGAATTTATCTGACCACTCTCAATCAATTTACAAACAGTTAACGCAACTGAAGAACAACATGAAGAAACTTGTCATTGTAGACTCTCCGTTTGCTAACTGCCTCAACTCTTTAGGTTCTGTTTGTTGGGTCAAAGATTTAGTTCATTTTAGTATTGTACTTTTTCTTCTCATTATAATTATGTTAGTTTTTATACCTTGTTTACTACAGTGCATGCAGAAAATGACTAACCGTGCCTTTAAGGCAATCTGGGTAGCTCAAAAAGAAAAAGAGGGAATTGTAGCAGAATTTCTGAGAGAGAGAGGACACGATTCATATTTAGAGTGAAGGTTGAGCTACCCCAGCCTAGGCCTCAGATACGGGCCTTGGTGAGGCCTTGAAGCCTCTGACGCAGTTAGAATTAGCCTGTGGCGCAGTTAGAAATTATGTTAAGGTGTAACCACAGTGTAATGGCCTTTCTGGGTGTGAATTAGTATAGGTCTGCAGTGTGAAACTTTAACCACCTTAAGAGAAAGACAAACAATGTTTGCTTGCCAATGAGAGTGTGCTCACAATTGTAAACTATATTGAAGTGTATATAAACTGCCATGTTATAAACAATAAAGGGAGAACGTATGATTAACCACATTGGTTTGGATCTGTGTTGGTCCTGTCCAGCTTTCCAAGTTTATATGAAGTCCCTGCTTCACTATACCACTCCCCCTATAGAAACCTCTGCAGACCCCCTAACTTTTGTCTTGGGGTTCCAGGTCGTGGACCTAATAAATCCATCCAGTTTTACCCCAAGTCCCGTGTTGTCGTTACCTGTTCCTGTGCCGGACAAAGTGGTAACTGGGAAGAGCAGAGCTCTCCGGGGAAGGTCGCGCCCCTGCTGTCGCTGCCCAGCACAATACAGCACACTGTGACAGATGGTAGCAGAGGATGGTTTCCTCCTTCCTCTTTTAAAACAAACGGGCAAATCTGTGGGGGTGTGTCCAAGACTGAGCACCAAGATGTTTCCTATTACCATCCCAGTAGCAGTTGCATCTGGACAGTTTTCCTTATCTCCTGTTAATGGGCCCATCAATGTCTTGCCACATGACTCAGAGATAACACTCTCCAGGAGCCAGTTCTGTTTAACAGGTGATTAAGGACACACCTTGTGACTCAAAATAACATCAGCCCATTGTGAGATGCTCCGCCCAGGGAGAGAAGCTAGGCATTCCCACCTGGATAAATCCAGGAATTTCTAGACAGAAAAGCAGCCTTTCCACAGGTTTCCGAGAAGACACAGCAACCACATCTGCCACTCCAATTTGGACTGCTACCAGCACGCTGGCCAAAGGGGTGTCAGGTTGTATTCTGACTTTGTCAGTGGTCTTCCTTTTGTATCATTGCATGTATTTTTTGTCTTTTCCCAATAAATTGTATTTCTGACTTGGAGTCTCTCACTGGTTTTGCTTTCAAACCAGAACAGATCCTACTCCTAGGGGAACAGCCCTACGAGTGCTTGGAATGTCAGAAGAGCTTCAGGTGGAATTCAGAGATCATCACTCAGCAGCACTTCCACACCAGGGAGAGGCCCTGTGAGTGTCCCGAGTGCAGGAAGAGCTCCGTGCACTGCTCCAGCTCCATCCCTCGTGGGAGGATCCGCGTTGGATCCCCAGTGATCCCCGTTGGGCAGAGCCCTGGTGACCCCATTCTGGGTGATCCCCGTTGGGTGAGGGGAAGGTGTTGGAGAGATTTCTTTCCCCTCTCCTTGTGCTGCTGTGGTTTGGTTGGCAATAAATTCCCTCCCTGTGCCCAGGTCGGGTTGTTGTGCCCGTGCCGGATTTGCTGAGGGATTTCTCCTGCTCCTTGTCCCCAGCCAGGAACCCTCGGTTCCATTTTCTGTCCCTGTGCGGCTGCGGGGGGCTGGGACAAAGTGGCTCCGGGGGGTGCCTGGCATCGGGCCAGCGCCACCCCTCGCCACGGGCACCCCTGAGACCCCGCGCACCTGGGCACACATTTCTGGGCACACCTGAGCTCCCACCTGCCCAGCGCCCCAAGGCTCCCCCTCCCTGGAAAAGCCCCACCCGGGGCTGCAGCGTCCCAGAAACCCCTCAGCCAATCAAAACACAGCCAAAACGCGCCGCATCCAATGAGAGCGCGAAGATTTGATGAGTCATCTGTTGTGTGGCAGAGCCTCGGAAATCGGTACCCAAAAGTGCTCGGAGCCAATGAGAGCGCGCGGCGCTGCTGAGCCCGCGCTGCTCCGGACTGGTGCTCCCAGCGCAGCGCGGCCGCTTTGGGGCTGGCGGCCCCTGCCCGGCGCTGGCCATGGGGCGAGTGGCGGCAGCTGGGGCCGTACTGGTAGCACTGGTGGTGCTGGGAGCCCCCCGGCTGCGGGCGCGGAGCTCTCGGGTGAGCGGGGGGGGGGGGGGGCGGGAGGCGGTGGGAGCCCGAAATTGCGGGGGGAGGAGGAGGGGACCCCGAAAGGAAGAGCGGGAGGGGCTGAGGATTGGAGGCAGGTGAGAAAGGGGTGGGAGAGGGTGGGAAAGTGAGGAAAAGGGGAGGGTAGGATCACAAAACTGAGCGGGAGGGGCGGCTGGGCTTTTGGGAAATTGTGTTTAGAAGGTTGGGAAAGAGGAAAAGGAGTAAATGGGACCCCAAAACTTATCTGGGCAGACGCTGGAGGTGGGAGGGGAGAGGATGTGGAAGGGGAAATGGGGGAAAGATGGGAAAGAGAAAGTGGCAGCGTGGGCAGGAGGGATCCATGGCAGCCCTGGGGCACAGGGGGTGCGGAGTGGGGATCTGGGGTAGATCCCGAAGCTCTGGGGGTGCTGGGGAGCACCCCCTGACCTGTGTCCTGCACACACAGTGGTGTTCCAGTACATGGGAAAGTCTGAGTGTCACTTCATTAACGGCACGGAGAAGGGGAGGTACCCGAGGAGGTTCATGTACAGTCGGGAGCAGTACGCGATGTTCAACTGCGACGTGGGGCACATTTTGGGGTTCACCCCCTATGGGGAGACAGCAGCCAGGTATTGGAACAGCGACCCACATGTTATGGAGCAAAAAAGGACTGCGGTGGACTGGCTCCGCCGGTACAACTACGAGTGCCCCGCTCTGGACTCGGCCTCCCAGTGCCGCGCACTTCATTCCCAGTTCCCCCCAGTGCCGCCCCAGTCCCTCCCAGTCCATTCCCAGTTCATTCCCAGTTCACTCCTAGACCTCCACCCTCTCTCCCAGTGCCCCCCCCATCCCCTCCCATCGCTCTGAGTGCCACCCCACTCCCTCCCAGTCCATTCCCAGTCCCTCCCCAGGCCACCCCACCCCTCCCCTCTCTCTCCCAGTTCCCCCCCAGCTGATCCCAGTCTGTCCCCAAACTCTCCAGTGCCCCCCAGCATATCCCATCTTGCTGGTGCCCTCGATCTCCCAGCCAGGGCTGCTCCGTGATGGATTTCTACCCTGCCCACACCCAGCTGAGGTGGCTCCAGGGCCAGCAGGAGCTCTCTGTGGTGGCCACCGACATGGTCCCCAACAAGGACTGGACCTACCAGCTCCTGGTGCTGCTGGAAACCCCTCCTCGTGCGGGCTCACCTGCAGCTGCCAGGTGGAGCCCGTCAGCCTGGAGCACCCCCTGAGTCAGCACTGGGGTACAGGGGAGGAATTGGGGGCGCTGCCAGAGCCACTGGGATATGGTGGGAGCAACTGGGAGGGAGTTGGAGAAAGCCTGGTTTCAACTGGGAGAGTGGCTTGGGGGTTTGGAAAGGCTAAGAAGGGGTTTGGAGGATACTGAGGAGGGTGGGATGGGGTTTCTGGGGGGTCCTGGTGGGCACTGGGAGGGAGTTTGGGGGTGCTGGGTGTAACTGGGAGGAATTGGAGTGAGCCTGGAGGGGCTGGAAGGAGATTGGGGATGGCTAAGGGAGGCCTGGGACGAGGTTGGTTGTGCTGGGAAGAGACTGGGAGGGGTCTGGGTGCGTACTGGTGGGGCAGGAAACGGACTGGGAGAGGGTTTGGGGGTCCTGGGGCTGTAGGGGACAACTGGAAGGGGGCTGTGGGATCCTGAGAGGGATGGGAGGGGCTTTGGTGGGTCCTGGGGAGGTTGGGAAGGGATCGGGGGGAGGTTTCAGGGGGTCCTGGGTGGGCTGGGAGTGACCGGGAGGGAGCTTGGAGGGGCTTGGGGTGTCCATGAAAGGTTTTGGGGGGTCCTGACCCCTGCAGACCCCCCAGAGATGCCGCCAGATGCCACCTGCAGCAAGATGCCCACAGGGATCGGGGACTCAGAGTTGGGCTTTGTCTTCCTGGCGCTGGGGCTTGGCTTCTGCCTGTGCAAGAAGGTCAGGGGGGTCCCGGGGGTCGTGTCCCCCCTCCTCCAGAGCGTGTGTGCTCCCCCCGGGGCCCCAGCCCGCTGTCACCCCCTTTTCTCTACCCACACAGCTCCTGAGCAGCAGGCAGCCACAGCCCCTCCCTGTGGCCTCGGGCCCGGCCGGGACCCCCCGCTCTGTCCCCACGATGATTGGGGGGGGTCGTGTCTCCCCCCAGCCCTGCTGTCACTCTGCCCCTGCCCGCCTGCTCCCAGTCTTCCCAGTAAAGCTTCCCAGTTAAACCCAGTCCCGGTTATGGGGGACAGTGGGGAGGGACTTGGGGGGACCCCACGGCGGGGCCGGGACTGGGCACGGAGGGTGGGGTCCAGGTGGGGAACACTGCCTGCTGCGGGTCTGCCCGGCAACTGGTGAGTCATCAGCCCCGCTCTCTCCGATTGGCTGGCTCTTGTCCATCGCATTCTCTCATTGGCTGAGGAGAGGCCCGGGACTGGAGACAAGCAACGGGAGAGATCCCGCCCCGAGCACCGGCACGGGGACAACAGACCCAGCCCGGGCACACGGAGGGGATTTATCACCAACCAAACCACAGCAGCACAAGGAGAAGGGAAAGAACTCCCTCCAACACCTTCCCCCCACCCAACGGGGATCACCCACAACAGGGGTTATCCACGATGGAGAGACGGGGACAGCCGAGCTCAGATCAGAAGCCAATTTTATTGAGGTTACCAGGTGTTTATACTGGGTTTTACTAGTATAGTGCTTAAATAGGGCTCGATGTTTGCTAACAATTTCCCATTGGTTACACATTCTTCATGACATCACGTCTCCTGGGAACATGATCTTATCACAAAGTCTCACAACAGGTTGCTTGATCACTTCTTGCCCAGGAAGAATTAACTATGTCTGTGTCTCCCACAGTTTCTGCTCAGTCAGGCCTCAGATATTGGACCCCTTTACCAGCTGCATTGTTTTACTCTCTGTTTTATTCCCCATAAGGGGGCACCAGGGCTCTGCCCAACGGGGGTCACTGGGGATCATCCAGCCCGGAGCCTCCCATGGGGGATGGAGCTGGAGCAGCGCACCTCCATCGGGGCACTCACAGGGCTTCCCTTACTGGCACCTCCGCTGGTGTTTGGTCAAGTTTGAGCTCGTGGAGAAGCTCTTCCCACACTCCCCACACTCGTAGGGCCTCTCCCCGGTGTGGATGCGCCGGTGCTTGGTGAGGTTGGAGTTGTGCTTGAAGCCCTTCCCGCAGTCGGGGCAGCGGAAGGGCCTCTCATCTGTGTGAATCCGCTCATGTCTGAGGAGAGCGGAGCTGGTCTGAAACCTCTTCCCACACTGGGGACACTCGTAGGGCCTCTCCCCAGTGTGGATGCGCTGGTGGGTTCTCAGGTCTGAGATACACCTAAAGCTCTTCCCACATTCCAAGCAGGTGTAGGGCCCTTCCCCTGTGTGGATCACCTGGTGCCGGATCAGGCCAAACCTGTCTATGAAGCTCTTCCCACAATCCCCACACTCGTAGGGCCGTTCCCCGGTGTGGATCACCTGGTGCCGGATCAGGCCAGAGCTGTCTCTGAAGCTCTTCCTACACTTCCCACACTCGTAGGGCTGTACCCCAGTGTGGACCACCTGGTGCTGGACCAGGTGGGAGCTCTGGCTGAAACCCTTCCCACATTCCAAGCAGGTGTAGGGCCGTTCCCCAGTGTGGATCCTCTGGTGCCGGACCAGGTGGGAGCTGTGGCTGAAACCCTTCCCACATTCCAAGCACTCGTAGGGCCGTTCCCCAGTGTGGATCACCTGGTGCTGGATCAGCTTGGATCTCTGGCTGTAACCCTTCCCACATTCCAAGCACTCGTAGGGCCGCTCCCCAGTGTGGATCCTCTGGTGCTGGATCAGGGTGGAGCGTTGTCTGAAGCTCTTCCCACACTCCCCACACTCATAAGGTCGCTCCCCAGTGTGGATCCTCTGGTGGTCGATCAGGGTGGAGCGCTGTCTGAAACTCTTCCCACACTCCCCACACTCGTAGGGCCGTTCCCCAGTGTGGATCCTCTGGTGCTCAATCAGCTTGGAGCTCTGGCTGAAACCCTGCCCACATTCCAAACACTTGTGTGGCTTCTCCCTGCCATGAGCCTTCTCCACCTGCTCCGAGCTATGGCTGGATCTCCGGCCGCCTTCCTGGCTCAGGGGGGCTCTTTCCTCCCCGCAGCTCCCTGGGCTGGGTTTGCAGCACCTCCTCCTGCAGGATCTCTGGGGCTTTTCCTCCTCCTCCATCCAGCCACGCCCTGGGAATGACAAATCCTGGTTTGGGGAAAAAACAAGAGGAGAGTACCTTGGACTAGAGGCTCCTCCTTGCCCAAGTTCATCTCGGGAATCTTGTCTCTGTAAGAACCTCCAAAACACCAAGATTCAGCCCAGAAATCCTGCAGACTTCAAGACACAGTTCAAAAACTCCCCAAACATCACAAGTCAGCAAAAACCTCCTCCAAAAGATAAAGATTCAGCTGCCCCATAAAACCAAAGCACCAACATTTAGCCCAAGAAAGCTCAGAAACACCAAGATTCACCCCCGTGAAAATCGTGGATCCCCCTCCACAGTCACCTGCTGCATGTGGGGGGAGCAGCTGGGGGGAGGCTGCAGATACAGGGAGGGGTGGAACCTTGTGCTGCTTCCTGTATCTGCGCCTCCTCCTATGTCTCTACTCTTCCTCACACTCCTCTTCCTCCTGCTATTCCTCCTTCTCCTGCACAATCCCACCTTCTCCTGCCACGTGCATCGTTTGACCATTTTGTTCCTCAACCCTGCTTCTCTTTCCCTTCTCCTCCTGCCCCAGGCCCAGCACCCACTGCCGGCTCCCTCTTCCCCCCAAACCCACAGCATCCCAGCGCAGGGGCAGGGATGGAGCTGGGGCAGGTCGGGCTGGGGCAGCGCTGGGCTCTCGGCCGCCTCCGCCCGCACTCGGTCCCCACTGCAGCCGCTCCCGCCAGGACAGCGCGGGGGGGCCCGGCCTTGGCGCTGCCCCACTCCCACCTCCCCAAATTCCCCTCGCGGGGGCGCTGGGGCCGAGGGGGGGCGGCAGGTGGGGTCCAGGTGGGGAAGGCTGGGAGCTGCGAGTCTGCCTGGCAACTGGTGAGTCATCAGCGCCGCGTGCTCTGATTGGCTCAGCTCTGCCTGAGGGCTGGGGCTGCAGCAAAGAGGGGACACCCTGCTCCAGGGGGGATCTCCCGCAAACGGGGGACCCCCATGAAAGGAACAAGAGGAAAGTGTCTTTACAATCAGATGCTGTCAATCTGCTCGGAGATAGGGCCAGGGACCTGTACATAAGGAAATGACAGGAGAAGCCATCGCTTTCAGAAAATGGTATTAATTGATGACACAGACTGCTGCTCAGCCAAGGTCCTGCTCAATTCATGAACTTCCAGAAGAACAACAAAGCCTTAACACAGCCATGAATATCGTTTGCTATACAATAGTGGGGAGCATATTAATGGGGGTATGTAGCAGGTGGATTGGGATGTCTGTAGCTCTCAAGTACTTCAGCCAGTGGGGAAAGGGAGAGGGAGATGTGGCCAGGAGAATTAGGATGAAAAGGAGGCTGTGTCCTCCAAAAATGGGAGAAGATCCCATGGGGAATGTCCCATGACCTCTCCCATTTTTAGGAATGAAATTACTTTTACAGGACTCCTCTGTCTGCTTGGTGGACAGAAACCTCTGCTGATGTCAATTTTTCCACACACCCTGGGGCTCATCCGGAATTCCTTCCACCGTCCGGGGTGGCAGGCAGGGAGTGCAGCTGAAGGTGCCTCACCCACTTTGGGTGATCGGCTCCCTTGGCTGGCGGCGGCACCGGGGATTGACTGGGGACCCGGCAGTGACCAGGAGACAGATGAGTGACACATCAGGGGGGTCTGTGAGGAGGCAGCAGGGAGAGAGCACTGAAAATCTCACCTGTGAGTGCACTGGGATCTTCGGGGAGTGAACATGGCAGGGCACCCAGGGAGGAGAGAAAAGGGAAAGCCAGGGAGGGGTCCTGGCCAAAGGGATGATGAGCCCAAAATATCTCTGAAGGCTCCCCTGGGAGAATGTTGAGGTCGTTTGCACATTCCCCCACAGGTAATTAAGGACACGGACACCCAGGGGGCAATAAGGGAAGTGGAGAAGGGATTTGGACAACAGGGGATGGATGGTGTTGGTGTGCTGGGAAGGGATCCAGTGAAGGGGAGTGTGCAGCAATATGGGGAAGGCAAGAGGCAGCAGGAGGTATTTATGTGGTATGAAAAAGGATGACAGAAAAGGAAGAGAAAAATACAGAGGATTGGGATGTATTTCAGCAGGGTCTTATCCTCAGAATTTGCCAGCTGACCCAGATCCTCTCCATACCCAGTTTCCAGGACAGGAAAAGAAGGAGGTCAGGATGTCAGGGGGTTTCTCTGCGGTGGGCAGCGGCAGCATCGGGTGCAGAGCTGCGGGACCGGGAGCATGGGCTGGGGGCCTGTGGGGAGCTGCGGGGCCGGGCTGGGGCTGTGGGGCAGCCGGGGCTCAGCACCGGGCGCTGCCTGACCCCACCAGCCCCGGGCAGGGCCGGCACTGGCCCCCGGCCCCCAGGAGGCTGCGGGACGCCCCGGCCGCTGCCCGGCCCCGGGGAGCTGCCGGCCCTGCCCGCCGGGGGGGCCGCCTTTGGACACTGCGGCAGGACAGGGACCGGCTCTGCCATACGGGCTCTGGAGGGGACCCTGAGCACAAGGAGGAAAACAAAGGAACAGCTGGGAAATGCAGATTGTACATGGAAGGATCAGGATTTTCTATTAAGGATTGGTTTGGGTCACTGGAGCAAGCAAAGGTTTTGCAGAAAGCTCAGCAGCTGTGCACCAACAGTGTCCTGGGTTGACTGTATGATGCTTTTATCGCCAGTCGTCTGTTCTGTTTATGCTGAATAATAAGTTTTGCACCTTTAAGACTTTTTCAAGATTGACGGGGAGGGGGAGAAGAAGCGCAGAGTTTGTTTTCAAGAACTGCACTCACTTCTCCACATTCCTGCTGCTGGACTGCGTTGTCTGCAGACAGACAGACAGCGAGACAGAGCTCTCCTTTGCTTTTTAGTTAGTTATAGCTAGATGGGGCAAAGAACTTCCCTGGACTGTGTTTTTTTTCCTTTTTTTGGACCTGCTCAAACCTGCTCTGGACTGAACACCCAAAAGAGATCAGCAGCAGCTCGCACCTGTGACCCAGCAGGCCGGGCCTGGGCCGTGGCATTTCCAGCACTGGAGAGACTGATAAGAGACTGAGTGACCCAAGCTGCAGCCCGAGGGGGATTTTTCTGAGTTTGTCTCTCTCTCTTGGAGTGGCAAGAAGTTTCATTGTTTAATATTGTTTAGGTTTGCTTGTTTAAAAAACAAGTTTTTTCCACTTTTCTCCAAGGAAGTATTTTTTCCCAAACCAGTTGCGGGGAGGGCCAATAGATTCTGCTTTCTAGAGGAACCCCTTTGCGGGTTCTCTCCCAAATTTGCCCTGAACCAGGACACACAGGCAGCGAGAGGGGCTGCAGGAGTGGCAGAAGAAGGCCCTGGAGCACTTGGGCACAAAGGCACAGCAGCTGAATGCAAGAAGGGGTGAGCAAAAGGCCAAGCTGAAGGCAAAGGCCATGGCACAGTTCCTACAGCCCCTCAGGGATCAACCCCAGGGCCCAAGGGGGCCCCAGCACCCAGGGGACAGGGTCGGCCACAAGCACCTGGCAGAGGCATTGCCCTCCTGGGCAGGGGAGAACCCACCCAAACAGCCCCTGGCAAGGAGTCAGGGCTGGAAACCAAGATGCCATGGGTACAGCTTTTGCCATTGGCCAAATTTGGCAAGAAGAAGAGCCAGACCCAGGGCCGATATTCAATTGTCTCCCTTGCAATTGATCTTGGGAATCCCTTACCCTGGTAATTCTCCACCTAGTGCAGGCTGGAGATAAGGGATGTACATTTAAAGCAGTCTGTGGCCAGAATCCTGTCTCTTGTGAAATCTCTGCCATAGGAAGCTGGGCTGGCACAGAGCCTGCCTTGGCACTTTGTTGTTCCCAACATCCAAGCAGGACACCGGGCCCTGCCTAAGGACTGCAAAGCAGCACCACTGCTGGCCAAGTGGCGTGGCCCGTGCCAAGTGGCCCTGAGGCCAGAAACAGCCGCCAGCACAGCTGAACACGGGGGACCCCTCAGCCTCGGCTCCAGGGCTCTGAAGCCCCGGAGATTTGCACTTCCCGCCTGCAGCAGGAGGATGGGAGGCCCCCACCGAGCCTGAAATAGAGATTTTTGGAGTTCACTTAAGTTAAGAAAATGAATTAAGCATTCATATTTTAGCTTGTAGAGTTATGTATTGAATTTTAACCTTTTACTTAAGAAACCTCTGCCTGGTACAAAGGGCATAAGAAAATGCAAAATCCTGAAGCTTCTTGCAAAAAGAACAATACCAGAAGAGGCAAAGAACCCAGATAAAGAAGCTCCTCTGTCTCCAAGCCTCTCAAGACTGACAGATGTATTCAGATAAGCACCAAAGGACCAAAAGCGCACGCACAGAGAGGAAAAGTTCAAAAGTTCAGCCAGGAGGAAGACCACAATCTTCAGCCTCAGGACCACCGAGAGACCCCCGCACGACCACCACAGCAAACCACGTGTGCCCAGAAGGGCGTGGATTTATTTAGCATGAGAGGCGAGGACAGGCGGGGCCAGGGGTTGAATATGCATAGAAAAGTTGTGCAATGTATTGCATATGGAACATCTTTGGGAATAAAGCTGTGGGTCAGACTGAGGCTCGGGGCACAAGTTTTGGAGAGCTATCTCACTTGTGCCGGGTGCTGACATACATACCCACTTTATAACTACCCCAAGTTGTGGAGTCTATTTATTTATTCCGTGTATCGTTTCAGTTGGCGACCACGAAGGGACTGCTCTGCTCACCCGCGGGTCTGGTTGGGAGCAGACACCCTCAGGGGCGACGGGGCTTTTTCCTGGAGGGACTCTGCGCCTCGGCTGTACACTGTGGGGAGCAGACCACGGCCCGGTGACAAGCGGATGAAAGCGGTATGTATTAATTTCTTAAGGTTGGCACTGATAAGTCGCAAAAAGGCCTTTTTTTCACGCAGTTTTGCCCAGGGGTTTGCAAGCAGAACACCACCGCGGCAGAGACCGGCGGCGGGAGGACCTCCCCAGCTGATAGCGCGGCTCGGGGAGGGAGAAATCGCGATTTCAGTGTGTTGTGTCCCGATTGCAGTGTGGTGTGTCCCAGTTTCGGTGTCGTGTGTCTGTTACGTCCGGACGTGCGTGCTTGTGTGCGTGTATGTGTGAGTGGAACGGTGAAGCGCGGTGCGGTGTTGCTAAGATACAGAGACGCGGCGCGGCGGTGCTGGAGAGCGCATGCGCCGGGCTACTCTCAGCCACACTACCTGATGGAGCGGGTGGTGCGCATGCGCGGCACGGGCTGTCCCTTGCGAGCGAGGGCAGCGCGGCGCGGGGCTTAAGTCGGGGCTTGCAAAGGTGCTTTAGGCGCGGCCCAGCTGATAGCGCAGCGGGCGCGCGGGCACAAGCCGCGGTTTGAGGAGCTGCTGTGAACGCCGCTAGCTGATAGCGCAGCTAGTGGGAGCGTGGTACAAGTTGGGAGTTACAAGCACCGCTTACAAGCATCGCTGGTTAGTAAAGGGCTTGCAAAAGTAGCCAGCGAACCCAGCTGGGCTAAGAGTTAAGTGTTTGTTGTGCGATAGCACTGCCCTTTAGTGTTAAAAGCTGTCACTGGGAGATCCTTGGGTTTGCTGTTCAGTTCCTGTTACAAGTGAGAGGCGATCTGCTCACAGTGGCTGCAGAACTCCAAGCCCGGGCCAAGGGAGCCCGGCCTCCCAGACAGGCTCGCCACAGGTGGTTTCAGCTTGAACCAAGTCAGTCTCTTCATCCATCAGGGGACTGGGTAGTCATAGAGCGCGAGGACGGAGGGAGAGACCGAATATTCTTAACTAGGATATACCAAAGTTCAACAAGTTGCTATCTAGCCTTTGACTGGGAACAACCGCCAGTTGAACTGGCGCTTAGGAACCCCTTGAGGTGGGGTCTGGAAGGGGTAATCCCCTGCTTCGTGTGTGGATTGACAACCTTTTGCTAGAAGCCAGACTGGCACACAGCTTGGGTTCTTCTCCGATGCTTGAAGTGTCAGAGGAGGTGGTATTGTATTTCATATAGATGGAGATCCACATGTAGTGCATGTGCCCCTGAATTACCGAGATACTATAACCCAGGGGTTGAACAAGCAAGGTGTGAAATAGTGAATTTAATCTGTGGGAAAAGCCACCTAGTCCCTGAAACCTGAGTCGTGTTTGAAGAAGATTGGGAAAGGATAAAGGAGTGGCACAGCCTTAGCATTAAAAGGAAGAACTAAGGAAATTTTTTTTCTTCTTTTCTTTCCTCCCCAGTAGTTTGGATTGAACCCTTAGGAGTTCGTAAATTTATGTGGGACTGGGCAAACAACAAATTAACAACATTTGATGGTTAATTAATTAATACCATAATATTTCAATATTAGAAGTGCTATTGATTATTAATTTGAATATTAATATTTTAATTCGGTTATTTGAATATCTATAAATTTTATTAATGTTTTAATTTAAATAATTATTGCATTAAAAAAAAGTTTTCCTTTTATCTGTGGCTTATATTGGAACACTCAGAACTGAAAAAGCTCAATCAAATATTGCTTCCATTGATGACCATGACATTGTCTGAACGAGGAGGCAAGATAGCCTCCTACAGGTACATTAGAATATAATACCTTGTTACAACTTATGTTATTTAAGTGAGACCAGAAGAAACTACCCCAGCAGACCTTCTAGTTGCAAATCTGAAGCTGGGGGAAATGGAGAAAGAAGTAAAATTCCTAGTCGATACTGGGGCAACATACTCGGTTCTAAATACAGCTCTGATGCCCATAGGGGATGATTATGCGACTGGCCAAACTGAAAAGGCATTTTTCTTTAGGCCACTGAAATACAAACTGGGAAAGCAGTGGGGGATTCACAAATTTCTATATATGCCCAATTCCCCTGAGCCACTTTTGGGCAGAGATTTGCTGGGACAATTACAAGCAACTATTACATTTAAAAACGGGGAGATGACTCTGGAGGTAAATGATCAAAAGTATGTAGAAGTATTGAGTTTGATATTAGCCACCAGTGAAGTCATGAGCGAAACTGAAATTGATGAAGAGATAATAAATCAGGTATTCCCTGGGGTATGGGCCTCTGATGTACCAGGGAGAGCAAAAAACACTCCCTCTATACAGATCAGGCTAAAAGAGGGAAAGCAACCTGTCAGGGTTAAACAGTATCCCTTGAGGAGGGAGGATAGGGAAGGGATTAGCCCAGTAACTGAGAACTTTTTGCGTCTTGGATTATTAAAAGAATGTCAATCTGATTTTAATACCCCCATTGTACCAGTTCGCAAACCTGACAGGTCATACCGGTTAGTACAGGATCTGCGAGCCACAAACAAGGTAACTGAAGATCTGTATCCTGTGGTGGCCAATCCCTACACGTTATTAACTTGCTTAATACCCGAGCTAACTTGGTTTACCGTTTTAGATTTAAAAGATGCCTTCTTTTGCCTTCCTATCCACGAAGCCAGCCAGAAAATTTTTGCATTTGAATGGGAAAATCCTAAGAGCGGGCGAAGAACTCAACTGACATGGACCAGACTCCCAGAAGGATTCAAAAACTCACCCACTTTGTTTGGAGAACAACTTGCAAAGGAATTAAGAGACCTGGGAAGCCCCTCCAGAGGAAGGGAAGCTGCTACAGTACATAGATGACATCCTGATAGCCACACAGACAAGAGAAGCATGCATGGCCTGGACGATAAGCCTCTTGAACTTTTTGGGGCTCCAAGGGTACCGGGTATCAAAGAAAAAAGCCCAAGCAGTAAAACAGAAAGTAACCTACCTGGGTTACAAAGTCAGTGCTGGACAACATACCTTGGGCCAAAGCCGGAAGGAGGCAATATGCCAGACCCCTAAACCTCAGACTGTAAAGGAACTACAAACTTTCCTGGGGATGACAGGGTGGTGCAGGTTATGGATCTATAACTACGGACTGCTTGTTAAGCCCTTATATGAACTGATTGCAACTGAAAGCAGGGACATCCAATGGACAAAAGAAGCTATGCAGGCATTCAACCAGCTGAGAAAGCCCTCATGTCAGCTCCAGCCCTGGGATTGCCGGACGTGAGTAAGCGTTTCCTTTTGTTCTCCCATGAGAAGCAAGGAATCGCCTAGGGAATATTAGCACAGGACCTCAGCCCATACCGGAGGGCAGTGGCTTACTTCTCTAAGCAATTGGATACAGCAGCTAAAGGGTGGCCTGGATGCCTCAGAGCTGTTGCAGCAGTCGTACTGAACATCCAAGAGGCACGTAAATTCACCCTAGGCCAGAAAATGACTGTGCTAGTGTCTCACACGATGTCTGCAGTGCTGGAGGTAAAAGGCGGGCATTGGCTTTCCCCACAACGGTTCCTGAGATATAGTAGTGACTAACATTGTCAATCCAGCCTCCTTCCTCAGTAGAAACCAAGGGAAACCAGTGGAACATGACTGCCTGGAGACCATCGAAGCCACTTACTCCAGCCGCCCTGACTTGAAGGACACCCCTCTCGAGAAGGCAGAAGTCTGGTTTACTGATGGAAGCGGTTATATCATCAGTGGAAAACAGCACGCCGGGTATGCCATTACTACGTGCAAGGAGGTAGTAGAATCTGGCCAACGAATACCTCCGTGCAGAAGGCCGAGATAATTGCCTTCTGCCAATTCTAATGCCCTAACGCGGGCCTTAGAATTGGCAAGAGGGAAAGAAATAAACATGTACACGGACTCAAAGTATGTATTTGGAGTAGTGCATGCTCACGGAGCCATTTGGAAAGAGAGAGGACTGCTGAACTCTCAAGGGAAAAATATTAAACATGTATCAGAAATACTGTGACTTCTGGAAGCAGTCCAGTTGCCAGAGAAAGTAGTGATCATGCACATTAAGGCACATCAGAAGATAAACTCAGAATTGGAAGAAGGGAACGTGTTGTAGATGTCGGCGAACCCAATGGGAAGAATGATGATGTCTAATTCCATTTCAGAAGGCTGAATGATTGCTTTATTATAATTATGTTATAATACATTAATATGCTATATAAAAGAGGATACTAAATACTACATGCTACTTTCTCTAACTATCATATCTAACTAACTCACAACTCGTGACCCTGTTCTCCAGAGCCCAGACACAGGTGGATCCGATTGGCTCTCAGGCCCAAACAATCCACCATGATCCAACCAAGAGCTCACTCCAGGTAAACAATTCTCCAAACACATTCCACAAGAGAAAAACATAGAGCAGAAATAGAAATTGTTTCCTCTTTCATTTCTCTCTGTGCACCTCAATAAAAAATCCTGAGAGAGAGAGAAATGTGCTTGCCACATATCACCATTTTAGTATAAATTTAAAAAAAATTAAATTAAAAAAAATGCATCTGCAATTCTTCTGCAGGGTCCTACAAAAGAGAGCAAACACATCTCAAGAGGTCCCCTTATCAATTTGCTAGTTATCAATCAAAAGCCAAATCAAATGCTGATGTGCAATGTTCAAAGAGATCCTTTACCTGCAAACCATCTATCAAATCTCTAAAACAAAACTTACAACATAAAAACCCAAACAACAATTAAAATAATGCTCAAATTTCAAGTCCAAACAACTGATTCTCGGGAGAAGGTGTCCATTGATCGGAAACGTTGATCTTGACATCCTCAAAAGTCCTTCTCAATGCTGAAACAGAGAACTGCTGAATCCTGAAACAAAACAACTGAAGAAAGTCCAAACAACAATTAAAAACCCATAAACAAAAACCAAATGTGACATCATATAATTATCTAATACCAAAACACTGAATGTCATCCCAGAGACTGCAACAACTGATAAAACCAACTCTGGGCTGATTGTCAACCATGCAAACATACCTTTCTTGTGCAAAAACCATCACCAAATTAAAAAAACTGAAAAAATCTCTGAAATCCCATGGCCAAAAATCAACCACTTTTTTTCTTGTTCTTTGTCTTTTCAACCACCTCTATTTAATTAATCTTAAATCTAATAATTTTTTTTTTTTTTTTTTTTTTTATCTCGGAATCAGAATGCCCAGCAAATAGCAGGCTTTAAGACCCTGCGCAGCTGGCGGCCCCGGTCCATGCGGGCGGAGCCAAGATCCCAAACCCGGCCGAGGGGCACACGGAGCCCTCCGGCCGTGGGGCTGGACCAATCGGTCCCAGCCCGACCGGCGGGGCGGGATCTTCATCTTCACAGCCCGGCCCCACCACGCGGCCAGTGTCACGGCAAGTCTTCCAGCATTGTGTTCATCCCGCACCGCGCCTGGCCGTGGCCGCAGCCACAGCCTCTCAGGACGCGGTTGACCCCGCTCCTCAAACGAGGCCATGGCACAAGAACTGCCCCAGGGCTCAGCAGAGAAGGTGTTTTTCCCAGAGAAGTGTTGATTCTCAGGACCTGCGGCACGGTTGGGCCGGCACGCAGCTCCCTGACCCCTGGCCGCAGCACCCCCACGCTCTCCGGGCACAATGCCAGCGGCAGCATTCCCGGAACTCATCCCCCCCGCCCCCCAAACGGGAGCGGGAGGGGCGAGGGGCCTCGAGCTCCGGCGAGAATCCCCCACCCAAGCAAGAATTGGACCAAGAAAAACACTGTTCCCCAGAAAGGCACTAAACTTCATAACTTTCGCTTTCGCGGCAGCTGCAAGGAGCTGCCGAGGAGCGCCAGCAGCAGAGAACAGGCTGGGAGGGGACCCCGGGCTGATTGGAAACGGCGGGGTCCGCTCCAACGCGGCCCCAGGCTGCTGCTGCTCGCTGCTGTTGCTGCTGGCAGCGCCTGGCGACCCGGCGAAAGCCGCGGGAGGCGGCGGGGCAGCCGGGACCAGCGGGGCCGGCGCGGGGGCCGGTGCGGGCGGCGAGGCGCGCATCACAGCCGATGTCGGCAGCGGAGCCGGCGCGGGGAGGTCCTCGGCCGGCGCCGCAGGCTGGGGGTCTTCTATATCATCACAGCTCGCATCGGGAACAGGCTCCGAGCCGGCGAGCGGGACCACCGGCGCGGCGGAACCGACCGCTGCGGAGGGATCAGCCGCTGGCACAGGGGGCGCAGCCGCCGCCGCGGGAGCGATGACGGGCGGTGCCGGAGGCGCGGCTGACAACTCCGAGGCAGGGGCCGGCGCGGGAGCCGGCGCAGGCGGCGTCTCCGCCCCTGCCGAGGTGGCTTCAGGCTGGCTCTCAGCGGCGGGTGTGTCTCCCAGCTCCGAATGGGCAGGAGGAGGAGGAGGCACGGCTGCAGGCGGGGAAACCGGCGGGCGGAGCGGCGTCTCCGCCTCCGCCGGGAGCGGCCCCGCACCCTCCGAAGGGACGTGGAGGCGGGGCTCACACGCTGCAGGAGGAGGTGGAGGAGGCTCCCTCTGCGCAGAAGCAGAAGAAAACTTCTGAGCCACGGACAAAGGCTCTGCCCCCCCCGCTTCGCGGGGGGGCACCCGCAGCAAAAACTGGATTATCGGAAAAGGGGTCCATTTCTGGACTATCGGAAGAAGCTCGAAATAAACTTTCATGTATCGAAACGCCCAGAGATCTCGTATGACGCTTTGCCTGATGATGAAGTACAGGGATCTCCAAGCCTCTGTATTCAGGGAAAAAGCCAGATCCCCGAAAAAAACACGAGTGTCTGCATATTCAAAAAACTCCAAAAAATCATCATCAGGGATAGAAATTCCATTGACCCGAGCCAAATCTCTCCAGAGGGCAAGTATAGGGCCATGTACACAAGACAAACCAATGTCGAAATCTGCAGACATCTCTTCCCAAGGTTAAAGTCCACCCTAGATCAGGGTAGTACTATTATCAGAAAATCAGTACCTTTCAAAGGAAGGCAGAGGCGTCCAGTTACGGCAAACTGCTCGGGGCTGCACCTGGTCCTATAGAAAGGGTTCCCACGGCGTCTTACCTCCCCTATCCCTCGCAGGGACGTCGGACATGCCTTTTCAAGAGGGTTCACCTCCTTTCCCGTGTTAAATCACGGCTGTGGACCGATCCAGGTCCTGGTTCTTCATCCAACGTTCGGGGTCACCACTTGTTGTAGATGTCGGCGAACCCAATGGGAAGAATGATGATGTCTAATTCCATTTCAGAAGGCTGAATGATTGCTTTATTATAATTATGTTATAATACATTAATATGCTATATAAAAGAGGATACTAAATACTACATGCTACTTTCTCTAACTATCATATCTAACTAACTCACAACTCGTGACCCTGTTCTCCAGAGCCCAGACACAGGTGGATCCGATTGGCTCTCAGGCCCAAACAATCCACCATGATCCAACCAAGAGCTCACTCCAGGTAAACAATTCTCCAAACACATTCCACAAGAGAAAAACATAGAGCAGAAATAGAAATTGTTTCCTCTTTCATTTCTCTCTGTGCACCTCAATAAAAAATCCTGAGAGAGAGAGAAATGTGCTTGCCACAGGAACGAGCTGGCGGATAGGGAAGCAAAAGAAGCAACAAAAATTGAGGTAATAACTGAGGCAGCCCTGATTCCAGATGGGCAAATTTCCCTCAAAGGTAAGTCAAAATACAACAAATTAGAAAAAAAATTGATCCATGAGCAAAAAGGAGACTATAACCAAGAGGGATGGGCCACCATAGAAGGAAAATTAGCTATACCCTCCTATTTATTATAGTCCCTAATAAGGGAAGAACACCAAAAAACCCATTAAGGTATTGATGACATTTATGAGCAACTATCACCCAAGTGACTCAACAATGTGACCTTTGCCTCCAGATCAACCCCTAAATTATTCCCAAACCAAAACCTGGCCAGATTAGAAAGGGTCATGGGCCGGGGCAGCAATGGCAGATCGATTTCACAGAATTGCCAAGAAAAGGGGGGTATAAGTTTTTCCTGGTGCTAACAGATACCTTTTCAGGATGGCCAGAAGCATTCCCCACCAGGACTTCTAAAGCTCAAGAAGTAACTAAGGTATTGGTACAAGAAATCATACCACGCTTTAGAGTCCTGGCCACAATCTCCTCAGATAGAGGACCATATTTTATTGCAAATTTGGTGCAACATGTTAGCCAATCCTTGGGCATAGACTGAGAACTTCACACCCCATATAACCCACCATCAAGTGGTCAAGTAATCATTTCATCAAACAACACCAATCTGTCATAGCCTCAATGCCTCCCATTAGCACTACTGCAGATTTGAACCAAACCCAAGACTAAAGAAAAGCTGAGCCATTTTGAACTGCTTTATGAGAAACCATATGGGGTGCAGAAGAGAATGTCTACCTAAGACATGTCACTAACCTCCTATATGTTAAGTCTCTTACAAGATGACCCTAGAACCACAATGAGAGAGACCGCACCAAGTGCCCCTTACTAACTTTGTGTATCCAGCACTAATCACTAGCTAATAAACACAAGTCATAACTAGTGAACTGCGCTGTTTAGAACACTTCATGTCAATCACCCCATTACAGCTTTATTACCTTAAGTTACTATAAGTTTAATGATGTCTATTTTAACACTCATGTAAAATTAAAAGATGTTAAAATGCGTAAGCATTCTAATGTCACTCTCTAGAATTCATAGAATCCTGCGGAAGGAGGTTTGTCATGATAGTAGGTCAAAATTTAAATCGAGACCGCGGTAGTAAAGGAATTTACTATATTTTAAGAAAAGGGGGGAATAAAACAGAGATTTTCAGAGTTAAGTTAACAAAATGAATTAAGCATTTATATTTTAGCTTGTAGAGTTATGTATTGAATTTTAACCTTTTACTTAAGAAACCCCTGCCTGGTACAAAGGGAAATGCAAAATCCTGAAGCTTCTTGCAAAAAGAACAATACCAGAGGAGGCAAAGAACCCAGATAAAGAAGCTCCTCTGTCTCCAAGCCTCTCAAGACTGACAGACGTACTCAGATAAGCACCAAAGGACCAAAAGCGCACGCACAGAGAGGAAAAGTTCAAAAGTTCAGCCAGGAGGAAGACCACAATCTTCAGCCTCAGGACCACCGAGAGACTCCCGTACAACCACCACAGCAAACCACGCGTGCCCAGAAGGGCGTGGACTTATTTAGCATGAGAGGCGAGGACAGGCGGGGCCAGGGGTTGAATATGCATGAAAAAGTTGTGCAATGTATTGCATATGGAACACCTTTGGGAATGTGAAAAATGCATATTTTATGATTGGCTTTTCGCAATAGTTACAATGAATATTATATGTGTAATGTTGGAAAGTTATGCTGTATTAATTCTCTCAAGTAGTGTGTTGAATGTATTTTTAGGTTATAACACAATGTTAAAATAGAAACTATACTATGTAAGATACTTTATAACTAGCTCAAGAAAGAGATGGGATAATCAAGGAATTCTTCGCACAAAGATAACAATTACAGAAACCTCTAAATTTTCCAGAGGAGAGGAATTTATGGCTTTCCTTATCAACAGAAACGAACTTCTTCAAGCCTGAGTTAGACTCGAAGGCGCCTGGGAATTAACAGAAACTTTTTGACAAGTACCAGACGAATTTCTTGTTTTAAATAAAATATATGCATAATCATGAAGTGTTTTGTATATGCAACAGGCTATTGCTTTTAAGGTTATACCTTTGTTCACAGGGCATGCTTGACATGGCTTAAGTGCCCGAGAGCATCCGGACGTCCATAATTCTTTGCTTTTTATTGTCATGCAATTGTCTTAACTCTAAATTTTTATTACTCTAATTGTATTACTATTTTTACAACCATTTTATTATTATTAAACTTTAAAAAAATTTTAAAAACCAAGTGATTGGCGTTTTTCACAGGGAATAAAGGTGTGGGTCAGACTGAGGCTCGGGGCACAAGTTTTGGAGAGCTATCTCACTTGTGCCGGGCGCTGACATACATACCCACTTCATAACTACCCCAAGTTGTGGAGTCTATTTATTTATTCCGCGTATCACTTCAACTGAGCCTGCGATGAAGGCAGCGCAGCAGCAGCCAGGGCTCCACAGCGGGGCAAGCCCCGGGGCCTGCCCACACATCCTCTGCTCAAATCCTCCGCCTGGCCACCCTCCTTTGGCATCTCCAGACACCGGGGCCAATCCTCGCTGCCGCTGCTGCAGCTTCAGTGCTTTCTGTGCCTGCACTGCCGCAGCTGCTGGGGAACACAACGGCACAATTCCACTCTGGCTCTCACTTACACTCACACACTGCGCTGCCTGCCATTGCATCCATGGAAAATACACCAGGGCATCGACTTCAACCTTTTCAACATTTGATTTCTCTACTCAGGCTTGCTTTGCCTTGGCCTCGGGGAAAGAAATGTTAAAGGTTTTCTTTAAGGGATGTTCCACCACTCAATGGAGATGAGTTTAACAGCTCAACACTCTGGGAATGGCCCAAAAGATACCCACAAAGATAACGACCAGCAGCAAACAGCAACCAACACCTACCCCAGACACTGCCCCCGGCAGAGCTGGAGACACCTGCTCTGCAAAAGGCTGAGAAGGAAATCCAGTAGTTCCCACCTAATTAACATCAGAGGCAAAGAAATCCGGGTCCAATAGGAACCCAAATACTAAAAACTGCACAACTTAAAACTATAGAACATTAAAACACTGGGTTTAGATTGGTTCAGACTGTATCAAGTTTGGGGAAAATCTAGTAAAACCCACGTGTCACTGAAGGATTTTCTCTGCACAGCCGGGCTATGTGGGGATGGAATGATTTCTGTTGCACATCCTGGCCAGAATCAATAATGCCTTGACTCTAACACGAAACATATTGGTGGAGTTTTTCTTTTTCCTGCAGTTCCAGTGCAAAGTTTATAGCAGTAGAATATTTTTTGTAATAATCCTACTTCTATATTGCTGGTTAGGTTTGGGTCAGGGATGGGAGAATGAGTTTTTACTCCAAGGAGAAGTAGAAAAAACTTAATTGCCTTGAAATTTTTTTGTGTATGCTTGTGCTTGGCTCTTAGAGATACCAAAATTAAAATTTGATCTAGGTTTTTCAACGTTGACCTTTAGGCTGCGTTTTGCAAAACTAGAAGAGATTTAAAGGTGACTCTTTAACTCATAAACATAAAAAGATGATTTGAAGGAAAAAAAAAATAAAAGCAGCAGGTTGGGGGCGGAGGGGCACATGTGAGGCTGCTGAAGGCTGCTCTGGAAGAGAAGCTGCATTCCAGGCAGCCAGCGGAGGAGCTTTAGAAATGCAAATTAACACTGCTGGGGCAAAGTGGGGACAATGTACCCGGCTCTTCTTGCCTGGGGCAGGAATTGGGCTGATTCCCTCTGCCCCTCACCCCAAGCTCTGCCTGCTTGCACAGATGCAATTGGCACAGCTGAAGGCAGAGCCCATGGTCAGGAGCTCTGACTCTGCAACAGAAATGGGTGAAGCTGCAAAGGGAAACAGCAAATGGAGAATGTTGTGAAAACTTCACTAAAATAAGGAGGGGGATCATCCCTCTGCCCACTCCAACATGTGCTGTCACTGTCTATGTTATACAGGGTGTATTAGAGCACTGGGGTTTTTGCTATAACAAGTTCAGGGAAAACAGTTGAAATTCAAGTATTTGATGATGTAATCAGAAAAATGCCGTCAGTTGATGCAGCCCCGGCTGGAGGGAGCGCCCAAAAATGGGGAAAAGATGAAGGGCCACTTGACCTAACCCTACAACCAAAGAGGACCCGGGAAGAACAAAACAGAGTCAATGACTGAATCTGCCTGGAGATAGGGCCAGGGACTTGTAGATAAGGAAGTAACGGGAGAAACCATCAGTTCCAATAAATGTTACAAATTGACCCAGACTGCTGCTCAAAGTCCCACTAAATTCCTGAACTTCGAGAAGAACAAAGACTTCACAGAGCCATGAATATCGGATGTTATACACAAGGAGGGGTGCATATTAGCGAAAACAGGCAGCAGGCGCATCGAGAAGTCGGAACCTCCCGAATCCCTCAGCCAGTGGGCAAAGGCAAGAGGGAGATGCGGCCGGGAAAAGGAGCATAAAAAGGAGGCTGCGTACTACAGCAAGGGCAGAGAGCGCACGGCAAATGCCCCACGGCCTCTCCCTCTGCTCAGCAATAAAGTCACTTTTACAGGACTCCTCGGTCTCCTCTGGGCACAGAAACCTCCGGCGACGTGAATTTCCCCGCACGCTCCCGGCGACGGGGCAGCCGCCTCTGTCCTACCCACAGCAAGCGGGACGAGGCAGCGCTGCTCCGGCAGCGGCTCCTGCCCAGGCAGCGGCGGGAAGGAGAGCGCGGGCAGCCGCTCCCGCAGCGCCCTCGGCCCAGGGCCACCACGGGCCGGACACGGCACAAGCAAGCCGCCGCAGCCCCCTGCCGCCCCCTCCGCCCGCAGCGAGCCCCGAGCCCCCGCAGAACCCAGCGCGGCTCCCACCTGCGCCGGGGCCGCCTCCCAGCTCCGCCAATGCCGCCTCCCCGGCCTCCGGCCGCCGCCGCCGCTCCCGGGCCCGCACACACGCTCCGCCAATGGCGCCGCTGCCCAGCCAGGGCCGCCCTCAGGCCGCCAGCGGGGCCGTGCTTCGCCCCGCTCTCACCAATCAGCGCGCCACAACCACGACTGACGGCACAGCCGGCCAATCGCAGCGAGGGGCGGGCTCTGCACACGGCACCGCCTCGCCCCGCGCTCTCAGGGCCCCCCGCGCTGGGCGAGGGCAAAGCCGCAGCTGAGGAACAGCCCTGGAACGGGCCCGGGCCCGGGCCGGCATCCAGCGCAAACACAAACAAACTTCTCCTCACCTCCCGACACGGCTTTCCCGGCCCTGCGCCTTCGCTGCCTCCGCCTCTGCGGCAAGCCCACGAGCCTCACTTCTCCTACCCCTAATTAGGAGCATCAGTGCATCGCTTGGATTTCCCCCAAAAAGGGAAAACCGCCCAAAGCCCTGGGGGTGAGTGGGGCAGGGCAGAGATTTCTGGCAGAAAACTCCAAAACCTGCGAGCAGGATAATGAGAAGTCAAGGAAGAGCCTTGGATCCAGCTTTCCCCCAGGCCTCCCTCCTTCCAGCTGCACCTCCTCCCCCGGCAGGGCAGCAGACAGGGAATGGGGCCATGCTCACTTCATCCCCCGTGCCTTCTCCCTCTGCTCAGGGACAGGAGTCGTTCCCCTGCTGCAGCCTGCGCTCTCTCCCACCGGAGACTTGTCCAGGAACTTCTCCGAGCGGAGTCCATCCCCTGGGGCACAGCCCCCCTCCAAGTGCTGCAGCGTGGGTCACTGTGCCACGGGCTCAGTCCTTCCAGGACAGGCTGCTCCAGCGGGGGCCCCTCTGCCCACGGGCTCACAGCCTCCTCTCAGGCATCCCCGTGCTCCAGCCTGGCTCCTCCAGGGGCTGCAGGGGGATCTCTGCATCCCCACGGATCTGCAGGGGGATCTCTGCAGCCCCATTGTTATAAATGAATCAGCCAATTTAATAATTAGAGGAATTTATTAAATCAAATCAAAGTAAAAATTGGAAAAGCCACAAGGAAAACAGCGCCGAGCCAGGTGATCGGAGCTGGGTTCAAGCTCTGCAGCTCCGTGCCCCTGGCAGTTCACAAGGTGCTGATTCCGCAGGTTTTTTTGGTATTGTTTTCAGACGGAGCAGGATTCCTGGGGGGTCTTCCTGTTCCCTCTCATTAATCTTGCCCCTTTCCACATATTAATGCATGTTCTTCCATGTTGTTAGATGGTAATCCTCTTGAATATCTTGTTCTGGCGACGAATATTCATCTTATCGGTTCAATGCTTATCTTCTAGATGGCATAATCCTTCAGAATAACCATCCTTTGAGACAGGAATTCATCTTGTGTATATTGTTCTTTTACTTCCATTTAAAAAGACACTGTATTTTTTTAGTCCTGAGCACGAATTTATTTTAAATCATATATTACACCCATGGATCTGCAGGGGGATCTCTGCATCCCCTTGGATCTGCAGGGGCATCTCTGCATCCCCACGGATCTCTGCATCCAGCACCACCGTCTTTGGACGCGCCAGGAATAGGCTGAGCTCTGCCTGGAGCTCTTCTCACCTTCCCCACACCCTTCCCGGCACAGGGAGGGTTTTACCTCCTCACAGCTCCCCAGGCTGGGTTTGCAGCCCCTCCTCGGGTGCGATCTCTGGGGCTTCCATATTCCACTTCAATATTTTGCAAAACCCAAAACTATAATGTATGTTTTTCACACATCCACAAACTAAAATATCATTCATGAATGATGTTCTGAGGATATGAACTACACAGGGGCCAGGGCACTGGCCACAAAAACCTGACAAATTATACTACAGCAAAAGCAGTTAAAAGTGATTACAAACTGTGCTATATCAAAATCGTTGTGATTAAGAATAATTTGCAGAAGTCAAGACATAATAGCAAAAGCCACCAACTACATAGTTCTTTTTAACAGACCCAGGGCAGGTTTTTCCCTTGCATGGAGCACTTGGGCCTTCCCCAGGCCCCTTCTGCCCTCTGGCAGAGCCAGTGGCATTTTCCACCACACAGAGTTTGTAACCAAGAGTTGGGTACAGCTGAGAAGGCTCCAAGCGCCTCCTTCCAGGCTGACTCTGCAGATGCCGAGGCTGCTCTGGGTTCTGCCAGGGCTCTGCTGGGGCTCAGCTCTGGGCGAGGCTGGGCCCACTCTCCCCTCACATTGCTCCGGGCAGCTGAGTCACAGAGGGAGAAGGAAGGGACACCTCAAGGGAGTTGAGGTTTAAGAGAATTTTTATTCAAAAAACTCCCATACCAAACAGGCTGTCATAAGAGCCATAACAAACAGGCTGTCCTAACTACCATAACCATAACTAGCACTGCTAACTACCATGACTAACTAGTTGTCCTAACTAACTACTGTAACTAAAAGGTGTCCTCCAGTGCTTCATCTCCTCCGCTGCTCCCTCAGTTGCTTTGCTGCGGTGATCAGAGGGGTCAGGCTGGAGAGAGGCTTGGCTGATGATAAAAATGGGTGCTGCCCAAAGGATAAAAAAGAAAGAAATGAACCGTCACTTTCCAGAGTCCACTTCCTCTCAGGCTCTGTGGCAACAGGACAAAGGGAAATGGTCTGAAACTCAGGAGAGGGAAGCAGGCTCAGATTAGCTCTAAGGCAGAATTTTTTAACCAGGAGAGTGGGGAAGCACTGACAGAAGGTGCCCAGAGATGTGGGAGGTGCCTCCTCCCTGGAAACTTCCAAGCTCAGGTCAGGCAGGGCTCTCTGAGCCACCTGACCTGCTTGAAGATGGCCCTGCTCGTTGTGGGGCACCAGGTGCAGATGCCCTGGAAAGGACCCTGCCAAGCCAAACCGGGCGAGGATTCTGCTTGCTTTGCGTGTGGAAAGCAGCGAGACTGGAGACTCTCGGAGGGGGCCCCACAAGAAAACCCCTCCCTGGCGCTGCTGCTTCCCCTGCAGCCGCTTGGCATTCACCTGCAGCAGCTCCTGGGCAGAGCAGCGCCGCTCCTCGTCCGGCTCCAGGCTGCACTCGAGGAAGTCCCGCAGCAGAGCCGACAGGCGCCAGGGCTCCTGCAGCTGCAGGGTCCCGTTCTGCTGGATCAGAGCACGGGCCTGCAGGAAAAAGCAAACTCAGCGCTCTGCCAGCTTCCTTCACACCCACAAGTGCTCACATCGAGCCCGGGTTCCCAGTCCCAGCTCCAGGGGCACTGTCCTCCCTGGCAGAGATGCTGCTCAGAGCTGATTTTTCTATGCCAACCAAAAAACCCAAATCCCGGTGCTGCCACGGCCATTGTAAAGAGCTGATGCACTGGCTTCACATTTTCAGGTCATCCTCATAGCCAGAAGAGCGGCAACAACGTAAATCCCAAAGCAAATTGTTGCTGGACACTGCAGAACAATCGTCTGTGCTGAGGCTGGAGTCCTCTGGGAATTCCCTTCCCCATGGGCAGAAGCCTCCAGCTGCTGCTCCCAGTGCAGGATCACCCTGTGCTCACAGGCCTCTGCAACCACTGCAGAATTTGCCTCTTACCATGGCCCTCGTTTCCTTGAAGTAAGGAGGTTTTCCTTCCACCATCTCGATGGTCACAATGCCAAAGGACCAGATGTCCACCTTGGGGCCATAAGGAGAACTGGTGACAACTTCTGGGGCCATCCAGTGAGCAGTGCCCACCATGGAGCTGCGCTGGTCCTGCTCAGGGCTGAGCTGAGCGCAGAGGCCAAAATCAGCTGAGGACAGAAACAAACACTGTCAAAGGCAGCTGGAATGATGAAACCAAGCACAAAGACTCCCCACTCTCAGTCTGAGAATGCAGTAGTGAAGTCAGCTGGAAAAGTCCTCAGGGCTGTAGCCAAGGAAAGATGGAACTGGACCCTTAAAGAAACCCTCAGCTTTCGTGCAGTGGCTTTTACTGATTCCCTTGAAGCTTTAGATTCCAACTCCTGCCCCTCTGGAAGGGCCATTCCCAGAGCAAAGGCACTCCTGACAGCCTGCTCCTCTCCTGAGCTCTCTGCAGGGGCAACCGCTCTCAGCTGGCAGCAGGGGCTGGGCAGTGCCCCCAGCAGCCCTTGTGGGGCTCTGGCCGTCACTGGGAAGCAGCCCCACAGCCGCAGCCCGGGAGCGCCGTGCCTGGCCAGGAACACCCACCCAGCTTGACAGAGCCGTCCATTCCCAGAAGGATGTTGGAGCTCTTCAGATCTCTGTGGATCACCCGGTTCGCATGGAGGAAATCCAGGCCCTGCAGACACTGAGAGAGAACAAGAAACACGAGGGTAAAAACCAATGGCCGGAATATATCACACAAGAAAGAACAGTTTTGGATTCTGCCAGCAGCAACTTTGCTGTGACAGGCCAGGAGTGCAGTGCAGACAAGCTCCAGGCAAACGGTTCAAGGCAAAGCTGAGAACAGCACATCAAATCCAAAACAGACAGAGAGAACCACAACAGCAGGAAAGAGAACAAGAACAGAGTAGAAGTGCAGCGCTGCTGGCAGGCCGTTCACTGCAGGGGCTCTTTCTTCTCCAGCTCATAAAGACAACAGAGAAACAAAGCCCTGAGCATGGAGCCACTCCTGTTCTCACGGCCTGTTGGGAAGGGCCATCGTGTCCAAGGTCATGGCAGTCACAAGCAGGATCCCTCACCTCCCGACTGACAGCTGCCATCTCTCCTTCAGCCATGCCTGTCTGTCTGACAATGTCCTGCAAAGTTCCTCTATCCATGTATTCCATCACCAGCCAGAGATCTCCATCAACAAGGAAGCTGGAAGAGGAAAACAATGGCATGGAGACCAATGTGCAGTGCTCAATTCCCCCATGGAAAAGCCTGGAGTGGAGCATTGTTTCCAGGTCTCTTGTCAGTGACGACAGGATCAGATGGAGAGACATTCCTGCCAGGCTGCACAGCCCTGGGAATCTGCACAGTCTAAAGGAGGAGATACCTGTGAGAAAGGAGAGGCCTTAGATGGCAAGCAGGTGAAAAATGCAGTTTAGCAACAGCCCAGATCAATGTGGAACCACAACACTGGCCCCCAGCTGGTTCAGCTTCTGAACTCATCAGTTCCACCATTCCCTCCAGAACAAGGCAACACAACTCCCAGGGTTATCCAGGGGAGGAGGCCGTGCAGCACTTGGGACAAAAGGGGTCAGAAAACCTTTCAGAAAGTCCCTTCAGAAACAGGCAAGGCCAGTGACAAATGGGCAAATGAGGCATTTCTGGAAACAAGAACCTGGTCTTCCTGGCATCCTGCAGCAATGGAAAAGAGCTGGGAAGAAGAAGGCAAGGGAAATCATTTCTGCTGTGGTTTATCAGCACTTGTTGTAAGACACAGAAAACAGGGTCAACTTGAAGGAAAACCAAACCAAAGCAACAAAAGCACAAGGAGGGAACGAACTGCCAGGCTGTTGTTTTGGGAAGATATGGCTGGGTCAGGCATTTTCAAAACAGGCTACAGACTCTGGATGCCAGGAAAGGTTAAGGCAGGGCCTGGGCACAGGATAAGGCCTGAAGCACTCACCTGTCCAAAGAGTTGACAATGTTGGGGTTCTTCTTGTCCTTCAGGAGCAGGAGCTCATTCACCGCTCGTTCCCTGTTCTGCCCTCTGAGACTCATTTTCTTTATGGCCGCCTGAAGGGACATTGCAGACCTTTAACTGGAGGAGTCTGTGGCAGGAGGCCGCAGCAAACACGGAGCGAGTCTTTTTGGAGCGACGGAGCCGGGCTGTGCCAAACTGCCTTGGGATGGGACACCAGAGCTCAGCAAGTGCCATTCCCACAGCCCACTGCTCTGCTCGCTGGGGGCTGCTGACAGAACACATGGCCTGAGACATTTGGCCTTGCAAGCTCTGCAGAAATGGCCCCTCAGCTGTCAGCCTCCAAGCTCTAACAACATTCTCTTCACCTACAGTCTTCTCAAATGGCCTCAACACTCTCATTATTATTCAAACACATTTTGCAAGCAGGAGGTAATTCTGGTTCTGTCAAAACGGTGCAAAACAGCCGAGAACCTTTTAGCAATTCTATGGGATTTGGTCGTGATTTCAGATGCAACTGCTCTGGTTGGGATTGCACAACAAAGCAAACACACACATCCATTGCTCAGGTGGTCCCTGTCACAGGCTGTCACTGACCCTAGAGCCAAACACAACTGCAGGGTTTAGGAGAGAGCTTTGCTCTGGACATCCGTCTTCTCATTTCTCTCCCTCAAAGGAATTGGGCTGGAGCAAATCCCAAATGTCCACGCTGAATTGCTTTACTTCAAAACCTGACGTGAGCAATGGGTGTCTAAAGAACTGGAAAAGAATGCATTTCATCCTTTTCCATTTCCTGCCTAAGACCTGCAGGATCCACAAGGGTCCTGCCAGCAGGCAGGTGATGCATTTTCCCCCAGAGTGCATCAGCTCTGTGTCTGTTACTGAATGTAAGTGCTCTACTATGTGTGCTGGAATAGAGCACTTATTAGTTCATCTCTGGTTTCTGTTTCTAAAGCATTAGGTTGATAATCCTGACCTGTGGATATTTTTGAAGCAAAGTATTTGAAAGAAATCTCCTTGAGAACTGTTTTCTGACAATCACCAGATGGTGAGTGGCTCTTTTAGGCAACGCAGTACCAGGGACAGAAGATCTTCCAGGTCCTGCTCCTTGCTGCAGGCAGGACACTTCCAGCCTCAGGGGGCTTTGACAGTGCCTTCTGAGCACAGTTATCAATTCTGATCAGGACTGAGAGACAGCAGGATGGTACCCCAGTGTCTGGAGGTGCTTGGAGCTCTCCTGACTTCTCACTAGATCCTGCACCAGCACAACACCTGGGCCTGCTTGTGCAGAAGTAACTGCCGTGCACTTACCCTTGGCCAATCTGCTCCACTTCCAGGTATTTCTCGGCAGGTTTCGCCAGGCTCACGCTGTTCCCTGAAAGAAACCACGTGGAAGACGCTCCCTCCCAGAGTGAGACCCCGCCTTGAAGCAGAGCCAGAATGCAGCCCCCCTCCCTGGGGCCGTCAGCCCCTTGGTCTCAGCTGGGGAAGGACAATCAATGGCCCTGGGACATTCATCTGCAGAGCAACACTGGGTGCAGCTGATGCCGAGACACACACACAGCAGCCTGCTCTGGCACACAGGAACAGAGCAGACGTACTCAGCTGCATCAGGCACCACTCCCCTCTCCCCTCTGGCTGCAGGGCCTTGCTGCTGGCAGAATGTTCAGCCCAGGATCCCACAGCCGAGGGAGGTTCAGTGTCCTCTTCCCAAGCACAGGCAGGTTCTCCATCCTCTTCCCAAAACACTGCAGGTTCTCCGTTGTCTTCCCAAAACACTGCAGGTTCTCCATCCTCTTCCCAAAACACTGCAGGTTTGCCATCATCTTTCCAAGCCAGGGGACGTTCACTGTCCACTTCCCATGCTGGGAGAAGTTCACCCTCCTCTTCCCAAGCCAAAGGATGTCCTCTGTCCTCGTCCCATGCCGGGAGATGTCTGTCATCCTCGTCCTACACCATGCGAGCCTGGCCATCCTTGTCCCACACCAGGGGACATCCACCGTCCTCGTCCCACGCTGGGAGATGTCCACTGTCCTTCTCCCCCACCGCGGGAGCCTCGCCGTTGTATTCCCACACCGCGGGATGTTCGCCCTCGTCTCCCAGAACAGCGGGAAGTTCACCCTCATCTCCCGGCACTGAGGGAAGTTCACCATCGTCCCCCAGAACAGCGGGAAGCTCACTGCTCTCTTCCTCCTCTTTGGCCTCCTCTTTGGAAGCAGAAGGAGCCAGAGGAGGTGCTGGTGCTGCTTTTGTGCCCTGTGGACAGATGGCAGCATGAGGGACGGGAAGTTCTGTCTCAGTTATCACCTTCTTTATCCTCAGCTGCACATCCAGCTGCACTAAGCAGAAATTGGGTTTGGAGCTGTTCAAACTAACCATGGGTTAAAGTCGACATTGCCACTTATTGTTGGGAATTCGATATTCCACGATGGCTAAAGCCAGCAAGCAATCCTCTGCCTGCAAAACCAGACCTGCAGCTCTTCTAAAGCTCTTCAGCAGAAAAGGAGAAAACTGCCAGGGACCCCTTTGCTGCCGTAAGGACACTGACAGGAACTTTCCTTCAGCCTCCCAGGCTGGCACTCGGCTGCCACATGCCAAGCTCACAACTTGCTGCACAATTCCAAACACCAAAGGTTCCTTTCCCACTCACCGAAGGAGGAGCTGCTCGGGATCCACACATGAGGTGCCCTGCAAGGGAAGAGGGAACATGAACCAGATGCTGTCAGGAAAAGAAGTGCCTGTGGTGGGAAATGCCACGGAGCAAGGCAACCCCGAGAGAGCATTTTGCTTTCACAGTGTCCCTCCAGGAGCCACAGTCCCTTCAGACAGCAAGAGAACAGCACAAAATACTGGGCTGGGTCAGTTCTTGGCTGCACCAGCAAACAGAGGGAGTGTTATGGAGAAATTCAATTGGGGAGGCCAATTATAGATAAATCAATTAACAAGAATTTATTAAGCAAGCGGTAGTAAGCAAAAGACAGCACTGGGCAGCCTGGGAGTTTTCTGCTCTACCACGGCACGCGCTTCCCCTGTGGCTTTTTTGTTTTTTTAAAGTCCCTCTTTTTTTTTTTTCGTCTTTACAGTTGACGTATTTTCTCTCAATGCACTCTGCGCCTGTGCAATTGGTTGCTAGGGGGTCTTTTTTCTGCCCTTGGTGGTCGTAGAGATGAAGGCTCCTCATCTTCCTTGCAGATTGTCCTTGGCCTAAAAGTTAACTTGTATATAATTAGTTACACAGTCTTCTATGCTAGTTGCATCTGCACAATTCTTAAGCAGGATACTTGCTGTTCCCTCGCCCACCCCCCTCCTTTTCCTCCCACGTCTTAAAATTCCCTACTCAGTTCAAATTCTTATCTCCTTCAATGCTCGTTTTGATGAACAGAGACCTTTTTATTTATTACACCTCTAATTATTAAATTGGCTGATTCATTTATAACAATGGGGCTGCAGAGATCCCCCTGCAGATCCATGGCGATGCAGAGATCCCCCTGCAGATCCGTGGGGATGCAGAGATCCCCCTGCAGCCCCTGGAGGAGCCAGGCTGGAGCACGGGGATGCCTGAGAGGAGGCTGTGAGCCCGTGGGCAGAGGGGCCCCCGCTGGAGCAGCCTGTCCTGGAAGGACTGAGCCCGTGGCACAGTGACCCACGCTGCAGCACTTGGAGGGGGGCTGTGCCCCAGGGGATGGACTCCGCTCGGAGAAGTTCCTGGACAAGTCTCCGGTGGGAGAGAGTGCAGGCTGCAGCAGGGGAACGACTCCTGTCCCTGAGCAGAGGGAGAAGGCACGGGGGATGAAGTGAGCATGGCCCCATTCCCTGTCTGCTGCCCTGCCGGGGGAGGAGGTGCAGCTGGAAGGAGGGAGGCCTGGGGGAAAGCTGGATCCAAGGCTCTTCCTTGACTTCTCATTATCCTGCTCGCAGGTTTTGGAGTTTTCTGCCAGAAATCTCTGCCCTGCCCCACTCACCCCCAGGGCTTTGGGCGGTTTTCCCTTTTTGGGGGAAATCCAAGCGATGCACTGATGCTCCTAATTAGGGGTAGGAGAAGTGAGGCTCGTGGGCTTGCCGCAGAGGCGGAGGCAGCGAAGGCGCAGGGCCGGGAAAGCCGTGTCGGGAGGTGCGGAGAAGTTTGTTTGTGTTTGCGCTGGATGCCGGCCCGGGCCCGGGCCCGTTCCAGGGCTGTTCCTCAGCTGCGGCTTTGCCCTCGCCCAGCCCGGGGGGCCCTGAGAGCGCGGGGCGAGGCGGTGCCGTGTGCAGAGCCCGCCCCTCGCTGCGATTGGCCGGCTGTGCCGTCAGTCGTGGTTGTGGCGCGCTGATTGGTGAGAGCGGGGCGAAGCACGGCCCCGCTGGCGGCCTGAGGGCGGCCCTGGCTGGGCAGCGGCGCCATTGGCGGAGCGTGTGTGCGGGCCCGGGAGCGGCGGCGGCGGCCGGAGGCCGGGGAGGCGGCATTGGCGGAGCTGGGAGGCGGCCCCGGCGCAGGTGGGAGCCGCGCTGGGTTCTGCGGGGGCTCGGGGCTCGCTGCGGGCGGAGGGGGCGGCAGGGGGCTGCGGCGGCTTGCTTGTGCCGTGTCCGGCCCGTGGTGGCCCTGGGCCGAGGGCGCTGCGGGAGCGGCTGCCCGCGCTCTCCTTCCCGCCGCTGCCTGGGCAGGAGCCGCTGCCGGAGCAGCGCTGCCTCGTCCCGCTTGCTGTGGGTAGGACAGAGGCGGCTGCCCCGTCGCCGGGAGCGTGCGGGGAAATTCACGTCGCCGGAGGTTTCTGTGCCCAGAGGAGACCGAGGAGTCCTGTAAAAGTGACTTTATTGCTGAGCAGAGGGAGAGGCCGTGGGGCATTTGCCGTGCGCTCTCTGCCCTTGCTGTAGTACGCAGCCTCCTTTTTATGCTCCTTTTCCCGGCCGCATCTCCCTCTTGCCTTTGCCCACTGGCTGAGGGATTCGGGAGGTTCCGACTTCTCGATGCGCCTGCTGCCTGTTTTCGCTAATATGCACCCCTCCTTGTGTATAACATCCGATATTCATGGCTCTGTGAAGTCTTTGTTCTTCTCGAAGTTCAGGAATTTAGTGGGACTTTGAGCAGCAGTCTGGGTCAATTTGTAACATTTATTGGAACTGATGGTTTCTCCCGTTACTTCCTTATCTACAAGTCCCTGGCCCTATCTCCAGGCAGATTCAGTCATTGACTCTGTTTTGTTCTTCCCGGGTCCTCTTTGGTTGTAGGGTTAGGTCAAGTGGCCCTTCATCTTTTCCCCATTTTTGGGCGCTCCCTCCAGCCGGGGCTGCATCAACTGACGGCATTTTTCTGATTACATCATCAAATACTTGAATTTCAACTGTTTTCCCTGAACTTGTTATAGCAAAAACCCCAGTGCTCTAATACACCCTGTATAACATAGACAGTGACAGCACATGTTGGAGTGGGCAGAGGGATGATCCCCCTCCTTATTTTAGTGAAGTTTTCACAACATTCTCCATTTGCTCTTTCCCTTTGCAGCTTCACCCATTTCTGTTGCAGAGTCAGAGATCCTGACCATGGGCTCTGCCTTCAGCTGTGCCAATTGCATCTGTGCAAGCAGGCAGAGCTTGGGGTGAGGGGCAGAGGGAATCAGCCCAATTCCTGCCCCAGGCAAGAAGAGCCGGGTACATTGTCCCCACTTTGCCCCAGCAGTGTTAATTTGCATTTCTAAAGCTCCTCCGCTGGCTGCCTGGAATGCAGCTTCTCTTCCAGAGCAGCCTTCAGCAGCCTCACATGTGCCCCTCCGCCCCCAACCTGCTGCTTTTATTTTTTTTTTCCTTCAAATCATCTTTTTATGTTTATGAGTTAAAGAGTCACCTTTAAATCTCTTCTAGTTTTGCAAAACGCAGCCTAAAGGTCAACGTTGAAAAACCTAGATCAAATTTTAATTTTGGTATCTCTAAGAGCCAAGCACAAGCATACACAAAAAAATTTCAAGGCAATTAAGTTTTTTCTACTTCTCCTTGGAGTAAAAACTCATTCTCCCATCCCTGACCCAAACCTAACCAGCAATATAGAAGTAGGATTATTACAAAAAATATTCTACTGCTATAAACTTTGCACTGGAACTGCAGGAAAAAGAAAAACTCCACCAATATGTTTCGTGTTAGAGTCAAGGCATTATTGATTCTGGCCAGGATGTGCAACAGAAATCATTCCATCCCCACATAGCCCGGCTGTGCAGAGAAAATCCTTCAGTGACACGTGGGTTTTACTAGATTTTCCCCAAACTTGATACAGTCTGAACCAATCTAAACCCAGTGTTTTAATGTTCTATAGTTTTAAGTTGTGCAGTTTTTAGTATTTGGGTTCCTATTGGACCCGGATTTCTTTGCCTCTGATGTTAATTAGGTGGGAACTACTGGATTTCCTTCTCAGCCTTTTGCAGAGCAGGTGTCTCCAGCTCTGCCGGGGGCAGTGTCTGGGGTAGGTGTTGGTTGCTGTTTGCTGCTGGTCGTTATCTTTGTGGGTATCTTTTGGGCCATTCCCAGAGTGTTGAGCTGTTAAACTCATCTCCATTGAGTGGTGGAACATCCCTTAAAGAAAACCTTTAACATTTCTTTCCCCGAGGCCAAGGCAAAGCAAGCCTGAGTAGAGAAATCAAATGTTGAAAAGGTTGAAGTCGATGCCCTGGTGTATTTTCCATGGATGCAATGGCAGGCAGCGCAGTGTGTGAGTGTAAGTGAGAGCCAGAGTGGAATTGTGCCGTTGTGTTCCCCAGCAGCTGCGGCAGTGCAGGCACAGAAAGCACTGAAGCTGCAGCAGCGGCAGCGAGGATTGGCCCCGGTGTCTGGAGATGCCAAAGGAGGGTGGCCAGGCGGAGGATTTGAGCAGAGGATGTGTGGGCAGGCCCCGGGGCTTGCCCCGCTGTGGAGCCCTGGCTGCTGCTGCGCTGCCTTCATCGCAGGCTCAGTTGAAGTGATACGCGGAATAAATAAATAGACTCCACAACTTGGGGTAGTTATGAAGTGGGTATGTATGTCAGCGCCCGGCACAAGTGAGATAGCTCTCCAAAACTTGTGCCCCGAGCCTCAGTCTGACCCACACCTTTATTCCCTGTGAAAAACGCCAATCACTTGGTTTTTAAAATTTTTTTAAAGTTTAATAATAATAAAATGGTTGTAAAAATAGTAATACAATTAGAGTAATAAAAATTTAGAGTTAAGACAATTGCATGACAATAAAAAGCAAAGAATTATGGACGTCCGGATGCTCTCGGGCACTTAAGCCATGTCAAGCATGCCCTGTGAACAAAGGTATAACCTTAAAAGCAATAGCCTGTTGCATATACAAAACACTTCATGATTATGCATATATTTTATTTAAAACAAGAAATTCGTCTGGTACTTGTCAAAAAGTTTCTGTTAATTCCCAGGCGCCTTCGAGTCTAACTCAGGCTTGAAGAAGTTCGTTTCTGTTGATAAGGAAAGCCATAAATTCCTCTCCTCTGGAAAATTTAGAGGTTTCTGTAATTGTTATCTTTGTGCGAAGAATTCCTTGATTATCCCATCTCTTTCTTGAGCTAGTTATAAAGTATCTTACATAGTATAGTTTCTATTTTAACATTGTGTTATAACCTAAAAATACATTCAACACACTACTTGAGAGAATTAATACAGCATAACTTTCCAACATTACACATATAATATTCATTGTAACTATTGCGAAAAGCCAATCATAAAATATGCATTTTTCACATTCCCAAAGGTGTTCCATATGCAATACATTGCACAACTTTTTCATGCATATTCAACCCCTGGCCCCGCCTGTCCTCGCCTCTCATGCTAAATAAGTCCACGCCCTTCTGGGCACGCGTGGTTTGCTGTGGTGGTTGTACGGGAGTCTCTCGGTGGTCCTGAGGCTGAAGATTGTGGTCTTCCTCCTGGCTGAACTTTTGAACTTTTCCTCTCTGTGCGTGCGCTTTTGGTCCTTTGGTGCTTATCTGAGTACGTCTGTCAGTCTTGAGAGGCTTGGAGACAGAGGAGCTTCTTTATCTGGGTTCTTTGCCTCCTCTGGTATTGTTCTTTTTGCAAGAAGCTTCAGGATTTTGCATTTCCCTTTGTACCAGGCAGGGGTTTCTTAAGTAAAAGGTTAAAATTCAATACATAACTCTACAAGCTAAAATATAAATGCTTAATTCATTTTGTTAACTTAACTCTGAAAATCTCTGTTTTATTCCCCCCTTTTCTTAAAATATAGTAAATTCCTTTACTACCGCGGTCTCGATTTAAATTTTGACCTACTATCATGACAAACCTCCTTCCGCAGGATTCTATGAATTCTAGAGAGTGACATTAGAATGCTTACGCATTTTAACATCTTTTAATTTTACATGAGTGTTAAAATAGACATCATTAAACTTATAGTAACTTAAGGTAATAAAGCTGTAATGGGGTGATTGACATGAAGTGTTCTAAACAGCGCAGTTCACTAGTTATGACTTGTGTTTATTAGCTAGTGATTAGTGCTGGATACACAAAGTTAGTAAGGGGCACTTGGTGCGGTCTCTCTCATTGTGGTTCTAGGGTCATCTTGTAAGAGACTTAACATATAGGAGGTTAGTGACATGTCTTAGGTAGACATTCTCTTCTGCACCCCATATGGTTTCTCATAAAGCAGTTCAAAATGGCTCAGCTTTTCTTTAGTCTTGGGTTTGGTTCAAATCTGCAGTAGTGCTAATGGGAGGCATTGAGGCTATGACAGATTGGTGTTGTTTGATGAAATGATTACTTGACCACTTGATGGTGGGTTATATGGGGTGTGAAGTTCTCAGTCTATGCCCAAGGATTGGCTAACATGTTGCACCAAATTTGCAATAAAATATGGTCCTCTATCTGAGGAGATTGTGGCCAGGACTCTAAAGCGTGGTATGATTTCTTGTACCAATACCTTAGTTACTTCTTGAGCTTTAGAAGTCCTGGTGGGGAATGCTTCTGGCCATCCTGAAAAGGTATCTGTTAGCACCAGGAAAAACTTATACCCCCCTTTTCTTGGCAATTCTGTGAAATCGATCTGCCATTGCTGCCCCGGCCCATGACCCTTTCTAATCTGGCCAGGTTTTGGTTTGGGAATAATTTAGGGGTTGATCTGGAGGCAAAGGTCACATTGTTGAGTCACTTGGGTGATAGTTGCTCATAAATGTCATCAATACCTTAATGGGTTTTTTGGTGTTCTTCCCTTATTAGGGACTATAATAAATAGGAGGGTATAGCTAATTTTCCTTCTATGGTGGCCCATCCCTCTTGGTTATAGTCTCCTTTTTGCTCATGGATCAATTTTTTTTCTAATTTGTTGTATTTTGACTTACCTTTGAGGGAAATTTGCCCATCTGGAATCAGGGCTGCCTCAGTTATTACCTCAATTTTTGTTGCTTCTTTTGCTTCCCTATCCGCCAGCTCGTTCCCTTCTTCCAATTCTGAGTTTATCTTCTGATGTGCCTTAATGTGCATGATCACTACTTTCTCTGGCAACTGGACTGCTTCCAGAAGTCACAGTATTTCTGATACATGTTTAATATTTTTCCCTTGAGAGTTCAGCAGTCCTCTCTCTTTCCAAATGGCTCCGTGAGCATGCACTACTCCAAATGCATACTTTGAGTCCGTGTACATGTTTATTTCTTTCCCTCTTGCCAATTCTAAGGCCCGCGTTAGGGCATTAGAATTGGCAGAAGGCAATTATCTCGGCCTTCTGCACGGAGGTATTCGTTGGCCAGATTCTACTACCTCCTTGCACGTAGTAATGGCATACCCGGCGTGCTGTTTTCCACTGATGATATAACCGCTTCCATCAGTAAACCAGACTTCTGCCTTCTCGAGAGGGGTGTCCTTCAAGTCAGGGCGGCTGGAGTAAGTGGCTTCGATGGTCTCCAGGCAGTCATGTTCCACTGGTTTCCCTTGGTTTCTACTGAGGAAGGAGGCTGGATTGACAATGTTAGTCACTACTATATCTCAGGAACCGTTGTGGGGAAAGCCAATGCCCGCCTTTTACCTCCAGCACTGCAGACATCGTGTGAGACACTAGCACAGTCATTTTCTGGCCTAGGGTGAATTTACGTGCCTCTTGGATGTTCAGTACGACTGCTGCAACAGCTCTGAGGCATCCAGGCCACCCTTTAGCTGCTGTATCCAATTGCTTAGAGAAGTAAGCCACTGCCCTCCGGTATGGGCTGAGGTCCTGTGCTAATATTCCCTAGGCGATTCCTTGCTTCTCATGGGAGAACAAAAGGAAACGCTTACTCACGTCCGGCAATCCCAGGGCTGGAGCTGACATGAGGGCTTTCTCAGCTGGTTGAATGCCTGCATAGCTTCTTTTGTCCATTGGATGTCCCTGCTTTCAGTTGCAATCAGTTCATATAAGGGCTTAACAAGCAGTCCGTAGTTATAGATCCATAACCTGCACCACCCTGTCATCCCCAGGAAAGTTTGTAGTTCCTTTACAGTCTGAGGTTTAGGGGTCTGGCATATTGCCTCCTTCCGGCTTTGGCCCAAGGTATGTTGTCCAGCACTGACTTTGTAACCCAGGTAGGTTACTTTCTGTTTTACTGCTTGGGCTTTTTTCTTTGATACCCGGTACCCTTGGAGCCCCAAAAAGTTCAAGAGGCTTATCGTCCAGGCCATGCATGCTTCTCTTGTCTGTGTGGCTATCAGGATGTCATCTATGTACTGTAGCAGCTTCCCTTCCTCTGGAGGGGCTTCCCAGGTCTCTTAATTCCTTTGCAAGTTGTTCTCCAAACAAAGTGGGTGAGTTTTTGAATCCTTCTGGGAGTCTGGTCCATGTCAGTTGAGTTCTTCGCCCGCTCTTAGGATTTTCCCATTCAAATGCAAAAATTTTCTGGCTGGCTTCGTGGATAGGAAGGCAAAAGAAGGCATCTTTTAAATCTAAAACGGTAAACCAAGTTAGCTCGGGTATTAAGCAAGTTAATAACGTGTAGGGATTGGCCACCACAGGATACAGATCTTCAGTTACCTTGTTTGTGGCTCGCAGATCCTGTACTAACCGGTATGACCTGTCAGGTTTGCGAACTGGTACAATGGGGGTATTAAAATCAGATTGACATTCTTTTAATAATCCAAGACGCAAAAAGTTCTCAGTTACTGGGCTAATCCCTTCCCTATCCTCCCTCCTCAAGGGATACTGTTTAACCCTGACAGGTTGCTTTCCCTCTTTTAGCCTGATCTGTATAGAGGGAGTGTTTTTTGCTCTCCCTGGTACATCAGAGGCCCATACCCCAGGGAATACCTGATTTATTATCTCTTCATCAATTTCAGTTTCGCTCATGACTTCACTGGTGGCTAATATCAAACTCAATACTTCTACATACTTTTGATCATTTACCTCCAGAGTCATCTCCCCGTTTTTAAATGTAATAGTTGCTTGTAATTGTCCCAGCAAATCTCTGCCCAAAAGTGGCTCAGGGGAATTGGGCATATATAGAAATTTGTGAATCCCCCACTGCTTTCCCAGTTTGTATTTCAGTGGCCTAAAGAAAAATGCCTTTTCAGTTTGGCCAGTCGCATAATCATCCCCTATGGGCATCAGAGCTGTATTTAGAACCGAGTATGTTGCCCCAGTATCGACTAGGAATTTTACTTCTTTCTCCATTTCCCCCAGCTTCAGATTTGCAACTAGAAGGTCTGCTGGGGTAGTTTCTTCTGGTCTCACTTAAATAACATAAGTTGTAACAAGGTATTATATTCTAATGTACCTGTAGGAGGCTATCTTGCCTCCTCGTTCAGACAATGTCATGGTCATCAATGGAAGCAATATTTGATTGAGCTTTTTCAGTTCTGAGTGTTCCAATATAAGCCACAGATAAAAGGAAAACTTTTTTTTAATGCAATAATTATTTAAATTAAAACATTAATAAAATTTATAGATATTCAAATAACCGAATTAAAATATTAATATTCAAATTAATAATCAATAGCACTTCTAATATTGAAATATTATGGTATTAATTAATTAACCATCAAATGTTGTTAATTTGTTGTTTGCCCAGTCCCACATAAATTTACGAACTCCTAAGGGTTCAATCCAAACTACTGGGGAGGAAAGAAAAGAAGAAAAAAAATTTCCTTAGTTCTTCCTTTTAATGCTAAGGCTGTGCCACTCCTTTATCCTTTCCCAATCTTCTTCAAACACGACTCAGGTTTCAGGGACTAGGTGGCTTTTCCCACAGATTAAATTCACTATTTCACACCTTGCTTGTTCAACCCCTGGGTTATAGTATCTCGGTAATTCAGGGGCACATGCACTACATGTGGATCTCCATCTATATGAAATACAATACCACCTCCTCTGACACTTCAAGCATCGGAGAAGAACCCAAGCTGTGTGCCAGTCTGGCTTCTAGCAAAAGGTTGTCAATCCACACACGAAGCAGGGGATTACCCCTTCCAGACCCCACCTCAAGGGGTTCCTAAGCGCCAGTTCAACTGGCGGTTGTTCCCAGTCAAAGGCTAGATAGCAACTTGTTGAACTTTGGTATATCCTAGTTAAGAATATTCGGTCTCTCCCTCCGTCCTCGCGCTCTATGACTACCCAGTCCCCTGATGGATGAAGAGACTGACTTGGTTCAAGCTGAAACCACCTGTGGCGAGCCTGTCTGGGAGGCCGGGCTCCCTTGGCCCGGGCTTGGAGTTCTGCAGCCACTGTGAGCAGATCGCCTCTCACTTGTAACAGGAACTGAACAGCAAACCCAAGGATCTCCCAGTGACAGCTTTTAACACTAAAGGGCAGTGCTATCGCACAACAAACACTTAACTCTTAGCCCAGCTGGGTTCGCTGGCTACTTTTGCAAGCCCTTTACTAACCAGCGATGCTTGTAAGCGGTGCTTGTAACTCCCAACTTGTACCACGCTCCCACTAGCTGCGCTATCAGCTAGCGGCGTTCACAGCAGCTCCTCAAACCGCGGCTTGTGCCCGCGCGCCCGCTGCGCTATCAGCTGGGCCGCGCCTAAAGCACCTTTGCAAGCCCCGACTTAAGCCCCGCGCCGCGCTGCCCTCGCTCGCAAGGGACAGCCCGTGCCGCGCATGCGCACCACCCGCTCCATCAGGTAGTGTGGCTGAGAGTAGCCCGGCGCATGCGCTCTCCAGCACCGCCGCGCCGCGTCTCTGTATCTTAGCAACACCGCACCGCGCTTCACCGTTCCACTCACACATACACGCACACAAGCACGCACGTCCGGACGTAACAGACACACGACACCGAAACTGGGACACACCACACTGCAATCGGGACACAACACACTGAAATCGCGATTTCTCCCTCCCCGAGCCGCGCTATCAGCTGGGGAGGTCCTCCCGCCGCCGGTCTCTGCCGCGGTGGTGTTCTGCTTGCAAACCCCTGGGCAAAACTGCGTGAAAAAAAGGCCTTTTTGCGACTTATCAGTGCCAACCTTAAGAAATTAATACATACCGCTTTCATCCGCTTGTCACCGGGCCGTGGTCTGCTCCCCACAGTGTACAGCCGAGGCGCAGAGTCCCTCCAGGAAAAAGCCCCGTCGCCCCTGAGGGTGTCTGCTCCCAACCAGACCCGCGGGTGAGCAGAGCAGTCCCTTCGTGGTCGCCAACTGAAACGATACACGGAATAAATAAATAGACTCCACAACTTGGGGTAGTTATAAAGTGGGTATGTATGTCAGCACCCGGCACAAGTGAGATAGCTCTCCAAAACTTGTGCCCCGAGCCTCAGTCTGACCCACAGCTTTATTCCCAAAGATGTTCCATATGCAATACATTGCACAACTTTTCTATGCATATTCAACCCCTGGCCCCGCCTGTCCTCGCCTCTCATGCTAAATAAATCCACGCCCTTCTGGGCACACGTGGTTTGCTGTGGTGGTCGTGCGGGGGTCTCTCGGTGGTCCTGAGGCTGAAGATTGTGGTCTTCCTCCTGGCTGAACTTTTGAACTTTTCCTCTCTGTGCGTGCGCTTTTGGTCCTTTGGTGCTTATCTGAATACATCTGTCAGTCTTGAGAGGCTTGGAGACAGAGGAGCTTCTTTATCTGGGTTCTTTGCCTCTTCTGGTATTGTTCTTTTTGCAAGAAGCTTCAGGATTTTGCATTTTCTTATGCCCTTTGTACCAGGCAGAGGTTTCTTAAGTAAAAGGTTAAAATTCAATACATAACTCTACAAGCTAAAATATGAATGCTTAATTCATTTTCTTAACTTAAGTGAACTCCAAAAATCTCTATTTCAGGCTCGGTGGGGGCCTCCCATCCTCCTGCTGCAGGCGGGAAGTGCAAATCTCCGGGGCTTCAGAGCCCTGGAGCCGAGGCTGAGGGGTCCCCCGTGTTCAGCTGTGCTGGCGGCTGTTTCTGGCCTCAGGGCCACTTGGCACGGGCCACGCCACTTGGCCAGCAGTGGTGCTGCTTTGCAGTCCTTAGGCAGGGCCCGGTGTCCTGCTTGGATGTTGGGAACAACAAAGTGCCAAGGCAGGCTCTGTGCCAGCCCAGCTTCCTATGGCAGAGATTTCACAAGAGACAGGATTCTGGCCACAGACTGCTTTAAATGTACATCCCTTATCTCCAGCCTGCACTAGGTGGAGAATTACCAGGGTAAGGGATTCCCAAGATCAATTGCAAGGGAGACAATTGAATATCGGCCCTGGGTCTGGCTCTTCTTCTTGCCAAATTTGGCCAATGGCAAAAGCTGTACCCATGGCATCTTGGTTTCCAGCCCTGACTCCTTGCCAGGGGCTGTTTGGGTGGGTTCTCCCCTGCCCAGGAGGGCAATGCCTCTGCCAGGTGCTTGTGGCCGACCCTGTCCCCTGGGTGCTGGGGCCCCCTTGGGCCCTGGGGTTGATCCCTGAGGGGCTGTAGGAACTGTGCCATGGCCTTTGCCTTCAGCTTGGCCTTTTGCTCACCCCTTCTTGCATTCAGCTGCTGTGCCTTTGTGCCCAAGTGCTCCAGGGCCTTCTTCTGCCACTCCTGCAGCCCCTCTCGCTGCCTGTGTGTCCTGGTTCAGGGCAAATTTGGGAGAGAACCCGCAAAGGGGTTCCTCTAGAAAGCAGAATCTATTGGCCCTCCCCGCAACTGGTTTGGGAAAAAATACTTCCTTGGAGAAAAGTGGAAAAAACTTGTTTTTTAAACAAGCAAACCTAAACAATATTAAACAATGAAACTTCTTGCCACTCCAAGAGAGAGAGACAAACTCAGAAAAATCCCCCTCGGGCTGCAGCTTGGGTCACTCAGTCTCTTATCAGTCCCTCCAGTGCTGGAAATGCCACGGCCCAGGCCCGGCCTGCTGGGTCACAGGTGCGAGCTGCTGCTGATCTCTTTTGGGTGTTCAGTCCAGAGCAGGTTTGAGCAGGTCCAAAAAAAGGAAAAAAAACACAGTCCAGGGAAGTTCTTTGCCCCATCTAGCTATAACTAACTAAAAAGCAAAGGAGAGCTCTGTCTCGCTGTCTGTCTGTCTGCAGACAACGCAGTCCAGCAGCAGGAATGTGGAGAAGTGAGTGCAGTTCTTGAAAACAAACTCTGCGCTTCTTCTCCCCCTCCCCGTCAATCTTGAAAAAGTCTTAAAGGTGCAAAACTTATTATTCAGCATAAACAGAACAGACGACTGGCGATAAAAGCATCATACAGTCAACCCAGGACACTGTTGGTGCACAGCTGCTGAGCTTTCTGCAAAACCTTTGCTTGCTCCAGTGACCCAAACCAATCCTTAATAGAAAATCCTGATCCTTCCATGTACAATCTGCATTTCCCAGCTGTTCCTTTGTTTTCCTCCTTGTGCTCAGGGTCCCCTCCAGAGCCCGTATGGCAGAGCCGGTCCCTGTCCTGCCGCAGTGTCCAAAGGCGGCCCCCCCGGCGGGCAGGGCCGGCAGCTCCCCGGGGCCGGGCAGCGGCCGGGGCGTCCCGCAGCCTCCTGGGGGCCGGGGGCCAGTGCCGGCCCTGCCCGGGGCTGGTGGGGTCAGGCAGCGCCCGGTGCTGAGCCCCGGCTGCCCCACAGCCCCGGCCCGGCCCCGCAGCTCCCCACAGGCCCCCAGCCCGTGCTCCCGGTCCCGCAGCTCTGCGCCTGGTGCTGCCGCTGCCCACCGCAGAGAAACCTCCTGACATCCTGACCTCCTTCTTTTCCTGTCCTGGAAACTGGGTATGGAGAGGATCTGGGTCAGCTGGCAAATTCTGAGGATAAGACCCTGCTGAAATACATCCCAATCCTCTGTATTTTTCTCTTCCTTTTCTGTCATCCTTTTTCATACCACATAAATACCTCCTGCTGCCTCTTGCCTTCCCCATATTGCTGCACACTCCCCTTCACTGGATCCCTTCCCAGCACACCAACACCATCCATCCCCTGTTGTCCAAATCCCTTCTCCACTTCCCTTATTGCCCCCTGGGTGTCCGTGTCCTTAATTACCTGTGGGGGAATGTGCAAACGACCTCAACATTCTCCCAGGGGAGCCTTCAGAGATATTTTGGGCTCATCATCCCTTTGGCCAGGACCCCTCCCTGGCTTTCCCTTTTCTCTCCTCCCTGGGTGCCCTGCCATGTTCACTCCCCGAAGATCCCAGTGCACTCACAGGTGAGATTTTCAGTGCTCTCTCCCTGCTGCCTCTTCACAGACCCCCCTGATGTGTCACTCGTCTGTCTCCTGGTCACTGCCGGGTCCCCAGTCAATCCCCGGTGCCGCCGCCAGCCAAGGGAGCCGATCACCCAAAGTGGGTGAGGCACCTTCAGCTGCACTCCCTGCCCACCGCCCCGGACGGTGGAAGGAATTCCGGATGAGCCCCAGGGTGTGTGGAAAAATTGACATCAGCAGAGGTTTCTGTCCACCAAGCAGACAGAGGAGTTCTGTAAAAGTAATTTCATTCCTAAAAATGGGAGAGGTCATGGGACATTCCCCATGGGATCTTCTCCCATTTTTGGAGGACACAGCCTCCTTTTCATCCTAATTCTCCTGGCCACATCTCCCTCTCCCTTTCCCCACTGGCTGAAGTACTTGAGAGCTACAGACATCCCAATCCACCTGCTACATACCCCCATTAATATGCTCCCCACTATTGTATAGCAAACGATATTCATGGCTGTGTTAAGTCTTTTTTGTTCTTCTGGAAGTTCATGAATTGAGCAGGACGTTGGCTGAGCAGCAGTCTGTGTCATCAATTGATACCATTTTCTGAAAGCGATGGCTTCTCCTGTCATTTCCTTATGTACAGGTCCCTGGCCCTATCTCCGAGCAGATTGACAGCATCTGATTGTAAAGACACTTTCCTCTTGTTCCTTTCATGGGGGTCCCCCGTTTGCGGGAGATCCCCCCTGGAGCAGGGTGTCCCCTCTTTGCTGCAGCCCCAGCCCTCAGGCAGAGCTCAGCCAATCAGAGCGCGCGGCGCTGATGACTCACCAGTTGCCAGGCAGACTCGCAGCTCCCAGCCTTCCCCACCTGGACCCCACCTGCGCCCCCCCCTCGGCCCCAGCGCCCCCGCGAGGGGAATTTGGGGAGGTGGGAGTGGGGCAGCGCCAAGGCCGGGCCCCCCCGCGCTGTCCTGGCGGGAGCGGCTGCAGTGGGGACCGAGTGCGGGCGGAGGCGGCCGAGAGCCCAGCGCTGCCCCAGCCCGACCTGCCCCAGCTCCATCCCTGCCCCTGCGCTGGGATGCTGTGGGTTTGGGGGGAAGAGGGAGCCGGCAGTGGGTGCTGGGCCTGGGGGCAGGAGGAGAAGGGAAAGAGAAGCAGGGTTGAGGAACAAAATGGTCAAACGATGCACGTGGCAGGAGAAGGTGGGATTGTGCAGGAGAAGGAGGAATAGCAGGAGGAAGAGGAGTGTGAGGAAGAGTAGAGACATAGGAGGAGGCGCAGATACAGGAAGCAGCACAAGGTTCCACCCCTCCCTGTATCTGCAGCCTCCCCCCAGCTGCTCCCCCCACATGCAGCAGGTGACTGGAGGGTGATCCACGATTTTCACGGGGGTGAATCTTGGTGTTTCTGAGCTTTCTTGGGCTAAATGTTGGTGCTTTGGTTTTATGGGGCAGCTGAATCTTTATCTTTTGGAGGAGGTTTTTGCTGACTTGTGATGTTTGGGGAGTTTTTGAACTGTGTCTTGAAGTCTGCAGGATTTCTGGGCTGAATCTTGGTGTTTTGGAGGTTCTTACAGAGACAAGATTCCCGAGATGAACTTGGGCAAGGAGGAGCCTCTAGTCCAAGGTACTCTCCTCTTGTTTTTTCCCCAAACCAGGATTTGTCATTCCCAGGGCGTGGCTGGATGGAGGAGGAGGAAAAGCCCCAGAGATCCTGCAGGAGGAGGTGCTGCAAACCCAGCCCAGGGAGCTGCGGGGAGGAAAGAGCCCCCCTGAGCCAGGAAGGCGGCCGGAGATCCAGCCATAGCTCGGAGCAGGTGGAGAAGGCTCATGGCAGGGAGAAGCCGCACAAGTGCTTGGAATGTGGACAGGGTTTCAGCCGGAGCTTCAAGCTGATTGAGCACCAGAGGATCCACACTGGGGAACGGCCCTACGAGTGTGGGGAGTGTGGGAAGAGTTTCAGACAGCGCTCCACCCTGATCCGGCACCAGGTGATCCACACTGGGGAGCGACCTTATGAGTGTGGGGAGTGTGGGAAGAGCTTCAGACAACGCTCCACCCTGATCCAGCACCAGAGGATCCACACTGGGGAGCGGCCCTACGAGTGCTTGGAATGTGGGAAGGGTTACAGCCAGAGATCCAAGCTGATCCAGCACCAGGTGATCCACACTGGGGAACGGCCCTACGAGTGCTTGGAATGTGGGAAGGGTTTCAGCCACAGCTCCCACCTGGTCCGGCACCAGAGGATCCACACTGGGGAACGGCCCTACACCTGCTTGGAATGTGGGAAGGGTTTCAGCCAGAGCTCCCACCTGGTCCAGCACCAGGTGGTCCACACTGGGGTACAGCCCTACGAGTGTGGGAAGTGTAGGAAGAGCTTCAGAGACAGCTCTGGCCTGATCCGGCACCAGGTGATCCACACCGGGGAACGGCCCTACGAGTGTGGGGATTGTGGGAAGAGCTTCATAGACAGGTTTGGCCTGATCCGGCACCAGGTGATCCACACAGGGGAAGGGCCCTACACCTGCTTGGAATGTGGGAAGAGCTTTAGGTGTATCTCAGACCTGAGAACCCACCAGCGCATCCACACTGGGGAGAGGCCCTACGAGTGTCCCCAGTGTGGGAAGAGGTTTCAGACCAGCTCCGCTCTCCTCAGACATGAGCGGATTCACACAGATGAGAGGCCCTTCCGCTGCCCCGACTGCGGGAAGGGCTTCAAGCACAACTCCAACCTCACCAAGCACCGGCGCATCCACACCGGGGAGAGGCCCTACGAGTGTGGGGAGTGTGGGAAGAGCTTCTCCACGAGCTCAAACTTGACCAAACACCAGCGGAGGTGCCAGTAAGGGAAGCCCTGTGAGTGCCCCGATGGAGGTGCGCTGCTCCAGCTCCATCCCCCATGGGAGGCTCCGGGCTGGATGATCCCCAGTGACCCCCGTTGGGCAGAGCCCTGGTGCCCCCTTATGGGGAATAAAACAGAGAGTAAAACAATGCAGCTGGTAAAGGGGTCCAATATCTGAGGCCTGACTGAGCAGAAACTGTGGGAGACACAGACATAGTTAATTCTTCCTGGGCAAGAAGTGATCAAGCAACCTGTTGTGAGACTTCGTGATAAGATCATGTTCCCAGGAGACGTGATGTCATGAAGAATGTGTAACCAATGGGAAATTGTTAGCAAACATCGAGCCCTATTTAAGCACTATACTAGTAAAACCCAGTAAAAACCTGGTAACCTCAATAAAATTGGCTTCTGATCTGAGCTCGGCTGTCCCCGTCTCTCCATCGTGGATAACCCCTGTTGTGGGTGATCCCCGTTGGGTGGGGGGAAGGTGTTGGAGGGAGTTCTTTCCCTTCTCCTTGTGCTGCTGTGGTTTGGTTGGTGATAAATCCCCTCCGTGTGCCCGGGCTGGGTCTGTTGTCCCCGTGCCGGTGCTCGGGGCGGGATCTCTCCCGTTGCTTGTCTCCAGTCCCGGGCCTCTCCTCAGCCAATGAGAGAATGCGATGGACAAGAGCCAGCCAATCGGAGAGAGCGGGGCTGATGACTCACCAGTTGCCGGGCAGACCCGCAGCAGGCAGTGTTCCCCACCTGGACCCCACCCTCCGTGCCCAGTCCCGGCCCCGCCGTGGGGTCCCCCCAAGTCCCTCCCCACTGTCCCCCATAACCGGGACTGGGTTTAACTGGGAAGCTTTACTGGGAAGACTGGGAGCAGGCGGGCAGGGGCAGAGTGACAGCAGGGCTGGGGGGAGACACGACCCCCCCCAATCATCGTGGGGACAGAGCGGGGGGTCCCGGCCGGGCCCGAGGCCACAGGGAGGGGCTGTGGCTGCCTGCTGCTCAGGAGCTGTGTGGGTAGAGAAAAGGGGGTGACAGCGGGCTGGGGCCCCGGGGGGAGCACACACGCTCTGGAGGAGGGGGGACACGACCCCCGGGACCCCCCTGACCTTCTTGCACAGGCAGAAGCCAAGCCCCAGCGCCAGGAAGACAAAGCCCAACTCTGAGTCCCCGATCCCTGTGGGCATCTTGCTGCAGGTGGCATCTGGCGGCATCTCTGGGGGGTCTGCAGGGGTCAGGACCCCCCAAAACCTTTCATGGACACCCCAAGCCCCTCCAAGCTCCCTCCCGGTCACTCCCAGCCCACCCAGGACCCCCTGAAACCTCCCCCCGATCCCTTCCCAACCTCCCCAGGACCCACCAAAGCCTCTCCCATCCCTCTCAGGATCCCACAGCCCCCTTCCAGTTGTCCCCTACAGCCCCAGGACCCCCAAACCCTCTCCCAGTCCGTTTCCTGCCCCACCAGTACGCACCCAGACCCCTCCCAGTCTCTTCCCAGCACAACCAACCTCGTCCCAGGCCTCCCTTAGCCATCCCCAATCTCCTTCCAGCCCCTCCAGGCTCACTCCAATTCCTCCCAGTTACACCCAGCACCCCCAAACTCCCTCCCAGTGCCCACCAGGACCCCCCAGAAACCCCATCCCACCCTCCTCAGTATCCTCCAAACCCCTTCTTAGCCTTTCCAAACCCCCAAGCCACTCTCCCAGTTGAAACCAGGCTTTCTCCAACTCCCTCCCAGTTGCTCCCACCATATCCCAGTGGCTCTGGCAGCGCCCCCAATTCCTCCCCTGTACCCCAGTGCTGACTCAGGGGGTGCTCCAGGCTGACGGGCTCCACCTGGCAGCTGCAGGTGAGCCCGCACGAGGAGGGGTTTCCAGCAGCACCAGGAGCTGGTAGGTCCAGTCCTTGTTGGGGACCATGTCGGTGGCCACCACAGAGAGCTCCTGCTGGCCCTGGAGCCACCTCAGCTGGGTGTGGGCAGGGTAGAAATCCATCACGGAGCAGCCCTGGCTGGGAGATCGAGGGCACCAGCAAGATGGGATATGCTGGGGGGCACTGGAGAGTTTGGGGACAGACTGGGATCAGCTGGGGGGGAACTGGGAGAGAGAGGGGAGGGGTGGGGTGGCCTGGGGAGGGACTGGGAATGGACTGGGAAGGAGTGGGGTGGCACTCAGAGCGATGGGAGGGGATGGGGGGGGCACTGGGAGAGAGGGTGGAGGTCTAGGAGTGAACTGGGAATGAACTGGGAATGGACTGGGAGGGACTGGGGCGGCACTGGGGGGAACTGGGAATGAAGTGCGCGGCACTGGGAGGCCGAGTCCAGAGCGGGGCACTCGGCGCTGCGGATCGGCCTGGCAACTGATGAGTCATCAGAGACACGCGCTCTGATTGGCTGAGAGGCGGCAGCACCACGCTAGGATGAGATGGACAGCCGGGAGGCACTGGGATGTGGATATTCTCAGCTCAGTCAGAGAGAAAGAGAAAGGTTTTCCAACCAGGCGAGAGCCTGGGAAGCAGTTGGGAAAGAATGTAAATAATTCTCTAATCTATCTTGTTCTTCACATTGTTTATAGATATGTTCTGCTACTGTGCGTCATTCACTGCACTCCAATGGTGTGACATGTTTTTACTCTACGACCAATGAAATTAGTCTGCACGATATTCTCTATATATAGAGTGGTGCATTTGAAATAAATCGGAGTTCATTCTCTTTGCCTTCTAACTTGGAGTCTTTCATTCCCGTCCTGCTCAATGGTGATACTGGGAGAGACTGGGATGGACTGGGAGAGCCACGGGGGTCAGTGGCAGGGACAGAAGGTCTCGGGGATGGGCACAAGGAGGGCTGAGGGCTCTGGGGCGATTCCCAGGGAGGTTTTGAGGACCTCCATGGTCATTGCCAGGGCAGGGCCCGAGGGGATGCGCTCTGCCCCCTGCTCACCTCGGTGCTCCAGGATGAACGGGCTGAGATACTCGTATTTGTACCGGCAGAGCCAGTCCGGTGAGATACTCGTAGTTGTACCGGCGGAGCCAGTCCACCGCAGTCCTTTTTTGCTCCATAACATGTGGGTCGCTGTTCCAATACCTGGCTGCTGTCTCCCCATAGGGGGTGAACCCCAAAATGTGCCCCACGTCGCAGTTGAACATCGCGTACTGCTCCCGACTGTACATGAACCTCCTCGGGTACCTCCCCTTCTCCGTGCCGTTAATGAAGTGACACTCAGACTTTCCCATGTACTGGAACACCACTGTGTGTGCAGGACACAGGTCAGGGGGTGCTCCCCAGCACCCCCAGAGCTTCGGGATCTACCCCAGATCCCCACTCCGCACCCCCTGTGCCCCAGGGCTGCCATGGATCCCTCCTGCCCACGCTGCCACTTTCTCTTTCCCATCTTTCCCCCATTTCCCCTTCCACATCCTCTCCCCTCCCACCTCCAGCGTCTGCCCAGATAAGTTTTGGGGTCCCATTTACTCCTTTTCCTCTTTCCCAACCTTCTAAACACAATTTCCCAAAAGCCCAGCCGCCCCTCCCGCTCAGTTTTGTGATCCTACCCTCCCCTTTTCCTCACTTTCCCACCCTCTCCCACCCCTTTCTCACCTGCCTCCAATCCTCAGCCCCTCCCGCTCTTCCTTTCGGGGTCCCCTCCTCCTCCCCCCGCAATTTCGGGCTCCCACCGCCTCCCGCCCCCCCCCCCCCCCGCTCACCCGAGAGCTCCGCGCCCGCAGCCGGGGGGCTCCCAGCACCACCAGTGCTACCAGTACGGCCCCAGCTGCCGCCACTCGCCCCATGGCCAGCGCCGGGCAGGGGCCGCCAGCCCCAAAGCGGCCGCGCTGCGCTGGGAGCACCAGTCCGGAGCAGCGCGGGCTCAGCAGCGCCGCGCGCTCTCATTGGCTCCGAGCACTTTTGGGTACCGATTTCCGAGGCTCTGCCACACAACAGATGACTCATCAAATCTTCGCGCTCTCATTGGATGCGGCGCGTTTTGGCTGTGTTTTGATTGGCTGAGGGGTTTCTGGGACGCTGCAGCCCCGGGTGGGGCTTTTCCAGGGAGGGGGAGCCTTGGGGCGCTGGGCAGGTGGGAGCTCAGGTGTGCCCAGAAATGTGTGCCCAGGTGCGCGGGGTCTCAGGGGTGCCCGTGGCGAGGGGTGGCGCTGGCCCGATGCCAGGCACCCCCCGGAGCCACTTTGTCCCAGCCCCCCGCAGCCGCACAGGGACAGAAAATGGAACCGAGGGTTCCTGGCTGGGGACAAGGAGCAGGAGAAATCCCTCAGCAAATCCGGCACGGGCACAACAACCCGACCTGGGCACAGGGAGGGAATTTATTGCCAACCAAACCACAGCAGCACAAGGAGAGGGGAAAGAAATCTCTCCAACACCTTCCCCTCACCCAACGGGGATCACCCAGAATGGGGTCACCAGGGCTCTGCCCAACGGGGATCACTGGGGATCCAACGCGGATCCTCCCACGAGGGATGGAGCTGGAGCAGTGCACGGAGCTCTTCCTGCACTCGGGACACTCACAGGGCCTCTCCCTGGTGTGGAAGTGCTGCTGAGTGATGATCTCTGAATTCCACCTGAAGCTCTTCTGACATTCCAAGCACTTGTAGGGCTGTTCCCCTAGGAGTAGGATCTGTTCTGGTTTGAAAGCAAAACCAGTGAGAGACTCCAAGTCAGAAATACAATTTATTGGGAAAAGACAAAAAATACATGCAATGATACAAAAGGAAGACCACTGACAAAGTCAGAATACAACCTGACACCCCTTTGGCCAGCGTGCTGGTAGCAGTCCAAATTGGAGTGGCAGATGTGGTTGCTGTGTCTTCTCGGAAACCTGTGGAAAGGCTGCTTTTCTGTCTAGAAATCCCTGGATTTATCCAGGTGGGAATGCCTAGCTTCTCTCCCTGGGCGGAGCATCTCACAATGGGCTGATGTTATTTTGAGTCACAAGGTGTGTCCTTAATCACCTGTTAAACAGAACTGGCTCCTGGAGAGTGTTATCTCTGAGTCATGTGGCAAGACATTGATGGGCCCATTAACAGGAGATAAGGAAAACTGTCCAGATGCAACTGCTACTGGGATGGTAATAGGAAACATCTTGGTGCTCAGTCTTGGACACACCCCCACAGATTTGCCCGTTTGTTTTAAAAGAGGAAGGAGGAAACCATCCTCTGCTACCATCTGTCACAGTGTGCTGTATTGTGCTGGGCAGCGACAGCAGGGGCGCGACCTTCCCCGGAGAGCTCTGCTCTTCCCAGTTACCACTTTGTCCGGCACAGGAACAGGTAACGACAACACGGGACTTGGGGTAAAACTGGATGGATTTATTAGGTCCACGACCTGGAACCCCAAGACAAAAGTTAGGGGGTCTGCAGAGGTTTCTATAGGGGGAGTGGTATAGTGAAGCAGGGACTTCATATAAACTTGGAAAGCTGGACAGGACCAACACAGATCCAAACCAATGTGGTTAATCATACGTTCTCCCTTTATTGTTTATAACATGGCAGTTTATATACACTTCAATATAGTTTACAATTGTGAGCACACTCTCATTGGCAAGCAAACATTGTTTGTCTTTCTCTTAAGGTGGTTAAAGTTTCACACTGCAGACCTATACTAATTCACACCCAGAAAGGCCATTACACTGTGGTTACACCTTAACATAATTTCTAACTGCGCCACAGGCTAATTCTAACTGCGTCAGAGGCTTCAAGGCCTCACCAAGGCCCGTATCTGAGGCCTAGGCTGGGGTAGCTCAACCTTCACTCTAAATATGAATCGTGTCCTCTCTCTCTCAGAAATTCTGCTACAATTCCCTCTTTTTCTTTTTGAGCTACCCAGATTGCCTTAAAGGCACGGTTAGTCATTTTCTGCATGCACTGTAGTAAACAAGGTATAAAAACTAACATAATTATAATGAGAAGAAAAAGTACAATACTAAAATGAACTAAATCTTTGACCCAACAAACAGAACCTAAAGAGTTGAGGCAGTTAGCAAACGGAGAGTCTACAATGACAAGTTTCTTCATGTTGTTCTTCAGTTGCGTTAACTGTTTGTAAATTGATTGAGAGTGGTCAGATAAATTCATGCAACACATGCCTTCAAATTCTTCACACCCATGCCCTTGTGCTAAAAGAAGGAAGTCAGTGGCGGCTCTGTTTTGCAGAACCACATGACAAATGCTATCTACATCTGTGGCAAGCTCACTTAACATTTTAGATGTAATATTAATTTGCTTTCCTGTCCAGCAGGCCAGGGTTTTCAATTGTGTGAGAGCTTGCGCTGCAGCAACTCCTGGGGAGAAAATTGAGGCTAGTATTACAGATGTGTGCCTCCATAATGATACTTGACCTTTACAATTGGGGTCTAGTTGGAGAGCACTCCGTCTGGCTCGTCGAGGCTTCTGAGGCAATCCTAGAACCTGATGAATGGTGGGAGCAAACAGGGTTAATTTACCAACATAACATGGGCCTCCCATAGCTTTTTGAGGCACTGCAGACCAGGCTCGATCCCCACAAATGAGGAAAATTCCTGGTGGCAGTTTTCTTGCGGCACTTTTTGATGGTATCACGGATTGTGTCCAATTGTTACAATATTCTGAGTAATTCTAATACAATGAAGATCTGGGAGACAACGAAGTGTTGTCATCTGTTGGCTGTCTTTCTTTTTGTGCTGGTTTTGTAGCATGAGGTCCAAATATGAAACAGTAATTTCCTGGGACAGAACCTAAAAGATCGAATTCTTGAGGTTTGACATTAATAACTTTAAGATTTTGCACAACTGCAACAGCTTGCGCTCCCAGACCACTTTTTGGATTTATTTTGGCCTGAGTCCAAGCTTTGAACTCTGCCATGGAACTCAGTGGGACTCTAATTAAACAAGTACGAAAAGGATTGGACGGTGTGGTTAACGACACGCAGAATGAATCTTGCCCAGTTTGTTTGGCCCAAGTCATCCACATGTTTTGTCTCTTGTCAATGTCAAGCGTTCCAAATACTTGAGTTACTAAACACTACTTAATAGAAACACTCTGACCCACCACATATTTCTCACGTTCTTGGTTGCCCTGTTTAACATGAAAGGAACCAACTTAATTCTAAATAGAAACTATAACTTATGATAAACTTAATGTTACGCTTATGATCATTTAACTTATTTTCCTGTACTCTACAAAGTTAATTTTCATCAGAACTAGATTTGTCACAGGATGTTCCAGGTAAATTTTTGTCATCAACGTTGTTATCACTGTTGGCTGGTATCTCTGCCTGTGGGCACGCATATGTAAATCTGTTTGGCACCCAGGCTGGACCAGTACCTATGAAAAACCTAAAGTCCACAATTTTCTGTGGGCAAAACACAAATCTTTGTACAGTCTACATCTGTGCATCTTCTTTTCCGCTTGTGGAGAGGTCAGTTGGTAAAGTTCCACATTCTTCACTGAAATCTACCTAGACTCAGCACCTGTTAAAACACAAACAGAAACCCAACGCCCCCACAGGGACTGGAAGATTCTTTCTCAATTCTGTTCTGTAAAATTGCATAGAGAAATGGAAGATAACAACATAAGTTGTTATTGTTGACATTCTTTGGTTATAAACATGAGAAAACATCAAGAGCAAAACAATGCATGTAGTAAAGAAACTAACAGCAAATAAAAATCAATCAGACAATACACAATCAATATCACACAATTACCAAGCACTACAACAACGACAACTGAACTGAATTGTCGTCCCAGATTCTGCAGCAGCTGATAAACCTTAAAACAACAGAGATTTGGAGAAATCACATCTGCATTCATGAGTGGCAGTGCATTACTTTTCTCGGCCCCGGTCGGCTCCCGAGCACCCGGCTCTTGTCGGGGCCAGGGCTTGCCGCTACGTCCGGGCACTTCTGCTGCACGCCCCCGGGGTGGGCTGGCCACGTGTTGCCGTCGGCGCGAGGGAAGAAACTAAAAGGCAGGGAAAACGTCCAAATCCGTCCGCGCGACGGCTGAATGCTTTATTGGCTGCAAGAACCGCAATGGAGAAGCCGCAGCCCGCTCCCAACCTGGCTTGGACAAATCTGGCGGCGAGGCTGGGGAGCTGCGGAAGGATAGAGGGAGAGGGATAGGGGAGGACGGGAGCCCTCCACCAAATGAACAGAGACACCATGGCTGTGATGTGTGCCACAGCGACCAATGGGAACACGACTGAGGCGGACATGGGGCTTTGGGGCCAGTGGGATCGTGGGAATGGAGTGACAAGCATGGAATTCTCAAGAGTTGGCAGGGAGTGGTTACAAGAGTGACCGGGGGAAACTCCAATGGCAGGCAGCCTGGAGCTAGTTACTGCAGCGGGGCGGAAAACCTGGGGGATGCACAAGGGTACATAGAACTGGCAAACTTAACAAAGATCAGAATCCCTTATCTGAACCCAAACTCAGGATGCAACATCTCCCTGCTTTAAAATATATAAAAAAGACAGTTGCTTTGACTTGGATTCTCGGGTGGTGGCCTCTTCTCCCAGCTTCTTCTGCTGCTGCGACTGCTGGTGACTGCTTTGCAGATGGAGAGAGTCTGGAGATGATGCTGGAGCTGGTTTTTCCCTGGGTGCTTGGGGATAGGGGAACTGGGGCAACAACTTTATTATAAACATGTGGACTCGGGACATAACTGGACTGAGGTAGTTGTATGGAGAATGCCATTTAGGGGGATGTTGAGTCCCTTTCCTCTCTGTGGCGCTTGCGATTGGATGCAACCCCTTGGTTGGTGGGATCACTGGTTGCATCCACTGGCACTGCATCGCTCTGACTCACAGACTGTCCTGGAATGTAAGGTTTGACATCCCTCCTGGGAATCCACCTGAAGGCGTGGATATGCAGGCATATCCCTGTCCCCAGGTCAAAAGTGGGAATGGACCCTGGATTTCTTTAGAGTCCGGATCCCTCACTAACACTGGAGGCCTTTCTTCTGGTTGGAGCTCCTGATGTTGTTTGAAATGTCTCAGGGCTGGCGGATCTGGTCTGTCAAAAGAGCAGTTTAGGAAATTGATGGGAAACAATGCCTTGCAGAGCCTCTTGTGCGGTGACAGCACTCACACATCCCTCCGCTGCTTCCGGAGGACCTGCTTCAGCATCTAGTGTGTTCTTTCTATTATGGCCTGGCCGGTGGGGGAGTGAGGAATCCCGGTCTTATGTTGGACCCCTCCATTCCTGCAGGAAGTTACTGAGCACCCTGGAAGTATAAGCTGTTGTTTACTGACCATTGTCAGTTTTAATTGTGGCTGGGACCCCTAAGGTGGCAAAGGCATGTATGAGGTGTTTTCTCATGTCTGAGGCCCTTTCCCCTATGTGGGCTGAGGCAAAAGCTGCCCCCGAGAAGGTGTCCACAGTTACATGGACATTCCTGAGTTTCCCAAATTTGGGGACTTTTGTGACATCCATCTGCCATACCTCGCAACTGTGGAGACCTCTGGGATTCACACCTGCTCCCAGCATTGGTAAAGCTGCCTCCTGACAGTTGGGGCACGAGGCCACAATTTCCCTGGCTTGGTCACGCCACAGATTAAACTGGCGTACCAACCCCGGATGGAACTGCTGGTGGAACTGCTGATGGCTCAGCCTGGCCTGCTCGACTATACTTGGCTGGCCTCCGAGCTGTACTGGGGCTGCCAGGGCGTCTGCTCTGTGGTTCCCCTCAGCAATAAAGCCTGGGAGATCCATGCGTGATCTCACATGCACCACATAAAAGGGATGCTCACAGCTAGAAACCAGGTGTACCAATTTTGTGAGCAACCTGAAGATGACCTGATTCGGGACCTCTTTGATGACTCCATGTTCTGCTCTAGACACTGCTCCTGCTACATACACAGAATCTGTTACCAGATTGAAAGGTTGATCGGATTTCTCAAAAGCCCTCAGGACAGCATCCAACTCAGCTGCTTGTGGGGAACCTTCCACTACTTTAACATCAGATTCCCACAGCTGAGTCTCTGGGTCTTTCCAAGTCACCACTGACTTGTGGGACTTCCCTGACCCATCAGTGAACATTGTCAGTGCTCTAAGTGGCTTTTTACTTTGTAATTCTTCTGGTAACAATTTGAACTCTGTATTGAACAGATGATGGCCAGGATGTCCAATTTGAATTTGGCCTGAGAAGCTGTCTAGAGCAAACTGCAAATTCTCATTTTGCCTTAAAAGATGTTCGAAGGTCTCCTTGGTCATTTTCCCCGTGGATGTTTTGATGGGGAGGTGGATACATGTGAAGTCACAGCCAGCTAGTACTTGCAGATGAGCCCTGGCCCGTATTATCAGCTGCGCCATCAGCTCTTGTGGCCTGGTGATACTTTTGGACTGTCTGTGGCCAAGGAACACCCACTCTATTATCAAGAGGGGGTCCCGTTGGCCCTTGTCCCACTGGAATATCATACCATATAAATGGGGTAACTCACCCAGGATGATGAAGCAGAAAGGCAGCCCTGGTTGACAACGATCGGCTTGCCTGCTCGCTATGGCGGTCTGGACATTGTCAATGCGGCTCTGGCCTCCCGGGTCAGGACTCTCGGGGAACTTAAATCCTCATCCCCCTCCCTTTCTGCTAATAAGTCAAAAAGAGGGGATAGTTCCCTCGTGGTGAGTCCCAGCCATGGCCTGATCCAATTTAATGATCTGCACAAGCGCTGGATGTCATTCAGCATCTTGGGGTTGTTGCTTATCTGAATTTGTTGAGGCCTGATTGTTCGATTATTAATTTCCAGGCCCAGGTACTTCCAGGGTGGCAGCAACTGTACCTTCACTTTTTGCAACTCAAATCCAGCCGCCGACAAGGCCCTAACAGTGTCCTCCAGTGCTGCTTGCAGGACCTCGCTGTCAGGGGCACAAATCAGCACGTCATCCATGTAGTGATAGAAAATACAGGATGTCCACTTGGCACGCATGGGGGACAGAACCCTGGCGACATACCACTAGCATATAGTGGGGGAACATTTAAGACCCTGAGGTAGTACAGTCCAGTGGACGCGCTTCATGGGGGTTTCTCTGTTGATGGAGGGTACAGAGAAAGCAAAACGGGGAGCATCATCTGGATGGAGTGGGATTTGAAAGAAGCAATCCTAAATATCAATCACAGCCAAATTATAACTTTGGGGTAGCATCGATGAAGATGGCATACCTGGTTGGAGAGAGCCCATATCATCTACTGCTTCATTAATTTTTCTTAAATCGTGGAGGAGTCGCCACCTGTCCTTCCCCAGTTTTTTAATTACAAACACCGGCGAGTTCCAGGGGCTGTTTGTTTCTACTATGTGACCCTTTGCCAATTCTTCCGCCACCTCTCCTTCCCCAGTTTTTTAATTACAAACACCAGAGAGTTCCACGGGCTGTTTGTCTCTTCTATGTGACCTTTTGCCAATTCTTCCTCCACTAATTTTGTGAGCACCTGTAGTTTCTGTTTACTCAGCAGCCACTGCTCCACCCAGACGGGCTTATCTGTGAGCCATGTTAATTTCTGAGTGGGGCGCTCCTCAGTGGCCACACCTAAAAATGCTGGGGGGCTGGAAATTCCAATTTGGTCCCCCACTGAACCATGGTGTCTCTTCCCCATAATGTGAATTTGCAATCGACCACGAACGGATGTATTGAGGCCAGCAGCCTGTTTTTGGACAATATTTTTGGATTGCCTCGCAGGCTGTGGCCTGCCTAGTCCTAAGACTGGAGGGCCATGCTCTGCAGCTCCCAGTGTGATGGTCACTTGTGTGGTGGGATGACCGTCTGTCGCCTTCTGATGAGAAGGCGAGCGACCTGGTTTCAAGATACAGCACGGCGACCTGGCCTCCCCCGGGTCACTCGGTCCACTGACATGCACAGACACCAATGTGGTGGATGGTCAAATGGCGTTTATTATCTCATCTCGTGGGGTTAAATAGTCAAGGGGGCTTTACTACGTCAAAAGGGGACGGTGGGTCTGGCTAGGGTTAGTAAGGAGTGGAAAACTACTGGAGTTAGGAGGGGTTGCATGCTTTAGGGGTGATTGATTACCTATAGCAGGAAGAGGGGGGAAGGGTCTTGCTTTCCATCACATCCCGAGATTTTCCGTTCGCCTGTCCCTATCTACCACATCTCCCCCCCCCTTTTTTACTAATGAATGAGGTAGTTATAAACATCGGCACTAAGGTGAGGTACAAAGTTATAATATGATAAGGGAAAAGGGGTTTTGGTAAACCTGAGTAATCTTCGCAAGGGAAGTTTAGAGAACCTTTGCGACTGGCAGTGTCCTCGGTTTTTGGTTCACAGCATTTGTTGCCGGCCTATAAACAGGATGTTGACCCGTTCTAGGCGAGCTTGAACAAATGAGACCAGCTTGTTTAGCAGGCATGGTCCGAATGTGAAGGTTAAAAGCAGTATCGCTAGCGGACCTATTAGGGTGGAAATTAGAGTGGTGAGCCATGGCGATTGATTGAACCAGGACTCGAACCAGCTCTGTTGGGTTTCCCTGTCTTTCTTTCTTTGAGCCAGTCTATCTCGGAGTTCTGCCATGGAGTCTTTAACGACTCCTGTGTGGTCCGCGTAGAAGCAGCATTCCTCCTTCAAGGCGGCACACAGTCCTCCTTGTTGCATGAACAAGAGGTCCAGTCCTCGCCTGTTCTGTAAGACCACTTCCGAAAGCGAGGAAACTGATTTCTCTAGAAAGGAGATGGATTTCTCGATCCTCTGCAGGTCCTCATCGATGGTCATTTGCAGCTGAGCAAGCCCTTGGTGTCGGGTCGCGAGGGCCGAGACACCTGTGGCTGTGCCAGCTGCTCCCAGGCCGAGCAGCATTGCGATAGTCACTCCCGTTATTATTTCTCTTTTGTGGAGTCGGCCGGGCTCCTCAAAGATGTGGTATACCTCCTCGAGTGGTACAGGACCCTAGGAAAAATCAGAACTTGGACACAGAAGTCAATAGCGTCATTGAATTTGGCAAGGAACACACAAGGACTCACCCCAGATTTCTGACAAACCCACATCCCAGATGCGGATGGGACTGCCCACTTGTTGATCTTTCTGTTGGGCTTGATGACTTCGGTGCAGAAGTTGCCTTTCTGCTTTGCCAAGGCTGCATTGCCAAAGCATTTGCCCTGGCCTGTGACTTGACTCAGGGTGATTCCCCTACGGGGAGTGTCCCATCTGCACTGGTGAGGGGCTTCGGCTGTGGAGTAACTGAAGGGGGTGTTTAGAGCAACTCCTTTGTAGAAAGGAGGTTTAACATTGTAACAAAGCCAGCAGGAATTGGTTAGATTTGGGTTGGATTCGTTCAAGGATAGAAAGGTAGCCTCCAGCATGCGGAAGATTGGGTCTGAGTCCGACTCGGCTAAGCGGCCTACTTGGAAGGCATCTGCATGGCCGGTCGGGATATCAGTGGCCTTTGTGGGTAGTGGTTTGGGATGGGTTATGTTTCCCCCTTTCAGCACGTCCTTAATAACCTTATTGGGTCCTACTGGTCATCGTGCCGGTGGTTGGAGCCTGATAATTCGCACATTCACCCACTCTTTTGGCCCCTTGAGGACTACAGTCCACGTTCTGCCTGTGGCCCAACTAGGGTGTTCTGGCTGCAGAACCGTCATGTTATAGTCTGTGCACTTCCGATATTTGGGTTGTGCATAATGGTTGCTATAGACCCCTTCCATGATGGCGGGCTTTTTACAGCCGGTAGGTGCCCAGGTGAACTGTAAAAATCTATCGGGCTCCTGCAGTTCCCACCCTTCTCCCGACAGTCTGGCATCTGTGACAATGGTTTCACAGCCCCAGTGTCCACAATATCCCCACCCCAGGTAGTTACAGTACTTCTTCCCAGGGTTGGAGGCTGGACACCAGTAGGACAGGTACATGTACATGATGTGTGGGTGCTGGGGTCGTATTTTTGGTCGTCCTGGAAACAGGTCGGCGATATGGAACACGAAGGATGGGGTGCTCGCTGTGGTGATTTCTTTGAACACCTTGTCACTTGAAAGATGTTGCATGACCCACCTGAACTGCTGATGGGGGTAATAGTCTGGGTTGGCTCGCCCCCCGGCGATGAGCCCTAATAGCAAGATCACACAAAGCCACTGTTGCTGTCTGGGTCTCACCGGTGTAGGACTCTTGGGTGCTGTCCGGCGTTTTGGTGGTTCGTCGTTTTCCTCTGGAACCGGGATGTACGCGTTTTGGGAACGACCAACAAGCATGTCCTGTAAACAGAAACTCGCAATTCTCGTTAGTCCACTGGGTTGTGGCTGTACTGAAAAGAAGCAGTCCTCGATGTCCAGCACTGCGCATGGCTGCCCTTTGGGGTTTACCGGATTATATATCCTTTGCTGATTCCCCTCTGGCCCGGTGATCCTAACCAGGAAAACTTGGACTGCTGCTGAAGGAGTCCACTCTGCACAGGCTATCTTTATCCTTCCCCAGTCGGTAAACTGGGCTGGTTCGCATTGTGATTGCCTTTTGATGTGGCTTAAGGCTTCATTCGTTTTTGTTTTAAACTGTGTTAGCTCCGCTTTTTCAGTTTCTGAGTCCCCGTCGGCTTCCGTCAGCTCTCCCGAGCTGGCGGAGCTGGTGGAGCTGGACTCAGAGCCGGAAGTCGAATGCCAGCGGATTTCCGGGCCCCGGTGCCTTTTCGTGCAGCTCCGGCCCCGCCCTCGCCCCTCCCTTCGGGGGTGGTGCTGCTCCTGCCCCCTGGGCTTGCCCTGTCGCCCGCGGGGGGAGGTCTCTCCCTTAAATGGTGGCAGCGCTGAGCGCGGCTCCTGATTGGGCATGCGCTCTCCGCCGCCCCCCTCCTCCTCTTTTACTCGCGAATGCGCACTAGCAAGAATCCGGGACTCTGGGCTCTTCCCGCCGGGAGCTTCCGCGCCCCGCCCATCCCCTTGGTCGCCGGCGCCATGTTCGGCTGGGTAGGGCGGTGGCGCCGCCCGCGCCTCCGCGTCTCTGGCTTCCCTCGCCAGTTCCTCCCAAAAGGACTGCGCGCGCTGCCGCGCCCCCGGCGCCAAATCGCTGATCCGCGGTGAAGGGATGGATGGGGGGTCCGTGAGTTTTTCGGGAGGTCCTGTGGGTTTTTCGGGAGGTCCCGCGGGGGGATTTGGGCTCGGGCTCAGGGAGGGGGGGGAACGCGCTCGGTCCCCCCGGGTCCCCGCTCCCGGGTAGATCGCTTTCGGGGGCGGTTTGCGTTGCCGCTCCTACCCCCAGCTTGGGTGTTGCTAATAAACATGCGCTTGCGGTGCTCCATGTTTCTTGCTCCTCTAGCGCCTTGCGCAGGGCTTGTTCGACCTTTCCCCACGCCTTAAGACTTTTGCCGCTGCCTGAGGTCTTTGTATCCTCGGCTAGCGCGGCCGTGCATCTCCCCCACACCTCCGGGTGTAATATTTCCACGGGACGTTCAATCTCCCCAAGCTCTATGAGTTTCGCAATAGCGAGGTAAAAATCCTTGAGCTTGCATTTAATTCCCCACTGCTTATAAACTGAACTCACGACCTTCGCGATGGCTTCCATATCCGTCGCTGGTCCGGGGACGTCTCCCCCGCCAAGAATCGGGCCCGCCGTTCTGGCCGCTGTTTCTCGTCCAGGAGATACCCGCTACCCGAGGGTTTCTTCTTTTCCCTTTCCAATCCCTTTTCAACTCCTGGGTTTCGGCACCATATGTCGCCTTCTGATGAGAAGGCGGGCGACCTGGTTTCAAGATACAGCATGGTGACCTGGCCTCCCCCGGGTCACTCAGTCCACTGACATGCACAGACACCAATGTGGTGGATGGTCAAATGGCGTTTATTATCTCATCTCGTGGGGTTAAATAGTCAAGGGGGCTTAACTACGTCAAAAGGGGACGGTGGGTCTGGCTAGGGTTAGTAAGGAGTGGAAAACTACTGGGGTTAGGAGGGGTTGCATGCTTCAGGGGTGATTGATCACTTATAGCAGGAAGAGGGGGGAAGGGTCTTGCTTTCCGTCACATCCCGAGATTTTCCGTTCGCCTGTCCCTATCTACCACAACCGTCACGTCTGCCCCGTGTCCAACATCCCCTGAAGATATGCATAACGCCCCTCGCACTTGAGTTTACACCCCACGAGGGGTTTTTCCTCTCCCAACTTCCCAGTGTAAAAGACTGAGAGTTCCAAGTCATTGCACAGAGCACGAGGAATAGGAATTGCCTGTGCAATAACTTGGCCCTTTGGTAGGAAGAGGGGGGGTTGGACACAGTGTGCTGCGAGATAGAAGAGCCTCGGATTAAGGGTGGAAATCACCGGAGGAACCTCTATCTCTAGTGGGGTGCTTTTTGTGTCTCCAACTATGAGGTATCTGCAGTTCAGAAGGTCTTCTTTCCTCCTGGTTTCACAGTGGCAGATGCGCAATAGAAGCTCTGCCTCCGCTATGAAGAATTGCCAGCCTCGGAATAGAAGTGGACAGAATTGGTGAGTCGGAGCCGATAAGGCTCCCTGATGTCAGTGGTTGAGAGGCAGCCGCTTGCAGATGGAACTAGATGGTGAATCACGGCTCCTCACGCGGCACCACGACTTGCCTCATTTTTATCAACACGCGAGGCAAGTGCGCATTCATTCCCTAGTTAGTTTTTTGAAATGGTGGGGTTTCCGTCCCCGCTCCCTCCTCTCGCAGCCCCGGGCGGTGCAGTCTTTAGAAGTGGGCAGCGATCCTGAAAGTGTCCTTCCTGATGGCAGTGGAAGCACCGGCGTGTGGATGGAAATCACCTTGGCACTGAGTTCCTTGGAGGAGCAGCAGCTGATGCGACCAGCTTATCTCTTGGTCTCTTTGGGGCTTCCTCCTCCGTCAGGTGTGCTTTCAGGGTGCACTCCTCAATGATCTGGTCGAGGGTCGGCGGTGGTGAGGCTGGCAGTGACAGGATGATTCTTTTGCACATTGCATTAGCGTTCATGTGCACCACTTCTAGGACCAGTCTGTCTCGGTGCTCAGGTCTCTCCACCCGTCTTTTGACTGCTGCCCGGACTCTGTCTACGAAATCTACAAAAGGCTCTGCAACACCTTGTTTAATTGCAGTATAGGGCACCACCGGATCCTTGGTGGGCATGCCCAGGAATGCACGCTCTGCTGCACCCCTGGTCATGTCCAGCATGGCCGTTGGAATTCCCTGAGCCTGTAGTTGCCCCTCACTCCATTCTCCCTCACCCACGAGATGGTCTGAAGTGATTGGTTCTTCTGCGAAATCCAGGCTGTAAGGCCCCTCTCGGATTGCCCTGCCAAATTTGCGCAATGTTTTGCAGACTTCTTTCACTGATTCATAGGGAAGGGGTGCCCATGTAGGGTTCTCCCCTCCCCTGGTGTAGGAGACTCCCCTCCTCTGGGTATCCGAGGAGCAGGAGGACGTGGGGGCAGGATATGAGGGACAGGGCAGGGAGAATCTTCTCCCTGGGACAGTGGGGCAGAGGTGAGAGAACCCTCCCTGTCGGGGAAGGGTGGGGCTGATGTTGCAGCAGGCAGGGCATGGAAGGAGGGAACACCCACCCGAGGGGGAACAGGGGGTGGGGTTGCAACCCGATGCCTTGAGTGGGCGGTGCCCACGCCCACAGGGAAGCAGGAGGGGGTGGGGTCAAAGGCGGGGACAAAGGGGACAAAGGGAACAAAGAAGAGGAAGGGACTGTGGGAAGGAGGTGCTCCTCCACGTGGCTGTCCTCCATCTTGGGAAGATGAAGACCCCGACCATATGGCCGCAGCCTCCTCAGGGGAACAAAGAAAGGGGTTCAAGGAAACTGAACGGCGCAGGGTAGCGCCAGAACTGGGATTCTTAGCTGGGAAAAAGGGATTGGGAAAGGGGTTTGGGGTTTGGTTCCTCAGCGAAGTGGCTAGTTTCGCTAAGGCCGGGATGCCGGGGGGGCTTGGGGGAGCCTGGAGTACAGTCCATGTTTGTGAGGCTGCCCTGTGTAATAAAAAGGTCTTTGTTCATCAAAACGAACATTGAAAGAAGATAAGAATTTAAACTGAATAGAGAATTTCAGACTGTGAGAAGAGAAAGAGGAGAAAAAAGGGGGGGGCTTGATAAACAACAAGTATTCTGCTTAAGAATTGTGCAAATGCAGCTAGCACAGAAGACTGTGTAACTAACTATATACAAGCTAACTTTTAGGCCAAGGACAACCGGCAAAGAAGATAAGGAGCCTTCATCCCTATGACCACCAAGGGCAGAGAGAAAAAGGACCCCCTAGCAACCAATTGCACCGGCGCAGAGTACATCGAGAGAAAATACGTCAACTGAAAAAAAAGGGGGACTATAAAAACAAAAAGGTCAAAGGGGGAAGGTGCGCCGTGACAGAGTAGAGACTCCCCGGCCGCCCAGCGCTGTTTTTTTGCTTAATACCACTTGCTTAATAAATTCTTGTTAATTGATTTATCTATAATTAGCCTCCCCAATTGAATTTGTCCATAACACCCTGCGTCTCAGATTGACGGGGTACCCACCCCCCCGCCCACCCGGGTTAGGGGAAGAAGGGGTAGGAGAGGAAGGTGGGGAAGCGGGTTTAGGGGAAGCAACAGTTCTTCTCGATGGCTTTTTTCCTTCCCGGCTCGCATTCTGCGCAGACTCTGTTTTTACAACCTCCGATATTAACAAATGGAGCTTGGGGAAGCAGTCTTTTACGGTGGGATCTCTGTCAATTCCCTCCGCTAGCCTGGCTCCTACACGCTCCCAGAACTCTGCCTTGTGGGCATCTTCCGCGGTTAAACTTGGGAAAGAGAAACACAGCCATCGCACAAACTGGTTGACCGAACTTTTGGGGAAGGGGCCCTTTATTGGTAAAATCCCCTTAATTTGGGTATAGAATTCCCTTTGTTGGGTAGATAGCATGGTCCCCATGCTATTTCCACCCACAACCTCACCTGGTGCAGAAAAAGTGGAAAAAAACCCAAAAACCGTGAAATACCCTGGCGGCCACCGCTTCACGCTGTGCGCTGCGTGTCCGTACACTCGGAAGTGTGGCAAAGCCCACCCAAGTGAAGGAGAGTATAGCCTGGGTACCGTCCCACCGCTAAGTATTCACCAAAACGAAATCTTTGCAAATAAAAGCTGCTACCAGGGTTTTCTTTTCCCGGGAAGCATCCGTTCTTTGGCTTTCCGTGGCCGCGAATGGTTATGCTTCCAGTCCCACGCAGAAAACATGGCATGTTTCCATGTGGGTGGCAGAGACGTCACTGACTTACTTCGGGGGGCTCTTTTCCCGTTTTCAGTCCAGCACGGAGCACTTTTTCCGCGGACCGCGACTCTGCAGCGGTGGCAGGTTTCTGCGCAGACCGCACTCGCTCATCTCAGCGATGCTCGCTGGTCGGTGGCGCGGCTTCACGGCTGCAGCGCTTTCTCCACGTGGCTCCCAGGTGCTCTGTGGTGAGTCTTTGCCTGCTCTGCAACTCTGCGCTGGCCGTGGCCCCGACATTGGTCGCCACTAGTGGCTGCGCGTTACTTTTCCCAGCCCCGATTGGCTCTCGAGTGCCCGGCTTGGCACCTCGGCTTCTCGTCAGGGTTGGTGTTGCCGCTACTTCCGGAACTGCCCTCCAGTATGAATTCAAGTTCTGACCCACATGGGAGAATAGAAAGAATCTGGAAGTCCTAAAGCTGGAGCTGACATGAGGACACTCTTTAGCTGGTGAAAGGCCCGTGTGGCTTCCTTTGTCCACTGGAGATCTCTATCTGACAAACAGTCTGTAATTATAAACCCACAGCTGGCACCACCCTGCCATGCCCATGCCTTTTTCTTTAATACCCTGTATCCTTGGAGTTCTAGGAAGTTTGAAAGGCTTCTTCCTTCTTCCTGTGGAGTGTTGCATCCTGGAGTTTGGGTTTAGATTAGGGTTTTTAATTTATGTTAAAATAAGTCAAGTTCTGTAATCCCGCGTTTCCCCCGTGTTGTCCCCCCCCGCGGTTTCTGGCCCCATGCTGTCCGCTGCCGGATCTTACCCCTGTGCCGCTCCTGTAACCACCCTGCCGTCCGGCCCCGGGAAACCCCGTGCTGGCCACCCCAAGCCACACGATCCTGCTCAGCCCGCGGCTCGGTGCCCACCCCTACGGGGTTCTCTGGTTGGTCGCGGTTGCTGGCGTCACCGCCACGGCAGCCGCCCCTATTGGCCGTCAGGCTGTGGATCCTCTCGCCCTGCCCCTCCATAAAGCCCTATCCCGCCGGCACCCAGGTGCCATTTTCTCCCATGCGAGTGCCGGGAGCAGTCGCGTCTTTCCATCGAACCGCGCCATGTGTGACCAATAAACCGTTCCTGCCAAGCACGGAGTAAATGGACAAATTCCTTTCCTCCTTGCCGGATCCCTAGCGCACGGTAACAGAGGCTGGCCAGCCCACGTGCCCGAGACACGGAGCCGTGTCCGGGAACCCACGGCAGCAAACCCCGGCAGCACGTGGAAGCTACGCCACAGCCGGGCTCCCGAGAGCTGCGTGCAGCCGGGGAGAGGGAAAACCCACGCCGCAGTGGAGGTTCCCAAGATTCTGGATCTTCGCAAGTTGTTCTCCAAATAGAGTGGGGGATTTTGAAGCCCTGAGGCACATGGACCATGTGAGCTAGGTTTTGTGCCCACTTTTAGGGTTTTTGTATTCAAATGCAAAATTTTTCTGGCTGGCTTTGTGGATAGGGAGGCAAAAGAAAGCATCTTTCAGATCTAAAACAGTAAACCAAGTCAGTTCAGGTGTTAAAGGAGTCAGTAAAGTATATGGATTTGCTGCCACAGGATATAAATCCTTTGTTATCTTATTGACAGCCCTCAGTCCTGTACTATCAGTGATTGGGCTGGTTTCTTCCCTATCTTCTTTTTCAGGGGTGCTGCTTAATTCTCAATGGTTGTGTCCCTTCAAGCTTAAGCTTGATTACTGTGGGGGGCGTTCTTCACCCTCCCTGGTACATCAGAGGCCCATAGCCCTGAAAATACTTGTCCTAATATCTCTTCACTAATTTCCTCCTTATTTTCAATGGCTGTTAATGTTAAACTTAACACCTCTATGTACCTTTGATCATTTACCTCCAGAGTAACCTCCTCATTCTAGAATGTTTGGCAAGTTGGGTATCTACAAAAACTTGTAAATACCCCATTGTTACATTAAAGGTTTGCAAAAGTATGCCTTCTCAGACTGGCCAGTTGTTCCCCACACTACAACATAATCATTCTCCACAGGTACTAAAGCTTTATTTAAAACTGAATATATGGCCCCTGTATCAACCAAAATTCCACCCTTTTCCTTTTTTCTGGTCCCACTGCCTCTCACAGAGGGGTCTGTTACCTCCTAGTTCTGGATGAGATTGGACTGCCAGGAGAGGGATGGGTTTGAGTGGGTATACCTTCGGAGCCTGAGTCCTCTTCCCTTTTGGGGAGGTCCTGGTCCTCCTCCATTACCTTAGGAGGAGCCTTTAACAAATCATGTATTTCGTTTTTGTGTTTCAGGATGATAAGCTTTGTCTGATTTCATACATCGCTGCCTTATACGGCACGCTGAACAGCAACGCCTGATTTGCCTTCTCTTTGCTCTGTTTTCTTTTTCAAGAGCTAACCCCAGTGGGAACTCTGACCCACAGTTACTCTGCCATTCTGGGTGATTCTTTAAAGTGAAAAACGTATCAGCATACAAAACCTCACCTTATTTGCTTTCCCGTCCTAAAACAGCATTAATTGCAATATAAATATTTTTATTTTCCAAGCTGCCCCTACTGGTGGCTCTCTCCCAGTGAGCCCCCCATCAAAGGGGCTAGTTCAGGAACCTCTTTGCTCTGGTTAGTTCTCATTCCTTATACTATTTTGTTTCCAGCCAAGCCTCACAGTCTTTTCTCAGTTTTTCTCACACACACACCTCCAGGTGGCAGGTATCAGATGTGATCCTCCACACATAAGCTTTAAGATCTTAGGTTCTGAATCGGCTTCATCAGGAACCTTCAATTTACACTTGGGGCATAGAACAGCAGTACTAGCCCCTTGTTGCAAACAAAATCCTAAAATCTCCAGAAACACAACTCTACAATCCCAAGAATCAAACTACCACAATGTGGGGGAAGAACCACACCAACTCATTGGGAAAGGTGGTATCTCTTAAAGTGCCCACTTTTCTCAACACAACACAGTATACAACACTTTAGCACCTCTCCACATCAGCTTCCTCTGATGGTCCCCACACACTCTGGGCACAATCAGAATAACAGCACACAGTAAAATTCCAGGAATCAAGTCCGAACCCCTGGGGCAGAGGAACCCCCCAGGTTCGTCTAGCCATGGTTAAAATGTGCACAGTCTACACAAATCACCACCTTTAAACACAGTAAACGTCCTCACCCACGTTTCCCCACTTGTTCCACTTCTCCGCGGGGCGCTCCCTGCCCCCACAGCTTATCCCAGCCGGCGCCTCGGGCCTCACTCGGCCGCTTCAGACATGGGTAGAACTTCCCCCCGTACCGCGGGTACACTCACTGGCTCGCTCGTTCACTCTCTTTATACACCAGGCACTCACACGATTAAGAGCACATTAACCACACAATGTCCAGGCACAAGCACACAAACTTCGGGTCCATTCGACTCACCCCCAGAGTCGCTAGCGGTTACTCTATCGAACAATGAACCCGTCTCCAGCCCAGCCACTCTATCAGCAAATGAACCCATTTCCAGCTGCTCTATCAGCTGGGCTGCCTGCAGGCACAGGAACGAGGCTGGGCACTCAGACATCTCTTGAGTGACTGATCAGCAGTCCTGTCTCTCTCCCCCGGGGCCCTTTCGATACATACCGTTTATCCGCACACCAGCAGGTTGTTGTCTGTCCCCGCAGGTAGCAAGCCGAGGCAGAGCAGAGCTCCCTCCAGGGAAATTCCCCGGGGCATGCCAAGGAGGTCCGTTCTCCCCTCTCCTCTGTGAGAACAGAAACCCTCCTGCCTGGCTCGCCAAATGAATTCCGGTGAAAAAATCAATGCTCCACAATTCCAATAAAGATTTGTAGGGATGGTATGTTTATTCAGCGCTGGACGCATGTAAGGGATTTTCTTTCCCTTTCAAAGGACATAAGTGTCCCTGAAAATTCCCGATCCTTTTTTATTACTCTAGCTAATTTATATATTCATATAATTTCACAATAGGTTCATGCATATTCATTCTGCCGATTTCACGTTACACTTACAGCTACCTAGACTTGTACTCAGTTTTTGTCAGAAAGTACAGAAAGAACTCCTGGGTCACTCTGCACTGTCTATTTCATGCTTCGAGGAGTCTTTCTTATCTCTTATCTCTTTAGCTTGGAAATTTGCATTCTTTCTCCTTAGCTGGAGGAGTTCTGCTAGTGCTGCAGTTACCAGACTAAACAGCATATTTTACTTATCTTAGCAAGCTTAAAGTGGCAGATTTCATCTAAATCCAAATTGATTTCTACCCTGTTAAATTTTCACTCTGTCTCACGGCCGCCTCTCAGCCAATCAGAGCGCGTGTCTCTGATGACTCATCAGTTGCCAGGCAGACCCGCGGCGCCGAGTGCCCCGCTCTGGACTCGGCCTCCCAGTGCCGCGCACTTCATTCCCAGTTCCTCCCAGTGCCGCCCCAGTCCCTCCCACTCCTTCCCAGTTCATTCCCAGTTCACTCCTAGACCTCCACCCTCTCTCCCAGTGCCCCCCCCATCCCCTCCCATCTCTCTGAGTGCCACCCCACTCCCTCCCAGTCCATTCCCAGTCCCTCCCAAGGCCACACCACCCCTCCCCTCTCTCTCCCAGTTCCCCCCAGCTGATCCCAGTCTGTCCCCGCTCTCTCTCTCCCAGTGTCTCCCCTCGTATCCATCTTGCTGCTCGATCTCCCAGCCAGGGCTGCTCCGTGATGGATTTCTACCCTGCCCACACCCAGCTGAGGTGGCTCCAGGGCCAGCAGGAGCTCTCTGTGGTGGCCACCGACATGGTCCCAACAAGGACTGGACCTACCAGCTCCTGGTGCTGCTGGAAACCCCTCCTCGTGCGGGCTCACCTGCAGCTGCCAGGTGGAGCACGTCAGCCTGGAGCACCCCCTGAGCCAGCACTGGGGTATGGGGGAGGAATTGGGGGCGCTGCCAGAGCCACTGGGATATGCTGGGAGCTACTGGGAGGGAGTTGGAGAGAGCCTGGTTTCAACTGGGAGAGGGGATCGGGGTTTGGAAAGGCTAAGAAGGGGTTTGGAGGATACTGAGGAGGGTGGGATGGGGTTCTGGGGGGGTCCTGGTGGGCACTAGGAGGGAGTTTGGGGGTGCTGGGCATAATTGGAAGTGATTTGAGTGAGCCTGGAGGAGCTGGAAGGAGATTGGGGATGGCTAAGCGAGGCTTGGGATGAAGTTGGTTGTACTGGGAAGAGACTGGGAGGGGTCTGGGTGCGTCCTGGTGGGGCTGGGAAGGGATTGGGGGAAGAGAGGCCCGGGACTGGAGACAAGCAACGGGAGAGATCCCGCCCCGAGCACCGGCACGGGGACAACAGACCCAGCCCGGGCACACGGAGGGGATTTATCACCAACCAAACCACAGCAGCACAAGGAGAAGGGAAAGAACGCCCTGCAACACCTTCCCCCCACCCAACGGGGATCACCCACAACAGGAGTTATCCACGATGGAGAGATGGGGACAGCCGAGTTTAGATCAGAAGCCAATTTTATTAAGGGTACCAGTTGTTTATACAGGGTTTTACTTGTGTGGTGCTTATATAGGGCTCGATGTTTGGTCCAGCCCGGATCTTCCCATGGGGGTTTCTTTTAGTTTGAAAAGACAGGAGTCTGTGTAGAAGGCAAGGGCTTCCCGTGAAATGGAAAAGGTAAACCCCCTCCCTCTGAATTGCCAAAATTTCAAAATAAAAAGGGTCTCAGTAAAAGATATGGGAATGGGAATAACAGTTCTTTACTAGGAAAAAACTAAATTAAAATAGAAAATGTAATTAGTACAAACAAAACTACTGATAGAGTCAGAAACCTGACACCCTGAGGAGTCAGGGTGTTAGTGATAGTCCAGTTAAATGGTGGCTGCTCCTCCTGCTCCTGGAGTGGCAGATGAAATGCTGCTGAAGCGATGATCCCGTAGAAGGGTGTAGTTTTCTCTGAAGGTCTGGTGATAAAGTAGATGGGCCTGGTCTTCCTCTGGGAATCCAGTGAAGAGGCTGTGCTGATGTCCCAAAAAATGCTGATTTTATGCAGGTAGGGATGCTTGGCTCCTCCCTCTGGGAGGAGCCTCTCACAATGGGATGATGTAACTTTATCAGTCATGCAGTGAGTCATTCAATGTCCCATTAACAGAAGATATCTCTCCTGAGCGAGACATTGTTCTTGGAAGAGATAAGAAAACTGCCAAACAGAAGATACCTGCCCCACCTCCAACAGATGGCAAATAGAATATATGCTTATCTTACAAGCCAGGACAGGGATGGAGCTGGAGCAGCACACAAAGCTCTTCCCTCACTCTCTTCCCTCACTCAAGGCACTCACAGGGCTTCCCTTAGTGGTGCCTCCGTTGGTGTCTGGTCAAGTTTGAGCTCTGTGAGAAGCTCTTCCCACACTCCCCACACTCGTAGGGCCTCTCCCAGTTGTGGATGCGCCGGTGCTTGGTGAGGTTGGAGTTGCGGTTGAAGCCCTTCCTGCAGTTGGGGCAGCGGAAGGGCCTCTCCTCTGTGTGATTCTGTTGATGTACGAGGAGAGTGGAGCTGGTGTGAAACCTCTTCCCACACTGGGGACACTCGTAGGGCCTCTCCCCAGTGTGGATGTGCTGGTGTTTTCTCAGGTCTGAGCTCCGCCCAAAGCTCTTCTCACATTCCAAGCAGGTATAGGGCCGTTCCCCGGTGTGGATCACCTGGTGCCAGATCAGCTTGGAGCTCTGGCTGAAGCCTTGCCCACATTCCAAGCACTTGTGCAGCTTCTCCCTGCCATGAGCCTTCTCCACCAGCTCCGAGCTCTGGCTGGATCTCCGGCCGCCTTCCTGGCTCAGGGGGGCTCTTTCCTCCCCGCAGCTCCATGGGCTGGGTTTGCAGCCCCTCCTCCTGCAGGACCTCATGGGCTTTTCCTCCTCCTCCATCCAGCCATGCCCTGGAAATGAAAAATCCTGGTTTGGGGAAAAAAACAAGAGGAGAGCACCTTGGACTGGAGCTTCCTCCTTGCCAAGGTTCATCTCAGGGAGTCATTGGGAATCCTGTGTCTGTAAGAACCTCCAAAACACCAAGATTCAGCCCACAAATCCTGCAAACTTCAAGGCACAGATCAAAAACTCCCCAAACATCACAACTCAGCAAAAACCTCCTCCAAAAGATAAAGATTCAGCTGCCACATAAAACCAAACACCAACATTTAGCCCAAGCAAGCTCAGAAACACCAAGATTCACCCCGTGAAAATCGTGGATCCCCCTCCAGTCACCTGCTGCACGTGGGGGGAGCAGCGCTCCTGGGGCTGGGGGGAGGCTGCAGATATAGGGAGGGGTGGAACCTTGTGCTGCTTCCTGTTCCTGCTCCTCCTCCTGCTCCTCCTCCTCCTCCTCCTCCTCCTCCTCCTCCTCCTCCTCCTCCTCCTCCTCCTGTGTCTCTACTCTTCCTCACACTCCTCTTCCTCCTGCTATTCCTCCTTCTCCTGCACAATCCCACCTTCTCCTGCCATGTGCATCCTCTTGACCATTTTGTTCCTCAACCCTGCTTCTCCTTCCCTTCTCCTCCTGCCCCCAGGCCCAGCACCCACTGCCGGCTCCCCCTTCCCCCCAAACCCACAGCATCCCAGCGCAGGGGCAGGGATGGAGCTGGGGCAGGTCGGGCTGGGGCAGCGCTGGGCTCTCGGCCGCCTCCGCCCGCACTCGGTCCCCACTGCAGCCGCTCCCGCCAGGACAGCGCGGGGGGGCCCGGCCTTGGCGCTGCCCCACTCCCACCTCCCCAAATTCCCCTCGCGGGGGGCGCTGGGGCCGAGGGGGGGCGGCAGGTGGGGTCCAGGTGGGGAAGGCTGGGAGCTGCGAGTCTGCCTGGCAACTGGTGAGTCATCAGCGCCGCGCACTCTGATTGGCTCAGCTCTGCCTGAGGGCTGGGGCTGCAGCAAAGAGGGGACACCCTGCTCCAGGGGGGATCTCCCGCAAACGGGGGACCCCCATGAAAGGAACAAGAGGAAAGTGTCTTTACAAACAGATGCTGTCAATCTGCTCGGAGATAGGGCCAGGGACCTGTACATAAGGAAATGACAGGAGAAGGCATCGGTTTCAGAAAATGGTATTAATTGATGACACAGACTGCTGCTCAGCCAAGGTCCTGCTCAATTCATGAACTTCCAGAAGAACAACAAAGCCTTAACACAGCCATGAATATCGTTTGCTATACAATAGTGGGGAGCATATTAATGGGGGTATGTAGCAGGTGGATTGGGAAGTCTGTAGCTCTCAAGTACTTCAGCCAGTGGGGAAAGGGAGAGGGAGATGTGGCCAGGAGAATTAGGATGAAAAGGAGGCTGTGTCCTTCAACAATGGGAGAGATCCCATGGGCAATGTCCCACGGCCTCTCCCATTATTAGGAATGAAATTACTTTTACAGGACTCCTCTGTCTGCTTTCTGTACAGAAACCTCTGCTGATGTCAATTTTTCCGCACACCCTGGGGCTCATCCGGAATTCCTTCCACCGTCCGGGGCGGCGGGCAGGGAGTGCAGCTGAAGGTGCCTCACCCACTTTGGGTGATCGGCTCCCTTGGCTGGCGGCGGCACCGGGGATTAATTGGGGACCCGGCAGTGACCAGGAGACAGACGAGTGACACATCAGGGGGGTCTGTGAAGAGTCAGCAGGGAGAGAGCACTGAAAATCTCACCCGTGAGTGCACTGGGATCTTCGGGGAGTGAACATGGCAGGGCACCCAGGGAGGGCAGAAAAGGGAAAGCCAGGGAGGGGTCCTGGCCAAAGGGATGATGATCCCAAAATATCTCTGAAGGGTCCGTGGGGGGAATGCTGAGGTCATTTGCACATTCTCCCAGAGGTAATTAAGGACATGGACACCCTGGGAGCAATAAGGGAAGTGGAGAAGGGATTTGGACAACAGGGGATGGATGGTGTTGGTGTGCTGGGAAGGGATCGGGTGAAGGGGAGTGTGCAGCAATATGGTGAAGGCAAGAGGCAGCAGGAGGAATCAACGTGCTAAGAAAAAGGATGATGGAAAAGAGGAGGAAGAGAAAAATACAGAGCACTGAGATGTTTTTTCATCACTGTTTTATGCTCAGAATTTGCCAGCTGATCCAGATCCTCTCCATCCCCGGTTTCCAGGACAGGAAAAGAAGGAGGTCAGGATGTCAGGGGGTTTCTCTGCGGTGGGCAGCGGCAGCACCGGGCGCAGAGCTGCGGGACCGGGAGAACGGGCTGGGGGCCTGTGGGGAGCTGCGGGGCCGGGCTGGGGCTGTGGGGCAGCCGGGGCTGCCTGACCCCACCAGCCCCGGGCAGGGCCGGCACTGGCCCCCGGCCCCCAGGAGGCTGCGGGACGCCCCGGCCGCTGCCCGGCCCCGGGGAGCTGCCGGCCCTGCCCGCCGGGGGGGCCGCCTTTGGACACTGCGGCAGGACAGGGACCGGCTCTGCCATACGGGCTCTGGAGGGGACCCTGAGCACAAGGAGGAAAACAAAGGAACAGCTGGGAAATGGGGATTATAAGGGAAGGATCGAGATGCTGATTGGGTCACTGGAAAATGAATGATTTTGCAGAAAGCTCAGCAGCTCTCAGAGGATGAGCACCCACAGGCACTGAGCGGGGCTGCAGGAGTGGCAGAAGAAGGCCCTGGAGCACTTGGGCACAAAGGCACAGCAGCTGAATGCAAGAAGGGATGAGCAAAAGCCCAGGCTGAAGGCAAAGGCCATGGCACAGTTCCTACAGCCCCTCAGGGATCAACCCCAGGGCCCAAGGGGGCCCCAGGACCCAGGGGACGGGGTCGGCCACAAGCACCTGGCAGAGGCATTGCCCTCCTGGGCAGGGGAGAGCCCACCCAAACAGCCCCTGGGAAGGACTCAGGGCTCCAGCTGCAGGGCACAGGAACACTGGAAGCAGAGACAGCAGCACCCTCGGGAGGAGCAAATCCACCCCTGCATGGACATGGATTGTCAGGGGTGTCACAGCTCCCATCACACCAGGGACCCTCCACACTGGAGCCCTGGAGAACATTCAGGCTGGGTCTGCATCGAGAGGAGGCCTCTCCTGATGGACACAGGGGCCTCTCCATCCACTCTGAATCTTAGACATAAGGGGGGAAAATGCTAAAAATGTCTTGGATTATTCAGGGGAGAAGTGGGAAAGAGGAGTGGCTTTATTCAACCACTCTTAGCAGATATGGGGAAGGGTATGAAATGCAAGAATTTTTATTTGTTCCTAATGGTCATTATAATTTACTGGGAAGGGATTTGATCGCTAAATTGGGAATGCAAATTAATATTGTAAAAAGCGATACAGAGGCTAGTTCTGTTGTACCTTTCTGTCAAATGTCTGGCCAGGCCTATGCCGAAGTGAACCCAGAAGTGTGGGCAGCCCCAGGGAAAGAGGGAAAATTTGATATGGAGCCTCTCCAAAATACTTTGAAGCAACGAGGACAAGTGGTGTCTAAAAGCAATACCCTGTTCCAGGGGAGGGAAGGAAGGGGAATTAGACAAAGCACAGGTTACCGCTCCATGGTCAGTTCAACCGGCAGACTTGTGTGTGCTTGTAAGAGCCTGGCACTGAAATGCAGGAAGGCTTCAATATCTTCTGGTGACAGCATGTCAGCTAACAGGAGGGCAAAAGCAATTCTGACTGCTTCAGCAATCACTGCATCAGATATCAAGGCATATTCTCCCACAGGAAGCTGGGCTGGCACAGAGCCTGCCTTGGCACTTTGCTGTTCCCAACATCCAAGCAGGACATCGGGCCCTGCCTAAGGACTGCAAAGCAGCACCACTGGTGGCCAAGTGGCGTGGCCCATGCCAAGTGGCCCTGAGGCCAGAAACAGCCGCCAGCACAGCTGAACACGGGGGGACCCCTCAGCCTCGGCTCCAGGGCTCTGAAGCCCCGGAGATTTGCACTTCCCGCCTGCAGCAGGAGGATGGGAGGCCCCCACTGAGCCTGCACTGAAGGCAGCGCAGCAGCAGCCAGGCCTCCACAGCGGGGCAAGCCCCTGGGCCTGCCCACACATCCTCTGCTCAAATCCTCCGCCTGCCCACCCTCCTTTGGCATCTCCAGACACCGGGGCCAATCCTTGCTGCCGCTGCTGCAGCTTCAGTGCTTTCTGTGCCTGCACTGCCACAGCTTCTGGGGAAGACAACGGCACAATTCCACTCTGGATCTCAGTTACACTCACACACTGGGCTGGCTGGCATGAGAATGTGTTTTCTTAATAATCCTACTTTTATATTGTCAATAAGGTTTGGGCAAGGGGTGTGATAATTAAGTTTTATTCTTAGCTGAAAAAGTTAAAAATCTTTATTGCTTTGGATTCTTTTCGTGCATGTGTTTGTGTGGCTGTTAGCGATTGCAGACTTTTGGTATGGGTTTTATAGTGTTCACCTACAGGCTGCGGTTACAAAACTAGAAGAGCTTTAAAGGTTTTAAAGGTGAACAATTAACTCATAAATAGAATTCTGTTCAAAAAAAAAACCCCAAAAATTAAAAAAAAACCACAAACCCAGCTTTTGAGGGGTGTCACATGTGAGTCACCAGATGGCTGCTCTGGAAGAGAAGCATCATTCCAGCAGCCAGGAGAGAAGCTTTAAAAATGTAATTTAACACTCCTGGGGCAAAGTGGGGACAACGCACCAAGGTCTTCTTGCCTGGGGAGGAATTGGGCTGGTTCCTGTGGTGGCCTACAGCTGGCCTGTAGGCCTCAAAGTTTAAATAATTATAAATTTATAACAGAAATATGTGATCAGTTACACAATAACTTTACTTACATTATTCCACCGGTAAGAGCAGGTCCAGGCCGCTGGGACTCAGGTTCCTATTGGCTGGCTGACCAGGAAGTACCTGGCTCAGCCAATGAGGACCAACCCTGTGAGCTCCTCAGGTATATAAGGAAGCAAGATCTGAATAAAGTGAACTGTTGCTGCATGAACTCGGTGTGTCTTGGTGTCGGGATCTGTGATATTTAGATAATCCTGAGATTGTAAAGTCTCTGTCTTTCAGCCCCGCTGCCAAAGAAGGAGTTGTAATCAGTCTCTGCTGGTTTTCAAGTTTGTTTATTTCTTCTTATCTAAAATATTTTCTCTCTGACCTGCAGCAGGTCTGTCTGGCAGGACAGCGTGCGGGGCTCTGCCCCTCAGTGGGATGTTACAAACATTCTATACTAGAAACTACGTGTGCTATATTTACAATAACGTGCCAATATCCATCACCCATGTTGAACAGTGTGTCCCCAGCCTAAACCAATAGAAAAATGCCAACACCACAGTGAAACATGGAGGGCATGAAGAAGAAGAAAAAGGACAAGGCACACCCAGTTTCCTCCATCTTACCTCCTTTGAACCCCTTATCTAGAATCCTAAAATTCTACTTTTGCACCCGTGCCACACTAATTACTACTTATATCAAACAGTCAGAGCTTGTAATTCATCCTGTAAGATTGAAAACTCTTTTCCATGGACAGAGATCAGAGACAGTGTCTCTCGGGGCTCTGTACAGGGGGGTTTCTGACCCCCTGCCAGGGTCCCAGACCTTCCAGGGCAGCCACAGGGATGTCCTGGATTCCCACATCTTGGCACTGGTCTGTCTCTGAAACTTTGAGAGATTCCCTCTGCCCCTCACCCCAAGCTCTGCCTGCTTGCACAGATGCAATTGGCACAGCTGAAGGCAGAGCCCATGGTCAGGAGCTCTGACTCTACAACAGAAATGGGTGAAGCTGCAAAGGGAAAGAGCAAATGGAGAATGCTGTGAAAACTTCACTAAAATAAGGGGGGATCATCCCTCTGCCCACTCCAACATGTGCTGTCACTGTCTATGTTATATAGAGTGGATCAGAGCACTGGGATTTTCTGCTGCCACAAGTTCAGTGAAATCAGTTGGGAATCGAAGTATGTGATGATTTAATTAGAGAAAAACAGTCAATTGATGCAGCCCCAGCTTGAGGGAGCACCCAAAAATGGGGAAAAGATGAAGAGCCACCCAAACAAACCCTACAACACCATGGACCAGCCCCTGGGAACCCGAACCAATTCATACCAGGAGACAGAGAACCCATTTATCATTCAATGGCATAATTAGTTACAAGCTGCCCTCGAAATAAGAACCAAGCAGACACCTCCAGCTCCTGACCCACCTGCCGACCAATCCACTGAAATGAGGAACACAACATTTCACCAGGGGATGGGATCAGATTATCTGTTCACAGAAAAAGGAGGAGTTTGTGGAAAATGAATTTACTCAAATGGCTGTTGGCAAAGAGATGACAAAGGAAACGTGGTGAAAAAGGTAACAAAGGAAATAAGAAAGCAGCTCATGTTCTGGCCAAGCATGGAAAGGATGGCAATGGGACATGGTTTCGTGGTTCCCTGGCAGACCATGGGTTAAACGAATGCTGTTTCTCCTCTTATGTGCTACAGCAACTCATCTTTTTACCATGCTCCACACCTTGGGAGTGCAGCTCATCCAGCAGGTGAGCGAGGGGATGCAGATGGCAGCCAGGCCTCCTGATCCAGAAACGACTACAAAAGGACAGGGAATGAGGTCACCGAGAATAATCCCAAAACCAAAGAGGACCCGGGAAGAACAAAACAGAGTCAATGAGTGAATCCGCCTGGAGATAGGGTCAGGGACTTGTAGATAAGGAAGTAACGAGAGAAACCATAAGTTTCAGAAAATGCTACTAATTGACACAGACAGCTGCTCAAAGTCCCGCTAAATTCCTGAACTTCGAGAAGAACGAAGGGACCCCAGGCTGGAGCAGGACAAGGATTCCTGTCCCTGATGGGGAGGCTGTGACATGACCTGGCTGTGACCCCGATCCCCTGTGCCTCTGGGTGGGGAGAAGGGAGGGAATCGGGGATGAAGTTAAGCCCGGGAAAGAGGGAGAAGTGGGGGGAGGATATTTTCATAGGAATTATTTTACTTCTGATTCTCTTGCCCTGGTAAGTTTGATAATAAAGTCAGTTAACTTCCCCAAGTCAAGTGTGTTGTGCCCCTCACCAGTGATTGAACTGTCCCCACCCTTATCCAGGCCCTCGAGCCTTCCCTTACGTGTTTTGTTCCTGCCCAGGGTGAGGAGGGAAGTGACAGAGAGGTTTTGGCCTCTCTCAGGCATCCCCCGCTCCGGCCTGGCTCCTGCCGGGGCTGTAGGTGGGTCCCTGCTCGGTCCCGGACTCACCCCAGCTCCCTGCGCCCTCAGGCCCCGGTCACCCCGAGCTCCCGGCGGTTCAGGGCAGCAGCGATTCCTTGGCCTCCTGCCGGGGCCGGGCCCAGCGCCGGGGCCGCTCCTCAGCCGCGGGTTCCGGGAAATGCCGGAGTTCGGGGAAAGGGAGGCGAGGCCGTGCCGTGTGCAGAGCCCGCCCCTCGCCGCGATTGGCCGGCTGTGCCGTCAGTCGTGGTTGTGGCGCGCTGATTGGTGAGAGCGGGGCGAAGCACGGCCCCGCTGGCGGCCTGAGGGCGGCCCTGGCTGGGCAGCGGCGCCATTGGCGGAGCGTGTGTGCGGGCCCGGGAGCGGCGGCAGCGGCCGGAGGCCGGGGAGGCGGCATTGGCGGAGCTGGGAGGCGGCCCCGGCGCAGCCTCCGGGGACGGGGCAGCCACCTCTGTCCTACCCACAGCAAGCGGGACGAGGCAGCGCTGCTCCGGCAGCGGCTCCTGCCCAGGCAGCGGCGGGAAGGAGAGCGCGGGCAGCCGCTCCCGCAGCGCCCTCGGCCCAGGGCCACCACGGGCCGGACACGGCACAAGCAAGACGCCGCAGCCCCCTGCCACCCCCTCCGCCCGCAGCGAGCCCCGAGCCCCCGCAGAACCCAGCGCGGCTCCCACCTGCGCCGGGGCCGCCTCCCAGCTCCGCCAATGCCGCCTCACCGGTGGTTCCCGGTCACCCCCTGTGTGATCCCGGTCACTCCCAGTGTGGTCCAAATCACTCCCAGTAGGATCCCAGTTGCCCCCGACATGGTCCCAGTGCTCCCAGTCATCCCCTGTCTGGTTCCCTTCACTCTCAGTCCTTCTCAGTAGGAGTTCAGTGTGGCCCCTAAGTTCAGTCACTTCCAGCATGAAACCAGTCACCCCTTACACGATGCCATTTGGCCCCACTGTGGTCCCAGTTGCTCCCAGTATAAGTCCAGTCATCTCCAGTACGATCCCAGTAACTCCCAGACACTCCCAGTACCATGCCAGTCACTCCAAGTGTTACTCCGTCAGTTCCAGTATGATCCCAGTATGACCCCCAGCATGGACCAGCTGCTCCCAGTATGATCCCAGTTGCCCCCTGCTTTATTCCAGTTTCTCCTATTCACCCCTACTACAGATCTGATCACTCCCAGTATGATTCCAGTCAATCCCACTATGATCCAAACCACTCCCATTCTCTCCCAGTATATCTCAACTGTCCCCTGCATGTTCCTAGTTGCTCCCAGTAGCCCTCAGTGTGGTCCCAGTATATCCCAGTATGATCCCTGGTGCCCCCGTTCTGCTCCCAGTGGGTTCTTTTCCCAGTCTGTCCCAGTCCATCCCAGCCTGGCCCTCTCTGTCCTGGTCCTTTCCTGGCAGCCACATTTCCCAGATTCTGTCCTGCTCACCCCTTTCCCGGGCACTGGGACCCCCCTGAACCCCCTTTCCCAGGTACCCTCCTCTCCCAGCCCCTGGATCCCCCGTTTCCGTGACCCTAGGGACCCCTGGGCCCCCATTCCTGGCCAGCCCAGGAATCCCCTCACCCCCAGACCTCCCTTTGCTGGGAAACCCGGCCTGGGCACGGGGCTCTGGAGACGCTCTGGGATTTATGATCCCCGAAAGGAAAGGGAGGGAACAGCAGAGAGAGAGAAGGAGATTGGGAATCGGGGATCAAGCTCCCAGCGCCCACTCCCGCTCCGCCGGGGGTCGGACCCGCGCCCGCGGGAAAAATGGGATCCGCTGCTCCCGGTGCTGGCCCGGCTTTGGGCCGAACCCAGCGGGGTCCGGACAGAGCTGGAGCGCAGAGCCCGGGAGTTCAGCACAGCCCGGCCCGGGGGTCCCGCAGGGCGCAGCCGCGGAGGGTCCCAGATGGATCCCCGAGGGATCCAGAGGAGTGCCACGAGGGGATCCGGGTGCATTCCCTGGAATTCCCCCTTTTCCCCTCCCCCCGCACTCCCTCGGGCACTTTCGCTTTCGCGTCTCTCCAGCTGCACCACAGCCGCGATCGGGGACGGCTGCGATGGCTCCAGCGCTGGGGCTGGGGGTGCTCTTGGGGCTCCTGGCGCTCCTGGGGGACCCGGGGGCCGCGACGAAAGGTGAGTGGACGCCCGAAACCAGAAACCCCCTGAACCGCAATTCCCGGGCACCGGGACCCCCTGAACTTCCATTTCCGGGCACCGGGACCCCCCTAAATCTCCGTTCCCGCGCAGGGGAAGCCCCCTGAACCCCCATTTTATGTCCTGTGAGCCCCCTCAATCCCCTTCCTCAGCATCGAGACCCCCCCTGTACCCCCTTATCTGGCACCGAGATCCCCCTGAACCCCATTCCTGGTCATCGGCACCCCCGGAACCGCTATTTCCGGCCATGGGGACCCCCTTGAACCTCGAATTCCGGGAAGGAAACTCCCCCTGAACCCGCATTCCCCAGCACGGGAACCCCCTGAACCCCCATGTTTGGGCACTGGGACCCCCCTGCCCCCCCAAATCCAGGACTGGGATCCCCCGCCAGTGCTCTGGGACCCCCTGCACCCCCATTCCCGGCCACCCCGCCCCAGACCCGCCCTTTTCCTCGGCTTTTGGACCTCCAGATCTCCCAAATTTCTGCATCCCCCCAAGTGTCCATTCCTGGCACTTCCTGGAAGGGGCTCCAGGGGGTCTCAGCGAGGATCCAGAGATATCCAGTGAATTCCCTGGAATTCCCCCTTCGCCCCGTCTCGCTTTCACGTCTCCCAAGCTGCGTCCCCGGGATCCGCCCGCCTGTCCTAGCTCCCAGACCCCCCTTTCCGTGACCCAGAGACCCCCTGGACCCCCATTCCTGCCTTTCCCAGCTCCCAGACCCCCCTTCCCTCAACACCGGGGACCCCCTTTGGTGGGCACAGGGACCTCCTGGATCCCCCATCCCACTTCTCCCAGTCCCTTCCTTGAACCTTGGACCCTTCCTGGCTCTCCCGGTTCCGCTTCCTGATCCTTGGACGCCCCCAGACCCCCCAATCTCTGCGTCCCCCCAGTTCTCGACCGCCTGCAGGTCCTGCGGGGGGGTCCTGGTAGGTCCTGGGGGGAATTCAAGGAAATTCCCAGGGTTTCCTCTGTACCCTCCCCCTCCCCGCGCTGCCCCGGTCGCTTTTGCGTCCCCCAAGCTGCGGCATCGGGATCCGCCCGGGAACCGGGGATTGCCCCGGCACCGGGGCCCCCTGAACCGCAATTCCCGGGCTCGGGGACCCCCCTGCACTTCCATTTCCGGGCGAACCCCCCTTCCTGGGCACAGAGACCCCCTCGAACGTTCATTTCGGGGCACCGGGACCCCCCTGTACCCCCTTCCCCAGCCCCGATAACCCCTGCACCCCTTTTCTGGAGCCTGGAACCCCCTGAACCCCCCATTCCCGGGCACGGAAACCCCCCTGAACCCCCATTTCTGGGCACTGGAACCCCCTGAACCCCCATTCCCGGGCACGGAAACCCCCCTGAACCCCCATTTTTGGGCACTGGAATCCCCGTGAACCCCCATTCCCGGGCACGGAAACTCCCCTGAACTCCCATTTCTGGGCACTGGGACTGCTTGAACCCCAAAACCCGGGAAGGGAACTCCCCTGAACCCCCATTCCTGGGCACCAGGACCCCCGTGCACCCCCATATCCATGTCTGGAACCCTCCCAAACCCTCCATTCTCATGCACCGGGACCCCCGCGCACCCCCTTATCCAGCACAGGGACCCCCCTGCACCCCCTTATCCTGCACCAATGCCCCCCCCATGCCCCCCCTTTTTCCGGCCCTCCCCGTCTCGGACACCCCAGCCCCCGCTTTTCCTTGAGCCCGGCACCCCCTGGACCCCCACTCCTGCCTTCCCCAGCCCCCACCCACCACCTTCCTCAACACCGGGACCCCGTGCACCCCCTTTACCTGGGCACAGGGACCCCCTGGAGCCCCCATTGCCCTCACCCCCCTTTCCTTGACCTGGGACCCCCCGAACCTCAGTTCCTGGGCATGGGGACCCTGGGCATGGGGACCCCCTGCACCCCCTTATCCGGGACTGGGACCCCCCTGCACCGCTCCCCGGCCCTCCCGCCCTTCCCAGACCCCAGACCCGCCCTTTTCCTTCACCTTTGCACCCCCAGATCTCCCAAATTTCCGTGTCCCCCCCAGTTCTTTGCTCCCTCCGCTTTCTTAAGGGGGTCCCAAGGGGTCCCAGGTGGTTCTCAGAGGGCTCCAGGACGCTCGCAGCAGGGATCCAGAGGAATTCTCTGGAATTTCCCCGTCCCCTCCTCCCCCCGCCCTCTCCGGTCCCTTTCGCTTCCGCGTCCCAACCTGCGAGACCGGGATCTGCCCGGCGACCGGTGACGTCACTGACAGTTCGGGCTGCTATTGGCGAACAGGAAATAGCGGGACCAATGGCGGGGCCGGAGGCTGCTCTGGGGGCGGGACCAGAGCTGGGGCGGGGCCAGGGCTGTGGCCGGGGCTGCAGCGGAGCAGCGCCATGGCTCCAGCGCTGTGGCTGGGGGTGCTCTTGGGGCTCCTGGGGGACCCGGGGGGCGCGACGAAAGGTGAGTGGGAACCCCGAAACCGGGAACCCCTGAACTTTCATTTCCGGGCTCCGGGACCCTCCTGAACTTCTATTACCGGGCAGGGGAACTCCCCTGAACCCCCATTTTTAGTCCACTGACCCCTCTCAATCCCATTCGCCAGCACCGGGACCCCCCTGTACCCCCTTATCTGCCATCGGGACCACCCTGGACTGCCATTCCTGGGCAGAGAAACCCCCCTGAACCACCACTCCCGGGCATTAGAATCCACTGAGCCCCCATTCCTGAGCACCGGGACCCACTTGAGCGCCCATTTCCGGGCAGCGGGACCCCCCTGAACCGCCGCTCTCGGGCATCAGAATCCACTGAGCTCCCATTCCTGAGCACTGGGACCCACTTGAGCGCCCATTTCCGGGCAGCGGGACCCCCCTGAACCGCCGCTCTCGGGCATCAGAATCCACTGAGCTCCCATTCCTGAGCACTGGGACCTCCTTGAGCGCCCATTTCCGGGCACCGGGACCGCGCTGTACCCCCTTATCTGTCACCGGGACTCCCCTGAACCGCCATTTCCGGGCACCGGGACCCACTTGAACCCTGAATTCCGTGAAGAGAATCCCCTGAACCCCCATTTCTGAGCAGGGAAACCCCCCGAACACCCATTCCTGGGCACGGGGACCCCGTGAACGTTCATTTCCTGGCAGCGGGACCCCCCTGCACCCCCTTATCTGGCACCAGGACCCACCGGATTTCTCATTCCTGAGGATCAGGATCCCTTTGAGCCCCAAATCATGGCACGGGAACACCCCTGAACCCCCATTCTGTGCAGGGAAACCCCCCTGAACCCCCATTCCTGGGCACTGGGACACCCCTGAATCTCAGTTTCCTGACACCGGGATCCCCCTGCACCCCCTTATCCGGGACTGGAATACCCCCGCACCCCTGTCAGTGCTCGCGGACCCCCCTGCTCCCCCTTTTCGGGCATTCCGCTTTTCCCTGACCCCAGACGTGCCCTTTTCCGTGACCTTTGGACCCCCCAGATCTCCCAGCTTTCCGTGTTTCCCCTGTTTTCCACTCCTGCTGCTTCCCGAAATGGGGTCCCAGAGGGTCCTGGGGGTTCCAGGGGGGTCGCAGCGGGGATCCAGAGGGATCCAGATGAACTCCCTGGAATTCCCCCTTTCCCCTGTCCCATCCCCCCACGTTTCCTCGATCTCCCAAGCTGCATCCCCGGGATCCACCCGCCTCTCCCAGACCCAGACCCCCCTTTCCTGAGACCCAGGGACACCCTGGACCCCCATTCCTGCCTTTCCCAGCTCCCAGACCCCCCTTCCCTCAACACCGGGGACCTCTGGATCTCCTTTTTTGGGCACAGGGACCCCCTGGATCCCCCATCCTGTCTCTCCCAGTCCCTTCCTTGAACCTTAGACCCTTCCCTGGTTCCACTTCCTGACCTTTGGATGCCCCCAGACCCCCCAGTCTCTGCATCCCCCCAGTTCTCGACCCCCTGTGCATTCTGTGGGGGGGTTCCAGGGGGTCCAGGAGGGTCCCAGGGGGATTCTGGGCCCTGGGACCCCCCATAGTTTCCAGTTCTGGGCACTCAGACCCCCCTGCACCTCCTTATCCAGTACCAATCCCCCCCCCCTGCACCTCCTCTCCCATCCATCCTGCCTTCCCCAGTTCTCAGACCTCCCTTTTCCTTGTCTCTGAGACCCCCTGGACCCCCATTCCTGCTTTTCTCAGCCCCCAGCCCCCCCTTTCCTCTGCATCAAGGACCCCCAAGCCTCCTATTCCCAGGCCTCCCCACTTTGTGACCACTCTTTCCTTGGCACTGGGGACCCCTGGTCTTCCTTTCCTGGGCACAGGGATCCCCTGGAACCCCTGTCCTGCCTCTCGTAGTCTCTGCACCCTCCCTTCCATAACCCTGGAACCCCCTGAGCCCCCATTCCTGGACACCGGGACCCCCCTACACACCCTTTCCTGTCCATCCCACCTCTCCCACCCCTGCACACCCTTTCCTTGGCCCCAGGATCCCCAAACCCCTTCCCACCTCTCCCAGTTCCCCTTTCATTGATCCATGACCCCCTCAACCCCCCAAATCTCCGTGTCACCGCAGTTCTCCACTCCTTGCATTACCTGCAAGTGGCGGTGTCAGAGCCCAGCCCGGGGGTCCCCGAGTTCATGGATATGGGGTTCGTGGATGGGATCCCCTTCACGCGCTACGACAGCGAGCGGGGCCGGGCGGAGGCACTGACACAGTGGATAAAGGATGGAGCCGAGCCGGGATATTGGGACAGGCAGACCCAGATTGCTGTGGGGAACCAGCACGTGGCTGCCAGGAACCTGGAGACATTGCGGGAGCGGTACAACCAGAGCAGGGGTGAGTGGGGATCTGTGGGGCTGGGATGGGATCTGTGGGGCTGGGATTGGATTCATGGGGCTGGGTTGGGAACTGTGGGGCTGGGATGGGAACTGTAGGGCTGGGGTGGGATTTGTGGGGCTGGGATGGGATCTGTAGGGTTGGGAGGAGGATCCATGGGGCTGGGATGGGATCTGTAGGGCTGGGAGGAGGATCCATGGGGCTGGGATGGGATCTGTGGGGCTGGGATGGGATCCATGGGGCTGGGATGAGATATGTAGGTCTCAGGTGTGGATTCACAGGGTTCCAAGTCGCTGAAATGGGGATCCATTAGGCTGGGATGGAATATCTTGTGATCTGTGGGTTGGGATATGGATCCATGGGGGTGGGATGGGATCTGTGGGGCTGGAATGAGGATCCATGAGGCTGGGATAGGAGCTATAGGTCTGAGATGGGGATCCATGGGGCTGGGATGTGAATCCATGGAGCTAGGGATGGGATCTGCAGGGCTGGAATGGGATCTGTAGGGCTGGGGTGGGATCCATGGGTCTGGGATGGGATCTGTGGGGCTGGGATGGGATCTGTAGGGCTGAGGGGAGGATCCATGGGGCTGGAATGGGTTGGGATATGGATCCATGGGGCTGGGATAGGAGCTGTAGGACTGGGATTGGATCCATGGGGCTGAGATGGGATCTGTGGGGCTGGGATAGGAACTGTAGGGCTAAGATGGGGGTCCATGGGGCTGGGATGGGATCCATGGGGCTGGGATGGGATCTATAGGTCTCAGGTGTGGATTCACAGGGCTCCAAGGGGCTGAAAGGGGGATCCATTAGGCTGGGATGGAGTATCTTGTGATCCATGGGTCTGGGATGTGGATCCATGGGGCTGGGATGGGATCTGGGAGGCTGGGGTGAGGATCCATAGGGCTAGGATGGGATCTGTGGGTCTGGGATTGGATCCATGGGGCTGGGATGGGATCTGTGAGGCTGGGATTGGACCCATGGGGCTGAGATGGGATCTGTGGGGCTGCGATAGGAACTGTAGGACTAAGATGGGGATCCGTGGGGCTGGGATGGGATCTATGGGGCTGGGATGGGATCTGGGAGGCAGGGGTGAGCGTCCGTGGGGCTGGGATGGGATCTGTGGGGCTGGAATAGGGATCCATGGGGCTGGGATGAGATCTGTAGGTCTCCAATGTGGATTCACAGGGCTCCAAGGGGCTGAAATGGGGATCCATGGGGCTGGAATGGGATCTGTGGGGCTGGGATGGGATCCATGGGGCTGGGATGAGGCTCTGTGGGTCTCCATCAGACTCTGGGGCTCCATAGGGCTGGAATGGGGCTTTCTGAGGCTGGAACACAATTCCATGGGTCTCTGTGGGTAAAATCCCCCCAGGTGTCCACACAGTGTTGAGAGTTTATGGCTGTGACCTCCTGTCTGATGGGAGCATCCGTGGATCTGAGCGGCACAGCTATGATGGGCGGGATTTCATCTCCTTTGACCCGGAATTCGGGAGATTCGTGGCGGCCGACAGCGCTGCTGAGATCACCAGGAGGCGCTGGGAGCAGGAACAGGAGGCTGAGAGGTTGACGAATTACCTGAAGCACGTCTGCCCAGAATGGCTCTGGAAATACGTCGGATACGGGCAGAAAGAGCTGGAGCGCAAAGGTGGGAGCAGAATTCCTGTGGGGATTTGGGAATGGAGAACTTGGGAGCACAGTAATTTCTGTGGGAATTCCAAGGGTAGATCTCATTTCCATCCCATTCCCATGGAATTCCATGGGCAGATCTCACCTCCATCCTATTCCAGTAGGAATTCCACAGGTAGAGCTCACCCCAATGCCATTCCCATGGAATTCCATACATGAATCCCACCATTATCCCATTCCAGAGCCCCCTGATGTCCATGTATCCAGAAAAGAGGAACACGGGACACTGATCCTGTCCTGCCACGCATACGGATTCTACCCCAGCACCATCGCAGTCAACTGGATGAAGGGGGATGAAATCTGGGATCAGGAGACAGAGTGGGGCGGGATCGTTCCCAACAGCGACGGCACCTTCCACACCTGGGCCAGGATCCAGGTGCTGCCGGAGGAGTGGGAGCAGTACCGGTGCAGGGTGGAGCATCCCGGAATGCTGGAGCCTGGGATCTTCACTTGGGGTGAGGCTTGGAATGTGGGAATTGGGAATTTGGAATTCCCAAATGGGGATTCCCCTCCCCTTTCTCACTACCCTGTGTTTCCCAGAGCCGACATCTGGCGGAAATCTCACTGTGGTGGTCACTGTGTCCGTCATCGCTGCCATCCTCATCCTCACTGTCCTCATTGGATTCGGTGTCTGGAAGCTCCAATCCGGTAACACACGGGATGGGGGTTGGGAAGAGGCATGGATCCACCCGGCACCGTTCCTGGGAATCCTGTGCCACTGATGCTGATCCCACTTTGTTTCCGTAGGGAAGAGGGACAGGAGTGGATACAACGTGGCAGCTGGTGAGTTCCAGTGGCGGATCCAGTTTTGGATCCCCTTTTTGTGGATCCCAGGATGGATCCTAGGGTTAATCCTGGTGTGCAATCCATGCTGGAATCTCATGGATCTTCTCTTTCTGCAGGAAAGGACGTGGGAATGAATGGCTCGACCACAGGTACGGAGCAAGATCGGGGTAGGATTCCAGAGGGGGATCGGGGCAGGATGGACAGACTGGGATCAGGGAAGAATTCTGGATCAGAGCAGGGGTCCAGAGCAGGATTGGGGAATTGTAGAGTGGGATTGGGGCTGGGTTCTGGAGCGGGATCAGTTGGGATGGATGGAGCAGGATTGGGGCAGGATGGATGGGATGGGGTGGATGGAGCAGGATTGGGGCGGGGTCAGGTGGGATTCTGGAGCAATTCCCGCTCCCCACGGGCTCCAGCCACGTCCATCCTGTGGAATGAGGACAGGGACAGGATGACACCGTGACCCTCTCTCATCCCGGCAGGAATCACAGCCTGAGCGATCCATGGAGCTGGATCCAGCCTCTCCCCTCTTCCCAGGAAAGCTGAGAGCTGCCAGCAGAGCTCATCCCGCTGCTCCCACCCACCCCACAGCTCTTGTTAAGGGATCCATTTCCTATTTTCCGTTTCCCAATGTCAAGACCCACAAATATTCCCAATGCTTCACTTCTGGTATGAAATTATCCTGCTTGGGGCAATAAATCGAGCTTGGGGCAATAAATCCTGCTTTGGGCAATAAATCCGGGTTCTCTCCTCCGGTGTCCAGCTGTTCCTCTCTGGGAGCCAGGAATGGGAATGAGGATGCTGGGAACAGGGATGGGGATACCAGGAGCAGGATGGGGACACCAGGAATGGGACTGGGGACATCAGGACTGGGATGGGGACACCAGGAGTGGGTTAGGGACACCAGGAGTAGGATGGGAACATCAGGAGCAGGATGGGGACTTGCCAGCCACACCCAGCTCCATCCCCTGGGATTCATTTCCTGCTCCATGTCTCATGTCCGAGGTGTCCCCAGGAGGGTTTGGCTGCGTCAGGTTCCTGGAGGGGCAGTGTGATGGGGGGAGGAGTCAGACCAGGCCTCATTGTCCTCAGTGGTCCTTGAGTATCCCAAAATCGGGGCTCAGGATCTCAGAGAGTTTCCCTGGCCATGACCATGGCCATGACACAAGCACGAGATGGCTGTGAGAGTGACCATGAGTGACACAACCCTGAGATGACCATGACCATGAAGTGACCATGACCGTGGGATGACCATGGGATGACCATGACCATGACACAACCACAACCCTGACCATGATATGATTTGGACCAAGAGATGACTGTGGGTTGGCCATGGCACAACCATGGCCTTGAGGTGACCTGATGTGATCGTGGCCATGAGATGACCATGAAGTGATGATGACATGATCATGAGATGACCATTACAGTGAGATGACCCTGAGCATAAGATGATGGTGATCAGGAAATGACTATGACCATGAGATGGCCATTCCCATGAGATGACCATAAGATGATCATGACAATGAGATGACCATGAGATGACCATGACACCACCATGGGCATGAAATGATGAAGGCCTTGAGATGACCATGACTGTGACCATGACAGGATCTTGACCAAGAGGTGACCGTGAGATGACCGCAGCACACCGTGGCTATGTGGTGATCAAGACCACGAGATGATCATGACACAACCATGGCTGTGAGATGACCATAATACGATTATGGCCATGAGTTGACCCTGGGATGATCATGAGCTGACCATGAGCTGACCACGACCCGGCCATGGTCTGGAGCTCCCCAGACCCCGTCACTGCCCTCATCTCCAGGTTCATCCCGAACTGAAATTGTTCATTTCCCATGGATAATACGGAAATCTGAGCAGGGCGCAGCCAATGGAGCGCCGGGAAATCAGGGGCGTCACAAGTTGCCAGGCAGAACAAGCCTACCCTTCCCGCCCTCGGCGCGGCAGCCAATGGGAAACTGCGTCTTCGGTGACGTCACAGCGCTAATGCGGAAGTGGCGATCGCGGGGGCTGCCGGGATCGGGGCGGCGGTCGCGGATCGCGATCGATCTCGATCGGCCCCGATCGATCCCCATCGATCCCCATCGATCCCCGGCTCTCCCCCGCCAAGATGTTCTTCACCTGCGGCCCCAACGAGGCAATGGTGGTGTCGGGTGAGTTCGGGGGGCCCGGGGGCTCCTGGGGACCCCCAAAAACTCTCGGGAACGCCCAAAATCCCCCAAAACTCCCGGAAACCCCCAGAATCCTCCCTAAAACTCCCGGGAATCCCCCGAATTCCCTCCAAAACCCTCCCGGGATTCCCCAGGATCCTCCCCCTCAAAATTTCCTGGGAACTCCTCAAATCCCCCAAAGTTTCCCAGGAATCCCCGGAATCCCCCAAAACTCCCGGAAAGCCCCAAAATCCCCCCAAAACCCTACAGGGAACCCCCCCAAAAGTCCTGGGAAGTCCTCCAGGACCCCCAAACCCACCCTGGGACACCTTGGACCCCTCCCAACCCCCCCAAACCTCTCCAGGGACCTCCCAAACCCCTCCCCGAGGGTCCCCCCCCCTCCATTCCCCCCTGCGCGGGACTCCTGGGGACCCCTCCCCAAATTTTCCCCCCTGTTCCCCCCGCCAAAAACCCCTGGAGGTCTCCCCCAAACCCCTCCCCGTGATTCTTGGGGGTGTCCCTAGTTCCTCCCCGGGGTTTTGGGGTCCCCCCGGGGTTTTGGGGTCCCCCTCAGCTCTCGGTGCCCCCCAGGTTTCTGCCGCAGCCCCCCGGTGATGGTGGCCGGGGGCCGGGTGTTGGTGATCCCCTGCCTGCAGCAGATCCAGCGGTGAGGAGGGGCCAGGGGGGTTTTTTGGGGGTTCAGGGGGGATCCCCTGAGATTTGGGGTGACCCCCCCGGCCCCCCCAGGATCTCTCTGAACACGCTGACGCTGCCCGTGCGCAGTGAGAAGGTTTACACCCGCCACGGGGTGCCCATCTCCGTCACCGGCATTGCCCAGGTAACCCCGGAACGCCCCAAAAACCCCCCCAAAGTACCACCAAAAATACCCCAAAACCACCCCAAAAATAGTCCCAAAAATCCTCTCCCAGCTTCCCAAAAATCTCCCATCAGAACCGCCAAAAATCCCCTAAAAATCCTCCAAAAATCCCTTCCTGGACTGCCAAAAATCCCCTAAAAATCCTCCAAAAATCCCTTCCTGGACTGCCAAAAATCCCTCCCTTGGCTCCCAAAAGTCCCTCCTCAGAATCCCCAAAAATCCCTTCCTGGACACCCAAAAACCCCTAGAAAATCTCCTATCAGAACTCCAAAAATCCCCTCCTGGACCCACAAAAATCCCCCAGCAGAACACCCAAAAATACACTCAGGACCCCCCAAAATCCCCACTGGGATCCCCAAAATGTCCCTCGGAACCCCCAACCCTCCCTGGACCCCAACAGCCCACTGGGACCTCAAACACCCCATTCGGAACCCCCAAAAATCCACTCAGAACCCCCCAAATCACTTTGAGAACCCCAAAAATACCTCCCAGGACCCCCAGAATTCCCCCAGGACCCCCATAATCCCCCCCAGAATCCCAAATATCCTACACAGGTACCCTCAAAAACCCCTCGGGACCCCAAAACCCACACTGAACCCCAGAAATCTCCTTGGAACCTCCCAAAAATGCTCCAGGACCCCCAAATCATCTCCTGGGCCCCCAAATCCCCCCCGGGGCTCCCCTGCCCAAACCAACCAGGGCGGCGTTGCCCTTTTAATGGAGGTTGTGGTGGGGCCCACCTAAGAGCGTTCTTAAAGTGGCAATGGTAGCGGGACGTGCAAAACAAAGCGGGGAGTCGGGGCAGGGGAGGAGCCCTTTAAAGAGGGTTTGGAGTGGTGGGGCCCCACCGGCAACATTTAAAGGGGTAAGAACGCTCCTAAAAAGGACATTTAGGAGTGGGGAATCCCTTGAAAGGAGCTCGAAGTTTTGGAGATCCCTAAACTGCTGGGATGGGAGGGGGAATCCTTCTTAAAAAGGGGCTTGGACTGGTGGGGACCAAAAAAATCCTTAAGAGGGGAAAAACCCTTAAAAAACTCTTAAAAACCCTTTAAGAACATATTAAAAACCTTACAAACTCTTTAAACACCCTTAAAAACCCTTAAAAAACTAAAAGGGTTTGTGATGGGGCAGCCACCTTAAATCCTCCTTAAAAGAGTCAAGGTCCAATCCTTAAAGGGTCTTGGGGAGGTGGGGACCCCAAAATCCCACTGGGGGGTCTTGACCTCCCTTAAAAGGGGTTTTTGTTGGTGGGGACTCCTTTAAGAGGGATAAGACCCCACCCCAAAAATGGGCTGGGGGTGGTGGGGACCCCTAAACCCCCTCCAAGAGGATGAGAACCCTTAAAATGGCACTGCCCTGGTGGTCCCGACCCTGTCAAGCAACCAGCCTCTTAAAAGGGCAATGCCACATCTGCGCCTTAAAGGGGTTGTGCCGATTTTGGGGGGTGCCAGGGGTGGCTGGGGGGCCCCAGGTGATCCCAGCCCCCCCATCAGGTGAAGATCCAGGGACAGAACAAGGAGATGCTAGCGGCCGCCTGCCAGATGTTCCTGGGCAAGTCGGAGAGCGAGATCGGCCAGATCGCCCTGGAGACACTGGAGGGCCACCAGCGTGCCATCATGGCCCACATGACCGTGGAGGTGGGGCTGGGGGAGCCACGCCCATTTGGGGAAGCCACGCCCATCCCAGGGCAGCCCTACCCACTTGGGAGCCAACCAAATGCTCCCCACTTGGGATAAGATGTGGCTCTTTTAAGAAATCCCAGATCTCAGATGCCACGCCCCTGAGGTGGCCATGCCCACCTGGATGGACACACCCCCTCAGGGACAAGTGACCATTTCTTTTTGGGGTAGTATCTGGCCCTTTAAGAGACCTCTCCCCCATTTGACCCATAAGCTCCACACCTTGAAAAGCCCCACCCCTGGAGGAGGCCACACCCACTGGTGAAGCCATATCCAGAAGATGCCACTCTTTTGTTAAAGCCCCGCCCACCAGCACGAGATCCTCCTTCCCTGGCTCCACCCCCTCTAAAGCCACACCCGCAACTGCCCCACCCCTGCCCTAAGCCTCGCCTCCCTTCTAGGCCCTATCCCAGTGTAAGCTCCACCCCATCTCAAAGCCACACCCACCAGACTCCACCCCATAACTTAAGTCACAGCCCCAGGTCAAGCCACGCCCCTGCCTTAATCTGACCCCACCCCTTAGTTTAGGCTACACCCACCCGGTTCCACCCAGTACAAACCACACCCATGGCCCCACCCATTACTAAAGCCACACCCACCTAGCACCACCTCCTGGCTCAAGACATGCCTGTTTTGGGTCAAGCCACGCCCCCTAAGCAGAGCCATTTCCCCCACTCAACCCTTGGGTCAAGCCATGCCCACCTGGTCCCACCCCTTGGTCAAGCCACGCCCCTTTGGCTCATTCCAGGCCCCAAAGCCTCAAGCCACACCCCCAAACCTAAGCCATGCCCACCTGGCTCCACCCCTTCATTCAAGCCATGCCCATTTGTACCTAGCCACACCCACTGGCTCAAGCCACACCCCCCAAGCAAAGCCACAATCACCTGGCTCCACACATTTTCCCAAAGCCACGCCCACTTGGCTCAAGCTACATCCCACCCCACCTGAAGCCACCACACCCCACTGTGTTTAAGCCACACCCACAGGACCAAGCACCGCCCCTGAGATAAAAGCCACATCCCCAGGACAAAGCCTCGCCCACCTGGCACCACTCATTACCTCAAGCACCGCCCCCTGGATAAGCCACGCCCACCAGTCCTGTGCCCTTTCTCTGTTAAGCCCACCTTATTTTGTCCCTGCCCCTTTGATCTCCGCCCCACTAAGCCCCACCCAATTTGAGCCCCAAGCTGCTTAGACCTGCCCCATTTGAGCCCCACCCTGCTAAACCCCACCCTTCTGGGCCACACCCTACTAATCCTCACCCAACTTGAGCCTTACCTTACTGAGCCCCTCTCCCTCGAGCCCTGCCCTGCTAAGCCCCACCTAACTGGATTCCCACCCCTTTGGGCTCTGTCCTACTAAACCCCGCCCCTTTCAGCCCCACTAAGCCCCACCCACTTGAGCCCACCCCTCTAAGCCCTGCCCCACTCAGCCCCACTTTGCTGAGCCCTGCCCAATTTAAACTGTATTCTCAGGCCCTGCCCAGCTAAGCCCCACCCCTATTTGAGCCCCGCCCCACTAAGCCCCACCCCGGCCCCGCCCAGGAGATCTACAAGGACCGGCAGAAGTTCTCGGATCAGGTTTTCCGCGTGGCCTCGTCCGACCTGGTGAACATGGGCATCTCCGTGGTCAGCTACACCCTCAAGGACGTGCACGATGAGCAGGTGACACACCTGGCACACCTGGGCACAGCTGGGGACACCTGGGCATGGCTGGGGACACCTGGAGATACACCTGGGAGACTCCTGAGCTATTGCTGGGGGCACCTGGGCACAGCTGGGCACACTTGGGGCACAACCGAGACACACTCAGGACACCCCTGGGACACAGTTGGAGACGCCCAGGGACAAGATGGCAACATTTGGGACACACCTGGGCACAGCTGGGAGAGGTGGGAGGGCCTAAGACACACCTGGGATTTGTCTGGGGGGGATGGGGTGACACAGGTGTGACACAGGTGTGACAGGGAGGTGACACAGGTTTATCTGTGCAGGATTATCTGTGCTCCCTTAGGAAGGGCCACATGGTGCAGGTGTGGGGGTGACACGGAGATGACACAGCTGTGACAGAGAGGTGATATGGGTGTGACACAGGTGACACGGGTGACATAGGTGTGACAAGGAGGTGATATGGGTGTGACACAGGTGTGACACAGGTGTCCCTGTGCAGGATTACCTGCGCTCCCTCGGCAAGGGCCGCACGGCGCAGGTGCAGCGCGACGCCCGCGTGGGAGAGGCCGAGGCCAAACGCGACGCTGGGATCCGCGTGAGTGACACTGGGGACACCGGGGGACACACCTGGGGACATTGGCAACATGCCTGGGGACATACCTGGGAACACTGGGGATATTGGGAACACTTGGGGACACCTGGGGGAAGCTGGGTCATCCCCCCAATATTCCCAGTGCTTTCCAGTGCTCTCCCTGTGGCCCCCAGTTCATCCCAGTGCTCCCAGTACCCCCGACAGCCCCAGTACCCCCTTCCCCAGTGCCCTCCCAGTCCCTCCCAGTGCCCCCAGTACCCCATTCCCCAAACTGCCCAGTACCCCCAGTGCTCCCAGTGCTCCCAGTACTCTCCCAGTACCCCACTAATCCTACTCCAGCACCTCCCAGTCCTTGTCCAGCCCCTCCCCGTACCCTCAGTACCCCAGTCCCTCACAGTGCTCCCAGTGCCCTTTTAGTTCCATTCCAGTTCCTCTCAGTCTCTCCCAGTACTCCCAGTACTCCCATCCCCCAAACTGCCCCAACACCCCAAGTGCACCCAGTGCTCCCAGTACCCCATTCCCCAGTCCTTCCCAGTTCCATCTCTGTCTCTCCCAGTCCATCCCAGTCCCTGTCAGTGCCGCTGTCCCTGCAGGAGGCGCGGGCGCGGCAGGAGCAGGTGTCGGCGCAGCTGCTGAGCGAGGAGGCCACGGCACGAGCCCAGCGTGACTTCCAGGTGGCCCAGGCTGAGTGTGATGGAGCCGTCAGTGCCCGCAGGGCCACGGCTGAGCTGGCGTTCCAGCTGCAGGTGAGGTCACACCTGGTCAGGTAACACACCTGGGACAGGTAACAAACACACCTGGGAGAGGTAATAAACACACCTGGGGAGGCTGGAATGGGACCTGGGAGCTCACCTGGAGAACCTGGGACCCCTCCAGAACACCTGGAACCTCCAAATCCTGGGGTTTCCTCCCAAACTCGGGTCTCTTGGGTCACCTGGGACCCCTCCAGGCCACCTGAGCTCCCCCTAGAAACACCTGGGCCTCTGCATGTTGTCACTTGTCCCTGTGTCACTTCCCTGATGGATTTGTGACCTGTCCCTGTGTCCCCTGTCCCTGTGTCCCCTGCAGGCGGCCCGCTCCCAGCAGGCCATCGCGGCGCAGCGTGGGGAGGTGGCGCTGGTGGAGCGGGCACAGCGGGTGCAGCTGCAGGAGCAGGAGGTCGGGCGGCGCCGCCAGGAGCTTGAGGCCACCGTGCGCAAACCGGCCGAGGCCGAGCGCTACCGGCTGGAGCGGCTGGCTGAGGCACAGCGGTGAGACACCGCCCCTTTAAGGGAGGCCACACCCCTCCGGGGATGAACCATGCCCTCCTCTGCTTGGGTGTAGTGGTGTTTTGGGGGCGCCCCACGCATTGCCCTTTTAAGAGAAGTGTTGTCCTTTTAAGAAGCAACACCCTCACTGTGGTGGGTCCCACCAGTTTGAGTGGAGTCGTTGCTCCTTTAAAAGAAGCCGTGCCCCTTAAAGGGACTCACACACCTGGTGGACCCCACCAGTAAAGTTGAAGCCATTGCCCCTTTAAGAAGGAACCATGCCCTCACCCAGTCAGGCCCAGTAGCAGTTTGGAGGGTCTCACCCACTGCCCTTTTAAGGGAAGTGTTGCCCTTTCAAGGAGAAGCCACACCCTCACCTTGGTGGGTCTCACCATTTTGGTAGTGGCATTGCCCTTTTAAGGCAGGTGTTACCCCTTTTAGTGGGTCCCACCTGTAAAGATAAAGCTGTTGTCCCTTTAAGGGAAGTGCTGCACTGTTAAGACAAAGCCATGCCCCCTCCCAGTCAGCCGTGATCCTGTTTTTGGGAGGTACCACCAGTTTGGGTAGAGCCATAGCTCCTTTAAGAGAAGTGTTGTCCTTTTAAGGAAAAGCCATAACCAACCATGGTGGGTCCCATCTGTTTGGGTAGAGCCATGGCTCATTTAAGAGGAGCCCTACCTGTTACAGTGAGTCCTTTTCCTGGTGGGTCCCTCCCTAAAGATGAAGCCATTGCCCCTTTAAGAAAGAGCCACACCCTCTCCCAGGCAGCTGTGGTGGAGTTTTGGTTGGTTCCACCACTCTGGGGAGAGCTGATGCTGCTTTAAGGGGAAGCCACACTCTCACTGTGGCGGGTCACGCAGTTTGTGTGAAGCTGTTTGTGTGAAGCTGTTGCCCCTTTAAAGATAAGCCCCACCCCTTGAGGAGAGCCACACTCTCACTATGGTGGGTCCCACAACTTTGGGTAAAGCTGTGGCCCTTTTAAGGGAAGACACACCCCTTGAGCGAGAAGCCACGCCTCCCAGTCAGCCCCCATCATACCTTGGTGGGCCCCACCAGTCTGTTTTCTAACCATGACCCCTTTAAGAGACACATTGCCCCACCTGGGTGCTGCCATTGCCCTTTTAAGACCTAGTTGCCCCTTCTAAGAGAAGCTGCGCCCCCTTCAAATAAACCATACTCCTACCCTGATGGGCCCACACATTTTTCACCACTGCCCCTTTAAGAGTGGCATTGCCCCTTTAAGAGCAGCCCCGCCCCCTGACTTGGTGCCCCCTACAGGATGCAGGTGCTGCTGCAGGCAGAGGCTGAGGCCGAGACCCTCAAGGTGAGTCCCGAGGGGTTTGGGGGGTCCTGAGAGGATTTTGGGGGTCCAAATCTGGGAATTTTTGGGTTCTCTGGGGGATTTTTGGCTCTCCCAGAATTTCAGGGGGTCCAGATCCTGTTTTGGGGTTCCCAATCCCTTTTTTAGGCTTCTCAATCCCATCTTCAGGGGTCCTGCCCCCACTTTCCAGGGCCCCTATCTTGTTTTGGGGTTCCGAATCCCATTTCATGTCCCTGATCCCATTTTGGGTCCCCAACCCTGTTTCCAATGTCCCTGATTCCATGTTGATGTCCCCAATCCCATGTAAAATGTCCCCAGTCCTGTTCCTGGGTCCTCCATCCTGTTTTGGGTCCCCGATCCTGTTTTGGGTCCCTGATCCTGTGTCGGTGTCCTTGATTCTGTTCCTGGGTTCCTGATCCCGTTTTGGGTCCCCAGTCCCATTTCAGGTTCCTGATCCCGTGTTGGTGTCCTCGATCCCGTTTAGGGTCCCCTGTCCTGTTCCTGGGTCCCTGATCCCATTTCTGATGTCCCCAGTCCCATTTCGGGTCCCTCCATCCTGTTTTGGGTCCCCAGTCCTGCGTCAGTGTCCCCAATCCCATTTTGGGTTCTTGATCCCATTTTGTGTTCCCGATCCCGTGTTGGGTCCCTGATCCTGTTTCAAGTCCCGATCCCATTCCTGGGGCTCTGTCCCCATTTTTGGGTTCCTGATCCCGTTTTTGGGGTTCTGTCCCCATTTCATGTCCCCAGTCCTGTGCCAGTGTCCCCACTCTTGTTTCCGATGTTCCCAATCCCATTTCCGATGTCCCCAATCCCATTCTGGTGTTCCCATCCCATTTCGTGTCCCCGCAGGTGACGGGTGCTGCCCGTGCCGCGGCCGTGGCCTCTCGTGCCCGCGCCGAGGCCGCGGCGGCCGCAGCCAAGGCCGAGGCCTTCGGGCAGTTCCAGGACGCGGCCGTGGTGGATCTGGTGCTGCAGAGGCTGCCCCAGGTGGGGACACCTGGGGACTGTTTGGTGACACTTTGCAGACACTTGGGAACACTTTGGGGGTGTTTTGGGGACACTTGGGAACACTGGGGACACTCTGAGGATGTTTTGGGGACATTTGGGGATATTTCCGGAATGTTTTGCAGACACTTGGGGACACTTTGGGGATATTTTGGGGACAATTTGGGGATGTTTTGGGGACATTTGGAGACACTTTGTGCATATTCTGGGAACATTTGGGGACACTTTGAAGATGTTTTGGGGACACCTGGGGATATTTTGGGGATCCTGGATCGGGGCTGATTTTGGGATCCCTGATGTGCAGCTGATTTGGGGCTGATTTGGGGATCCCCAGCCTGGGGCTGACTTTGGGATCCCGAATTTGGGGCTGATTTGGGGATCCCTGACTTTGGGATCCCTGATTTTGGGGCTGATTTGGGGATCCCTGATGTGGGGCTGATTTGGGGCTGATTTGGGGATCCCCGGTTGCGGGCTGATTTGGAGATCCCTGATTTTGGGATCCCTGATTTGGGGATCCCTGATTTTGGAATACTTGACTTAGGGCTGATTTAGGGCTGATTTTGGGATCCCTGATTTGGGGCTCCCTGGTTTGGGGCTGATTTGGGGATCCCTGCTTGGGGGCTGATTTGGGGATCCCGGATTTTGGAGATCCCTGATTTGGGGGTGATTTTGGGATCCCCAATTTGGGGCAGATTTGGGGATCCCTGATTTTGGGATCCTTGACTTGGGGCTGATTTGGGGCTCCCCGGTTTGGGGATGATTTGGGGATCCCTGTTTGGGGGCTGATTTGGGGATCCCTGATTTTGGGATCCCCGGTTTGGGGCTGATTTGGGATCCCGTTTGGGGACAGGTGGCCGAGGCGGTGGCGCAGCCGCTGCTGGGGACGCGCCGGGTGACGCTCGTGGGCGGCTCCGGGGCCGTCGGGGTGGCCAAAATCCCCTCGGAAATCCTGGACTTGGTCACGCGGCTGCCGGGGGCCGTGGGGGCGCTGGCCAGGGGCTCCCAGGTGAGCTGGGGGGAGTTTGGGGGGGTCCCGGGGGGGGAGGTTTGGGGGGAATTTGGTGGTGCCAGGTGAACTGGGGGGAATTTGCAGGGTCCCAGGGGGGATTTGGGGGATCACAGGTGTATTTTGGGGTGAATTTGGAGGATTTTGGGCGGGTCCCAGGAGGGATTTGGGGGGAATTTGGTGGATTTTTGGTTCCCAGGTGAACTTTGGGGGAATTCAGGGGGATTTGGGGTCCCGGGGGGGGGGTTGGGGCTCCCAGGTGGGCTCAGGGGATTCAGGGGGCTTGGGGGTGAATTTTGGGGGTCCCAGGTGGAGTTTGGAGCACCCCAGGTGAATTTTGAGATGATTTTGGGGTGAATTTGGGGGATTTTGGGTGGTCCTGGATGGGGTTTGGGGAGTCCCAGGTGAGTCTGGAGAATCCCAGAAGAATTTTGGGGGGTCCCAGATGGAATTTTGGGTGATTTTGGGGGATCCTGGATGGGTTTAGGGAGTCCCAGATGGAGTTTTGGGGGTCACAGATGAGATCTGGGGTGAATGTTGGGGGTCCCAGATGGATTTTAGAGTGAATTTGGAGGATCTGGGGGGTCCTGGAGGGATTTCTGGGGGTCCTCAATGCATTTTGGAGGTCCCAGGTGAGTCTGGGGAATCCGGGGAGGATTTTGTGGTCCCAGGTGAGGTTTGGGGGTCCCAGATGGATTTTGGAGTGAATTTGGGGGATTTGGGGGGGCCCTGGATGGGTTTGGGGGTCCCAGGTGAGATTTGGGCTGAACTTTGAGGATTCTGGGGACATTTGGGGTCCCCTCAGAGGAGGTGACACCTCCAGGTCCCCCCTGTCCCCGCTTTGTCCCCTCAGGTGACCCCAACGGAGCCCGAGGGTGGCGCCAGAGCCACTGAAACATCCCCGAATGTCCCCAAAGTGTCCCCAAATGCCCCCAGAGTGTCCCTGAGTGCCACCCCCCAGTGACACCAAAGTGTCCCCAAAGTGTCCCAAAGTGCCACCACCCCCCCAGAGCCACTGGGACCCCTGCTGTGTCCCCAAAGTGCCACCCAAGTGCCACCACCTCCTGATGCCACCGCGTCCCTGAAGTGCCACCAGTGGCTCCTGAGGCCCCCAAGGTGCCACCATGCCTTGCATGTCCCCAAAGTGCCACCGCTGCGGCATGTGCCCCCCGTGTCCCCAAAGTGCCACCCCCAATGTCATCATGTCCCCGAAGTGTCCCTGTCCCCGAGTTGCCACCTTGTTCCCAAAGTGTCCTGGAAGTGTCACCACCCTCTGGTGTCACTTTGTCCCTAAAGTGCCATGCCCAAATGCCATCATGTCCCTGAAATGTCCCACAAGTGACACCCCCAAATGTCACCATGTTCTAAGTGTCCCCAAGGTGCCACCTTGTCCCCAAAGTGCCACCACTGCAGTGCCATGTCAATAAAGCGTGTCCTAAGTGTCACCACTCTCAGTCTCCCCCAAGTGCCACTACCCCCAGTGTTACCATGTCAATAGTGTCCCCAAGGTGCCACCACAGCAGTGTCCCTGTGTCCTTTATATGCAACCACCCCCGCAGTGTCCCCAAGGTACCACTGTGTCCCCAATGTGTCCCCCAAGTGCCACCATCTTCCCTTTCATCATGTCCCAAATGTGTCCCCAGTGTGCCACCACCCCAGTGTCCCCATACCCTGTAAGTGCCACCTTGTCCCAAAGGTGTCCCCAGCCAGTGACGTTCCTGTGCTGTCACTACTGGGGCCACTGAGGGGCAACTGGGGACCCCAAAAGGACATGGGGACACCCTGGGGACATCGGGGGGGGGGGGGGGGGGGGGGGGGGCACCGAAGGGGACACAGATGCCCCAGGTGACATCAGGGACCCCTCAGAGTAACCCCAGGTGACAACAGGGACCCTAAAGAGGGACACAGGTGACATTGGGGACCCTTGGGGGGGACATGGGGACCTCCAAGGTGACCTGAGACCCCTTCCAGGGGACATTGGGACCTCCAGGTCACAGAGGTAACAATTGGAGACCTTCAGCTGGGGACACGAGGACACCCCAGGTGACAGCGAGACCCTTCAGGTGACACAGGGACTCCCAAGATAGACATGGGGACCTCCAGGTGACCCTGAAGTGACACTGGAACCCCCTCAGGTGGCCTTAAAGTGACCCCAGGATACTGCAGGTGACACTGGGGACCCTCAGGTGACCCAGAGGTGACACAGGTGACACCCACGGTGGCTTTTCCATCCCGAGTTTATTCCGGACCCGGGGGCGACTTTTCAATATGAAAAACGAAAGAAACGGGAAAAAAAACCAAAAACATCCAAAAACGGGAGAGAGCGACTGGACACCGGGAATGGCAACGGAATCGGGAAAAACGGACAGAAATGGGGAAAAATGAACAAAAAATTGTTTAAAAATTCATTAAAATTGTGAATATGAAGCCAAAAGGAGGAAAAATGGTTAAAATAATGACCGAGCAAAAATAGGGAAAAATCAACCAAAAACTGGGAGAAAGGACCCAAAAGTTGGAAAAAAGGAATGGAATTGGGCTGAGAGCAACCAAAAATGGGAAATAAAAGAGCAAAAATTGGAAAAAAAAAACTAAAAATGGGGGAAACTAACCAAAAATGAGGAAAAATGGGTGAAAATCGAGAGAGACTGAAACAGGGAAAAAGGAGCAAAATAAACCGAAAAAGGGAAAAAATGACAAAAATATGGAAAGTAATAAAAAAGGCGGGGAAAAACAAAAAAAATGGGAAAAATGAACAAAATTTGGGAAAAGTTACAAAAAAATGGAGAAAATGGAGCCAGAGTGGGGGAGGAGGGGACAGGAGGCCGCGGTGGCAGCGGGGGAGGGGCAGAGGTGACGATGATGATGGTCAGCAACTCTTCCATGATGAGACTACTTAAGGTCAAAAAACTCTTGGAGGCTCTTCCATGATGAAGACTATGAAGGTCAAGGGTTTTTCAAGGACCACGATGAAGACCAGGAGCTCCTGGAGGCTCTGTGAGGAGGATGATGATGAAGGCTGGAGACTCCTTGACAATGATGAACCTTGGGGTTCCTTCAACAATCATGGAGGTTGATCAGGATTGGAGACTTCAACGATGATGAAGACTGCAGACTCTTCAAGAATGACCATGATGAAGGTCGGGGACTGTGAGGGCAACGCTGAAGGCTGGGGGCTCTTCAAAGATGATGATGAAGGTTGGTAACTCTTCAATGCTGATGAAAATTGGGAACTCTTCAAGGATGAAGACGACAGAAGTTGGAAGGTCTGACCATGATCAAGATTGGACACTCTGCAAGGATGACAAAGGCCAAGGACTCACTGATGATGATGAAGGTTGGAGACTCTTCAAAGATGGTGAAGCCTGGGGACTCTGAGGACAATGCTGAAGGCTGGGGACTCTTCCAGGATGACGATGATGAAGGTTGAGGACCTTGAGGACAACGCTGAAGGTCGGGTGGGGACTCTGCTGCCGCCGATGACCAGGGCCAACACTGACGATGATGAAGGACAATGATGATGACACCAAAGGCGCCGCCCACCGGTTGACGCCTCTCTGGGACAACACACCGGGAAGGGGAGGAGCAACACTGCCGAGGACCACGACCTCCGGAGAAACCCCTCAGGCCTCCTCTTCGGCCTCCTCGCCGAAATCCTCCTCCTCCTCGGCCGTGGCGTCCTGGTACTGCTGGTACTCGGACACAAGGTCGTTCATGTTGCTCTCGGCCTCAGTGAACTCCATCTCGTCCATGCCCTCACCCGTGTACCAGTGCAGGAAGGCCTTGCGCCGGAACATGGCCGTGAACTGCTCCGAGATGCGCTTGAAGAGCTCCTGGATGGCCGTGCTGTTGCCAATGAAGGTGACGGCCATCTTGAGGCCGCGCGGCGGGATGTCGCACACGGCCGTCTTCACGTTGTTGGGGATCCACTCCACGAAGTAGGAGCTGTTCTTGTTCTGCACGTTCAGCATCTGCTCGTCCACCTCCTTCATGGACATACGCCCACGGAAAACGGCGGCCACCGTCAGGTATCGGCCGTGCCGCGGGTCGCAGGCGGCCATCATGTTCTTGGCGTCGAAGACCTGCTGGGTGAGCTCAGGCACGGTGAGGGCGCGGTACTGCTGGCTGCCCCGCGAGGTCAGCGGCGCGAAGCCGGGCATGAAGAAGTGCAGCCGTGGGAAGGGCACCATGTTGACGGCCAGCTTGCGCAGGTCGGCGTTGAGCTGGCCGGGGAAGCGCAGGCAGGTGGTGACGCCGCTCATGGTGGCCGACACCAGGTGGTTGAGGTCGCCGTAGGTGGGCGTGGTCAGCTTGAGGGTGCGGAAGCAGATGTCGTAGAGCGCCTCGTTGTCAATGCAGTAGGTCTCGTCCGTGTTCTCCACCAGCTGGTGCACGGACAGCGTGGCGTTGTAGGGCTCCACCACCGTGTCCGACACCTTGGGGGACGGCACCACGCTGAAGGTGTTCATGATGCGGTCGGGGTACTCCTCGCGGATCTTGGAGATGAGCAGCGTGCCCATGCCCGAGCCGGTGCCGCCGCCCAGGGAATGGGTCAGCTGGAAGCCCTGCAGGCAGTCGCAGCTCTCGGCCTCCTTGCGCACCACGTCCAGCACCGAGTCCACCAGCTCGGCACCCTCCGTGTAGTGACCCTTGGCCCAGTTGTTGCCAGCACCGCTTTGGCCTGGAAAAGGGATGGAAAGGTTGGGGTCTTCAAACCACTTTTGAGAACCTTTACACCACCTTTGGAGATCTTTAAACCACCTTTAATAACTTCAAGAACCTTAAAACCACCTTGGAGAGCCTCAAAATCACCTTTGAGAACCTTTGAACCAGACTTGAGCATCTTGGGGACTCTCAAACCTCTTCTGGAGACCCTCAGAACACCTTTGGGGACCTTCAATCCAACCCTGATGACCTTGAGAACCCTTCAATCACCTTTGGGGATGATAAGCACCTCCATTCCCACCTCGAGAAAGCTCAAGCCGCCTTGGGGATCTTCAAACCATCTTTGGGGACCTTCGAGGCAACTCTGAGGATGACCCCTGCCCCCCCCCCCCAGCTCGGCCCCTTCCTGTGGTGACCTTTGGCCTGGGGGAGACACGGAGGGGTTGGGCTGGGGTCATCAAACCACCTCTGGAGACCCTCAAACCAATGCTGGGGTCCTTGAAGACTCTCAAAATATTTTTGGGAACCTTGAAAAACCTTTAATCACCTCTGGAGATCTTCAGAATAATGCTGAAAACCTTGGGGGCCCTCAAACCATTTCTGAGGTCCTTCAAAGCATTTCTGATGACCTTGGGCAACTCTTCACCACCTTTGGGACCTTCCTCCCACCCTTGGGGACCTTCAACCCCACCTTGGGGATCCTCAAGGACCTTAACTCCACCTTGAGGACAGTTGGGGACTCTCAAACCCATCTTTGGGGATCTTGGGGTTTCATCCCTACCTTGGGGACCCCTGCGGATCTCTTAATTTACCTTGGAAGAACACTTGGGGACCTTCATGCCACCCTTGGGGACTGCTCAACTCCACCCTGGGGACAACTTAGGGATCCTCAGCTCCCTCTTTAGGACCTTCAGCCCTACCCTGGGGACACCTGAGGACCTTCAAACCATGGGGGGACACCCGCAGATCTTCATCCCACTTTGGGGACCTTCAACCTTTATCTCTGGGGACACTTGGAGACCTTCATGCCACTCTTGGGACCTCCAACCCCACCATGGGGACACCTGGGGACCTTGATCTCTGCTTTGGGGTCCTGCCATCCATTGAGGCCACCACCTGCTGTCCCAGGGGTGTTCCTACATGTCCTGAATGTCCCCAGCTGCCCCAAATATTGCCGTGTGTCCCCAAGTGCATCCTGAAATGAACCTGATGTCCCTCCAGAGTCCCCAAGTGTTACCCAAATACCTAGAGGTGTCCCTAATGTCCCTCAGCAGCCCCCATGTGTCCCCAAGATGCCCCCAGGACCTCCAGGCACATCCCAAAATGTCCCCAGGTGTGCCCCAGGTGTCCGCAGCTGTCCTTGCCATGTGCTGAGAGTCCCCAGGTGTCTCGACCATCCCCAGATGTCCCTCAGGAGCCCCCAAATGTCTCCAGGTGCATCCCAGCTGTCCTCAGGCATACCCAAGATGTCCCCAAGTGTGCCTGAAGGTGTCTCCAGATGTCCTCAATGTCCCAGAAGCCTCCAGGTGTGTCCCAGATGTCTCCAGGTGCATCCCAGATGTCCCCAAGCACGTCCCAAATGTCCCCAAGTGTGCCCCCAGATGTCCTAGGTGTGTCCCAGGTGTCCCCAAGTGTGCCCAGGAGTCTCCCAGTTGTGTCCCCAGATGTGCTCCCAGGTGTCCCCTCAGGTATCCCCAGGTGCACCCTCAGGTGTCCCCTCAGGTGTCCCAGATGTCCCCAGGCATGCCCAAGGTGCCCCCAGGTATCCCCCCAGGTGTGTCCCAGGTGTCCCCAAGTGTGTTCAACTGTCCCCAAGAGCCCCCAGGTGTCTCAGATGTGCCCCCAGATGTCTCCAGGTATGTCCCAGGTGTCCCCAAGCATGTTCTAGGAGTGTCACTCACCGAACACAAAGTTGTCGGGCCGGAAGATCTGCCCGAAGGGGCCGGAGCGCACCGAGTCCATGGTGCCGGGCTCCAGGTCCACCAGGATGGCCCTGGGCACGTATTTACCACCTGGGAGGGACCAAAAACAGGGAAATTCACCCCAAAACCACCAGCATGGCCCTGGGCACCGATTTACCCCCTGGGGAGTGACCAAAACCCAGAGAATTCAACCCAAAACCAAAAGAGTCACCCCAAAACCACCCAGAATTAACCCAAAACCACTCAGAATCACCCTAAAAACACCCAAATCACCCTATAAACACCTGGAATTACCCCAAAACCCCTGGATATACCCCCAAATCATTCAGAATTCTCCCAAAACCACCCAGAATTACCCCAAGACTGTTCCAAATCACCCCCAAACCACCTCGAATTACCCCAGAAACACCCTGAATTCCCCCCAGAAACACCCAAAACTGCCCAGATTTCCCCCAAAACATCCACAATTACCTCAAAACCACCAAAATTACCCCAAAACTACCTGGAATCGCCGAGTTAACCCAGAAATCCCAAAAACTGCCCCAGAAAAATCCAAAATAGCTCCCAAAATATCCCAAGTTACCCCAAGAAACACCAAAATCACCCCAAAAATACCAGAAATGTCCCAAATCACCCCAAAATACCTGGAATGACACCCCAAAAAAGTCAAAATCACCTCCAAAGACAGAGAATTACCCCATAAATATCTGTAGTCGCCCCAAAACCACCCCTAAATCATCCACAATCACCCCAAAACCATCCCAGGTGGGGCATTCACAAAATTACCCCAGATCACCTGGAATCAACCCCAAACCCACTCAAAACCCAGAAAAATCCCTCCAAAAGTCTCTCCAAACCCACCTAAACTCAACCCCAGAACACCCAGAATTACTCAAAAATGCTTAAAATCATCCCAAAAATCTTTTAAAGTCACCTCAAACCGACTTCTTACCAAGCCTAAAATATTCAAAATCTCTCAAAAATACACAAGACTGCCCCAGAACACCCCAAAATGAACTAAAACCAATCCAGACCCCCTAAACCTCAACCCTACAGCACCCCCAAAATGCCCAAAATCCACCCCAAAACCACCCCTAATAACCTAAAACAACCAAAACCTCCCAAATTGACCCCAAAAGGTCTCAATTCACCCCAAAACCAGCTGTAATGACCTAAAACATCCCAAATCACCCCAAATCCTCCCAAATCCCCAAATCTATCCCAAACCAGCCCCAAATGCCCCAGTGTACTCCAAAATTCCCCAATAACCCCAGAAGTGTCAAATTCACCCAGAATTCCCCAAAAACTCCCCCAGAGCAGCCCAGAATGGGACACGGAGAGGACAAAGTGACAACAGACAGGTGGCACTGGGGGGGACATCAGGAACAGGATGGGGGTCCTAGGGGACAAGTGACACAGAGGGGTGACAATGGACAGGTGACACGGGGTGGGCGGGGACACTGGGAACAGGGTGGGGGGGGGGGTCACAGGGGACAAGTGACACCATGGGGACAAGATGGAGGTTACAGGGGACAGGGTGACACTGGGAGGGAACAGGATGCAGTGACACCGAGGGTTGTCACAGAATTGGGGGTGACACTGGGAGGGGGTCACAGGATGACAGAGGAGGTGGCAATGGACATCTGACACCAGGGCATCCCCAGGATTGAAGGTGACAGGGGGACACTGTAAGGTGACAGTGGACAAATGACACTGAGGGGTGACACTGGGAGGTGACAGGACAAGGTGACTCCACTGGCCTGACAAAGGAGGGGGTGGCACTCAGGAACACAGGAGATGAGGTGATACAGGGCACGGACAAGGTGACACTGGGGGGTGACAGCAGGACAGACAAAGGTGACACTGAGGGGGAACCATGGGGATACAGTGACATGGAGATGACACTGGGGACAGGGTGACAATGGGGAGGATGAGGTGACATGGGGGGTGACAAAAAAAACTGTGGGAATGACAAAATGACACTGTAAGTGAAAAAGTGACATCAGAAAGAGGTGGCAAACAAAAGACAGTGACACTGGGGGTTGTGACAAGTGCAACCAGGTGCCACCCACCACTAATGAGTGACACAATGAGGGGGGGGGGAAGGGCAGAGGAGCTCCAGGGGCTGTAGCAGCTGTCCCCAAGTGCCACCAGCTGTCCCCACGTGTCCCCACCTGTGGCCTCGTTGTAGTAGACACTGATGCGGTCCAGCTGCAGGTCGCTGTCCCCATGGTAGGTGCCCGTGGGGTCGATGCCGTGTTCGTCACTGATCACCTCCCAGAACTGTGGGGACAAGTGGACAGCTTGGAAACAGCTCAGAGATAGCCCAGGAGAGGGTTCAGGGCAAAACATTGAGGATTTGGGGAAAAAACCCGGAGGTTTTGGGAAAGAAAATGGGGATTTTAGGGGGAAAAGGTGGGTTGTAGGTGTGGTCAGGAGTTGAAGGGGCAGGACCAGCTGGGCCACGCCCACTTTGTGACAACTGGGACCTGATTTGGGGGAAAAAAGAGGATTTGGAGGAGAAAAAATTGGGATCTTAGGGGTAAAAATGGGGATTTTGAAATGAGAAATGGGGGGTTGGGAGTTAAAGGGGTGGGGCATAAGGAGGGGTGGGGTCAGCTGGGCTATGCCCACCCCAGACTCAATTTTGAGGAAAAAATTTAGAATCTTAAAGTGGGAAATGGGGGTTGTAGAGGGGGTAAAAGGAGGTTGGGGGAGTGGCCAAGGGTCAAAGATGGTGGGGCTTAAGGAGGGGGTGGGGTCAGTTGAGCCACAGACATAATTTTAAGAAAAATAGTTTTGGAGAAAAAACAAACAAACAAACAAACAAACCAGTGATTCTGAGGCTAAAAATGGGGATTTCAGGGTAGGAAATGGGGGTTGTGGGTGTGACTGCGGTTAAGGGGTGGAGCTCAAGGAGGGATGAGGGCAGCTGGACCATGCCCACTTTTAGTGACCTCATTTTAGTGGAAAAAAATGAGGATTTGGGGCTAAAAAAAATTCAGGAATTTTGGTGTAAGAATCAAGGACTGTATGGCAGGAAATGGCAGCTGAAGAGCATCAAAATATCTAGATTTTGAGAAAAAAATATTAGGACTTAAAAGGAAATTGGGGGCATGGTCTGGGTTAAAGGGGTGTGGGAGGCAGGCCACACCCATTTTGGGACACCCAGAATTTATTTTGGGGATAAAAACGGGGATTTTGATACCTTATAGAAAGAACAAGATGTAAACCTGGCCATGCTCATCTCCCCTAGGCAGCGTTTTTGGGGAAAAACTGAAGGATTTAGGGATTTAAATGAATTTGGGAGTGTAGCCAAGTGAGGCACGGGATCCACAAGACTTCCCCCACAGACAGGACCACTTTTCGGTTGAAAAATGGGGATTTTTGGAGCCTTAAAAATAAATTTAGGCTGTGGTCAGGTCCCAAAAGGGTGCGGCTACAACCCAAAGCCACTCCAGGACCCTTTTTGGGGGGGAAAAAGGCGATTTTCAGGATTTTTTGGGGGGTTTTGGAGGCGTGGGGGAGGGCAGTGGGCGGAGCTATGTGAGGGAGGGGGCGTGGCCAGGGCAGCTCGGCCCCGCTCCATAAAAAGGGCGGGAACGCGGGAAAATGGCGGCAAATAGTTCAAATTCAAATCAACACCTCCAAAATCGGCTTTTTGCACCCAAAATCAGCTTCTCTGTGACCCAAAATCAGGGTTTTATACCCAAATTCAGCTCCAAGTTTTGTAGTTGAAGGTGAGATTCTACAAATGTGGGGGTTTGGGGTTAAAATGGGCCGGTGGGGGCGGGGGGGAACAACGCAGCATGAGGGGAAAATGAGGTGAAAAAGGGCAATTTTGGAGTTACAGATGAGAAATGCGGAAAAAAAAGGGGATTTTGGGACTCTGGAGAAAGAATGGGGCTAAAAAATTAATTTGGGTTAAAACCTGGTAATTTTTGGATTGTAAATTAAAAAAAAAGAGGTAAAAAATGGTGATTTGAAATAAAAATGGTAGTTTTGGCATGAGGGAGAAATGCACTTTAAAACCCACAATTTTTGGGTCCGAGAAGAAAAAAGGGCTTAAAAATATTAATTTTGGAAATGAGACAGGAAACAGGATTAGAAACCAGTGATATGAAGTAAAAAATAAAGAGAAAACGGGCTTTAAAAGGCTGATTTTGGAAATGAGAAAATGAATTTTAGAGGGTTGTGAGCGAAAATAGGCTAAAAATGAAGTGATTTTGGGGCTGCTGAGATAAATAGGTTAAAGAAGAGCAGTTTCAGGGAATGTAGGAAAAAACTAGCTCAAAAAAATGTTAATTTGGGGTAAAAAAAGGGTATTTTGGACAATGAGAAAGAAAGTGAGTTTGAAAAGATCTAATTCAGAATATTCAGCATTTTGGGCAAAAAATCTGCATTTTGGAGCCTTGGGAAACACAGGGTTAAATATTACAATTTTTGAGGAAAAATGGGGGTTTGTAATTGAAATTGAGGTTTTAGTGACACGAATATGGATTATGGGGGAGAAAGAATATTTAAAGGTAAAAATTGCAAATTTTGGGGTGAAAAAATGCAGATTTGGGGCTAAGCCACCATTTTTGACAGCAAATTTGACCTTTTAAATACCAATATTTTCTGTAGAGTAAAAAAACGTTTTTGGGCCTCAAAATCGCAATTTTGGTTCAAAACCTCCTTCCCAGAGCTAAAAAAAAAATGCTTTTTAGAGTTATAAATTCCAATTTGAGGCGTTTTGGAGAACAAAGATTTCGGTGTGGGGCAGAAAATGGAAATGTTCATTTAGGGGGCAGGAAATGCAGTCTGCGGACACAAAGAGACGGGTCTGGGGCTGAAAAGGGTAGAAAAGGACATTTAAAGAAAAAAATGAAATATGGGGTTAAAAGCGGCCGTTTTGGGGCTGAAATGAATATTCGGGGGGGGAAAGGGATTTCTGAAACAGCAAAATGACAAGACGATGTGAACAATTGCAAATTCCGAGGCCTAAAACAATGCTTTTTTTGGGCAAATATCACCAGTTTGTGCTTAAAAAAGAAAATTAAATAAAACCCGTTCATTTTGGAGGAAAAGTAATAATTTTGAGGTAAAAAAAAAAAAAAAAAAAAAAGCCGATTTGTGAGCACAAAGCTGCAATTCTTCCCCGACCCTCCATTTTGGGGCTGGAAACCTCCATTTTGGGGCTGGGAACTCCCCATGAGCTGCAGAAAATCCAGACTTTAACCCAAAATCAGCTTCTAGGAAATAAACCCAGCCCTTTATTCTCCTCAAAACTCCCCGTTTTGGGGATAGGAATTTTGATTTTGCAGCGAAATCTTGTTTTGTAAAACAACGACGCTGAGCTGGAGTTCTGAAACTCCATTTTGGGGCTGGGAAAATGAAAATGTTTTGGGGCCAAAAATCTGCATTTTGGCAACAAAAAAACCTAATCAATGAAAAAAACCAGTTACTTAAATACAAAACGTTAGCATTTTAAGAACTAAAGTATCTTTTTTTGGAGAAGAAAATAATCCATTTCAGCGGTAAAAAGGGCATTTCAGGGAAGAAAGCTGATTCAAGGGAAGAAAAACATTAATTTTAGGAATGACTATTACAATTTAAAGACCCAAAATCCACATCTAAGGAATAAAAAAACCTTTTTTTTTGGTCATAAAATAGCGCGGTTTAGAGGAAGCTTAAAAATCTTCGTTTTGCGGATTAAAAAAAAAAATCTCATTTTGGAACAGAAAATGGGAATACGCCTCTTATTTAGAGGCTAAAAACCTTTATTGCGGGTATTAAGCTGCTTTTTCATGGGTTAAATCCTCCCATTCTCGGGTCTGACCCCTCGGGGCGTCACGCCCCGTTTGGGGGTCAAAAATCTTCATTTTAGGGCACAAAATCCACATTTTTGATGTAAAATTGGGAGTTCTGCCGTGAAAATAGCGGATTTTAGGGACGAAAATACCTAATTAGGGGGTAAAAGAAACCGATTTCAGTCTGAAAAAGTAGCATTTAAAGTAAAATGTTAAAAAAAGCCAAACCAATCATGTTTTAAATTTAATTATGAACCTGTTGTTGTGAAAAAATTAATTCTGGGGCTGAATCCTTTAATTTCGGAATTCTTCGCCGCCATTTTGGCGCCTTCCCCGCCCATTCTCGGCTGGACCCCCTCAATTTCGGGCAAAATGCGGCATTCGCAGCCAAACCTACGAAAGGGTAATTTAAACTGGGAAAAAATAATGATTTTTCCCTCAAAACACCCCAAACCAGGCGATTTTGGAGGCGAACTTGCCGCGGTTCGGGGCCACCGCCCTGAACCGCCATTTTGCGGCCGCATGTGGGGGAGCGCGCTCGGCCACCGAAAATCTTCATTTAGTAGCAAAATCTCTCCATTTTCACCCCAAATGCGCCCCATTGAGCACTGCCCCCTTCCCTCACAGGTGCTTCTGCGGCGGGAAAGCGGCAATTTTGGGGTAATATCGCCCTGCTTTGGGTCACCCTTTGTCTTGGCGCGCGGAGGGTGGGGAGGCTCTTAAAGGGGCCACGCCGCCGCGGCGGGGGATGGAGGCGGGGCCCGCCGCGCTCACCTTGGCGCCGATCTGGTTGCCGCATTGGCCCGCCTGGATGTGGACGATCTCCCTCATGGCGGCGGCGGAGTCTGGCGGGGGAGCTCGGGCCCAACCGGACGGCGCGGAGGCGCTCGGAAAACTGAATTAAAAAACGTAAAGAGGCGGCGCGGCCCCTTTAAGAGCGGAGCAAAGGCGCGAGCGCAACAGCGGTGAAAATGGCGGCAGCTGCGGCCCCGCGCGCGCTCATATAGGACAAAGCCGCGGCTCCCATTGGTCGGCGCCGCCCCTTTCCATCCTTCTATTGGTCAATCTCGTTGTCAGTCCAGCTCTCTGCTCTCCAATTGGCTTACAACCTCTCTTAAGCCCCGCCCACCGACGCTCCGGCGCTCTCGGAGGACCTCCCCGCCCCGTCTCTGTGGTCTGGCGATGATCGACATGCACAGCAGCCATTGGGAAGAGCGGATGGGCGTTGGCGCGCAGAAGGGGAGGCCAATGGGAGCGCTGGGGGCGGGGCCCGTCGGTGATGGCGCGGGAGGGGTGAGCGGGAGGGAGCCGCTTTTGGGGGTCCCTGAGGGAAATTTGGGGGGATTTGGGGTCCGTGGGTGATCTGGGGGCTCCTGGAGGGATTTGGCGGTCTCAGCGGGGGTTGGAGCGGTCCTGGTGAGGACTTTGGGCCTCGGGGGCAGTTTTGGGGCATTTCCTGAGGGAGATTGGGGAGGGGTTCTGGCGGGGATTGGAGGATCCTGAGGAAAGTTTGGGCTCTCTGAGGGATGTTTGGGGGCTTGGTTTGGCAATTTGGGGTTCCAGAGAGAAATTTGGGGGTTCCTGAGGGGATTTGTGGGTCCCTGAGGGAGGTTGGGTGTTCCTAAGGGAAGTTTGGGATCCATGAGGGGAGTTGGGGGTTCCGTGAGGGAATCTGGGGTTCCTGAGGGAAGTTTGGTCTCTCTGAGGGGGGTTGAAGGGTTTGGGGCGCCCCTGCTGGGGATTGGGGTTTCTGTGAGGGAATTTCAGGTTCCTGAGGGAGGTTTGTGGTCTCTGAGGGAAATTTGGGGTGCATGACAGGGATTGGGGTTTCTGCGAGGGAATTTCAGGTTCCTGAGGGAGGTTTGTGGTCTCTGAGGGAAATTTGGGGTGCATGACAGGGATTGGCGGTTCTATGAGGAATTTGGGGTTTCTGAAGGGGGTTTGGGGTTCTTGAGGGACGTTTGGGAATTCTGTGAGGGGAGTTGGGGAATCCCATGAGGGAATTTGGGCTGCCTGAGGGGCTTTGGGGGTTCTGTGAGAGAATTTGAGGTTCCTAAGGGGGGACTGGGAGTCCATGGGGGGATTTTGGGTCTTTTGGGTGCAGTTTTGGGGCATCCTTGTGGGATTTTGGGTCATTTGGGTGCAGCCTTGGGAGTTTTGGGGGGTCCCTGTGTTTGTTAGGTCTTTTTGGAGCAGTTTGGGGGGGTCCCAGGCAGGGCTTTTGGGGCCTCTGGGGTGGCTTGGGTCCTTTGGGGGCAGCTTGGGAGTCTCTGGGTGATTTTGTGGGGTGCCTTGGAGAATTTGGGGGTGTTTGGGAGGGTCCTGGGGCGGTTTAGGGGGATTTGGGGGAGGTTTGAGTTCTGGGGGGTCCCTGGAACAGTTTGAAGCTGTCCTTGGGGTCATTTTGGGTGTTCGCGGGGGGGGGGTTGGGTCCTTGGGGCAATTTGAGGGCATTTTTGGGGGTCCCTGGGCATTTTTGGAGAGTTTTGGGGCCGTTTGGGGAGTTCCCAAAAGGGTTTTGGGGGCTCTTTGGGTAATTTTTGGGATCCTTGGGGGATTTTGGGGGGGGGTCTCAAGCTCCTGAAGCCTCCCAACCCCTCCTTTGCAGTGCCTTGGATGATCCAGCTGTGCCCACAGATGTTAAGGGCCCGCAAAAACGCCTTCCTGCCCCCGGAACGCCCCAGATGTCATTGGGAAGGGGCCAGATCCAGATGCTGAGGACCCAAAAACGCCCAAAGCAGCTCAAAACACTTTGGAGGCTCCAGATGTGGCAGCAGAAACCCCAAATCCAGATGTGCTGCAGGCCCAAAAATGGGCACCGCATGCTGCTGGTGGACAGCGACACAGATGTGGAGGACGAGGGGCCAAATCCAGATGTTGGCCCCCCAAAACATCTTAAAATGACCCAAAATGTGCCTGAAACACCAGATGTGGGGCTGAAAATCTCAAATCCAGATGTTCCATGGCTGAAAAATGGGCGTGGGACGCTGCAGGTGGAGAGCGACACAGATGTGGAGGAGGAGGAGGTTGATCCAGATGCGGAGCCCCCAAAACGACTGAAAATGACCCAAAATGTCTCAGAAACTCCAGATGTGGTAGCAAAGACCCCAAATCCAGATGTTTCAGGCCCAAAAACGCGATGTGGGATGCAGGTGGTGGACAGTGACACAGATGTGGAAGAGGATCCAGATGTGCCACCCCAGAAAAGGCTCAAACTGACCCAAAACATGCCTGCAATTCCAGATGTGGAGGTGGAAACCCCAAATCCAGCTGTGGGAACGCCCAAAACTGGACACTGGACAATGCTGGTGGACAGTGACACAGATGTGGAGGGGGAGGAGGAGAATCCAGATGTGCAGCTCCCAAAACAACTCAGGATGACCCAAAACGTGCCTGAAACGCCAGATGTGGCAGCAACGGCCCCAAATCCTGATGTTTCGGGCCCAAAACTCCATTCCCGGATGCTGCTGCTGGACAGCGATACAGATATGGAAGAGAAAGTGAATCTGGATGTGCAGCCCCCAAAAAGGCTCAAAGTGACCCAAAATGTGCCCAGAATTCTAGATGTGGGGGTGGAGACCCCAAATCCAGCTGTGGAAAGGCCCAAAATTGGTCATCATACGTTGGTGATGGACAGCGACACAGATGTGGACACGGATCCAGATGTGCAGCCACCAAAAAGGCTCAGGAGGACCCAGAATGTGCCCAAAACTGCAGATGTGCGATGGGGGACACCAAATCCAGATGTTTCAGGCCCCACAATCGGGTGTCAGATGCTGGTGGACAGCAGCGACATAGATGTGGAGGAGGATCCAGATGTGGAGCCCCCAAAATGGCTCAGAGGGACCCAAAACGTCCCCGAAACTCCAGATGTGGCTGCAAAGACCCCAAATCCAGATGTTTCTGGCCCCAAAATCGGGCGTCAGACATTCCTGGTGGACAGTGACACAGACGTGGAGGAGGAGAATCCAGATGCTGAAACCCTAAAAAAGCTTGAAATTACCCAAAATGTGCCTGAAAGTCCAGATGTGGTGACACAGACCCCAAATCCAGATGTTGGAGTGACCAAAAATGGGCGTCAGGCACTACTGGTGGACAGTGACACAGATGTGGAGGAGGAGGAAGGGAATCCAGATGTTTGTCCTTCAAGAAGATGGAAAAATCCTCAAAACATGCTCCAAACTCCAGATGTGCCCACACAGCCCCCAAGTCCAGCTGTGGAGGGGTCACAGAGGGGTCACCGGGCGCTGCTGGATGACAGCGACACAGATGTGGAGGAGGAGGCAAGTCCAGATGTTGGATCCCTAAAAAGACTGAAACCAGCCCCAAACGTGCCTGAAACTCCAGATGTGAGGCTGAAAACGCCAAATCCAGATGTTTCAGGCACAAAAATTGGGTGGTGCGATGCTGCTGGTGGACAGCGAGACAGATGTGGAGGAGGATGAGAAGGGTCCAGATGTTCGGCCCTTAAAAAGACGGAAAATTACCCCAAATGTGCCTGAAACTCCAGATGTGCCCAACACTGACCCCCAAATCCAGCTGTTGGAGGCTCTGAATCCAGATGTGGAGCCTTGGTGGTAGAAAGTGGCCCAGATGTGGAAGAGGATGAGGCTGATCCAGATGTTCAGCTGTCCAAAAGACAGAAAATTACCCAAAATGTTCCCGAAACACCAGATGTTGGGCTGAAACCCCCAAATCCAGGTGTTGGGAGGCACCAAAGGACCCAAAATGTGGCCAAAACTCCAGATGTGGAGGGGGAAGAGGAAGGGTGGGATCCAGATGGGGCCACCCAGCTGTTCCTCCCCCCAAATCCAGATGTTGGGGAGGCTGAGGCAGATCCAGATGTTAGGAGCCCAAAACAACTCCAAATGACTCAGAAGCCACACGAAATTCCAGATGTGGAGGAGGAAGAGGAATCAGATCCAGATGTAGCCACCCAGCTGTTCCTGCCCTCTCCAGACGTTGGGAGCCCAGAAAGCCCCAAAATGGCCCCAAAGGACCCCAAAAACCCAGATGTGGAGGAGGAAGAGGAGTCAGATCCAGATGTGGCCACACAGCTGTTCCTGCCCCTCTCCAGATGTTGGGAGCCCAGAAAGCCCCAAAATGACCCCAAAGGACCCCAAAATTCCAGATGTGGAAGGGCTGCCCTCCCTGGATCCAGATGTGGCCACACAGCTGTTCTTGCCTCCACATCCACGTGTGGGGGGTCAGCCCAAATCCAGATGTTCTGGGTCCAAAACAACCCAAAATGGCCTCAAATTACCCCAAAATTCCCAATGTGAGGGTGGAGAACCCAGATCCAGATGTGGAGGGGGAGGAGGACTTGGATGTGGCCACCCAGCTGTTTCTGCCCCCTGATCCAGATGTGGAGGGGGAAGGACCCTCAGATCCAGGTGTTGGGTCCCCAAAACCACACAAAAGTCCCCTAAACCCGCCCAGAATTCCAGATGTGGACATGAAGAGCCCAAATCCAGATGTGGAGGGGTCACTGGGGGGCCACAGGATGTTGCTGGGGGGTGCTGATCCAGATGTGGAGGAGGCAGCCCCAAATCCAGATGTGGCAGCCTCAAAACGACCCCAAACGGCCCCAAAAGTCCCTGAGATTCCAGATGTGGAGGTGAAATACCCCAAATCCAGATGTGGAGGAGCTGGGGAGCCCTGGCCTGGATCCAGAGGTGGCCACCCAGCTGTTCCTGCCCCCTGACCCAGATGTGGGGTGCCCAGAAAGCCCCAAAAGGGACCCGGATGAATCCCAAATTCCAGATGTGGAGCAAGAGGCCCCAAATCCAGATGTTGGGGATCCCCCAAGCCCCGCCCAGGAGGAAGCAGAAGCTCCGCCCACCCTGCAGGTGAATTTGGAGGGGGTCCCAGCTGATTTTTTGGTCAATTCTGGGGGCTCCGAAGGGATTTTGGGGGGGCTCCAGGTGGATTTTTTTGGGGTTCCCCGTGAATTCTGGGGGCGCCCAAGTGGGGTTTTGGGAGGTTCCAAGTGGGCTTTGGGGTTCCCGGTGCATTTTTGGGGGTGCCCGGTGCATTTTGGGAGACCCACTGTGGTTTGGGGGGCTTTCAGGTGAATTTTTGGGGGTCCTGGGTGATATTTGGGGGTCCGAGGTGGAATTTTTGGGGGGTTCTCAATGGAATTTGGGGGATGTTGGGGGGTGGCAGGTGGATTTTGGGGGTTCCTGGGAGGGTTTTGGGGGGGTTCCCTGTGAACTTTTGGGGTTCCGGTTGGATTTTGGCGTCCCATCCCAGCCCCTCTCCCCCAGGTGCGGCGCAGTCGGCGATTGGCTGAGAGCAGAGGGGGTGGAGCCACAAGAGGCTCCGCCCCCTCCCAGAAGGGGACATTCTCGAGGGCTCCAAGCCCCGCCCCTCACCCAAGCCCTGCCCCCAAAGGGGGCGGAACCAAGCAGGGGCAGGGCTTAAAGTAGCCCCACCCTCAATGTCCATAAAAGGAAATGGGCAGGGCTCGGTGGTGACCTCATCCCCAGAGGAGGCGGAGCCAACAGGGGATGCCAAGCGCAGGCTCCGCCCCCGGCAGCGCCGGGCTCCGCCCACATCCGGGTAAGGACCAGTGTGGACCAGTATTAACCAATATGGACCAGTACAGACCAGTATGGACCAGTACTCCCCCAGTGACTCCTGAGTGACTCCAATATAGCACAGTGACCCCCCCCCAGGGACACCCCAGTGACCTCCCAGTACAGACCAGCATGGACCAGTACAGACCAGTACAAACCAGTACAGACCAGTACAAACCAGTACAGACCAGCACATACCATTACAGACCAGTACCCCCTCAGTGCCCCCCAGTGCTCCCCAGTATGGACCACTGCCCCCCCATCCCCTCCCCCACTGTGTCCCCAGCTGCTGTTCTGGTGGCACCTGGGAATGTCCCCACAGTGTCCCCTGATCCTGAGTCCCCCAGGGATGTCCCCACTGTGTCCCCAAACTGTCCCAAACCTGTCCCACTGTCCCCCAGGTGTCCCCAACCCCTCTGGGATGTCCCCCAGTGTGTCCTGAATGTGTCCCCAACCTGTCTCAGTGCCCCCTAGATGTCCCCAACCCCCCAGGGCTGCCCCACTGATGTCCCCAATGTCCCCAGGTGCTGTCCCCAGACCTGGTGGTACTCAGGAATGTCCCCAATGTGTCCCGAAGTGCTGTTCCCAGGCCTGGTGGCACTCAGGGATGTCCCCAATGATGTCCCCAGGTGCTGTTCACGGGCCTGGTGGCCTCCCCGGCGCTGCGGGTGGCCCTGGGGACGCTGGGTGGCACCGAGGCCACGTCGGTGCACGATTGCAGCCACCTGGTGACCGATGGCATCCGCCGGACACTGAAGTTCCTGTGTGCCCTGGGCAGGGGCGTCCCCATTGTCACCCCCCAGTGGCTGCTAGAGGTGACATCGGGGACATGGCGGGGGATGGGGACAGCAGGGACATTGGGAGGACATTGGGGATTGGGGTCATTGGGGCCATTTGGGGAAATTGGGGACACGGGGACTGGGGACATTTGGGGACTGGGGACATTGGGGGATTGGGGACATTTGGGACACTGAAGTTCCTGCATGCACTAGGCAGGGGTGTCCCCCATTGTCACACCCCAGTGGCTGCTGCAGGGGACATTGGGGGACAGTGGGAATTGGGGACACTGGGGACTTTGGGGGGATTTGGGACAATCAGGGGTTGGGAACATTGGGGACACTGGGGACATCGGGGCCATTGGGGATTGGGGACAATCGGGGGACTGGGGACACTGAAGTTCCTGTGTGCCCCTCGCCATGGGCGTCCTCATTGTCAACCCCCCAGTGGCTGCTGCTGGTGACATCGGGGACAACAGGGGGGTTGGGGACACTGGGGACAGCGGTGACACCGGGGACAGTTGAAGGGGTTGGGGATATCAGGGCACTGGGGGACACTGGGGGACATGGAGGGGGACGTGGGGGATTGGGAACACTGAGGACACTGAAGTTCCTGTGTGCCCTTGGCAGGGATGTCCCCATTGTCACCCTCCCAGTGGCTGCTGCAGGTGACACTGGGGGACAATCAGGGCTGGGGGGCAATCAGGGGGGTTTGGGGAGAAGGAGAGGGATTTGGGGACATTGGGGGACAGCGGGGTGGTGTTGGGGACTTTGGGGGGATTTGGGGACATTGGTTGGCCTTGGGGACAATGGGGATTTTGGGGACATTGGAGACAGCTGGAGTGGCCTTGGGGACAGAGGGACATAGGGGACACGGTGACAAGGGGGATTGGCCTTGGGGACTTTAGGGACGGGTGGAGTGACCTTGGGGACAGGGGGAACTCAGGGACACTGGGAGCAGATGTGGGGACATTGGGATAGTCTTGGGGACAAGGGGAGGGGCCTTGGGGACTGGGGGTGGCCTTGGGGGTCAAGGGAAAGGACCTGGGGACAGTCAAAGGGACTCTGGGGACAAGGGGGGTGGCCTTGGGGACACTGGAGTGGCTCTGGTGGCCGTGTGTGACCCCTGTGTCCCCGTTGTCCCCAGAGTTCCCACAGTGGCCCGCCCGCTGTCCCCAGGTCCCTTCCTGCCCCGGGACCCCTCCTGTGAGCGGCGCTTCGGCTTCCGCCTGCGCCCGGCGCTGGCCCGGGCCCGGGAGCGGCCCCTGCTGCAGGTGACAATGTCCCCAAATGTCCCCAATGTCCCCAGACGTCATCTAAACACATCCCTGACCCAGCCCCAGGCACAGCAACAGCCCCTGCTGCAGGTGACAATGTCCCCAAATGTCATCTAAACCCATCCCTGTGCCAGCCCTGGGCATGGTGTCACCCCCTCCTGCAGGTGACAATGACACAAATGTCCCCAGTGCCCCCCAGTCTCCCACTGTCCCCAATGTCCCCAATACCTCAATGTCCCCCCAATGTCTCTGAGTGTCCTCAATATCCTGTGTCTCCCCACCACCCCTAATGTCCCCAAATGTCCCCCAACCTCCAATACCCCCAATGTCCCCCTATGTCCCCCCAATGTCCCTGAGTGTCCTCAATGTCCCCAACCTCCTTAATGTCCCCAGCGTTCCCCCATCACCCTCCATGTCCCTGAGAGTCCCCAACCCCCCAATCTCCCAACCCCCCAATGTCCCCAACCCCCGAATGTCCCCAGTCTCCCACTGTCCCCAATGTCCCCCAACTCCCTGAATGTCCCCACTGTCCCCCTGATGTCCCCTCTGTCCCCAGGGGTACCAGGTGCACGTCACCCCCAGTGTCCAGCCCGTGCCCCGAGGACATGCGGGACATTGTCACCTGCTGTGGTGGCACCTTCCTGCCACAGCTGCCCCGGGAACACGCGGTGAGGGGACAATGGGGACAGGGGGACATTGGGGACATCAGGGACATTGGGACATGGGGGGAGATAGGGGACAGTGGGGGACACCAGGGGATTGGGGACTTTAGTGATTTTGGGGATAATGGGGACATTGGGGGGGATTGGGGACATTGGAGGGATTGGGGGTTTTTTGGGGTTTCTCACGGGGTGTTTTGAAGGTGTTTGGGTTTTTTGGGGGGGTTTTGGGGGTTTCTCATTCAGTTTTTGGGGGCTTTGGGGCTTTCTCACTGGGTTTTGGGGGGTTTCGGGGTTTTTTGGGGGGATATTTTTGGGGTATTTGGTGGTTTGGGGGGTTTCTCATTGGGTGTTTTTGTGGGTTTTTTTTTGGGGTTTTGGTGGAATTTGACCTCCTGACCCCATTTTCCCCCAGCCCCCATGCTCTGGTGATCTTGTGTCCCCCACGAGTGGGTTTAGTGGGGTTTGGGGGTTCCTCACTGGGTTTTTGGGGTTCTTTTGGGGTATTTGGAGTTTCTGAGAGGGCTTTTGGGGTCCTGATCCTGTTTCCCCCCCAGCCCCGGGTGCTGGTCCTTTACTGTCCCAAGGACTGCTGGGATCCCGTTTGGGTTTGGGGTTTCTGATGGGGTTTTTGAGGTTCCTCTCTGGGTTTTTGGGGTTTCTCAATGGGGTTTTTGGGGTTTCTCATGGGGTTTTTGAGGGTTTCTCATGGGGTTTTTGGGGGTTCCTTACTGTTTTTTTTTCTGCCCAGCTGGGTGGGGTGATCATTTCCTGTCCCTAGGACCAGGCTGTGTAGTGTATTTGGGGTTTTTCTCTGGGTTTTTTTGGGGTTCCTCACGGGGTATTTGGGGTTTCTGATGGGGTTTTTTCCCCCAGCCAGGTATCCTGGTGATCTTGTGTCTCCAGGACCAGGCTGTGTGGGTTATTTGGGGTTTCTCACTGGGTTATTTGGGGGTTTTCTCTGGGTTATTTGGGTTTTTTCTCTGGGTTATTTGGGGTTTCTCTCTGGGTTATTTGGGGTTTTTCTCTGGGTTATTTGGGTTTTTTCTCTGGGTTATCTGAGGTTTCTCTCTGGGGTTTTTGGGGTTTCTCAGTGGGTTATTTGGGGTTCCTCACTGTGGTTATTTGGGGTTCCTCACTGTGTTTTTGGGGTTTTTCCCCCAGCCCTGTGTCCTGGTGATCTCGTGTCCCCAGGACCGCTGGCTGTGGCCCCCGGCCGTGGCCGCGCGGCTCCCGCTGCTCCTCGGCTGAGCTGCCTGCTCTCGGGGGTCCTGCAGCAGCGCCTGGAGCTGGCCCCGTTCCTGCTGAGCCCCCTGGCAGCCCCCCCAGCCCCCCCAAAACACCCCTGAGCCCCCTGAAAAATCCCCCAAATCTCACCCAACAACTCCAAAATTCCACCCAAAAAAACACAAATCCCACCCAAAACAAAAAAAATCCCACCCAAAATACCTCGAATCCCGCCCAAAATATCCCAAATCCCACCCAAAACCAAAAAAATCCCACCCCAAAACCCCCAAATCCCACCCAGAAACGGAAAAATCCCTCCCAAGAACCCCCAAATCCCTCCCAAAAAAACCCCAGATCCCACCCCAAAAAACCCAAATCCCACCCAAAAAAGCAAAAACGCATCCCAAAAAAACCCCAAATCCCTCCCAGAAACAAAAAAATCCCCCCCAGAAATGCCCAAATCCCACCCAAAGTACCCCCACCCCAAACCCACTCCTGGGCCCCCATTTTGGGGCCTCCACCCCCCCCGCCCGAGCCCCCCCAGGACCCGGAGTGGGCGGAGACCCCCCCCAAAATCCCCCCCTCAAAAACCCCAAATTCAGGGACCCCCCAAAAAACCCGCAAAATCCACCCCAAAAAAAACCCAAATCCACCCAAAAAAAAACCCCAAAACGACCTCAGGGTCACTCAGAGGGTCCTGACCCCGATTTTGGGGTCCCAGATCCCCCACAGGATCCCCCCAGGACCCGGAGCCATCGGGGGACCCCCCCCAAAATCCCCCTCAGGACCCCCCAAATTCAGGGTCACCCAAAAAAAACCCCAAACCTGCCCAAAAAAAAACCAAATCCACCCCAAAAAAACCCCAAGCAGCCCCGGAGTCTTTCAGGGGGTCCCAACCCCAATGTTGGGGTCCCCAGATCCCCCCCTGGAGGCCCCCAGGACCCGGAGCGGGCGCAGACCCCCCCCAAATCCAAGGAACTCAAAAAAAACCCCAAACCCGCCCCAAAAAGCCCCAAATTCCATCCCAAAACGGCCCCCGGGGTCCCCCCGAGGGTTCCCCCCCCAGTTTTGGGGTCCCTGAGCCTCCCCCGAGCCCCCCCCCAGACCCGGAGCCGCCGGGGGCCCCAATAAAGTGAATTTGGGCAGCGGAGTTTGAGGGGTTTTGGGGTCAAAAATCCCAAATTTTGGGGGTGGATGACCTGGGGGACAGCGGGGCACCTCGGTGACAGCCCTGGCGTGGCCTGGGGGGGAGGATTGGGGACACTTTGGGGACATCGGGGACTCATCGGGGACCCCCTGGGGAATTTTGGGGACACTTTTGGGGACATCAAGGAACCCTTGGGGACACACCGGGGACCCCCTTAGGGACCCCTTGGGGACAGTGGGGAGCCCCCTGGGATGGCCGTGGGGGGGGTTTGGGGACATCAGAGACCCCTTGGGGGACATTTTGGGGACATCGGGGACCTTCCTGGGGACATCGAGGGCCCCCTTGGGGACACCAAAGACCCTTTTGGGGATCACTTGGGGGACATTGGGGACCCCCCCGGGATGGTCATGGTGGCCTTGGGGACATCGGGAATCCTTTTGGGGACACCAGGGACCCCCTTGGAGACATTGGGGACCCCCCTGGGTTGGTCATCGCGGGGGTTGGGGACCTCAAAGGTCCCTTTGGGGACATCGGGGACCCTTTTGGGGACCCTTCTGCCTTTAGCCCCGCCCCCTCCATACCCAGCCAATCAGCGCTCTCGTTCCCGAGCACAACAGCCAATGGCAGCATAGGAAGGGTGGGGACGTCTGTTACCATGGGAACGCGCGAACAAGGTCTCCATGGCAACGGGTGACCGCTTCCAGGCTTCTGTTCCCGCCCTCTGCCGCTGTCATCCAATCAGCGCTCGCGAGGCGCGGCGAAACAGCCAATGGCGATGCAGAAGGGGCGGGAGCAGCGTTTGCCATGGGGATGGGCCCGAGCGGTCGCCATGGCAACGGGGGCGGTCGGGCCTGGGGCGGGAAAAAGCCGGAAAAGGTAAAAAAGGGAATAAAACCCGTGATTGGTGTGGGGTGGGAGAGACTGGGGGACCTTGGGGACAGCCGGGAGCCCTTGGGGACAATGGGACCCTTCCGGGATGGGCGTGGGGCCTTCGGGCACCCTGCGAAGACCCAATTGCCCCTCAGGACCCTGATTTACGTCGCCAGGACCCCATTCCTCCCTGAAGACCCCAGTTTTCCCTGCCAGGACCCCATTCCCCCCCTCAGGACCCCCTGTTTTTCCTGCCCCCTCAGAACCCTTTCAGTTTACCCTTTCAGACCCTCATTTACTCTTCCAGGACCGCCCTAAGGACTCCCCTTACCCTTTCAGTACCCTCATTTACCCCTCCTAAGACCCCATTTCCCCCTTCCAGGCTCCCATTTCCCCTTCCAGGACCCGATCCCCTCCCAGCCCCCGCCCACCTCTCCCAGATGCGCCCTCCCATTGGTCGGAAGGGGAGGCGGGACCCGGGAGCCACCGCCTCTGATTGGCTGAGGCGGGAGCGCGGGAAAGCGGCGGCGGGGGCGCTTTCCCGGCGTGCACCGCGCGGGGGAACCGGGAGAGACTGTGAGGGAACTGGAAGGTACTGGGGGGAACTGGGAGGCCCTGGGAGGTTACTGGGACTGGGGACAGGCTATACTGCTCCATACTGGTCCTTACTGGTCCGTACTGGGAACTGTCCCCCCGCAGGTCGCCGATGGCCGAGCCCCGCCCGGGTTCTCCCAGTGCTCCCAGTGCCCCCCAGTGCTCCCAGTTGCCCCGTCCCAGTCTGGAGGGGCTCATCCCCCCCTCCCACTTTGTGCTGCGCCCCAGGTGAGGCTCCCAGTGCTCCCAGTAATCCCCAGTAATCTCCCAGTGCTCCTAGTAACCTCCCAGTAAACCCCAGTAACCTCCCAGTGCTCCCTGTAACCCCCCCAGTGACTTCTCAGTGCTCCCAGTAACCTCCCAGTAATCCCAGCTCCCCCTCCCAGTGCTCCCAGTAACCCCAGTTCCCCTCACAGGTCCCTGGGGGCAGAGCTTGATGCAGAAAGGGAGCGTGCCCATGAATTGGAGGCAGAGCTGAAAGCACTGAGGGGGCGGAGCCAACGCCAGGAGGCGGAGCTTGAGGCAGAAAGGAGGCGGGGCCAGCACCTGGAGGCGGTGCTTGAGGTGGAAAAGGGGCGGAGCCAATCCCTGGAGGCAGAACTTAAGTCAGAAAGGGGGCGGAGCCAAGCACTGGAGGTGGAACGCGATGTCCTGAGGGGGCGTGGCCAGCGAGTGGAGGCAGAGCTGGAGGCGGAAAAGGGGCGGAGCCAACTCCTGGAGATGGAGCTGGAGACCCTGAGGGGGCGGGGCCTTGACCCAGAGGGGGCGGAGCCAAGCCCAGAACAGGTGAGGCCTCAGTGCTCCCAGTTACTCCCTGTAACTCCCAGTAACTCCCAGTAACCTCCAGTAACTCTCAGTAACCCCCAGTAGCTCCCAGTGCTCCCAGTCTCACCTGTCCCAGGTGTTCTGGGTTTGTCTCGGGGCCGGAGCCACCCTGGGAGGGACCAGGGACACCTGGGGGGACACCTGGGGGGACTGGGGACATTTGGGGGCACTTAGGGACACACCTAAACACACCTGGGGATGTTTGGAACACACCTGGGGACACTGAGGGCACACCTGGGGGTACCTGGGGACACCTGGAGAGACCCCAGGGGGCCACCTGGGTGCATCTGGTGCACTTGAGCACACTGGGGGGCATTGGGGACACACCTGGGGATGCTGGGGGCACATCTGGGGATGTTGGGGACACACCCTGGGATGCCCCAGGTGTGTTTGGGGTGCCCCAGGTGAGTTTTGGGGGTCTCAGGTGAGTTCTCTCTCTCAGGTGCTGCTGGGCCGCTGGCGCCAGAAGGTTTTCCAGCTGCTGCTGCAGGTGAGGCTGCAGCAGGGCCAGGAGCTGCAGCTGCAGGGACAGGTGAGGGGACATGGGACAGGGGAGGGGACACATCTGGGGCAGGTGAGAGCACATCTGGAACAGGTGTGGGGACACAGGGGACAGGTGAGGGGACACAAGGGACAACTGTGTGCCTTTGGGGTCACATGGACACACCTGGGCACACCTGCTTCCCTGGGGGAGGGTGTGGCAGTCACCTCAGCAGGTCACCTGTGTCCCTCAGGGATGTCACCTGTGTCCCCCTGTGTCCCACCTGTCCCAGGTGCGCTCCCTGGGTGCTGCAGTGGCCGCCGGGTCCCGCCAGGTGTCACTGTTGGAGCTGCGGCTGCGCCGGGGGGAGCAGGAGAGACAGGTGAGGGACACCTGGGGACATTGGGGACACACCTGGGACAGGTGAGGGACACCTGGGGACATTGGGGACGCAGCTGGGACAGGTGAGGGACACCTGGGGACACACCTGAGACAGGTGAGGGGACACCTTGGGGACAGTTTGGGGACTGCTGAGGGGTTGGGGACACCTTGGGGCCATCTGAGGACACTCTGAGGACAATTTTGGGCCGTTCCATGTCCAGGCCCTGTCCCAGGAGCGGCTCCGGGCGGAGGCAGCTGAAGAGGAACTGGGGAAACTGAGTCAGGCCCTGAGCCGGTACTGGGGGAACTGGGAGGGAGTGGGGGGGACTGGGCTGTCCCCATTGCTGTCCCCAGGCTATTGGGGACACTGGGCGACACTGGGGGTTACTGGTTTGTACTGGTCTGTCCTCGTTGCTGTCCCCAGGCTGTTGGGGACACTGGGCGTGGCCCTGGCTGATGTCACCACGGCCGTTGGGGCCCTGGGGACCCTCAGTGAGCGCCTGGAACAGGCCCAGCACCGACTGCAGGGTCAGTGACACTGGGGACACGGCAGGGACACCTGGGGACAATGGGGGACACTGTGGGGACACTGCAGGGACACCTGGGGACACTGAAGTGACACTTTGGAGGCTTTGTGGGAGGACTGGGGACACTTTGGGGACACCTGGGCACACCTTGGGGACACTTTGTCAGGACTGGAGACACTCTGGGGACAGTTTGGGGACAGTCGGGGGGGTCAGGGACACCTTGGGGACACTTTGGAGGCATTAGGGGAGGACTGGAGACACTTTGGGGGATTTTGGGGACACACTGGGGACATTGGGGGTGGTGGGGACACTTTGGGAACACTCTGGAGGTGTTGGGGGAGGATTTGGGACACCTGAGGGGGGTTGGGGACACCTTGAGGACACTTTGTGGGGGTTGGGGGCATTTTGGGGCCACCTGGAGACAGTTTGGGGACATTTGGGGGGCACTGGGAACACTTTGGGCCTGTTGGGGACATTGGGAATGGTTTGGGGGGTTGGGGACACTGTGGGGACACTGCGGTGGCCGTGCCTGCTGTTCCTGTCCCAGTGTTCCCTCTGTCCCCAGTGCTGGTGGCCTCAGGGCGGCTCCGGTGGCAGCGGGAGCCGGAGGGGACAGCAGGGGACAGCGGGTGAGTGACACTGGGGGTGGCAATGGGGACACTGGGGACATTGGGATGGCCCTGGGGACATTAGGGTGACACTGGGGACACTGGGGACATCAGGGGGTGACCCGGGGGACATCTGGGACATTGAGATGGCCCTGGGGACATCGGGGGTGGCCCTGGGGACAGCAGGGTGACCCTGGGGACATTGGGGGGTGACTGTGGGGATACTGGGGACATTGGGGACAGTGGGTGAGTGACACCAAGGACATCAGGGGTGGCCCTGGGGACAGTGGGGACAGTAGTGAGTGCCACCAGGGTGGCCCTGGGAACACTGAGGTGGCACAGGTGACATCAGGGGGTGGCCCTGGGGACAGCGGTGACCCTGACAGTGACACAGTGGCTCTGTCCCCTCTCTGTCCCCAGTGCGGTGACCCTGGAGGTGACACCAGAGCAGGTGACAGGGTGGCACCGAGGGGACACTGGGGGTGGCTCTGTCCCCAGGCTGTCACCCCCGTGTCCCCCCCAGGCCACCAAGGGCAGGGACAGGACCCGGCCACGCCCAGGCACAGGTGAGCGTGTCCCCAAATGTGTCCTCAATGTCCCCAAATGCATCCCCAAACGTGTCCCCAAATGTGTCCCTAAACATGTCCCCAGTGTCCTTTCAGTGTCACCAAATGTCCCCAAATATCTCCCAGTGTGTTCCCAAATGTGTCACTGAGTGTCCTTAAATGTCCCCAAAGGATTCTTCAGTGTCCTTCAATGTGTCCCCAATGTTCCCTAAAAATGTCCCTGAGCGTCCCCAGATGTCCTTCCCAAAGTCCTCTGAAAGCTCCCAGATGTGTCCCCAGGTGTCTCGTCACTGTCCCCGAGGTGTCCCCACTGTCTCATCAGCGTCCCCAACTGTCCTTCAGTGTTCCCAAAGTGTCCCTCAGTGTTCCCAAATGTCTCTCAACATCCCCAATGTCTTCAGTGTCCCCAAATGTGTCCCCAATGTTCCCAAAGTGTCCCCAACATGTCCCTGCAGTGTCCCTGGCCCCGCTGGTGACGCAGCTTCAGGCCCTCGGTGCCGCCATCCTTGGGGACACCGGGGACATCGGGGACCCCGCGGTGCCAGCGCCCCCGTGGGGACACCGGTGACATCATCGGCGACACAGGTGACATCATCAGGGAGCGCTGGCACTGGAGGGACAGAGATGACATCACTGTGGTGGTGGTGATGTCACTATGCTGATGTTGGTGACATCATGGTGATGACGTCACGGCTCTGCCCCAGCCCTGGCTCAGTGTCACTTTGTCCCCGCCCAACCCCCACTGTCCCCAAAGCCACCACAACCATCCCAGAGGGTCCCCAAAGAGTCCCCGATGTCCCCAAGGAGGTTCCTTGGTGTTCCCAACCCTCTCAATGCTCTTCAGGTGTCCCCAAGGTGTCTCCACACGTCCCAGGAATGTCCCCAATTCCCCCAAGGTGTCCCCAGCACCCCCAAAGTGTCCCAAAGGTGCCCCCCATACCCACAGCGCCTGGTACAGCTGGGGACAGACATGGGGACAACGGGGACATCGCTGAGGAGAGCCCAGTCCCTTCCAGTCCCTCCCAGTTCAGGGTCCTGAGGGGCCATTGGGTCCTGGCAGGGTCACTCAGGGTTTCCGAAGGCCCCACACCCATCCCGGAGGGCTCCCACTGTCCCCAGGGGGTCCCTGCTGTCCCCAAGGCCCCCCAGTCTCTCCCACCCCCCACCCGGGTTTTTTATTCCAATTTTTTACCTCCTCCCGCTCTTTTCGCCTCCGTTGCCATGGCGACCGCTCGGGCCCGTCCCCATGGCAACGCTGCTCCCGCCCCTTCTGCATCGTCATTGGCTGCTTCGCCCCACTCCGCAAGCGCTGATTGGGTGAGAGCAGCAGTGGGTGGGAACAGCAAGCCAGGAAGCGTCTTCAGCCGTTGCCATGGAGACTGTCCGCGCGTACCTATGCTAACAGAAGTCCCGCCCTTCCTGTGCTGCCATTGGCTGTTGAGCTCGAGAGCGAGGGCGCTCATTGGCTGGGTGTGGAGGGGGCAGGGCTAAACGCGGAACTGGGCCCAAACCAATACAGACTGAACTGGGAACTGGGATAAACTGGGAATTGGGCCTGAACCAGTAGAGGCTGAACTGGGAGTGATCCCAAACCAGTACAGGGGCTAAAATGGGAACTGGGATAAACAGAACTGGGCCCAAACCAGTACAGACTGAACTGGCATAAACTGGGAACTGGACCCGAACCAGTACAGACTGAACTGGGATAAACTGGGAACTGGGCCCGAACCAGTACAGACTGAACTGGGATAAACTGGGAACTGGGCCTGAACCAGTACAGACTGAACTGGGATAAACTGGGAACTGGGCTTGAACCAGTACAGACTGAACTGGGAGTGATCCCAAACCAGTATGGGCGCTAAAATGGGAACTGGGATAAACTGGGACAGAGCCTGAATTGGGACCAGAGCCCCAGACTGATCTGGGAGCTGCAGTGGTCTCTCACAGACCCAGCACTGGTTTGTACTGGTTTGTACTGATTCATACTGGTCCATAGTGCTCCATAGTGATTTATACTGGTCCATACTGGTTGGTACTGTTTCATACTGGTCCATACTGGTCTATCCCGGTCACTGGCTGTACTCCGGCCCCTCTGTGTGTTTCCTGTGCTCTCCCAGTGGAGCCTGAGCTGCAAGCACTGGTGGTGGCTGCAGGGGAATGGCCGCAGCCTGAGGGTCAGCGGGAACGGCCGCAGGGGAACGGCCGCAGCCCAGGCTCAGCTGGACGCGCCGTTTGCCCTTGGGCTGTGCCACCGAGTGCTTCCTGTGGTCCAGCGCAGTGCCCAGCCTCACTGGCGCGTGGGCCGTGTGGCCACTGCGGCATGGGAGCTTGTTGCCGTGCGGGTCCACCGGCATCCAACTGGGTGGTGTTGGGTTGGTCAGCACTGAGATGTCCGGCGTGGTCACCGTGGTGGTGGCCAGCTCAGGTTTGATGTAGAAGATGGCGGGCGGGTCCGGCAGTGTGGCCGGAGGGGCGTTGGTGTCATCTGGCACGATCCATGCGGGGCCTTCGTCGTTGTCATCGCTGTCATCGTTGTCATCGTCATTGTCCTCCATGTGGATCTTGAGGATCTCCTGGGATGGCAGATACGGGGATGCGGTGGTGGCCATGTGCAGCTGGAGGAGCTCCTTGGTGGTGGCACGGGTGGCCCAGGAGAAGGAGGAGGAGGAGAAGGAAGGGTCATTGTCACCATGGATTGTCACAATGTCACTGTGAATTGTCATATTGTCACCATGGATTGTCCCGTCCCCACCATGGATAGTCCTAATGTCACCATGGATGGTCCTGATGTCACCATGGATTGTCCCTTCACTGCCGTGGGAACCCCATGATGACAACGTTGATGACAAGGGTCCTTCTCCACCATGGCTGAGCCACAGGGCCACAACAGAGGGTCCATGAGGGGGAGGAGGATGATGAAGATTTTTCTCCTCTGTGGTTGGCATGCAATGACCCATTGGGACTGCGGGTGATGTGTGACGATGACAATGGAGACCCTTCACTACCATGGAGTGCCCTTGATGACAATGGAGATCCTTCATAACCGTGGTTGGCCTTTGATGACAGTGGAGATCCTTCATGGCCATGGTTGATGATGATGATGATAAAGCGAAAGACCCATCAAGACTGTGGACGGACTCATCTCTATCATGGACATTCCACAATGATGATGACCCTTCACAAACACAAACGGTCATTGATGATGACAATGAAGACCCTTCACAACCACAGACGGTCCACGATGCTGACGATGACGAAGGCAAAAACCCATCAAGACCATGGATGGACCCTTGAAGACCACGGATGGACCCATCATGGCCATGGATGGTCTTTGATGATGACAATGACGGTGAAGACCCATCAAGGCCATGCATGGAATCATGACCATCACAGACATTCCACGATGATGGATAATGACCACAGACGTTCCTTGACAAGGCCGACGATGACCCATCACGACTGTGCTGGTTCCGTGCCGATGCTGATGACGACAGTGCCTCACCGTGACCCCAGCCAGCCCCATCCCCCTCCAGCTCCCGCAGGATCTGCAAGCACGGCTCCACCATGTGCCACATCTGCAGCACGCTGGCCACCAGCAAACCTCAACTGGAGCCCTCCAGGACCCCCCAAATCCTCCCCGAGATTCCCCAAAACCCCTCCTAGAACCTTCCAGGATCCCTCGGGACCTCCCAAACCCCACCCAGGACCTCTTGAGGCCCTCCAGGACCCTCCTGAACCCCCACAACCTTTTGGGACCCCCCAAATCCTCCCCAGGACCCTCCTGAACCTCCACAACCTTTTGGGACCCCCCAAATCCTCCCCAGAACCACCAACCCCCCCCAGGGCCCCTTTTTTGTAATGCCTTAAATTGGGATTAAAAGTTGACTTTCCAGGAAATTCTTGGGTTTTGGCTGGAAAACCGGGTATTTGCTGGAAAATCAGCGAATTAAAATCCAGGAATTAAAATCAGATTAAAATCCAGGAACTTCCTGGAAAACCAACTTGTTATGCCAATTTGGGACATTAAAAACTGAGAATTCCTTGGGAAATCAACTTTTTATCCCAGTTTGGGGCATTTGGGGGGTCCTGAGTCCCATTTTTGGGCATTTCTATGTAATTCCGTGTATTTTAGGGGTTTCCAGGGAATTCCTGGGATTTTGGGGTCCTGGTCGCATTTTTTGGGGGTTCCCTCCCCTCCGCCTTTCCATTTCGGTTTCAATTCTCAGACCTCGCCACCTCAATGGCCACGCCCCTTTCTCCAACCCAACCAATCAGAGCTTGGGGCGGAGCTTGGGGACACAGCCTGTGAAGGGAGGGTGAATGAGGTCCCGGAAGGTAATTGGGGTCCTGGAAGGGGAAATGTGGTCTTGAGAGTGGAGGGCTCAGAGTCCTGGCTGGGGAAATGAAGGTCCTGAGGGGGTAAATGGGGTCCTACAGATGGAATTCAGGACCCTCATTTAACCTGCCAGGACCCCACATTTACCCCCTCAGCAGCCCGATTTACCCTTCCAGGACCCTAAATGACATCTGTAGGATTCCATTTCCCCCCTCAGGACCCTCATTCCCCTGCCAGGATCCAATTTGTCCCCACCACCATGGAAACAGCACCCAGAAGTGACCGGGCCTTGGTGGATTGGTCCCTGTCTCCACGTGTCCCCACTGACGTCACCCCAGGAATTCCCATCAGGATTTGGGACAATTTTAATGAAAATTCCCAGAAAATTCCCCAGATTTGTCTCAAATCCCACACTGGGATGGGGGGCGGGGACAAATGACACCAGCAATGTCCCCGATGATGTACCACCCTGATGACATCACAGCGGTGACATCACTGTCCCTGCAGCAGCCTCGGGATGTCCTCGATGGCTCTTTGGCACCGCTCGGCCACCGTGCGGGTACCGGGGCCACCAGGGCGACTTGAGAGGAGCCTGCGGATGTCCCCAAGTGTCCCCAGCAGGTGACACATGGCCAGGCGGGCGCTGGCATCCCACAGCCGCTCAGCCTCGGCCACTGCAACCACCAAGGCCTCAGGGACATCAGGGGACATCTCATTTGTCCCCTTCAGGGTGGCCTGGATGTCCCCAAGCTGTCGCCGCAGCTCCTGGGGGAATGCGGTGGCTTTGTCACATGCAGCCACCAAGCGCTCCAGCAGCTCCAGGGCCACGTCTGCCCGCTGTCCCCTCCTGGTGGCTGCCCCGGCCTCGCTGGCGGCCACCACGGCCTCTTCCATGGCCTTGGTGGCCGCCACCACCTTGTTGGTGGCTGCCTCCACCCGGGCCTCATGTGTGGCCACCACTGAGGCCACCTCCTCCTTGTCCAGGGCCAGCGGCAGCTCCCGGGTCACAGCTATAAGGTTGTCATCTGCTGTTCCCCAGCGGGTGGCCTTGTCCTGCAGGTCCCCAGCCAGGGCAGTGGCAGTGGCCGCCGTGGTGGCCTCCCTGGTGGCTGCATCCCTGCAGGCGTCGTGGAGTTCGGTGGCCTCCCTGGCCAGTCGGTCCCAGCGGTCCCCGAGCTCAGCCACCGAGTCCCGCCAGGCACCGGCTGCACTTGTCACATGGGCCCAGGTGGCCCCTGGAGTGGCCCTGAGGGCGGCCAGGGCCCGGCCCAGGGAGGTGACACCGTGGTGCTCCAGGGTGTCCCGGAGGTGACTGATGAAGGTCCCCAGGGCCGTGTGCAGGGACTTTGGGGACACGGCCAGCAGCACGTCACCGTACGGCCCGGCCACAGTGGCCACCAGCTCTCCCAGGGTGGCCACCACGGCCACCAGCGCCTCCAGCAGCTGTGGAGGGGACAGGGGAGGTGGCACTTGTGGTCTCCTGTGCCCTTCCAGGGTCCCCTCTGTCCCCTCCCTGGAGGGCTCTGCTGTCCCCTCTGTCCCTGTGTAACCCCCTCGTCCCCTCTGCCACCCTCGGTCCCCTCCAGCCCTCTGTCACCTCCTCGCTTCCTGCCACCCCCTCTGTTCCCCCACCGTCTCCTCCCGCCCTCCCGCGCCGGGATTGTCGCACCTCGCGGGGCTCCATGACCGCTGGGGACACTCCAGGGACGCTCTGGGGACACTGCTGGGACACTCCGGGAGACGCTGGCGGGGAGGAGGGGGACAACGCCCGGGGGGACACTCGGGGGACACGCGGGAACGTGGCGCGGCCGGATGGGGGCAGGGCGAGGTGACGTCACCGCTCCTCCGCCCCCCCCGCCCGCGGGGCCGGGGCAGGGTCCCCAATGTCCTCCCCATGTCCCCAACAAGACCCCGATGTTCTCAACAGGCCTCGGTGTCCCCCCCATGTCCCCAACAAGACCCAAGTGTCCCCCCTGATGTCCTGTCGAGGACACTGGGGACACACCGGGGTCCTTTTGGGGACACTGTGGGGACATGGGGGACATCGTGACGACCAAAAACGGGACAGGTGATCTCAGGGTGGCCCCGGTGTCCCCAAGGGAAGGACACAGGGGTGTCCCCAAGGTCCCCAATGTCCCTCAGAATGTCCCCGTGCCCCGGCAGTGACAGTGCCACCCGAGTGTCCCCACCCCGTCCCTACCCCTGCCCCGCCAGCGCCCCCTGGGCCACCTCCAGCCTCTGTGTCACCTCCTCGTGACCCTCCCCCGATGTCCCCAAGGCCACCACAATGTCCCCGAGTGCCCGGGCAGCACTGGGGAAGCCCTGTCCCTGTGTCCCCCACGGTGTCACCTCCCTGTCCCGGGTGACAGCAGCCACCAACCTCCCCAGCGCCAGCGTCACCTCCTCCAGCTGCCCCAGCACATCTGCGGTGGCCTCGTTGGTGGCCGCGGTGGCCTCGGCGCTGGCTCTGGCGGCCGCCACCCGCCGGGCGCGGTCCCGCAGGCGCACAGCCATGTCCCGTTGGTGGCCCGCGGCGGTGGCCAGGTGACGCCGCGATGTCCCCAAGCCCCGCCAAGCCACCTCGCAGGACACGGCCACCGCAGCCAGGGCCAGCAGCAGGTGATTGTCCTCGGCCACCCCCAGGGCGGCACGGGCCGAGTCCAGGGACACTGTGGGGACACGGGGACACTGCACAGGTGGCACCAGGGACACGGCAGTGCCACCCGTACAGTGGCACCAGTTCAATCCCAGTGTCCCTGTGCCACTGCCACCAGTCCTGTCCTGATGTCCCCAGTTCCAACCCAGTGCCACCAGTTCTGTCCCACTGTCACCACTGGAGTGCCACCAGCCCAGTGTCACCAACCCAGTTCCATCCCAGTGTCCTCAGTCCTGTCCCAGTGCCACCAGCCCAGTGCTCCCAGTTCCATCCCAGTGCCACTGCCCCATTGTCCCCATATCTATGTCACCATGCCAGTGTCACCAGTCCCATCCCAGTGTCACCAGTACCACACATAGCACCAGCCCAGTGTCACCAGTTCCATCCCAGTGTCCCCTGTCCCTTCCTGGCGTCCCCATTCCTGTGACCCCTCCCAGTGACCTCAGTCCTGTCCCACTATCCCCGTCCCAGTGTCACCAGTGCCCTCCCACTGTCCCCAGTTCCACCCCAGTGCCACCAGTTCCGTCCCACTGTCACCACCTGAGTGTCACCACCCCATTGTCCCCATGCCAGTGTCACCAGCTCAGTGTCCCCACCCCACTGTCACCGTGCCAGTGTCATCACCCCAGTGAGTCATTCCAGTGTCACCAGTTCCATCCCAGTGTCCCCATCCTGGGGAAGGGAAGGTCTCTACTGGTCAGTCGGGCTCCATACTGGTCTGAACTGGTCTGTACTGGTTCCCTGCATCCCCTGCTGCCCATGCTGCTCTACACTGGTCCATACTGGTTTATAATGGTCTGAACTGGCCTATACTGGTCAGGGCAGGGGAAAGTCTCTGTTGCTCTGTAGATATTCGTACTGGTCCATACTGGTCTGAACTGGTTTTTACTGGCCCATACCAGTCTGAACTGGTCCCTACTGCTCTGTACTGGTTCATACTGGTCTATACTGGGCAGGGCAGGGGAAATTCCCTCCTGGTCTGTAGAAATTCACACTGGTCCAAACTGGTCCCCACTGCTCTATACTGATTCATAAGGATCCTTATTGCTCTATAGTGCCTCATACTGGTCTATACTGGTTTACTCTGGTCAGTGCTGGTTTATACTGGTCAGGGCAGGGGGAAGTCTCTACTTGCCTGTAAATATTCATACTGGTCTATACTGGTCCAAACCGGTCTGTATGGGTCCAGGCTGGGGGAAGTCTCTACTGGTCTGTTGATACTCATACTGGTCTATACTGGTCTGAACTGGTCCGAAGTGGTCCATACTGCCTCCCACCGAGGCAGTACAGACCACAGCATACAGTACTGCCACAGTGTACTATCAAGATGTATACTGGTCTGAACTGGCTTATACTGGTCTGTACTGGTCTATACTGGTCTGTACTCATCCATACTGGTTTATACGGGTCCATACTGGTCTATACTGGTTTATACTGGTCTATACTGGTCCATACTCATCCATACTGGTCTATACTGGTCCATACTGGTCCGTACAGGTTTTTGCTCACACACAGCACCATCAGCCCCACGGCCAGCCCGTGCCCGGCCCAGAGCCCAACTCATCCAAACTGGTCTATACTGGTCCATACTGCCCCATACCATTCCATACTGCTCTATACTGGTCCATACTGGTTTTTACTCACACACACCACCGCACAGCACCATCAGCCCCACGGCCAGACCGTGCCCAGCCCGCAGCCAGCGCTGGCACCGCCGTGCCCGTCTCTCCTCACGCTCCAGTGCCGCTGCCGCCGCCTCGGCCACGGCCCCGAGCTGCCGCAGTCGCTGCTCGTCCTCGTCCCCCAGGGTCCCCAGGGCCACCGCCGGGGCCACCGCAGCCTCCTGGGCCTTCTCCAGCCCCCTCAGGGCCTCCCAGGCCTGGCCCAGAGTGGCCTCGGCCTCGGCCAGCGCCGCGGTGACGCTGTCCGGTGTCCCCAAGGCCTCGGCCAGGGCCACCAGGGCTGCCAGGGCCCTGTGCCGCGCAGCCACCGCCAGGACCACCTCGGTGGGGAGGGCAGGGGGGGACACCTGGGAACAGGAAAGGGGGGTTAGGGGGGTGGGGGAGGTGTTTGGGGAGTTCTGGAGGGGTTTTTGGGGGTCCCCAGTGGGGTTTCTGGGGGGTAGGGGGAGCACGGGGGGGTTGGGGGATCCTGAGGGGGCTTTGTGGGCCATGGAAGGGTTTTGGGGGATCTTGGAAGGATTTTGGGGGACCCCAGGTGGGGTCCCAAATGAGCAGGGGACATCTAGAGGACATGGGACAGGGGGGTCTGGGTGGACACGGGGGCAAGGGGGGTCCCAGGTGAGGCTCCCAAGGGATTGGAGGAGCCCCAGGTGAGGTTTTGGGGGTCCCAGGTGAGGTTCCCCAGGGATCTGGGGCTTCCCAGTTGAGAATTCCCAAAGATTTGGGGTTTCTCAGCTGCACAGGTGAGGATTTGGGGGCTCCCAGCTGAGGATTCCCAAGGATTTGGGGTTTCCCAGGTGTCGCAGCTGAGGCTCCAGGGAGGTTTTGGGGTTCCCAGGTCCCAGGTGAGAATTTGGGGGGTTCCACCGGAATCCTCCCAGGAATTTGGAGGGTCCCACCCCCCCTTTTCCCCCTCCCCGGCCCCTCTGAACTCCCCAGACTCCGGAACTTTCCACTTCCCTTTTCCCTCCTGGCCGTACCCATGGCCCTGGGGATTCCCAAAGTTCAACAAAACGGCCCAAAACACCCCAAATCCCCCCCAATTTCCCCCAAATCCCCTCGGGTGCCCACTGGGGGTGACCCCGGGATTTTGGGGTTCCCACCTCGGGCTCCATCCCTGTCCCCATCCGGAGCCTGCGGCCGGAGCTCTGAGGGCTGAGGGTGTCGAGGCTTGGAGGAGGGAGGGCCCCACACCCTGATCCTCCCCCGAGGGGCAGAACTGGCCCTGCCAGGACCTCAGGGAAACTTCTGGGGCCAGGTTTAACCCCTTGGGGCCTGGATCCATCCCCCAGGGTTCCATTTCCCTGCCAGGACCCCATTGACCCCTCAGAGCCCTGATTTCCCCTGCCAGGACCCTGATTTACCCCCATTCATCCTTTCAGGACCCCACCTAACCCCTCAGGGCCCTCATTTATCCCTTCAGGACCTATTTTCCCCTCAGGGCCCCATTTCACCCCTTTCAGGGCTCTGATTTCCCCTTCCAGGACCCTGATTTGGAATTGGTTTTTGGGATTGTTTCTGGAGATCCAGCAGGATTTGGGGTCTGGGATTTGGGATTGGTTGGGGATCCAGGATTGGAGATCTTTTAGGATCAGATTTAGGGTATCAGCATTTGGCATCTGGGACTTTTTTGGGATGCAGAATTTGGGATTTGAGAGCATTTAGAAATGGTTTTGAGTGTCCAGTAGGATTTGAGATCTGGGATTTGGGATTGTTTGGGATCCGGGATTTGAGATCATTTGGGACTATTCCTTGGGGTCCAGCAGGATTTAGGATCTGGAATTTAACACTGCTTGGGATCCAGGATTTGGGGTAATCTTGGGATTGCTTGGGATCCAGGATTTGAGATCATTTGGGACTATTCCTTGGGATCCAGCAGGATTTGGGATCTGGGGTATGGGATTGCTTGTGATTGGTTTTGTGTATCCAGCAGCATTCGGGATCTGTGATTTTTTGGGATCCAGGATTTGGGATTTAAGATCATTTGGGTTTATTCCTTGGGATCCAGCAGGATTTAGGATCATTTGGGAACCCTGGAGCCCCCAAAAACCCCCGGGTCCCCAAAAGCCCCCAAGGGCTCCCTTTTTCTACCCTTCCCACGCTCCCAGTTATAGCCCCGCCCCTTTCCCATGCTCCCATTTCCTGCTTGCACAGGCCCCGCCCAGTTTCTTTTCCTACCATGCCCCGCCCCTCTCCACGCCCCATTCATTGCCCACCCCTTCCCACCCCAAGCCACGCCCCCTCCACTCCCCATTGGCTGTTGCTCCCGCCTCTTTTCCCACACTCCCATTCCTGATCTTCACAGTCCCCGCCTCTCCCTGCTCCGACGCTCTCCATTGGCCAAATCACGCGGCCCCGCCCACATATGTGCGTGGCTACAGGACCAATCCGCGTTTATTGAAAGACTCCTGGGGGTGGAGCCAGCCCGGCCCCACCGGGGGGGCTCGGAGGGGTCCGGAGGGGCCGGGGGGGCTCAGGGGGGCCCCGGGGGATGGAGCCAATCTGGCCCCAGCGTGGGCTGGGGACTCGGGGGGCGCCGAGGGGGAAGGGGCTGGGGGTGTTTGGGAGGGGGTTCAATCAATTGGGGGGCGCAGGGGGGTGCCGGGGGGGGGGCGTGGTGAGTGGGGTCGTCTGGTGAGCATGGGGGGGTCCTATGGCTGGGGTGGGGCGGTGAATGGGGGGTCCTGGCGCACTGGGGGGAGCTCATGGATCGGGGGGGTCCCAGTGCTCTGGGGGGATCGGTGAAGGGGGGAGGGGCAGTGAATGGGGGGGTCCTGGTGAGTGGGGGGGCCTGGTGATAACGGGCTGGGGGCACAGGCAGGACCGAGCCCCAAGGGACCCCTTAGGCTGCCATTAAATCGGCTGCACGGTGCACACATAAACGGATCGATTTTATTGTACCAGCGAGCAGCTACAAGGAATCATCAATAACCACTATCAATATCAAGTACCATAGCAAAGTCCTTGTGATCAATAACAACGTGCAGAGGCCAATGCAGAAATGCAGAAGCCAATTATTCTATTGTCATTCATAACCCGGCTCTGCTGCAGCCACAGCAGAAAGCTGCCTCTGCTGCAAGGCACCGAGGGGGTCACTCGCCCCCTGAGCCGCCCCCGCCTCCATGAGTGTCCCCAGAGCGTCCTCAGAGTGTCCCCAAGTGTCCCCAGTGACGTCACCCCAGGAATTCCCATCAGCATTTGGGACAATTTCAATGAAAATTCCCAGAAAATTCCCCAAATTTGTCTCAAATCTCGTGCGGGAGGGGAGAGGGGACAAGTGACATCAGTGATGTCCTCAATGATGTCACCGCCCCAATTACATCACAGTGGTGACATCACTGTTCCTGCAGCAACTTCGGGATATCCTTGATGGCTCTTTGGCAGTTCTTGGCCACTGCACAGCATCTGCGGCCATCAAGGTCCCTAATGGAAACTCAGTGTCCCCAGTGTCCCCCCAATGTCTCCAGTGGGACAGCGATGTCCCCTGAGTGTCCTCAACAGGCCTTGATGTTCTCCGATGGTCCCCACATGCCCCTGGTGTCCCCCATGTCCCCAAAAAGGCCCAGGTGTCCCCCCCTGATGTCCTGCTGGGGACACTGCAGGAACACTGGGGACATCGTGGTGACCCAAAACGGGACAGGGGATCTCAGGGTGGCCCTGGTGGCCCCAAGGGAAGGACACAGGGGTGTCCCCAAGGTCCCCAATGTCCCTCAGGATGTCCCCGTGCCCCGGCAGTGACAGTGCCACCCCAGTGTTTCCACCCTGTCCCTTACCCCTGCCCCGCCAGCATCCCCTGGGCCACCTCCAGCCTCTGTGTCACCTCCTCGTGACCCTCAATGTCCCCAAGCCCACTATGATGTCCCCAAGCGCCCGGGCAGCAGTGAGGAAGCCCTGTCCCTGTGTCCCTGTGTCCCCCATGGCATCACCTCCCTGTCCTGGGTGACAGCAGCCACCAACCTCCCCAGCGCCAGCGTCACCTCCTCCAGCTGCCCCAGCACATCTGCGGTGGCCTCGTTGGTGGCCGCGGTGGCCTCGGCGCTGGCTCTGGCGGCCGCCACCCGCCGGGCGCGGTCCCGCAGGCGCACGGCCATGTCCCGTTGGTGGCCCGCAGCGGTGGCCAGGTGACGCCGCGATGTCCCCAAGCCCCGCCAAGCCACCTCGCAGGACACGGCCACCACGGCCAGGGCCAGCAGCAGGTGATTGTCCTCAGCCATCCCCAGGGCGGCGCGGGCCGAGTCCAGGGACACTGTGGGGGCACCAGACAGGTGGCACCAGGGACACGGCAGTGCCACCAGCCTCATGGCATCGCAGTGGTGGCTGCAGGGTCAGAGCAGTGGCACCAGTTCCATCCCAGTGCCACCAAGCCAGTCCCATCCCAGTGCTCCCAGTGCCAGTCCAGTGCCACCACCCCATTGTCCCCATACCAACGTCACCATCCCAGTCTTCCCAGTCCCCTCTCACTGTCACCAGTTGCAACCCAGTGTCCTTGTCCTGATCTCCCCAGTGTCATCATACCAGTGCCACCAACCCCAGTGTCCCCAGTTCCAATCCCAGTGCCACCAGCCCAGTGTCACCAGGTCCAGCCCGGTGCCGCCAGTTCTGTCCCACTGTCACCACCCCAGTGCCACCAGCCCGGTGCCACCAACCCTGTTCCAGCCCAGTGTCTTCAGTCCTGTCCCAGTGCCACCGCCCCATTGTCCCCCTACTAATGACACCATCCCAGTACCACCAGTTTCACCCCAGTGTCCCCCCCAGTGTCCCCAGTCCTCTCCCACTATCCCTGTCCATTTCCCTGCCAGGACCCTGATTTGGAATTGCTTTTTTTTTTTGGATTGTTTTTGAGGTTCCAGCAGGATTTGGGGTCTGGGATTTGGGATTGGTTGGGATGCAGGCTCTGGGATGATTTGCAATAATTTATTGGGATCCAGAAGCATCTGGAATTTGGGAATATTTGGGATCCAGGATTTTGGATTTGAGATCATCTGGGATTGGTTTTCAGTGATCCAGCAAGATGTGTGGTCTGGGGTTTGGGATTGTTTGGGATCCAGGATTTGAGATCTTTTTGGATTGCATTTGGGGTATCCAGCAACATTTGGGATCTGGGAATTTTTGGGATCCAGGATTTGGGATTTGAGACTATTTGGGCTTATTCCTTGGGATCCAGCAGGCTTAGGGATTGTTTGGGACCCCCGGTGTCCCCAAACCCCCCACGATGTCCTCAAGGGGTCCCTTTTTCCCCCCTCCTCACGCTCCCTTTGATGGCCCCGCCCCTTTCCCACGCCCCATCCCGTGCTCGCCAGGCCCCGCCCCTTTCCCACACCCTCATTCCTCACCTGCCCCAATCCCCGCCCCCTCCCTGCTCCACCGCTCCCCATTGGCCGCCCGAGAGGCCCCGCCCATGTGGGCGTGGCTAGAAGACGATCCGCGTTTATTGAAAGGCTCCGAGCAGCGGCGGCCCCGGGGGTGCAGCCAGCCCGGCCCCACCGGGGGGGCTCGGGGGGGGCGTTTCGGGGGGGTTCAATCAATGGGGAGGGCCCGGGGGGTGCCGAGGGGGGTCCTGGTGAGTGTGGGGGGGTCCCATGGATTGGGGGGTCCTGGTGATTGTGGGGTGGGGGGGGCTACATGGATGGGGGAGGGGAGGTGAGTGGGGGGCATGGACTGGGGGTGTCCCAGCGCTTTGGGGGGCTCGGTGAAGGGGGGGATGAATGTGTGGGGCCTGGTGCATGGGGTGGGGGGGACCCTAGTGATAGCGGGGGGAGACAAGACTGAGCCCCATGGGACCCCCCCCCGGTGCTGGGGATCCCCCTGTGCCCCCCTGGCGCTAGGGGTCCCCCCAGTCCTGGTGCTGTTCCCAGTGGGTCCCGTGGCTCTGGGGGGGTCAAATGGGAGGGGGCAGAACCCCCAAGATGGGTGGGGGGCACAAAGGGAGTCTGGGCCCGGTGCTCGGGGAGGGGGTCAATGCATGGGGGGCGTCCCAGTGCCCAGTGGCACCTGAGTGCCCACAAGTCACCCCGGTGACGTCACTGCCCCGATGACATCCCAGCGGTGACATCACTGTCCCTGCAGCAGCCTCGGGATGTCCTCGATGGCTTTTTGGCACCGCTCGGCCACCGCGCGGCTACTGGGGCCACCAGGGCCACCACGGCCACCATAGGGACTCAAGAGGAGGTCGTGGATGTCCCCAAGTGTCCCCAGCAGGTGACGTGTGAACAGGCGGGCGCTAGCCTCCCACAGCTGTTCAAACTCGGCCACTTCGGCCACTAAGTCCTCAGCAACATCAGGGGATGCCTCCTTTGTCCCCTCCAGATCGGCTTCGATGTCCCTGAGCCGCCACTGCAGCTCCCAGGTGAACTCGGTGGCTTCGTCACACGCAGCCACCAAGCGCTTCAGCGGCCCCAGGGCCGCCTCTGCCCACTGTCCCCTCCTGGTGGCCACTCTTGCCCAGCTGGTAGCCATCATGGCCTCTCCCACGGCCTCCTTGGTGGCTGCCGCCACCCGGGCCTCGTGCGTGGCCCCTGCCAAGGCCACCTCCTCCCTGTCCAGGGCCACCTCCTCCCTGTCCAGGGCCACCGGCAGCTGCCGGGCTGTGGCCACCAGGTTGTCCCCAGCTGTCCCCCAGCAGGTGGCCTTATCCCACAGGTCCCTGGCCCGGGCACTGCCTGTGGCGATGGCCACGTCCTTACAGGTGTAGTGGAGCCCGGTGGCCTCCTTGGTCAGCTCGATCCAGCTGTGCTCGAGTGTGGCCACCGACTCCCGACAGGTGCTGGCAGCAGCTCTCACATCGGCCCAGGTGGCCCCTGGGGTGGCCCCAAGGGAGGCCAGGGCCTGGACCAGGGAGGGGACACAGCGGTGGCCCAGGGTGGCCCGGAGGTGCCAGGTGAAGTTCCTCAGGGCCGTGTGCAGGGACTTTGGGGACACGCCCCGCCGCAAGCCCCTGTGTGGCCCGGTCACGGTGGCCACCACCTCGCCCAAGGTGGCCACCACAGCCACCAGTGGCTCCAGCAGCTGGGAAGGGGACAGAGGAGGTGGCGGGGACCTCGTGGCACTTGTAGCCTGCTGGGGTGGCTCCTGTCCCCTCCCAGTGTCCCCTTCGTCCACTCCCTGGAGGGCTCTGCTGTCCCTTCTGTCCCTTTGTCACCCCCTCGCTCTCCCTGCCCCCCTCTCTGTCCCCCCCTGTCACGCTCGGTCCCCTCCATCCCTCTGTCGCATCCCCCCTTCCTGCCACGCCCTCCTGTCCCCTTTGCGACCCCGTGTCCCCTCTGTCACCCCCCCGTGTCCCCTCCGTCCTCCCTGTTCCCTCCCGCCCCCGCGCGTCGGGATTGTCGCACCTTGCGGGGCTCCATGGCCGCTGGGGACACGGCGGGGACACCTTGGGGACGCTCCGGGGACACTCCGGGTCCGAACACGCCCCGGTGACAGTTGGGGACACTCCGGAACGCGGCGCGGCCGGAGAGAGGAACCAGGAAGAGTCGATGTCACCGGCCCGGCCCCGCCCCCCCGCGCCAGGGCGGCGCGGGCCCAGCCCAGGACACTGCGGGGACACGGGGACACCGGACAGGTGGCACCGGGGATACAGCAGTGCCACCAGTTCCATCCCGGTGTCACCAACCCAGTGCCACCAGTTCCATCCCACTGTCACCACCCCAGTGCCACCAGCCCAATGTCACCAACCCAGTCCCAGCCCAGTGTCCTAAGTCCCGTCCCAGTGCCACCACCCCATTGTCCCCATACCTATGTCACCATGTCAGTGCCACCCATGGCACCAGCCCAATGTACCCAGTTTCACCCCAGTCTCACCCACCCTGTCCCAGTATTCCCCACAGTGTCCCCTGTCCCTTCCTGATGTCCCCATCCCCGTGTCTCCTCCCGGTGTCCCCAGTCCTGTCCCACTATCCCCATCCCAGTGTCACCAGTGCCCTCCCACTGTCCCCAATTCCAGCCCAGTGCCACCAGTTCTATCCTACTGTCACAACCCTAGTGTCCCCAGGGCTGCCCCAGTGCCACCAGCCCAATGTGACCAGTTCCATCCCAGTGTCACCAACCCAGTGCCATCAGTTCTGTCCCACTGTCACCACCTGAGTGCCACCACCCCATTTTCCCCATACCAGTGTCACTACCCCAGTGTCACCAGTTTCACTCCAGTGTCCCGACCCCATTGTCACCATGCCAGTGTCACCAGCCCATTGTCCCCAGTTCAATCCCAGTGTCACCAGTTTCACCCCAGTGTCCCCCACCCTGTCCCAGTGTCACCAGTTCCATCCCAGTGTCTCCATCCCAGGGCAGTGAAAGGTGGGGCTCCATACTGGTCTGAACTGGTCTGTACTGGTTCCCTGCATCCCCTGCTGCCCATGCTGCTCTACACTGGTCCATACTGGTCTATACTGGTCTGGACTGGTCTATACTGGTCAGGGCAGTGGAAAGTCTCTCCCATGCTCCCATTCCTAACCCTTTCCAATTCCCGCCCCCTCCCCTCTGTGCCATTGCCCATTGGCCGCCCCGCGGGGCACCGCCCCCTGTGGGCGTGGCTAAAGATTGATCGGAGTTTGTTGAAAGGCCCCGGGAGGGTTCCGGGGGGTGGAGCCAGCCCGCCCCGGGGGGTGGAGCCAGACCGCCCCGGGGGTGGAGCCAGCCCGCCCCGGGGGGTGGAGCCAGCCCGGTGGGTGGAGCCAATCCGGCCCCAACGCCGGCCACGGGCTCGGGGGGGGGCTGAGGGGGGAAGGGCTGGGGGCGTTTCGGGGGGTTTCAATCAATGGGGGGGGGCCGGGGGTGCCGAGGGGGGAGCGTGGTGAGTGGGGGGGGCCTGGTGAGTGTGGGGGGGTCTCATGGATTGGGGGGTCCTGGTGATTGGGGGGTGGTGAGTGGGGGGTCCTGGCGCACTGGGGGGGGGTCCTGACTGGGGCGGTCCCAGCGCTTTGGGGGGTTGGTGAAGCGGGGGGCGGGGGTGTCCCTGGTGACACTGGGGGGGGAACAGGACTGAGCCCAAAGGGTCCCCCCGGTGCTGGCGACCCCCTGTGCCCCCCCAGAGCTCGGGGCCCCCCCCAGTCCCGGCGCTGTTCCAGGGGTGTCCTGTGGCTCCGGGGGGGTCAAAGGGGAGGGGGCGGAACCCCCGTGATGGGTGGGGGGCACAAAGGGGGGTCTGGGCCCGGTGCTCGGGGGGGGTTGGTGCACAAGGGGGGGCCCGGTCCCTGTCCTGGTGCGTGGTGAGGGGGGTCAATGCAGGGGGGGTCCCGGTGCTCGGTGATTTCGGGGGGGGGGTCTGGTGGTGCTGGTGACCAAGGAGAGGGAAGAGGAAACTTGAGGGTCCTGATGCCTGAGGGGGGGTCCTGAAGGGGGTCTCCGTGCACAAGGACAGTGAAATTTGGGGGTCCCAGTGCCCGGGAGGGGTCCCGGTGCTCGAGGGCCCCGGTGGGTGCCCAAGGGCAGTGTGTGACACAGAGAAGACCCCGGTGACACCAGGGACCCGCACACAGGGGGCCAGTCCTGGTGACACTCGGGAGGCTCTTGGTGGCACAACGACCCCCCCAATTTCTCTTGTACGAGGCCCCGGTGACACGAGGAGCTGGTGGCACACAAGGGGTTCTTGGTGACATGAGGCACTGGTGACACTCAAGTGTCCACAAGTCTCCCCAGTGACGTCACTGCCCCTATGACATCCCAGCGGTGACATCACTGTCCCTGCAGCAGCCTTGGAATGTCCTCAATGGCTTTTTGGCACCGCTCGGCCACCATGCGGCTACTGAGGCCACCAGGGCCACCACGGCCACCATAGGGACTCAAGAGGAGGTTGTGGATGTCCCCAAGTATCCCCAGCAGATGACGTGTGAACAGGTGGGCGCTGGCCTCCCACAGCCACCCAAACTCGGCCACTTCGGCCACCAAGGCTTCGGGGACATGGGGGGACGCCTCCTCTGTCCCCTACAGGGTGGCCTCGATGGCCCTGAGCCGCCACTGCAGCTCCTGGGGGAACGTGGTGGCTTCGTCACACGCAGCCACCAAGTGCTTCAGCGGCCCCAGGGCCACCTCCGCTTGCTGTCCCCTCCTGGTGGCCACCCTCGCCTGGCTCTTGGCCACCATGGCCTCTCTCATGGCCTGGGCGGCCGCCCGCTCCTCATTGGTGGCCGCTGCCACCCGGGCCTTGTGTGTGGCCCCTGCCAAGGCCACCTCCTCCCTGTCCGGGGCCATCGGCGGCTGCTGGGCCGCGGCCACCTGGTTGTCCCCGGCTGTCCTCTGGTGGGTGGCCTTGTCCTGCAGGTACCAGGCACGGTGGGTGGCGATGGCTGCGTGGGCTTTTGCAGCACTGGCCTCGGTGGTGGCCGCGTCCCTGCAGGCGCCGCGGAGCTCGGTGGCCTCCCTGGCCAGCCGGCCCCATCTGTGCCTGAGCGCCTCTGCCGACACCCGCCAGGCGCTGCCCGCGGCTCTCACATCGGCCCAGGTGCTCCCAGGGGTGACCCCGAGGGTGGCCAGGACCCGGCCCAGCGAGGTGACAGTGTGGCGGTTCAGGGTCCTCCGGAGGTGCCAGGTGAAACTCCTCAGGTCTGAGTGCAGGGACTCTGGGGACACGCCCCGCCGCACGCCCCTGTATGGCCTGGTCATGGTGGCCGCCACCTCACCCAGGGTGGCCACCACGGCCACCAGGGCTTCCAGCTGCTGGGAAGGGGACAGGGGAGGTGTCAGGGACCTCGTGGCACTTGTGGCCTCCTGGGGTGGCCCCTGTAGCCTTCCGGGGTCCCCTCTGTCCCCTCCATAGAGGGCTCTGCTGTCCCCTCTGTCCCTTTGTCAGCCCCTGGTCTCCTCTGCCATTCCCTGCTGTCCCCGTCCCGCCACCCTCGGTCTCCTCCATCCCTCTGTCACTCCCCCCCTTCCTGCCACGCCCTCCTGTCCCCTTTGCGACCCCGTGTCCCCTCCGTCACCCCCCCGTGTCCCCTCCGTCCTCCCTGTCCCCTCCCGTCCCCCCGCACCGGGATTGTCGCACCTTGCGGGGCTCCGTGGCCGCTGGGGACACGGCGGGGACCCCTTGGGGACACTCCGGGGAGCGAACACGGCCGGGTGACAAGCCCCTGTGACAAGCCCCTGTGACAAGCCCCTGTCCCAGCCGGGGTCACCGCTCGAGTAACGGCGCGCGGAAGGGACAGAGCGAGGTGACGTCACCGCCCCGCCCCCTCCACTGCGGGGCCACCTCGCAGGACACGGCCACCGCGCCAGGGCCAGCAGCAGGTGATTGTCCTCGGCCACCCCCAGGGCGGCGCGGGCCGAGTCCAGGGACACTGCGGGGACACGGGGACACCGCACAGGTGGCACCAGGGACACGTCAGTGCCACCCGTACAGTGGCACCAGTTCAATCCCAGTGTCCCTGTGCCACTGCCACCAGTCCTGTCCTGATGTCCCCAGTTCCATCCCAGTGCCACCCGTTCTGTCCCACTGTCACTACCCCAGTGTCCCCAGGGCTGTCCCAGTGCCACCAGCCCAGTGTCATCATTTCAGTGTCACCAACCCACTGCCACCAGTCCTCTCCCTCTGTCACCACCCAAGTGCCACCAGCCCAACCCAGTTCCAGCCCAGTGTCCCCAGTGCCACCAGCCCAGTGCTCCCAGTTCTAGCCCTGTGCCACAGCCCCATTGTCCCCATACCAATGTCACCAGCCCACTGCCACCAGTTCCAGCCCAGTGTCCCCAGTCCTGTCCCACTGTCACCAGCTGTATCCCAGTGTTCCCAGTTCCATCCCAGTGTCCCCAGTCCCATCCCAATGCCACCATCTCAGTGTCCCCAGTTCCATCCCAGTGTCCCGATTCCAGTGTCACCAATTGTGTCCCAGTGTCACCATTTCCACCCCAGAGCCATCAGCCCAGTGTCCCAGCCCCTTCCTGATGTCCCCATCCCAGTGTCCCCTCCCAGTGTCCCCAGTCCTGTCCCACTATCCCTGTCCTTGTGCCACCAGTCCCCTCCCAGTGCCACCAGTTCCATCCCAGTTCCACCAGCCCTGTGCCACCAATCCCCTCCCAGTGCCACCAGTTCCATCCCAGTTCCACCAGCCCAGTGCCACCAGGGTTGCCGTGGTGTCACCACCCCAGTGTGCCATCAGTTCTATCCCATTGTCACCAGTTCTATCCCACTGTCTCCAACCCAGTGCCACCAGTTCTAGTTTGGGGGATGCTGGAAGGGTTTGGGGGGTCCCAGGTGAGGTTTGGAGGTCTCAGGTGAGATTTCAGGGGTCCCAGGTGAGGTTTTGGGGGGCCCTAGGTGAGGTTTTGGGGGTCTCAGGTGAGGTTTCCAGGGATTTGGGGCTCCCCAGATGAGAATTCCCAAAGATTTGGGGTTTCCCAGGTGAAAACATGGGGCAGGGGCTCGGGCTGGGGCAGAGGGGCTTGGGCCTGGGGGCATTTTGGGGGGGTTCAATCAATGGGGGGTGCCTAGGGGGTGCCGAGGGGGAGGTGTGGTGAGTGGGGGGAGTCTCATGGATTTGATGCCTCAGGTTTTGGCTTTTGTGAAAAACGCCAATCACTTGGGTTTTAAAATTTTTAAAGTTTAATAATAATAAAATGCTTATAAAAATAGTAATACAATTAGAGTAATAAAAAATTAGAGTTAGGACAATTACAAGACAATAAAAAGCAAAGAATTACGGATGTCCGGATGCTCTCGGGCACTTAAGCCACGACAAGCACGCCTTGTGAACAAAGGAATAACCTTAAAAGCGATAGCCTGTTGCATATACAAAACACTTCATGATTATGCATATATTTTATTTAAAACAAGAAATTCATATGGTACTTGTCAAAAAGTTTCTGTTAATTCCCAGGCGCCTTTGAGTCTAAGTCAGGCTTGAAGAAGTTCGTTTCTGTTGATAAGGAAAGCCATAAATTCCTCTCCTCTGGAAAATTTAGGGGTTCCTGTAATTGTTATCCTTGTGCGAAGAATTCCTTGATTATCTCATCTCTTTCTTGAGCTAGTTAAAAAGTATCTTACATAGTATAGTTTCTATTTTAACATTGTGTTATAACCTAAAAATACATTCAACACACTACTTGAGAGAAATAATACAGCATAACTTTCCAACATTACACATATAATATTCATTGTAACTATTGCGTAAAGCCAATCATAAAATATGCATTTTTCACAGCTTTTCTGTTTTTCAGATTCTGTGCTGCTTTTCTCTCTGGGTCTGGGCTTCATATTAGGGGATAGTGAGCTCTGTTCACAGAGCAGGTAGACAAAACAATTCCTGCTCTAGCTGGGGACCCAAGGACAGATGATCCAAATCTCAGGCCCAAGAGCATAAACAACGTGGACTGAAGAGAGAAAACAAGAAGGATGGGACTTCATCATCTAAAGCTATAATTGGACAATTAACCCCAATATGCAAATGGACCAGAACCTCTAAAAGTGAGAGACCCCGTGACCAGTCGTCCATTTTGTGACCATTTTGGCTGATCTTGGGCGTAGCCCTGCTGGGCTTTTGTGCTGCCCAAGGTGGATCCATGGAGGCCTTTTAACAAATCCCTCCTTTATTCTTGAACTCTGTCTGGCCTCTCTTCTAGGTGAGCCTTCGCAAGGCACCAGCTCCTGGCGAGCACGAAGGGAGCCAAGGCACCTGGGCGAGCCCTGGAGCAGAGGCAGAGGAAGGTCCAGCTGCTGCCCCCCAGCCCCGCTGCAGTGCAGAGGGTGCCGGAGGCCAAGAAGCTCGGGAGCTGCGAGAGAGGCGTGAGTGGCTAAGGGGTGTTGTGTGTAGCAGGGGAGCGGGGTGGGAAGGGGTGTTTTGTGCTCGGGAATGCAGGCGCGGTGCGGGGCTGCGTGTGCCCCGCTGGCAGGAAGGGCGGGCGCTGTTCACAGCGCGGCTGGATTGCAGTGGCGCTGGTGGCGCGGGGCCAGCGGTGGTGGCGCGGGGGAGCGTTCTCGTGTCGCGGCTCCGGGGGTTGGGGTTCGAATGTCGCTCTCCCTCTCTCGCTGGTTCTTTTAATTTTTACTCATCACTGTTAAAATTTGGTGTGTATATTCTGCTGCGAGTGTTGTACTACTACTATCCCGAGAGACAGTCCCCTGGGATTAGTACTGAGAAACTGGGGAGCCCTTACCGGGGGGAGCCTTGTTTTTCAAATCCAAATTTATTAGACTCTCAAAAAAAAAAAACCGGCCGCGGTATGAACTAGAAGACAATCACGCGAGGCCCGAGTTTGGTAGTTTGGATAAGAGATTAATATCGAGTTTGATTTCCCGTACACGCCAGGATAAATACTCAGGGTACTCAGGCGAGGGAGAGTATGCGAGGCTCCTTATGGTGTCAGCATGTCAGCGGAGCCCAGCAGCACAGCAAAAGGAAGAGCATGCCTTAGTCTTACAGGGGAAAGGGGAGAAAGAAAAACAGGAGGAAGAAGATTAGATCGAGTTGCTGCGGGCCTGAGGGTGGGGTCTGTCGTGCCCGCGGCGGGCGCGGGCCCGGGCCGGGGCGCAGTCCCTCCGCCGCCACCGCCGACACGATCGGGGGGGCGGGAGGAGGCGCAGCTCAGACGGGGTCCCAGAAAGTGAAGGAGGAGAAAGGCGAGCCCGGGCAGGCAGGGATGCCGCTGCCCCCGCCCTCACTGCCGCCACCGCCCCCGCCCCAGGAGGAGGAGCCGGGGCCAGAGCCTTCTGCCGGGAGGGGAGGGGATGGATGGAGGGTACAGCCCGCGGCACCGCCCCGAGAGAAGGGGGCAGAGCCTTCTGCCGGGAGGGGAGGGGATGGATGGAGGGTACAGCCCGCGGCACCGCCCCGAGAGAAGGGGGCAGAGCCTTCTAGCGGGAGAGGGGCGGAGAGGGAACCTCCCCCGGGGAGGGAGGGGTCTCTCCGCTCTCAGGCCCGTGAGTTTCCATAGCAACCCTGAACGCCGGGGAGCGGCTCCGGGATGACGTCACCGATGACGCAGACGCGCAGCCCGGGTTAAAAGATTCAGCAAATCCTGCGTGGTGCTATCTAGGATCGGGGGTAGGCAAAATAGATCATATGGTCCAACAGAGTCAGCTGAATCAGAGAGCTCCTGCTCAAGTAGCTCCGAGGACGATGAAATTAATGAACTCATTGCAGCCTCGAGCAAGCGAAGGAGGGGAAAGATCGTGAGAAAAGCCATCAAGGAGTGTAGCCCCATTGCGAAACGTACTGAAACGATACGCGGAATAAATAAATAGACTCCATAACCTGGGGTAGTTATGAAGTGGGTATGTATGTCAGCGCCCGGCACAAGTGAGATAGCTCTCCAAAACTTGTGCCCCGAGCCTCAGTCTGACCCACACTTTTATTCTTAAAGACGTTCCATATGCAATACATTGCACAACTTTTCTATGCATATTCAACCCCTGGCCCCGCCTGTCCTCGCCTCTCATGCTAAATAAGTCCACGCCCTTCTGGGCACGCGTGGTTTGCTGTGGTGGTCGTACGGGGGTCTCTTGGTGGTCCTGAGGCTGAAGATTGTGGTCTTCCTCATGATTGAACTTTTGAACTTTTCCTCTCTGCGCGTGCGCTTTTGGTCCTTTGGTGCTTCTCTGAGTACGTCTGTCAGTCTTGATAGGCTTGGAGACAGAGGAGCTTCTTTATCTGGGTTCTTTGCTTCTTCTGGTATTGTTCTTTTTGCAAGAAGCTTCAGAAATTTGCATTTTCCTATGCCGTTTGTACTAGGCAGAGGTTTCTTAAGTAAAAGGTTGAAAATTCAACACATAACTCTACAAGCTAAATTATAAATGCTTAATTAATTTTGTTAACCTAACTCTAAAAATCTCTGTTTCAGTACTAGGTCAAAAAAGAGAAAAGAACTGGTTTTACAAGCCCCTCTATGACAAGCAATTGGCAACCAGGCGCTGATACATGTAAAGGTTCCATATTCCCTTGTGAAAAACACGGTTCACTTTCCTGTTAAAATTTCAAAGTTTAATACAGGACAATAGGAGGCAGAGACAGTAAAGCAAAGATTACAGCCGGGTGCATCTTGGCACTCAGCCAAGAGCACCCCTGCTTGTTTGGGAAACACCCTTTTTGTACAATTTCTCTTACATCAGCCTGTTGCATATTCATAAACCCTTATGCAAATCCATAAACTAGTTCACATATTCCAGGAGCTGTTTAGCATGGTCCCTCCTCGGATCTGCCTTTTTAGAGCATGCGTGTTTCTTGGCTGTGGTTTTGGTTCCCTCTCTTGATCACTTCTACTCTGGCCCTTGGCCCATGCTTTCTTCAGACAGCAGATGCTGATAGTTGGCATATCAATAGCAGGGTCCTCATGACATGTTCACTGGATGTTATCCTGACCAAACAGACAGTTCACTCCTAACTATATCAGCTACCACTACTACTAGGTCTAGGTTTTTGTTATTAGCAGAAATAAAAGCAAAGTTATTTTAACATTGTACATACAACATTCATCTTAATATTTGCAAAAAGCCAACAATATGATATGCATTTATAACAATCCCACCTCTTCCCTTTTTACAAATCATTTGGCTTGAGCAATATTTCTTGTTTTCTATCCTCCATTATTTGCTTTTTTTTTTCCTCATAAATAATTTTTGCTTCTTCCAAGGTGTCTTTCTTAATTTTTTGTTTCTTTAATGCCATAATCTTTTGTGCAGTCCCAGATGTAGTAAATTTTGGGTCTATAGGCATTGTTACCACTTGCATGCCCTGGACTGGGCTGGTGATTAGCCGAGTAAAACAGGGGATCAAGCAAGGAAGAAATACCAAACCAGCACACAAAAGGAAGGATCCTAGCTTCTTCCACCATTCTATGCCCAATATGTTATCCCTCCCGCTCGTTTTTAGCATTGATTCCCACTTTTGGACTGGTACAGGATCTATTTTTCTGATATCCTTAACTATATCTAGGATGGCATCTCCATTGTTTGGGATTGTTGCCTTGATATTAATTCCATTGCCCAACCAGTTCTGTTTATTATTATCTCTACAACTGCTTGGAGTATTTTAATACGATTCAGCATATAAATTAGGGTCCGATATCCCCAACTCCCATCTTGTGCCCAGGTGGCTGGCCCATACATTTCCAGGATGAGTTCAGGGGGCCATTCTTCATCTCCCCATTTTTGGAATCCTCAGTCAAATCCCTTGTATTTCTTTTTAGGTCCCCATAAACTGGTACTCTTAATTGATCTCCATTTGGTCCTGGTAGAAGAAAAAATCCTGGCTGTATAATTCCCGCAGTGCAACTCCTTTTCCAACTAGAAGGGAGTTTTGGGTATCTCTCTTTCCACATATCCAAAATAAGCCATCTGGTGCTTTCCAATAATATTTTTTCTGATTTATATTCTCCCAAAATTTGGATATTTCTGGGATCCCATAATAAGGATTTTTCCCTGTATCATTGCATTGAAAAAGTCCAATTTCATTATTGTATTGCAATTTCTCTCTTTCATTTCTCTTCGAGTCCAATACTGAGTTGGTTCTTCTGGGATCCACCATGTAAAAGTTCCATTGCTCACTTTATATCTCTCACAGGGAGTATTTCCTACTTCATTAAGAAAATTTTCCCCCGTACGCCAGAGGCATTCATCCCCTATCACTGTTGAACTTAAAATCCATCCTTCTGGTCAGTTTCCCCCTCTTATATTTGTCTGGTTCCACTTAAGGACTTCAACCGGGCCTAAGCTACTGCCTTTCCATGGCCATTCCTCTGACATCAAAGCTCCTCCACAGACCCAACAGTTGGTCATGTTAAGTTCCTTACTTATTCTTTCCCCCAATTCCACAACCAGATTTTTCCCCAGTCTAGAGATATCTATTTCCCTTTCTAATTGCTGCTCAAGTTTTGTATATAAATCTTGAAATGAAATTGGCACAGAGTTTGATTGCTGTACTGACTTTGCCTTTTTGCTTACCAGTTGCTCTTTAACCAAATCCTGGACTTTACTCCCAGTGGCAGAAGTGAAACAAAACCATTTCTCTCCTTTCAGACATTTACTTCCCAACCTGTTACCACTTGTTCCCAAATTCTCTGCAATCCAGTATTTTTTCCATTTTGTATACAATTACTTAATTTGGATGTGTAATAGCAGTGACTGTTGATATGGGCGTGTGTAATAAAAAAGGAACCCTGGTGTCTTTCCATGTACAGCTTCTGGTAACCTCTGTGACATGACTTTGCCGGTATCCCAAAAGGGAAAAGACAAAAGATGAGTGACAGAAAAAGGAAGAACAGAGGTCTGGTATGGCTTATACCCCCACCTCCCATGCCTATGGGGTTGCTGCCCACAGCAGGTGTATATGATCTTCTCGGTGGCAAGTACAGTGGCCAATCCAGTCTTGCCCTCTTTTTCCTTGTCACTTCCTTTTTGCTAATTTGCAAATCATTTTTGACACTTCTTAACTGTAGTTTCCCAGCATTCCTCAGGGATCTCCCATTCAACAGGCATTAGGAATTCCCATCCACAAAACAAAGTTCTTATTTCAGTTGTTCTGTGTTCTGCCTGAATACGGGATAGTTTTGGTACTTGACACTTTCTGCAACAAGAGCATCAATTTTGTAAACTACAATACCATTTTTTTTTTCACAGTTTGAACATTTACATTTAACCCAGCTAGCATGTCCAGTATTAGGATGAATCAAACAGGGTATATGATATGGCACTGATGGAAATTGTAATTCCTCCTCTTTGTATAAGTCACAGGCTATGGCCAGAACATGATAATTCGCTGACCGAAACAGTCCTGATCTTCCTGTTTGAAGTGGAAGTATTCCTCCCCAAGGGGGGTATTGAAGACGTCTCAGAACTTGTCCAGGCAGTACTTGAAACCACTGATATAAGCTCGGCCTTATTTCCCAGTTAGGTGTAATTCTTTGTACATTCCTTGGATCATTTGGGACCTCCCACTTCGTTACCACCCCATCCTCATTTGAGAGTCAATTTGGTATCATCTGATTTAGATGTTATAGTCCATTCCTTAGGTTCTTCCACAGGTCCTTTGATTCTGCTGGTGTGGATCCACCCTCATTGCCTGGTCCAGATCGCTGCCAAGACCCAGTAACTTCTCCAAGTTTGTCTATACCTTCTTGCAATTGCTTTATGTTTTAATGAATCAATTTTGAATGATCTGACAAGTTCATGCAGCACATCCCCTCAAATTCTTCACACCTGTGCCCATGTGTCAGCAATAAATAATCAATTGCTGCTCTGCTTTGAAGAGTCGCTCGTCTTACGCAGTTGATGTCTGTTAACATATCACTCAGCGCAAGAGAGACGGCATGAGCATGTTTGCTCAGCCAACAACCCATTCGATCCAATTGAGTAAAAGCTTCCCCTGATGCTGTTTGTGGCGAGAATATTGCAGCCACAATTCTTTGAGCCTTGTTCCATGTATAAACACTATCATCACAATTTGGATCATATTTTCTAATATTTCTTTTCCCCCTACGTTTTTTCTCTCTCAAGATTGTCAAGTCAGGTGTTAGCAATGAAAGTTTTCCAATGCTGCATGGACTGCTGCGGTGTTGCTTTGTTTTCCCCGGCCACACGCAGCTCTTGGGAGCCCGGCTGTGGCGTAGCTTCCACGTGCTGCCGAGGTTTCTGCCGTGGGTTCCCGGACACGGCTTCCATGTCCCAGGCATGTGGGCTGGCCAGCCGCTGTAACCGTGCGCTAGGGATCCGGCAAAGAAGTAAGGAATTGTCCATTTACTCCATGCTTGGCAGGAACGGTTTATTGGTCACGCGGTGCAGTTCGGTGGAAAGACGCAACCGCTCCCGGCACTCACATGGGAGAAAATGGCACCGGGGTTCGGGTGGTGTAGGATTTTATGGGGGGCAGGACGAGAGGACCCACAGCCTCCCGTCCAATAGAGCTGGCTGCCGTGGTGGTGACGTCGACCACAGCGACCAACTGAGACGGGGCTGGGGCGTTTCCCGGGTCCCTGGGCTAATGGGGTTGCGGGATCGGGGTGACTGGCAGGGAACTCTCTGGACAGGATGGGGAGTGTCTGCAGGAGTGACTGGGGTAAGCTCCAATAGCACGCAGCGAGGGACGAACCACTGCGGGGAGGGGAAAACATGGGGGGTGCGCAGGATTACAGAACTTGGCCGTCGAACATAAATTAAAAGCCCCTAATCTAAACCCGAACGCCAGGATGCAACAGACCGCCTGTGACATTCGCAGGGATAGCAGGCCAAATCCTGTCTCCACAAATGAAAAAGATTCCTTGTGGCAATTGTGCTGGAACTTGGTGGGATGATCTGTTTGACATCTTGGTGTAATGACACCAAGAAGAAGCATTTCTATAAATGAAATTGTTTGGGGTGACATCTATCATTTTGTTCTTTGTTTGTGTCACTCCTGAAATGCCAAATTCTATACAAAAATTCATTTCCACCATACCAAGAATTTCCAGTTCCTGAAGCTCAAAAGGAGCCACTGGGAGAAATTGTGTCCAAACCTCCCATCCGTCCACAGGATTCGAAATGACCTGCAAAACCTTTGGAGGGATGTGCTTTAGAATTGGCCATTTGTTCACTGGCAAGCCCACCAAACATGCTGAAAATTATTTTTTCGGTCTTGAATGTATCAAGCAGATGGTGTCCAAACCTGCTGCATTGGCTAAAGTTTCCCAAACATTTTCTTTTGGTTAGATCATGGGCAAATCTGCCAAATTACCCAAGGCAATGGAATTGCCTAAGGCAATTGACAATAGAATGAAACACAAAAACAACATTTTGACTTTGCAATGCAATGACACCCAACTCCTGAAATTCTTGATTGAAGGGATGTTTGTGGACGTCTGCTCACATCTGCATGCTTGCCTCTTTGCTTTCAGATTCAGTGTCTGCTTGCCTCTGAGTCCGATAGGGTTTCACGTAACTCGCCGAAACCCGCTTCGGTCCTCGTCCTGTGGAGACACAAGCGAAACCCTTGCCCCAAGTTATTAATTTGAGAGGCCCTTCAATTTGCCCCGATTCTGGATTTTTGATCAAAACTAAATGATTCTCCCTTAGTTTTGCCTGTGTACTGTTTGAAAAATGCCTGAGAATTGGTGGAGTGGGCTATGAAAAAGAGCCATTTAGAAAATTCAGCACATACAAAGCCTTGTTCAACTGCATGTGAGGCGTTGCCTCTGCCTTCCCACTTTTCTGTTTCTCCAAAAGGGATTTCAGGATGTGGTGTGTTCTTTCAATGATTGCTTGACCTGTGGGGGAGTGGGGAATACTAAAATGTGTCTGACTCCCCATTTTTTCAAAAACTTGTCAAGCACCTTCCCTGTATAAGTTGGACCATTGTCTGGTTCTATTTCCTGAGGCACCCCCAATGACGCAAATGCTTGTAAAAAATGTTGACAGGCATGTTGTGCAGTTTCTCCTGGGTGCAACGATGCAAAAATTACTCCCAAAAAAGTATCAACTGAGATATGAACATTTTTGAGCTTTCCAAAAGATGGGTATTTTGTGATGTCAGTTTGCCACAACTGGAGGCTTTGCAATCCTCTTGGATTGACAGCTCTTGTAGATGAAAGTGGTTGCACAAACTGACAGTCTGGACAAGCAGTAATGATTTCCATTGCTTGGCTTTTGCAAACATGAAAGGATTCCATCAGCGCTCGTGCATTCTGATGAAAAAATGTGTGGCTCAATTTTGCTTGCTCAACAATGTCTGGCAAGGTCTGTGAAATGGGCATGGTTAATTTGTCTGCATGAGCATTTCCTTCTGCCAAGAACCCTGGAAGAGAGGAATGTGCTCTGATGTGGGCCACAGAACACATTCCTATGTTTTCTGTTCTCTAGTAATGTTTTCATGCATAGTAAATATGAATATAAAATTTCGTTTGTCTCTCTCAAAAGTGAACCTTCCAGTCTTTTGACCACATTCGCAATATATGCTGAATCTGTGATCAAATTGAAGGGTTGCTGAAATATTTCAAAAGCTCTGGTCACTGCTGCCAATTCTACAATTTGTAGTGAACCCTGCACAATTTTTATGTTTGATTCCCATTCCCCTGTATCTGAGTTTTGCCATGTGATGACTGACTTGTGAGTTTTTCCTGAGCCATCGGTAAGCACAGTTATCACGTCCAATGGTTCCTCACTTATTTTTGGCTTTTCTCTAAAACTTATTTTTGCATTCAGTAATTTATATTTTGGAAGGTGAATTGAACAAACACCTGGATATTCTAACAATGCGATTTGTAAATCTTTTGATTTCTATGATGCCCAATCAAAATACTGTTTTTTCAAGGGTAGATAAATTGTTGAGAAGTCTTTGCCTGCCATTGTCAGCTACCATGTCCTTGCTCTTATGATAATTTGAGCAGTAATTTCCAGGTCTGTGAGAATTGTCTTTGGTGATCTGTAAGATAAAAAAATCCACTCTATGATCAAGAGAGGATCTCTTTTAGATGAGTCCCACTGAAAAATCAAGCCATACAACTGTATTTTTCCCCCAACACTGCTAGATAAAAAGGTAGCAAAGTCACAAAACGATGTGCTTGTTTTTGTTGAATGATGTCTGCAATTTTTTCAAGGGTTTTTTGTGCTTCTGGTCTGAGAGTTCTGGGAGATTTAATGTTGTTGTCTCCTCTCAAAAGTTTGAACAGTGATTCAAGATCGTCATTTGTGATTCCCAAAATTGGCCTCATCCAGTTGATCTCTCCTAGAAGTTGTTGTAAATCCTGGAGGTTTTTGATCTCTGAATCGATTTCTATTTTTTGAGGTCTGATGGTCTGCTCTGTGATCTTCCATCCCAAGTATTTCCATGGTGCAATTTCCTGAATTTTCAAAGTGCTAATTTCCAGTCCTGCTTTTTGCACTTCTGCAACCATACAGTCACAAACCTTTTGCATTTCTTGTTGTGTTGGCGCTGCAATGAGCAAATCATCCATATAATGAATGATTTTTGTTCCCGGATATTTTTCTCATGCTGGAGACAAAGCTCGAGCCATGTGCCATTGGCCGATGCCTGGCGAGTTCTTGAGACCTTGTGGAAGAACGGTCCAATGGTATCTTTGCAGAGGCTCTTGTCTGTTGATGCTTGGGACGGAGAATGCAAGTCGAGGAGCATCATCTGGATGAAGTGGAATGCTGAAAAAAGAATCCTTGAGATCAATGACCACAAGCGGACAATCTCTCGGAATCATTGAGAGAGAAGGAAGTCCCAGCTGAAGTGGTCCCATGTCCTCAAGGACTTAGTTGTTTTTCCTGAGGTCATGAAGCAATCTCCATGAGCCTGAAGCCTTTTTGCTTCAGGAGAAGTGGAGAGTTCCAGGGGCTGTTTGTTGATGTGTCCCTTTTCAAGTTGTTCTTTGACCAAGCTTTTCAGAGCATTCAATTTCTTTCGCTTGAGGGACCACTGATCCACCCAGACAGGATTGTCTGTCTTCCAGGTCAGTTTCAGAGTTGTGAGTGCTGCAGTGGCCCCCACTAAAAATCCACTTCCAATTTCACGCCCCATTGTGTCAAGAGGTCTCTTCCCCAAACTGTGATGGGCTTTTCCACAACAAAAGGACAAATGATTGCTGTTTTCCCTCCTGCATCTGCACTCTGCAGACATACAGAGCTTCCTCCTATGCCTGAGAGAGAACCCAAGGGTGCAATTAACTTCCATTCCTGGAGCCAAGAAATATATGATATCATTGTAACATTGGCCCCTGTGTCAAGCATCCTTTGGATGATGATTGATTTTTTGCCACAGGTCAATTGACAGGCAACGATGGGTCGATCTCAACCTGTGTGCTTCACCCAGGAAGCATGAACTTCCACTTGGTCACCAGAAGGAAAGTCCCAATAATCAAACACTGGCATGACTTGTTCCGCTGCATGAGGTGGCAAAACAATAGCTTTAGCTATTGGGGTGTTTTCTGGAACAATCAATGGTGGTCGAAAAGGCTTAGCTAAAACTGTCAACTCTTTGTTGTGGTTTGCCAAGATTATTGAAGGGTAAATGAGTCCAAGAATGCTGCTTCTATCTTTGCCTATTATTAAAAAATCTTGTCTCTTTGATGCTGTTCCAGTGACACCTGTGTGTATCACAGCATGATTTTCATCCATGAAGCATGTCATTTTGGAAGCTGCCAGGACGCATTGTGCTCCTGGTTGCAATAATTCTGGATCACTGGGGATCCTGCAGATTGTCTTGCTGAGGGAGTCTGCTTGACGCTCTCTGATAGTTGTCCTGTTTGTGGAATCTGAGTTTGAGCCATCGCCATAATTTGCGTCATCGCTGGCGATTCACGCTTCTTTGAGTTTCCCGGATGAGGTAGAAGTCTTCTGTCCACATCTGTTTGGGAATAGCATTCACTCACAAGATGTTTTCCTCTTCTGCATCTTTGACAAACGTCTGCTGACTGCCCAGTCTTTGCAAGTTTTGGACATTTTCTCTTGATATGTCCATGGGCCCCACACTTGTAGCACTGTCCTTCTTATTTTTTCTTTTGAAGTGTTGAGAGAACCTCTTTGAAGCTTTCATTTTGTGCTCTGAAGTTCTCATTTTGTGCCTGGATGAGTTTCTCCATCTGTTCTCCAACGATGGATGCTACATGTTGAGGTGTTCCCACCTTGCTGCACGCTTCCACCATCTCCGCCAGAGAGGCTTGGCCTGGCATTGCGTTGAGGACTCGCCTGCATTCTGGGTTGGCATTTGCAAGTGCAAGGCTTTGGAGCAAGTGTGGTTTCAGTGCCTCCTCAGTCACTTGTCTGTCCACTTGTCTGTCTCACGCTGCTTGTGTGAGACAGTCTGTGAATGAAGTAAAGGTTCAGAAGGATCGTGCTTAATGTCTGTATAAATGGTATCATGAGCTCCTGCTGGTGCAATCTGCATGATTGCTCTTCTGGCAGCCTCTTTTGATGTCATTCAACATCTCTTGTGGAAGTCATGCTGCTTGTTGAGCTGGATTATCATCTGGAGGATCACCTGCCATTTGTGCCACGGTGATAGCTGCGTTTGGTCCGCCTTGGTATCTGGCTCTCAGCTCACCAAGAGCTCTTCTCTATCTTGTGTCCCACACGAGAGTTTGTGTGTCAGTGAGAATCATTGGAACGAGGAATCTGATATCATATGGTGTCATATCATATATATTAAAAGTACTTTTTAGAAGTTGCTTGAAATATGAAGATCCAAGACCATTATCTCTTATTGCTTTGATCAGGTCTTTGACAACCTCATGTTCCAGTCGTTCCCATCTTGGATTTTGTCCCTGTGCATCATAATTCATGGGCATAGCAATATCCCTTACACAAGTCATGTGGAAATCCTTTTCTCTCAAGGCCTTTTTCCTGATTTCCGCCCAATCTGTCATCGCAAGTGGTCTAGGTATTTGCAATTCCTTGAATATCTGGCTGAAAAATGAAGTTAACTGTTGCTCTTGCTGTGGTACAGCAACCTGTCCCATCCTGGGATCTGTTGGCATCAGTGGCATTCCCATACTTTGTTGCATTGCAGCTGCTGCATCTCCAAAAAATGTTGACAGTCCTGATGTTTTCCCTGATCCCAGACGAGGAGCAGGAGGAACATCTGCAGCTGGAGGTAAAGCATTGCTGCTTTGCATTGGATGAAAAGCCTGCGAAAGTTGAGTCACCAAATCCAGACGAGACTTCAGGGCTGAATCAATATAATGTAAGAGAAGCTGTCTCATGACATCCCCCGATATCAGAGTTGACAAATCTGGACAAGATTTCAAAGCTGTATCAATATGTTGCAAAAGAAACTGTCTCACAGCATCCCCTGATATCAGGGTTGATTGTCTCTGGTGATATGAGCCAGCCGTTCCTGACACTGAAACCATCCAAGCTGGGACACCCTCTGAAGCAGTTATACTTATCATGTCATCCTGTTGCTGTGCTTCAGTAGGACTGTCCTGAGCCTCATCACTTTCAGGAGCTAATGATTGTTCCGTTTGCTGCAGAGGACACGCTTTTTCTGAAGTAGTTTTTTTGTAAGAAATCGGGAAATACTGTTGTAATGTTTGTTGCGATGTTGCAATCCCACCACTGGGCGGCGCTGTTGGCCGCTCAGCTGGATCTGGCTATTGTGATATTGCAGTGCCGCCACCAGGTGGCGCTGTTGTATGCGGCCTTGCTGCCTCCCATGGCAACCAGGACTGGGTGGTGCCTTGAGACACGTTTCTGCCCACACCACGCCTGACTTTGCCCGCGACATCACTGGGGTGTGGAAAGGAATGCCCCCATCGTGGCCACGCCCCACCTCTGCTTGATCCAGCGTAACTGCGCCCTCGGGAACGCCTTCCTCCCCCCCCCGGCTGGCACCCATGTCGCCCTCCTCAAGGCTGACCCACCCTGGGTCCCGTGGCCATGTCTCACCCCACCAGGGCTCCCAATGCATCCATGAGACAAGACAGTATTTTCCCCTCATCTTTTTCCTGGTCTGATGTCACCAACGTGCACCCGCGATCCGCTGGTGGTGCAGGTGCCACCGCACATGTTCCGGCTGTGTCCGTGCGTCCCACGCCGTGCAGCTTGGCTCACCTTGGCTCTCCAGCTGCCTTTGGCCCAGTGTCACACGGTTCGTTGCTTGCTGCCACCCTGGGTGGCTGTCCAGGGCCTGCCGCCGCAGTCCGCTCTGCCATGCGTGCCTCTGCTGCCGCCGCTCCCACCGCTGCCCCGCGCAGCTGGCCAGCGTCCACTGCACGAGTATCCCCTGCGTGCCCCCCCGCACCCGTCATTACGGGCGCTGGTCCGCGTGCACTTCTGCTGCGATTCCACCAACCCCCATGGTCTCCCTGGCCGGCCCCATGCTATTCCTGGGTTGTCGCAGCTCCCTGAAAGGCTGTTCTCGCCCTTCCCCCACAACCCCCGCTGACGCGGAGCTTGGTTTTGAAATGAACAGGGCTAATCCTTTATTAATGTTCCGCTCTTTATTGAAAAGATCAGCTGGGCAGGGGGCCCGACATGGAGCTCACCCCTGCTGTTGTAGCTTTCCCAGCTGGCCGAAAGGAAGGAGGTGTGCAGAGTCTGTTGCTGAAGTCCAGAGCAGCAGCTGTCCCTTCTTCTTTCCTTGTGGCACACTGGTGGCCAAAGGGTGAGGAGGCGTGGCGTGCAGAGCCTGTTGCTGAAGTCCAGAACGACAGCTGTCCCCACTCTTTCCCTTGTGGCAGCACCAGGAGCTCTCTCTCTTTCTGTCTCCTCTTCCCACAGCCTGATCTAGTCCAGTCTTTTTAGGTGATGGCAACGGGTAAAAGTCAATCAGGGGATGTGTTTCCCTCTTCCTCAGCTAGGGCATTTGTCTAGACCCCTCTACTGTGTTTAGTTCTTTTTTTAGGGGTGTCTTTATCCCCTAAAAATACTGCCATGATCCCAAGGGTTTTTTAATTTGCATTTTAGTCCCCGAATGGCAGTGTGGGGGGTGGGAGGACAGTTATCTCCAGGTAGTTTAGAGAAAACAAACAGAGCAATTAGCTAATTAACGTTTCAATATCGGTACTCAGTTAGAGTTAGTAGTTGTTTCAGTGTTGCCATGGGAACTAGGAGGACCCTGCCTGGGAGCATCTCTGGGAAACACCTGGAAACTTTGTTCATTACAAATCCCTCCTCTATTTCTATGATTGCGCTTAAGCCCGCATCATCTTACAGTCTTTGGCTTTTGAGGGCTAACTTCTTTTGGCATTTGTATGCTTTTACTTATGTCTGATGGTAATTCTCCTACTCTTTAGAAACTAAGTAAGACTTAATAATATTCTAATAAGATTTTTTTCAGTTAACTATGGCACTTTAACTTAGAAACAGTTATTAACACCTTACTGTATATCAGTCTCTAGCAAGTCTTCTTTAATTTTAAGTTCTCTGGTCTCTTAATTACTGTCCATGCACAAGAGGAGGCGGGTGACACTGTTGGGTCTGGTCTGGTGTCCGGGGGTGGCACTGGTCCTTTGACTCTGGTGACCTCGGTCCAGCCTTTTTCTTGGGTCCGTACCGCAGTGTGTGTGGTGAGTAGTACCTGGAAAGGTCCTTCGAATTTGGGGGTTAATGGAGTGGTAATGTTCCAGGACTTTTTCAACACCCAATCCCTGGGACTGATGTTGTGGGCATTGGCGTCAAGAGGGGAAGTTTGGGGGAGATACTCCTTCTTTCTGAGGCCTTCTAGGGATTTTCCTATGACCTCTAAATATTTCTGAGTTGCTGCCTCCCTTTCCAGATAATCTGCTGTACTTGATTAAAAAAAAGGGAGTCCAAACATAATTTCATAGGGAGAGACCCCTATATTGGACCGAGGTCTGGTTCTGATGCACAAGAGAGCGAGAGGTAAACACCTGAACCAATTCATCTTTGTCGTTTCAATTAATTTAGTTAACACATTTTTAAGAGTTCTATTCATCCTTTCCACTCTTCCAGAGCTTTGAGGATGCCATGGGGTGTGCAATCTCCATCTTATCCCCAGGGCTTTTGTTACTTGATGTAAAGTTTGAGCGACAAAACCTTGGTCAATGTTACTGACTAGCCCGTATTGAGGTATGATGTTTTCCTAGAATATTCTTGCAAGTTCCTGCACAGTTTCCTTTTTGGTTGGGAAAGCCTCCACCCAGTGAATGAGGTGATCTACGATCACTAGTAAATGTTTGTACTTTAATTTTCCCTTGCAGGGTCAACTTAGCTGCTGCTGCGATTACTTGCAGGCAAGTTGGCCATCCTCTGGCTACTGGCTCTAGTAGTTTTGAGAGGTAGGCTATTGGCTTTTTTGTCTTCCCCACTTAAATACACTCTTAGGGCTTCTTTGAGCAACTCATTCATGTTCTTTTCTTGCCAGTCCTCCATCTTTTCTAGTTTCTGTCTAATATTGGGCCAGGATTTGGTGACAAACTGGACCTTCAAGAGGACTTGACCCTCTGGGCTATCTGGGTCTATATTTGAATATAACTGGAAATTTTGTTTTAGTCAGTTAAGCCAAATTGCCGGGGTCTCATCTTCTTCTGAGTACCATCAAAGGCCAATTTGGTGTTGCTTCCCCTAGGGATACTCTTTGATCCCTCTTATCATGAGGGACCTATAGTCTCTCATGTTTTGCCTTCCTTCTTTCTGTCTGGGACTCCAGTTGGGGTTCACCAAGGGCATCCCCTGGTTCCCTGGGGGCCCCAATCTACCGTCTCTTTCCCATATCTTCACCCCTGCCGCTCAGATCATCTGGACCTCTCCCGGAGAGAACAGAATGCTTAGAATAGCTCAGCTCTCCCCAGGTACAAATACTCAGCCCTAGAAATTGGTCCAACTGGCTAGATATTCCAGCGGGGTCTTCCACTAAATTTCTTAGCTCTTTCCCAAATCCCCGGACTTCGGAAGCTGCCAAAGGTGCATCCACAAACCTAATTCCCCCAGCTGCTCTACCCATAGGAACCCCTCTAAGGGGAAAGAGCCCCTCCACCCTTGGTGCTTTGGATTGGGTGCCACAATATGGACCTTTTCTAAGACACCAGGCAGGGAAATAATAGTGGAAACAGACACTGGAGGCCAGGGGGCATGCCAGGTGGTGAACCAACACTGGGCAAGGGTGGCCTCGGCTCCCAAGTGGGAGGAGGCAAGGAAGCTCCCATTGGAGAAGGGGAAGAGGGAGTTGGGGAGATGGTTGAGGAAACTGGGGGAAGGGACGATGGAACCAAGGTGGGAAAACAGGGGAAAGGAATCAGGGACTCAATAGGAGGGGCTGAAGGACCAACTGGGGAAACTGTTGGAGAGGTAACAGGAGCAGAAGGGGGTAGGTAATTGAGCCGGTCCCATTTTTTTCTTTTTCTAGTCTCTTCTTCTCCATTCTCTTTGTCTTCCTCTCTATTTCTTTGTAACTTGCATATTCTCACAGCCTCATTATTTATAGAATTCTCCAGCCAGCAAGCTGCATAAGATAGTTGTTCTATATCAAGGTCCTCTCAGGTTTTTAGGTGTTAGTTTAACTGATTACACATCCACTGATCTCGGGTTCCATACCATGGCCACTCTGCCTATAATCCTGACTTTGGCCATACTTCTATACTGTAATGTATCATCTTACTCTTGTCTAGACCCTTTGTGGTCTCCTGAGAATCCCATTGGTCTAACAGTTGCCCCAAGGGGCTGTTAGGGGGAATCCTCTTTGGAAGGATTTGCTCCTTTACTATAACCTCTTCCCATTTTCAGGCCTCAAAAAGAAAAGAAAAAAAATATACCTTAAATGCTGCTTCTATCTAAAATGGAAAATACTGACAGGCAGCTAAAGCTCATTTGGCCCCTTCCCACAACTTAGTATTTTGAATCTCTTGACTGAACTTAGTCTCTTTTAACTAAACTCCCACTCTTGGTACTACCTTCTTGACACTTTACATTGTTTCTTGGCTAGGACAATCACTAGTCACATTCACATCTATTGTCTTCTATTCTCTTGCTCTTCGGCCTAAGTTTTGGACTTCTTGATGGACTTTCTAGGCTTGAACCCCTGCTAAGTCTTGCCCAAACTCTTACTTGGCCTTTTCCCCAACCTTCTTACTAGGCTTAGGAAGCTTGGTCTCCCTGCCAAGGTAAGGTTGAACGTCCTGCTGAGCCTTACACTCGAACTCCGGCCAAGCCCCCCTTGCCTGACCCTACTAGGCTTGGGAAGCTTGGTCTCCCTGCCAGGGTAAGGTCAAACGTCCTGCTGAGCCTTACACTCAAACTCCAGCCAAGCCCCCTTGCCTGACTCTCCCAGTAGGCTTAGCTTGCTTGCCTTCCTGCCTTTCTGCTTACTCAGGTTCATGCCTGCTCTGCCGGGTGCGGCGTGGGTTTTCTCTCTCCCCGGCTGCACGTGGCTCTTGGGAGCCTGGCTGTGGCGTAGCTTCCACGTGCTGCCAGGGTTTGCTGCCGCGGGTTCCCGGACACGGCTCCGTGTCTTGGGCACGTGGGCTGGCCGGCCTCTGTTACCGTGCGCTAGGGACCCGGTAAAGAGGTAAGGAATTTGTCCATTTATTCCGTGCTCAGCAGGAACAGTTTATTGGTCACGTGGCGCGGTTCGTTGGGAAGATGCAACTGCTCCCGGCACTCGCATGGGAGAAAATGGCGCCTGGGTGCCGGTGGGGTAGGATTTTATGGAGGGGCGGGGCGAGAGGATCCACGGCCTGCTGTCCAATAGGAGCGGCTGCCGTGGCGGTGATGCCAGCAACAGCGACCAACCAGAGAACCCCGCAGGGGCGGGCACCGAGCCTCGGGCTGAGCAGGATCGTGTGGATTGGGGTGGCAGACACGGGGTTTCCTGGGGCCGGACGCGTGGGTGGTTACAGGAGCAGCAGAGGGGGAAGATCCAGCAGCAGGCAGCATGGTGGGGGGAAAACTGCGGGGGGGGGAAACAACATGGGGGAAGCGCGGGGGTACACAGGACTCGGCTAGCTAACACAAATAAGAACCCCTAAAACCCAATCCCAGGATGCAACAATTCTCTCTTTTTCAAAATATAAAAAAGAAGAATGGCTGCTTGATCTTCGCTCAGCTTCTGCTCTTGGTGTTTCAGCTGCTGCAATGGCTGCCCTTTGCAGATGGAGAGGGCCTGCTGCGATGATGCTGGGGTTGGTCGTCCCTGGGTGCTTCGGGATAGGGGAACTGGGTCAACTTTATTACAAACATGGGGATTTGGGACACACACAGACTGGAGTGGCTGGAAAGTTTTCTTGGGGCTTTGGGGAAAAACATTTTTTAAGGAGATTGTAGGGTCCTTTTTCTTTTTGCGTCGCCTGCGGTTTGATGCAACCCCCCGATTGGTGGGGTCATCTGCCACACTCACAGGCACCCTGATGTTTTGAACTACCATCTGCACAATTACTTGATAAATCACAGCTCCCCTTAAGGTGCTGTGGCCTGCCTTACTTTTATCTTCATGCGAGGCAGGTGCGCATTGTTTTTTGTTTTTTGGGGGAATGGGGTCTCCCTCCCCCCCTCTCCCCTCTCCCACTGTCCCTGGGGGTGCCCTGCCCAGAAATGGACATTGAACAACAAAATGTCCTCTCTGGTCACAGCGGAAGCACTGGCGTCTTGCTGGAGGCTGTTTCAGACTTGGATGCTGTGCTTCTTTGGAGGCACAGCATCCAAGGCAACAGTGTTCATGGATGCCGCTTCCAGGACAGACTTGTCCTGAACCTCCGATCCCTCCACATGCCTCTCAGCTGTCAGCTCGACCCATTCCACGGAATCTGGAAAATGCTCAGAGACCCACATCGGCTTCCCCCTGCCCCTGCTTCCCTCCCTCCTGGGTCTCCGGGAACCATGGGACTGCAGAGTTGGGGGCTCTTGTTCCCCCTTCCCTCCTCTTCCCTTCCTCCTGGGTCTCTGGGAACCATGGGAATGTGGAGGTAGGGGCTCTGATTCCCCCCCCTCTCCTTTTCCCTCCCGCCCAGACGTCTGGGGCCCATGGGAACTTGGAGGTAGGGGTTCCTGTTCCCCCCCCTCTCCTCTTCCCTCCTGCCCGGCTCTCCGGGGCCCATGGGAAGATGGGGGTAGGGGTCCCCGCTCCTCCTTCCCCCCTCCTCCCACCCGCCCGGATCTCCGGGACCCATGGGAAGATGGAGACAGAGTGTGGGGAACAGGACGGGGGCTGCCTCCCTCAGGCAGTGGGGTGGAGATGTCAGAGCTCTCCCTGGAGGGAGAGGGTGGGGTCGATGACTGGACATGCAAAGGACTCGAGGGAACACCCACACGAGGGGGAACAATGGGTGAGGGAGTAACCTGACCTCCCAAGGGGGCGGCGCCCACGCCCACAGGGAGGCAGGTGGGGGTTGGGTCAAAGGCGGGGATACAGGGAACAAAGGACAGAAAGGGGTTGTGGGAAGAAGAGACCCTGCCATGTGGCTGCCCTCCATCTTGGGAAGACAAAGGGATCGAGCACGTGGCCTCGGCGTCCTCAGAGGAACAAAGAAAGGGGTTTAAAGAAACAGAACTGTGCGGGATAGCGCCGAAACTGGGATTTTCAACTGGGAAAAAGGGATTGGAAAAGGGGTTTAGGGTTGTGGCCTCAGCGAATCGACCGATCTCGCTAAGGCGGGGACGCCGGGATGGCTTGGGGGAGCCAGGAGCACGGTCCACGTTTGTGGAGCTGCCCTGCGTCTCAGATCGATGGGGTGCCCCCCCCTGCCCACCCGGGTTAGGGGAAGAAGGGGTCGGAGAAGGGGATGGGGAAACAGATTCAGGGGGAGTAACAGATTTTCTGGATGGTTCTTTCCTTTCCCCAACCGAGTTTCGCACGGGGTCTGACTTTACCACATCTGAGATCAACAAATGGAATTTAGGGAAGCTGTCATCTATGGAGGGATCCCTACCAATCCCCTCTGCTAGTCTTTTTCCCACTTGCTCCCAAAATTCTGTTTTGCGCGCGTCCTCAGTGGACAGACGGGGGAAAGCAAAGAACAACCACTGGACAAATTTCTTAACTAATTTTTTTGGGTAGGGGCCCTTCACCGAAAGGATTTCCTTAACTTGGGAATAAAATTCCTTTTGTTGGTCAGATAGCACGGTCCTCATGCTTCTTCCACCCAACCCACCTCACCCCTGGGGCAGTAAAAAAAAAAAGAAAGCAAAAAAACGCAGGCAACTCCAGTGGCTGCGTTCGTGCTGCGCACCGCACATCCCAACCTCGGGAACACGGCCAGCCCTCCCCGTATTAGCTGGACACGTTTCCACAACTAATACCTACCAGACTGAAATCTCTGCAAAGAAAAGCTGCCACCAGGGTCCAGGAGTCCCGAGAAGTGTCCTTTCTGCTGCCCTCTTGGCTGCGAAAGTTTGCACTTCCTGTCCCACACGGGGCACACTGTCTGGTCCCCTGTGGGTGACGGAGACTTCACTGACGTACTTTGGAGAGCCACTGCTCTCGGTTTCCGTCCGGCACAGAGCGGTGATCCGGCGCGGACTGCTGCCCGCTCTGGCTTGGCGGCAGCACTCCCCCCTTGGCGGTGGCGCACGACCCCAGGCCGGCAGTGGCGGCTCCCAGCGCTGTTCCTGGAGCTCCGCGGTGAACCTCCGTCCACGTGATCAGCTCAGCGCTGGCCTCGGCCCCACATTGGGCGCCAATTGCGGCGTGGGTTTTTGCTCTCCCCAGCTGCACGCGGCTCTTGGGAGCCCGGCTGTGGCGTAGCTTCCACGTGCTGCCGGGGTTTGCTGCCGCGGGTTCCCGGACACGGTTCCGTGTCTTGGGCACGTGGGCTGGCCAGCCTCTGTTACCGTGCGCTAGGGATCCGGCAAAGAGGTAAGGAATTTGTCCATTTACTCCGTGCTCAGCAGGAACAGTTTATTGGTCACGTGGCGCGGTTCGATGGAAAAATGCAACCGCTCCCGGCACTTGCATGGGAGAAAATGGCGCCTGGGTGCCGGTGGGGTAGGATTTTATGGAGGGGCGGGGCGAGAGGATGCACGGCCTGCCATCCAATAGGAGCGGCTGCCATCGTGGTGACGCCAGCAACAGCGACCAACCAGAGAACCCCGCAGGGGCGGGCACCGAGCCTCGGGCTGAGCAGGATCGTGTGGATTGGGGTGGCAGGCACGGGGTTTCCTGGGGCCGGATGGGCGGGTGGTTACAGGAGCGGCAGAGGGGGAAGATCCGGCCGCAGGCAGCATGGTGGGGGGAAAACTGCGGGGGGGGGAAACAACATGGGGGAAGCGCGGGGGTACACAGGACTCGGCTAGCTAACACAAATAAGAACCCCTAAAACCCAATCCCAGGATGCAACAGCCGGGGACATCCTGCCCTGCCTTCCAGGGACATTCCTCTACCTGCTCTACCAGGGGCCTCCGTCCCTGTCTCCATCAACATCCCACCAACCCTGTTATCCTGTCCTGCTCAGCAGGGACATGCCCTCTGCCCGGTGGGGACATGCCATGCCACTCCTGCCTGCTAGGACATTCTGCCCTACCTGCCAGGGACATCCCACCTGCCCTGCTATCCTGTCCTGCCTGGTGGGGACATGCCCTCTAGGACCTCCACATCCCACCTGCCCTGCTGGGGACATTCCCCTTGCCCTGATTGCCAGGGACTTACTTTGCCCCTAGGAGACCTCCACACGCTCGGAGGAAGGCCTGCTTTACTTCTAAGGAGACGCCTCAGTCGCTCCTCTATTCCACTCGCTTCTCCCCGTTACCAGCCGGCCCCTTCACAGGAGTCCGGAAACGTGGTACTAGTGGGTCCCTCTCACTTCAGGGGTCCGAGCTGCCAGCCCCCGTCTCACTCACTCACTTGCTTGTCTCCTGGTTTTTCTTACCAATCCGAGGCTCCTCCACATTGCTTGTCTCATGCTGATCCTAGGGTCCGAAGGTAGCCAGCAACTCCTGAGGGTCCCTCGAAGCAGGTGGTCGACCTGTCCAGCTGTCCCGGGGTCCTCTTTCGGCGTGGCTATGCCGAACGAGCCCCCAACTGAAATGAACAGGGCTAATGCCTTTATTAATGTTCAGCTCTTTATTAAAAAGATCAGCTGGGCAGGGGGCCCAACATGGAGCTCACCCCTGCTGTTGTAGCTTTCCCAGCTGGCCGAAAGGAAGGAGGCGTGCAGAGTCTGTTGCTGAAGCCCAGAGCAGCAGCTGTCCCTTCTTCTTTCCTTGTGGCACACTGGTGGCCAAAGGGTGAGGAGGCGTGGCGTGCAGAGCCTGTTGCTGAAGTCCAGAACAACAGCTGTCCCACTCCTTCCCTTGTGGCAGCACCAGGAGCTCTCTGTCTTTCTGTCTCCTCTTCCCACAGCCTGATCTAGTCTAGTCTTTTTTAGGTGATGGTGACAGGTAAAAGTCAATCAGGGGATGTGTTTCCCTCTTCCTCAGCTAGGGCATTTGTCTAGACCCCTCTATTGTGTTTAGTTCTCTATTTAAGGGTGCCTTTATCCCCTAAAAATACTCCCATGATCCCAAGGGTTTTTTAATTTGCATTTTAGTCCCAGAATGGCAGTGTGGGGGGGTGGGAGGCCAGTTATCTCCAGGTAGTTTAGAGAAAACAAACAGAGCAATTAGCTAATTAACATTTCAATATCGGTACTCAGTTAGAGTTAGTAGTTGTTTCAGTGTTGCCATGGGAACTAGGAGGATCCTGCCTGGGAGTATCAGGAACTTTATTCATTACAGGTTCCACCCCTGCTGTCCCCAGAGCTGTTCGTATTTGTGTCTCCCCCCCCCACCTCCCCACCCATATCCCTGGGAAATGAAGTGTGGGGGGTTCTGGCTGCGAAGTAGGATCTGCCATTGGTCTCTGTGATTGGGCGAACATGCCTCAAAAGATGCAAAATCCCAATCCTCGAGTTCACTAGGAAATATATTCAATTTTAGTTATCCTGGGATTACTTGAGGTGTGCGAGGAGATTCACTGGTTGACGATACCCCCTGCACCTCTTTGTTTGGTGTCAGGTCCTCCTCCCCCCCTGATTTTTCAGGGTTGTCTCCTGCCTTCAGTTCACTGGGCGGTCCCTCCCCCACCTCTCTGGTGGGCCTCTCCCCCGTCTGTCGTTCGCAAGACGTAATCCCTCCCATCCCCCTGGTGGGAGTAACTCCCGTGGGTCTTCTGTTTGAGATTGCTTCTAGCATAGCTCTAGCTGGAGCCAAAAGTTTCACAGTTGTTTTATCTTTTTGTGTTGCTAAATGATAAAGTCGTATACTAACATCCTGCCAAAATCCTGGCTCAAAAGTCACATGAGATTCAGTGTGTGGCTAATAACAACAGACCCATTACAAAAGATCTTTAAGTTCTTTCTTGGCTAAGGTCACAGGATAAATGGCCGCCCCGCTCCTTAGAGCAGATAAGATATTAAGTTGGTCCTGGGAACAAGCCCCTGCCAGGTTCTTAATTTTGACCGGTCTCACCAATAGCTGCGTTGTCTGCAAAACCGGTCCGCAAGCTTTCCTGGTCTCTGGCCAGCAGATAACAGGAGGAGAACACCCAGGGCCCTTGGATCTTCTCCTTTTCCGGATCGAGTTTGAAGAAGCTTGCTCTCTGCAGCGGTTCAGGCTGTTCTCTTCAGGAAGTTTGTCTTCTCGGGCTAGGATTAAATGCCTATTTTGCACAACTGGCGAGCAAATGCTGAACCAGGGACGCCAAGATTTGTCAGGGTCGGGTTGGCAAGACCCCAACAGTGTGAAAGTCCTTTTTTCCCTAGCCTGGCAGCCAAAGAAGAGGTCTGGAATGTGTGAAGTTGAGTTTTCAAGGTTGTTTATTTTTCCTTATCTATAACAGTTTCTCTCTGACCTGCTGAGGTCCGGCTAGTACAGAAGCCATAGCAATCTCTGTCGAGTCCCAGTGTCTCCCATGTTATATACTCAAAACTACGTGTACCATGTCTACAGTTCTCGCACCAATACCTAAGATCTATGTTGGACAGTATGTCCCTATCCTAAACCAATAGAAAAGTGTCACCATCACACCAAGACATGGAGGACAAGAAGAAGGGAGAAAAAGGCTAAAACATGCCCAGATTCCTCCATCTTGTACCCCTGAATTACATTCTAAAAAACCCCAAAATTCTACTTTTCCACCCTGTGTCAATTCCCCTATTACACTGCTCAAACCCTTTTGGCTTGCAATTCCTCATATAAAGTTGGCAGCCTCTGCCATGGGCAAGAATCGAAGCCACAGGTGCTTTTGACTTCTTGCCAAGGTCTCTGAGCCCCCTGCCGGGGTCTCGAGACATCCAGGGCAGCCAGAGGGATGTTCTGGACTCTGACAGCTGTTCATGAAATGGGTCCCATTGTCCAACTCAATCTCTGAGGGGTCCCATGTCTTACAGGACTTGCTTTCCAGGCCCAAGATGGTGTTCCAGGCAATAGCATGAGGCACACAGTAGGTCTCCAACCATCCAGTGGTGGCTTCACAGAATCACACAGAATCACAAGTTTGGAAGAGACCTTCAAGATCATCGAGTCCAACCCGTTCCCTGACACCTCAACTAAACGATGGCACTGAGTACCACATCCAGTCTTGTTTTAAACACATCCAGGGATGGTGACTCCACCACCTCCCTGGGCAGACCATTCCAGTAATTTATCACTCTTTCTGTGAAAATTTTTTTCCTAATATCTAACCTATATTTCCCCTGATGCAGCTTGAGACAGTGTCCTCTCATTCTGTCAATTGCTGCCTGGAGAAAGAGACTAACCCCCACCTGACTACAGCTACCCTTCAGGAAGTTGTAGAGAGTGATAAAGTCGCCTCTTGAGTCTCCTTTTCTCCAGGCTAAACAGCCCCAGCTCCCTTAGCTGTTCCTCATGGGGCTTGTTTTGCAAGCCCTCACCGGCCTTATTGCCCTCCTCTGGATGCGCTCAAGCATCTCAACGTCCTTCCTAAACTGAGGGCCCAGAACTGGACACAGCACTCGAGGCGTGGCCTCATCAGTGCTGAGTACAGGGGGAGAATGACCTCCCTGCTCCTGCTGGCCACGCCATTCCTGATACAGGCCAGGATGCCATTGGCCTTCTTGGCCACCAGGGCACACTGCTGGCTCATGTTCAGCCGGCTGTCGACCAGCACCCCCAGGACCCTTCTGCCTGGGCACTGTCCAGCCACACCGTCCTCAGCCTATAACGCCACAGGGGGTTATTGTGGCCAAAATGCAGGACTTGGAACTTGGACTTATTAAACTTCATCTTGTTAGACTTGCCTATCCATCCAACCATTCCGGGTCTCTCTGCAGAGCCATCCTACCTTCCAACAACGGGCACCCACTCCCAGCTTGGTGTCGCCTGCAAATTTACTAATGAAAGAATCAATCCCCTCATCCATGTCATCAATAAAGATATGAACCAGAACTGGTTCCAGCACAGAGCCCTGAGGGACACCACTGGTGACTGGCCACCAGCTGGATGCAGCACCATTCACCACTACTCTCTGGGCCCAGCCATCTGGCCAGTTCCTAACCCAGCAAGAGTTAGGAGCAAGAGTGCTCCTGTCCAAGCCATGGGCTGCAGCTTTTCCAGCAGTATGCTGTGGGAGACAGTGTCAAAAGCCTTGCTGAAGTCCAAGTAGACAACATCCACAGCCTTTCCTGCATCCACCAGGCGGGTCACCTGGTCATAAAAGGAGATCAGGTTGGTCAAACATGAACTACCCCTCCTAAACCCCTGCTGGCTTGGTCTGATACCCTGGCCATACTGTAGATGCTGCATGATGACACTCAGTATAAATTGCTCCATTATCTTGCCAGGTACTGAGGTCAGGCTGACTGGTCTATAATTACCAGGATCCTCCTTCCCACCCTTTTTGTGAATAAGTGTCACACTGGCCAGCTTCTAGTCATCTGGAACCTCGCCAGCGAGCCAAGAGTGTTGGTAAATGATGGAGAGTGGCTTTGCAAGGTCATCTGCCATCTCTCTCATCACCCTGGGATGGATGCCATCTGGTCCCATAGATTTATGAATATTCAACCATCTCAGAAGTTCTCTGGCGGCCTTCTCTTGGATAATGGGGGGACCATTCTGTTCCCTGGCAGCATCAACCAACCCAGGAGGACAGTTGTCCTAGGGACAAGCTGTGTTCCCACTAAAGACTGAGGCAAGGAAGGCATTAAGCACTTCTGCCTTCTCCTCATCTGTAGTTACTAAGTTCTCTCCCTCATCCAGTAAAGAACAAAGGTTGGTCTTACCCTTCCTTTTACCATTAATATATTTGTAAAAACATTTTTCCACCATGGTCACCACATAGTACTTGCCTTGGCATGTCTGGGGCAGTGTGCTGTAGTCAATCTGGCCAGGCTTCCCTATACTTATATTTGGACCACTGCCCACCATAGCATAGGGGCTTCACTCGCTTGGCCTGTTTGATGGCAACACACGTCTCACAGTCATGGATAACCTGAGAAATACTGTCCATGGTTAAATCCACCCCTCGGTCTCGTGCCCACTTACAGGTGGCATCTCTACCCTGATGACCTGAGGCATCATGGGCCCATCGCGCTAGGAACAACTCCCCCTTGTGTTCCCAATCTAGGTCTATCTTTGACACTCCTATCTTTGCAGCCTGATCTACCTGCTTATTGTTTTGATGCTCCTCATTAGCTCTACTCTTGGGGACATGGGCATCTACGTGGCGGACTTTCACAAGTAGCCTCCCTACCCTGGTAGTGATGTCTTTCCACTCTTCAGCAGCCCAAATTGGTTTTCCTCTATGCTGCCAGTTAGCCTCTTTCCATCTCTCCAGCCATCCCCACAGAGCATTGGCTACCATCCATGAATCAATGTAGAGGTAGAGCTTTGGCCACTTCTCTCTTTCTGCAATATACAAGGCCAGTTGAACGGCTTTGAGTTCCACAAGTTGGCTTGATCCATCTTCTCCTTCAGTGGCCTCTGCAACCCGTCGTGTGGGGCTCCATTCAGCTGCTTTCCACTTCCAATTCATTCCTATGATGTGACAGGAACCGTCAGTGAAAAGAGCGTAGCGTGTTTCTGTAGGCTACCCTGGACTGAGTCCCACAGGGTGACCTTCAGTTGGCTGGTCAACGGGTGCCTGGGTAGAGTTATTAAAATCCCCACCAGGAAGATGGAAGGACTCTTGAGCTGCTGGAATCCGAGCGGGTTTATTGAGGATCGATCGAAGGAGTATGGAGGCAGAAATAGGAGCAGGGAGACAACCACACTCAGGGAAAGCAGACTCCGAGAGCCCTGGGGAAGGAGGGGCCAGAGTATATAACTGGGGAGGGAAGGAGTGCCTAGGGTACAAATAAACCAATGGGAAGAGGGTGTAAGGGAGGAACAGGGATGGGGTAACATAAAGTGGGCCAATGAGGGAAAAGGGAAGGAGTGGTTTACAGAGGGAACCATTAGAAACAATGAGAACGGGGAACTTTCCAGAACTTGGGGAGATGACAACCACAAACTGACAGGTGATGGGCATGTGGTCATTTGCATTGGGGGGCAGAGGACTCTGGGGAAATGCCTTATCCTAAACGACTGTAGTTTCCCATGGCATTCCCCACACTGTCCTCCTCCTCCAAGGGGGAGATGTGGCACATCCCACATCTCCCCCTTGTCTGTTTATTAAATAAACATTTTCTAAGGTTTTCACAAGGGTCTTTTTGAAGAGAGTTAGAGCAATGGAAACAATAAAAATTATAAGTAGAATCCAGAGCAGTCCTCTTAGAATGGAGGCCACCCAGCTAGGAACACCCCATTGCGTAAGTATCTTATTTATTGCGTCCGCAGCCTGTTTTTCAGTCTTAAGGTCTTGTATTTGTGATTGGAGTCTCTTGATGTTGGCTTGTATGGAGGTGCTTCTCAAGGAAAGGGTAAAACAACATAGTCCTTCAAAATCTTCACAGCTATGGCCATGGGCGAGCAACAGGAAGTCGATGGCTGCTCTATTTTGTAAGGTGGCATGTCTGGTGGTCTCTTTGTCTGCCAAAAGATCTGACAGTGCAGTGGACGTGGCGTTGGCCTGCTTACTAAGCCAGCACTCAAGGTGAGAAAGGTCACCGAGGGCCTTTGCTGCTGTACCATGGTAGGAAAATGGACACAGTGACCCTCTTTGACTTACTCCAATTGTAAATTTGGGAATCACAATTTGGGTCAAATTGGGTATAGGATCTCTTTTTGCGGGTCAATTGTTTTTCCTTTTTCCAGTCAAAAATTTGGGTTTTGTTGGGTGTCAGGGTAGTAAGCTGGCCAAGGCTACAGGGTCCCCCTTTAATCTTGGATGTGATCCCTGGCCACACTCTGTTGCCACAGATAAGAAACACTCCCCCCTAGGGAGCACCTTGGGATATGAAGAGGACTTGGACCATGTTAGGCTGGTGTAATTGCACCAGTCGATCATGTATTTTTTGACACTTGGTGACACATCTTTCCTGATTATCTCTTGAGGCTCTTGTTTGATTGACTTATAGAAAAATCAAATGCAGAAGGCAGCTTTTGTGGACCCCATTAAGTCCAGTTTCTGGGGTTCCTGTTGTGCATGTGGGAGCATCCTTGTCCACCAATCCCAAGAGTCCACCGGGTTAGGTTTCTTACCTGCATATGGGTAGTCTTTTTCTGACAGAGGGATGCCCATCAGGCATGTCGAGAGTGGGTCTCCCACCCTGCCCATGGCCATGCAAAAATTGTCTTGCTTGAGGGACTTTGCTAGTGTTATCCAAATGTTCTCTTTCAGCTGTGGGATAAGCCATGCTTCAGCTGCCTGGAGACACAGTAAGATGAAAAGTGTGGTGGCAGCCATCTGGATGCTCTGGGGTGCCTTAAGTGTTGTCTGGGTAGGTGTCAGCAGGGTGGCCATCACTGCTCTGGGTGTGTTCTAGTACGATAACAAAAGAAAGCATTTGTAAGTAAAATTCTGTTTGGTTCCCTTCCCTCCTTTCTCCCCCTTTGTGAAACTTAGTAGAATGAAATAAATAACAGGTAAGGTTTAGGGAAAAGGGGTAGGGGGTCGAGGGAAAAGGTAAGAGGGGAAAGGGAATGGGACAACAGGAGAAGGTAAAATTGGGTTTGTCTCAGCTGGTAGTGGAAAGTGTCTTCTCACGATGAGGACGTGGGAGACAATATTTGGTGGTGTCCTTCTTCTTGCGTTGTCTCCACGCGACTGCATTGTCCGGTTGAGCTGTTTGTGGTGCTCCAGGAGGGTGTTCTGCTGGGAGGCCATCTTGTGGCGAGGCGTCGAGGTACAGTTTCACATACTTCCCAGGAATCCACTTGGGGCCCGGCTCGGTGGAAACATAGCCGTATCCTCTCCCCCATGTTATGAGTGGGTACGGGCCCTTGATGATCTTAGATTCTGGGTCCTTAATAAGGACTGGAGGCCTTTCCTTTAAAAGTGCTCTAGTGTTGTTATGAAAGTGCCACAGAATGGGGGGATTCAGCTCCCTGTCTGAGCAGTTCATGAAATTAAAAACATAAAGTGCCTTACACAGTCTTTCAACAGGAGTTATGGACAGGGCCGAATCATTTTGCTGTTCTAGCAATTTCTTGATCTCTTTATGTGTTCTTTCAACTACAGATTGCCCAGTGGGGTTATGTGGAATGCCGGTGGTGTGGGCAATCCCCCATTGCTGCACGAATTTTTGAAAGCGCGTTAACGTAAAGCCTGGGCCCTTGTCAGTCTTAATGGATTTCGGAACGCCCAGGGTTGCAAATGCCATATAAAAATGTTTGTTGATATCTTTGGCTCTTTCTCCTGTGTGGAGGGAGGCAAACACTGCTCCTGAAAATGTGTCGATTGAGACATGTATATATTTTAATTGCCCGAAAGGGGCATAATGAATGGTGTCTGTTTGCCAGAGTTTCAAAGCCCCCAGTCCTCGGGGGTTAACCCCTGTTGCCACAGAAGGAAGGGCGAAGGACTGGCAGTTGGGGCAGGTGGAAAGAATGGCTCTGGCTTGTTCTTTGGATATTTTGAACTGTCTTGAAAGTGGAGGTGCGTTTTGGTGGTAAAAAGCATGGCTCAGCCAAGCCTGCTGAAAAATGTCAGGTAGGGTAGGTTTGTCAGAAATCTGTGTGGTCATTGCTAGCAGATCTGCTCTCTGGTTGCCCTCAGTGATGGCACCTGGCAGGTCAGTGTGAGACCGGATGTGCAGAATATGATAGGGTTGCTCTCTGTGGGAGATGAGCCAAATTAATTCTGAGAGCAAGCCATATAATTTTCTGTTTTGAATTTCTTTGAGCAAGGCATGTTCTGCCCGCTCTGCTATCCCGGCAACACACGCTGAATCAGTAACTAGATTAAAAGGTTGTTGAAATTTTTTGAAGACTCTCACAACCGCCGCAAGTTCTGCGATCTGGGGGGAACCCTCAACCAGTTGGACATCAGACTCCCACTTCTGAGTGTCTGGGTCCTTCCAGGTGATCACTGACTTGTGGGACTTATCCGATCCGTCAGTGAACACTGTGAGAGTGTTTTTCAAAGGAGTTTTACTTTTAAATGTTTTTGGAGCCAAATACAAAGTGTCTTTGAACAACTTGTGTTTCGGATAATGACTTGATATCTGGCCGGGATAGCTGTCTAATGCAATTTGTAAATTTTCATTAGTTTGTAGTATTGAGTCCAATTGTTCCAAATTTAAAGGTAAATAAATGCATGCCAGATCACACCCTGTGAGGGTCCGGAGGTGGTGGCCGACTTTTATAACAAGTTTGGCCATTAATTCTGCTGGTGTTGTCATGGTTTTGTGTGGCTGGTGAGGTAAGAAAAGCCACTCAATGATGAGGAGTGGATCTTTGAGTGTACTACCCCATTGAAATAAAAGTCCATGAAAGTTTGGGCACTTACCCAGGACGCAGAGGTTCAATGGGAGGGACCGGACCACACGGTGAGCCTGTCGGGACTTGAAGGCCTGTGTGACTCTCTCCAGGGCTCCACGGGCGTCTGATGTTAGTTGACGTGGGAAGCTAAGTTGTCACTTCCTTGCAGGAGGTTGAAGAGGGGCGCTAGCTCTTCCGTGGTGAGCCCCAGGAGAGGTTGGATCCAGGTGATGGTGCCACAAATTTGCTGAACGTCCCACAGCGTCCGTGGGTCTTCCTTGATGGTCAATGTCTGCGATGCAATGGTCCTTCCGGTGATGATGAAGCCCAAATACTTCCATGGTGCTGATAACTGAATCTTTTCCTGTGCAATCTGAAGTCCAGCCGCCTTGATGGCCTGCACAGCTTTTGAAAGTGCTGCATCTAGATAAGCTGGTGGCAGCACACACCAAAACGTCATCCATGTTATGAAGTATTACAGAATCACAGAATCACAGTATAATGAGGTTGGAAGAGACCTCTAAGATCATCACGTCCAACCTATGCCTTAACACCTCAACTAGACTATAGCACCAAGTGCCATGTCCAGTCTTTTTTTAAACACATCCAGAGATGGTGACTCCACCACCTCCCTGGGAAGACTATTCCAGTGCTTTATTATTCTTTCAGTGAAAAATTTTTTCCTAATATCTAACCTGTACCTTCCCTGACGTAGCTTGAGACGGTGTCCTCTTGTTCTCTCAGTGCTGCCCGGTGGAAGAGACCGACCCCACCTGACTACAACCTCCCTTCAGGAAGTTGTAGAGAGCAATAAGGTCACCTCTAAGCCTCCTCTTCTCCAGGCTAAACAACCCCAGCTCCTTCAAACGTTCCTCATAGGGCTTGTGTTCCAAGCCCCTGACCAGCCTCGTTGCCCTCCTCTGGATGCGCTCAAGCATCTCAACGTCCTTCCTAAACTGAGGGCCCAGAACTGGACACAGCACTCAAGATGTGGTCTCACCAGCACCGAGTACAGGGGGAGAATGACCTCCCTGCTCCTGCTGGTCACACAATTCCTAATGCAGGCCAGGATGCCATTGGCCTTCTTGGCCACCAAGGCACATTGCTGGCTCGTATCCAACCGGCTGTCGACCAGCACCCCCAGGTCCCTTTCCGCCTGAACACTGTCCAGCCACACTGTCCCCAGCCTGTAACGCTGTAGGGGATTTCTGTGGCCAAAATATAGAACTCGGCACTTGGACTTACTAAACTTCATGGTGTTGGACTCTGCCCATCCATCCAACCGATCTAAGTCTCTCTGCAGAGCCCTCCTCCCTTCCAATAGATCAACACAAGTTCCCAGCTTAGTGTCGTCTGCAAATTTACTAATGAAGGACTCAATGCCCTCATCCATGTCATCTATAAAAATATTAAATAGAACTGGTCCCAGCACAGAGCTCTGAGGGACACCACTGGTGACTGGTTGCCAGCTGGATGCTGCACCATTCACCATCACTCTCTGGGCCCGGCCATCCAGCCAGTTCCTAACCCAGCGAAGAGTGCTCCTGTCCAAGCCGTGGGCTGCCAGCTTATCTAGGAGTATGCTATGTGAGACAGTATCAAAGGCCTTGCTGAAGTCTAAATAGACAACATCCACAGCCTTTCCTGCATCTACCAGATGAGTTACCTGGTCATAGAAGGAGACCAGGTTGGTCAGACATGACCTTCCCTTTGTAAACCCATGTTGACTGGGTCTGATACCCCGGCCATCTTGTAAGTGCTGTGTGATAGCACTCAGTATGAACTGCTCCATTATCTTACCTGGTACTGAGGTCAGGCTAACTGGCCTGTAATTACCAGGATCCTCCTTCCTATCTTTTTTGTAAACGGGTGTCACATTGGCCAGTTTCCAATCGCCTGGTACCTCACCAGTGAGCCACGACTCCTGATAAATGATGGAGAGCGGCTTCGCAAGCTCATCTGCCAGCTCCCTCATCACCCTAGGGTGGATCCCATCTGGTCCCATTGATTTATAAATATCCAAGTGTCCCAGCAGTTCTCTGACTGCCTCCTCTTGGATAACAAGAGGACCATTCTGATCCCTGGCACCACCTACCAACCCCTGAGGACAGTTGTCTTGAGGATAAGCTGTCCTACCAATAAAGACTGAGGCAAAGAAGGCATTAAGCATTTCCGCTTTTTCCTCATCTTTAGTTACTAAGTTGCCTGCCTCATCCAATAAGGAACCGAGGTTGGTTATACCCTTCCTTTCATCATTGATATCTTTGTAAAAACTTTTTTTATTGTTTTCAACAGAAGTTGCCAAGTTAAGTTCAAATTGAGCTTTGGCCTCCCTGATTTTTTTTCTACATGCCCTAGCAGCTCCCTTAAATACTTCCTGAGAAATCAGTCCCTCCTTAAAAAGATGATACATCTTTTTTTTATTCCTAAGTTCCTTCAAAACCTCATTGCTCATCCAGACTGGACGTTTGCCTCGTCTACTCATCTTTTGGCACACAGGGACAGTCTGTTCTTGTGCCCTCAAGATCTCTGCTTTGAAGCACACACATCTCTCCTGGACTCCTTTGTTTTCAAGGACTGTTTCCCAAGGAACTCTCTGAATAAGTCTCTTAAATAGGCCAAAGTCTGCCCTCCGGAAGTCCAGTGTAGAGATCTTATTGATATTCCTCCTTATTTCACCAATTATCGAGAATTCTATAATTTCATGATCACTGTGCCCCAAGCGGCCTCCAACCTCCACATCACCCACCAGTCCATCTCTATTTGTGAACAACAGGTCTAACATAATCCCTCCCCTGGTGGGCTTGCCCACCAGTTGTGACAAAAAGTTATCCTCCACACACTCTAAAAACTTTCTAGATTGCCATTTTTCTGCTGTATTAAGTTCCCAGCAGATGTCTGGTAGGTTGAAGTCCCTACAAGAACAAGGACTGATGATCCTGAAACATTGTTCAGTTGCTGATAGAATAAGTTGTCCACCTCTTCATCCTGGTTGGGTGGATGATAGCAGACTCCCAGGAGGATGTCAGCCTTGGTGGCCTTCCCCTTAATTTTTACCCATAGGGACTCTACTTCATCATCATTAGTTTCAATACCTATGTGTCCTGGTTTAGGACAAATTAGGGGAAAACACCTCCAAAGGAGCCCCTTATAGGAAACCAAACCCTCCGCAACTTCCCCCCACCACCGGGTTCAGGAGGAATTCCTTCAGAGGGGAAGTGGAAAAAACTTGTTTATTAAGGCACAACAAAAAACACTCCCCAGCACAAGAGAAATAGCCCAAGATGACCACAGATGTTTTCACCAGTCCAAGGGGGTTGAGCTGTATCTCTCTTTGCCGCAGAGGGTATGCAGCTTTTTTCGCAGACCCCGGGGGAGCTCCTGCCCGGAGTAGGTCCGATGTCTTCGGGGGGGGGGGGGGGGGGGGGAAGGGAACAACGGAAACCGGGGAAAAGGAAAAAAAAATGGCAAAAAAGCAAGCCAGCGAAAAGCAGAGAAAAAAGAGAGGAAAACAGAGCCAGCAAAGCATGCAGCCAGCAGCAAGCAAGAGCAGCAAGCAAGCTAAGCAGCAAGCCAGCAGCCCGCCGGGGGGGGGGGGAAGGAAGACAAAACAAACTGAGAACAGGGAGCAGAAACCACGATTGGGATAATGAGCATGAAAATGTCCTGTCCCCACGACATTCCACCCCTTATCCCATATCGTGAACATGTTACTGAACTTCCTTCCCACCTGCTCAAACCTTCCACACTTACACATTCCCTTCCATTCTCACTTGCTCTGACTTTCGACATTTACACATTTCCTTCTGTCCCATGTCTGTGTGGTTTAATGTACAAACAATGGCAGTAACATCCAGCAAATTGAGATGTTTGCATATGAGTCTCACCCCACAATCAGGTCTCCCTGAGGTACACATCGTGTTCTTCCATCTTTCTGCATTATCCACCATGTACAACCTGGTCCCTGAGCAAAGACAATCCCACGAATGGGTTTGTCTGTACTCGAGGCAGAATTGATCCACACTGTCCTCCCTAACAAACCTCTGATATGTGCCACTGGGACTTTATTTCCGTCTACTATATTCAGGGACTCAGACTGGGCAGGACCTGCTCGATTGGTGGAACCTCGGGTGTTAACTAACCAGGTGGCCTGTGCCAAATGCTGCTCCCAGTTTTTGAAAGATCCCCCACCCAATGCTTTCAAGGTGGTTTTTAACAGTCCATTGTACCTCTCTACCTTGCCTGCAGCTGGTGCATGGTAGAGGATATGGTACACCCACTCAATGCCATGTTCCCTAGCCCAGGAGTTGATAAGGCTGTTCTTAAAATGAGTCCCATTGTCTGACTCAATCCTCTCAGGGGTACCATGCCTCCAAAGGACCCGCTTTTCAAGGCCCAGGATGGTGTTACGGGCTGTAGCATGAGACACAGGGTAGGTTTCCAACCATCCTGTGGTGGCTTCCACCATTGTGAGCACGTAGCGCTTGCCTTGGCGTGTCTGCGGCAGTGTGATGTAGTCAATCTGCCAGGCCTCCCCATACTTGTACTTGGACCACCGTCCCCCATACCATAGGGGCTTCACTCGCTTGGCCTGCTTGATGGCAGCACACGTCTCACAGTCATGGATAACCTGAGAAATACTGTCCATGGTTAAATCCACCCCTCGGTCTCGTGCCCACTTATAGGTGGCATCTCTACCCTGATGACCTGAGGCATCATGGGCCCATCGCGCTAGGAACAACTCCCCCTTGTGTTGCCAATCTAAATCTATCTTTGACACCCCTATCTTTGCAGCCTGATCTACCTGCTGATTGTTTTGCTGTTCTTCATTAGCTCTACTCTTGGGGACATGAGCATCTACATGGCAAACCTTCACAGGCAGTTTCTCTACCCGGGTAGCAATGTCTTTCCATTCTTCAGCAGCCCAAATTGGTTTTCCCCGACGCTGCCAGTTAGCCCCTTTCCATCTCTCCAGCCATCCCCACAAAGCATTGGCTACCATCCATGAATCAGTGTAGAGGTAGAGCTTTGGCCACTTCTCCCTTTCTGCAATGTCTAGGGCCAGTTGAACGGCTTTGAGTTCAGCAAGTTGACTTGATCCACCTTCTCCTTCAGTGGCCTCTGCGACCTGTCGTGTGGGGCTCCATACAGCTGCTTTCCACTTCCGATTCATCCCTACGACGCGACAGGAACCGTCAGTGAAAAGAGCATAGCGTGTTTCCTCTGCTGGCAATTGGTTGTAGGGTGGAGCCTCTTCAGCCCGTGTCACTGGTTCTTGTTCTTCGTCTGTGACACCAAAGTTTTCACCTTCAGGCCATTTTGTAATCACTTCCAAAATCCCAGGGCGATTCAGTTTACCAATACGGGCGCGCTGCGTGATGAGGGCAATCCACTTGCTCCATGTAGCACTGGTGGCATGGTGGGTAGTAGGAACCTTTCCTCTGAACATCCACCCCAGCACCGGTAGTCGGGGTGCCAGGAGGAGTTGCGCTTCTGTACCAATCACCTCTGAGGCAGCTTGGACTCCTTCCTAGGCAGCCAAAATTTCCTTCTCTGTTGGGGTGTAGTTGGCTTCAGACCCTCTGTAGCTCCGACTCCAAAATCCTAGCGGTTGGCCTCGAGTCTCATCAGGCACTTTCTGCCAAAGGCTCCAGGACAGACCATGGTTCCCAGCTGCAGAGTAGAGCACATTCTTGACCTCTGGTCCCGTCCTGACTGGGCCAAGGGCTACTGCATGAGTAATTTCCTGCTTAATCTGGGCAAACGCTTGTTGCTGCTCAGGGCCCCAATGGAAATTGTTCCTCTTGCGGGTGACCAGGTAAAGAGGGCTCACGATCTGACTGTACTCAGGAATGTGCATTCTCCAAAAGCCTATGGCGCCTAAGAAAGCTTGCATCTCCTTCTTGTTGGTTGGTGGGGACATAGCTGTGATCTTGTTGATGACATCCGTAGGAATCTGACGCCGTCCATCTTGCCACTTCACTCCCAGGAACTGGATCTCTCGAGCAGGTCCCTTGACTTTGCTCCTCTTGATGGCAAAACCGGCTTTCAGGAGAATCTGGATTATTTTCTCTCCTTTCTCAAACACTTCTGCTGCCGTTTTCCCCCACACAATAATATCATCGATATACTGTAAATGTTCTGGAGCCTCACCCTTTTCTAGTGCAACCTGGATCAGTCCATGGCAGATGGTAGGACTGTGCTTCCACCCCTGGGGCAGTCGATTCCAGGTGTATTGCACTCCCTTCCACGTAAAGGCAAACTGAGGCCTGCATTCTGCTGCCAGAGGAATGGAGAAAAACATGTCAGCAATGTCAATAGTGGCGTACCACTGTGCTGCCTTGGACTCCAGCTCGTACTGGAGTTCCAGCATGTCCGGCACAGCAGTGCTCAGCGGTGGAGTCACTTCATTCAATGCTTGGTAGTCCACACTCAATCTCCATTCTCCTTCAGATTTACGCACAGGCCAGATGGGGCTGTTGAAGGGTGAGTGGGTTTTGCTAACCACCCCTTGGCTCTCCAGCTCACGAATCAGTTTGTGGATGGGGATCACAGCATCTCGATTTGTTCTATACTGCCGGCGATGCACTGTCGAGGTCGCAATTGGCACTCGTTGCTCTTCCACCCTTAGGAGCCCTACTGCAGATGGGTTTTCTGTCAGTCCAGGCAGGGTGTTTAATTGCTTAATGCTCTCTGCTTCTACAGCGGCAATTCCAAAGGCCCACCTGAGTCCCTTCGGGTCTTTGTAATAGCCGCTCCGGAGGAAGTCTATGCCCAGAATACATGGAGCCCCTGGGCCGGTCACAATGGGATGTTTCTTCCACTCCTTCCCAGTCAGGCTCACCTCAGCTTCCACCAGGGTCAGTTGTTGTGATCCCCCTGTCACACCAGCAATGAAAACAGGCTCTGCCCCCACATATCCCGATGGTATTAGTGTACACTGTGCACCAGTATCCACTAAAGCGTCATATTCTTGTGGCTCTGATGCGCCAGGCCATCGGATCCACACCGTCCAGAAAACACGGTTTTCCCATGCCTCTACCTGGCTAGAGGCAGGGCCCCTCTACGCCTGGTTATCCTTCTTTCCTTGGGCATATGTCTTGGAGGTTCCCTCAAGGGGATCAGACATGTCATCATCATCATCATACCTGGCTGTTCGGCTACGGGCAACTGGGGCTGCTTTCCTTTTCTTACCTTCCTTCAATTCACGCACCCGTTGTGCCAGAGCAGCAGTAGGCTTCCTATCCCATTTCCTCATGTTTTCTCCAGACTCACGTAAGAAGAACCACAACTCAGCTCGTGGGGTGTACCTTCTCTCCCCAACAAGGGAACGTCTGCGTTGGGTGCCAGGGCCTCTAATTTGTACAGCTGAGATTTGGAAGAGGTCCTTCTTAATCTCTTCCCTGAGTTTCTTGCGGCTTTCCTCTATTTTGTCTTCTAATTCCTGCAGTCGTGTCTCCACAGCTGCAATTCTGGCATGGGTCGGGCCATGTACAGCATCCGCATATGCCCGAAGCTTCTTTGCCATATCGAGTACAGTCTCATATACCTCCTCCCACTTCATTATTGCTAGAGCAGAAGCGTATTCAGGTGGCCCAAGTCGCACCAGTTTCCTCCACATTACAGGTGTGCATGGTACAAGGTCCAGATTCCTAGTTGTTACGTCATCTGAAAAAATGATCTCCACCACTGCCATCTCCCTCAGGCGTTGGATCCCCTGTTCTATGGTCTTCCATCGTGTCTGCTGAACATAGAGGTCATCGGCACACAGATATCTTTGTGCTACGCTGTCCAGGACCTGTTCCCAGAGGCTTTGAGGGCTAGCCCCCCTCATGATGCCTTGGTCGATGACAGGATCATGTGACAGGGACCCCAAATGCCTTGCTTCAGTGCCATCCAGAATGGTAGCCTCCCCTGCCGCATCCCAAAGGCGGACCAGCCAACTAATTATAGATTCGTCGGGCTGTCGCCGATAATCCTTCCTTAGGCCTCAAAGGTCCTTCAGGGAGAAGGAATCAATATTAGCCTCTGATCTTGTGCCAGTTGCTTTGACTCCTGATTTTATGTCAGGAGGCGTTGAGGGTCCTTCTCCTGCATCATACTCATCATTGTCATCCACTGGTCGATCCGTCTTCTCTGTGCACTTTCCACTTCGCGTGCTAGTAGCCACAGCCATTGGTTGAGGCTTACAGTCTGGTTTAGCTGCTGGCTTCGGACCTGGGCTGTTGGCTGCAGCCTGAGTGACTGGGATGGCTGCTGGTTTATCTCCCTGCCCCCCTTCCTCTGTCTGCTGCCCTACAGTATCAAGCAGAGTACGATAAGCATATGCCAGGGCCCAGCTCACTGCAATGATCTTTTCTCCTTAGGGTTATCCTGGCATTTCCCTTTCAGGTACTTCGCCACCTCAGCTGGGTTCTGGATGTGTTCAGATGGAAAGTCCCAAACTACAGGATCAGAAAACTCCTTTAAAATTTGGCCCATATCCTCCCATTTCCCACACCACTCAGGATTTTTCACCCTTGGTTGTACTCCTCAATCAGAGGTCTCACCAGCCCCTCTAGAAATCTCAGCCTTCATCTTATATAAACTGCAGACAGTATAGAGAAAGGTTATTAAATTAAATAACAGAAAGATGGTGTCCTTGGCAGTCAGGGAGAACTGAACATTTTCTAATAGAGATGTAAACAATTCGGAGGAGGAAAAGGAAAGCAAAGGCTGAAAAGCCTCCTCCCCCATAACAAATTTAGCACACAGCCACAACCACGAATTATACATTCCTGGAGCCGATAACAACATTTTTATAAGCCCCTTGCAAAGTATCACAGCCAAGCCCAGCCCGATAAATATTCTAGTTAGTGCCCCTCTGCTACAAAAGCTGTGTATTAGGGACAATACCGGAGCTACTTCTGGATAAGAAAATAACTCCAGGGACCATAAAGCTATTAAAACTTCAAAGAACCCTAATGACCACAAATAGAGGCAGGCTTTCACTCCAAATGACATTATAACTTTAAAAAGAGACATACCAATATTCCCACAAAACAGTTAAAGACAAAATATTATTAGAATAAAGTTTTTTCCACTTTGTCTGTCCTTCCCCATACGGGCCACCAAATTATTTGTCCTGGTTTAGGACAAATTAGAGGAAAACATCTCCAAAGGAGCCCCTTATAGGAAACAAAACCCTCCGCAACTTCCCCCACCACCGGGTTCGGGAGGAATTTCTTCAGAGGGGAAGTGGAAAAAACTTGTTTATTAAGGAACAACAAAAAAACACTCCCCAGCACAAGAGAAATAGCCCAAGATGACAACAGATGTTTTCACCAGTCCAAGGGGGTTGAGCTGTATCTCTCTTTGCTGCAGAGGGTACGAAGCTTCTTTCGCAGACCCCGGGGGAGCTCCTGCCTGGAGTAGGTCCGATATCTTCGGGGGGTGGGGGGGAAAGGGAACAACAGAAACCGGGGAAAAAGAAAAAAATGGCGAAAAAGCAAGCAAGCAAAAAAGCACAGAAAAAAGAAAGGAAAACAGAGCTAGCAAAGCAGGCAGCCAGCAGCGAGCAAAAGCAGCAAGCAAAAGCAAAGCAGCAAGCCAGCAGCGAGCCGGGGGGGGGGAAGTACGAAGCTATAGACAAAACAAACTGAGAGCAGGGAACAGAAACCACGATTGGGATAATAAGCATGAAAATGTCCTGTCCCCACGACACTGAGGTTTTGGTATCCTCGGCCAGCGCGGCCGTGCATTTCTCCCACACCTCCGGATGTAGTATTTCCACGGGACGTTCAATTGCCCCAAGCTCTAGGAGTCTTGCAATAGCAATATAAAAATCCTTGAGCCTGCACTTAATTCCCCACTGCTTATGAACTGAACTCACGACCTTCGCGATGGCCTCCATGACGATCGCTGGTCCAGGGACGTCTCCCCCGCCGAGAGTCGGTCCCGCCGCTCCAGCTGCTGTTTCTCGTCCAGGCGATACCTGCTACCAAAGAGATTTTCTCTCCTGGGTTTCGGCACCACTTTGTTGCCTTCTGCTGAGAAGGCAGGCGACCTGGTTTGAGACACAGCACGGCAACCTGGCTTCGCCTGGGTCACTTGGGCCATTGACATGCACAGACACCAGTGTGGTGGATGGTCAAAATGGCGTTTATTACCTTATCTCGTGTGGTTAAATAGTCAAGGGGCCCTACTACGTCAAAAGGGGGACAGTGGGTCCGGCTAGGGTTAGTAGGGAGTGGAGGACTACTGGTGTTAGGAGGTGCTACATGTCTCAGGGGTGATTGGTTACATATCGCAGGATGAGGGGGGGAAGAGTCTTGCTTTCCGTTACATCCCGAAATCTTCCATTCGCCTGTCCCTATCTACCACAATCGCCTCCTTCCGGATCTGGGCCCAGCCTCCCCCCAGCTTGATGGTAAAGCAAGGGCTGTCACTGTCCTCGTCCTCATGTTTCCTCTGGTGGCAGTTGGTTATATGGTGGAGCTTCTTCAGCCCGTGTCACTGGTTCTTGTTCTTCATCCGTGACACCAAAATTTTCACCTTCGGGCCAATTTGTGATTATCTCCAAAATCCCAGGGTGATTCAGTTTTTCAGTACGGGCATGCTGGGTGATAAGAGGAACCCACTTGCTCCATGTATCACTGGTGGCACAGTGGGTGGAAGGAACCTTGCCTTTGAACATCCACCCTGACACCGGTAGTTGGGGTGCCAGGAGGAGTTGTACTTCTGTACCAATCACTTCTGAGGCAGCTTGGACTCCTTCCTAGGCAGCCAAGATTTCTTTCTTGGTTGGGGTGTAGTTGGCTTCAGACCCTCTGTAGTTTTGACTCCAAAATCCTAATGGTTGACCCCGAGTCTCCCCAGGCACCTTCTGCCAAAGGCTCCAGGACAGACCATGGTTCCCGGCTGCAGAGCAGAGCTCGTTCTTCACCTCTGGTTCTGTCCTGACTGGGCCAAGGGCTACTGCATGAGCGATTTCTTGCTTAATCTGGGCAAAAGCTTGTTGCTGCTCAGGGCCCCAATGGAAATCGTTCTTCTTGCGGGTGACCAGGTAAAGAGGGCTCACGATCTGACTGTACTCAGGAATGTGCATTCTCCAAAAGCCTATGGCGCCTAGGAAAGCTTGCGTTTCCCTCTTGTTGGTTGGTGGAGACATAGCTGTGATCTTGTTGATGACATCTGTAGGAATCTGACGCCGCCCATCTTGCCACTTTACTCCCAGGAACTGGATTTCACCAGCTGGTCCCTTAACTTTACTCTTCTTGATGGCAAAACCAGCTTCCAGGAGGATTCGGATGATTTCCTCTCCTTTCTCAAACACTTCTGCTGCTGTGTTCCCCCACACAATGATATCATCAATATACTGTAAATGTTCTGGAGCCTCACCCTTTTCTAGTGCAGCCTGGATCAGTCCATGGCAGATGGTAGGACTGTGCTTCCACCCCTGGGGCAGTCGATTCCAGGTGTATTGCACTCCCTTCCACGTAAAGGCAAGCTGAGGCCTGCATTCTGCTGCCAGAGGAATGGAGAAAAACACGTTAGCAATGTCAATAGTGGCATACCACTTTGCTGCCTTGGACTCCAGTTCGTACTGGAGTTCCAGCATGTCCGGCACAGCAGCGCTCAGTGGTGGAGTCACTTCATTCAATGCATGGTAGTCCACAGTCAATTTCCATTCTCCTTCAGATTTACGCACAGGCCAGATGGGGCTGTTGAAGGGTGAGTGGGTTTTGCTGACCACCCCTTGACTCTCCAGCTCTCGAATCATCTTATGGATAGGAATCACAGCATCTTGAGTTGTTCTCTCTTGCCAGTGATGCACTGTTGAAGTGGCAATTGGTACCTTTTGCTCTTCTCCCTTCAGAAGTTCTACTATAGTTGGACTCTCGGACAGTCCAGGCAAGGTGTTCAATTGCTGGATGCCCTCTGTCACTGCAGCTGCTATCCCAAATGCCCACCTGAGTCCTTTTGGGTCTTTAAAATACCCCCTTTGGAGGTAATCTATGCCCAAAATGCATGGGGCCTCTGGGCCAGTCACAATAGGGTGTTTCTTCCACTCATTTCCAGTCAGGCTCACCTCAGCTTCCACCAAGGTAAAGTCCTGTGATCCCCTTGTCACGCCAGCGATGGAGACAGATTCTGCCCCCACATGTCTTGATGGAACCAATGTGCATTGCGCACCAGTGTCAACCAAAGCCTTCTATTTCTGTGGTTCTGATGTGCCAGGCCAATGGATCTACACAGTCCAGAAACTCGATTTTCCCTCACCTCTACCTGGCTAGAGGCAGGGCCCCTCTAAGCCTGGTTATCCTTCTTTCCTTGGGCATATGTCTTAGAGGTTCCTTCCAAGGGATCAGACATGTCATCATCATCATCATACCTGGAGGCTTGGCTACGGGCAACTGGGGCATTTCTCTCAGGCGTTGGATCCCTTGTTCTATAGTCTTCCACTGGGTCTGCGGCATATAAAGATCATCTGCACACAGGTATCTTTGTGCTACACTTTCCAGGACCCGTGCCCAGAGGCTGTGAGGGTTAGCTCCCCTCATCATTCCTTGGTTGATGACAGGATCATGTGACAGGGATCCCAAATGCCTCGCTTCAGTGCATCCAGGATTGTAGCTTCACCTGCAGCATCCCAAAGACGGACCAACCAACTAATTATAGACTCATCAGGTCGTCGAGCGTAATCCTTTCTCAGGCCACGGAGGTCCTTTAGGGAAAAGGACTCAGTATTGGCCTCTGATCTTGTACCAGTTGCTTTGACTCCTGATTTTATGTGAGGAGGCGTTGAGGGTCCTTCTCCTGCATCATACTCATCATTGTCATCCACTGGTCGATCGGTCTTGTCTGTACACTTTCCACTCCGCGTGCTAGTAGCCACAGCCATTGGTTGAGGCTTACAGTCTGGTTTAGCTGCTGGCTTCGAGCCTGGGCTGTTGGCTGCAGCCTGAGTGACTGGGATGGCTGCTGGTTTATCTCCCTGCCCCCCTTCCTCTGTCTGCTGCCCTACAGTGTCTAGCAGGGTGCAATAAGCATATGCCAGGGCCCAGCTCACTGCAATGATCTTTTTCTCCTTAGGGGTATCATGGCACTTCTCTTTCAGGTACTTTGCCACTTCAGCTGGGTTCTGAATTTGTTCACATGGAAAGTGCCAGACTATAGGGTCACAAAACTCCTTTAAGATTTGGCCCATGTCCTCCCATTTCCCACACCACTCAGGATTTCTCACACCTGGGTCTACTCCTGGGTCAGGGGTCTCATCAGCCCTTCTAAAAATCTCAGCCCTCATTCTAGAGAAACTGCAGACTGTATAGAGAAAGCTTACCAAATTAAATACCAGAAAGATGGTCTCTTTAACATTCAGGGGAAACGGAACATTCTCCAATAGGGATGTAATAGATTCAGAGGAGAAGAAGGAAAGCAAAGGCTGAAAAGCCTCATCTCCTGCTTCTCCTCTAACAAACTGGGTGCACAACCATAACCATGAACCATACATTCCTGGAACAGACTCCAGCACCTTTATAAACTTCCTGCAAGCCATTACAACCAAGCCCAGCCCGATGGACTTGGTCAGTGCCCCTCTACTGCAAAAACTACGTATTAGGGACAATACCGAAGCTATTTCTGGATGAGAAAATAAACCTAAGGACCATAGAGGTATTAAGACCTCAAAAAACCCTAGGGACCAGAAACACATGCAGGCCTGCACCCCAAGAGACATTATGAATTCAAACAACATAGCCAGTAAGTGCTCTATACCAGCCCAGAGCAATTGCAACCAAAACATGATTAGAACAGGGTTTTTTCCATTCTCTCGAGCCCCACGTTGGGCACCAAAAAATTTGTCCTAGTTTAGGGCAAAATTTGGAAGAAGACCTCCAGAAGGAGCCCCCAGAAAGCAAACCCCCCACGGCCCCTACCTCACCTGGTTCAGGAAGGATTTCCTCAGAGAGAAATGGAAAAAAACCTGTTTATTTAACAAGCAAAAACACTCTCCAATACAACAAAAAAAAAAAAAAACCAACACCAGATGACAAAACCCTTTCACCATTCTGAAGAGATGACAAATTCAGAAAGTCTCCCCTGGGAGTGGTCGCCCAGCTATCAGTCTCTGGCACTGGTGATGGCCTCTAATTTGTACTGCTGAGATTTGGAGAAGGTCCTCTTTAATCTCCTCCCTGAGTTTCTTGTGATTCTCCTCTATCTTGTCTTCTAATTTCTGCAGACGTGTTTCCACTGCTGCGATTCTGGCGTGTGTTGGGCCATGTACAGCATCTGCATATGCTCGGAGCTTCTTCGCCATATCAAGCACAGTCTCATCCCTCTTGTTATAAATGAAAAATTATCCAGCCAGATTAAAAATAAAAATAAAAATTTATTTTAGCAATAGAGATCTAACTAGCCAGCCACAAGGAAAAGGGCAGTGCTAAGCCTGGGATCGGCGCTGGGTACAAGACACAGAGATCAGCCTCAGCGGACGTTTTCCTCTATGCCTACATACCACCATCCTGGTACAAGTGATTTTTGTAAGGAAAATTTTGACTGAAGCCAGGATTTCAGCATTCAGTCCTTTGTTTCATTCAGAGTCCCATACGTTGATGAGATTTCCTTCTTGGTGACAAGGTAGAACAATTCGAAGTCTGGAGTCATTGAAACCCTTGATGAAATTTATGGGAACATGGTATCCACATGTATCAGCCTGGGGGATTTTCCTGATGTCCATCTCGGGTTGTTCATGCGATGATCAGCGCCTAGGTGTCTCCATATCGCCTCAGATAAGGCCCATGTCCTGGCGAGCCACATCCTTTTGCTTGTAAATCGGGTTTCAACACACACCTGGTTTTGCCCGAGAGAGTGTGTGGGGGGGCTTCTAATACAAATGGGTACATTCTAACAAATATTTAATATTATATATATAATGCTAAAAATGGTGTGAATTATACCCGTTACACATAACAATCCCCCACCTTTTATATTAACCCATTAATTTGCCCCTACTCATTACCTCTACTGATTTCCATAGTTTTTATCTTATTTCATATAAGGTTACAGAGCATACAAAAAGTTTAATATATATTTTTCCCTTACTTCCCCACATTCAAGTCTTCTCCTGGAATTTCGTGGTAGTATTTGTGTGTCTGTTCTCTTCCCTTTATTTGTTTTTTTGCATCTGGCCAGGGGTTCAGCTGCCCTGCTATGTGGTATTTCCTCTCCTAGTGTCATCAGTTTTGATACCTGGTTTGTTTTTCCTGGTGCAGATTCTGGATCTGTAGGTAAGGCTGCTATTTGCATCCCCTGTACCACTGAGTGTATGAGCCTTATAAAATAGGGGATGAGACAGGGTAGGAATATGACTCCCGCCACCAAGCATGAAATGAAGAAAATTACCTTTTTCCACCAGGCCCCGTTGAACAAATGGTCCCACCACGATGACTGGAGCAGGGAGTCCCACTTTTGTACCGGGACATGGGCTACTAGTTTAATTTCTGTGGCCAGGTCTCTAATAGTTTCCCCGTAATCATCTATTTCTACACAACACTGAGATTTGTTAAATTTCCCACAGACACCCCCTACCTTGGCCAGTAAGTAATCAAGGGCTATCCTGTTTTGGTATACAAAAGCCCTCATCTGAGAGTGTTGCTTGGATAATAATTCGAGGGCATCTGAAGTGTGATTGGATACGATCTCTACCACAGCCTGCAGTCTTATTAAGCGGTTCAGCAAATAGATGGGGGTCCTATATACCCATGACCCATCCTGTGCCCATGTGGCCGGACCATAGTATTCAATTATTCTTTCAGCAGGCCATTCGTCCTCCCCCCAAGTTTGTCCCCCACCAACGAGAGGAAATTTTTCTTTTAGGCTTCTCCTCTCCCGGTTTAGAGATTCATACAAGGGGGCCCTCAGTTAGCTGCTTTCTGACCTGGGTAAGATGAAGAAAACAGGTCTGATAGTCCTACCGTGCAGGATCCCTTCCAGTGTTGAGGTAACTCGCTGTAGGCCTTTTTCCCACAGATCCAGTACAACCCATTTGGTGCTTTCCATCTATTCCTTATGTTCTTCGGTTCATCCCAGTACTTACTTAACTCATTGATTGACCAGTATGGGTTGGCTCCAGGGCTTTTGTTCCAGCAAAGCCCGATTTTATCACTCCATTTGCACTTATCCTTTTTCTCCTGGCTCCAATACCCAGTAGGGCTTTCAGGCTGCCAGGTCTTAATTTTGCTGGCAGAATTTATGGTCAAAGTGGATACACACGGAGTGTACCCTACAACTTCTGAATATTCTCTACCTTCTCTGCTGAGACAGAAAGTTCCGATTACCCGTTTATCCAGCACCCACCCCTCTGGTCTTTGAATTATTTTGGGGGTCCTGTTGGCCTTCCACTTCAGTAGTTGTTCAGGAGTCAAACCCTCGCCCTTCCAAGGCCATTTTTCAGCAGATTTTGGCCCCCCACAAATCCAGCAATTTGACAACCCTAGTTCAGTGGCGATTTCCTGCATCAGATCCACAAATAGATTCTGATCTGAAGCAGGTAATTCCCATTTTGTGTATTGTTTTTCCAATTGGTCATATTGCTTACTTAGAGTTCTCAACCTTTCCTGTTCCATCCTCTTTTTTCTCATTTCAGCCTCCTGTCTTTTTTCCTCTTGCATTACCTGTTTCATCTTATTTTCTGGGTCCATTCCCTCTTTGTCCTTTGTGAAGCAGAATATTTTATCATACTGTAAACAAACCCTGTCGTCCTGGTCCTCTAAAAGGTCCAGGAAAATTGGCTCAGTTTTTAGAGGTATCCTGTTTTCATACTTCAGGTTATTTCCCACCCAGTAGGTTTTTCCCCCCATCACACACATACCTAGTTCATTTGGGTTGTAACACAGTGAATTAGCTTGAAAATAAGTGACAAAAACTGACTCTTGCTTCCCACCAATCCATACAGTATGGTTACATTTGCTGCAAGCTGGAATGGAAATTTCCCCTGGGCTCCTTCGGTGCAATTTATGTGCTGACTGTCCATTTTTGAGGTATTTTAATTTTTCCTTGAATTTATATGCCCCCTGTTGAGTGTTAATTTTAGAACAAGATTTATTAGGCTTACCCTTACTGCAGTTCCATGGGGTCAGGGGCACTGGACCTCCTGGGTACCTGCCACCGGGTTCCCCTGTTTCAGGGTTAGGAAGGTTACTGAGGCACGTGGTTAGACTCAGGCTCATCAGGATTACTCCCACTGCTAGGATTCCTCTGCCGTTCCCTGCGCCCACTGGGGTGCCTCCAGCGGCGGGGTAGACCATCTTCTTGGCAGCAGGAATCTTCGTCGGTGGTTTCGTACCAAGACCGAGCTGCATACCTTCGCTTAAAAATGCCCCACCGACGTAATTCAACAGGATCTGCGCTGCAGGGTACCTTGTTCAACCTACGTTGACAGTACTGATTTTAGCTTTTGTTTGTAATTTCCCCCTCAATCCATTTTGATATAGATGAAACCAAATTATTGAATCCAATTGAATCAGTCTCAGCCTGGTGGCCAAAACCAGAAAGCGGCTAGTCAGGCTTTGTTGTTGTTTAAAGCACTTTGCACACAGCCCACTAGGTCTTATTCCTCTCCAACAGTGAACAACCCACCTATTATAACAGTATTCGCAAATGAAATGTACAAAGGGGTAACAGTTACAATCTGGCACAGAACATCTGACCAAGTTACTCTCGGTCATTTACTAGGCCGGCGCAAAGTTATCTTCAAATCTCCAGGGGAGGAGGTGATTTTCCACTCCGGGGCTCGGTCCTGAAGGTCAACTTTCTTCACCCTTGACGCATGTGTCCACCCCTTCTCTGCGGTGCAGAGAAGTGTCTGTAGTTAAAAGGACGATATAGGGTCCCTCCCAATGAGAGGATAGTGGAACTTCTTTCCATGTTTTTATGAGAACCCTGTCCCCTGGCTGTATCTTATGTATCGAGAAGCCAAGGGGGCTGTGCTGCATGATTACTCCCTGCTTTCACAATTCCTCAAGATTCTTATTTAATGCTATCAGGTATGGTTGTATTTGCCCATCCTCTAATCTCGGATGCCCTACAGGCATACCATGGGTATAAGGCATCCCATATAACATTTCAAAAGGTGAAAGCCCCATTTTGGAATGAGGCATAGTTCTTATGTTTAATAAGGCCAACGGGAGACATTTTATCCATGACATTTTTGTTTCTAACATTAGTTTGGCTAATTGGGCTTTCAATGTCCGATTCATCCTTTCAACTTACCCAGAACTCTGAGGGTGCCACGGGGTGTGATAATCCCATTTGATACCTAAGGTATCTGCCAATTGTTTAATGATCTTTGAAGTAAAATGTGTTCCTTGGTCCGAATCAATGTAGCTTGCTGACCCATATTGAGGTATAATTTCCTCTAATAAGTACCTCGATACTGTTTGGGCTGTAGCCCTGGAGCTTGGAAAAGCCTCCACCCAGTGGTTTAGTTTGTCTACTATGACTAGTAAAAATTTGTATCTCCTGACCTTAGGTAGATCAGTGAAATCTACCTGGATTCTTTCAAAAGGTCGGTAAGCTGCTGGGTGACTCCCCAGTGTTAGTGTCCAGGAGTTTGCTCTATTTATTTTTTTGCAGATTATGCACCCTGTACCTCTTGCTTAGCCAGTTCATATATCCCTTTACAGCCAAAGAATCTCAGGAATTGCTCGGCTAGTGCTTGGGCCCCCCAGTGTGTTTGTTGGTGCAATCTCCTTAGAATCTTCCTAGTGTATTCTTTTGATAGCAATTCCCTCCCATCTGGCAACTTCCACTTACCTCCTTCCAGACGCCCCCCAATCTTTTGATAATCCTCTAGCTCCTTTTTGGAGGGTCGGGGGCGGGGGAATTCCTGGGTTTCCTCTTTTTCAACATCCAGGATATTCACCTTTAACAAAGCTGCACTTTTTGCCTCTTTGTCGGCTAAGTTGTTCCCCCAAGTTCGGAACTGCACCCGGCCTGGTGTCCTTTTACATGGACTACAGCAACTGCCTTTGGCCCTCTGATAGCTTTTAATATTTGTTTAATTATTTCTTCATGAATTAGCCCCTTCCACGGGTATTTAGCAGTCCCCTTTCCTCCCAAATTTTCCCAAAGGTATGCACTACCCCAAATGCGTATTTGGAATTAGTGAAAATTGTCCCCTTTTTCCCTTCAAATCCCAGCAATACCCTGTATACAGCATATAGCTCACAGGCTTGAGCCGACCACCCTGCATTCAGGGGTCCGGACTCCACCACCCTTCCCGTTTGCCCATCAATGACCGCATATCCTGACTTTCTTTTGCCTTCTACTACCCTTGCAGAACCGTCCATAAACCATTTTTCCCCTTCCTCGAGCTCTTCTTCCTCTAAATGCGGTCTTATTTTGGTCTGTAGTTCTACCATCTCAGCACAATCAGGGGACAGGTCTCCTGGAGCGTCCCCAAATAGGAATCGGGCCGGGTTTTGTGCCGGGGTGGTTTTTAGCTCCAAGTTGTGGGAATGAATTAAAATGGCTTTGTATTTCAGAAGCCTAGCGTCTGTCAGCCACTTGTCAGCTTTTTGCTGTAAAATGCTTCTTACATTGTGGGGGGAGTAGATGGTCAATGAAGCCCCGAATGTTACCTTTTTGGCTTCTTCTACCAATATTGCCACGGCCACAATTACTTGTAAGCAAGTGGACCACCCCCTGCTGACAGGATCCAGGAGCTTGGATAGGTATCCAACCGGTTTCTTGGCCCCTGCCCAGTCCTGGGTTAGAACTCCGTGGGCAGTATGATTGCTAACATCTACAAAAAGCTGAAAGGGCCTTTTTACATCAGGGAGACTCAATACAGGGGCTGACATGAGGGTTTCCTTTAATTCCCTGAAGCCTTCTTCATCTTGTTCGGTCCATTTGAGCCTATTTGTGGTAAGTTTGTCATAGAGAAACCTTACTGTATCCTTCAATCCATTGCCTGCAATAACCCAAAAGTCCCAGCAACTGCCTAACTTCCCTTTTTGCTTTTGGGGGAGGCAGTGCAATTATCCCAGCCACCCGGTCTGGATTTAATTTCTTTTTCCCTTATGTTAACCAGTGCCCTAAGTATTTTACTTCGGGCTCCGTGAATTGTAATTTAGACTTTGAAACCTTCAATCCCCATTTTCCCAGGAAATTGAATACAGTTATAATTCCCATTCGTACTTCCTCTTTGTTAGGACCAGCTACCAATAAATCATCCACATACTGTAATAGTTTGGTCCCAGGAATTGGCACAAATTCGCTAAGCAATCTTTCAAGGGCTTGACCAAAAAGATTAGGTGAATCCACAAACCCTTGAGGGAGGGAAGTCCACCTTAATTGTTGTTTTCTTTGTGTGTCCGGGTCCTCCCATTGGAAGGCAAAGAAATCCCGGCTCCCCTCGGCTAGGGGGCAAGTCCAGAAGGCGTCTTTTAAGTCAATCACACTATACCATATATCTTCTGGGGAGATATTATTCAATAAAGTATACGGATTAGAGACCGTGGGAAATAAGGTTTTTGTTCTTAGATTTACTGCTCTTAAATCTTGTACCAATCGGTAACTACCATTAGGTTTCTGAACTGCCAGGATAGGTGTATTATGTCTTGACATGCAAGGTTCTAATGTGCCTCTCTTTATTAAATCCTCGATTATCGGTTTCAATCCCTTTCTTCCCTCTAAAGGGATGGGATATTGTTTGATCCTTATGGGATTCTCTCAATTTCGATGTGAATTGGTTCCATGTCTAATTTTCCAGCTTCCCCCGGAGTGTGCCAAACCCTGGGATCAATCTTTTCCTCATCCTCAGTGGTTAGCTTATATAAACTTACCATGAGTTTTGAGTCCTTTGCAATTATGCTTATCCCTAGCACCACCATCAGGTCCCTTCCCAGTAAATTGTATTCTGTTTCTTCTACTAATAAGATGTCCCCCACACAGATTTTATTTTCAGATTCTATTTCTATGTCCCTCAAGACGGGGACCTGAAAGGGTTCCCCTTTTGCCCCAATTACTGTCATAGAATCCTGACCTTTTGTACACCTGAGAGGTAGATGCTGGACTGTGGTTTTTTCTGCTCCTGAATCAACCAAAAAAATCAACTCCTGCTTTTGGGGTCCAGCCTTTAATTTTGTCAAGGGCTCTCCAGATGTTCGCGACCCCAAATTATAAAGCCCCTGACACCTCTAATCTTCCTGAAAAATCATTCATCTTTCATCCTTTTTTTACAGTCCCTCTTGACATGTCCTCTTTTCTTACAGTAAAAGCATTCAGGGGCACTTACCTGTTTGTCCTTCCTTTGTGTAGGTCCTGGCTTTCCCTGGGGCTTTCGAGCCTGTGCCGGCTTTCCCATTGTTTGGGCTTGCTCTTGTTTGTTTGCTTCACTGACTGCTGCTACCAACACCTTGGCTTGTGTCTACTGGGATGGAGCTTCCTCTCGCAGAGGGTCTGTTCCTCAGGTTTCCCTCTGCCGGAGAAGCTTTTAAGGTGGTAGTGAAGGAAAGGAGTTGGTTCTGATGGAGGGTTTTAATCCAGAGCTTTTATTCTGGCCCACAGGCTTCTGAATCCAGCAACTGCTCCAACAGAACTCGTGGACCGCGTGGTTGCTCTCCCTTTTACCTGGGGGAGGGTCAGAGGGAAGGGACCAACCAGGTATGGGAGAGGAGGGCTCAGGGGACAAAGGACACCTGGATGGCCCAATGCCCCCCGGGGGTGGAGGACATCTTTTGAATCTGCCCAATCACTCGATGCCCTTCTGGAATTCCAGGAGTGACAGACAGTGCTCGGCAGGGGTCAGGGTGGGGAAAGGAGGAGTGATTGACACACCTGGGAGGAAATCTTTGGGGAGAAACCCGGGGTTCGGGGGTAAACCATGAAATCACACTGCAACATCTCCCCCTTGTTTTGTTTAAAATGAAGAGGACTGGGTTTGGGGGGCAGAATGCTCGCCAAACCACGGTTGGCAAGTTGGTTCCTTTCCTTCAGGAGGGTCAGTATTTTCAACTGAGGCTTCCAGGTCATCCATTGGAGCACTAGGGGCTTCCAAATTGGTAGAGTTCAGGAGGGGAAGATGAGCTTGAAATTAACTTGTCAACCATTTGCTTGATTAGCCCAAAAACAATGCTAACAACTGCAATAACTAGAATAAAGAGTACTAAAACCACAGTTTTCAGAATAGATCAAACCAGCCCGAGAGTCTTCCAGCCCACATGGCGGAAGAGAAGGTGTCAATAGACACATGCACATACTTGAGTCGACCGAACTCGGCAATGTGAGTAACATCTGTTTGCCAAAGCTGCAAGGCCTTTAGGCCTCTGGGGTTCACCCCCGCCGGTAAAGGTGCAGCAAACCCATGACAGTCAGCGCAAGAGCTGACAACGTCACAAGCTTCGGTTGACGTCAAATTGAATTGCTTCTGCAAAGTATGTGCGCTTTGGTGAAAAAAATCATGCGACGCTTTGGCTTGTGCAGTCCTGTCAGGCTGAGGCGCCACCCATGCAGGGTTAACCAACCTGTCAGCCCTGGCGTTACCTTCTGTTATGAAACCTGGTAAAGTGGTGTGACTCCGCATGTGCAGGATGTAGTATGGATGAACCTGGGTTTGAATTGAGCACCACAAGGCTCTCAACAATTGAAACAAAGCTGCACTGTTGACTTCTTTCAGCAGTGAGCAATCCAACTGCTTGGATTGCTTATGTCTGCGCCATAAGCAGAGTCAGTGACCAAATTCAAAGGCACCTGAGAAAATTTCTGAAATGCCATAGCAACAGTTTTCAGCTCAACCAATTGGGCTGAGCTGGACACGTGTCCTAACACTTGCCATCCAGACTCATCCTTCCAGGTCACAATGGCCTTTCCCATTTTTCCCGAACCATCGGTGAAGACAGTGGGTCCCTGCACTGGCAGTCGACTGTTTCTCGGTCGTAAGGACAGACTGGTTGTTTTTGCCAGTTGCAGCAATTTGTGACTGGGCAGATGATAAACAGTTTGCCCTAAAAAGTTCTGCAGCGCGCTTTGCAAAAGAAGGCTATTAATGAAACCCCATTCAAAAGTGTCCCGCTCCACTGGAAGAACAATGCTCGCGGGATCAGCTGCCATCAATTGCAGACACTGATGATGGCATTTGATTATCAACTGGGCAAACAAATCAAGCAGCAAGGATGCTGTCTTTTTGGGTTGATGGGGCAAAAAGACCCACTCCAAAATGTGCGAAGGATCAGGCCATTTGTCATTCCATTGACCAATGACACCTGTGGGATGGTTGTCTGGATAGATAATAAAGACAGTGATATCAATGGAAGGATCTACTGATGAGCAGAAAGAGCTTGGACCTCCTCCAGCGCTTGTTGCGCTTCAGGAGTCAATTTCTGAGGTGAATTCAGATCCGGGTCCCCCTTTAACAGGTCGAACAGTGGGGACATCCACACTGTGGTCAGTCCCAGATAGGGACGTAACTGTAAAGGCAAACTTTGGCTTGTTATCAGGATGCAAAGGCATTGTAAAAAAACAATCCTTAGATCAATGATCAAGATTTCCCATCCTGCGGGGAGCGTGGTAGGTGAGGGCATACCAGGCTGCAATGCCCCCATACTCTCCATGACTGCATTAACTTTCTGGAGATCTTGTAACAGCCTCCACGTCCCCAACTTTTTCTTAATTACAAAAACAGGAGTGTTCCAGGGACTGGTAGAAGGTTCAATGTGTCCCTGGCAAAGCTGATCCTGAACTAAATCATTATGGGTGACTAATGTTTCATGTGGTAGGGGCCACTGGTTCTCCCAGACAGGTCTGGTCACCAGCCACCGTAAAGGCAGCATAGGATATTCTGCGCCCTTCTGTGCAGTGACCCCTATCAAAAACCCGTTCTGATCCGTACCCCCCAGGCCGCCAGCACATCCCGCCCCCAAAGAGTGATTGGAGCTGCAGTAACATAGGGCCGAACCTTAGCGGTCTGCCCTTCTGGATTTTTGATCAACACGGCCTGCCGGCTCAGAAATGTCTGTGCTGCACCCCCCAACCCTTCAATGGCCGCTCCCACAGAGTCCAAAGGCCACTTAGGAGGCCACGCAGAAGAGGAGACGACTGTCACGTCGGCTCCGGTGTCAATCAAACCTTGCAGCAGAATCCGAGGCGGACTGGCACCTGGTAAAATCACGGAGCACGTCATCTGCGGACGGTCAGCAGAAATGATCGCAGACCAGAAGACTTGCAGTAGTCCCATGGGTCTGAAACCACCATCTTGACACATCTGTTGGTCTGTCCTGGGAACACATGACTTGAAAGGCACAAGTTGAGCAATGCGGGTCCCTGCCAGAATAATGATGGGGGGGGAGGGTGTGGAAACCATGGCACAAATTTGGCCTGTAAAATCAGAGTCAATGACACCCAGGTGCACAAAGATTCCCAAAAGGGTAGTACTAGATCGTCCTACCAACAGTGCATTCAACCCATGACCTAAAGGCCCGAATGCATTCAGAGGAACCTTACGCAAATTGCTAGAATCTAAGATGACTGCTGCTGCAGTGTGTACATCCACCCTGGCAGAGCCGCAGGTGCTTGCACTGAGCTGGCTGAGACACCCTGTGCTGGTGCCATGCCCTGGGGGATCACTTGTGTCGGTGCGCAGTTCCCCTGTGCGCTCTTTTCCTTGTTTCCCGAACCTGTCAAACATTTGGTGTTGGCATGGTAGGTAGATTTGCATTTGTTTGTAGAATGACCTGGCTTCCCACACCTGGAGCATAAGAAATTAGAATCTGCCCCTTTTCTTATTTTTGTCCCCTGTGCCTGCTTGCCTTTCTTTTTGCCCTTCTTGCGCCAACCAGTCCCTGAGGACGGCAGGCCTGCCTGCAAGGCTGCTGCCAGAATAGACATTTTATGGTCCACAGTACCAACCTTGGAACAAGATTTGACCATGTCTGTCAATGATGGGTCACCTGGCAGCGCATTTATGATTTTTCTGCAGTCATCATTTGCGTTGTCCCTTGCTAAAGTTTTGCATAAAACCTGCCTCAAATTTTCATCCTCAATCTGCTTCTCCAAAGTGGACACAAGCTTTTCAACAAACGGCAAAAACAATTCTTTGGCTCCCTGATTATCTTCACATATCGTGGCCTGGGAGCGGCTGTCTCCATGGTTTTCAGCGATGCTGCAAAGCCTACCTTCTGGGCCTTCTGAAGTAGGAGAGGAACCCAGGTAGCCTGAAGATCAGGATTAGAAAAGGCATTTTGTCCCATGAGCACATCCACCCCCACACAGGATCTAGGATCCATCTGAGGGAAATGCGCATTTTCAGCCATGACCCTTTCGGCCAGCCTCCTCCAATTGTTCATAAAAACGTCAAACTGCACAGATTGGAACAACACAGAGGCCAGATGTTTGCTATCATAGGGAGCAAGCAGGTCAGTGTTTATCACTCTGAGGACCTGCATCAGTGGAGCAGAGCCCAGCCCATATTTCACTACCTTATCTTGCAAATCCTGCACAACCCGCCAGGCCATAACATCGTGCTTGTCCTGTTGCTCCGAATTTGGGACTGCTTTGTGCACAGGAAAGGCCTGAAGTGTACGTTGCGGTGAAGCATTGTCACCTCGATCCCCCTGTGCCACTTCCCGAGAGGCCAGAGGGATCAGCTGACCGCTAACTATGGTTTTCCTCTTCCTGGATTGGTGGGTTCAAGACCGCACCACCAGGCTTGCCCACCTGCTCTATCAAAATCTAATCACAAGCTTCCAAAGCCCGTTCTCTAACTGCTTCCCAAAAGCAGCAGGGATATGACTCCTGGGATGGGGCGAGCGGGACAGTCTGCGATCCGCAGGGGAAGGTGGGCTGGTGGGAGGCACCGAGGCAGGAGAAGCGGCTGTTGACTGTGAAACAGAAGAGCCAGGCACAGCCTCCGAGCCCACAGCTTCCAGGATGGGGAGGGCAGTCGCCAGTGATGGGGCGAGGACCGGAGCCTTGACTGGCAGCTCAGTGGATGCTCCCATCGCAGGCGGCGGCACAAAGGGATCAGCCGCAGCCTGCGACACAGCTGCAGTCATCGGAGGCACAAACGGTGCAGGCTGCTGGAACACAGCAGGCAGTATGGGCACTGAAGCCAGAGCAGATGGAGCGAGAGGCAGAGCTGCTGCTGCTGCTGGAGCGGCAGGCTCCATAGTCGATAGTGAAGGAGCCTGAGGGGCAGCAGCCCCCACTGTGTCACGGGCTGCAGTCGGCACTGGCCCTCCCACCAAGTGCAATCCTGAGAGCGGGGGCAGCAGTGGCTGAAGGAGTGAAGCCGCCTGCTCAACAAATGGGTGGTCTTCAGTTCGTGGCAGCGGAGATGGAAAAACCCCTGGCAGCCACCCAGGCTGCGGAGCCCTGGCCGGGCTGGGGTCGCCCTGTGCAACCCCTGAAATGTCAGGTGTGCTGAAACTGATAGTTGTGACAAAGGCACCCTGGCTGCTGCCTGAAAGGTGGATGACGTCACGGTGCCGCACTCAAGGCAGGGTGAGTCTGCCCAGCCGACTGTGGCGTGGGCTGCTGTGCGACCAGCAGCCGGTCAGTTGGCAAAGGATATTTCAGCTGAACATAGTCTTGGGGATGGGGATACTTGGGCTTAACGTAACTTCCTGGCAACATATAAAGTCCATGGAGCGTCCTGGTGTCTCTTGTGGCCCCATGCTGTGCCGGGGCGGGGCTGGGTACCACCCTGCCTGCCTCTTGCCCACTGAATCCCAAAACGCCGCTATATACCGAAACGGCATCTTCGCTTCCCGATAGTTCCCAGTCAGAATCTCTGCCTCTCGGGGTCTCGCCCCATAGGGCCGTGTAGATGCGCCCCCAGACTTTGAACAGTGAGGACGCTATTGCGTCCCCCTTTTTCGACTCCGTCATGAGGCAATGACCCAAGTCGTGCCAAATTCTCTGATCCAAGGCACGTCTGAGATCCACAGAAAATCCATGGTCCCAGGCCCAACCCAGGAGTCCAACGAGCTCGGCATCAGACACTGGGACCCCCAGCTGAGGGATATAACCCTGCCAGGAGGACAGAACCAGCCATTCAGCCGTAGAAAGTTGGTTCCCCATTTTCAAGGAAACCATCCCTCAGCAGACAATTTAACATCTGCATGTAACTGAACCAGTCTCTACTTTGAGGTACCCTGCACAGAGTTTGAGGGCTTATGTACTAAAGGCACAGATGCAGATTTGGCTGACATAATTATGTATGTTTCACTTGGCTACAAGCAGTTAGATTAAAAGAATAATTTCATATTTCAAAGGCTGGCTTTTACCTTCAGCTAACACTAGTCAATTTTGGAGCGAGCAGAACAGAGAAGAAAAATCCAGACGGACCACTGGGGTGAATGCAGTTTATCGATGAGGTAATCATATTACTCTTAATATTGAGCTTGTAAATGCTTGTCTAAGTACAAAAATAGTTTAAGACTTGATAAAGCTTTTACCTTTTCTGTCCAAAAACTTGCCAATGTGTTTTCTTTCCAAGATGAAGCCATTCATTATGATGTCCACACAGCTCAACAGCATTTAAGTGTCTAAATCTCACTATTTTACTGGTCAAAAACCATTAAGTGTTTAACCTTGCAGGAATGACATCACAGAACTTGTAAAATCCTACATTGCCATAAATACATTTTCTTAAATAGCATGCATCTCTTGGGAGTTTTCAGTTTTCTCCAAAGTGCTTGCAGACAATCTTCTTCTAAAAGTTCCACCTTTACTCTGAGCTTCTCCTCTCTTGCATTTCCTGCTTTGCAGGTGTGGCAGGTGCTTCACTCATGTCCTGTTTCGCAGGCATGGCAGGCATCTCACCATTGACACTCTCCATGCCACTAACGGACATCAAGCTTTTCCTCTCTTTGGAGTTTGATTTGTGATCCACTTTTGTGACTCGAAATCTTCCCACAGAAAGGACTGTAACTTCTCCAAAAGACTTCTTCTGTTCTCTTTAGATTTTTGAGCTGGCTTTATAAGGTGCCATCGTTTGTGACTACAGTGAGTACAAACATCCTTTTCAACCACTCCTCCAACAGAATGGAAGTGGTGGGCTTTGCAGCTGTGTCTGAACAGAACAACATCAGGTGACAAAGGAGTCCCTGGACTCACTGGACTCTCAGGAGAGGTAGGAGATAATGGGCTTTCAGGTTCAAAGACAATGCATTCTGCTACCATGGCCTTTAACACATAAGCATTTGCTTAATTTTTCATGATGTAGTTAACAATTTGTCCCACAGTGTCACTATTCTCATGTATAGTTTCATTCATTTCTACTTTTTTATCAATTTTTTCTTCTTCTAGTTCTTCAGCTTCTGTTGTACAAAGGTATCCTTTTTTCTTAAGGATATGGCAGATAAGGATCCCCAAGAGACCCATGATGAAGAAAACAGGAACCAAAGCACATGCAATATACTCTAGGTGTTCAGCATTGCCATCATTGCCATCCATTTTAGTTGTCAAAGTAGTTGTCTGTAAGCCATGGCTTGACAAAACCTATGGAACCTCTCCATCTAAGCTGTAAAATATAGTCAACCTCAGACAAGTCTTTTGGTTCTAATCACTGTTACTCAGATACACAGGTGTTGTTTTTCGTTCTTTTCTCTCTCCAACTTCCTTGTTTTCGCCCGGTGACACTTTCCCGGGGCGCCGGCCAGGCGCTTCTGGGAGCAGCCGGAGAGAGAGAGGCAACAAACACCTTTGTGGGTTCATTAGATACGGACAGAGCTGTTTAGAGAGCGCAATCAAGACCGGGATAAAGAGACTCAAGAGATTGGACACTTGTGCAGTCCAAAGTAGGTTGTATTTGCCCGATCGCCGCACGTACAAGTGACAATGATCTGGGGTCCGGACAAAGGTTTTATAGGGGAAAATAAGAGATAAGGTGAAACCAATAGAACAATGTCCAGTGTGAATACATTATAGGTAAAATCCAATGGGAATAACTCCAGGGGGAAGGATGAATACACGTAAAAATACAGAATAGAAACTCCAGCTTTAGGTTTAGGAAATAGAAACTCCCATCTCAGATTCACAAAGCCTTTTTGCTCCATTTGCATAGCTGCACACTGCAACATCTCCCTCTTTTTTGTTTAATAAAATGAACGGAGCTTTGGGGGAAGGAGAAACTGCGGCTATCAAACTGCAGGGTTGTTTTGTTTTCCATCTTCCCACCATTCTCCTCCCGTGGTGGCAGCAGCAACTACAACAGGTGCGGAGGCTGCAAACTTGGAGGAAGCAATGTTAAAAGTGATTCGCTTTAGAATCCCAAATGATAGCAAAACTAAAAAGATTGCAACTACAAAATAACAAATGTCCTTTAGAAGGGACAACACCCACCCAGAAAGATCCCAGCCCTTAAACATGCCCTTGAACCAGTCCTCATTCTCCTGCTTTTCTGGAGCCAAATGAGGAGCAGGAATGTAGGAATTGACATCCTGCTAGTCTGAAAGAAAAATGAAATCATACAACAAGGTAAACTAACAATAAAAATTCTGCCAGTATAAAGGAAAAACAGGAATTAGGGTTGTCTTCCTCCCTTGCGGCGTTTCCTGTTTGACGCAACTGAGTCATCTGTGGGGTCTCCAACACCCCCCTGACCCACCCCATTTGTATCATCACGCAGGGTAGGTCTGCACTCCCCAATTAGTTTTTTTGCTGGTTGGAGAATTCGCCCCCCCTCTCCCTCCCCCCATGAGGAGGTGCTGTCCCCTGAAAGGGGCACTGGCTGATGAGATGGATTCCTCATTGCAGTAATAACACCTGCGTTTGGGAGGAGGAGAACTCGATGTTGGGGTTTCTGGGGTTGCTGATGTCGGAGCAACCACTTTTCCCTGAGGACTTTCCACCAAGTCCTCTGCCATCAGTGTGGCTTTTCTTGTGCACTCTTTGATGAGCCGATCCAGCGTAGGTGGAGGACACGCTGGAAGAGCCATGATGACTCACTGACAGGCATCATTTGCATTTGTGGTGACAATTTCAAACGTGATTTCATCTCGTGCTTCTTGCCCTTCCACCTTTTTCTCGACCGTATCTCTCACTCGATCAACAAAATCCATGAATGGCTCTGAAACAGATTGCTTGAGAGCCATATAAGGTATTATAGGTTCTTTTGAGGGCATACTAAGAAATGCCCGTTCTGCTGCGTCTTTTGTGAGATCCAACACTGGTTTTGGAATCCCTGCTGCCTGCTTTTGGGCTTTATTCCAGTCTTTTTCACCCACAAGATGCTCGAGGGTGGTCTCATCATCCTCTACATCTGTTGCATAATCGGGACTCTGCAAAATTCCTGGAAGAAGGTCTCCTGCAAACCTTTTCCAAGTTCTTTCCCACATTCTGTATTCTGATGGAGGGAGCAAGCAACTGAACAAGCGCTTTAAATCAGTGGGAACTAAGGTGTTAAAATTGAAAGTTGCTTTTAACATGCTCTTAAAAAAATCGCTTTTTTTTCCAAATTCACGTTTTGTTTTGCAGAGTTCCTTTATGCTTTCGTATGAAAGTGGTTCCCATCTGGGGTTTTGCCCTCTAGTGTTGTACAACACTGGTGCGAGAAACAAGGAATTTGAATCTCTGCCTGCTTTCTGTTTCCCAGCTTCGGCCTCCCTGCCTTTCCCGTCACCATGGGAACCAGAGGCCGGAGCTTGGGAAACAGGAGGAGCGGGGGCAGGGTCCGGAGGCTCGGGGGTGGAGGTTTGTGTGGGAGTGGCTGAGGTTGGTGATGCCGTGTGGAGCGGGGCGGGATCGGGTGGTGCAACCTCGAGGGGTGGAGCTGAAGGAACAACCTGGAGGGGTGGTGCTGTGGGCGGAGGCCTGCAATAACACTTGGGAGGGGTTTGGTCTGCCTCAAGAGAGGAGGAGGAGGGGTCAGGACAAAGGGAAGGAGGGTCAGGGACTGGTGTGGGGGGGGGGGGGGTACCTGGGAAGAAGGAGTTCCCGCCGTGCTTCTTTGTCCATCTGGTGATGAGAAAAAGACCCCCGCCACGCAGCCTCCACCATCTTGTGGCGGTTCGTCCCGTGGGGGATGAGGGAAGGGGTTAGAAGGAGTACAGCATTTTTGGGAACAGCCACAACTCTGAAAATAATCAGAAGAAGGTTTAGGAACAGAATTTTCAACAGAGCAATTAGCATTTTCAGACTGTGGGGGTCGGGGAGATGGGGGAACTAAAGCAGATGGGCTCTTTTCAGTTTCCCGCGTTTCCGGACTGTCTGCACCCTCTTTAACAATGTCATAAACTAACAAAAAGATCCTCATGAAACCCTTTTTCACTGAAGAATCTCCCTTCTTGGTGCCTTCTGTTAAAACTGTGACAACCCCCTTCCAAAAAACTTTCTGCCTCACATCCTGAGCTGAGACGTTTGGAAACTTTAAAATCAACCACTTTATGAACTTTTTCACAAAACTTTTAGAAAAACTTTCTCCTGACTCTGTCAGGGTTACTTTTACTTGGTAATAAATCTCTTTTTGCTGTTTGGACAACTTCCCACCCATGTTGCCCACCAGCAAGCCTCACCCGCCTGCTGCTGAAAAAACAAAGAAAAAAAAACTAAATAAGTCTAAAACCCGACGGCGGCACCCTGCATGCAGCGCGCTTGCGTGCCCTTTCCCTCCGCGGGAACGGGGTACCTCCACCCAGATCCACTAACCGGGGCCTTCCCGTGTTAATTTTGAATCTTACCGATCCGTCGACCCTTAAAAAAGGAAAAACAACAGCGGTTCTCGGTCTGAAGTCGTCTTCTGGGGTGTGCAGAAGCTGCGACCTCGCTCCGCTGGAAACCCGGAACCCGGCAGGAGCCAGAAGAGTTTCTCAGCGGCGATAGTGCTGCGGGGCTGAGCGGAGGGAGCGGAATCCCCCTCGGACTCGCCGTGGTCCAAGCGGCTTTTCCCGCCAGGTGGACTCTGGCGCAGGAGGTTCAACGGTGGCGGCGCCAGGGACCGTGTCTCCCACAGTGATGGCGGTGGAAATCAGCGTTTGGAAAAGCCCCAAACCAGAGCGCTATCTGCCGCGCTATGAAAACAGTTCCTGCATCAAAGCCACGCGTTCGGGCGCCACTTGTTGCTTTTCGTTCTTTTCTCTCTCCGACTTCCTTGTTTTTGCCCGTTCTGCTTTCCCGGGGCGCTGGCCAGGCGCTTCCGGGAGCTGCCGGAGAGAGGCAACAAACACCTTTGTGGGTTTATTAGATACGGACAGAGCTGTTTAGAGAGCGTGATCAAGACCGGGATAAAGAGACTCAAGAGATTGGACACTTGTGCAGTCCAAAGTAGGTTGTATTTGCCCGATCGCCGCACGTACAAGTGACAATGATCTGGGGTCCGGACAAAGGTTTTATAGGGGAAAATAAGAGATAAGGTGAAACCAATAGAACAATGCCCAGTGTGAATACATTATAGGTAAAATCCAATGGGAATAACTCCAGGGGGAAGGATGAACACATGTAAAAATACAGAATAGAAACTCCAGCTTTAGGTTTAGGAAATAGAAACTCCCATCTCAAATTCACAAAGCCTTTTTGCTCCGTTTGCGTAGCTGCACACTGCAACACACAGGTAGTGTTCTTTCACCTCAGCAATTGCTCAAGACAAATTACAGCACCAAGAGCAGAGCTGTTGCCCAGCCTGTCAGCCATCAGGCCCAGCATTGGCGCAGTCGGCGGGATCCCGCTGGTCGCTGCCAGAGCCATTCTCGACGCCTTGCCCACACTGATGCGTGTTGGCAGCAGGGCTGCTGCCGCCCTGCCCGGCCCAGCCCAGGATGTACTTACAACAAATTTGGGCCAAGTACTCTGCTGTTGTGGGTCATGGAGACAAAATGCCAGTCAGTGTCTTTCAGGTGGAGTGGTTCTGTCAGCTGTAACCTGGAAGGGTCATTGATAGAAGTTGTGGTTAGAATAGGTTCGCCTAAGTCATAGCAAAGGTTATTTGGTGTTGTGTCTGGTGGTGGACCAGCAGAAGTGGTCTTTGAAGCATCTGCTTCACTTAGAGAAATTGGGATGCTACCGTGCGCCCTTGGTTCTTTTCGCTTCCCTCATTCCCTTAGCCTGCTCTTTTTGTGTCTGCACACCTGGCAGGCAGGCGCTCCCCATTTAGTTTTGTTGTTGTTGACCCCCTGGGAGCATTTGTATTTCTCCTCCCGTGCTATTTTTAAATTCATCAAATTGCTTTTTCAGAGGACATTGGTTAACCCAGTGCCCAAGGTTCTTACAAAGCAGGCATGGCTTGTGGGGTCAACTATTGCTGGTCTTTGATGCTGCCCAGTGTGCAGCTGTGCTGATGGAATGGGCGCTGGGCTGGCAACGGCGACTCTCTGTGGTGGTCTTGGCAGCAGCTTTGGTCTGGTGTCCTGAGCCACACTCATCAGAGGCACTTTCCTGTTACAAACTGGAAGCATATCTTTTAGTGTAGGGGGGTTCTAAAGGTAAGCTTAAAATTGCAGTTCGACACTGTTCATTCGCGTTTGCAAATGCCATTTCCTCTAGAACCTCTTCCCTTTCATTCTCTTTCCTAACTTGGATTTTGATAGCTCTAGTTAACCTTTCCACAAATTTCAAAAAGGACTCTGATGGTAGCTGTTTGATCTTACTTATGGCTCGACAGGGCCATCAGGTTGAAGGGTAAAGAAGGCTTTTTCAGCTGCATCTTTGACTCTCTCAAGGACTTCCACAGGGATTACTGCAGCTTGGACTGGGGCCAAAGACCATTGGCCCTCACCAGAGAGATGCTCAGTGGTAGTTGGCATGCCATTGGCATCCTTTGCTGTGTTTGGATCAGCATGCAAATCTGGGAGAGCCTCTTTCAGCAGTTGTTTCCATGACAATTCCCATTGTTTGAATTCTGTAGAGGTCATGAGGCACGAAAAAAGCTGTTTTAAATCATGAGGGACTACTACAGTCCTACCCAGTTCGGCATTTAAAAGGCCAGGGAAGTATGGGCTATGTGGGCCATAGTCTTTGTGTGCTTTGCAGACTTCTTTCATTATTTGTTGTGCAAAAACTTTCCAATTGGCAGTTGTGGCTCCTCCCCCTTGCCCTGATGCTGATATGTGATGGGGGCAAGTGAGAAATTGGGACCCTGTATTGGAATTAAGGTTCCCTGTTCCTTAATTCTTGAATTGGAAGCATTGGGATCACTGGTGCGGCTATAGGGACAAGCAGTGGGCCTGCCCCCACTGTGGGAACCTGGGGAGGGGGCAGGGACACCGTGGGAACAGTGGATGGGGGGAATGGGGACAGGGGGGTTGGCAGGGGGCAGGAACTCCTGGTGACATCACGTCGGCAGACACCCCCTGGCTGGGGTAGGGGGGCAGAGCTGAGGGAGTGGCAGGTAAGGTGCGGGGAGGGAATGTATCATGAGGATCGGGGGGGGTGAGGGGTAAGGAAGGATTTTTGGGATGCTGAGGGGAATCATGGGAAGAAGGAGACCAGGCAGGGCACGGTGCCATGTGGCATCCTCCATTTTCTTGGCTCTCTGGGGACTGGGAGCCATTTTGGTGATCACTGCTCTCTGAAAAACTAAATGTGCTCGGGGTTTCTGAACTGGAGAGATGGGATCAGGAAGAATTCCACGTGGTCTGGCCAGGACTTTGTGGACAGTGGGACTTGGGCACTTTAAGATGCTCAGGGCGCTGGTTTCCCTGGGCATGAGCAGAGTCTGCTTTCTTTAAAACACCGAGTTTTGGGGTAGAGGGTTCAGATCTGGGGTGGGGAGAAATAGAAAGAGCAGAGGTACATTCCTTGTTATTTGGCTTTTCCTTCATTTCCCTTTGCTTGAGTAAAGCTGATCGAACTTGCAAACTCCAAAACACAAATTCAGCTGAAGACGTGTCCCCAGACCTTCCCAAGGTTATCAATTCGTGACCCACCATGTCCCAAAAGTGGGTGTTGTGGACTTGTTCAGGAGAAACTTGCGGGAAGTGTAGAATAAGCCACTGTATAAAGTGTTTCAATTTTCCCTTAGAAAATGATACATTTCCACTAAAATTCCTATAATCTGATAATATATTCCTTTCTGTGCCGTGCTTAGCTTAGCCCCCATTTTAGGTGTAAAAGGCATAGCACAACCTCACACCTTTTGCTGGTGGCCAAGCTTAGGGAGGAAGTTGAAAGATTAAGGAGTATCAGGGAATGTGAAAGGGAAATAGACTGGTGGAGTTCAGCCCTTACATCTTTAAGGGAGGCCCACCAAGAGTCAGAGGACTCCTATGCCTCTCAGGCAATAGAGGGGCACCTGGTAGATGAAGGGGAGTGGAAATGGGTCCCTGCTCAGGGAGGTGATAATAAAAATTCCTCCCAACCCCCATCCCCTAGCCAGTTGCCACTTCAGAATAGGTATGAGGCCCTGGATCTAGAGAGCCAGCCAGATGATTTAGAAGAAAATTATCCACCCAGTGAGCCTCCCAGTTATGACTCACCTGTAAGATGGATCACCACCTTTGACATCAAGAAGAAAAGAAGGGTAATCGTAGTGGGTGATTCCCTTCTGAGGAGAACAGAGGGCCCCGTATGTCGACCTGACCCATCCCACAGGGAGGTCTGCTGCCTCCCTGGGGCCCGGGTACAAAATATCACTGAGAGACTTTTTGGGCTGATTCAGCCCTCTGATCATTACCCACTGCTGATACTCCAGGCTGGCAGTCCTCCTGGAGTGGCAGGTGTGATTCTGTTGGAGCAGTGATCCTGTAAAAAAGGGGTGTAGTCTTCCTGCAGTGGAAGAGGCAGCTGTTCCTCTAGGAAATCCAGTACAGAAAAAAGCCGTGTTGGTGTTCCAGAAACTCGAGATTTTATCCAGGTAGAAATGCTTGGCTCCTCCCTCAGGGCGGAGCATCTCACAGTGGGATGTTACAGTTCTTATCAGTCATGCCGTGACACTCAATGGCCCATTATCAGCAGATGTCTCCCCTGAGAGAGGACTGGTTGTGGAAGAGATAAGGAAAACTGCTCACTTAACACAAGACAACTGCTATACAGATGGCAAATGAATACATCTTGCTTCTCAATCTGGGACACCTTTATTAAACTTTTAAATTTTAACAGGAAAGTGAACCGTGTTTTTCACAATTTGGAGGCCTCACCCAGGATTAACACATTGCTTCCGAGACCACCAGGAGATGCTGAGTGGGGAGGGCGCCCGCTGATTTCAATGGCTTCACTTTCTTCTTCTGGTGAGATTGGCGGTTGCAGGTTGAAACCCTGTGGACAAAAGGAGACACATAAAGCAAAGGAAAGGGAAAAGGCTCCCTAAAATGGTGGTAGCCCCAAAATGCTTGTGCACGAAGACTCTAAGAAGAAAAGAGGATTGTAAGTATTCTTTGGGGGGCTGGAGGGCAGCAGGTATGGGGGAATGGATGTGTGTGAGCGAGATGTAGGCTGGTTATCCCAGACCTGCAAAGTGAGTGATGAGTCTCCAACGCTGCGGTTCCATTCTTTCATGACAAAAGCAGCCAGTAAAGAGATGAAGCGAAAGATAAAAGGAGTGAGAGAATTCTCTGGGGTAACTGGGACTGGGTCTCAGGGAAGGGGTCTGACTCCTTGGAGAGAAGGAGCTGAGGGTTTTCCTGGCACAATCCATTGGGAAAAAGGGATAAGAAGTGGAGGGGGCCCCTAAAATTTTGCTGGATTGAGGGATAAAGATGCCCAAGAGCATCCAGGGTTGAACAACACAGCTGGGTTGAGGGATAAAGATATACAAGAGCATCCAAGGTTGAACAGCACAGCTGGGTTGAGGGATATCCAAGAAAATCCAGGGTTGGCCAATAACATTTTGAGATTTTATAATACCTATGGGTGGATATTAACAAGTGACTTGAGAACAAAGGTACCTTATTTTTGTGTTGTCCTCTTGTAAGTGATTATGAGCGAGACATTAAATGAATAAGAGTGAATGAGTATGAATGAATGAAAGTCCATGTAATATAGATTGCTTAACTTTATTTTCTGGAGGAAGGTGGATTGTGTGGCAGAATATTGGAAAGGAAGGTTTTTTTCGTACTGTGAGGAATGTTCAAGCTGCCAGGAGAATGGATTGCAGCAGGGACGAGTGGTGGGGTCCTGGGGAAATGAGAAAAAGAACCAGAGAAGAGAGTAGGGGCCCTCTGGAAATACTGTCTCTCCCTGTCTCCAGTTTCTCTGTTCATGCCAGAAGCTCCATTCTCCCTACCCATACCAGCTTCTCTGTCTGAGCCAAGAGCTTCAGCTCTCCTCGCCCATACCAGGCGTGATCACTCCCATCCCCGCTGTGGCTTCTCCCCAGCTGACTGCTCATGTACCTACCTCTCTTTCTTCCTTGATTCCAGCTACACTGTTGAATTTTGCTCCTCCCTCTGTCCCTTTTTTGGATCTAGCTTTACAGCCAACTTTCAGCCTGGTCTCTGTTCCCTTGGCGATTTCTGCTCCCTCTCTATGGGAGAGGTTCAAGAAGGAGCCAGAGCCCTGGTGTGGTCAGAGTGCCAGGAGAGGACTAGGGATGCCTGTTTCTGCTGTAGCGGGGGAGGTCACCCTCACTTAGGAGGAGGCCTGGGGATGGTTCAGTGGCTGTGCCCGGTGAGGGAGTGGGAAGAACATGGGCTCTGTTTTCTGCGGGATGGATGCCGTCTGGAGCCTTTGATAACTTTCAAAGTAGGCCCCCAAGAGGAAGTATTAGAATTTATAGTTCATAGTGATGCAGAGGGAACTTACGTAGCAGATGTTTCCAGGAGGATGTGATGTAGGTGGTGACACTATGGAAATGGCAGGGGAAAGAGGAGAAGGGTTTAAAATCCCTGTCATTAAAAATGTAGTAATTAAAGGGGAAGCCAGAATGGGGGTAAGAGATGTCTTATTAGTTCCTGGAGCAGGTGTCAACTTCTTGGGAAAAGACTTTCAAATCCAACTGGAAATAGAGGTTATACCAGAAGAAGAAAGGGCTGTGGACAAACTCTTAGAAATAAACTAGTTGTGTGTACATCTCATGTGTTCCAAGATGTGTTAAAATCAAAAAGGAAAAAAAAAAAAAAAAAGTAAAATAAAAACTGAGGGGAAAATGGTTAGCAGACTCTAAGATGTAAAAATGTGAAATAATGATAACTTAACACTAGAAGTTAAAAAAGTTTGAATCCAGCTCAAAATTTTTGGCAAACAAAAAGGTACCTCAACACATGATTGTTCAGAAATGGTGCAATACTAAACTGAAGTTCAGGAGGATCTAGCAGAACACGCCCTCCTAGAGGGGGAAAAGATATATGTTGATTGTTCATCCAAATGCTTATTAAAGAAAAAGAATACCTGGGGACGCCATGATGAGGATTGTTGAGATTGTGGGGTGTTTGACTGCTCTTGTGCGAGCGGCAGAGTCTCGGGACTGCGGCAGGGGCTGATCCATGTGGGTGGCCTGGCATGGCAACTTCCAGTGTTTGCCCACCCAGTGGAGGCGGTGTGGGGCGTGGGTTTGCATGGGGCGCCGCTGCTGTTCATGAGGTGGCTTGGTGGTGCCGGGGTCTCGGAGGGCGCGGGGTTGCTGGACACGCTCGCCAAGCTGGCAGCGATGCTGGGCATGGTTTGCACAGTTTGCCTCCGAGGAGCAGGCTGGCTCAGTGACGGAGCGGCCAGGAGGGTTGGCTCCCAGCCTGCTGGGTTCCCCAGGGCAGGGCAGCAGCCTCAACCCCAGCAGGTGGGTCAAGAGAGAGACAGAGAGAGAAAGGGCGAAAGGGGGGTGAGGCACACCCCCGTGGTCCCCGAAGAGATGGCTGTCTGCGAGCCCCCCTGCTCCCAGAGCGAGCTGCTAGCTCACCCTTGCCAGGGCCGCTGCGGTGCGGTGGTGGCAGCGGGGAGGGCGAGGGACAACATTGAGTGAAGAGAGAGAGAAGGGGGGGCAGCATGAGAATAAGCGATAAGACCAAGGCAGAGATAGCCTTGATCTCTCGCTAATTCTCAAAACCTCGACAAGTTGTTTATTTTTGTTCTCTTTAAGCAAGATTCTGTCTTTTTCTTCTTCTCTTTTTGCTGTTAGGATGGGGGTTTTTTGCTCTGAGAAGTTGTTAGAAGGATGGGTCTGTAAAGGCTAAACAGATAAATAATGCTGAGAGGGTAAAAGGCAATAGTTTTTAAGACTGGCCTGGCTCTTTTTTTTTTTGCTGTTGTTTGTTTGTTTGTTTGCTTGTTCTGTTTACCAAATTGGGGCTCACAAGAAGAGGAATTTGCCTCTGCATTTTCCCTTTATAGCTGTTAAGACTGCCTGCCTTAGAAAGAAAGGGAAGCATCCTAAGCGTGGCAAGTCCCTCTTTCTCTAGGAGAACTCTCCTTTATGTGATCCCAGGAGCTGAACAGCCTAGCGCAGCTGAAGACTCAGCTGGGTACAAGAAGAACAAGCAGCTGTGGCCAAAAAAACCCAAAAAACCCAACTTGTTGCTAAACCCAAAAAGTTTTGAAGAATGCTAATGGCAAATCCTGATGTGGAGTTGCGTTTCCTCCAGTCACTGTTCCTGTGCTATTAAGAAGTCCTTTTCAAGTACTGCTGACAACTGAGGCATCAATCCAAGTCAAGGGAAAAGAGAGTGGATCCACGCCAGCAGAATCAAAGGACCTGTGAAGGAACCTGAGGAGTGGACTAGCACATTTAAACCAGATGATACCAAATTGACTCTCAAACAGGGGCTGGGTGGTAATGAACTGGGAGGACCCAAATGATCCAAGAAATATACAAAGAATCACAGCTAACTGAGAAACAAGGCCAAGCTTATATCAGTGGTTTCATCTGGACAAGTCCTGAGACACACCAGATATCCGCCCTGGGGAGGATCAGGACTGTTTCGGTCAGAGAATTCTCGTGTTCTGGCCTTAGCCTGTGACTTATAAAAAGAGGAGGAGGAATTATAACTTCCTTCGGTGCCATACCATACACCCTGTCTGATTCATCCTAATACGGGACATGCTAGGTTAAAATATTGGGTTAAATGTAAATGTTTAAATGGTGGGAAAAACTGGTATTGCAGTTTACACAATTGATGCTCTCGTTGCAGGAGGTTTCGAGCACCAAACTTATCCCCAGTCCAGATAGAACTCAGAACAACTGAAATAATAACTTTGTTTTGTGGATGGGAATTATTAGTGCCTGTTGAATGGGAGACACCTGAGGAATGCTGGGAAACTACAATTACAGCGTGTCAAAAACTATTTGCCTGGAAATTAGCAAAAAGGAAGTGACAAGGAGCAGAGGGCAAGACTGGATTGGCCGCTGTACTTGCCACCGAGAAGATCATATACACCTGCTGTGGGCAGCAACCCCATAGGCATGGGAGGTGGGGGTATAAGCCATACCAGACCTCTGTTACTCCTTTTTCTATCACTCATGTTCTGTCTTTTCCCTTTAGGGATACCAGCAAAATGGTGTCACAAATGCTATCAAAAGCATTACATGGAAAGAAAACAAAGCTCCTCTTTTATTACACACACCCACGTCAACAGTCACTGCTATGACCCATCCAAATTAAGTACCTGTATGCAAAATGGGGAAAAATACTGGATTACGAGAGACTTCGAAAAAAGTGGTAATAAGTTGGGAAGTGACTGTCCAAAAGAGAAAAGATGATTTGTTTCACATTTGCCCTTAAGGGTGGAGTTCAAGATTTGGTAAAAGAACATTTAGTAAACAAAAAGGCAAAACCAGCACAGCAGTCTAACTCTGTATCAACCCCAATTAATATCCTGAATTGTATTATAAGACTCCAAACAATTGTAGAGATAATAACAAACATAACCAGTTGGGCATTGGAATTAATATCAAGTCAACAAAGCCAAACAAAACTCATAATGTATCAGAACAGATTGTCTTTAGTCTATCTGTTGGCTAAAGAAAGGGGGTGTTTGTGGAAAATTTAATATATCAGGTTGTTGAAAGTAGGTGACCATGAGGAAAAATAGCCCATGTACTGGTCCAAAATTGGGAACCAACATTAAAAAAACTAGCTGGTGGGATAATATATTGGGGATAGAATGGTGGAAGAAATTAGTTTTTTTCCTTTTATGTGCTACAGCTGGTTTGATATTTCTTCCTTGTTTAGTTCCTTGTTTTATTCAGCTAATTACCAGCGTAGTCCAAAGCATAAGAAATATTGCTGAAGTCAAGTGATTTATAAAGAGTAAGAGGGGGATTTGTTATAGATGCATATTATAGTATTGGCTTTTCGCAAATATTAAGATGAATGCTATATGTACAATATTTAAATAACTTTGCTTTTATTCCTGCTATTGACAAAAACTTAGACCTAGTAATAGTGGTAGCTGATATAGCTAGGAGTGAACTGTCTGTTTGGTCAGGATAACATCCAGTGAACATGTCATGAGGACCCTGCTATTGATATGCCAACTATCAGCATCTGCTGTCTGAAGAAAGCATGGGCCAAGGGCCAGAGTAGAAGTGATCAAGAGAGGGAACCAAAACCACAGCCAAGAAACACGCATGCTCTAAAAAGGCAGACCAAGGAGGGACCATGCTAAACAGCTCCTGGAATATGTAAACTAGTTATGGATATGCGTAAGGTTCTATGAATATGCAACAGGCTGATGTAATAGAAAAGGTATTTAAGGGGTATCTCTTGGCTGAGTGCCAAGATGCACCTGGCTGTAATCTTTACTTTATTGTCTCTGTCTCCTATTTTCCTGTATTAAACTTTGAAATTTTAACAGGAAAGTGAACTCTGTTTTTCCCAAGAAGCCAACCCATTTCCTGCTTACAACACCTTAGAAATGTTTTTCAGCCTATTAGCTTTTGCCACACAATGCTGCTATTACTTCTAACACCAATCACTCTTATTTTTACCCCACGTTGTCCTGATATGCTGCATCTTTCACAGTTTTAATTCTCTGAAATATCTGGTCTGTTTGCAACGCCATCTTTTGAAACCTGTTGAAACTTGTTTCCAGCTCAACCTCTCAACAGTGTCATCTCTATTCCATGGCTTTCCTAAGCCAGCAGAGCTCATCTCAGAGTTTGCATGGACATGTCCAAGGCTGTGTGAGCTTTCTGCCAGGTTTTGGGAATCCTTTACAAAACCATTTCTCACATCCCTGCCCCCCCTGGTCTCGTCGCTGTTCCCGGGGGTCCCGCAGCTCCAGGGGGGTCAAAGGGGTGGGGACAGAACCCCCGTGGTGGGTGGGAGGGCACAAAGGGGGGTCCGGTCCTGGTGCTCAGGGGGGGTCGGTACATGAGGGGGGGCCCAGTCCCAGTCCTGGTGCATAGGGGGGGATCCCGCTGGCTGCTGAGGGGGGTCAATGCTCGAGGGGGGGATGGGGGCACTGAAGGAGGTGTGGGTGCGGTTTTGGGGGGTCCTGACGCCCCCAGGGCGGGGTCAGTGCTCAGCAACAGGGCCACGCCGCTCGCAGCCGTTGGCGAGGATCGGGGGCGGTGTGGGGACAGAGGCGGGGCACCACCCTGGCCCCCCAAATCACAGCCAGGTGTGAAAAACAAAGTTCACTCTTTGAAATTTGTAAAAGTTTAATAAGGGATAAAAAAGGTTTTTGGCGCTCGGCCGAAGAACTCGCCCTTAACTTACACTGCAGGGGTACAAACACATTCCTGAGTTTTGACATTATTCAAACATTCCTGGGAGGTTTGGGTGTTCCAGGAACTCTTGTATGGTTTTAACCTCTGACTCGTCTGCAGGACATTCTGTAGATTGGGTCCATGTATTTTATTTCTTCTCCTGGTTCCATCCTGTTGTTTCAGAGCCCCTGATAAATTAATAAATTCTTCCCTGGTGCTCAGGTTTGTGTCACTGTTATCACCTGGAGAGGCCGGTCCGCAGATGGGAGAAACAACGGAATTGTTTTACACCTGAGTTAGTTACACAAAAGCATTTTAACACTGCATAATCTCTATTTCAATATTTATTATTTATCTATTTAATATTTATCTATTTTTAATATTTTGAGGCCTATGATATGATACCTGTTTATTACAATACCATTAAATAGGCTCTACAGTGCACATATGAACTCATAGATTATATTGTACCAAAAAGCAGCTAAAAGGAATTATAAATTGGACCACATCAAATGATGATGAATGATGGAGGGATTGTAGCAATTGACCCTGTTGGAAGCCGCGGTGAGCCGGACTGGGAAGGAGTGGCAGAAACATCCCACTGGGACCGGCCCTGAGGCCCGAAGTATTCTGGGCATAGACTTCCTCCGGAATGGCTACTACAAAGACCCAAAGGGACTCAGGTGGGCTTTTGGAGTAGATGCTGTAAAGGCAGAGAACATTAACCAGTTGAACACTTTGCCTGGACTATCAGAAAACCCATCTGCAGTAGGACTCCTAAGGGTAGAAAAGGAGTGACTGACAATTGTGACCTCAACAGTGCACCGCCAGCAGTATCGGACAGATCGAGATGCTGTGATCCCCACCCACAGAATGATTCATGAGCTGGAGAGCCAAGGGGTGGTCAGCAAAACCCACTCACCCTTCAACAGCCCCATCTGGCCTTGCACAAATCTGACAGAGAATGGAGATTGACTGTGGACTATTGTGCCTTGAATGAAGTGACTCCACTGCTAAACGCTGTGCTGGACATGCTGGAACTCCAGTATGAGCTGGAGTCCAAGGCAGCAAAGTGGTACGCCACTGCTGACATTGCTAACTTGTTTTTCTCCTTTCCTCTGGCAGCAGAATGCAGGCCTCAGTTTGCCTTCACCTGGAGGGGCGTGCAGTACACCTGGAACCGACTGCCCCAGGGGTGGAAGCACAGTCCTACCATCTGCCATGGACTGATCCAGGCTGCACTAGAAAAGGGTGAGGCTCCAGAACACCTACAATACATCGATGACATCATTGTGTGGGGGAAGACAGCAGAAGTGTTTGAGAAAGGAGAGAAAATCATCCAACCATCACCATTCCACACCTGCTGTGCTCCACCCACTTTAATTTCTCTCCAGGCACCTCCCCTTTTCCACGCCCCATTCATTGCCCACTCCTTCCCACGCTCCCCTTCCAGCCCCACAGGCCACACCCTCTCATCTCCCCATTGGCCATCACTCATGGGGCTCCGCCCCATTTCCCACAGTTCCATTTCTAACCCTTCCCAATCCCCGCCCCCTCCCTGCTCTGTCTCTCCCCATTGGCTGCCCTGCGCGGCCCTACCCCTCTGTGGGCGTGGCTACAAGACCGATTGGTGTTTGTTGAAAGGCTCTGCGCAGCCACGGCCCCGGGGGGTGGAGCCAGCCCAGCCCCGGCAGGGCCCAAGGCCAGCTGGAGACTCAGGGAGGGCCAAGGTGGGAGGGGCTGGGGGTGTTTGGGGGGGTTCAATCAATGGGTGGGGCACAGAGGGTGCCGAGGGGGGGTCTAGTGAGTTTGAGGATATCTCATGGATGTAGGAGGGGAGGTGAGTGCGGTATCCTGGCGCACTGGGCAGGGCTCATGGATCAGGGAGGTCACAGCATTTTGGAGGGGCCAGTGAAGGGGGGGGCAGTGAAGGGGGGATCCCGGTGCATGGGGGGGGGGTCTGGGCCCTGGTAAATTAGGGAGTGTCCCTGGTGATAACAGGGGGTCCTGGCTGATAACGGGGCGGGGGGGGGTGGGCAGGACTGAGCCCTAAGGGAACATTACGCTACCATTAAATTGGCTCTATGGTGCACACAAAACCTGATAGATTATATTGTACCAACAAGCAGCTACAAGGAATCACCTATAATCAATATGAATATCAAGTACCATAACAAAATCCTTGTGATCAATTACAGTGTGCAAAAGCCAATGCAGAAATGCAGAAGCCAATTATTCTATTGCCACTCATAACCCGGCTCTGCTGCAGCCACAGCAGAAAGCTGCCTCTGCTGCAAGGCACCGAGGGGGTCATTCACCTCCTGACCCGCCACCATGTCGCTGCGTGTCCCTGCATCCCTGAGCGTGCCCAGAGTGTCCCCAGTGACATCACCCCAGGAATTCCCACCAGGATTTGGGACAATATCAATAAAAAGTCACGGAAAATTCCCCACATTTGTCTCAAATCCTGTGCAGAGAGAAGTGAGGGGACAGGTGACATGACCAATGTCCCCAGTGATGTCACCACCCCCAGTGACATCACAGCGGTGACATCATTGTCCCTGCAGCAGATTTGGGATGTCCTCAATGGCTTTTTGGCACTGCTCGGCCACTGCACTGCTGCTGGGGCCACTGGGGCCACCAGGGCCACCACAGGGAATCAGGAGGTTGTGGATTTTCCCAAGTGTCCCCAGCAGGTGATGCTTGAACAGGCGGGCACTGGCCTCCCACAGCCACTCAGCCTCAGCCACCAGAGCCTCCAAGGCCTCAGGGACATTGCAGGACGCCTCCTCTATCCCCTCCAGGGCGGCCTCAATGTCCCTGAGCAGGCACCACATCTTCTGGGGGTACACTGTGGCTTCATTACAAGCAGTCACCAAACGTTCCAGGGGAGCCAGGGTGGCATCCACCCACTGTCCCCTCCTGGTACCCACCCTTGCCCGCCTAGTGGCCACCATGACCTCTCTCATGGCCTTGGTGGCTGTCATCACCTTGTTGGTGGCCACTGCCACTCGGGCCCTTTGTGCAGCCACTGCTGAGGCCAAGTCCTTCTCGGTCAGGTCCACCCGCTCCTTCCAGGCCATGGCCACCAGGGTGTGCATTGATGTCCCCTGGTGGGTGGCCTTGTCCTGCAGGTCCCCAGCCTGGGCAATTGTGGTGGCTGCAGCTTTGGCCTCAGCAGTGGTCATGGCCCTGCAGATGTCATGGAGCTCAGCGGCTGCCCTGGCCAGCTGGGCCCAGCTGTCCATGAGCATGGCCACCAAGTCCTGCCAGGCACTGGTCACAGCTCTCACATCGGCCCACACGATCTGTGGGTAGACCTTGCAGAACTTGAGGGTGGCCAGAGACCAGCCCAGATTGATGACATTCCATCTGCCCAGGGAGTTGACATCGCCGTGGTCCAGGGTGTAACGGAGGTGCCAGATAAAGAGCCTCAGGGCTGTGTGCAGGAACTTTAGGTACGTGCGCCACTGCACACACTTCTGTGGCCTGGGCACTGTGGCCACCACCTCTCCCAGGGTAGCCACCACAGCCACCAGTGGCTTCAGCAGCTGGGGAGGGGACAGGGGAGGTGTCAGGAACCCCGTGGAACTTGTGTCCTCCCAGGTCCCCTTGTCTCTTCCCTGGAGGGATCTACTATCCCCTCTGTCCCTTTGCCACCTCTTGTCCCCTCTGCCAACCCCCCTGCCATGCCACTCATCCTCTCTGCCACCACCCCACCACCCTCCCACTGTCCCCTCTGCCATCTCCCCGCCACCCTCGGTCCCCTCCACCCCTCTGCCACCTCCCCCCTTCCTGCCACACCCTCCTGTTCCCTTTGTGACCCCCTGTCCCCTCCCACCACACCTCGTGTCCCCTCTGTTCCCCCTGCCCTCTTCCGCCACCCCCTGTGTCTCCCCTGTCACCTCCTTGTCCCCCCCCCCTTCCCACACACCCGTGCCAGGATTGTCACACCTCACAGGGGTCCGTGGCCACTGCAGACACAGCGGGGACATCTTGGGGACACTCTGGGGACACACTGGGGGTCGAACACGACCAGGGCGATGCTGGCTGAGTCCAGTGACACTGCGGGGACACAGGGACAACAGACAGGTGGCACCAGGGACACAGCATTGCCACCAGTTCCAGCCCAGTGCCCCCAACCCAGTGCCACCAGTTCTGTCCCACTGTCACCATCGACTCAACCTCACCTTTTTCATAGGGGCCATTGATCAGCCATTCCAAAACCAAATACTGGACACATGTCAACTCCCAAGGTGGACTGAAAACCCTGTGTGGGTCAAGCAATGGCCCCCTACAAAAAGAATGTCTACTAAATTTAAAATAGCTTGTGGAAGAGCAATTGCCCTTAGGCCATATCCGTCCATCTTCTAGCCCCTGGAACATCCCTATATTCTGTATACCCAAACAAAATGGCAAGTGGTGAGCTATTAATGAGCAGTAAATGCAGTTATTGAACGTATGGGTGCTCTGCAACCTGGGCTTCCATCACCCACAATGATGCCCCTCAACTGGCCCTCAGTAATGTTAGACCTAAAAGATTGTTATTTCACCACACCTTTACACCCTGATGATGCACCTCCATTTGCCTTTTCTGTGCCTACCTCAGATCAAGCAGAACCAGTGAGGAGATTTCATTGGACTGTGTTGCCATAAGGCATGTGTAACAGCCCAACCACATGCCAAAGGATAGCCCATCTTGCCCTGCAGCCTGCCCGTTGTAAATTTCCTGATGCAACCATATATCATCCTATGGATGACATTTTACTTGCAGCTCACGCTCAATCCACCTTATGTTCCATTCAGGTAGCTGTTAGGCAATTCAGAATGCAGCACTCATTATGGCACCTGAAAAGGCACAGTGTGAGTCCCCATGGCATTATCTGGGGTGGAGAATTACTCAACAGACCATCAGCCCTCAGCCTTTAAGGCTTTGTGCTAAAGTCACCCGAACTTTAAATGAATTACAGAAATTGCTAGGTTCTTTAAAATAGCTGTGTCCTGTTTTGGGTCTATCCACAGAACTTTTACACCCTTTGTTTGGCTTACTCAGAGGAAACCCCCACCTGCATTCACTTTGACAGCTGACCCCAGAAGCTAAAAGTGCCCTTGCACACCGTGCTCACGCAATAGAAAACCAACAGAATTGGAGATGGGATCCTGATAAATCTCTGTACCTTGCCATAATTGCTAAAAAATTTCAACCTTCTGCTGTTCTGTTTCAATTGCTTGCTAATGACAAAGACTACTTGCATGTGTTAGAATGGTTATTCTTACCTCACATAGCAACAAAAACTGTGTGGACTGTTAATGACATATTCTCTTATTTAGTTAAGAAAGGTAGAGAGCAATTGCAAACTCTCAACGGCCACGATCTGCATACCATCAACATACATGCAAGTAAAGACAATTGGGCATGGTTACCATCAGAAGACACTAACTTCCAAATTGTGCTTGCAGATTTTTCTGGACTGTTATCTATCCATTATCCCTCACTTAGTTTATGGACAGAGATGGGTAACCCTGTACGCAAAGCATCACTGCAGCATGACCCCTGTCAACAGACCAAGTGTTTTTACAGATGCATCCAGCAACACCAACAAAGCTGCAGCGATTTGGCGTGGAGGTGACTCTGTCTAGTGGCATAAAAGGTTATTAACGTTAAAGGATGCCTCAGTGCAGATTTTAGAATTGGCTGCCATCTGGTATGCGTCTCAGTGATTTTCACAGGAACCACTTAACATTGTAACTGATTCCACATATTTTGTATTCCGTTTAGAATTTTCCTATTTAAAACATGTTCATAACCATCTTTTGTTTACAGAGATAAGAACATTGTGGATTTTAATTAACAGCTGGCTGCATGATTTTTATGTGTTCTGGTTTTTTGAGTTCTGGTTTTGTCAGGTTGAGATTAAAAGTATAAAAGGGGAGTGATTTCTACAATAAAGTGATCTCCTTTGGATGCACAAGGGGGTCTGTGTCTCTTTGTTCCCCATTGCTACACCTCAGTGTTGTGTGAAAGTGTGAATGGGAAATGAGGAGAGTGGGAAGTGAATGTTTATGCCCTGTGTCTTGTGTGATTGATGGGTGTAACTGCAGAGTGAATGAGATGTACTGTGATACAAAACAAACAAGGAGTTTCAATCTGTGCTTCCTCTTTTCGGGTGACGGAGGTGGGCAGGGAAAAGCAAAGTGTTTGTTGTCTAGGTGAATAAAATATTTAATTAAGATTTTGTGTTGTCTGTATGAGTGTAATTTTGTGTTTAAGTTGTGGACTCGGATGTAAACCTTGGGTATGGTGTAATGTCATGTCATGAGAGGTGGCATTGTACATCCACACAAAAGAGTGCCTGGTGCCAGGACTATGGAAAAGTGGAACTGAGAGCCAGGAATTGGGCATTAATTTTTTAAATTTCTGTAGGAAATAGTGTGTGGGAAAACAGCATTTAGTTCCACGAGCCTGAATAGAAACCAAAAAGGACTGGGAAAATACGTTTGAAAGGAGTAGAGACAGAATTGCTTGGAAGTTAAGAAAGAAGGAAAAAAAAGGTGTGAGGACCGTGCTGGTGCCAGGATAAGGTGAGAAATGGGACCCAAAGCAAACAAGGAGAAAAGCCCCAGGGGAAAGGAGAGCAGGGGAATAACAATGAATATACCTCCAGATAATCTCCTGGGAATAAAATTGGCACAGTGGGAACATTACCCTGATACAAAGAATCAAAATAAAATCCAAATGATACATTATTAGATGAGAAAATAGACTAATCAGGAGATAAGATCTGATCATTGATCATTGATCGGGCCAAAACTGAGTTCCTTTGAGGGGTGGCTGTGCCAAACTTTGAATATTCATGTGAACGCCAAAGAACCAGTCAGTCAGGAAAAAAGTGATTCTGCTGCCAGTTGGAAGGGCCAGGCTTCCCCGGGGGCGGTGAGCACGTTTAAATGAAAAGAAATGAAAAACTGGGACCCCTTAGAGTATCTGCCCCCTCCATATCCGCCAGCACCCGATGCACCTCTGCACCCCCTGATGGACGCAGCCAGAATGCCTGGGGCAGAGCGGTCCAGCGAGAGGAATTGAAAAATGAGATCCAAGCAGTGGCACTAAACCCCCTCTGGGAAGTGCCACTGGGAGGGGCACACAGGGAATCGGGTTTGTGACTGCCCCACTTGATTCCTCTGAAGTGAGAGCATTTTAAAATGAATTAAAAGTTCTACTAGAAGATCCTATCAGATTAGCAGAACAAGTAGACCAATTTCTGGGACCCAGTGTTTATACCTGGGATGAAGTACAGTCTGTAATAAAGAGCTGAGGAAAGACAAATGATCTGAGCAGCGGGGATGTGAATTTGGGAGAGGGAACATGTACTCCATGGACCTCCTGGGGAGAAGAAAATGCCCTTGCAATGCCCTAATTGGGATCACCTTAACCCCGGGGGAAGGCAAAACAGGGAAGAATAGTGAGCATTAATTGTCAGGGCCATTAGGGAGGCTGCTCCACAAACTCAGAACGCCCACAAGGCATTTGCTGAACAACAGAAGAAGGACGAGACTCCACCTGAATGGCTGGAGAGGTTAAAAAGAAATACGAGACAATACTCAGGCCTAGACTGATACAATGGCTGGACCCGCTTTATTGAAGATAAGCTTTGTCACTCATGCTGGGCCGGATATAAGGAAAAGCTAGAAAGGGAATGTCAGGCTAAGGGATTGAGTGACCTGTTAAAAGAAGCCCAGAAGGTCAGTGTATGGTGGGACAAGGAGAAAGCCAAGGGGAAAGCGAAAAGAATGGCAGCCGCTGTTGCTGAGAGGAACCAGCCATGCAAGGACCCACCCCCAGAGGGAAGTGAGCCCCTGCCAGGGCAAGGCAAGCAGGAGTAGGGGGAGGATAATGGGAACAGAGCTCCCTGGGGGAGTGACCCTAAAAGGGGAAAGGGCAATTGAACAACCAAGGCCCAATCTGTCACCAGGGCAGGGAAATTGGGAACTTGAGGTGAAACTGCCCACGGAGGGAAAGGGACCTGAAGGGTTTTGAGGAGGCTTGAGAAACGGTCTGCTGTACCCATGACGGAAAGCTGCCTCATCATCCCCCTAACCCGCAACAACAGCCCTGAGTGTCCCTGAGTGTCCCCAGAGTGTCCCCAGAATGTCCCTGGTGCCGTCACCCCAGGAATTCCCACCAGGATTTGGGGCAATTTTAATGAAATTTCCCAGAAAATTCCCCAAATTTGTCTGAAATCCTGTGCTGGGATGGGGGACGGGGACAAGTGACAGCAGCGATGTCCCGGATGATGTACCACCCTGATGACATCACAGCAGGGACATCACTGTCCCCGCAGCAGCCTCGGGATGTCCTTGATGGCTCTTTGGCACCGCTCGGCCACTGCGCGAGCACCAGGGCCACCAGAGCCACTTGAGAGGAGCCTGCGGATGTCCCCAAGTGTCCCCAGCAGGTGACGCGTGGCCAGGCTGGCACTGGCCTTCCACAGCTGCTCAGCCTCGGCCACCGCGGCCACCAAGCTGCTGGGGACATTGGGGGACAACTCCTTTGTCCCCTCCAGGTTGGCCTCGATGGCCCTGAGCCGGCACCGCAGCTCCCGGGGGAACGTGGTGGCTTTATCACATGCAGCCACCAATTGCTCCAGGGGGTCCAGGGCCACCGCTGCCCTCTGTTCCCTCTTGCGGGCTGCCTCGGCCTCCCTGGTGGCCATCTCGGACTCTTCCCTGGCTTTTGTGGCCGCCACCACCTCGTTGGTGGCGGCCTCCACCCGGGCCTCATGTGTGGCCACCACTGAGGCCACCTCCTCCTTGTCCAGGGCCAGCGGCAGCTCCCGGGTCACAGCTATAAGGTTGTCATCTGCTGTCCCCCAGCGGGTGGCCTTGTCCTGCAGGTCCCCAGCCAGGGCAGTGGCAGTGGCCACCGTGGTGGCCTCCCTGGTGGCCGCATCCCTGCAGGCGTTGCGGAGTTCGGTAGCCTCCCTGGCCAGCCGGTCCCAGTGGTCCCCGAGCTCAGCCACTGAGTCCCGCCAGGCACCGGCTGCACTTGTCACATGGGCCCAGGTGGCCCCTGGGGTGGCCCTGAGGGCGGCCAGGGCCCGGCCCAGGGACGTGACATCGTCGTGGCACAGCGTGTCCCGGAGGTGACTGATGAAGGTCCCCAGGGCTGTGTGCAGGGACTTCGGGGACATGCCCAGCAACACGTCACCGTATGGCCCGGCCACGGTGGCCACCAGCTCTCCCAGAGTGGCCACCACAGCCACCAGCGCCTCCAGCAGCTGTGGAGGGGACAGGGGAGGTGTTGGGGTCCTTGTGGCACTCACAGCCTCCTGGGATGGACCCTGTCCCCGCCTGGGGTCCCCCTTTGTCCCCTCCCTGCAGGGCTCTGCTGTCCCCTCTGTCCCTTTGTCACCCCCTCATCGCCTCTCCCAACCCCTGCCACCCTCCACTGTTCTCCGCGGCCTCCCTCGGTCCCCTCCTGCCCTCTGTCACCTCCCTCCTTCGTGCCACAACCCTGTCCCCTTTGCGATCCCCGTCCCCTCCCCGCTCTCCAAAAGGGGATTGTTGCACCTCACGGGGCTCCATGGCCTCCAAGGACAGGGCAGGGACACGCCTGGAGGACACTCGGGTGACACGCAGGAATGTGGCGCAGCCGGCAGTAAACAGGAAGAGGTGACGAGGTGATGTCACCACCCTGGCCCCGCCCCCCCACCCTCAAGGTGCCCAAAGTCCCCCTGATGGCCCCCAAGAGACCCTGATGTCCCCTCAGGGTCCCCACATGGCCCCAGTGTCCACTGAGTGTTTCCAACAGGACCCCAGTGTCCCCCCAGAGTCCCAAATCAGGGCCCTGTGGTCCCCAACACACCCCCTGTATCTCCTCAGTGTCCCCAACAGGGCCTCAATGTCCCCAGTGTCCCCTCAGGGCCCCCAGCAGAGCCCAAGTGTCTCCCCAGTATCCCCATCAGGACCCTGATGTCCCCTGAGTGTCCCCAACAGGCCTCGATGTCCCCCCCATGTCCCCAACATGGCCCAAATGTCTCCCAATGTCCTGTTGGGCGCACTGGGGACACTGGGATCCTGTTTTGGACACTGTGGGGACATCAGGGACATTGGGGTGACCCAAAACAGGACAGGGGATGTCAGGGTAGTCTGGGGGTTCCAATGGAAGGCCACGGGGGTGTCGCCAAGGTCCCCAGTGTCCCTCGGGGCGTTTCCATGCCCTGGTGGTGACAGTGCCAGCCCCATCTCCCCACCCCATCCCTACCCCTGCCCCACCAGATTGCTCTGGGCCGCCTCCAGCCTCGGCATCAACTCCTCGTGACCCTCCCCCGATGTCCCCAAGGCCATCACAATGTCCCCGAGTGCCCGGGCAGCACTGGGGAAGCCCTGTCCCTGTGTCCCCCACGGTGTCACCTCCCTGTCCCGGGTGACAGCAGCCACCAACCTCCCCAGCGCCAGCGTCACCTCCTCCAGCTGCCCCAGCACATCTGCGGTGGCCTCGTTGGTGGCCGCGGTGGCCTCGGCGCTGGCTCTGGCGGCCGCCACCCGCCGGGTGCGGTCCCGCAGGCGCACGGCCATGTCCCGTTGGTGGCCTGTGGCGGTGGCCAGGTGACGCAGCGATGTCCCCAAGCCCCGCCAGGCCACCTCGCAGGACACGGCCACTGCAGCCAGGGCCAGCAGCAGGTGATTGTCCTCGGCCACCCCCAGGGCGGTGCGGGCCGAGTCCAGGGACACTGTGGGGACACGGGGACACTGCACAGGTGGCACCAGGGACACGGCAGTGCCACCCGTACAGTGGCACCAGTTCAATCCCAGTGTCCCTGTGCCACTGCCACCAGTCCTGTCCTGATGTCCCCAGTTCCATCCCAATGCCACCAGTTCTGTCCCACTGTCACCACTGGAGTGCCACCAGCCCAGTGTCACCAGCTCAGTGTCCTCAGTCCTGTCCCAATGCCACCAGCCCAGTGCTCCCAGTTCCATCCCAGTGCCACTGCCCCATTGTCCCCATATCTATGTCACCATGCCAGTGTCACCAGTCCCATCCCAGTGTCACCAGTACCACACATAGCACCAGCCCAGTGTCGCCAGTTCAATCCCAGTGTCCCTCACCCTCTCCGTGTCCTCTGTCCCTTCCTGGTGTCCCCATCCTCATGACCCCTCCCAGTGTCACCAGTCCCATCCCACTATCCCCGTCCCAGTGTCACCAGTGCCCTCCCACTGTCCCCAGTTCCACCCCAGTGCCACCAGTTCCGTCCCACTGTCACCACCTGAGTGTCACCACCCCATTGTCCCCATGCCAGTGTCACCAGCTCAGTGTCCCCACCCCACTGTCACCGTGCCAGTGTCATCACCCCAGTGAGTCATTCCAGTGTCACCAGTTCCATCCCAGTGTCCCCATCCTGGGGAAGGGAAGGTCTCTACTGGTCGGCCGGGCTCCATACTGGTCTGAACTGGTCTGTACTGGTTCCCTGCATCCCCTGCTGCCCATGCTGCTCTACACTGGTCCATACTGGTTTATAATGGTCTGAACTGGCCTATACTGGTCAGGGCAGGGGAAAGTCTCTGTTGCTCTGTAGATATTCGTACTGGTCCATACTGGTCTGAACTGGTTTTTACTGGCCCATACCAGTCTGAACTGGTCCCTACTGCTCTGTACTGGTTCATACTGGTCTATACTGGGCAGGGCAGGGGAAATTCCCTCCTGGTCTGTAGAAATTCACACTGGTCCAAACTGGTCCCCACTGCTCTATACTGATTCATAAGGATCCTTATTGCTCTATAGTGCCTCATACTGGTCTATACTGGTTTACTCTGGTCAATGCTGGTTTATACTGGTCAGGGCAGGGGGAAATCTCTACTTGCCTGTAAATATTCATACTGGTCTATACTGGTCCAAACTGGTCTGTATGGGTCCAGGCTGGGGGAAGTCTCTACTGGTCTGTTGATACTCATACTGGTCTATACTGGTCTGAACTGGTCCGAACTGGTCCATACTGCCTCCCACCGAGGCAGTACAGACCACAGCATACAGTACTGCCACAGTGTACTATCAAGATGTATACTGGTCTGAACTGGCTTATACTGGTCTGTACTGGCTTATACTGGTCTGTACTCATCCATACTGGTTTATACGGGTCCATACTGGTCTATACTGGTTTATACTGGTCTATACTGGTCCATACTCATCCATACTGGTCTATACTGCTCTATACTGGTCCATACTGGTCCGTACAGGTTTTTGCTCACACACAGCACCATCAGCCCCACGGCCAGCCCGTGCCCGGCCCAGAGCCCAACTCATCCAAACTGGTCTATACTGGTCCATACTGCCCCATACCATTCCATACTGCTCTATACTGGTCCATACTGGTCCATACTGGTTTTTACTCACACACACCACCGCACAGCACCATCAGCCCCACGGCCAGACCGTGCCCAGCCCGCAGCCAGCGCTGGCACCGCCATGCCCGTCTCTCCTCACGCTCCAGTGCTGCCGCCGCCGCCTCGGCCACGGCCCCGAGCTGCCGCAGTCGCTGCTCGTCCTCGTCCCCCAGGGTCCCCAGGGCCACCGCCGGGGCCACCACAGCCTCCTGGGCTTTCTCCAGCCCCCTCAGGGCCTCCCAGGCCTGGCCCAGAGTGGCCTCGGCCTCGGCCAGCACCGCGGTGACGCTGTCCGGTGTCCCCAAGGCCTCGGCCAGGGCCACCAGGGCTGCCAGGGCCCTGTGCCGCGCAGCCACCGCCAGGACCACCTCGGTGGGGAGGGCAGGGGGGGACACCTGGGAACAGGAAAGGGGGGTTAGGGGGGTGGGGGAGGTGTTCGGGGAGTTCTGGAGGGGGTTTTGGGGGTCCCCAGTGGGGTTTTTGTGGGGTAGGGGGAGCACGGGGGGGTTGGGGGATCCTGAGGGGGCTTTGTGGGCCATGGAAGGGTTTTGGGGGATCTTGGAAGGATTTTGGGGGACCCCAGGTGGGGTCCCAAATGAGCAGGGGACATCTAGAGGACATGGGACAGGGGGGTCTGGGTGGACACGGGGGAAAGGGGGGTCCCAGGTGAGCCTCCCAAGGGATTGGAGGGGCCCCAGGTGAGGTTTTGGGGGTCCCAGGTGAGGTTCCCCAGGGATCTGGGGCTCCCAGTTGAGGTTCTCTAAGGACCTGGGCCTTCCCAGTTGAGAATTCCCAAAGATTTGTGGCTTCTCAGCTGCACAGGTGAGGATTTGGGGGTTCCCAGGTGTCCAGGTGAGGGTCCCAAGGGACTCCCAGGTGAGGTTTGGGGGCTCCCAGGTGAGAATTCCCAAGGATTTGGGGTTTCCCAGGTGTCCCAGGTGAGGCTTCAGGGAGGTTTTGGGGTTCCCAGGTACCAGGTCAGAATTTGGGAGGTTTCACCTGAATCCTCCCAGGAATTTGGAGGGTCCCACCCCCCCTTTTCCCCCTCCCCGGCCCCTCTGAACTCCCCAGACTCCGGAACTTTCCACTTCCCTTTTCCCTCCTGGCCGCACCCATGGCCCTGGGGATTCCCAAAGTTCAACAAAACAGCCCAGAATACCCCAAACCCCCCCCCCAGTTTTCCCCCAAATCCTCCCAGATCCTCTCGGGTGCCCACTGGGGGTGACCCTGGGATTTTGGGGTTCCCACCTCGGGCTCCATCCCTGTCCCCATCCGGAGCCTGCGGCCGGAGCTCTGAGGGCTGAGGGTGTCAAGGCTTGGAGGAGGGAGGGCCCCACGCCCTGATCCTCCCCCGAGGGGCAGAACTGGCCCTGCCAGGACCTCAGGGAAACTTTCGGGGCCAGGTTTAACCCCTTGGGGCCCGGATCCATCCCCCAGGGTTCCATTTCCCTGCCAGGACCCCATTGACCCCTCAGAGCCCTGATTTCCCCTGCCAGGACCCTGATTTACCCTCATTCATCCTTTCAGGACCCCACTTTACTCCTCAGGGCCCTCATTTATCCCTTCAGGACCTATTTTCCCCTCAGGACCCCATTTCACCCCTTTCAGGACCCCATTGACCCCCTCAGGGCCCATTTACCCCACCCAGGGCTCTGATTTCCCCTGCCAGGAGCCCGATTTGGAATTGGTTTTTGGGATTGTTTCTGGAGATCCAGCAGGATTTGGGGTCTGGGATTTGGGATTGCTTGGGGATCCAAGATTGGAGATCTTTTAGGATCAGATTTAGGGTATCCGGCAGCATTTGGCATCTGGGACTTTTTTGGGATGCAGGATTTGGGATTTGAGAGCATTTAGAAATAGTTTTGAGTGTCCAGTAAGATTTGAGATCTGGGATTTGGGATGGTTTGGGATCCAGGATTTGAGATCATTTGGGACTATTCCTTGGGATCCAGCAGGATTTAGGATCTGGAAATCTCCAAAAGGGGATTGTTGCACCTCACGGGGCTCCATGGCCTCCAAGGACAGGGCAGGGACACGCCTGGAGGACACTCGGGTGACACGCAGGAATGTGGCGCAGCCGGCAGTAAACAGGAAGAGGTGACGAGGTGATGTCACCACCCTGGCCCCGCCCCCCCACCCTCAAGGTGCCCAAAGTCCCCCTGATGGCCCCCAAGAGACCCTGATGTCCCCTCAGGGTCCCCACATGGCCCCAGTGTCCACTGAGTGTTTCCAACAGGACCCCAGTGTCCCCCCAAAGTCCCAAATCAGGGCCCTGTGGTCCCCAACACACCCCCTGTATCTCCTCAGTGTCCCCCCATGTCCCCAACATGGCCCAAATGTCTCCCAATGTCCTGTTGGGCGCACTGGGGACACTGGGATCCTGTTTTGGACACTGTGGGGACATCAGGGACATTGGGGTGACCCAAAAGAGGACAGGGGATGTCAGGGTAGTCTGGGGGTTCCAAGGGAAGGCCACGGGGGTGTCCCCAAGGTCCCCAATGTCCCTCGGGGTGTCCCCATGCCCTGGTGGTGACAGTGCCAGCCCCATATCCCCACCCCATCCCTACCCTGCCAGCGCCCCCTGGGCCACCTCCAGCCTCTGTGTCACCTCCTCGTGACCCTCCCCCGATGTCCCCAAGGCCACCACAATGTCCCCGAGTGCCCGGGCAGCACTGGGGAAGCCCTGTCCCTGTGTCCCCCACGGTGTCACCTCCCTGTCCCGGGTGACAGCAGCCACCAACCTCCCCAGCGCCAGTGTCACCTCCTCCAGCTGCCCCAGCACATCTGCGGTGGCCTCGTTGGTGGCCGCGGTGGCCTCGGCGCTGGCTCTGGCGGCCGTCACCCGCCGGGCGCGGTCCCGCAGGCGCACGGCCATGTCCCGTTGGTGGCCTGTGGCGGTGGCCAGGTGACGCAGCGATGTCCCCAAGCCCCGCCAAGCCACCTCGCAGGACACGGCCACCGCAGCCAGGGCCAGCAGCAGGTGATTGTCCTCGGCCACCCCCAGGGCGGCGCGGGCCGAGTCCAGGGACACTGCGGGGACACGGGGACACCGCACAGGTGGCACCAGGGAGATGGCAGTGCCACCCATACAGTGGCACCAGACTGATGGCACCAGGGACAGAGCAGTGGCACAATTCCATCCCAGTGCTACCAGCCCTGCATCCCCAGGACTACCCCAGTGTCATCAGCCCAGTGGCACCAGTTCCATCCCAGTGCCACCAGTTCTGTCCCACTGTCATCACTGGAGTGCCACCAGCCCAGTGTCACCAACCCCGCTGCAGGACCAGTGTCCTCAGTCCTGTCCCAGTGCCACCATCTCAGTGTCCCCATACCAGTGTCGCCATCCCAGTGTCACCAGATCCATCCAAATATCACCATCCCAATGTTCCCTGTCCCCTCCCAGTGTCACCAGTTCCCTCCCAGTTTCCCCAGTCCTGCCCCACTCTCCCCCATCCTGTCCCAGTGTCCCTGTCCCAGTGTTCCCAGTTGTGTCCCAGTGTCTCCAGTTCTATCTTTGTGGCACCAGCCCAGTGTCCCCAGTCCCGTCCCACTATCCCTGTACCAGTGTCACCAGTCACCTCCCACTGTCCCCTCTTCCAGCCCAGTGCCACTGCCCCCTTGTCTCCATACCAGTGTCACCATCCCAGTGTTCTCTGTCCCCTCCCAGTGTCCCCAGTCCCTTCCTGATGTCCCCATCCCAGCATCCCCTCCAAGTGTTCCCAGTTCCATTCCAGTACCACCAACCCAGGGAGTCATCTCAGTGTCACCAGTCCCATCTCAGTGTCACCAGTGCCACCCATGGCCCCAGCTCAGTGTCACCAGTTCCATCCTAGTGTCTCCAGTTTCACCGCAGTGTCCCCCATTCTCACTGTCACCACCCCATTGTTCCCAGGGCTGTCTCCGTGCCACCACCCCCATGTCATCATTCCAGTGTCACCAACCCAGTGTCCCCAGTTCCATCCCAGTGCTCCCACTGCCATCCCAGTGCCACCGCCCCATTGTCCCCATACCAATGTCACCATCCCAGTGCCACCGCCCCATTGTCCCCATACCAATGTCACCATCCCAGTGTCACCAGTCCTGTCCTAGTTTCCCCAGTCCTGTCCCAGTGTCCCTGTCCCAGTGTAACCAGTTCCATCCCAGTGTCCCCATCCTGGGGAAGGGAAGGTCTCTACTGGTCGGTCGGGCTCCATACTGGTCTGAACTGGTCTGAACGGGTTCCCTGCATCCCCTGCTGCCCCATGCTGCTCTACACTGGTCCATACTGGTCTATACTGGTCTGGAATGTCCTATACTGGTCAGGGCAGGGGAAAGTCTCTCTTGGTCTGTAGATATTCATATTGGTCCATACTGGTCTGAACTGGTTTATACTGGTTCATACTGGTGTGAACTGCTCCCCACAGCTCTCTACTGGTCCATACTGGTCTCTATTGGTAAGGGCAGGAGAAAGTCCCTCCCTGTCTGTAAAAACTCACACTGGTCTGAACTGCCTCCCACTGTTATATAAAGATCTATACTGCTCTGAACTGGTTTATACTGGCTTATACTGGTTCATAATGGTCTATACTGGTCTATACTGGTCCATACTGCCTCCCACTGCTCTAAACTGCTCCATACTGGTGTATAATGGTTTATACTGGTTTTTACAGGTCTATACAGGTCCATACCGGTTTTTACTCACACACAGAGCCCTACAGAGCACCATCAGCCCCATGGCCAGCTGTGCCCAGCCCGCAGCCAGCGCTGGCACCGCCGTGCCCGTCTCTCCTCACGCTCCAGCGCCGCTGCCGCCGCCTCAGCCACGGCCCCGAGCTGCCGCAGCTTCTGCTCATCCTCGTCCCCCAGGGTCCCCAGGGCCACCGCCGGAGCCACCACAGCCTCCTGGGCCCCCTCCAGCCTCTTCAGGGCCACCTGGGCCTGGCCTAGAGTGGCCTCGGCCTTGGCCAGGGCCACCAGGATCACCAGGGCCCTGTGCCGTGCGGCCACTGCTGGGTGCATCTCAGGGGGGAGGGCATGGGGGGACACCTGGGGACAGGTGAGGGAGGTTAGGGCAGTGGGGGAGGGGTAGGAGGGTTCTGGGAAGGGGGTTGGGGGGGTCCAAGGTGGGGTAGGGGGTTCTGGGGGAATTTTTGTAGGATCCTGAGCAGTATTCAAGGGTGGCCCAGGTGGGTTTGGGGGGTCTCAGGTGAGGTTTTTGGAGGGTGGGGGGCCCCAGATGAAGTTTGGGGGGCACTGAGGGGGCTTTTGGGGGATCCTGAGGGGGTTTTGGGGGGGTCCCAGTTGGGGTTTGGAGGTCCCAGGTGGGGTTTTGGAGATCCCAGGTGAGAAGGGGACATGGCACAGGGAGGGTCAGGGTGGACACAGGGGTCAAGGGGGTCCAAGGTGAGGCTCCCAAGAGATTGAAGGGGTCCCAGGTTAGGGGTTATGGGGGTCAAGGTGAGGTTTTGTGGGTCCCAGTCGAGGTTTTGGGGCTCTCTGTTGAGGTTTGGGGGCTCCCATTTGAGGTTCCCAGGGATTTTGGGCTCCCAGTTGAGGTTCTCTGAGGACCTGGGCCTTCCCAGTTGAGAATTCCCAAAGATTTGGGGTTTCTCAGCTGCACAGTTGAGGATTTGGGGGTTCCCAGGTGTCCAGGTGAGGGTTCCAAGGGACTGCCAGGTGAGGTTTGGGTAGTCCCTGGTGAGAATGCCCAAGGATTTGGGGTTTCCCAGGTGTCCCAGGTGAGGCTTCAGGGAGGTTTCAGGGTTCCCAGGTACCCAGGTGAGAATTTGGGGGATCCCACCCCCCTTTTCCCCCTACCCGGCCCCTCTGAACTCCCCAGACTCCGGAACTTTCCACTCCCCTTTTCCCTCCTGGCTGCACCCACAGCCCAGGGGATCCCCAAACTTCACCAAATCCCCCTGGATCCCCTCAGGTGCCCGCTGGGGGTGACAGTAAAGCAGATTTACGGGTGCCTCTTGCCACTCAGCCAAGAGCACACCAGCTAGTTTGGAAACAACCTTTTAGCACTGTTTCTACTGCAACAGCCTGTTACATATTCATGAACAATTATGCATAGTAAACTTTTCCCCAAACTAGTTAACACATTCCAAGAACTCTTTAGCATGGCTCCTTCTCGGGACCGCCTTTTTAGAGCAGGCAGATTCCTTGGCTGTGGTTTTGGTCCTTTTTTTATCATCACCTCCAGTTTTTGGGCCTTGGTCCACACTGCCTTCAGACAGTGCGTGCTGACGGTTGGCAGATCTGTAGCAGGTGTCCTCATCCTGTGCTCATTGGATGTTATCCCATCCCAGCAGGCATTTTAACACAGGCATACTCGTATCAGCTATTTCACTAAGCTTAATTAGCAAAAGAAATAAAAACTGTATCTTTATAACAAAGTCACTTTAACACTACACATATGAAATCCATTTTAATATTTGCAAAAAGCCAATATTATAATATACATCCATAACACATAGCAAAATTCCTTGTGATCAGTAACAACCTGCAAAAGCCAATGCAGAAATGCAAAAGCCAATTATTCTATTGTCATTCATAACCCAGCTGTGCAGAAAGCTGCCTCTGCTGCAAGGCACCGAGGGGGCTCATTCACCCCCTGGGCCATCCCCACCCCCATCAGTGTCCCCAGAGTGTCCTCAGAATGTCCCCAAGTGTCCCTAGGGATGTCACCCCAGGAATTCCCATCAGGATTTGGGACAATTTCAATGAAATTTCCCCAAATTTTCTCAAATCCTCTGTGGGGAGGTGGGGGTTGGGTTTCTTCTGCTCTTTCCTTATTACCTGTAGAATTTCTTCCCATGGAACTGCTGAGAGGCACTGATGGCTGGGTGCTTGAGACAGGCGGGGGGGGGGGGGGGGATCTCCTTTGGTTTTTAGGAGTCTCTCTCCGGGTGGAGGGCAGAGATACTGGGACAATGGGGGCAGGTAAAAAGAGATGGGGCTGGGGGCAGCCGCTCTCTCTCTCTCTGTCTCACTGCGGGTTTTGTAGGAGGACGGTTGGACTTGTGGGGAAAGGAGTTTGCTGCCACCACCATAACCCAGCAGGGAACTTTTCTTCTGCTGCTGGGCCCCGCATCCCCCTGCCCTTCCAGGACATCCTGCAGATTCCAGCTGTGAGAAAAATGATGCTCACTTCCAGGAATTTAAAAGGTTTATTAAAACTTTATCAAAAATGCATCAGAAGACTGAATAGAGAAAATATTTTGGCGCCAGGAGCAGAGGATTTTTCCCACTATGTGCTCATCCACACAATGGAGATTTTCCCTTTGAACCCTTTAGCCCCTCCCAAAGTTCTGTCCATTGACTCCTTCTTTGCTGTGCAGTGGTGGAGGTCACTTCCTTAAAGCTTGATTGGAGGTCAGGTGCTGCCATAGTAATGAGCCAATGCTCCCAAATGTCCCAAACCCAGGCTACCCCGATAACGCAAGGGGAGTAAAACATAACTATAAATCTATAAAATTTGTCTTAACATATATGCATGCTATTTGCCTTTTAATTGTGAGACTCAACCATCGCAGTACTCATGTGTCACCGACCGGGGCAGCTGCCCGGGATAGCGCTGTGCTGATGAGGCGCAGCTTGTCTGGGCCCTCAGGCTATCTCCCAGCCTCAGGTGACCTAGCGAGTAATTCTGGAGTGATTTCAGCTCCAGTGAGTTCAGCTCTCAGTGATTTCAGCTTGTAGCTTGCTAGGTGCCTTGGCAGACGCAGGGATGGAGACAGGAGAAGCCTGTATGGAGTTCTGCAGCGTTGTCTTTATTGGCAGCTTCTGCAAAGGGTTCCAGTGACAGCTGTTCCACTGAACTGGGCAGAGGTGAGGCTTTAAGTAGGGTACTAAAGGATTGGAAATTGTCCAATGGCTGGGGTCGAGGAGAATATGACCTATAGCCTTGCAGAGAGATAACAGGGGTCTGAGTGCAGAAGAGGGGCAGGTCTGGTCCACTCATCATGACTCTGCATTTCTTATCTTAGGCTAGTGACCGCCATGGAGGCCTTTCAGGGCCTCTGTCTGCTACACTCATCTATCACACAGCTATTGCCGTGGAGTTCTGATACATTTCATCCAGTGCCCTGGGATCCCTGCTCATCCCTGCTGTTCCAGCCTGCTGCTGCTCCAGTCCTCTTGGGGCACAGGGTTTGGCTGCCCCAGGGCTTTGTGAAGCAAAGCCTCTCCTCAATCCCTTCTGCCTTCGGTCAAAGCCACCATGGCCGCGTGCTCCCTGAGCCCGCGACAGAGCGCCCCCTGCAGCCGCGTGGGGTTCACCGCACCCGCCCTGCCCGCCGGGAGCCAGCAGCGCCCCTGCAGGCTGTGCCCGGAACTGCACCAAAGGGGAAAGTGCCGCGGGCAAAAGGCTGGGACTGGGTTCCCATTCTGTTTGCTGTTAGTGCTGTAGTTGTTGTTGTTTGTTTGCTTTATTATACACACTAGTAAAGAACTGTTCTTCCTATTCCCATATCTTTGCCTGAGAGCCCCTTGATTTTAAAATTCCAGTAATTCAGAGGGAGGGTGTTTACATTCTCCAGTCCAAGGGTGGCTCTTCTGCCTTCCCTAGCAGACACCTATCTTGTAAACCAAGACAGGGTGAGAGGAAACATGACAGCAGCGATGTCACCAATGATGTCAATGCTCCGATGATGTCATAGCAGTGACATCGCTGTCCCCACAGCAGACTCGGGATGTCCTTGATGGCTCTTTGGCACCGCTTGGCCACCGAGTGGCCACTGTGGCCACTGCGGCCACTATAGTGACTTGAGAGGAGGGCATGGATGCCCCAAAGTGTCAACAACAGGTGACACGTGGCCAGGCGGGTGCTGGCCTCCCACAGCCGCTCAAACTCAGCCACTTTGGCCACTAAGGCCCTGGGAACATCGGGGGACCTCTCCATTATCCACTGCAGGTTGAACTCAGCTTCCCTGAGCTGGGAGTGCAGCTCCCAGGGGAACATGGTGGCTTCTTCACGTGTGACCACCAAGGCCTCAGGGACATCAGGGGATGTCTGCTTTTTTCACTCCAGGGCGGCCTTGATGTCCCTGAGCCGGCATCACAGCTCCAGGGGGAACGCCGTGGCTCTGTCACACATGGCCACCAAGCTCTCCAGCTGCCCCAGGGCCACCTCCACCCGTTGTCCTCTTCTGGTGGCTGTAGCCTCTCAATCATTTCAGAGCTTGGTGGCCTCCTCAGCCAGCTGGGCCCAGCTGTCTCTGAGCGTGTCCACTGCGTGCCGCTAGGTGCTGGCCGTGGCTCTCACATGGGCATGGGCCCAGGTGGCCTCTGGGTTGGCCTCGAGGTTGGCCAGGGATTGGCCCAGGGAGATGACACCACAGAGGTTCAGGGACTTATGAAGGTGCTGGGTGAAGGTTGCCTGGGCCATGTGCAGAGACCCTGGGGACACGGCCAGCAGCATGTCCCTGTTTGGCACAGTTACAGTGGCCGCCAGCTCACCAAGGGTGGCCACCACGGCCACCAGCAGCTCCAGCTGCTGGGGAGAGGACAGGGGAGGTGGCAGGGACCTCGTGGTACTTGTGGCCTCCTGCAATGAACCCTGTGCCCTTCTCAGTCCCCTCCACCCCTGTGTCACCGCCTTTTAGCCCCGTGTCCCCCCCGTCCCCTTCTGCTCCGTGCCCCGGGATTGTCGCACCTCGTGGGGCTCCATGGCTGCTGGGGACACTGCAGGGCAGGGACACACCCGGGGGACACTCGAGGAACAGGCGGAGACGCGACGGGCCCGGCTCCGGCCGCGACCCCTCAAGCCCTGCCAGTCAGGCCCCTGTACCCAATGCTGTCACTGTCACCGCCGTGGTCACAGTGAGGGCTGGGGCCGGGGCAAGGGGACTGCGGCGTATGCAGCCCTCGGCCCCGGCTGGAGCAGGAGCCAGCGGGCAGAGCCTTCTGCCAATTGGCTGGGGACGGAAGCTCCGCAGGGATCGGGGATCGCTCTGCTCTCAGCCCCACGGGTTTCCACAGCCACCAGGAACTCCTGGGAGCTGACTCACGACATGATGTCACCGAAGCCAGCACGGACACAGCCCGGCTCCCATGGCGCTGGAAGTCATGCTCAGCAATTTCAGACCTGGCATCCGGAGTGGGAACAGATCTGATATTCCAGCACAGTCAGCACAGTTGGACCACCATTGCTCGAGAGACTCCAAGGAGGATGACACTGAGGAGATCATTGCTGCCCTGAGCAAGCCAAGGAAAGAAGGGAAATATGGACTGATCGAAATATGCATTTAGTGTTGTGCATGCCCATGGAACCATCTGGAAGGAGAGAGGACTTGTGAACGCTCAAGGGAATCAAATCAACCACGCTGAACAAATACTTGGCCTCTTAGAGAGCAATAAAAAACCTGCAGAAGTAGCTATCATGCATTGTAGAAGTCACCAAAAAGGGAAAAACACTCCAGAATTGGGAAATGGCTTTGCTGATAAAGCAGCAAGAGGATTTGCAGGAAAAAGTATTCTCGCAGTAATTCCACAAAAAGAGATTGATTTGTCGGGGTTCACCCCAAAATATGAACAAGCAGACTGCAAAGTAATCAAGTTCCTTGAAGCTGAGATCACAGAAAGTGGATGGGCTGCTACAGCAGTGAATCAGGTTATAGTCCCACCCCTGATCCTTCGGGAGCTAGCTCAGAGAGAACATGAAAACACACATTTTGGGGTTGGAAATCTTCTGAAACATCTGAAAAAGGTAGTAATAGGAAAGGGAATGACTGCGATTGTTCAATGAGTAGTGATCAAATGTGAGATCTGCTGTAAAAACAACCACAACATGAGTTGTGTTCAGAGTAACAAAGGCAGGGGACCTTCCGGGAGATTGCTGGCAAATCAATTTTGCAGAGCTCCCACACAAGGAGGGATACTGGTCCAAACTGGTATTAGCTGACACCTTCAGTGGATGGCCAGAGGCTTACCCCTGTCACACTAACACAGCCAAGGAAGTGGTAAAAGTTTTGCTCAATCATATAATTCCGAGATTTGGGGTTTCCTTGGGGAAGTCATCGGACAAGGGACCACACTTTGTTGCAACAGTGGTTAAGGAAATTAGTTGGATTTTGGGAATTACTTGGGATCTGCATAGGCCTTATACAGCCCTAGAGAGTGGTAAAGCTGAACGTATGAATGAGACTCTCAAAAGACAAATGAGAAAAATCTGTCAGAAACCATCCCTGCCATGCGTTCAGGCCTTGCCTATAGCTTTACTGAGAATCCACATACAACCAAGGCAGAAGGACGACATCAGTCCCTATGAAATATTGTATGGCAGCCATATCAGATTCCACATGATCCAGGTGAAATTCTCATTAAGGGGAAACTTGATTTGCAGAGATATCGAATGGCTTTAGGTTCCACTCTGCAGAAGCTCCAGAATTACACTGTGCAATCCAGAGCCATAGGAGTGGACATACCTGCACGTTCCTTCCAACCTGGAGACTGGCTCTTTGTGAAGCGGTGGGACAGTGATCCTCTATAAGCCAAGTGGAGAGGACCACTCCAAGTCCTGCTGACCACCCTCACCACTGTCAAAGTTGCTGGCAAAGTGATGCCTTGAGAAGGCTGACCTAGAACAGAGGCCAGAAAATGTTCAAGAATAAAGGAGGGATTTGTTACAAGGACTCAATGGATACACCTTGGGCAGTAGAAGAGCCCAGCCAGGACTACACCCAAGAGGAAACCAAAATGGTCACAAAAATGGACGACTGGTCATGAGGTCTCTCACTTTTATAAGTTCTGGTCCATTTGTTTTTTGGAGTTAATTGTCCAATTGCAGCTTTAGCTTATGGAGTCCCATCCTTATTGTCATCTCTCTTCATTCCACATTGTTTATGCTCTTGGGCCTGAAATGCGGATCGGTTGTCCTTGGTCCCAAGCTAGAGAAGGAATTGTTTTGTCTCTCTACTCTGTGAAGAGAGCTTACCATCCCCTAATATGAAGCTCAGAACTCCACACTGAAGCAGCACAGAAGCTGAAAAACAGAAAAGCTAAAACCTGAGGCATCCAATGGATCCTGGATTCGCTGCTGCAGAGATGTCCTGTGGTGACTTTATGATACTGAACTGCATCCCCATTCATCTGTTCAGCCCAGAAATAAGTTTTGCACCTTTAAGACTGGTTCTCACAGCGAAGGGGGGAAGAAGAAGTGCGCAGTTTGTTTTCAGAAACTGCACTCACTCCTCCACATTCCTACTCCTGGACTGTGTTGGCTGTGGATGGACAGACAGCGGGACAGAGTTCTCCTTTGCTTTTAGTTAGTTTTTTGCAAGCTGAGGCAGAGAAGTTCCCTGGACTGTGGTTTTTCTTTTTCTTGAGCCTGTTTAAACCTGCTCTGGCCTGAACACCAGAGGAGCACCGGCAGCTCGCACCTGTGGCCCATCACGGCTGGGCCTGGGCCGCGGCATTTCCAGTGCCGGAGGGACTGATAAGAGACTCAGTGAGCCGAGCTACAGCCCACGGAGGGACTTTCTGAGTTTGTCATCTCTTGGAGCGGCAAGAGGTTTTCTTGTTTAATGTTCATTTTTTTGTGCTGCTGAATCCTCTGCCTGTTAAATAAACAGTTTTTTCCACCTTTCTCCAAGGAAATATTTTCCCAAACTACTTGATGTAGGGGCCACTTGAATTGACTTTCCAAAAGAATCCTTTAAGACGTTTTCTCCCAAATTTGCCCTAAACCAGGAAAAATACATTTTTTGGTGCCGAGTGTGTGGCTCAAGAAAGTGGAAAAAACCTGTCCTGACTGCATTTTGGTAGTACTTTCTCTGCACTGGGATAAAGCAGTCAGTAGCCATGTTGCTTGAATTCATAACATCTCTCGGGGTGGAGGCCTTCATGTGTTTCTGGTCCTTAGGCTTTCTTGAGGTTTTAATACCTTTCTTGTCCCTAGGCTTGTTTTCTGATCCGAAAATAGCTCAAATATTGTCCCTAATACATAGCTTTCACAGTAGAGGGGCACGGATTAGAATAGCTATTGTGCTGGGCTCGGTGATAATGATTTATAGGGAGTTTACAAATGTACTGGAGTCTGTTCAAGAAATGTATGATTTATGGTCTCTTCGTCCTACCCTGCATCCTAGTTCCAGTAGCATGTTTTGGGGGTTTATTAGTAATTGCACCCAGTTTGTTAGAGGAGTGTGGAGGCCCGTGAGCCTACTGGGGAAAAGGCAATGGCCATGCCCTGGAGGATGCACCATAGGCTCCGGGCATTAGCCCCAAGTTAGGGTGAGAAAGAAGGCTTCCCCCATGGTGCTCTGCAGCACTCTGTTAATCTATCCCAGTTTTCTCCTTCCCATTGGCCCACTCGCCTTAACTACCCCTATTACCCTTCTAAGTTCAAGTTCTAGTAAGTTCTACACTCCCTATTCCTCCATTGGCTTTTGTAATCCCCCCATCCACCCTGACACTCCCTATGGGTTCCTACCCTTAGTACCGCCCCTGTGACCTCATCCCATTGGCCCTGATGCTCTTCTCCACCCCCTCTTGCCCTGTATTTATGCCCCGGACCCTCCTTTGTCTTGGTCTTTTGTCCCTGGATGCCTTGGACCCCAATACACCCTTGTCGGAACCCCACACCGAAGACCCTCCTGCGCTTCCTTGTGGACAGCTCTCCGTGGCGTGCTTGAGTGCTTGGTTGTGTGTGTGTCGTGTGCCTGCCCGAACGTGGTCTCCCTGAAGACACTTGGCGGGAAGGTATAGGCATTGACCACCTCTCTTTGCGGCTACAAGTGGTGCCCGAACAGGGACCTTGACTTGTTTGAGCTCCTGAAAGTGTCTCCAGTGGGTGCTGCCACTGGAAACAATTTGCGTTTGGGTGACCTCTTCCCCAAGGGAAGAATTCCAATTTTATTCAGATCATCCCAAAGGGGCAAGTGGCAGCCCCTCCAGAAGTAAGGATCAGTTGCATCAGCGAGACTCCCACGAGATCCTCCTTTGACCCACCGAGTGGTGAGTGTGTTATAGGTGAGATCAACCTTTCCTGTTATTCTTTTAAGTCTTGTGTGTTGGAAATTGCCAGAATGGGATCATCACTCACCATTCCGCAGCGGGAGTTCTATCTCCAAGTTAAAGTAATCCTTCTTTCTCAGGGGGTTCAATACTTAAGGGGAAATTTAAAGGCTTTTCTTCTTTTTATTTTCAAATATTTTGCAAATGTTACAAGGGAATCAGTTCTGTTGCTTCAGTTTTGGGACAAAGTTGGGCTGAAGTTCTGTTTTGCAGACGGAAGGGAATTTAAGGTTGGGAAATTTTACCCCCTTTTCCGTTCAATTTATGATTCTGTTGAAGTTGTCAGGGAAGGTTTGGGGAAGGTTGTTTGTTCTGTACCCCAGTGTCAAGGTTTGATGCTGGCGCAATGCCAGCGCCCCCATGAAAATTCACCTTCCCAATATAAATGCTGTGAGATGGGATCAGGAATAGAGCAGAGCATGCCCAAGCTTAATAACAAAGGGAAAAAAGCTTTATTAAACTACTACTACAGTAAAAGACACACACACTAAATCAAGGATGAAGACCCTCCAAAACACTCTTCCTCCTCCCACCCAATTTCCAAAACAACCACAGTGAAACACCACCTGGGATTCCTGACCAAGTTGCCACCCTTCAGATGATCAATATTCAGTCCATCAAGGGAGAGAGGAGTCTCTCTTGCACCACAGACCCCCCAGGAAACACAGTTGCCACCTTCTGTGTTTCCATGTCACACATGGCAACCGCCCAGAGAAAATCTGCCAGTGTGACACTCTCCCTTCCATGTCACAGTGCTCTCACCACCGTGCATGGACAGACTGCTCATAGGGCTCCTTTAAGGATGCTTTGCCACAGACCCAAAGATACAACAGTTCAGTTTCTCATCTTCGGATTACAGTTCCCCCCATTTTCCCCTGGGGCCGAGGGCCCAAGAACAGAGATCATCTTCTTCCTGAAGACAGAGGGCATCATCACACCCTCCTCAGTTTTTCTCTGTTCTCTCCATTCCTTCGCTGGTGGTTGCTGAAGCAGGTCTCCTTGGGTCACCACTGCATCCCCCTAAAATGCAGTCTCTGTTGCAGGAGAATTTGGCTCAGTGTATGGCTAACAAGAAAAGTCCAGCCACAAGCCACTCCATCATCTCCTCCCCACCTAAAAATTCCTTCTTCTAACATCTCAGGTCCTGCACCGTCTCTCTTCTACTTCAAATCGAGGAGGAGTAATATTTTACAAAGCCTTCATTTCCCAGGAAAGGGTTAAAAGTCTCGGACTCCCTGGACGGCTGAAATCTCTGCCCAGAACTCCAACTCCCCCATCATCTCCTCCTCATCTGCCGGCAAATTTCTGTCAGGCTCTCTGTCTCTTTCCCTTTGTGTGGGGCGGGGTGGGGGGGGGGACAAAGGCATCTCCGTTTCTCTCCACCCTTCTGTCCGCAGGAGCTGGCCTGGTTCCAGTCCTTCAGCCCCTGGCCTACCTCGACCAGGCCGTGTGGCTTCCTCTCCGCCGCCCAGCCTGAGTCTGGGCAGGGGAGAGTCTGCACTCTTCTGCTGACCGGAACCAAAGAGACAGTTCCCCTGGGAGTTCTTGCTTTTAACCCCCTGTGCTCTCAGAGGTGTGTCCAATGCCTTCAGTGGTTACTTCAAGTGTCAGTATCCAAACCTGACCACTGATTGGTTTGAACACCAACTTCCTGAAAAAATTCACTTCCATGTCAAACCATGACACACATCCACACAAAAAAGTGCCTGGTGCCAGGACTATGGAAATGTGGAACTGAGAGCCAGGAACTGGGCATTAATTTTTTAAAATTTCTGTAGGAAATAGTGTGTGGGAAAACAGCATTTAGTTCCCCGAGCCTGAACCGCACCCGAAAAGGACTGGGAGAATATGTTTGAAAGGAGTAGAGACAGAATTGCTTGGAAGTTAAGAAAGAAGGAAAAAAAAGGCGTGAGGACCGTGCTGGTGCCGGGATAAGGTGAGAAATGGGACCCAAAGCAAACAAGGAGAAAAGCCCCAGGGGAAAGGAGAGCAGGGGAACAACAATGAATATACCTCCAGATAATCTCCTGGGAATAAAATTGGCACAGTGGGAACATTACCCTGACACAAAGAATCAAAATAAAATCCAAATGATACATTATTAGATGAGAAAATAGACTAATCAGGAGATAAGATCTGATCATTGATCATTGATCACTGATCTGGCCAAAACTGAGTTCCTTTGAGGGGTGGCTGTGCCAAACTTTGAATATTCATGTGAACGCCAAAGAACCAGTCAGTCAGGAAAAAAGTGATTCTGCTGCCAGTTGGAAGGGCCAGGCTTCCCCGGGGGCGGTGAGCACGTTTAAATGAAAAGAAATGAAAAACTGGGACCCCTTAGAGTATCTGCCCCCTCCATATCCGCCAGCACCCGATGCACCTCTGCACCCCCTGATGGACGCAGCCAGAATGCCTGGGGCAGAGCGGTCCAGCGAGAGGAATTGAAAAATGAGATCCAAGCAGTGGCACTAAACCCCCTCTGGGAAGTGCCACTGGGAGGGGCACACAGGGAATCGGGTTTGTGACTGCCCCACGTGATTCCTCTGAAGTGAGAGCATTTTAAAATGAATTAAAAGTTCTACTAGAAGATCCTATCAGATTAGCAGAACAAGTAGACCAATTTCTGGGACCCAGTGTTTACACCTGGGATGAAGTACAGTCTGTAATAAAGAGCTGAGGAAAGACAAATGATCTGAGCAGCGGGGATGTGAATTTGGGAGAGGGAACATGTACTCCACGGACCTCCTGGGGAGAAGAAAATGCCCTTGCAATGCCCTAATTGGGATCACCTTAACCCCGGGGGAAGGCAAAACAGGGAAGATTAGTGAGCATTAATTGTCAGGGCCATTAGGGAGGCTGCTCCACAAACTCAGAACGCCCACAAGGCATTTGCTGAACAACAGAAGAAGGACGAGACTCCACCTGAATGGCTGGAGAGGTTAAAAAGAAATACGAGACAATACTCAGGCCTAGACTGATACAATGGCTGGACCCGCTTTATTGAAGATAAGCTTTGTCACTCATGCTGGGCCGGATATAAGGAAAAGCTAGAAAGGGAATGTCAGGCTAAGGGATTGAGTGACCTGTTAAAAGAAGCCCAGAAGGTCAGTGTATGGTGGGACAAGGAGAAAGCCAAGGGGAAAGCGAAAAGAATGGCAGCCGCTGTTGCTGAGAGGAACCAGCCATGCAAGGACCCACCCCCAGAGGGAAGTGAGCCCCTGCCAGGGCAAGGCAAGCAGGAGTAGGGGAAGGATAATGGGAACAGAGCTCCCTGGGGGAGTGACCCTAAAAGGGGAAAGGGCAATTGAACAACCAAGGCCCAATCTGTCACCAGGGCAGGGAAATTGGACACTTGAGGTGAAACTGCCCACGGAGGGAAAGGGACCTGAAGGGTTTTGAGGAGGCTTGAGAAACGGTCTGCTGTACCCATGACGGAAAGCTGCCTCCTTCACCCCCTCCCCCAACATGCCAGCGCAGCCTTGAGTGTCCTTGAGCGTCCCTGAGTATCCCTGAGTGTCCCCAGAGTGTCCCCAGAATGTTCCTGGTGATGTCACCCCTGGAATTCCCATCAGGATTTGGGGCAATTTTAATGAAAATTTCCAGAAAATTCCCCAAATTTGTGTTGAGACCCAAGCAGGGAGGGCAGAAGGGACAAGTGACAGCAGCGATGTCCCTGATGATGTCACCACCCTGATGACATAACAGTAGTGACGTCACTGTTCCTGCAGCAGCATCAGGATGTCCTCGATGGCTTTTTGGCACCACTCGGCCACCATACGGGCAGCAGGACCCTCAGGGCCGCAATGGAAACTGTCCAAGATGGTGCTGATTTGCCCAAGTGTCTTCCTCAGGTGACGCGTGGCCAGGTGGGCGCTGGCAACCCACAGTCGCTTGGCCTCGGCCACCGCGGCCACCAAGGCCACGTGGAAATCAGGGGATGGCTCCCTTTTCTCCGCCAGGGCTAACTTGATGTCCCCGAGCCGGCGCTGCAGCTCCTGGGGGAATGCGGTGGCTCTGTCACACGCGGCCACCAAGTGCTCCAGCAGCCCCAGGGGCGGCTCTGCCTGCGGTCCCCTCCTGGTGGCTGCGTCCTCCCAGTTGCTGCGAAGCTTGGTGGCCTCCTCGACCAACCAGGACCAGCTCTCCAAGAGCGTGTCCACCCACTCCTGCCAGGTGCTGGCTGCGGCTGTCACATCGGCCCAGGTGGCCTCCGGGTTGGCCTCGAGGTTGGCCAGGGCCCGGCCCTGGGGTGGTGCCGGAGGGCGGCACGGCAGTTGCCCAGTATGACAATGAATTGGCCCAGGGATGCCATCGAGGTCGCCCAGGGAGGTGACATCGAAGCGGTCCCAGGAGGTGACACAACACTGATTCAGGGTCACACCGAGGTGACGGATGAAGGTCTTCAGGGACGCATGCAGGGACTTGGGGACCTGTCCAGCAGCATGCCCCTGTTCGGCACAGTCACGGCAGCCACCAGCTCGCCCAGGGTGGCCACTGCAGCCACCAGCACCTCCAGTAGCTGGGGAGGGGACAGGGGAGGTGTCAGGGACCTTGTGGCACTTGTGGCCTCCTGTTGTGGCCACTGTGCCCTCCTGGGGTCCCCTTTGTCTCCTCCCTGGAGGGCTCTGCTGTCCCCTCTGTCCCTTTGTCACCCCCTGGTCCCCTCTGCCACCCTGGGTCTCCTCCACCCTTCGGTCACCTCCCCGCTTCCTGCCACACCCCTGTCCTCTCCTGCCACATCACCGTCCCCTCTGTCAGCCCCGTGTCCCCTCTGTCCCCTCCCCGCCCCCTCGCTCTGGGATTGTTGCATCTCGTGGGGCTCCATGGCCACTGGGGACACTCCAGGACACTCTGGGGACACTCTGGGGACACTCCGGGACAACTCCAGGCACACTCCGGGACACTCTGGGGGCTGAATGCGCTCGCGTGAGTGTTGGAGACACGCTTGAATATGGTGCGGCTGGATTGGGAGAGGGCGTGGTGATGTCACTGCCCCAGCCCTCCCCACCTTTGACCGGTTTTGGGGGGTCCTGAGGAGATATTGCAGGGTCTCAGCTGAGGTTTGGGGGTCCCAGGTGAGGTTTGGGTGGCCCCAGGTGAGGTTTGGGGGTTGCAGGTGAGATTTGGGGGGTCCCAGGTGAGAATTTCCAAAGATTTGGGGGTTCCCAGGCATGCAGGTGAGGTTTGAGGGGGTCCCATGAGAGGTTTGGGGGGTCCTGAGGAGATTTTGGGGGTCCTAGGTGACGTTTGGGGGCCCCAGGTGAGGTTTGGGGGTGCCAGGTGAGAATTCCCACAGATTTGGGGTTTCCCAGGTGCCCAGGTGAGGTTTGGGGGGGCCCTGAGGAGATTTTGGAGGGTTCCAGGTGAGTTTTAGGGGGTCCCAGGTGAAAATTCCCAAAGATTTGGGGGTTCCCAGGTGAGAATGGCTCGGGGGGGCCTGAGGGGGGTTTCGGGAAGGGTCCCATGGGTGGGGGAGGGGCAGTGAGGGGGGAGTCCCCGGGGAATCTGGGGGGGAGAAGGGGGCAGGACAATCCCCCATCACATTGACCACGCCCCCTTTAGGCCCCGCCCCATGTTTCTAACCCCACCCATTGCTGCTGTACATGCCTGCCAAGCGCCCCACCCCCTCAGACCCCGCCCCTCCCATTTCCCAGTTCCTCATTCTAGCCCCACCCCCTCCTGAAGCCCAGCCCCCAAATGAGCCTTGGCCCCACCCCCGGTTGGATTTTTATCAATGGAAACCAAAAATTACCACAAATCGACCCAAAAATGCAAACCTGGGTGGGTGGGGCACGGCCACACCTGTGGCATCACGGGGGGAGGGGCCAGGTGGGATTTTGGGGGTCCCAGGTGGATTTTGGGGAGTTCAGGTGAGTTTGGGTGTGTCCAGGTCTTTCTGGGGGCAGTTCCAGGTGTTTTTTGAGGGGTCCAGGTGGTTATTGTGTGGCCTCAGGTGTTTTTTGGGGCGATCCAGGTTTCCTTCAGGGGAGCTCAGGTGTCCCAGGGTTGATCCAGGTGGGTTTTGGGTGGGCCCAGGTGTTTTTTGGGGTGATCCAGGTGTCCTTGAGGGATGTTCAGGTGCCCCAGGGGTGCTCCAGGTGTCCCTGAGGCATCCCCAGGCAGTTTTCGGGTATTTTTGGGGAGGATCCAGGTGTTCCTGGGAGGGGTCTCAGGTGTCCCAGGGGCAGTCCCAGGTGTTCCTCCGTGTGTCCGGGTGCTTTTTGGGGGGATCCAGGTGTCCTAGAGAGATCCAGGGGTCTTTGAGGGGTTCCAGGTGGGTTTTGAGGAGGTCCAGGTATCCTGGGGAGATCCAGGTGTGTCTGGGCAGGGTGCAGGTGCCCAGGTGTGCTGGGAACTGCTGATCCAGGTGTGCAGGAACCCCAACATCTGGGCAGGCTGGGACTCAGGAGTGAGAGATCCAGGTGTGGGGGGGACCCAGGTGTGAGGGGATCCAGGTGTGGGGGTGTTATAGGTAAAAATTGACCCAGCCAAATTAAAAAAGGAAAAAAACAATTTTTGTTATAGCGATCAAATTCTCTCTGAGCCAGCCACAAAGAAAAGGACAGTGCCAGGCCTGGGATTGGCGCTGGGTGAGACACAGCTCCGACCGCTCTAGCAGAGGGTGTCCTGTGCTTCACACCATCCTTCCTGCACGAGCAGTTTTTATACAGTTTATTTTGCTTGAGGCCGGGATTTTGGTGATCAGCCTTTTCTTTCCATTCAAAGTTCCAACTGAAATGATCAGGGCTAATGCCTTTATTAATGTCCAGCTCTTTATTAAAAAGATCAGCTGGGCAGGGGGCTCGACACAGAGCTCGCCCCCGCGGTCATAGCTTTCCCAGGTGGCCGAAAGGAAGGAGGTGTGCAGAGCCTGTCGCTGAAGCCCAGAGCAGCAGCTGTCCCTTCTTCTTTCCTTGTGGCACACCGGTGGCCAGAGGATGAGGAGGCGTGGCGTGCAGAGTCTGTTGCTGAAGTCCAGAACAACAGCTGTCCCCGCTCCTTCCCTGGTGGCAGCACCAGGAGCTCTCTCTCTTTCTGTCTCCTCTTCCCACAGCCTGATCTAGTCTAGTCTTTTTTAGGTGATGGTGACAGGTAAAAGTCAATCAGGGGATGTGTTTCCCTCTTCCTCAGCTAGGGCATTTGTCTAGACCCCTCTACTGTGTTTAGTTCTTTATTTAGGGCTGTCTTTATCCCCTAAAAATACTGCCATGATCCCAAGGGGTTTTTTATTTGCATTTTAGTCCCAGAATGGCAGCGTGGGGGGTGGGAGGCCAGTTATCTCCAGGTAGTTTAGAGAAAACAAACAGAGCAATTAGCTAATTAACATTTCAATATCGGTACTCAGCTAGAGTTAGTAGCTTTTTGGTGTTGCCATGGGAACTAGGAAGGCCCTGCCTGCGTCTCTGGGGAACACCTGGGAACTTCGTTCATTACACCACATATTCATAAAGTCTCTTTTCTCTGTGCTGGGTAGAACAGTTCGAGGTCCGGGAAGCGATGTACATCGGTGATTGAGTTATGGGAACCTGGCATTGAGATGCATCTTTTGGAGGTTCCAGCGATCCCAATCTTGGGTAGCTGTCGAGACGATCATCACTTGGGAGTTCCTAGATCATCTCCAGAAACGGCCATCTCCAAGCAAGCCACTTGTATTAACTTGCAAATGAAGCCTTATCGGCAATGGTTTCAACATACGTGAGGCAACCCCCTTGCCCTGGCTCACTTGCTTTATGTCTATATTTTAATAATATAAAACTCCTACCCATATATCACTTTATAGGCGCAAATTATACATCTTACACATAACACGAGGGATCCAGGTGTGAGGGGTCCAGGTGTGAGGGATCCAGGTGTGAGGGATCCAGGTGTGAGAGGATCCAGGTGCGATAGATCCAGATGTGAGGGGTCCAGGTGTGGAGGATCCAGGTGTGATGGATCCAGGTGTGGAGGATCCAGGTGTGAGGGGATCCAGGTGTAGGGGGAATCCAGGTGTGATGGATCCAGGTGCCCAGGTGTGGGTGGGACACCATTCAGGTATGGTGTCACCTGGTTATGACATCACCCCTACCCTGGAGTGATGTCACCAGCTCACCTGGCCATGACATCACCTGTCCACACCCCCTCCTGCCCAGGTGTGACGTGACCCTCGCCAGCTGTGACATCATCCACATGTGTGAACTCCAGGCTCACCTGGGCATGATGTCACTGTCATGCCCAGCTGTCCCCTTCCCCCTCAGCTCTCCACCCCCCCAGGTGTGATGTCACCAACTCCACCAGGTGTGATGTCACCCCACCAGGTATGATGTCACCAATCCCACTAGGTGTGATTTCACCCCCCAGGTGTGATGACATCACACCCATGACGTCATCCTGAGTCCCCCCATGTCCCCGTCCCCACACAGGTGGCTCTGTGTCCCTGCACCCACCCAGGTGTGACATCACCTGTGCCCAGGTGTGCCAGGTGTCACTCAGGTGTGCCAGGTGTCCCCGCACAGGTGCCCCTGTATCTCACAAAGCTGTCCCTCCACATGAAGGTGCACTCACAGGTGTTGCAGGTGTGATAGTACCTGTGCCCAGGTGTGCCAGCTGTCACTCAGGTGTCACTCAGGTTTGCCAGGTGTAACTCAGGTGTGACATTACCTGTGACCAGGTGTGCTAGGTGTCACTCAGGTGTGCCAGCTGTCCCCGCACAGGTGCCCCGGTGCCTGACGAAGCTGTCCCTCCACATGAAGGTGCGCTCGCAGGTGCTGCAGGTGTAGGGCCGCAGCCCGGTGTGGGTTTTCATGTGCTCCGTCAGGTGATGTTTCATCTTGAAGCGCTTGCGGCACTGCGCGCAGGTGAAGGGCCGCAGGTCCAGGTGCATGTTCACGTGCCGCTCGCGCATGCTGCGGTGCGAGAACGCCTTCCCGCAGTGGCACACGAACACCTTGGCTGAGCCACACGAGCTCACCTGGGCGGCAGGTGAGGGCTGCGAGGGGCCGGGACCCGCCCCAGCCGCGCGGGGTGCTCTGCGGGCGGCTCCAGGATTCACGATTCGGGCGGATCTGGGCGAAATTCCCGAATTTTCATGCGAAATTCTGCTGATTCTGGTCAAAATCCCCTCGCTTCTGTCCAGAATCCCGCCAGTTCTGGTTGAAATCCCTGAATCTTCCTGTGAAATTCTGCCAGTACTGGTCGAAATCCCCGAATTTTCATGAGAAATTCCAATGGTTCTGTGCGGAATTCCCGAGGTTTTGTGTGAAATTCCTCTGATTCCAGTTAAAATTCCCTCATTTTCATGCGAAATTCCACCGGTTCCATCCCGAATTCTGCCAGTTCTGGTCAAAATTCCCGAATTTTCATGCAAAATTCTGCTGATTCCAGTTAAAATTCCCTCATGTTCGTGCGAAATTCTGCTGGTTCTGTGCAAAATTCCCTCATGTGAAATTCCAGCGGTTCCAGTCAAAATTCCCTCATTTTCGTGCGAAATTCTGCCGGTTCTGTGCGTGATTCCCTCATTTTCATGTAAAATTCTGCTGGTTCTGTGCATGATTCCCTCGGTTCCATGCGGGATCCGCCCGGTTCCGTGCAGGATTCCCTCGTTTTCAGGCGAAATCTCCCCAGTTCCTTCGCTTCCATGTGAAATCCCACTGGTCCCGTGCAAAATTCCCTCATTTTGGTGCGGAATTCCCTCACTTCCATGCAGAATTCCCTCATTTCCATGAGAAATTCCCTCATTTTCATGCAGAATTCCCTCATTTCCATGTGGAATTCCATGGATCCCCTCGCTGCCCCAGGTGCCTCGGCCCCTCCTGGATCCCATTCCCAAATTTTCCTGGCTGGGCATCCCCCCCTCTCCCGCGCTCCCTTTCCCGCCCTCCCCGCACTCATTCCCGCCAGGAATTCCTGGATTTTCCCGGCACTCCCCTCCCACAGGCTCCTCATCCTCCTCGCAGGTGAGCACCAGGTCCTCCTGCAGCCACTGGCGCTTGACCAAAACCCAGGGTTTATGGGGCAGAGCCCGGGGCCCTTCCTCGCTGCCCTCCTCCTCCTCCTCCTCCTCCTCCTCGCTGCCCGCTTTCCCCACCGGGAGCTCGGGCAGCGGCGCCGGGAGCAGCGCATTGGTGCTGCTGGGGGATTGGCTGTCGCTGGCGCGGCTGGAGAGCAGCCGCGAGGAGGAGGAGGAAGAGGAGGATGTTGATGATGAAGACGATGAGGATGATGAGGACGAGGAGGAAGCAGGCGGCTCGGCGGCGCGGCCCTCCCGCAGCAGCTCGGTGCACTTGTCCACGATGTGCCACATCTGCAGCACGCTGCCCACCGTCAGGAAGCTGAGCAGGTCCCCGCGGGCCATGGACAGGCGCCCGGTGTAGGCACAGCCCAGCACCAGCGCGAAGGCCGCGGGGTCCATGACGCCGGGCAGCTCGATGGAGTCCAGGTTCTTCAGGAACAGCTGGTCGTGGAAGAAGGGCGAGGACGCGGCCAGCACGGCGCGGTGCGCGCGGAACTCGCGGCCCTGCGGGACAGAGCGGGAATTGAGCGGGGCAGAAATCCTGCCACGGAAGGTGAAACGGGGAATCGCATCGATGTGACTGCCTGGCAAAAGGTTCTGAGAATGTGGAAACAATAAGTGAGATGGAAACAAAAACAAGCTCTGAGATGCCAAGCTTTAATTATTGAACAATTGGAAAACAATGGCATGGCTGGCTAAAAGTAATCCCCTTTTGATGAAACAACACCCTCTGCTTGCAGACAGCTCCAAGAGTCAGAGCAGACCCTACCGGCTTGGCAGAAGGGGTCCAAAGAAAAGTTTTTAGGGTTTAAAATGTAACACAGTATGGTAATGTCATGATTCTTATAGGCTGTATGTAAATGCTATAGGATTTGTATCCTGTACTGGATTGGTTAGTGAAAATTAGAATATTCAGAACAGAAGATTTATTGCATTGTAATGGGAACTTCTCTCTCTTTCAGGGATTTGCATCTTGTACTGGATTGGTTAGCGAAAATTAGAATTTTCAGCACAGAAGAAGATTTATGGTATTGTAACGGGAACTTCTCTCTCTTTCGGGCCTGCTCGGAGCTGTGGCTGGCAGCCTCAAACAGGGCCCCTGCCAATACAAACAGGGCAATACAAAAGTCTATTGCCCCTTTGCAATAAACCCGAGTTCCAAGCCCTGGCTTCAGAGATCTCTCGTCTCTGTCCGTCCCGACTGTCCTACCCACCGTCCTCCTACAAAATCCGTTCGTATTCAGGGGAGAAGTTCTGAGCCTGGAACGAGCTCATCTGTGCCCGTTAAGGCTCGTCCAGGCTCCCCGTTCTTGCAAGAGAGAAAAATAAAAAACTTGTGCTGGCAGAATCGCCTCGGCCGAGAGAAGGAATTCAGAAATTCTGACTCCTGGGATAAATGGAGAGAAGGAATTCAGAAATTCAAACTCTCAGGATAAATGGAGAGAAGGAATTCAGAAATTTAAACTCCCGAGATAAGCAGAGAGAAGGAATTTGAAAATTCAAACTCCCAGGATAAGTGGAAAGAAGGAATTCAAAAACTCAAACTGAGAAGGAATTCAAAAATTCAAACTGCCAAGATAAGCGGGGGCCACTTTGTGGGGGCAAAGGCTGAGGCTGACCTAGAGCTCTGCACAAAGGGCAAGGATGATAAAAACTGCTAAAAACTCATTGCAACTTGTGAAACCAGTAAAATGAATATGCATGAGGCTCTTTGCATATGCATAAGCAAGGGGGGATATCGGTGCTACGATGCCCGACATCTGGGAAGAACGGTGCACAGAACTCCGTGATATCAGACAGCTAATTAATTACTTTATTATACTATATTATACGATAACCATATTACACTATATTCACTGACAAGAACTACCACTCACTAACTAGAAAAACCCGTGACTCTCTGCCCAGAGTCCCAGCACAGCTGTGGATCCAATTGGGCCATGAATCCAAACAACCATCGCCAGAATCCAATCCAGCGATCACCTTGGAGAAACAGTCTCCAGACCACATTCCAGGGCACAAGCAGGGAGCAGAGAATAGAGATAAAAATTGTTTTGATTCTCTTTTCTCTGCTTCTCTCAGGAGAAATCCTGAGAAAGCCAAGTCTCGCTCTGTTCAGAGGGCGTGTGAATGCCACACTCCCCCCTTCAAAGGACATGCGCAACTCTGAGAATTCCCAAACCCTCTTTATCCCCCTGTGGCATTCACACACCCTCTGAACAGAGCAAGACTTGGCTTTCTCAGGATTTCTCCTGAGAGAAGCAGAGAAAAGAGAATCAAAACAATTCTTTCATTCTCTGCTCCTGTTGTTGCGTCCATGTGGAATGTGGTCTGGAGATTGTTTCCCCAAGGTGATCGCTGGATTGGATTCTGGCGATGGTTGTTTGGATTCATGGCCCAATTGGATCCACAGCTGTGCCGGGACTCTTGGCACAGAGTCACGGGTTTTCTAGCTAGTTAGTTAGTTAGTTAGTGAGATAGTAAGTACGTAGTATTCTTTAGTATTCTTTGTAGTATAGCATCTCTTTAATATAGTAATAGTATAATGTAATATAGTATAGTATAGTATAATGTAATATAATCTAGTATAATGTAATCTAGTATAGTATAATGTAATCTAGCTTAATAAAGGAATTGTTCAGCACTTGTGAATCAATGGAGTCAGATGCCAATCATTTCCCTGCCTCGGGTTCGCCTTGATGCTACAGGGGAGTGTCCCAGGTTCCAATACACAGGTTCCAATTCTCTCCCCATCCTCAAGGGCTGTTGGAAGCAGGAGGGGCAGTGTTTTCCTCATCTCCTGTTGATCAGTTCCATGCTTTGAGAAGTAGCTCCCTTCTAAAATCCCACAGGTTGCTCCCAGCTTTCCCAGCCTTCCCATCCACCACCATTAAATCTTTGTAGGCCGCACACAAATTGTGGTTTCCTCTTTGACAGCTGAGAACAGCTTGTCCTCCACTGTTGCCAGGTAAACACAATATTGCTTTTCAGAGAAAATCGTAGCAGGAGAGCAAGTGAAACGGGTAGGAAAGGAAAAAAAATAATCTATCAAAACAGTGGCAATGTTTTCCGAAGTAAAACTAAAATAGTCCAGCTCTTCCAGTCACTCATTTTTCAGAGAGTTGCAAAGGAAGCTCACTGTCTTAGTGAGGCTTGATTGATCGAAATAATGACGCAGAGATAACTCCCTCCGGGAGCCATTTCTGTTTAATGGGCAATCAAGGCCCCACCACATGACTCAGAATGACATCAGCCCATTGTGTGACGCTCCACCCAGGGGGAAGGAGATGAGCATCACCACCTGGATAGAACCTGGAGATGACAGGGGAGGAGCCAAGCATTCCTCACTCCATATAATCTGAGATTCTGGGAACCAGACTCAGCCTTTCACAGGTTTCCAAGAGGAACAGCTGGGGTGTTCCACTGGACCTTCAGAGGAAGACTCCACCTCTTCTTGGAGGACTGCAGCCACTCCAATTTGGACTGCTACCAACACGCTGGCCAAAGGGGTGTCAGGTTGTATTCTGACTCCGTCAGTGTTTTTTTTTCTTTTGTATTATTGCATGGATTTTGTTTCTTTTCCCTTTTCCCAATAAATTAATGGGATTTATTTAATGTATTCTGACTTGGAGTCTCTCACTGGTTTTGCTTTCAAACCAGACCAAGGAGCAATCCCCACGTGCGCCCAGCGCTGCAATGAACACGCCGGCTTTACAACTCCTACAAAGCTGTTGGGTTCACAACTGTTACAAAGCTTTGGGGCTCACAGCTCCTACAAAGCTGTGGGGTTCACAATGGTTACAAAGCTGTGGGGTTCACAACTCCTACAAAGCTGTGGAGTTCGATTCTCTTTTTAGCCGCAGCTCACCTGCACGTGAATGGAGACGTCACAGAGCTTCCCCTCCAGGCGCTGCTGGTTCAGGTTGGAGAGCAGCGCCGGCGGCACCTGCGGGAACTCCACGTGCAACAGCGAGGAGGAGGAGGAGCAGGAGGAGGAGGAGGGAGGGGGAGGGGGGGAGCAGGGTCGGGGCATGGCGGAGGAGGAGGGGGAGGGGCTGAGGGAGGGAATGATGGGGTTTGGGGTCAGGAATTGGGGAGGAACGGCGCGAATTGTACAGGTTCTGCGCCAAATTCCAGATTATTGACCCAGATCCCCCCCCAAATTCCGGCTTGAAGCCCATTGGTTCTGTGATAAAATCCCTTAATTCTGGCCCAAGTCCCATCAATTCTGGCTCAAATCCCATTAATTCCAGCCCAAATCCCATTAATTCCAACACAAATGCCACTAATTCCAGCCCAAATCACATTAATTCCAGCCTGAATCCCTTTAATTCCAACCAGAATCTCACTCATTTTGTATCAAATCCCCTAATTCTGGCTCAAATCCCATTAATTCCAACCAAAAGCTCATTAATTCCAACACAAATTCCTTAATTCTACCCCAAACCTCTTAATTCTGCACCAAAACCTTTAATTCTGGTCAATTTCCCTGAATTCTGACCCAAATTCCTTAATTCTGGCCCAAATCCTGTTATTCACCAAATCCTGTGGTGTCGCATTTCAGTTAAATGGTATGCTCTGTCTCACCCCTTGAAACTGTATGGTTTATTCCAAGCCTGTAATACCCCCTGAAGCATCACGTGTCTGTAATCCCATTGGCCCAAATCTTATTCCGCGCCCACTTTGAATCCCCCTGTTAAGTGTGCCGGGGGGACAGGGCTCTCTCTCTTAGCCAGCACTCATGGCCGGTGCTCTCTTGGCCCCTTGCTCCTCCTCCCTTTCCCTCCCTCTTCCCCCTCTCTCCCTCAGGAAGCATGCTGCCTCCCGGGGGCAGGACCTCCAATTAACCCTCATCTAATGAGCACCCTCGGAAGCAGTGTGGAGTCTCCTTGCCTGCCTGCTGCTACCAGCCAACTCACAGCTTTGGGGGCCTCCTGGGGACACCCCAGAGTGTCCCCCCAAACACGCCGCAACAAATGGCGCCCAATGTGAGGCACAAAGATTGATGACCCTGAGACTGCCACCCGCCCCGCTGGGACAGTGCAGAACCCCGCAGAACGCCGCTTCAGCACCACCTCCAGCACTGTGGAGTGGCTGCACCAGGCCACAGCCGCGACCCTGTCACCACCGCGCAGATGCCCCGTGATCCCACCACCACCAGCCGGTGTGGCCCCGGCCCAGCACGGGCCCGGGCCGCGACACGGCCCATGCAGGCCCCGGCACAGCGCGACCCCAGTGCGGCCCAGTGCTGGCCCGTTGTGATTCCACCACTGCAGACGCGCGCCCCGGCACCCAGAGAAGCCGCACAGAGCGCACCCGGCCCCCTGCCCGGTGGCGGCAGGGGGGCCCCACAGAGCGGGCAGGCCACGCGGAGCGTTGAGCCCAAGCAGCCGATGCCCTGGACCACAGCAGCGGCAATAGCCCACCAGTTTCCACGAGGGAGCCACCAGAGGACCTGAGCACCGCACCCCCCAAAACTGCTTTCGTTAGTTCTGTGACCTCCTTCCTCAGCCTTACTCTCTCCCTCCCTTGCTGCCCATTCTCCCTAACTTCATCCCTAACCCGCCTTCCCCGAAGCAAAACCCCCGGATTATCCAACATAGCCATGACCACCTGTCAGCCACGATGGCTCCAGCCACATGGCACAGCACCATCTTCTGCTTCTCCTTCCCTAAATCCCTTTCTTCCCGCTTTTTCTCCCCCGTGTTCCGCCCTTTCCCTGTCTCTCGTGAACCAACCCCCCCTCCAGCTCCCAGTTCCCACCTTCTGCCTTCCAAATCCCACAGGGTGGGAGCTGGAATTTGGGAAGAAGTTGAGAAACTAAAACCCAAAGCTAAAGTAATTTTGTAATACCAGTTCTAACAGCCTTGTATATTGAGTTGAATTGTAAATTGTACTTCATGGTCTCCTTTCCCTGTTATTCCAAGAGCAGGATGACATCCTTCTCTGCAATCCATACCCCTTTTCTCCTTATTTTGGGGAGTTCACCGGGAGCAAACCGCTCAAAGGCACAGGGTACCCCAGAAAGGTTTTTCTTTCGCAGACCCCTTGGCTCCCCATAACCTCCCCAGTTCCCAATCCCTATCCACTTGTTCCAGCTGAAAAGAGCTCTTCAGTTAGAACTTTTATCCTAAAACTCTCTAACCTTTTTATCATTCTTATCCCATACCTGTCTTCTCTCCAGTTCCCTCCCGTCCCCATGAAGCAGTTTTCACAACAATGCTTTTCTCGTTTAAGTGTGTGTTCATGTTGCAGATCGTCCTATTTTCAGTTTTAGAAAGCAGGGGCCGGTCAGGTCACAGGGGTAGATCCAACGAGAAGCAGTTTTCAATTGTTTCTTGAATAGCAAGTGTTCAGATAGTATTAGACCGCTGGACCAGAATTGCTGTTGGGTTTATGCTGTCCTCAGTAGCTTCTGAGGGTGACTGATAACCTAAAATGGTGTCTGGGAAAGTATTTTGCCGTTTTTTGTGGGTAGGCAGTAGCTGAAGCCAAATTTCTTTTTTTTTCCTTTTTGTTCTTTTAACGACCTAAAACTGTGGGTCTTCTGGGTGAAACCGGTTGGAAGGATGAAAGCAGTGGTAAAGCTCAGATCCAAGGGTGAGAATCTGAGGCCACAAACCTGCCTGGAGTCCGGGGGGCTCCAGATGATTCCCTGTCCCTGAGAGGGGGAGCAGAAGCCGGCACCACAGCCTGTAACTGGGGGCTGTGGTGGTCCAAAAAGCCAGTTGGAAAAGGTACAACACCGGTGGGCCAGTCACGTTGAAAAGGCCAATCCCAAAACTCTCCTATGAGCTTAGTGCCAAAGGATGAAGCCCTTTAAGCACTCGCCCATGCTTTAAATTTGTTTAAAGATCTGCACTATGGACCCACATAAGCCGTTCATTACAATTAAATACTCGTTTTATCTTAGTGCTGTGTAAACACCCTTCCAGAACTGAACAATACCTACCACCAAAGGCAAACATCAAGTCAAATGGACTCTTTATAGTGTATTCAATTTAAAACATAATCTTCACTGCAATTATACTTGTTCTGTGCTGTGAAACTGTGTAATTACTGCTTCATTTTTAAATTGCTAATGGTCAAAATTCTCTTCATCCTTTTTTCTAACAAAAAAAGAGTGAATTGTGGTGTTACATTTCAGTTAAATGGTATGCTCTGTCTCACCCCTTGAAACTGTATGGTTTATTCCAAACCTGTAATACCCCCTGAAGCATCACGTGTCTGTAATCCCATTGGCCCAAATCTTATTCTGCGCCCACTCTGAATCTCCCTGTTAAGTGTGCCGGGGGGACGGGGCTCTCTCTCTCTCAGCCGGCTCTCGTGGCTGCTGCTCTCTCGGCCCCTCTCTCCCCCTCCCCTTTCCCTCCCCCTTGCCCCTCTCTCCTTCAGGAACCATGCTGCCTCCCGGGGGTTGGACCTCCACTTACAGAATCACAGAATCACAGAATAATGAGGTTGGAAGGGATCTCTAAGATCATCACGTCCAACCTATGCCCTGACACCTCAACTAGACTATAGCACCAAGTGCCACGTCCAGTCTTTTTTTAAACACATCCAGAGATGGTGACTCCACCACCTCCCTGGGAAGACAATTCCAGTACTTTTATTATTCTTTTGGTGAAAAATTTCTTCCTAATATCCAACTTGTACCTTCCCTGACGTAGCTTGAGACGGTGTCCTCTTGTTCTCTCAGTGCTGCCCGGTGGAAGAGACCGACCCCACCTGACTACAACCTCCCTTCAGGAAGTTGTAGAGAGCAATAAGGTCATCTCTAAGCCTCCTCTTCTCCAGGCTAAACAACCCCAGCTCCCTCAGCTGTTCCTCATGGGGCTTGTGTTGCAAGCTCTCACCGGCCTTGTTGCCCTCCTCTGGACGCGCTCAAGCATCTCAACGTCCTTCCTAAACTGAGGGCCCAGAACTGGACACAGCACTTGAGGCGTGGCCTCACCAGTGCTGAATACAGGGGGAAAATGACCTCCCTGCTCCTGCTGGTCACACAATTCCTAATGCAGGCCAGGAGCCATTGGCCTTCTTGGCCACCAGGGCACACTGCTGGCTCGTGTTCAGCCGGCTGTCGACCAGCACCCCCAGGACCCTTCTGCCTGGGCACTGTCCAGCCACACCGTCCCCAGCCTGTAACGCCACAGGGGGTTATTGTGGCCAAAATGCAGGACTCAGCACTTGGACTTATTTAACTTCATTAACCCTCATCTAATGAGCACCCTGAGAAGCCGTGTGGAGTCTCCTTGCCTGCCTGCTGCTACCAGTGAACTCACAGCTTGGGGGGCCTCTTGGGGACTCCCCAGAGGGTCCCCCCAAACGCGCCGCAACAAATGGCGCCCAACGCGCGGCACGAGGATCGATGACCCTGAGACTGCCACCGCCCCGCCGGGACAGTGCAGAACCCTGCGGAACGCCGCTTCAGCACCGCCTCCAGCACCGCCGAGTGGCCGTGCCGGGCCCCGTCACCACCGCGCAGATGCCCCGTGATCCCACCACCACCAGCCGGCGCGGCCCCGGCGGGTTCCGGCACAGCGCGACCCCAGTGGGCGCGGCTGCGGCGCGGGCCCGACGTTTTGCGATTCCACCGCTACGCGCCCGCCCCGGCACACAGAGAAGCCGCACAGAGTGCACCAGTTCGGGATCCCCCCAAACGCACCGCAACAAAATCCCACTAATTCTACCCCAAATCCCTTAATTCTGCACCCAATCCCTTAATTCTGGCTCAAATCCCTTTAATTCCAACACAAATTCCTTAATTCTACCCCAAATCCCAGAAATCTGACCAAAATCCCGCCAATTCTGTATCAAATCCCTTAATTCTACCAAAATCCCTTAATTCCAATCATAATCCAAGTAGTTTCAACTCAAGTCCCTTAATCCTACCTGAAATCCATTAATTCTGGCTCAAACCCCTTAATTCTACCTGAAATCCATTAATTCTGGCTCAAATCCCATTAATTCCAACAAAAATCCCATTAATTCTACCCCCAATCCTTTCATTCTGCACCAAAACCCTTAATCCTGGTTAAATTTCTATGAATTCTGCACAAAATTCCTTAATTCCAGACCAAATCCCATTAAATCCAGCCCAAATCCCACTAATTCCATCCCAAATCCCACTAATTCCAGCCCAAATCCCATTAATTCTGGTCCAAATCCCATTGATTCCAACACAAATCCCATTAATTCCATCCCAAATCCCATTAAATCCATCCCAAATCCCATTAATTCTGCACCAAAGTCCCGACCTAAACCCTGAATCCTGAGCAAAATCCGTCCATTCTTCCCGGAATTCCTTCATTTTGCCCAAAACCCCATTAATTCCCTTAATTTGGCCAAAATCCTTGAATTCTGCCCCAAACCCCATTAAATTCTCACCCAGATTTTTAAATTCTGCCCCAAATTCCACAAATTCTGCCTCAAATCCCCTAATTCTGACCAAAATCCCACTAATTTTACCCAAGTCCCATAATTCCGGCTCAAATTATCTTAATCCTTCCCTAAATCCCTCAACTCCCACCAAAATCCCAAATTCTGAACCAAAGCCCCAAAATTTCGACTGAATCCTTTAATTTTAGCTGAAATCCCATTAATCCTGGCCCAAATCCCATTAATCCTGACCCAAATCCCATTAAACCTGGCCTACATCCCATTAAACCTGGCCCAAATCTCATTAAACTGGGCCCAAATCCCATTAATCCTGACCCAAATCCCATTAATTCTCCCTGAAATCCCCAAATTCTGATGAAACCCCGTTATTTCCACCCCAAACCCCATAAATTTTGCCTCAAATTCCTTTAGATCTGCCCAGATTTTTTAATTCTGACCCAAATCCCATTAAATGCCCCCCCAAATCCCAATTTTTGGTCCCGAATTTTGCCTAAATCCCTCAATTCTGACCCAAATCCTTTAATCCTGACCCAAATCCCATAAAATTCCCATAAAATCCTTTAATCCTGACTGAAATCCCATAAATTTTCTTCCCCAAATCCCAGGAAATTCTCACCCCAAATCCCTGAATTCCAAAGTCCCGGAAAGCCCAAAATCCCCCAAAGGATGTCCCAAAACCCCGAAATCCCCCAAACTCCTACCAAAATCGCCCCAAAACCCCAAAATCCCCCCAAAACCCCCCAAAATCCCCCAAATTCCCTCAAAATTGCCCCAAAATCTCCCCCAAAACACCCCAGGACCCCCCAAAATCTCCCCAAAATTCCCCCCAGACCCTTCCAGGACCCCCCAACCCCCCCCCCCAGAAGCCCCAAATTCCTTGGATTTCTCCCCAAAGCCCTCGAAACCCCCAGGATCCTCCCCAGAGCCCCTCAAAATTGCCCCAAATCCCCCCCGGGACCCCCCCAAATTCTCTCAAAACCCCCCAGACCCCCCCAAATCCCCCCAGGACCCCTCAAAACCACCCCGAATCCCCCCAAATCCATCTCAGACACACCCCGGACCCCCAAATCCCCCTAGGACCACCCAAATCCACCCCAAATCCCCCTCAAGCCCCCCAGGACCCCCAAATCCCCCCCAGATCCATCACAGGTCCCCCAAACCCCTTTAATTCCCCCTCAAATCCCACCCAGGACCCCCCAAATCCTCCCCAAATCCCCCCACACTCCCCCAGGTCCCCCCAAATCCCACCAGGACCCCCCAAAACCCTTTAATTTCCTGCCAGATCCTCCCCAGATCCATCTCAGACCCCCCAAATTCCCCCCAAGACCCCGCAAATCCTCCCCAAATCCCCTGCAGGACCCCCAAGATTCTCCCCAAATCAATTTCAGACCCTCAAAACCCCCCCAGGACGCCCCAAATCCTCCCCAAATCCCCCCACACTCCCCCAGGACCCCCCAAACCCCTTTAATTTCCCCCCAAATCCCTCTCAAATCCCCCCAGGATGCCCCAAATTGTCCCCAAATCAATCTCAGACCCTCAACCCCCCCCCCAGGATCCCCCAAATCCCTCCCAGCACCCCCCAAATCCCGTTAATTCCCCTCCAAAGGGACCCCAAATCCCCCCCGACCCCCAGAATCCCCCAAATCTTTCCCCAATCCCCCCAGGACCCCCCAAATGTTCCCCAAATTCCTCCCAGGTCCTCCGAATCCCCCCCAGGACCTCCCAAATCCTCCCCAAATCCCCTGCAGGACCCCCCAAATCCTGTCACGACCCCCCAAAATCCTCTAAGGACTCCCCAAACCCTCCCCAAATCCCCCCAGAGCCTCGAGTTCCACCCCAGACCCCCCAACATTTCCCCAAATCCCCCCCCAAATCCCCCTCAACCTCCCCGAAATCCCCCCAGGACCCGCCCAACCCCTCAGATCCTCCTCAAAATGCCTCCAATTCCCCCAGAACCCCCCCAGATCCCCCCCAATCCCCCCAAGGACCCCCCAAATCCCGTTAATTCCCGCCCCGGACCCCCGAATCCTCCCCAAATCCCCCCTAGTCCCCCCAAGGATCCCCCACATCTTCCCGAAATCCCTCCCAGACCCCCCAAATCCCCCCCAAATCCCTCCCAGACCCCCCAAATCCCGTTAATTCCCCCCCAAATCCCCCTCAAGCCCCCCCCGGACCCCCCAAATTCTTCCCAAATTCCCCCCCGCCCCCTCCAGCGCAGGCCCCGCCCCCCGTGCAGGCCCCGCCCCCTGCCCGCGTTACCCGCGCTCGGCCCTCACGGCGCCGCCGCCGCCATCTTGGACCCGCCGGCCACGCCCCCTACCCCGGCCACGCCCCTTAAAGGCGCCGCGTCCGTTTATCCGCAAGGACCATGCCCCTTAATGACGTCATCTCGCGAGACGACCGGCGCGGTGACCGCGGACCACGCCCCCAAATGGGCGGAGCCGGACGCGTTAAACAAAAGGCGGGGTTTATTGAGGGGGCGGGGCCAAAGGGGCGGGGTCTGCGCGCACAATGGGCGGGGTCTGGCGGGCGGGGGCGTGGCCATCGTAGGTGGGCGGGGCTAATCCGAGTCCGAGAGCACGATGATCTCCTCGGGGTCGCACTGCGTTCCCACGCTGGCCTGGGGGATGGGATTTGGGGGGGTCTGGGGTCACCCCGGGCGATTTTGGGCACCTCAGACCCCCACGGAGCCCCCAAAGATCTCCCAGATTCACCCTGGGGACCCCCAAAACCCCTCAGGACCTCCCAAATCCTCCCCAGGACCCCCCAAATCCCCCCAAACCCCTCAGATCCTCCTCAAAATGCCTCAAACCCCCCCAGTATTCCCACAAATCCCCCCCAGAGACCCCCAAATCCCTCTCAAGCCCCCTCAGAGCTCCCCAAATCCTCCTCGAACCAGTCTCAGACCCTCAAAAACTCCCCAGGACCCCCCAAATCCCCCCAGGACCCCCCCAAATCCCATTAATCCCCCCCATATCCCCACAATCCCCCCCAGGACTACCCAAACACCCCCAAATCCCCCTGAAGGACCGCCAGGACTCCCCAAATTTTCCCCAAATCTCTCCCAGTCCCCCCCCAGGACCCCCCCAAATCTCTCCCAAACCCCCCCAAATCCACCCCAGGACCCCTCAATCTCCCCCAAACCCCCCCAGGACCCCCCAAATCCCCACCAATCCCCCCCAAATCCCCCATCCCCCAGACCCCCCCTGACCTTGCAGGCGCGGGGCGCTGCCCGGGGGGGGCTCCCCTGCGAGGAGCTCACCAGGTCCCCCCCGGGGGAGTCGGCGCGGGTGGAGTCGGGCAGGGGCGAGGGGGGGGCACCCCCCAAATCCGGCCCCTCCCCCTGCGAGCCCCCCCCGGGCACCGCCAGGCTGGGGGGGAGGGGAGCAGGGTTAGAGCCCCCGAAACAGACAGGGACCCCAAAAAACAGACAGGGACCCCAAAAATCCACCCCAGGGAACCCCAAAAACTGACAGGGACCCCAAAATCAACCAGGGACCCCAAAATGCACCTGGGACCGTAAAAATCCACCCCAGGATCCCCAAAAATCCACCCCAGGGACCCCAAATCCCCCCAGGGAACCCCAAAATCCCATCAAGATCCCTCTCAATCCCCCCCAGAGCCCCCTCAAGCCGCTCCAAATTTCCCCAAACACCCCCAAAATTCCCCAAAATCTCCCCATAACCCCTCCTAGCCCCCCCTCAGACCCCCCAAATCCCCTCGGTACCCCCATATCCCCCCCAACCCCCCCCCGGGACCCCCCTAAATTCCCCCCGACCCCCCCATTCCCCTCGCCCCTCACCTGCCCCCCCCGGGCTGCTCCATCCGGCTCCGTTTCCTGGGCGGGGGTCCCGGGGGGGTCGCGGCCCCTCCCCCATTGAGGGAGGTGGAGCTGATGGCGGCGCCCGCCCCTCCCCCCAGCGCGGCCCTGGGGGGGGAGGGGCACGGGGAGGGGGGGGAGGGGCGCTTGTGGCCCCCCCGCGCCCCCAAATCCAGCGGGAAGGGGGGAGGGGAAGGGGGGGAGGGGGGCGTGGTTTTGGGCGTGGCCTCGGAGCCGCCCAGGGCGGGGCGAGGGGAGGGGGAGGGGGAGGGGGGAGGGGTCTCGCTCGGCTCCAGCGGGAAAGTTTCGATTTCCAGCACGAAAAGTTCGGGTTTGGGGGAGGGGAGGGGCTCGCGACCCCTCCCGGGACCCCCCCCCCCCTCCCTCGGCCGCGGGGGGGGGGAGGGGCAGCGCCGGGACCCCCGGATCGGCCGCACCTGGAGGGGGGGGGAGGGGAGGGGGGTGGGGGTTAGAGAGGGGGGAGGGGCAAGGATCCCCAAATTCCCCCCCGGGACCCCCCAAAATCCCCCCCAGGACCTCAGAATTCCCTCCCGAGGACCCCAAAAATTTCCCCCCCCCCGCCCATCCCCAAAGTTTCATCCCCAAGAGCCCCAAACCCCCCCCAAATTCCCTCCAAAATCCACAAATTTCGCCCCAAATATCTTCCCCTCAAAGCCCCCCCAGAGATTCCCAAAATTCTCCTGCAGAACCCCCCAGTCCCTTCCCCCCAGCACCCCAAAATCTCCCCAAATCCCCCTGAATGTGACCCCCAGACCTCCCCAAATCCCCCCAGAATTCCCAAAATTACCCCAAAATCCCCCCCAAATTTCCCCTGAAATCCCTCAATTTCCCAAAATCCCCCAGAATTCCCCCAATGTTCCCAAAATCCCCCAAAACCCCTCAGAATTCCCAAAATTCCCCTGAAATCCCCCAGAATTCCCCCAATATTTCCAAAATCCCCCCAAATTCCCCCAAATCGCCCCAGATTTCCCAAAATCCCCCAGAATTCCCCCAAAATCCCCCCAGCCTCACCCTGTGCTGCCGTGGCTTCTCTTCCTTCCTCCTCCTCTTCCTCCTCCTCTGTCTCCTCTTCCTCCTTGACCTTCACCCGCCCTTCAGCCTCGGAGGATTCTCCTTCTTCCTCCTCCTCCTCTTCTTCCTCTTCTTCCTCGTCCTCTTCATCTTCCTCCTCCTCCTCATCTTCTTCTTCTTCTTCCTCCTCCTCTTCCTCCTCCTCTTCCTCTTTCTTCCTCTGTGGATAAAGAATTTTTAGGGGGGGGGGTCCCCCTTTTCCCAGATTTCCTCCTCCTCCTCTTCCTCCTTCACTTCCTTCTCCTTTTCCTGCTGTTCCTCCCCCAATTCTTCCTCCTTTTCCCAGCCTTCCTCTTCCTCTTCCCACTTCTCCTTTTCCTCTCTTCTTCCTCCTCCTCCTTTTCCTGCTCTTCTTCCTTCACTTCCTTCTCGTTTTCCCAGCCTTCCTCCTCCTCTTCCTCCTGCTTTCCCTGCTCTTTCTTTTCCTTCCTCTTCCTTGTCTTTTTCCTTTCTCTGCTCTTCCTCCTCCTCTTCCTCCTCTCCCTCTGCCTTTTCCCACCCTTCCTCTTCCTCCTCCTTTTCCTGCCCTTCCTCCTTCTCTTTTCCTGCCCTTCCTCCTCCTCTTTTCCTGACCTTCCTCCTCCTCTTTTCCTGACCTTCCTCCTCCTCTTTTCCTGCCCTTTTTCCTCCTCTTCCTTTCCCACTTCCTTTTCCTCCTCTTCCTCTTTTCTGCGCCCTTCCTCCTCCCCTTCCTCCTCCTCTTCCCTTCCCTGCCTTTCCTTTTCTTCCTCCTTCTTTGCTTGTCCTTCCTCATTTTCCTCCTCCTCCTCTTCCCTTCCCTGTCTTTCCTCCTCCATTTCCTGCCTTCCCTCCTCCTTTTCTTCTTCCTCATTCTCCTCCTCCTCTTCCTCAATACCTTCCTTCTTTCCTTCCTCCTCCTCCTCCACCCTATTTCCCATCCCCCTCCCACCTTTGTTCCTGGGTCCCGTTCCCATTTCCTGTTCCCCACCTTGGTTCCCATTCCCATTTCCCGTTCCCCACCTTGGTTCTTGTTCCCGTTCCCATTTCCCATTCCCATTTCCTGTTCCCCACCTTGGCTCCTGTTCCCATTTCCCAGGCCCATCTCCTGTTCCCATTTCCTGTTCCCATTTCCTGTTCCCCACCTTGGTTCCTGTTCCCATTTCCCGTTCCCCACCTTGATTCCCATTCCCATTCCCCCACCTTGGTTCCTGTTTCTGTTCCCATTTCCCATTCCCATTTCCCATTCCCATTTCCCATTTCCCCACCTTAGTTCCCATTCCCCGTTTCTGTTCCTGTTCCCCCACCTTGGTTCCCATTTCCCATTGCTGCTCCCATTTCCCATTCCCGTTCCCATTTCCCTTTTCCCACCTTGATTCCCATCCCCATTTCCCATTTCCCCACCTTGGTTCCCATTTCCCGTTTCTGTTCCCATTTTCCATTCCTGTTCCCCACCTTGGTTCCCGTTTCTGGCTCCCATTTCCCATTCCGATTTCCCATTCCCCACCTTGGTTCCCCATTCCTGTTCCCATTTCCCCACCTTGTTCCCGTTTCCCATTCCTGTTTCCCATTCCCTGTTTCCAGGGCTATTTCCCATTTCTGTTCCCATTTCCTGTTCCCATTCCCATTTCCTGTTCCCGTTCTCCGTTTTCTGTACCCTGTTCCCTCGTTTCTGGGGCCGTTTCCTGTTCCCGTTTCCCTTTTTGTTCCCATTCCCCCCATACCCTGTTCCTGCGTTTCTGGGGCCGTTTCCCATTTCCAGTTCCTGTTTCCCTGTTTCCCGTACTGTGCTCCTATGTTTCCGGGGCCGTTTCCTGTTCCCATTTCCCATTTCCCATTCCCGTACCCTGCTCTCTCATTTCCGTTCCCGTTTCCCGTTCCTGTTCCCATTTTCCCATTCCCCCCATACCCTGTTCCCGTGTTTCCTGTTCCTGTTCCCGTTTCCCATTCCTGCACCCCATTCCCTCATTTCCGTTCCCGTTTCCTGTTTCCCATTCCCGTTTCCCTGTTTCCTGTACCGTGCTCCCTCGTTTCCATTCCTGTTCCCGTTCCCATTTCCCTGTTTCCTGTACCCTGCTCCTGCATTTCCATTCCCTTTCCCGGTTCCCATTCCCCGTTTCCCTGTTTCCTGTACTGTGGTCCCTCGTTTCCATTCCCGTTTCCCATTCTCCGTTTCCGTACCCTGCTCCCTTGTTCCCGTTCCTGGTTCCTGTTTCCTGTTCCCCTTTCCCCATTCCCCCTGTACCCTGCTCCCCCTTTTCTGTTCCCCATTCCTCATTTCCCATACCGTGCTCCCCCATTTCCATTTCTGTTCCGATTTCCCATTTCCCATTTCCCCGTTTCCATACCCTGCTCCCGCGTTTCCTTTCCCATTTCCCTGTTTCTGTACCCCGCTCCCGCGTTTCTGTTCCCATTTCTCATTTCCATTCCCGTTTCCCATTTCCCGTTCCCGTACTGCGCTCCCACGTTTCCGCTCCCACCGTTTCCGTTCCCGTACCCTGCTCCTATTTCCATTCCCATTTCCTGTTCCCGTACCCCGCTCCCGCGTTTCTGTTCCCATTTCCCATTTCCGTTCCCATACCCTGCTCCCATGTTTCTGCTCCCACCGTTTCCACTCCCATTTCCCATTCCCATTCCCTGTTCCCGTTTTCCGCGTTCCCGTTTCCCGTACCGCGCTCCCCGCGTTTCCGGGCCGTGCCGCTCTCGCGGTGCCGCTCCTGGCGCTGGGCGAAGCGGGCGATGACGTCGTCCAGCCGGGCCAGGGCCAGGCGCCGGTTCCGCCGCAGCCGCTGCGCCAGCTCGGGGTCCGACAGCGCCGGGTCCATGCCTGGGGGACCCCAAAATCCCAAATGTCCCAAAATCCCAAATCCCAAATCCCAAAATCCTCAAACCCCCAAAATCCTCAAATCTCGAAATCCCAAAATCCCAAAAATTCCCAATCTCAAATCCCAGAATCCCAAATCCCAAAATCCCAAATTTCCCAAAATCTCCAAATCTCAAATTTCCCAAAATCCCAAAAATTCCCAATCCCAAAATCCCAAATTTCCAAAAATCCCAAATTTCCCAAAATCCCAAATCCCCAAAATCCCCAAATCCCAAAATCCCTAAAAATTCCCAATCCCAAAATCATCAAATCCTAACTTTCACAAAATCCCAAAACTCACAAATCCCAAAATCTTTAAATCCCAAGCCCCAGAATTCCAAATCCCAAAATTCCCAATCCCAAACTCCCAAATCCCCAAAATTCCAAAATCCCAAACACTGAAATCTCGAAATCTAAATCCCCAAATCCCCAAATTCCCAAACCCCAAAATTCCCAACCCCAAAATCCCAAATAAAAAATTCCAGACCCCAAAATCCCAAATCCCCAAATTCCCAACCCCAAACCTCAAAATTCCCATTTCCGTCCCCATTTTCTCACCCTCTTCCCATTTTCCACCCCATTTTCTGCTCCTTATTCCATTTCCCACCATTCCCCGCCCATTTTTCCCATTTCCCACCCATTTTTTCCCGTTTCCCGCCCATTTTTTCCCATTTCCCCCACTTCCCCTCCCTTATCACCTTGCCCCATCCCATTCCCCTCTCAGTTCCTATTTTCCCCCATTTCCCCTTCCATTTTCCCCCATTTCTCATTTTTTCCCCATTTTCCCCCATTTTCCGTATTTCCTCTTCCATTTTTCCCCCATTTTCCCCCATTTCCCATCCCTCACCTGGCCAGTACTGCTCGCTGAGGCGGCTGCCAAAGTTGTACCCCATTTCCCATTCCCCATTTCCCATTTTTCCCCCATTTTCCCCCCATTTTTCCCAATTTCCCCCGTTTTCCCCCCCGTTACCTGGCCGGTACTGGTCGCTGAGGTGGCTACCCAAGTTGTACCCCATTTTTTCCTATTTTCCCCCCATTTCCTCCCATTTCCCATCCCTCACCTGGCCGGTGCTGGTTGCTGAGGTGGCTGCCCAGTTGTACCTCATCTTTTCCCATTTTTCCCCATTTTCTTCCCCGTTTCTCCCTTTTTTCCCCATCACCTGGCCGGTACTGCTCGCTGAGGTGACTGCCCAAGTTGTACCCATTTTTTCCCATTTTTTTCCCCGTTCCCCGCCGTTTTCCCCCCCGTCACCTGGCCGGTACTGGTCGGTGAGGTGACTGCCGAAGTTGTAGACCAGGTCGAGGTGGCGCCGCTCCTGCAGCCGGTTGCCCACCTCGCGGAAGGCCTCCTGGGCCATGTTCTCCATCTGCCGCCGGCCCAGCCCCAGCCCGTGGCGCGCGCTGGCGCCGCGGATCTCGCGCAGGATGTCCGAGTAGTCGGGGAAGGCGTCGGGCCGGTTGATGAAGCGCTCGATGCTGCGGTTCACCTCGGGGTAGCGCGTGCCGCGGAAGCGGATGCGCTGCTCCAGCACGCGCCCCGTCAGGCTGCTGCAGTCCTTGAGCTGGCAGAGGCGGCGGAAGATGCGCATCATCCTCCTCTTGAGGCGGTTCTCCTGCAGGTACGGCGAGTCGGCGCTGTCCAGCTCGGCCAGGTCCAGCTCGCGCTCCTGCAGCCGCCGGATCTCGCTGGCGTAGACGCGCAGCAGGTGCTCCAGGTGCCGGATCTGCCGCCGCGAGCCGCCCGTGCGCCGCGGGGAGCCCTCGGAGGCGCCGCCGGGCTGCGGCGGGGCGCCGGCGTTGCTGGGTGGAGCGCCGGGATGCTGGGATGGAGCGCTGGGATGCCGGGATGGAGAACTGGGGTTGCCGGACGAACTGCCGGGATACTGGGATGGAGCGCCGGGACACTGGGATGAGGTGCTGGGACAGTGGGAGGCGCCACCGGGATACTGGGATGAGGCACTGGGATCGCCGGATGAACCGCCGGGATACTGGGACGAGGTGCTGGAGCACTGGGATGAACCATTGGGATACTGAGATGGAGCGCCGGCATCGCTGGACAAAGCACCGGGATAATGGGATGGAGTTCCAGGATACTGGGATGGATCCCCGGCGGGATACTGGGATGAACTGGTGGCACACGGGGACGGCTCAGCTCCGTCGGGATACTGGGACGAACTGGAGGCCCCGGGGGGAGGCTGGGATGAACCGGGCGGGCACTGGGAGGCACTGGGAGGGCACTGGGATGAACCGGGGGGATGCTGGGATGAACTGGGAGGATGTTGGGATGAACTGGGAGGGTGCTGGGATGAGCTGGGGGGATGCTGGGACGCTTCGTCGGGATACTGGGGCGCTCCCTCGGGACACTGGGACGCTCCATCGGGATACTGGGAGGATCCGACGGCACACTGGGGCGCTCCGTCAGGACACTGGGGCGCTCCGTGGGAATGCCGGTGGGAAGCGGGCGGGCACTGGAGCGCGGCGGGCGGGGCGCGCAGCGGGAGGCGGCGGCGCAGCGCGCGCGCCTTGAGCACGGTGCAGAGCTCGTTGATGTAGACGTAGACCTTGCGGCGCCGGCCCCGCACGCGCCGCAGCAGCCGGCCCAGAATGTTCCGGAACTCGGCCGAGCCCCGGAAGTCGGGGTGGGCCCGCAGGTGCCGCGAGCTCAGGAACGGCAGCACCTCGGGGTGCTCCTGCGTCAGCGGCGCGCACAGCGACAGGAACTGCGGGGAAACGGACACCCGGGTCACACCTGGGCACACCTGGGTACACCTAGACACACCTGGGTACACCTGGGCACACCTGGGATACATCTGAATGCAGCTGAGTTACACCTAGGCACACCTGGATACACCTGGGCACACCTGAGATACAGCTGGATACACCGGGGCACAGCTGGGATACACCTGGGTACACCTAGACACACCTGGGTACACCTGGGCACATCTGGGATACATCTGAATGCAGCTGAGTTACACCTAGGCACACCTGGATACACCTGGGCACACCAGGGTACAGCAGGGCACACCTGGAATAAACCTGGAGTACACCTGGGATACACCTGGGCACACCTGGAATAAACCTGGAGTACACCTGGGATACACCTGGGCACAGCTGAATTATACCAGGGTACACCTAGTGTCGTGGTTTGACATGGAACCGCCAGTGTCCAACCATAACACCTGGGTACACCTGGGTGGAACTGGGCACACCTGGGGACACCTGGGCACAGCTGGGATACACCTGGATTTCACCTGAGAACACCTTGGCACACCGGGGTAGAACTGGGCACACTTGGGACACACCTGGGCACACCTGAAGCACACTGTGACACACCTGGGACACACCTGGATGCACCTGAGGCACACCCAGGACACACCTGGGGTAAAACTGGACACACCCAGGACACACTGGGGCACACCCAAACACACCTGAGACCACACCCAGGCACACCTGGGCACACCTGAAACCAGACCTGGGACACACCTGAGCACACTTTGGCCACACCTGGACACACCTGAAACACACCTGGGCACACCTGGACACACCTGGGCACATCCCCTCACACCTGAAACACACCTGGGACACACCCGGACACACCTGAGAGCACACCTGGGTCACACCCGGGCCCCCCCGGCCGCCCCTCCCCCTCACCTGCTGGAACAGCTGCTCGTTCTCCTCCCAGAAGGCGCCGCCCCTCCCCCCCCCGGCCCCGTTCGGGGGGGGCGGCCCCGCCGGGGAGGGAGGGGCGGGGCCTCGGGGGGAGGGGGAGGGGCCTGGGGGGGAGGGGCAGGGGCCTCGCTCCTCCTCGTCGTCGTCCAGGACGATGATTGGCTGGGGGGGGGGCGGCCATGGGGGGACCCCGGGACCCCCGAAATAGTGGGGGGGGGGAAGGGCGCGGTCAGCGGGGGGGCCTGGGGGGAGGGGAGAGGGGGAGGGGTCAGGGGAGGGACCCCAACACCGCCCCCAGCTCCCCTCCCCCACCCCAAACCTCGCCCAGCCCTGCCCAAACTCTGCCCCTCCCCCCCCCCCGAACCCCAAAATTCCCCTCCGGCCCCAACTTCCGCCTTCCCCTCCCCCCCACGCACCCCCAAACCCCAAATTTCTCCTCCCCTCCCCTTCCGCCTCCTCAGGCCCCCCCAAATTTCCCCAAATTCCCCACAAAAATTCCCCTCAGCCCCCCTCGGACTCCCCTCCCCCCCTCAGCCCCTCCCTGCGCCCCCCCACCGCGCCCCTGCCCCTCCCGCGCCCCCCAACCCCCCCCTCCCCCCTCCCGCCGCTCCCCTCCCCCCCGGGACGCCCCGAATTTGCCCAAATTCCGCCGAATTCGCCCCAACCCCCCCCACCCCGGGCGCCCCCTCCCCTCACGGATTTGGCCCCGCCCACTCCCGCGCAGGCCCCGCCCCGGCCCCGCCCCCCGGGCAGGCCCCGCCCCCCCCGCGCTCACCGGGCCCGCGCGGCTCCTCCGGCGCCGCCGCCACCGAGCGGCCGCGGCCGCGCACTGCGCAGGACCGGAAGTGCCGCCCCGCGCCGGCCCGGCCGAGCGGGCGCCGCCATGACACCGTACAAAGAAAGGGGCGTGGTCACGCCCGCCGGCCAATCGCAGCACGCCGCCTCATCCGGGGATCCGCGCCACCGAGCCGGGCGCCGCCATCTTAACGTGCGGCCCGCCCCGAGACCCCGCCCCTTTAACCCTCGCGGCCCCGTGCGGGTTTCCGGGGGCTTTGCGCCGCTCCCGGTGCTGAGCCGGGCCGGGCAGCGGCCGCCGCTCCCGCGCCATCGCGGAGACGGCCGGGAAGGCGGAGCCGCGCAGGCGCGAAGGTGCAGCACAAGATGGCGGTGATACGGCGGCCGCGAGGCGCCCCGCCCCGTCAGGCGAACGCGCGGCAAGATGGCGGCCGGCAAGCCGCCGTACGGGCTCGGCCAATCAGCGCGCGGCATTCTGACGGCTGGGGGCCGCCATTGCGGATAAACACGTGACAGCGGCAGCCAATCGCCTCCGTGGAAAAGCGACTCTTTATTGGTTGTTGCGTTAAAAAGGCGGGAACTAGGGGGGAAGGCGTCACTTCCGGTTGGCCTGGGCGGTGCCGATCATGCACTCGTTCACCTGGGGGGAGGGGCGCGCTCGGAAACCCCGAAATGCCCAAAATCCCCCCAAAACACCCCGGAACCCCAAAACCACCCAAATAACCCCAAAATCACAAAAAAACAGCCGGGAACCCCAAAATCACCCTAAAAACATCCAAATCATGCCAAAACCACCCCAAAAACGCGTCAAAACCCCAAAATCACACCAAGGCACTCCCAGGACTCCCCAGATCTGCCCAGGATCCCCCCAAAATCCTCCCAGGACCCCTAAACCCTCCTGGGACCCCCAAAAATTCCCCTGGACTCCCCCAACATCCCCCTGGACCCCCAAAATTTCCCTGGGACCCGCCCAAAAATTGCCCTGGGACCCCCCAAATCAACCCGGGACCCCCCAAAAATTCCCCCGGGCCCCCCCAGAATGCCCCGGCCCCTGCCCCACCTTGCTGGCGAAGCGCAGCGAGTTCAGCGACTCCCCGAAATTCTCCTCCAGGGGGGAGATGGTCACGAACATCAGCCTGGGGGAAGCGGAGTTACACCCCAAAAATAACCCCAAAAACACCCAAAACCACCCCAAAACAGCTAGAAAAACACCCCAAAAATAACCCCAAAAACACCCAAAACCACCCCAAAACAGCCAGAAAAACACCCCAAAATTAACCCCAAAAACACCCAAAACAACCCCAAAACAGCCAGAAAAACACCCCAAAAACAACACAAAAATAACCCCAAAAACAACACAAAACCACCCAAACAATAACCCAAAAATACTCCAAAATAACCCAAAAATACCCCAAAAATAACCCGAAATTCTCCTCCAGTGGGGGAGATGGTCACGAACATCAGCCTGGGGGAAGTGGGGTTACACCCCAAAAATAACCCCAAAAACACCCAAAATAACCCCAAAACCACCCAAAATAACCCAAAATAACAAAAAAAAAAAAACAAAAAAAAAAAGCCCCATGGGTGGGTTTGGGGTGGGATTTTGGGCTGGGTTTTTATGGGATTTTGGGAATGTTTGGGCTGGGTTTTTATGGGATTTTGGAAATGTTTGGGCTGGGTTTTTATGGGATTTTGGGATTTATGGGGTGTTTATGGGATTTAGGGCTGGGTTTTTATGGGGTTTATGGGATTTTTGGGATGAGTTTTTATGGGATTTTGGGATGGGATTTTATGGGGTTTTTTGGGAATTTGGGATTGGAGTGGGTTTGGGATGGATTTGGGGTGGGATTGGGGCAGGATTTTGGGCTGGGATTTGATGGGATTTTGGGATTTCCTGCACACTTTGGTGCCCCCCCCAGGCAGTTCTGCAGCAGGAAGGTCGGGTTGGGCTGGGATTTTGGGAATTTTGGGCTGGGTTTGGGGTGGGTTTTTATGGGATTTTTATGGGATTTGGGGCTGGGATTTGATGGGATTCTGGGATTTCTGGGTTGGGTTTTTATGGGATTTATAGGAATTTTGGGCTGGGTTTTTATAGGATTTTGGAAATTCTGGGATGGGATTGATGGGATTTTGGGGTTTTTGGGATGGGATTTTGGGATTTCCCGTACACTTTGGCGTGTCCCCCCAGGCAGTTCTGCAGCAGGAAGGTCAGTTTGCTGTTCCTGTATGGAATGTGCGGCTCCTGCGGAATTTCGGGAGTTTTGGGAATTCCGGGGGAATCCCAAACCCTGGATCTGCCCCCAGATCCCAAATTTGGGTTCCCCAATCCCACTTCGCCCATTCCCACCCCACTTCTCCATCTCCTGTTCCATTTTCCCATTTTTATCCCTTTTCCCATTTTTTATCCCATTTTCCCATTTTTTGTCCCATTTTCGCATTTCTGATCCCATTTTCTCACCCCAATTCCCATTTTTATCCCATTTCCCCACCCCAATTCCCATTTTTCATCCCATTCTCCCACCCCAATTCCAATTTTTATCCCATTTTTCCCATCCCAGTCCTCATTTTCCTATTTTTTATCCCATTTTTTCCCCTTTCCCCCACCCCAATTCCCTTTTCTCATCCCAATTCCCATTTCTCTCTTCCCAAATCCCTTTTTTCATCCCAAACCCCACAAATCCCATAAACAATCCCCCAAATCCCCTAAAGATCCCATAAACCCCCAAAATCGGGGTTTTTTCACCCCAAACCTCGTTGCAGACGGCGCAGAGGCTGCAGCTGATGGATTCTGCATTTCCCCGTTCCCAAATCCCAGAAATCCCCCAATTCCCATAAATGACCCCACAAATGACCCCACAAATGACCCCATAAATCCCAAATTTGGGTTTTTTCACCCCAAACCTCGCTGCAGAGGGCGCTGGTGCCCAGCCCCAGGGCACTCAGGCTGGAGCTGATGATTCTGAAATTCCCCGTTCCCATTTCCCATTCCCATTTCCCCGTTCCAAATCCCCACAAACCCCACACTGACCCCACAAATGACCCCACAGACCCAAATCTGGGGTTTTTCAGCCCAAACCTTGTTGCAGAGGGCGCTGATGACCAGCCCCAGGGCGCTCAGGCTGGAGTTGATGCTCTGCGTCTCCCGGAGCCGGCTGCCCACCGAGCCCGACTTCTCCAGGCGCTCCGAGCCCGCCAGGTCCACCAGCGTCAGGGAGGCTGCGGGGAAATCGGGGCGAGAACGGGGGAAATCGGGAAAAACAGGAAATAATGGGGGAAAATGGGGCGAGAACGGGGGAAATCAGGGCAAGAATGGGGAAATCGGGAAAAACGGGGGAAATCGGGAAAAACGGGGGAAATCAGGAAAAACGGGGGAAATCGGGGCAAGAATGGGGAAATCGGGAAAAATGGGGGAAATCGGGGCAAGAATGGGGAAATCGGGAAAAACGGGGGAAATCGGGGCGAGAACGGGGGAAATCGGGAAAAACGGGGGAAATCGGGGCAAGAATGGGGAAATCGGGAAAAACGGGGGAAATCGGGGTGAGAATGGGGGAAATCGGGAAAAACGAGGGAAATCGGGAAAAACAGGAAATAATGGGGGAAAATGGGGCGAGAATGGGGGAAATTGGGAAAAATGGGAAATAATGGGGGAAAATGGGGTGAGAATGGGGGAAATCGGGAAAAACAGAAAAAATGGGGGAAGTTGGGGGGAGAACGGGGGAAATTGGGAAAAACGGGAAATGATGGCGGAAAATGGGGCGAGAACAGGGGAAATCGGGGCGAGAACGGGTGAAATCGGGAAAAACGGGGGAAATCGGGAAAACGGGGCGAGAACGGGGGAAATCGGGGAAAATGGAGGTAAAATGGGGGAAATGGGGGGAAAGGGGAGAAATGGGGGAAATGAGGAGCAAAAAGGGAAATAATGGGGCAAAATGGGGGGAAATTGGGAAAATGGGGGGAAATGGGGAGATAATAGGGGAAAATGGGAAAAATAGGGAAATAATAGGGAAATAAGAGGGGGAAAATGGGGAAAAACAGGGAAAATGGGGGAAATAATGGGGGTAAATGGGGGGAAATGGGGAAATAATGGGGGGAAATTGGGAAAAATGGGGGAAATGGGGAAATAACGGGGAAAATTGGGAGATATGAGAAAAAATGGGGGAAATAATGGGGGGAAATAGGGAGATAATGGGGAAATAATGGTGGGGAAATGGGGGAGTAACGGGAAAAAACGGGGGAAATGGGGAGAAAAATGGGGGAAATGGGGGGAAAATTAAATGGGGGGTGGAAAAACAGGGGAAAAGCTGGAAAAGCTGGGGGAAAAGAAGGGTGCTGTGGGAAATTTGGGAATTCCAGGTGGGAAATTTGGGAACTGTGGGAAATTTGGGAGCTCTCACAGGCACAGGGCAGGTCCCAGGCTGGGAAAAACGGGGAAGAATGGGGGGGAAATGGGGGAAAATGGGGTGGGAGATGTAAAAAATGGGGGAAAAGCTGGGGGAAAGCGGATTTCTGTGGGAAATGCGGGAATGCTGGGGTGAAAATTGGGAAATTTGGGAATTGCGGGAATTTTGGGAGCAGCTCACAGGCACAGGGCAGGTCCCAGGCTGGGAAAAATGGGGGAAATGGGGCAGGAGATGGAAAAACCGGGGAAAAGCTGGGAAGAGCAGGGTGCCGTGGGAAGTGTGGGAATTCCGGGTGGGAACTTTGGGAATTTGGGAGCTCTCTCTCACAGGCGCAGCGCAGGTCCCGCGCCGCGTGCAGCCCCTGGATGCGCAGCTGGAACACCGAGTGCGAGCGCGACGAGCGCTCGTTGAGCCCCGTGCGCGCCACCGAGCGCTGCGAGGCCGCCCGCAGCAGCAGCTCCAGCACCTGCGCAGAGGGGAACGGCCACGGGGAAAAACGGGGGAAAACGGGGGAAAACAACGGGGGATAACGGGGAACAACAATGGGGAAAAATGGGGAATAACGGGGAAAAACGGGGAAAAACAACGGGGAGAAACAACGGGCAATAATGGGGAACAACAACGGGGAAAAACAACGGGGAAAAACAATGGGGAATAATGGGGAACAACAATGGGGAAAAATGGGGAATAACGGGGAAAAACGGGGAAAACAATGGGGAATAAGGGGGAATAACGGGGGAAAACCGGGGAAAAACAACGCGGAAAAACAACGGGGAATAATGGGGAACAACAACGGGGAAAAACAACGGGGAAAAACAACGGGGAAAAACAGGGGAAAACAACGGGGAGTAATGGGGAATAACAGGGAAAAACAACGAGGAATAACGAGGGAACAACAGGGAACAACAATGGGGAAAAAATGGGGAATAACGGGGAAAAACAGGAAAAACAACGGGGAAAAACAGGGGAAAACAATGGGGAATAACAGGGAAAAACAACGGGGGATAACGGGGAAAAACAATGGGGAAAAACAACGGGGAAAAACAACGGGGAATAACAGGGGAAAACAATGGGGGATAACGGGGAACAACAATGGGGGAAAATGGGGAATAACGGGGGAAAAACAGGGAAAACAATGGGGAATAAGGGGGAGTAACGGGGAACAACAACGGGGAATAACAGGTGAAAACAATGGGGAGTAATGGGGAATAACAGGGAAAAACAATGAGGAATAATGAGGGAACAACAGGGAACAACAATGGGGAAAAACAATGTGGAAAACGGGGAATAACGGGGGAACAACAGGGAAAAATGGAGAATAACAACGGGGAATAACGGGGAAAAACAATGGGGAATAACACATAAAACATCTCTGAAATCCACAAAATTCGCTTAAAATCCCCAAATTTCCCCCTAAATCTTCAAATTTCCCCATAAAACTTCTCTGAAATCCACACATTTCCCCCTAAAATCCCCAAATTTTCACCTAAAATCCCCAAATTTCCAC